>NC_092732.1:7470235-8909797 GCF_047496885.1 Scyliorhinus torazame
GAACAGATCCTTGTGGTACTCCACTTGTAACTAACTCCATTCTGAACATTTCCCATCAACCACCACCCTCTGTCTTCTTTCAGCTCGCCAATTTCTGATCCACATCTCTAAATCACCCTCAATCCCCAGCCTCCGTATTTTCTGCAATAGCCTACCGTGGGGAAACTTATCAAACGCTTTGCTGAAATCCATATACACCACATCACCTGCTCTACCCTCGTCTACCTGTTCAGTCACCTTCTCAAAGAACTCGATAAGGTTTGTGAGGCATGACCTACCCTTCACAAAGCCATGCTGACTATCCCTGATCATATTATTCCTATCTAGATGATTATAAATCTTGTCTCTTATAATCCCCTCCAAGACTTTACCCACTACAGACGTGAGGCTCACTGGTCTATAGTTGCCGGGGTTGTCTTTGCTCACCTTTTTGAACAAAGGGACCACATTTGCTATCTTCCAGTCCTCTGGCACTATTCCTGTAGCCAATGATGACATAAAAATCAAAGCCAAAGGTCCAGCAATCTCTTCCCTGGCCTCCCAGAGATTCCTAGGATGAATCCCATCAGGACCCGGGGACTTATCTATTTTCAGCCTGTCCAGAATTGCCAACACCTCTTCCCTACGTACCTCAGTGCCATCTATTCTATTAGCCTGGGTCTCAGCATTCTCCTCCACAACATTATCTTTTTCCTAAGTGAATACTGACGAAAAATATTCATTTAGTATCTCGCCTATCTCTTCAGACTCCACACACAAATTCCCATCCCTGTCCTTGACTGGCCCTACTCTTACCCTAGTCATTCGTTTATTCCTGACATACCTATAGAAAGCTTTTGGATTTTCCTTGATCCTACCTGCCAAATACTCCTCATGTCCCCTCCTTGCACGTCTTATCTCTCTCTTTAGATCCTTCCTCGCTACCTTGTAACTATCCATCGCCCCAACTGAAACTTTACACCTCATCTTCACATAGGCCTCCTTCTTCCTCTTAACAAGAGATTCCACTTCTTTGGTAAACCACGGTCCCCTCGCTCGACGCCTTCCTCCCTGCCTGACCGGTACATACTTATCAAGAACACGCAGTAGCTGTTCCTTGAACAAGCTTCACTTATCCAGTGCGCCCAATACTTGCAGCCTACTTCTCCACCTTATTACCCACCCCCCCCCCCCCCCCCAAGTCACGTCTAATGGCAACATAATTGCCCTTCCTCCAGCTATAACTCTTGCCCTGCGGTGTATACTTATCCCTATCCATCATTAACGTAAACGTCACCGAATTGTGGTCACTGTCCCCAAAGTGCTCTCCTACCTCCAAATCCAACACCTGGCCTGGTTCACTACCCAAAACCAAATCCAACGTGGCCTCGCCTCTTGTTGGCCTGTCAACATATTGTGTCAGGAAACCCTCCTGCACACACTATACAAAAAACGAACCATCTAATGTACTCGAACTACATCTTTTCCAGTCAATATTTGGAAAGTTAAAGTCTCCCATAATAACTACCCTGTTACTTTCGCTATTATCCAGGATCATCCTCGCCATCCTTTCCTCTACATCCCTAGAACTATTTGGAGGCCTATGGAAGACTCCCAACAGGGTGACCTCTCCTTTCATGTTTCTAACCTCAGCCCATACTACCTCGGAAGATGAGTCCCCATCTAGCATCCTCTCCGCCACCGTAATACTGCTCTTGACTAGCAGCGCCACACCTCCCCCTCTTTTGCCTCCTTCTCTGAGCTTACTAAAACACCTAAACCCCGGGACCTGCAACATCCATTCCAGTCCCTGCTCTATCCATGTCTCCGAAATGGCCACAAGATCGAAGTCCCAGGTACCAACCCATGCTGCCAGTTCCCCTACCTTATTTCGTATACTTCTGGCATTGATGTAGACACACTTCAAACCACCTACCTGAACACTGGCCCCGTCCTGCGACGTCAAATCTGTGCTCCTGACCTCTATACTCTCATTCTCCCTTACCCTAAAACTACAATCCAGGTTCCCATGCCCCTGCTGCATAAGTTTAACCCCCCCCCCCCCCCCCCCCCAAGAGCACTAACTAATCTTCCCCCCAGGATATTTGTGCCCCTCAGGTTCAGATGTAGACCATCCTGTCTGTAGAGGTCCCACCTTCCCCAGTAAAGTTCTTGGAAGTGTGGATGAGCAGATGGATCTAGGTGCCCATGTACATAGATCCCTGAAAGTTGCCACCCAGGTTGACAGGGTTGTGAAGAAGGCCTATGGTGTGTTGGCCTTTATTGGTAGAGGGATTGAGTTCCGGAGTCAGGAGGTCATGTTGCAGCTGTACAAAACTCTGGTACGGCCGCATTTGGAGTATTGCGTACAGTTCTGGTCACCGCATTATAGGAAGGACGTGGAGGCTTTGAAGCGGGTGGAGAGGAGATTTACCAGGAAGTTGCCTGGTATGGAGGGAAAATCTTATGAGGAAAGGCTGATGGACTTGAGGTTGTTTTCGTTGGAGAGAAGAAGGTTAAGAGGAGACTTAATAGAGGCATACAAAATGATCAGGGGGTTGGATAGGGTGGACAGTGAGAGCCTTCTCCCACGGATGGAAATGTCTGGCACGAGTGTACATAACTTTAAACTGAGGGGTAATAGATATAGGACAGAGGTCAGAGGTAGGTTCTTTACGCAAAGAGTGGTGAGGCCGTGGAATGCCGTACCTGCAACAGTAGTGAACTCGCCAACATTGAGGGCATTTTAAAGTTTATTGGATAAGCATATGGATGATAATGGCATAGTGTAGGTTAGATGGCTTTTGTTTCGGTGCAACATCGTGTGCCGAAGGGCCTGTACTGCGCTGATCGTTCTATGTTCTATGAACTTAAGCAAGGAGTCAGGAGGGCTAGAAGGGGTCACGAAAAGTCATTGGCAAATAGGGTTAAGGAAAATCCCAAGGATTTTTACTCGTACATAAAAAGCAAGAGGGTAGCCAGGGAAAGGGTTGGCCCACTGAAGGATAGGCAAGGGAATCTATGTGTGGAGCCAGAGGAAATGGGCGAGGTACTAAATGAATACTTTGCATCAGTATTCACCAAAGAGAAGGAATTGTTCGATGTTGAGTACGGAGAAGGGTGTGTAGATTGCCTGGGTCACATTGAGATCCAAAAAGACGAGGTGTTGGGCGTATTAAAAAATATTAACGTAGATAAGTCCCCAGTGCCTGATGGCATCTACCCCAGAATACTGAAGGAGGCTGGAGAGGAAATTGCTGAAGCCTTGACAGAAATATTTGGATCCTCACTGTCTTCATATGATGTCCCGGAGGACTGGATAGTAGCCAATGTTGTTCCTCTGTTTAAGAAGGGTAGCAAGGATAATCCAGGGAACTACAGGCCGGTGAGCCTTACTTCAGTGGTAGGGACATTACTGCAGAGAATTCGTCGAGGCAGGATCTACTCCCATTTGGAAGCAAATTGACGTATTAGTGAGAGGCAGCATGGTTTTGTGAAGGGGAGGTCTTGCCTCACTAACTTGATAGAGTTTTTCGAGGAGGTCACAAAGATGATTTATGCAGATAGGGCAGTGGATGTTGTCTACATGGACTTCAGCAAGGCCTTTGACAAGGTCCCTCATGGTAGACTAGTACAAAAAGGTGAAGTCACACGGGATCAGGAGTGAGCTGGCAAGGTGGATACAGAACTGGCTAGGTCATAGAAGACAGAGAGTAGCAATAGAAGGATGCTTTACTAATTGGAGGACTGTGACCAGTGGTGTTCCGCAGGGATCAGTGCTGGGACCTTTGCTGTTTGTAGTATACATCTATGATTTGGAGGAAAATGTAACTGGTCTGATTCGTAAGTTTGCAGACGACACAAAGGTTAGTGGAATTGCGGATAGCGATGAGAACTGTCAGAGGATACAGCAGGATTTAGATTGTTTGGAGACTTGGGCGGAGAGATGGCAGATGACGTTTCATCCGGACAAATGTGAGGTAATGCATTTTGGAAGGTCTAATGCAGGTAGGGGATATGCAGTGAATGGTAGAACCCTCAAGAGTATTGAAAGTCAGAGAGATCTAGGAGTACAGGTCCACAGGTCACTGAACGGGGCAACACAGGTGGAGAAGGTAGTCAAGAAGGCGTACAGCATGTTTGCCTTCATTGGTCGGGGCATTGAGTATACGAATTGGCAAGTCATGTTGCAGCTGTATGGAATCTTAGTTAGGCCACACTTGGAGTATAGTGTTCAATTCTGGTCACCACGCTACCAGAAGGATGTGGAGGCTTTAGAGACGGTTCAGGCGAGATTTACAGAATGTTGCCTGGCATGGAGGGCATTAGCTATGGGGAGCGGTTGAATAAAATCGGTTTGTTCTCACTGGAACGACGGAGGTTGAGGGGCGACCTGATAGAGGCCTACAAAATTATGAGGGGCATAGACAGATTGGATAGTCAGAGGCTTTTCCCCAGGGTAGAGGGGTCAATTACTAGGGGGCATAGGTTTAAGGTGAGACGGGCAAGGTTTAGAGTTGATGTACGAGGCAATTTTTTTACGCAGAGGGTAGTGGGTGTCTGGAACTCGCTACCGGAGGAGGTGGTGGAAGCAGGGACGATAGTGACATTTAATGGGCATCTTGACAAATACATGAATAGGATGAGAATAGAGGTATACGGACCTAGGAAGTGTAGAGTATTGTAGTTTAGTCGGGCAGCACGGTCGGCACGGGCTTGGAGGGCCGAACGGCCTGTTCCTGTGCTGTACATTTCTTTGTCTTTGTTCTTTGTTCTATCACTGTACATGTGAATGAGTGAGTGAGCATTCTGACACTATGGCAGTGAACCTGGTACACACACTCTGAACCTCTCACTCTGGTTGTTGAGTGACTGAACATCCTGACTCGTGGACTGTGCCTGGTACTCACACTCTGATCCTATGACGGTGGGTCTGAGTGAGTGAGCATCCTGACACTTGGATGGGAGCCTGTTAGAAACACTGACACCTTAACTTTGGGTGTGAGTGAGTAAGTGAGCATCCTGTCATTAGGGGAGTCAGCCTGGTAAACACACTCTGCCCCTCTCCCTGTGGGTGTGTGAGTGTGTATCATGACACTAGTGAGCCTCAAACACACATTCTGACCATCTCACTGTGGTTGTGAGGGCGTGTGCAACCTGACACTCGGGCAGAGAGTCTGGTTTCCAAACTCTGACCCTCTCACTGTGGGCGTGAGTGAGTGAGCATCCTGACACTAGGGCAGTGCGTCTGGTACACACACTGACCCTCTCACTGTGAGTGAGATAGAGTGAGCATTCTGCCTCTAGTGCAGTGAGTCTAGTGGAAACACTGACGCTCCAACTGTGGGTGTGAGTGAGTGAGCATCCTGACACTGGGGCAGTGAGCCTTATACACACAGTCTGACCACCTCGTTGTGGTTGTGAGTGAGTTAGTGAGCATCCTGACACTAAGGCAGTTAGTCTGGTGCACATATTCTGAGCCTCTCACTGTGGGTGTGAGTGAGTGTGCATCCTGACATTAGGGAAGTGAGCCTTATACACACACTCTGGCCAAACTCTCTGTGGATGTGAGTGAGTTACTGAGCATCCTGACACTAGGGCAGTGAGTCTGGTATACACACTTACCCTCTCACTATGGGTCTGAGAGAGTGAGCATCCTGAAAATAGGGGAGTGTATCTGGTACACACATTCTGACCCTCTCTCTGTGGCTGTGTGTGAGCGAAAGAACATTCCTGACACTAGGGGATTGAGCGTGGTCCATACACTCTGACCCTCTCAATGTGGTGCGAGTCAGTGTGTAAGCATCGTGACACTAAGGGAGTGAGCCTGGTACACACACACTGACCCCCTCACTGTGGGTGAGAGTGAGTGAGAAAGCATCCTGACACTAGATCAGTGAGCCTGGTACACACACTGGCCACTTTCACTGTGGGTGGAGAGTGAGTGATCATCTTGACACTAAGGCACTGAGTCTGGTACACACACTCTGACCCCTTATTGTGGTGAGAGTGAGTGACAAAGCATCCAGGCACTAGAGCAGTGTGCCTGGTACACAAAATCTGACTCTCTAACTGTGGGTGTGAGTGAGTGTGCATCATGAAAATAGGTAACTGTGTCTGGTACAAACATTATGACCATCACACTCCCCTGAGGGTGAGTGATAAGCATCCTGACACGAGTGGAGTGAGCCTGGTACACTCACTCCGACCCTCTCAGTGTGAGTGTGAGTGAGTGTCCATCCTGACACTAGGGAGTCAGCCGGGCACGCACACACTGACCCTTTCACTGTGGGTGTGAGTGAGTGAGCATTCTGACACGAGGGGATTGCGCCTGGTACTCACATTCTGACCTTCTTAAAGTGGGTGTGAGTGAGTGAGCATCCTGACACGCGGGGAGTGAGTCTGGCACATGCACTCTGACCATCTCACTCTGTGTGGTAGGTGAGTGAGTGAACATACTGAAAGGAGGGGAGTGAGTATGGAACACAGGCTCTAACTCTCTGTGTTTAAAGGTGAGTGAGTGAGCATCCTGACACTAGGACAGTGAGCGGACGCACACTCTGACCTTCTCACTGTTGGCATGAGTGAGTCAGCATTCTGACACGAGGGGAGTGAGCCCGGTACACACACTCTGACCATCTTACTGTGGGTGTGACTGAGTGACCATCCGGACACTAGCATAGATAGTTCTCCCAGTGAGCCAGAGAAGACACAGCCAGAGTTAGACAGCAAAGAGTGAGTTTGGGAATTTGTTAGCTAGAAGGGAATTCGAAGCTGGGTTGGGAGGAGGTGCTTTTTAACCATCGTAAGTGACTGGTAAGTAGTTTTTCTTTTCGTTGTCTAATTTAATTATTTATTTTTTCTTTCGTGTTTTGGAATTGTAGCTGTATAAGTTAACCTAAGGTTTAAGAAATGTCAGGAGATTCAGACCCGTGTCATGCCCCTCGTGTGCGATGCGGGTGCTCAGGGACACGTCTGCTGTACCTCGCCCCTTCACGTGCAAGAAGTGTGTCCAGATGCAGCTCCTGTTAGACCGCTTGAAGGCTCTGGAGCAGCGGATGGACTCGCATTGGAGCATCCGCGATGCTGAGGACGTCGTGGATAGCACGCTTAGCGAGTTGGTCACACCACAGTGTGAATGTTACTGAGGGAGATAGAAAATGGGTGACCAAAAGACAGAGAAAAAGTAGGAAGGCAGTGCAGGTGTCCCCAGCGGTCATCTCCCTGCAAAAACAGATATATTGCGTTGCATACTGTTGAGGGAGATGACTCACCAGGGGAAGGCAGCAGCAGCCTGGGTCATGGCACCGTGGCTGGCTCTGCTGCGCAGCACGGCAGAAGAACGATTGCAGGCTACAGTGATAGGGGACTCAATCGTAAGGGGAGTAGACAGGCGGTTCTGCGGACGCAATCCAGATTCCAGGATGGTATGTTGCCTCCCTGGTACAAGGGTCAAGGAATTCGCGGAGCGGCTGCAGAACATTCTGGGGGTGCGGTGGGGAGGGGGGGGGCGGTGGTCAGCCAGGTGTCGTGGTGCACATAGGCACTATGAAAAATGTTTAAAAAAAACGGGACGAGGTCCTACAAGCTGAATTCAGTGAGTTAGGAGTTAAAGTAAACAGTAGGACCTCAAAGGTAGTAATCTCAGGATTGCTACCAGTGCCATGAGCTCGTCAGAGTGTGAATGTCAGAATAGATAGGATGAATGCGTGGCCTGAGAGATGGCGAAAGAGGGAGGGATTCGAATTCCTGGGGCATTGGGACCGGTTCTGGGGAGGGGGACCAGTACAAACCGGGGCAGCCTTGTGGATAGCACAATTGCTTCACAGCTCCAGGGTCCCAGGTTCGATTCCAGCTTGGGTCACTGTCTGTGCGGAGTCTGCACATCCTCACCGTGTGTGCGTGGGTTTCCTCCGGCTGCTCCGGTTTCCTCCCACAATCCAAAGATGTGCAGGTTTGGTGGATTGGCCATGATAAATTGCCCTTAGTGTCCAAAATTGCCCTTAGTGTTGGGTGGGGTTACTGGGTTATGGGGATAGTGTGGCGGTGTTGACCTTGGGTAGGGTGCTCTTTCCAAGAGCCGGTGCAGACTCTATGGGCCGAATGGCCTCCTTCTGCACTGTAAATTCTATGATTCTATGAAACCGGACGGTCTGCATCTGGACAGGACTGGAACCGATGTCCTTGGGGGGGGGGGGGGGGGGCGGGGGGGGAGGGGAGAGAGAGAGAAGGGGGTGAGTGTTTCCTAAAGCTGGGGGGGGGGGGAGAGAATGGGGGGAGTGTTTCCTAGAGCTGTTGGGGCGGGTAATGTGGCATGGGGATGGGAACCGATGCAGTAAGTCGGAAGGTAGTAAAACAGGGACAGAATCAAAAGGCAATAAGGGGAAAAGCGTAAGGCGGAGAAGCCAAAGTCAAAAATCAAAAAGAGGGACAGTACAAGGTACAGTGACAAAGGGGAGCTCAGTGAATAGGCCACGTAATACTCAAAGGAATAAAACGGGAAGTAAAAACATGAATGGTAAGTGACGCAGCAGATTGTTACATGAAGATATGGGTTCAACGACAAGGAAAGTTAGGAGAAAAGCTCAGAGGAAATATAACTTAGGAGAGGCTACTGATCGAGGTGTAAAGATTCAAAACAGATGTATAAAAGCCAACATAAGTGTACTTTACCTGAATGTTCGTAGTATTTGGAATAAGGGAAATGAGTTGATGGCGCAAATCATCGTGAATGACTATGATTTAGTGGACATTACTCATGGTCACGACTGGGTGTTAAATATCCGAGGGTATCAAACTATTCGGAAGGACACAGCGGATGGTAAGGGAGGTGGTGGAGCTCTGTTATTTAAGGATGACATCCGGGCAATAATAAAGGATGACATCGGTCCTATGGAGGATAAGGTTGAATCCATTTGGGTGGAATTCAGGAATAGTAAGGCGAAAAAGTCATTGATAGGAGCAGTCTATTGGCCACCGAATAGTAACATTATGGTGGGGCAGGCAATAAACAAAGAAATAATTGATGCATGTGGAAATGGTACAGCAGTTATCATGGGGGATTTTAATCTACATGTCGATTGGGTTAACCAAGTCGATCAAGGCAGCATTCAGGAGGAGTTTATAGAATGCATCCGCGATAGTTTCCGAGAACAGTGTGTAATGGATCCTACGAAGGAACAAGCGGTCCTAGATCTGGCCCTGTGTAATGAGACAGGATTGATTAATGATCTCAGGGTTAGGAATCCTCTCGGAAGGAGCGATCACAATATGGTGGAATTTTAAATACAGATGCAGGGTGAGAAGGTAAAATCAAACACTAGTGTTTTGTGCTTAAACAAAGGAGATGAGAGAAAAACTAGCTAAGATAGACTGGGAGCAAAGTCTTTATGGTGAAACAGTTGAGGAACCGTGGAGAAACTTCCATGCGATGCTTCACAGTGCTCAGCAAAGGTTTATACCAACAAAAATGAAGGACGATAGAAGAGGGGAAATCGACCGTGGATATCGAAGGAAATAAGAGAGAGTATCAAGTTGAAGGAAAACGCATACAACGTGGCAAAGATTAGTGGAAGATTAGAGGACTGGGAAATCTTTAGGGGGCAACAGAAAGCTACTAAAAAAGCAATAAAGAAGAGTAAGAGTAAACTTGCTCAGAATATAAAATCACATAGGGGAGGTTTCTACAAATAGTTAAAACAAAAAATAGTGGTTAAGGTAAATATTGGTCCTTTAGAGGATGAGAAGGGAGAGTTAATAATGGGAGATGAGGAATACGGCTGAGGAACTGAACAGGTTTTTTGGGTCGGTCTTCACAGTGGAAGACCCAAATACATGCCAGTGACTGATAGAATTGAGGCTATAACAGGACAGCACCTTACGACGATTGTTATCACTGAGGAGTTGGTGATGGGCAAGCTCATGGGGCTAAAGTTAGACAAGTTATTGGCCCTGATGGAATGCATCCCAGAGTGCTAATAGAGATTGCTAAGGAAATTGCAGATGCACTAGTCATAATTTACCAACATTCACTAGACTCTGGGGTGGTCCCGGCGGATTGCAAACGTGACACCACTGATTAAAAAATGAGGTAGGCAGAAAGCGGATCATTATAGGCCAGTGAGCTTAACTTCGGTAGTACTGAAGATGCTGGAACCTATCATCAAGGAAGAAATAGCGAGGCATCTGGATGGAAATTTTCCTATTGGGCAGACGCAGCATGGATTCAGAAAGGGCAGGTCGTGCCAACTAATTTAGTAGAATTTCTTGAGGACATTACCAGTGCGGTAGATAATGGGGAGCCAATGGACGTGGTATATCTGGATTTCCGGAAAGCCTTTGACAAAAGTGCCACACAAAATGTTGCTGCGTGAGATAAAGATGCATGGCATTGAGGGTAAAGTAGTAGCATGGATAGAGGATTGGTTAATTAATGGAAAGCAAAGAGTGGGGATTAATGGGTGTGTCTCTGGTTGACAATCAGTAGCTAGTGGTGTCCCTGAGGGATCAGTGTTGGGCCCACAATTGTTCACAATTTACATAGATAATTTGGATTTGCGGACCAAGGGCAATGTGTCCAAGTTTGGAGACGACACTAAGATGAGTGGTGAAGCAAAAAATGCAGAGGATACTGGAAGTCTGCAGAGGGATTTGGATAGGTTAAGGGAATGGGCTAGGGTTTGGCAGATGGAATACAATGTTGACAAATGTGAGGTTATCCTTTTTGGTAGGAATAACAGCAAAATAGATTATTATTTGAATGATAAAATATTAAAACATGCAGCTGTGCAGAGAGACCTGGGTGTGCTAGTGCATGAACCGCAAAACGTTGATTTACAGGTGCAACAGGTGATTAAGAAGGCAATTGGAATTTTGTCCTTCATTGCCAGAGTGATGGAGTTTAAGACTAGGGAGTTTATGCTGCAATTGAGGCCACACCTGGAGTATTGTGTTCAGTTTTGGTCTCCTTACCTGAGAAAGGACTTACTGGCGCTAGAGGGTGTGCCGAGGAGATTTACTAGGATTCACGAGGAGTTAGTAGACTGGGACTGTACTCGTTGGAATTTAGAAGGATGAGTGTGGGGGGAGGGGGGGGGGGATCTTATCGAAACATACAAAATTATGAAGGGAATAGATAGGTAGATGCGGGCAGGTTGTTTCGAAGTTGGCGGGTGAAAGCAGATCTAGCGGGCATAGCCTCAAAATAAGGGGAAATAGATTTAGGACTGAGTTTAGGAGGAACTTCTTCACCCAAAGGGTTGTGAACCTATGGAATTCCTTGCCCAGTGAAGCAGTTGAGGCTCCTTCATTAAATGTTTTTAAGATAATGACAGTTAGACTTTTGAAAAATAAAGGGATTGTGTTATGGTGTTCGAGCCGGAAAGTGGAGTGGAGTCCACAAAAAATCGAGGGGCCACATGGCCTACTCCTGCTCCTAGTTCTTATGTTCTTATGTGTCAGGATGCTCACTCACTCACACATACTGACCCTCTCACTGTGGGTGTGAGTGAGTGAGCATCGTGATACTAGGGTAGTGAGTCTGGTACACACACACTCTGACCCTCTCACTGTGTGTGTGAGTGAGTGTGCATCCTGAAACTAGGGAATGAGTCTGGTACTCACACTCTGATCCCCTGACTGTGGGTGTAATTGAATGAGTTTTCTGACACTAGGGGATTGTGTATGGTTCACGCACACTGACCCTTTCACTGTGTGTGTCAGTGAGTGAGTGAGCATCCTGACAATAGGGGAGTGAGTCTGGTACCCTCACTCCGACCATCTCACTGTGCGTGTGTGAGTCACTGTGCATCCTGACACTAGGCAATGAGTCTGATACACACATTATGATCCATGACTATGGGTGTACGTGAGTGAGCATTCTGAAACTAGGGGAGTGTGTCTGGTACAACAGTCTCACTGTTGGTGTAAGTGAGCGAGTGAGGATTCTGACACTAGGGCAGTCAGTCTGGTACACACACTGACCCTCTCATTGTGGATGAGAGTGAGTGACCATCCTGACACGAGAAGAATGAGTCTGGTACACCCACTCTGAACCTCTTACTGCGGGTGTGAGTGATGTGTAAGTCAGCATTCTGTCACTAGAGGTGTGATACTTGGAAAACACTCTGACCCTCTCACTGTTCGTGAGTGATAGAGCATCCTGGCACTAGCGGTGTGATACAGGTACGCACACTCTGACCATCTCACTGTGGGAGAGGTTGAGTGAGTTAGCATTCTGACACTAGAGTTATGATACTGGTAGACACTCCTCTCTTAACGTTTTCCTGTGTTTTTGGATGAGCGTTCTGTTACTGGGAGAGTGAGCGAGGCATACTCAAACTGACCCTCTCTCTGTGGGTGAGGATGAGTGAGCATTCTGCTACTAGCGGAGTGAGCCTGATACACACACTCCTAGCCCTCCCTGTGGGTAACGGTGAGCGATTGATCATCTTCACACCAGCGACTGAGCCGGCTACACGCAATCCGACGCCCAACTATGTGTGAGGGTGAGTGAGTGATCATCCAGACACTAGGGGAGTGTGTATGAACACACATTCTAACCCTCTGTGTGTGAGGGTAAGTGAGTGATCATCCAAAGATTATGGGAGTTAGCTTGGTACACATATTCTGACCCTCTCACTGTGCGTGAGGGCGTGTGAGTAAGAATCCTGACACTACGTGAGTGAGTCTGATGCACATGTTCTAACCCTCTGAGTGTGAGGGTGAGTGAGTGTGCATCCTGACACCAGGTTGGTGAGCTTGGTACACACATTCTTATCCTCTGTGTGTGAATATGAGAGAGCGTGCATCCTGATATTCGGGTTATGAGCATGGTACACAAGTTCTAACCATCTGTGTGTAAGGGTGATTGAGCGTGCATCCTGACACTACGGTAGTTAGCCTGCTGCACACGGCATATCCCTCTGTGTATGAGGGTGAGTGAGTGATCATCCAGACATAGAACATAGAACACTAGGGTCGTAACTATGGTACTCATGTTCTCACCCTCTGTGTCTGAGGTGAGTGAGTGATCTTCCAGACACTAGGGGAGTGAGTCTGGTAACACATTCTGACAGTCTCACTGTGGGTCAGGATTTGTAAGGAGTGGGTTAACTCTGTCCCTCTCACTACGGTGATGATGTGGAACGAATGGGATAATTTTGTCCCTCTCACTGTGGGTGCAGTTGAGTGAGTGATCATTGAGACACCAGGGGATTGTGCCTGGTACCAGTATGACACCCCTCGTGTTCTAACCCTCTGTGTGTGAGGGTCAGTGAGTGATCATCCTGACACTAGGGTAGTTAATCTGCAACACACGTTCTAACCCTCTGTGTGTGAGGGAGAGTTAGCGACCATCCAAAAACGAGAGGAGTGAGTCTGGAACACACGTTGCAACCCTCAGTGTGTGAGGGCCAGTGAGCGATCATCCAGAAAATAGGGGAGAGAGTCTGCAACACACGTTCCAACTCACTGTGTGTGAGGGTGAGTGAGTGATCATCCACAAACTAGGGGAGTGAGACTGGTATTCAAATGCTGACACTCTCACGGTGGGTGACGTGTAAAGAATTGGTTAATCTACCCACTCACTGGGAATGATGATGTAAAAGGAATGGGCTTGAACTGAGTGCTGAATTTGGGTGCCTTTGAGTGCTCGAGTGAGAGTTTGGTGACTGAGGGATATTAAGGGTTCATTTTTATTTAAAGTCTATTCTTTCTTTTATTTAGTTAATTAACTTAAAAGTTGCCATTTGGTTTCGGAGAAGGTGAATTTTCCATCAGATATAAACAACGGTTCTACTTGTAGCTACTTGCAGCTGGAGCTTGTTCATTAGTTAATTGGATTGGCCCAGTTTTCAGAGGCTCGAGTCAAAATATTAAGGTGAGTCAGCTACAGTGCAGACTTTGTTTGCACTGGGTGCTAAATTTGGGTGGTATAGTGAGAATTTGGTGTCTGAGGGAGTTAGGTGAGGAGGGAGCAAGGCGCTCCGTTGATTTTATTTCCTCAAAGAGCGGGAAGGGAGCCTGGAGTTTACAGAGAGTGCAGCTGACTGGGAGCAGAGTCGGATGGCGGAGTTCCAGTTGGTTCACAGGGCAGCTACATTCTGTAAGGTAAGAGCGGATGGAGGCTAGGGAAGTTGCATGCTACTCCTGGAGGAGGTGGGTTGTGAGGGGTATCACCGGTGGTGTACCTGTGGAAGTGCACCTAACTCCAGATGCTCAGAGACCATGTTCGGGAACTGGAGCTGGACGAACTTCGGATCATCCGGGAGGCAGAGGGGGTAATAGAGAAGAGTTACAGGGAGGTAGCCAAATCCAAGGTACTGGACAAGAGTAGCTGGGTTTCAGTCAGGGAAGGAAAACGATCGGACAGACAGTGCAGGGATCCCTCGTGGCCGTTCCCCTTGAAAACAAGTTTACCGTTTTGGATGCTGTTGGGGGGGGCGGGGGCGGGGGGATGACCGACTGGGGGGAGGACATCGCGGCCATGTCTCTGGCACTGGCTCTGTGGCTCAGGAAGGAAGGGGAGAGAATAGAAAAGCAATAGTGACAAGAGACTCAATGGTTAGGGGAATGCATATGAGATTCTGATGTCGCGATCGAGACTCCCGGAACGTATGTTGCTTCCCGGGTGCAAGGGCCAGGGATGTCTCGGATCGAGTCTACAGGATTCTCAAGAGGGACGGTGAGCAACGAGAAGTCGTGTTACATAGACGCACCAACGACATAGCTAAGAAAAAGGACGAGGATCTAAAAAGTGGGGGAGTTAGGTTGGAAGCTAAAGAGTAGGTCACGCAGAGCAGTGATCTCAGGGTGGCTACCGGTGCCACGTGCAAGTGAGGCAAAGAACAGAGAGCGAGTGTAGCTGAACACGTGGCTACAGTGCTGATGCAGGAGGGAAGGCTTCAGATATGTGGATCATTCGGATATTTTCTGGGGAAGGTGGTCCTGTACATGAAGGACGGATTGCACCTAAACGGGAGAAGCACCAAAATCATAGATTATCATAGAATTTACAGTGCAGAAGGAGGCCATTCGGCCCATCAAGTCTGCACCGGCTCTTGGAAAGAGCACCTTACCAAAGGTCAACACCTCCACCCTATCCCCATAACCCAGTAACCCCACCCAACACTAAGGGCAATTTTGGATCCTAAGGGCAATTTAGCAAGGCCAATCCACCTAACCTGCACATCTTTGGACTGTGGGAGGAAACCGGAGCACCCGGAGGAAACCCACGCACACACGGGGAGGATGTGCAGACTCCGCACAGTCAGTGACCCAAGCTGGAATCGAACCTGGGACCCTGGTGCTGTGAAGCAATTGTGCTATCCACAATGCTACCGTGCTGCCCTGAGAGGTTTGCTAATGTGGACCACGACTTGGGGATGCTCCCCCTCCCCCTTAAGAAGTGCAGGAAGTACTTCCTATTTCAGGAAGTACCTGCACTTCCACAGGTACACCAGCGGTGATACCCCTCACCACCCACCTCCTCCAGGAGTAGCAGGCAACTTCCCTAGCCTCCATCCGCTCTTACCTTACAGAATGCAGCTGCCCTGTGAACAAACTGGAACTCCGCCCTCCGACTCTGCTCTCAGTCAGCTGCACTCTGTAAACTCCAGGCTCCCTTCTCGTTCTTTGAAGAAATAAAATAAAACCTCCTGGGTGGGAGGTTTGCTAGAGATCTTCGGGAAGGTTTAAACTAGATTGGCAGTGGGATGGGAGCCAGAGCTATGGATCAGAGGACAGGATAGCTGTTCATTAGGCAGAAATAGTATGCAGCGAGTCTGTGAGGAAGTTTAACGCGTGGCTTCAGGGATGGTGCAGGCGGGAGGGTTTCAGATTTCTGGATAATTGGGGCTCATTCAAGTGTCGGTAGGACCTCTACAAACGGGATGGTCTACACCTGGACCAGAGGGGTACCAATATCCTGGGGGGGGGGGGGGGGGGGGGGAATTTGCAAATGCTCTTCGGGAGGGTTTAAACTAGTTCAGCAGGGGCTTGGGAACCTGATTTGTAGCAACAGTATACAGGAGGTTGAGAGTAATGAGGTCATGAGTAAGGTTTTAAAGTTGCGGGAGTGTACCGGCAGGCAGGAAGGTGGTTTAAAGTGTGTCTTCTTCAATGCCAGGAGCATCCTGAATAAGGTGGGTGAACTTGCGGCATGGGTTGGTACCTGGGACTTCGATGTTGTGGCCATTTCGGAGACATGGATAGAGCAGGGAAACGAATTGTTGTTGCAGGTGCCGGGGTTTAGATATTTCAGCAAGCTCAGGGAAGGTGGAAAAAGAGGGGGAGGGGTGGCATTGTTAGTCAAGAACAGTATTTAGGTGGCAGAAAGGACGTTTGATGAGGACTCGTCTACTGAGGTAGTATAGGCTGAAGTTGGAAACAGGAAAGGAGAGGTCACCCTGTTAGGGGTTTTCTATAGGCCTCCGAAAAGGTCCAGAGATGTAGAGGAAAGGATTGCAAAGATGATTACACTACACGTGTAGTGTCTCCCACCAGCCCTCCTCCTCTAACATAATAATAAGACCCATTGGTGTGAGGAAAGTGCCATATTATATTACTATTTTTAAAAAATGTATTTATTAACCAGAACTTGGTTGGAAGTTAGAGGAATGGCAGGGAAGGGAGTGCAATGTTCCTCCTGCAGGATGTTTGAGGTGAGGGATGCCGTTAGTGTCCCTGCTGATTTTACCTGCAGGAAGTGCAGCCATCTCTAGCTCCTCCAAGACCGAGTTAGGGAACTGAAGCAGGAGTTGGATGAACTTCGGATCATTCGGGAGGCAGAGGGGGTCATAGACAGCAGCTTCAGGGAATTAGTTACACCAAAGATTGGAGATAGATGGGTAACTGTAAGAGGGACTGAGAAGAAGCAGTCAGTGCAGGGATCCCCTGCGGTCGTTCCCCTGAGTAACACGTATACCGCTTTGGATACTTGTGGGGGGGGGGGGGGTCCTACCAGGGGTAAGCCATGGGGTACGGGCCTCTGGCACGGAGTCTGTCCCTGTTCCTCAGAAGGGAAGGGAGAGAGGAGCAGAGCATTAGTAATTGGGGACCCGATAGTCAGGGGCACAGATAGGAGATTTTGTGGGAGCGAGAGAGACTCACGTTTGGTATGTTGCCTCCCAGGTGCAAGGGTACGTGATGTCTCGGATCGTGTTTTCCGGGTCCTTAAGGGGGAGGGGGGGCATCCCCAAGTCGTGGTCCACATTGGCACTAATGACATAGGTAGGAAAGGGGACAAGGATGTCAGGCAGGCTGTCAGGGAGCTAGGATGGAAGCTCAGAAGGAGAACAAACAGAGTTGTTATCTCTCGGTTGTTGCCCGTGCCACGTGATAATGAGATGAGGAATAGGGAGAGAGAGCAATTAAACACGTGGCTACAGGGATGGTGCAGGCGGGAGGGATCCAGATTTCTGGGTAATTGGGGCTCTTTCTGGGGAAGGTGGGACCTCTACAGACAGGATGGTCTACATCTGAACCTGACGGGCACAAATATCCTGGGGGCGGGGGGGGGGCGAGATTTATTAGTGCTCTTGGTAGGGGAGGTTTAGACTACTGCAGCAGGGGGCATGGGAACCTGGATTGTAGTTTTAGGGTATGGGAGATTGAGAGTATAGAGGTCAGGAGCACAGATTTCACTTCGCAGGAGGGGGCCAGTGTTCAGGTAGGTGGTTTGACTAAATGAATATACGGGCTTGAGGTTCATTTAGTATCTCGCCTATCTCTTCAGACGCCACACACAACTTCCCATCCCTGTCCTTGACTGGTCCTACTCTTACCCTAGTCATTCGCTTATTCCTGACATACCTATAGAAAGCTTTTGGGTTTTCCTTGATCCTACCTGCCAAATACTTCTCATTTCCCCTCCTTGCTCGTCTTAGCTCTCTCTTTAGATACTTCCTCGCTACCTTGTAACTATCCATCGCCCCAACTCAAACTTCACACCTCATCTTCACATAGGCCTCCTTCTTCCTCTTAACAAGAGATTCCACTTCTTTGGTAAACCACGGTTCCCTCGCTCTACGCCTTCCTCTCTGCCTGACCGGTACGTACTTATCAAGAACGCGCAGTAGTTGTTCCTTGAACAAGCTCCACTTATCCAGTGTGCCCAACACTTGCAGCCTACTTCTCCAACCTATCCCCCCCCCCCCCCCCCAAGTCACGTCTAATGGCATCATAATTGCCCTTCCCCCAGCTATACCTCTTGCCCTGCGGTGTATACTTATCCCTTTCCATCACTAACGTAAACGTCACCGAATTGTGGTCACTGTCCCCAAAGTGCTCTCCTACCTCCAAATCTAACAGCTGGCCTGGTTCATTACCCAAAGCCAAATCCAACGTGGCCTCGCCTCTTGTTGGCCTGTCAACATATTGTGTCAGGAAACCCTCCTGCACACATTGTACAAAAAACGACCCATCTAATGTACTCGATCTTTATCTTTTCCAGTCAATATTTGGAAAGTTAAAGTCTCCCATAATAACTACCCTGTTACTTTCCCTCTTATCCAGGATCATCCTCGACATCCTTTCCTCTACATCCCTCGAGTAATGGGTTAAGTCTGTGCCTCTCATTGCGGGTTAGTGTGTGTCAGGAATGGGCTAACTGTCATGTGAGATATCCTTTAAGTCTTAAGTCTTCTGGATGTTAAAAGGACAACTTACGGATTCCATTCCTGCTGTACCACACTTGTAGAGTGGGTCGTGTGCTACCCATACCACAATCTGTTGAAAGTTGTGGGTCAGGTGAACTCCGTGATACACTTTGGAGTTCTCTGAAGCCTGACCCATGACAAACTGGGGGCTCGAGGGGGATAAAAGTATATCTATTGCATTGGCTTAGTGAAATTAATTAATCAGTGAGGGGTGAGCATATTCTGGATGCTTTTCAGGTGTGGTATTCTAGTTTAGGTAGGGAGTATGTTGTGGACAATGGCTCTTTCAGAGTCTCTGAGGTTTTTGGGGGTGGAGACGGTCACTCGCAGTACCTGACGAAGAGAAACTAAAAGCAGACTGTTAGATTTGACAAACACTTTGCAGTTAACATTACCTGACAAAATGCGAAAAGATGAGCTAATTTTGGCGGTGGCTAATCATTTTAAGTTGCCTGAGATAAAGTTTGACTCATTAAAATGGCAAACATTGAGTTACAAATTAAACAAATGGAACATGAGAAAGAATTCAAGCAGCTTGAATACGAGAAAGTGAAAAAAGAAAGAGAGAGAGAAAGAGTCAGAGAGGAAAAAGAAAGAGAGAGAAAGAGATAGAGAGGAAAAAGAAAAGGAGAGAGAAGAAAGGAGAAAATAAAGAATAACCCCAGTAGAACAAAAAGAAAGAGAAAGGGATATGCAGATCAGAGAAAAAGTTACAGAGAGAGCGTTTGAACTTCAGAAAATGGCCATGAAACATGATAGTCAGTTAAAATTGGCAGACAGAAAGGAAAACGTGCGCTAGTGATGTGGACAGTGAGAAAGAGCGTCAGAGTCGAAGGATTGATGGAAATCGATTTAAGTATGTCGAAGAATTGCCAAGGTTTGACGAGAAGGAGTTAGGTGCCTTTTTAATTTCATTTGAGAAGCAAATGAAATGGCCACAGGACATGTGGGTATTACTGATTCAGACAATGTTGGTAGGTTGAGCAAGTTAAGAGTTTGCATCACTACCGGAGAGGTATCTGGGACGTATGCAGAGGTGAAAAAATCCATCTTAGTTGCATATGAACTACTCCCTGAAGCCTACAGACAAAGTTTTAGAAGTTTAAGGAAAGAATTTGGTCAAACATACATGGAGTTTGAAAGGCTCAAACAGAGTAATTTTGTTAGGTGTATCACGTCTTTCAAAATTGACCAAACGTATGAAGCTCTCAGAGAAATTATACTTTTGGAGGAGTTTAAAAATGCAATTCCTGATGTAGTGAGAACCTATGTGGAAGAAAAGAGGGTTAAAACTGCGAGATTAGCAGCAGAAATGGCAGATGATTATGAATTAGTTTATGAATCAAAGCTTGGTTTCTGACATCAGTATCAGCCTGCGAGGGATATAAACTGGGGACATGAGAAATACTCAAGTTGTAGAGGCAAAGGTGATCTGATCAGAGATAATAAGGAGAGTGTACCTCAGATTAAAAATAACTCCAGGAGAGTGAAAAGTAATGAAAAGTTTCAAATGTTTTCACTGTAATGAACTAGGCCATGGATGATAATGGCATAGTGTAGGTTAGATGGCTTTTGTTTCGGTGCAACATCGTGGGCCGAAGGGCCTGTACTGCGCTGTATCGTTCTATGTTCTATGTAAAGTCACAGTGTTGGTGGTTGAGGTAAAGCAGTGGGAAGGCTGATGTGGCAAAATAGGATATGACACTGGGGTTTGCTAAAGTGGTAAAGGAAAGCCGAAATGAAGCGAAGGAGGTGTAAAAGATTGTACAAACTGACCAAGAGGTGATTGGTAAGAAGGTGCCATGTCTCTTTAAATACTTTACTTGTGTGGGTAAAGTTACTCATATGTATCAGGTGGAGCAGGTAGAGAATTCACAATTTTAAGAGATACGGGAGCTAGTCAAACTTTAATGGTAGGAGATGAGGAGTTATTTAGTTTGGGAAGTATGTTGCCAGAAAAGTTGGTAATATGTGTGGAGGAGAAGCGTTCAATTATATAAGTTAAGGTTGGAAAGTCCAGTGAAGAATGGTGAAGTGGTAGTAGTAGTAACAGAGAAACTATCTTGTCCAGGAATACAGCTTTTCTTGGGTAATGATATAGCTGGATCGCAGGTGGGACTGATGCCTACTGTGGTTGATAAGCCAGTGGAAAATCAGAAAACTGAAGTGTTGAAAGGCGAATATCCTGAGATTTCTCCGGATTGTGTAGTAACAAGGTCGCAAAGTCCCAGGTTACGACAAGAGGAGAAATCAAAGTGCAATTGTCAGAAATGATTTCTCATCAGATGGTTGAAAAAGAACAAGAACAGGTGGGGGATGAGGCGGGTGTTTTTCGTTCAGGAAAATTATAACAGAAAGATGTAGAAATAAAACGGAATTATCAGAAAGCAAACACGGGAGAGGAATCTGAGTGTATATCAGAGTGTTAATACCGTAAAAGTGATATCTTGATGAGAAAATGGAGACCTTCACGTTTGCAGGTGGATGAAAAGTGGGCAGATGTTAATCAAGTAGTATTGCCGGTATGTTGTAGAAAGGGGGTTTTGCGAGTTGCACATGAGATTCCAGTGGGAGGTCATTTAGGAATACGGAAAACTCAAGCTAAAATAAAGAAACGATTTATTGGCCTGGACTACATAAAGATGTCGTTAAATTTTGTCCATCATGTCACACATGTCAAGTGATAGGGAAACCTCGAGCAGTGGTAAAAACCAGCCCCCTTAATTGCCCATTCTAGCATTTGAGGAACCTTTTACACGGGTCCTAATTGATTGCGTAGGACCGCTTCAGAAAACGAAAAGTGGGAATCAATATTGTAGCCATGTAAAATGGCTGCGTTCCGATTAATCTGGCCAAAACCCAGTTTAAAATGGCTAACCAGAAAGACTGCTGGGAAAAGCAGCCAAGAAGACACAAGCAGGCAGCTGCAGACAGGTTTGCATATTCAGCTCTGGGAACGTAGCCCAGATCGATACTCAGGGCTATCAACAGCCCATCAACCCAGGTATCCGCAGTTCCATTCAGGACTGTTTACACCTAATCTACTCAGCCATCCACAGTTAAATCGGCTATCCCCGGGAACAATTGCAACATATTAGCAATTGAATACCGGGCCAGACCTGTCGGCGCCTGCAGTGGCCGAAACAAAGACAGGTGAGCGACCACTCCCCGATCGAGGAATTGCCTCACCATTGGACACATCGACCCCAGAGACTGGGGACAGAATCCAATCACTTGGGACTCAGGGCCAAGGGCCGCCCCGGGAGGCGGGAAGCCCCTGGGCCCTATAAAAGTAAAGGTCCAAGTTCAGATCTCTCTCTCTCATCTTCGCCTGCTCGAGACCTTCGCAAGACCAGCCACCGTGTATCGTAAGTTTGAATCCAACAATCGCTAACCGGTAGCGACAACTAGCCACCGACCTGTAGCAGCCTTTTGAATCCCGCGGGCCAGATTTGATTGGACAAGCCATTCGTTTCCCTGACCTGGTGGGCTCTTCCTAAGTTAAGTATTGGCCAGTAGTGATAGGTTTGTTATATAGAAAATAGTATTAGGGTATTAATATTGCTTGTTGTATATAATAAATGACCGTTGTTTTAATACTTACTAAGCGGTGTGCTGTGTTATTAATCATAACCTGAACTTGAACCACGTGGCGGTATGATAAAGATATCTGGCGACTCATGGGCAAAGGTGACCTAAACAGAGCAAATAGACTAAAGCTAGAAAGAGCAACAATATCTTTTGACGATAATGGATGTGTCTACTAGGTTTCCAGAGGCCATTCCAGTACGTAATATTAAGCTAAAACGATTGTGGAGGATATACAAAAATTCTTTACTAAATATGGATTACCCACAGAAATACAATCGGTTCAAGGATCAAATTTTACCTCAAGGTTATTCAAAGAAATTATGGATAGCTTAGGAATAAAACAATTTAAATCAACTGTGTACCATCCTGAATCGCAGGGAGAGTTAGAAAGGTGGCATCAGACATGAAAGACAATGTTGAGGGCTTATTGTCACGATTATTCAGAGGAGTGGGATGAAGGAATTCCATTCGTACTGTTTGCAATTAGGGATACACCTAATCAGTCAATCAAATTGAGTCCCTTCGAACTAATTTGTGGTGATGAGGTAAGAGAACCACTTAAATTGATGAAGGAAAAATCGGTGAGTGAGAAATTAGAAATTACATTATTGGATTACGTGTCAAATAGAGCAGGTGAATTGGCTAGACAGCATTTAAAATGTGTACAACATGACAACATGCGATGAAATGGGTAACGGTATAAAATCCAAAGTTCGTAGTTTTGACTGTGGAGATAAAGTTTCAGTATTGTTCCCAATGGTAGGTAAACCTTTAAAAGCAAGGTTTTGTGGACCTGATCAGATTGAACGGAAATTAAGTGAGGTGAATTATGTGGTAAAAACACCAGATAAAGGAAGACTCGCCGACTGTGTCAATGGAATATGCTTTGACAGGGAAGGATAGAAAAAGTAGTGAAAAAATAGGTTTTAATGATTCTAACTCAAAGTGAGGAAACAAATCCAGATGAATGTGAATTTGACATGCCTCAAATTAAATTGGAAAACGAGGAAGGTCTTAAAAATTGGGTGAAATTGTTGAGTTACCTTCCAGAGGAACTGACCTGAAAGAGTTACTGATATCACGTAAGCAGGTTTGTAGAGATAAATTGGGAAGTTCTTAAATGTCTATACATGATGGAGATGTGTGAAATCCTGTTCCAATCAAACAAGATCTTAACCCTTTAAAATTGGCACAGGTTAACAAAGAGATTGAGAGTATGCTTAAAAATGGGATAATTGAAGCGGTTGCAGCCAATAGAGCACACCCATACTGACGGTACCAAAACCAGACGGTACCCAACTGTTGTGTGTGGACTATAGAAAGCTTATTGCAGTTACTAGAACGCTCTCTTATCCTATCCCACGTTTGGAGGATTGCATTGAGAAAGTGGGACAATCAGCTTTTATTGCCAAATTGGATTGACTTATAGGTTACTGGCATGTACATTTATCCGAAAGGGCGAAGGAGATTTCAGCTTTTGTGACTCCAGATGGTATATACCAATTCAAACTTATGCTATTTGGCATGAAAAAGGCACCAGCCACATTTCAACGGTTAATGAACAAGGTCGTTTCAGGATTATCCAATTGTGCGGTATACATCGACGATCTGCCAATTTTCAGCCAGACATGGACAGAACATTTGAAACATCTGATGGAGTTATTCGATCGACTTCAGGAGGCGGGTTTCGTGGTAAACCTAATCAAAAGTGAATTTGGAAAGTCACTTTCCTTGGCCACTTTCCCGTAACAACCTCCCCGAACAGGCGCCGGAATGTGGCGACAAGGGCTTTTCACAGTAACTTCATTGAAACCTACTTGTGACAATAAGTGATTTTCATTTCATTTCATTTCATTTTCATTCATTCATTTCATTTCATACAATCGGACAGGGTCGAATCGTCCCACGGGATGTGGAAACAAAAGTTGTTGGGGAGTTTCTAATACCCTCGACACGACGAGAAATAAAGCGAGTTCTTGGTGTGAGTGGATGTTACCGGAAATTTGTGTCATGTTTTAGCAGTGTGGTCGCTCCACTGACGGAGTTGCTCAAGAAGCGTAACAAACTCCAGTGGCCAGCGGAGTGTCAACAGGAATTTGACGGCCTGAAGGCTGTGTTAACCACTGCTCCTATGTTAGCCATCCCAAATTACACAATACCATTCAAAGTGTCTGTTGATGCGAGTGGTCTGGGTGTAGGTGCGGTGCTTCTCCGAGACGACGACGAAGGGCTACAGCGGCCTATTGGTTATTTTTCAAAGAAATTGAATTCTCACCGGAAAAAAGTATTCCACGATTGAGAAGGAGACTTGGAGTTTGTTGCCGGCTTTGCAACATTTTCACATTTATGTGACCAGCAATCCGTTTGACACCATTATAAATACTGATCATAATCCGTTGACGTTTTTGGAGCGATTTCGGAATAACAATGCAAGGTTGTTTCGCTGGAGTTTATTGTTACAGCCATTTTATTTAAAAATAGTACATGTGGCAGGACGAGAAAACGTGATAGCCGATGCTTTGTCACGAATGTGACAAAGTGTGAGTGGTGAGGCCGTGGAATGCCCTACTGCAACAGTAGTGAACTCGCCAACATTGAGGGCATTTAAAAGTTTATTGGATAAGCATATGGATTTTAATGGCATAGTGTAGGTTAGATGGCTTTTGTTTCGGTGCAACATCGTGGGCCGAAGGGCCTGTACTGCGCTGTATCGTTCGATGTTCTATGAATGTAGTGAACGGAAGCAGTTTCGGTTGGAGGTAGAAGACCGAAAAAAAATGGACTATATTATTGTACCTGTTTGCGTGTGTTGTTTTTTTTAAACGAAAAAGTAGATTTACTGTGTGCATTTATTAAAGGATAGTGAAAAGGTGAACAATGAAACCATCTTGAAGTTCGTGATTTTTTTTTCTCTTGGGGGGGCGGGGGGGGGAGGTGTCATGTGACAGTACTTTTAGAAATGAGTGTTTTCCAAATGTACCTTTAAGAAATGGGTCTTTATCAGTGATGTCAGCGTGTGGGTGGAGCTGCTGCAGGGTGTGTTTGAGTTTCGTTTTCAGTGTTGGTGCTGAATCCAGACAGATTAGGTGTACTGCTGTTCTCTCTGCCATGCAAAGGCTATCTCTTGATCATTTGGTGAATTCAGAATTATGAATATTTTCAGTAGTGAACGTAAACCTGATATGGATCTGTCAAAAGGGTCATCTTAAATCTTCTGGATGTTAAAAGGACATCTTACGGATTACTTAGTGTTGCATTCTTTGGGGGTTGTATTTGACTTGATGGTTGCTACGATGTTCACTGTGTGTTTAAAAAAGGTTAACTTGAGCTCATAGAATAAACAATGATTTGCTTTAAAAATACTTTTCCATTTCTGCTGTACCACAACGTGTAGAGTGGACCATGTGCTCACCATACCACAATTGCGTTGTGGGTCAGGTGAACTCCATGATACATTTGGCGGTTCTCTAAATCCTGGTCTATACCATTAAAACTGACCCTCTCACTGTGCTTTAGGATGTGTAAGGGAATGGGTTAACTCTGTCCCTCTCACTGCTGGTGAGGGCGTGTAAGGAATGGGTTAACTCAGTTCCTCTCACTGCGTGGGGGGGGGGGGGGGGATGTGTAAGGAATAGGTTACCTTTGTTCCTCACTGCCGATGAGAGTGTGTAAGGAATGGGTCAACTCTGTCCCTCTCACTGCGGGTGAGGGTGTGTAAAGAACGGGTTAATTCTGTCCGTTTCACTGCGTCAGGGTGTTTAAGGCATGGGTTGGAGAATGGTATGAGTGGGTGGGTGAGGGGTGTGGGGTGCAGCGAGAGGATTAGAGGGTGGGGTGAGGGGGTGGGGCTGAGGGTGGGGTTGGGATGAGTGGGATGGGGGTGGGCACACACGTGTTGTGAGGGACCGCAGGGGTTGTCACTTGGTGGCGCACCTCCGACCTCCACATCGGCGATCACCCGCTTCTCCGGTCAGCCAACAATGTCCAGAGCCCTCTGCTCAGGCACGGTGATGGGACACAGTTCTGGTTGTCCAGTTCCGGCCTTCCAGCTCCCTGCGGTTACGCGGGGACTTCTCCTGCCGGGGGGGGGGGGCGGGGGATTGGGGGGATGGGAGTGGGAGGGGTGGGGTGTGGGGGGGGGGGGGAGGGACACAAACGACAACAGTGTTAGATGGTCCGAACCATTCAGGCCATGGGTTTGCTCTCTGATGGCATGTGCACAGGGCATCCGGCGATCGTGGCTGGCATGGGTGGTGCAGCCATGTGGATCAGGGTGTGTGTGTGTGGGGGGGGGGGGGGGGTCACCGTGTGCTGGGTGTAGGGTGATTGTTGCCAGGTGCGCAGTGCTAGGTACACACCCTGGCTGCGCTGAGGAGGTCGTGCAGCTTCTTTCTGCACTGGCCTGCTGTCCAGGTCACAGCACAGACGGCGCTGACGGCGTTGGTCATACATTGTTAATGATGCCGCTTGCTGTCCTGCATACGGGGTTGGGATACAATACTAGCCTCCATTCCTCCGCGGCGTGCAGGTGGGGGTCCAGCACGCAGTCCCCCAAACCCGGGGCTGCACTTTTGGCGGCCATCTTCCCTGTGACACTGTGTGTGTGTGTGTGTGTGTGGGAGGGGGGGGGGGGTGGAGAGAATGTTTATGACCTGCCATGGCATCCTGTCAATGACGCAACCGGCGTATCGGTGGCCGTTCCCTCGGGCGTTTCACGTTCCATGCATACTAGCCCCTTGTGGGCCGTTGATGAGCTCCACCTAGCGGCCCGGTGACGCCGTCGTGAAACTCCATGGCTGTCTCATCAGTTGCATGGGCGTGCTCCAGCACAACCAGTGACATCTTTTGGGCTTCGATAAGTGTGTGTGAGTAGAGTGTACGGCTGCAGCTTGTCAGCCTCACTGGTGTGAATCACGGACCCGGCCAATCCCTCACCGTTTGTTATTGGAATCGAGTGTGTTCCACCCTCGAGTGGCTCAGAAGGGAAGGAGGCTTAGCAGGTGAGCAATAGTTATTGGGGACTCGAGTTAGAGGGACAGATAGGCGGTTCTGTGGCAAGGAAAGATACTCAAGGATGGTATGTTGCCTCCCGGGTGCCAGGGTCTGTGACGTCTCGGACCGTGTTTTCAGAATCCTTAAGGGGGAGGGGGAACAGCCACAAGCCGTGGTACCAACGACATAGGTAAGAGAAGGGACGGGGATTTAAAACAGGAATTTAGGGAGCTAGAGTGGAAGCTGAGAGCCAGGACAAACGATCTTGTCACCTCTGGTTTATTGTCTTTGCCGCGTGCTAGCGAGTTGAGGAACAGGACGAGAGTGCAGATAAACACGTGGCTGCAGGGATGGTGTAGGAGGGAGGGTTTCGGTTACGTGGATAATTGGAGCACATTCTGGGGAAGGTGGGACCTGTACAGACAGGGTGGTTTGCACCTGAACCAGAGATACACCAATATCCTGGGAGGGAAATGTGCTACGGCTTTTCGGGCAGGGTTTAAACTAATTTGTCAGGGGGATGGGAAAACGAGCTGTAGTCCCGAAGTCAGTGTTGAGAGTAGTGCGGTACTGAGGGGGACATCAAGGTCGCAGGCGTCTACCGGTAGATAGGAAGGTGGGTTGAACTGTGTCTACTTCAATGCAAGGAGCATCCGGAATAAGGTAAATGAACTTCGAACGTGGATTGGTTCTTGGGACTATGATGTTGCGGGCATTACCGGGACATGGTTAGAACAGGGACAGGAATGGTTGTTGGACGTTCCGGGGTATAGATGTTTCAGTAAGAGCAGGGAAGGTGGTAAAAGAGGTGGACGAGTACCATTGATAATCAAGGATAGTTTAACGGCTGCAGAAAGGCATTTCGAGGGGGATGTACCTACTGAGGTAATATGGGTTGAAGTTAGAAATAGGAAAGGAGCGGTCATGTTGTTCGGAGTTTTCAAAAGGCCCCCAAATAGTAATAGAGATGTGGAGGAAGAAATTGCAAAACAGATTATGGATAGGTGTGGAGGTCACAGTGTAGTTGTCATGGGTGACTTTAACTTTCCAAATATTGATTGGAACCTCTATAAGTCGAACAGTTCTGATGGGGAAGTTTTTGTACAGTGTGTGCAGGAGTGTTTCCTGACACAATATGTGGATTGGCCAAAAAGACGTGGGGGCCACATTGAATTTTGTACTGGGTAATGAACAGGGCCAAGTGTTAGATTTGTTTGTGGGAGAGCACTTTGGAGATAGTGACCATAATTTTGTGCCTTTCACAATTCCAATGGAGAGGGGCAGGGCCATACGGCAGGGCAAGGTTTATAATTGGTGTGCGGTAATTATGATGCGATTAGGCAAGAATTAGGGAGCACAAGATGGGAACAGAAATTGTCAGGGAAAGGCACAAATGAAAAGTGGAGCTTGTTCAAGGAACAAATACTGCGTTTCCTTGATAGGTATGTTCCTGTCAGGTACAGAGGAAATGGCCGTGTGTGGGAACCATGGGTCACAAAAGAGGTTGAATGTCTTGTCAAGAGAAACAAGAGGCATATGTAAGGATGAGAAAACAAGGTTCAGTTGGGTCGCTTGAGGGTTACAACGTAGCAAGGAATGAGCTGAAAAAGTGCTTAGGAGAGCTAGGCGAGAAGTCCTTGGCGGGTCAGATCAAGGAAAACCCCAAGGCCCTACTCTTATGTGAGAAATAAAAGAATGACCAGGGTGAGGTTAGGGTCGGTCAAGGACAGTAGTGGGAACTTGGGCATGAGTCAGAAGAGATAGTAGAGGTGTTGAACGAATAAATTTCTTCAGTGTTCACCAAGGAGAGGGGCCATGTTTTTGAGGATCAGAGTGTGATACAGGCGGGTAGGCTGGGGAAGGATGTATTAGCAATTTTAAAAAACATTATGGTCGACAATGGTCAATTACTAGGGGGCATAGGTTTAAGGTGAGAGGGGCAAAGTTTAGAGTAGATGTACGAGGCAAGTTTTTTACGCAGAGGGTAGTGGGTGCCTGGAACTCACTACCGGAGGAGGTAGTGGAGGCAGGGACGATAGGGACATTTAAGGGGCATCTTGACAAATATATGAATAGGATGGGAATAGAAGGATACGGACCCAGGAAGTGTAGAAGATTGTAGTTTAGTCGGGCAGTATGGTCGGCACGGGCTTGGAGGGCCGAAGGGCCTGTTCCTGTGCTGTACATTTCTTTGTTCTTTGTTCTTTGACAAGTTTCCTGGGCCAGATGGGATATATCCTAGAAATTCTTTGGGAGGCAAGGGATGAGGTTGTAGAGACCTTGGCTTTGATCTTGGGTCGTCATTGTCCACAGGGATAGTGCCAGAGGACTGTAGAGTGGCGAATGCTGTTCCTCTGTTCAAGAAATGGAATAGGAATGGCCCATTTAATTATAGGACGGTTGGTCTTATTTCGGTGGTCGGTAAGTTAATGGAAAAGGTCCTGAAGGATATGATTCATGAGCATTTGGAAAGATGCAGCTTAATCCGAGATTGTCAACACGGGTTCGTGAAGGGAAAGTCTTGCCTCAGTAAGTTGATTGAATTCGTTGAGGAGGTTACTCGGTGTGTAGATGAAGGTAGAGCAGTTGATGTTGAAAACAAGGATTTTAGTAAGGCTCCCCATGGTCGGCTCATGAAGAAAGTAAGGAGGTGTGGGATAGAGGGAAATTTGGCCAATTGGATAAGTAACTGGCTCTCACATAGAAGACAGAGAGTTGTGCTGGAAAATTTTCAGGCTGGAGACCAGTTACCAGCGGTGTACCACACGGAATAGTGCTGGGTCCGCTGCTATTTGTGATTTTTATCAATGACTTTGAGGAGGGGGCTGAAGGGTGGGTCAGTAAATTTGCTGATGACACCAAGATTGGTGGAGTAGTGGATGAGGTGGAGGACTGTTGTAGTCTGCAAAGAGACATCGATAGGATGCAGAGCTGGGCAGAAAAATGGCAAATGGATTTTAATCCTGATAAGGGCGAGGTGATTCATTTTGGTAGGAACATTTTGAATGCGGATTACCGAGTCAACGGCAGGGTTCTGAGGAATGTGGGGGAACAGAGAGATCTTGAAATCATGTCCATAGATCTCTGAAGGTTGCCACTCAAGTGGACAGAGCCGTGAAGAAGGCCTATAGTCTGTTCGCGTTTAATAACAGGGGGCTCGAGTTTAAGAGCCGTGGGGTTATGCAGCAACTGTAGATGACCCTGGTGAGACGACATTTGGAGTATGGTGTACAGTTCTGGCTACCTCACTACAGGAAGGATGTGGACGCACTGGAAAGGGTGCAAAGGAGGTCTTATGAGGAAAGGTTGAGGGAGCCACGCTTTTCTCTTTGGAGCGGAGAAAGATGAGAGGCGACTCGAAATGTGTTTATAAGATGATGAGGGGGATAGATAGAGTGGACGTTCAGAGACTATTTCCTCGGGTGGATGTGGCTGTTACAAGGGGGCATAACTATAAGGTTCAGGGTGGGAGTTATAGGAGGAATGTCCAAGGTGGGTTCTTTACTCAGAGTGTGGTTCTTGTGTGGAATGGACTGCCTGCTGTGATAGTGGGGTCGGACACTTTAGAAACTTTCAAGCGGTTGTTGGATAGGCACAGGGAGCACTCCAGAATGACAGGGAGTCGAATAGCATGATCTTGGTATCGAACAAGGCTCGACAGAACATCGAGGGCCGAATGGCCTGTTCTGTGCTGTACTGTTCTATGTTCCATGTTGTTCTATGTCAGTCTCTCTGCTTCTTCCTCAATACTGCCTGACCCTGTTGTATCATCTGCAAACTTATCAAGTGTGCCTTCAGTTCCTTCCTCCAGATAATTAATGTATATTGTGAAAAGTTGTGGTCCCAGCACCGACTGTTGAGGTATACCACTAGTCAACGGCTGCTATCCTGAAAGAGACCCCTTTATCCCCAATCTCTGCTTTCTGGCAGTCAGCCAATCCTATATCGATGCAAGCGTCTTAACTTTAACACCATGGGTTATTAACTTATTTAACAGTCCATTATGTGGCACCTTGTCAACGGCCTTCTGGAAATCTAAATAAATTCCGTCCATTGGTTATCCTTTGTCTAACTTACTTGATCCTTCCTCAAAGCAGTCTAACAGAATTGTCAGACACGACTTGTCCATGACGACGCCGTGCTGATTCAGTCCTATTTTATTATGCACACCCAAGTATTCCGCAATCTCATCTTTAATAATGGACTCTAAAATCTTACCAGTAATCGAAGTCAGCCTAACTGGCCTATAATTTCCCGTTTCCTGCCTCTCTCCCGCCTTAAACAGGGGCGTTGCATGAGCCACGTTCCAGTCCTCTGGGACTCTTCCTGCCGCAAGTGATTCACGAAAGACCATCACCAATGCCTCCACAATCTCCTGATCTATCTCTTATAGAATTATGGGGTGTAGTCCATCCGGTCCGGGTGATTCATCCACCTTCAGACCTTTCCCTTTCCTCAGAACCTTCTCCTTAATAATGGTTACTGCACTCACCTCATCCGGTCCGGGCGATTCATCCACCTTCAGACCTTTCCCTTTCCCCAGAAGCTTCTCCTTAATAATGGTCACTGCACTCACCTCTGCCTCCTGGTTGTCCTGGACTCTGGCATCCCACTGGTGACTTCACCGTGAAGGCTGATGCAAAGTAACTATTCATTTCGTTTGCCATTTCTTTGTTTCCTATTATTACTTGCCAGCCACATTTTCCAGTGGTCCTATGTCTATTTTGGCCTCTCTCCTACATTTTATATATTGAAAAAGCTCTTCCTATCTTCCTTTATATCACTAGCTAGCTTGCACCCATACTTCATCTTCTCCCCCCTTATTGCTTTTTTAGTTGCCATCGGCTCGCTTCTAATGGCTTTCCAATCCTCTGTTTTCCCACTAAACCTCGCAACGTTGTATGCTTTTTTCTTTAGCGTTCATGCTGTCCATGACTTCCCACATCAGCCATGGATGCCTTGTCCTCCCCTTAGCATGTTTCCTCCTCGGGATAAATTTCTGTTCTGCCTTCCGAATAACCCCCCAAAACGCCAAGTATTTCTGCAATCCCCTTTAAAAGTTACGGTTGAATCTTCTGCCACTGCTCTCTATATTAAATTAAGATTATTTTGCTTAATATATCATTACAAAATATTGTCTGGATAAATATTTCGCAACAGAGAATCTAGATTCGGACAAAATGATAATGAAGGTTAATTGGTCTTGCTTGAAGGATTAAATATCATTCAGGTTACTGGAGGAACTCACTGCCACTCCGTTTATTTTCCAACAAGAAGACGGTGTGCATAACTCCTGGGTTTAACCTTCGGTCTGGAAATGGTACCTCAGAGTGCAACACCACCTTTGTTCTGGACGGGATAATAGGATCGAACGTCACAATGTTATACACATACACACACACACACATAATGCGGCGCAAGTTGCTGCGTCTTTATCCAATTGCAACAGAACATATTTATTCATAAAAGCACCCAAAGTGTGTGAGATGATTTAATTGCATGTTTAGTAACTGGTGCAGTTACAAAACAAAGTTTATGTTTGGGATGGGGATAGAGGACGATGGGAAAGTGAGAGAGACTGCAATTTTTTTAGAGATAAAATTCAAAATTCACAGAAAGCTGGAAATGTGAAATCTAAACTGCAATGCCAAAGACCTGGAACATTAAACTATACCTTCATTATCAATTGGGGAAATGGTCCGGGGTATGTTGTGATTGAAGTTAAAGAGGAGAGTGAAACTTGACACAAATCAGTTGCTTGAGATTGTGACCCATTCTCTTTGAAGTGCCTGAATTATCCAGCATGTGGCGCTGTATCACAAAATAATTTCATGTTGCTGTAAATTTTGACAACAACACTGACAGCTTTCGGGAGAAACAAACCGCTAGTTTGGCACTCATTTAGCATTCAAACATTACACCACCAACAACCACTTGTAGCAGTATGCACCATGTGCAAAATGCACTGAAGCAACACACCAAGGTTGCTTCGACAGCATCTTCCTAGCTCTTGACTTCCACCACCTCGAAGGAGAAAAGCAGATGATTCATTGGGGCACCACCACCTGCAAAGTTCCCTCAAAGCAACACAATATTCTGCCCTGAAATAGCATCACCTTCTCTGTCACTTGTTCAAAATCCGGGAGATAACTTCCCGAAAGCACTGTCCGTTTACTCACACAACATGGATTGCAAAACGTCAAGAGGACATCGCACTATCATCTTCTCAAGAGCAATTGCGGGTCGTAAATAAATGCAGCATATCTACGGATGTCTGCATCTGATGAACAAATTATATTTATATCTGTTTCAAATGGAGTCGTATTACACCGTTTTATGACATTGTTCTCTCTACCCCTATTATTTATATCGAGCATCACTTACGATTTATTAAGCTATCTTGACCTGTTGTGTCACCTTCAATGATGAATTGACTCAAACAATCAGGTCACTGTTGCTCTGAAGTACTTTTAGAATTGCAAACTTTATTTTATGTCGGATTTTCCCTGTGTTCGTCCGACCAAACTGAAACACTTCATAATTTTCTGCAGTACATATGATCGGCTTGTGTCTGTCCATTGCACCAACCTATCTGTGTCCTGTTGAAAATTATTTCCCTCCTTCTCCTCTTTGTGATCCGTATCCCAGGTTGTGTGTCAAGCATATATTTTGATATCGTGCCCTGCATACTGATATTTAGTTCATTAGTATAGAAGAAAGAACAAAGATCAAAGAAAAGTACAGCACAAGAACATGCCCGACGGCCCTCCAAGCATGCGCCGACCATGGTACCTGCCGAAACAAAAAACGTATGCACTTCCGGGTCCACATCCCTCTATGCCCATCCAATTTATGTATTTGTCAAGACGCCCCTGGAGCTTCACTATTGTACCTGTTTTCAGCATCCTCTGGCAGCGAGTTCCAGGCACCTCTGTGCAAAAAAACCTTCCTCGCACATCAGCTCTAAACTTTGCCTGTCACATCTTAAACGTGTATCCCCTAGTAATTGGCTCCTCCATCCTGGAGATAAAGTTTCTGACTATTCACTCTGTCCATGCCCCTCATAATCTGTTAGAATACTATCAGATCGCCCCTCAAACTCCATCGTTCCAGTGACAGCAAACCAAATGAATCCTTCCTTTCCACAGAGCTAAATCGCTCAATACCAGCCGACATCCTGATAATCCACTTCTGTATCCCCCGCAAAGCTTCCACATCCTTTTGGGAATGTGGAGACCGGAATTGAACAGGATGCTCCAAATGTGGACTAATTAAGGTTCTGCACAGCTGCATGATGACTTGCCAATTTTCATACTCAATGTCGTGGTCTATGAAGGTATGCCTCCTTGACTACTTTCTCCACCTGCGTCGTCACTTTCAGTTACTTGTGCACCTGTACACAAAGAACCATCTGTCCGTCAATACTATTAAGGGTAATTTACTGGATATTCCTCGCCTGTATTAGACCTTCCAAAATGTATGACCTAACATTTGTTCCGATTAAACTCCATCTGCCATCTCTCCGCAAGTCTCCAAACGATAGAAATGATGGTGCATCCTCCTGCAATCCATGTAGCTATCCGCAATCCCACCAACCTTTGTGTCATCCACAAACTTACTACTCATACATGTTACATTTTCCGCCAAATTATTTTATATGTACGATGAACTACAAAGGTCCCAGCACTTATTGCTGCCGAACACCACTGGTCACAGCTCTCCCATCAGACAAACACGCTGTCTTCTATGACCGAGCCAGTTCTGTATCTGTCTTGCCAGATCACATCTGGTTCCGCGTGATTTATATCTTGTGTAGCTGCATGCCACGAAGGACCTTCTCAAAGGCCTTTCTGAAGTCTAAGTAGACAACATCCACTTCCCTATCTTTATCGTACCGCGAAAAACTTGATCACGTTAGTGAGACACGACCTCCCCTTCACAAAACCATGTTGCCTCTCGCTAATAGGTACACTTACATCCAGATCGGTGTAAATCCGGTCTTGAAGAATCCTCTCCAATAATTTCCCTACCACTGACGTAAGGCCCATCGAACTGTACTTTCTTGTATTATCCTTGATACCCTTCTTGAACAAAGGAACAACATTCGCTATTCTCCATCAATCTGGAACTCAACGTGTAGCCAGAGAAGATACACAGATTACTGTCAAAGCCCCAGCAAGTTCCTACCTTGCCTCGCTCATTAGTCTGAGGTCGACCCCATCAGACCCTGGGGACCTTTCTCCATTCATGTTTTTCAAGACGCCCAACACCGCCTCCTTTTTGATATCAATGTGACCTTGGCTATCCCCAGACTCATCATCCACCATATCCTTCTCACCCCTCTCTTCATCATGCACTTTATTGACGTCACGCCCCTCTCTCTCCACACTCTTTATTGCAGTCTGGCCCCTCTTTCTCCGCTGTTGATTGAAGTTTCACCCCTCTCTCTCCACACTCTTTATTGAAGTCTCGCACCTCTCTCTCCGCACTCTTTGTTCAACTCTCGCCCTCACTCCGCAGTCTTGATTGCAGTCCCACGCCTCTCTCTTCGCGCTCTTTATTGCACTCTCGCCCGTCTCTCCGCTCTATATTGAATTCCCACATTTCTCTCTTCGCACTCTTCATCGAAGGCTCGCCCTCTCTCTCACCGCATTCTTTATTGAAGTCCCGCCTCTCGCGTTCCGCACTCCTTATTGGAGTCTCGCTTCTCTCTCTCCCCACTTTTATTGAAGTTTCGACCCTCTGTCTCCGCGCTCCTTACTGAATTCTCGCTCTGCTCTCCCCGGGCTGTTTATTGAACTCTCTATCCTCTCTCTCCGCTCTTTATTGAAGTCTCTCCCCACTCTCTCTCCGCTCTTTACTGACGACCCGCCCTCTCTTTCTCGGCACTCTTTATTGCAGTCTCGCTCCTTTCTCTCCGCTGTTCACTGAAGTCTCACCTCTCTCTATCCGACCTCTTTATTGAAGTCTCATCCCTCGCTCTCAGCTCTCTTAATTGCAGTCTCGCCCCTCTCTCTCCACGCTCTTTACTGCAGTTTCGCCCCTCTCTCTCCGCGCTCTTTGTTACAGTCCCTCCTGTCTCTGTCCGCACACTTTATTGAAGTCACGCCCTCTTTTTCGCCGTTCTCTTTATTGATGTCCCGCCCCACTCTCTCTGCGCTCTTTTTTGAAGTCTCGCTTCTCCTTCTCCGCGCCCGTTATTGCAGCCTCTATCCTCTCTCTCTCCATTATTTATTGCTGTCTCACCCTTCTTTGTCCGCTCTTTATTGCAGTGTCGCCCTTCTCTCTCTTTATTGAAGTCTCACCCTCTCTCTCCAGACGTTTAATTGGAGGCACACTCTTCTCTCGTCATGCTTTTTACTGCAGTCTTGCCCCTCTCTCTCTGTGCTCTTTATTGAAGTCTCGCCCCACTCTTTCTGCGTTCTTTATTGCAGTCGCGCCCCTTTCGCTTAGTATTCTTTACTGCAAGAACAAAAGAACAAATCTCCTCTGCACCCTTTCCAATGCGTCTAAATCTTTTCTATAATACGGGGACCAGAACTGCACGCAATACTCCAACTGCGGCCGCACCAGAGTTTTGTATAGCTGCAAAATGACGTAATGACTCCGAATCTCAATCCCTCTACTAATAAAAGTACGCCTTATTAACAACCCTCTCAACCTGGGTGGCATCTTTCAGGGATCTATGTACATGGACACCGAGAACTCTCTGCTCATTCACACTGCCAAGAATCTTACCATTATCTGATCCTATTATCCATATGTTACTGGAACTATCTGTCCTTAAAGCATTGTATTGTGTGTCGGTCAGGAACTTGACTGAAATAAATTGGTTCTGGGCAGCATGGTGGCACAGTGGTTAGCATTGCGTCTTCAAGGCACTAAAGTTCCAGGTTCGATTCCGGCTCTGGGGCACCGACCGTGTAGTGTTTGCACATTATTCACGTGTTTGCGTGGGTTCCGCTCCCAGAACCAAAAGATGTGCTTGGCAGGTGGATTGGTCCCTTAATTGGAAAAAAATAATTGCGTACGCTAATTTAAAAAAAAAACATATTCCCCTCAACCAGTAATGCTACTCACCCAGCTATTTTATGCGCCGCTCTACCTCTCCTGAATTATCTGTATCTTCCAGTGTTCAGCTGCCAATCGAGCCCTTTGTTTAAATATGTTGTGAAACCCACAACATCATAACTCCAAGTACGAGATTTTAAAAAACATACACCAATAAATTTGATCTAATTATAAAAAAATGGTTTATTGGTGAATGGTCGATCCATCACATGGAGATAAATCTCTCTATTTCTCTCTCTCTCTCTCTCCCTCTCACTCTCTCTCTCTCTCTCTCTCTCTCTCTCTCTCTCCCTCTCTCTCTCTCCCTCTCCCTCTCTCCCTCTCTCGATGTTTTTTTTACCTTTGGATTAGTTTGAAAATAGGAAGAGTTTTGCTGTGTTTTGAAGATGTTTTATATTTGTTGTGTTAAGTGAAAAGTCTCGATATCTGTGTTTTATCATGAACTGAAACACATATTCAGTGTAATGTTATCTGATATAAAAATCCGCACAACTGTGCCGCAATCTCAGAGGCTTTGTGATGTGCTTTGCATTTCTGTTAATCCGGAAATGGACTCAAATGTTTGTTACATTTTTATGGGTGTTTTAAACGATTTTTTGGTGCTTCAAGCGATTTGTGAATGCGTTCAGCTGAACACAGAAACCACTCCAATCCATCCAGACGCTTCTCTTCCAATGAGTGATTGCACCACTCATGATTCTGATGAAAATGCAGCAGCGGACTCTGAGCTATCGGGAAACTAATTTCCCATTGAAATACCCACTTTGCAAGTTTATAATTAATGACGTACGTGTTTCTGTATTTAGTTGTATTCCTCCTATGTATTCACTAGCACTCTCAATTTGGATTTGTCTGTAAATTCTGCCTTTTTCCATAACCGTGGTAACCGTAGTTCCTTGGGTTTACAGGGCTCTCAACCATGTTCAATTTATTTCCCACACCTCCGCCCCGTCAAGATAATACTGTGCCCCTATCCTCACTGTCCACACAACCGGCCTTCACTTCCAAATGATTATCCACCATCATTTCAATCAACTCCTGCATCATGCCACCACCAAACACATCTTCTCACCTCTCCAACCGCACCCCACATTGCCTGCATTCATTAGTTACTGTTCCTTCGTTCACACCTGAGTTCACTTCTCCAATCCCTTTCCCACTCCACAATCCTTTGCAATAGAAGACGGTGCACCAATTTTATCCCCTTTACCTCATCATGTGTCATGATTCCGTTCATTAATCTCTCCTTTCTGGTGAAGCAGTTTGTCACTTGTGCTTCCGTTAATTTGCCTACTGGATTAGCTGCTCTCAATACCGTCTCCAATACATTGAGGAGACTAAACACAGACTGGGGAACCACGTTGCGGAATACCTTCACCCAGCCCACAAATATGACACCGGTCTTCCTGTTCCGGCTATTATAACTCAGCACCTTGCTCTCATGCCCACATGTCTGTCCTTGACCTGCTGCAAGGATCCAGTGAAGCCAAACGCAAGCTGGAGGAGCAACATGTCATCTTCGAATTAGACACGTCACAGCGCACACGACTCAACTTTACCTTCAACAACTTTAAACTGAGAACTTTCTCATCCATCTTAACGCCCCTTTATTTGGAATACAAAATCTTTTTTATCGTACGCAATGAATCGAAATCTGGAGAGAGACTACTCCTGCCAAGTGAACCCTGGGGAATATTCCTGAGAGAAGACTGTTAGAAATTGTTTCCAAAATGGGAGACGATATATTCCTGGGAATAAGCGATTTGTCGATGTTCGGAAACTGACAACGGAGTGTTCTTGGGAAAGGGTACCTCACGAATGACCGAACCAGAAAGGGGTGTGGCTTGGGGAATTTATCGAGAGTGGACAGGCTCTAGCCGTCTCAAAATTATGAACTGAGGAGAACCTGTGCTTGTTTTTTTTTCCTATTGATCGCGGAAAATTCCAATAATTCCAATTATATAGGAGTTGTATCTAACTCAATCAGGAATCAAATTCAGTGAACGGTCCAATCCGTGGTGTGTCCCAATAATTGGGAGTGAGGAGGGATGGCAATTTCTGGTCTGTGTGCAGCTGGGTTGGGAAACCTTGCCTGGCTGAGTTAATCCTGCAAATCAGTCTAAATGAGTAATGTCACCTTTCCCAAATGTATCTGAATAATGAAGATTTTCCGACGCCTGCCATCAAACTGACAGGGCTGCAATTCACACTTTTCCATTTCGAGGTTTAAGCTCTAGTTACGGTTGAATCTTCCCTCGTTGCAATGTTCATCTCTGTGTCTACTCTTCTTCCAACACTCCCACTCACACATTACCCATTGTATTGATGCTGAAATCCTGTCCTGGTTCAGGCACGGAGAATGTTTAATCAGCAATTTCCAGGCTCTTCTCCCTTCCATCTCTAACAGTCAATTTACTGGGAATTGTGATTCTGTGACGGGGAAGTGTGGCCTCTCTAGCTGCACCACTCGCTACCTGGTGGCCATGGCGGTGGCGGATCTGCTGTTTCTTATCACTCGCGTCATACTGGACAGAATGAATGCTTATGATTTTCCCCGGAATTTCCTGGAATTCACCCCTGTGTGTAGTGCTAACATTTTCCTGATTTCTGCAGCATCGTCCTGTTCTGTTTGGTTCACAGTCACTTTGATCGATTTGTGGCCATTGGCTGCCAGACACTGAAAACTAAATATTGCACTGGGAAAACTGCAGCTGTGATTCAGTCAACAGCCGTCCTCCTGCTCCTAATAAAAAACATCCCCTGGTACTTCCTGTATGAACCTATACAGATAATCGACAATGCCCAGTGGGGTTGTCTGCCAAAGAGCAGTTTTTTCACTGATCCTATGTGGGTTTTATTTATCAAGTTATCTCAGGTTTCAATGCCATTGATCCCATTCGGTTTAATCCTGTTGATCAACGCTCTAACAATCAGACACATTCTGAGGGCTCAGCGTCAGGGAGACAATCGCAAAGACCCAGAGATGGAGAGCAGAAGGAAGTCAATGATTTTACTCTTCAGCATCTCCGGAAATTTCATTCTCCTCTGGACAGTTTTTGTTATTAAAGTTTTCGATCTTGATTTTGGAGGACTAATTGACCTCACCATTCCTCAATATAATTTACTGGAAGTCAGATTCATGTTTGGTGGATATAAATGGCTGCACACACACATTTATTTACGTGGTGACTCAGTCCAGGTTTAGGAAGCAGGTGAAGGTCGCGGTGACATATCCGGTGACTTCAATTATGAAAGTAATCAAAAAATAAACCTGATTGACAGCCGCTCAGCCTATCAGGAGCTCCAGCGGCTGACTGACAATCCCTCATCCAGTCAGGAGATTCCAGTCAGGCCTTCCAAAATGCCTTTGATAAGGTGCCTCACGAGAGACTGCTGAGTAAAATAAGGGCCCATGGTGTTCGAGGCAAGGTACTAACATGGATTGACGATTGGCTGTAAGGCAGAAGGCAGAGAGTTGGGATAAAAGGTTCTTTTTCGGAATGGCAACCTGTGACGAGTGGACCCGCAGGGTTCAGTGTTCGGGCCACATCTGTTCTACAAAGAACAAAGAACAAAGAAATGTACAGCACAGGAACAGGCCCTTCGGCCCTCCAAGCCCGTGCCGACCATACTGCCCGACTAAACTACAATCTTCGACACTTCCTGGCTCCGTATCCTTCTATTCCCATCCTATTCATATATTTCTCAAGATGCCCCTTAAATGTCCCTATCGTCCCTGCTTCCACTACCTCCTCCGGTAGCGAGTTCCAGGCACCCACTACCCTCTGCGTAAAAAACTTGCCTCGTACATCTACTCTAAACCTTGCCCCTCTCACCTTAAACCTATGCCCCCTAGTAATTGACCCCTCTACCCTGGGGAAAAGCCTCTGACTATCCACTCTGTCTATGCCCCTCATAATTTTGTATACCTCTATCAGGTCGCCCCTCAACCTCCTTCGTTCCAGTGAAAACAAACCGAGTTTATTCAATCGCTCCTCATAGCCTATGCCCTCCATACCAGGCAACATTCTGGTAAATCTCTTCTGCACCCTCTCTAAAGCCTCCACATCCTTCTGGTAGTGTGGCGACCAGAATTGAACACTATACTCCAAGTGTGGCCTAACTAAGGTTCTATACAGCTGCAACATGACTTGCCAATTCTTATACTCAATGCCCCGGCCAATGAAGGCAAGCATGCCGTATGCCTTCTTGACTACCTTCTCCACCTGTGTTGCCCCTTTCAATGACCTGTGGACCTGTACTCCTAGATCTCTTTGACTTTCAATACTCTTGAGGGTTCTACCATTCACTGTATATTCCCTACCTGCATTAGCCCTTCCAAAATGCATTACCTCACATTTGTCCGGATTAAACTCCATCTGCCATCTCTCCGCCCAAGTCTCCAGACAATCTAAATCCTGCTGTATCCTCAGACAGTCCTCATCGCTATCCGCAATTCCACCAACCTTTGTGTCGTCTGCAAACTTACTAATCAGACCAGTTACATTTTCCTCCAAATCATTTATATATACTACAAACAGCAAAGGTCCCAACACTGATCCCTGTGGAACACCACTGGTCACAGCCCTCCAATTAGAAAAGCATCCCTCCATTGCTACCCTCTGCCTTCTATGGCCTAGCCAGTTCTGTATCCACCTTGCCAGTTCACCCCTGATCCCGTGTGACTTCACCTTTTGTACTAGTCTACCATGAGGGACCTTGTCAAAGGCCTTACTGAAGTCCATATAGACAACATCTACTGCCCTACCTGCATCAATCATCGTAGTGACCTCCTCGAAAAACTCTATCAAGTTAGTGAGACACGACCTCCCCTTCACAAAACCGTGCTGCCTCTCACTAATACGTCCATTTGCTTCCAAATGGGAGTAGATCCTGTCTCGAAGAATTCTCTCCAGTAATTTCCCTACCACTGAAGTAAGGCTCACCGGCCTGTAGTTCCCGGGATTATCCTTGCTACCCTTCTTAAACAGAGGAACAACATTGGCTATTCTCCAGTCCTCCGGGACATCCCCTGAAGACAGCGAGGATCCAAAGATTTCTGTCAAGGCCTCAGCAATTTCCTCTCCAGCCTCCTTCAGTATTCTGGGGTAGATCCCATCAGGCCCTGGGGACTTATCTACCTTAATATTTTTTAAGACACCCAACACCTCGTCTTTTTGGATCACAATGTGACCCAGGCTATCTACACCCCCTTCTCCAGACTCAACGTCTACCAATTCCTTCTCTTTGGTGAATACTGATGCAAAGTATTCATTTAGTACCTCGCCCATTTCCTCTGGCTCCGCACATAGATTCCCTTGCCTATCCTTCAGTGGGCCAACCCTTTCCCTGGCTACCCTCTTGCTTTTTATGTACGTGTAAAAAGCCTTGGGATTTTCCTTAACCCTATTTGCCAATGACTTTTCATGACTCCTTCTAGCCCTCCTGACTCCTTTCTTAAGTTCCTTCCTACTTTCCTTGTATGCCACACAGGCTTCGTCTGTTCCCAGCCTTTTAGCCCTGACAAATGCCTCCTTTTTCTTTTTGACGAGGCCTACAATATCACTCGTCATCCAAGGTTCCCGAAAGGTTCTCTTTATATATGAACGATTAGATGACGGGACTGGGTGCATTCTGTCTAAGGTTGCCGATGATACAAAGATAGGTGGAGGGGCAGGTAGTATGGAGGAGGTGGGGAGGCTGCAGGAAGATTTAGACAGTTTAGGAGAGTGGTCCAAGAAATGGCTGATGAAATTCAGCGTGGGCAAGTGCGAGGTCTTGCACTTTGGAAAAAAGAATAGAGGCATGGACTATTTACTAAACGGTGACAACATTCATAATGCTTAAGTGCAAAGGGACTTGGGAGTCCTAGTCCAGGATTCTCTAAAGGTAAATTGCAGGTTGAGTCCGTAATTAAGAAAGCAAATGCAATGTTGTCATTCAGCTCAAGAGGCTTGGAATATAAAAGCAGGGTTGTACTTCTGAAGCTTTAAAAAACATTAGTTAGGCCCCATTTAGAATACTGTGAGCAATTTTGGGCCCCACACCTCAGGAAGGACATACTGGGACTGGAGCGGGTCCAGCGGAGATTCACACGGATGATCCCAGGAATGGTAGGCCTAACATACGATGAACGTCTGAGGATTATGGGATTATATTCATTGGAGTTTAGGAGGTTGAGGGGAGATCTAATAGAAACTTACAAGATAATGAATGGCTTAGATAGGGTGGATGTAGGCAAGTTGTTTCCATTAGCAGGGGAGACTAGGACCCGGGGGCACAGCCTTAGACTATAAGGGAGTCACTTTGGAACAGAGATGAGGAGACACTTCTTCAGCCAGAGAGTGGTGGGCCTGTGGAATTCATTGCCACAGAGGGCGGTGGAGGTCGGGACGTTGAATGTCTTTAAGACAGAAGTTGATAAATTCTTGATTTCTCGAGGAATTAAGGACTATAGAGAGAGAGCGGGTAAATGGAGTTGAAATCAGCCATGACTGAATGGTGGAGTGGACTCGATGGGCCGAATGGCCTTACTTCCGCTCCTATGTCTTATGGTCTTATGGAGATCCACCCGTGCACTGACAGCTGACACAGCCAATCAGAGACGACGCTTTGAGACTGACGGCTTCCACATGAAACCAGTGAGCTCGTGACACGTTAAGAAAGACCTCAGCCAATCATGAACTCCGCTTTTAGTCTGGCAGTTGTTACAGCGAAGCAGTGAGCTCGGAACACTGAGTAGCAAAATCTCAGCCAATCAGAGACTCCGCTGCGATATGTGGATCTCTGCAGGGAACCAGTTTATCCGTCCCCCATTGAATAAATTGCAACTCCTGCGATGCTGTTGTTTCTTTTTGTCTATTCTAATTTCCCAGCTCAATGATCACCGTCTGACCACAAATGGACGATCTCCACCTCCTCCCTATAAATTATTGTACTGTATGTGGACACTGGCATTCTGAAGGCAAACAAGGGATGGATAATAAATACTGGTCTAACCAGCGACTCTCCCATCTCGTAAATGTGACACTGCCATACGATTACCGCAGACTGTCCCTCTTCACTGTTTACCCTTCTGAAATGTGCAACCTTACTTCTGAAATAATGTCTGCGGATTCCGTTTGCACCTCCACAATGCCTTTCCATTATTGCTGCTGCTGTTTTTAAAGTATAATTGGTTGTGATCTTAGTGTAGTTGTAACAGGAGGAGGAGCATTTAAACTAAAACCACAATTGTATCCATCCTTTAAAGCACATCGTATGAAGGTGCCTATAAAGTTCCTCTTCTTTTCTTGTCATTGTTATCCACCCCTCATATTCGGTTTGATCGACTGATGTTGCTCTTTATTTTTCTCGGTGTTTTGTGCTGTGTTTCTCAAAGCCTTTGCTCCGCTCACTCATCTGGACGCTCCTGTTTCAAATAAACACATGGGCTCCTATTTGTTCAGAATAACCTGCTGGATTTCAATAAATATATATTGAGTGATATTGAGGGAGAAGTTAGAAGGTTACGTTAACAAACCTGCTACAGACACAGATAACATCCTGCACACAATTGTATTCAATCACAATCACACTCAATTATAATCCAACATTCCAGGAAGGAGTCTGATGATAAAAAATGTTCTGAACGGAGACTGGAACGGAGCAGAAGACCCCAGGTCCGGGCTAACCAGGTTCTACACAACTGAACAACATTGTTAGTCCCTGTGTGTATGCGTGTCTGTGTGTGCGTGTCTATCTGAGTATGTCTGCCTGTGTAGGTGTGTGTCGAAATGTGTATGCCTATATGTGTGTGTGCCACTGTGTGTGCGTGACTGTGTGTGTCTACGTGTCTGTGTGCGCCTGTGTGCGTCTATGTGATTCTGTGAGTGTCTGTCTGACTATGTCTGTCTGTGTGTGTGTGGGGGTTTCAATTTGTGTCTGTCTTCGTGTGTGTGTCTGTGTGTATATGTCTGTGTATGTGTGCATGGCTGTGTGCGTGGCTGTGCGCGTGTCTGTGTGTCTATCTGAGTATGTATGCCTGCGTGCGTCTCTCTGTGGATTTGTTGGTGTGTGTCTGTGTGTGGGGGAGGGTATCTTACTGCGTGAGGTTGTGGGAATATTGAATTGGGGTAAGTCTGGAGATATTGTTAGGAAAGAGGCCAATATTCTGATGTATTCTTCAGTGCGGTCGTGTCCCTCGTGGCAGTTTATGTGGTCGGGTTGTGCATACTCCCTGTAAACACCACATGATCGAATTTCGAAATGTTTCTGAGGCCAACATGTCCATCATTTGAAAAACAATATCAAACACAGCTGCAGCACATCCTTATTTATAATGGACAGGGTGGGCACAGTGAGAGGGAGGAGCAGAGATGGGGTATTGGTTAGGTAGAGATGGAGGATTGGGCAGGTATGGAGCTGGGGATAATGGGAGAGGAAGTGAGAGGGAGGATCAGAGGCGGGATATTGGGTAAGTAGAGATGGATATCGGATATTGGTGAGGCGGCGAGGTAGTGGGATGTTATTGGACTAGTAATCCAAAGACCCAGAATGATGACGTGGAGACCCTGGTTCGAATCCCACCACAGCAGTTGGTGGAAATTAAATCACTACAAAATACCTTGAATTAAAAGTCTAATGATGACCATGAAAGCATTTTCAATTGTTGACTATCATCCTGGTTCACTAACATTCTTTACTTAGGGACGGAAATCTGTTGTACTTATGGATATCCCCCCCTCCCCACTCGACCAGTGTGTTTAAATAATTATATTCTGCGACAGTTTGCCCCTTCATTTCATTTGAAATGTGTCCCCATTTTGGTCCAGGTTGAATAATGGGGAGGATGCGTTTATAAAATGGGTTTCCCCTACTCGCCCCTATCTGGGATTGCGACTATCATTGAGAAAGAGGAGTTCTCGGATCATTATGTGTCTCTCTGTTTCAATGATGCTTTGTTGTGTTTGAAGCCATTTCCACTTTTGCCACTCCATCTGTTCAGGGAGATTTTATTTGAAGTTTGGAAGATGCGAAGTGAATCATTATGTTCCATTTTCACCGTCTCCACATTTCTCTCATTCAGCTATTTCTCTCCTTTTTTCGTCCATCAATCAAATGTAAAAAAAAACATCAGTGTAATTTGTGCCTTTTTTGATTGGGTTGGGGACAGACGTGTATGTGTTGGGGGGGGGGTGCAGGGACGTGGTAACATAGAACATACCGTGCAGAAGGATGCCATTGGGCCAATCGAGTCTGCATCCACCAACTTTAGACCTCACTTGCACCATATCCCACAAACGCAATAAATCCTCCCAACTATTTTGGACACTAACGGCAATTAAGCCACGCCAGGAAAAGATGCTCGCGCAGGTAATAGATGAGAGTGAGGGCTATGGTGAGCCTGTGTCGGGAGAGGAGATGGGAGGAAATGCGGCCAATATGTAGGATTGGTTTCGGCATGGATGAGGCGGGGAACCATCAGCCCGATTCAGAGAGTGGATGGGTGTCATCCACAAACTTACTAACCCGTCCGGCTATATTTTCCTCCAAATCATTTATGTGTACTACAACCAAAAGAGGCCCCAGCATAGATACCTGTGACGAATGTGATATAAAATAGTTACTTTAGAGATATTAGTTAATGTACTGTAGAAATAAGCCACTTTGATTCTGGCAAGTAGAGACAAAGGATTTTAGACCGCATGGAAAAAAGCAGAAAGAGGTGTGTCTCTGAGAGTGATGCTGAATTGATAGGGGCCGGAGAAAGGGATTGGAAGTGATCCAATCAGAATAGATCAAACAAGTCAGGAGGGACATAGGATGACCTATGGGCGTCGAGTATGTGAAACTTGATGCCATTTGAATGTATCAGTACTGATCTCTTTGTCTGGGACATTCACTTAGTTCCCGCGGCTGCAGAGAGCAACATGTTATCTGTATCACTGTGGACTAGGTAGCTTGCAAGCTGAATAAAATAACTAATGTTATGCTTGCAAATCCATCTCGACTTTTATTGAGGCCAGACTGACGGATAAAGAAATTTGGGATTCAACATTTGGTGCCGAAACCCGGGATTTCTCAGGGCGATCCTGGTCCAACTGCGAAATCAGAATTAGACTGATTATGAACAGGAGGATGGGGAACGAGGGCCCTCAATGTACAACTGGAAAATGACCGCGCATTGATTGTTCCCCTCTTCTTATCGTCTGATTAGTCTGGTCACTCGCGGTTGGCACAGAAAGACCGCCACGACGAAATCACAGGTCAGTCTGGGGATTAGCATTTTAATTGATGGGATTTCATTTGTGAGTTAATTCGGCTGGGGTAGGCTATATTGTTGATGGGACATTTAAAACTATAAATGGTTCAACTTCATTTGTGAGTTAATTCGGTTGGGTTAGGTTATGGGAGGTCGGTGCGACATTTGAAATTGAAAATGGTTCACCTCCATGTGTGTGTGTGTTAAAAATATAGTTGATTAAGCTAAAACTTTCTCCTTGGACTGTAGTGGCGAAAAACGCAGTTCCGAGGACTAGTTGGGATTATGGGGAATTCCTAGGATAGCACAAATGATCCAGGCATGCCACTGCAAATATTATGTGATAAGTATCCGGACAAAGCGAAGGATTTTAGAAAATTGTCAGCAGAGTTAAGAACTAAAATGGGAGATGAATGGCCACTAGGGGGCACCAAAGACCTAGACATGGTTAAGAAAACCGAGGGACAAATTTGGAGAAAAAATCAAAGTATAAAAGCTAAAGAATTAATTGGATTATGGAGGCAATATTGTCAAGAGGAAAGAGATAAGATTATGTTGTCTAGCTGGCAGGACAATGCCCTTAAAATGGGGATTCCAATTAGTGAACAGGGTAACCTAAAAACATTACAGATCTTGAAAAAGGAATGTGCATTTAAAAAAAGAGCAAGTAGAGACAGGAAAGACGCGGGTCAAACAAGAGATGAGCTACGTAGTTCAATGGCTGGCCTTGAATTGACAGAAAAAGAAAAATTCAATAATTTGGAAAAGTCAGTAAAAGTTCCGTCTGCACCCATAGCATGGTCTGCGCTCATTCCAGAACCACCAGAGTACAATAATATATACCCAGTCATTGCTCCCCAGATTCCAAATATGCCAGAAACTCAAGCCCTTTTGGATGATAATGTGGGTGATAGTGTGGGTCCTGATTTGCCAACTTCACGACCAGAAGAGCAAAAGGAACTCTGTCCCACAAGCCCAGTTAGCTCTAGGACAAGATCTCGGACAGCGAGAGAGGCTTGACCCTCACCAGAAACAATTAAGCATATCACCTAAGTCTCTCCAAACTAAGGAGAAACCGCAAGATTCGGGAACAAAGGAAGCTGAAACAACTTATTTTGAAGAGAAAGAACTCCCCCTAGTGACAGGGAGAGACGTTAAAGTCTTGGAACAACCAGGGGAAATAGCTAGAGTGCCCCCTGGTGACATTCGGAGACAGTGACCGATTAGGAAGATGCGAAACCCCGACGCAGTGACTGCGGGAGCGAACCCCACGATAGACGTTTACTTCCCATGGACACCCAGTGAGATGATGGCTATTGTGGCTACAATCCCAGATAGAAAAAAATCTCCTGCTGCCTTCGTGGATTAATTGAGAACTACCATCTCAATTTATCAAGCTGATTCAAGGGACCTCTGGGCCCTAGTCCAGCAGATTTTAAGCCCAGCAGAGTACCGCAATTATCTTAACCACCTGAATTATGCTAGTCATGCCGCACTTCAGCAGGCCTATGCGTTAGACGACGATAGAAGGACACAGATCTTGAATGCGTTGAATAGCACATTTCAAAGGCCCATAAATCTTTCTGTTATTTTAGACCTAAAACCTAAGAAGACTGAAGAGCCAGAGGAATTTCTGGAGCGTTTTAATGAAATCTACCGGGGGCAGTCAGGCGATTTGCTGTATCAAAATGGTCAGAATTCCCCTCAATATTGTGCTATGTTAATGCATTGCCTACCACCTTCTGTGGTTACTGCTGTGAAATGTAATAACATGAATTGGACAGAGAACGACCCTTCCCAGATGGCAAGGGCAGTCAGATTTTATTGGAAGGAGGGTGTAGGCCAAGATGGAGGCTCAGTTACAAAGGTTAAGACTGAGTATGTAATGAAAAAGGATGATTGGCGATCCCAACAAGCGGCAGAAATGGTAGTCTACCAGCAGGAGCCCCAATATAGTGACTTTGGGTGGGTGGATCAGCGAAGAGGAGGATACGAAACCCACCCAAAGGGACCCTCACCCCCTTTTTATGGCCCACCGAACGAATCAACAGCTCTACAACCGCAGCCCCCTCTGAGGGGCCATTGGTCTACTGGAAGAAGAGGACGGGGCAGAAATAGAGGGAGCAATGCATGTTTTAATTGCGGCCATGTCGATCACTGGCAACAGGAATGCCCCTTTAAAATACAGGCAGTAGAAGGAGATTATCCGACCCAAAGGAGAGGGTACCCACCAAGGGGAGGACAGACGAGATACACTGACTTCTCCCAGGAAAACCCTTTCCCAGCACAGGATTGACTAGCTAATTTAGCCATAAGGACTCTCCAATCGGACAGGGAACCTATTATCTCTCTGCAGATAGGAGATCAACATCACTCATTTGTAATCGACACCGGGGCAGCCATGTCTTCTGTGCAATCAGCACTTAAATTACCATTATCCGACCACACGCAGCAATTGTCAGGGTTCCAAGGACAGGTGTGTGAGTATCCTATTTCTGAACCTGTGACAGTCACTTACGAGAATAAGTCTGCAGAACATCAGTTTGTAGTGACTACTGGATTGGACTGTAACTTGTTGGCCCGAGATTTACTGTGTATCTTCCAGCTACAGCTAGAATGCGGAGATGAGGGGGTAACGGTTACATCATGGAGGATGAGACAACAGTGCTATATTTCTATCACCCCCCCCCCCCCCCCCGTGGTGGACGTTAGACGTTGAACAGTCACTGCATCACGTTACCCTGGCCTATGACAGAACTGGACGAAACAGGGAGTTGGAGGACAAATACCGGCCATTACTTGAGACCGAATGGCCAGTCAAGGTTACAGCCACAGTCACGGGAAAAGGAGGTACAGCCGATTTTGTTACAATATCACCACATTTATGGCCACAGTCAGCTTCGGTAAGCCCTCATATTACACGTCAGGTCCATGACCAGTACCATGCCAGGGATATGGGGCGAATGGTCAGGAGGGCAGTGGATCATTCGGATCCAACAGACTACGCACTTCAAGTCATGCCGGACGGCACTACCATAACATATTTTGAGGTCCCTGAAACGATTAACACGCGACTGCAGCATCACAGGGGACATGATGTGTTGGAATATGTCAATCCACAGGCCTGGGCGGAATACCCATCACAAGTGGGAAAGACAAATGTTACACCTATTAAGGTGATGATTAAGGATCATGTAAAGCTACCTTCCATTCGACAATACCCCCTGAAATCTCAAGCTGCTCCATCAATAGATAAATTAATTCAAGAGCTGTTGAAACAGGGTATTTTGGTCCCTTGCCAATCAGAATGTAACACCCCCATACTCGCTGTGCCTAAACCAGCCAAACCAGACCAGTACCGATTAGTACAGGATTTACGTTCAATTAATGCCATCGCACAGCCGTTACATGCTCTCGTCCCTAACCCTGCCCACATACTGGCTCAAATTCCAGCTCAAGCCCGGGTCTTCGCCGTAATTCACCTTCAGCACGCCTTCTTTGCCCTCCCACTTGCGACTGAAAGTTAATATTTGTTTGACTTCACTTACAATGGACAGCAGTATACCTGGACCCGACTGCCACAGGGGTTCGTCAATTCACCTACACTCTTCTCCAGATGTCTGCAGACCAAACTCCAGGCCTTGACATTGGAGCATGTCAAGAGTGGAACACTCTGGTGCAGTATGTAGATGACATATTGGTGGCAAGTCCTGACGAGCCCAGTAATAGGGATGATGTGATCCAATTATTGAACCACCTATCCTCGTTGGGTTATGTTGTTTCACAAGCAAAGGTCTTGGTGGCTCAGAGAAAAGTTAAGTTCTTAGGAGTTTTACTTACAGCCACAGAAAGAAGTCTCGAACCCAGTAGGATTGAACCAATATGCCAATTCCCCGCCCCTACAATAGCCAAGGAGGTTCGTCATTGGCTGGGTATGATGAATTATTGTCGGCAGTGGATACCAAACATCGCTGTCTAGACAAAGCTGCTGACGCCTTACACTAGTAAAGAGGGAAACTTTATTCTCACCACCGAGGCACTCGAGGCCTTTCGTTGCCTGAAGCAGGCCTTGCTACACGCACCGGCCCTCGGTAGGCCCCTATACGACCGACCATTCCAGATATACTGTACTGTTCTGGAAGGATGTTCAACAGCGGTACTCACCCAGCAACATGGGGACAAGCACCGGCCCGTAGCATATTACTCTTCCAAACTCGACCCAGTGGTGTTGGGCCACCCTGTTTGCACCCAGATCTTGGCAGCGATATACAATAGTTTGCAGGCTGCTGCCAACATCACTCTCCAACAGGATATTATGGTGTATAGCTCTCACTCGGTAATCGCACTATTGGGGCAACTGCAGACACAGCATCTTACCGCAGCTCGTCAGAATAGGTATGAGATATACCTTTTGAACAATACACGTCTGACATTTAAATACTGTACCACTATCAATCCAGCCTGTTTTCTTAGCGGTCCCCCTGTCAATGAGGACAGGTCACGAGGTCACGACTGTTTAGCCTTGATTCAGGAAACTACAACAATAAGGGGCGATCTGAGTGATATTCCGTTAGAACAACCTGACATGATTATGTATGTTGATGGCAGTGCATTAGTAAGCCCCACTGGCCGGAGACTGTCCGGTTATGCAATCATAGATGAGGATGGTCTGATTCTAGAAGCGGCAGCTTTCCAGACCCCTTACTCAGCACAACAAGTCGAACTTTTTGCCCTCACCCGTGCATGTATACTTGGGGGAGATCGCCGGGTAAATATCTACACTGACTCCCGATATGCATTCGGGGTAGTTCATGACTTCGGACAACTCTGGAAGAATAGGGGATTCCTTACCTCGGCAGGCACAGAAATATCCAACCGGGGTTTAGTTAATGACCGACTGCAGGCCCTCCATATGCCCGCGCAGATTTCCGTTATTAAATGCGCTGCCCACACGAATGGTACAATCCCAGTTGATGTTGGTAATGAACGAGCAGATTGTGCAGCGCGAACAGCCGCGCAAATTCAGCAAGTGATGGTGCCTAAGATGTTAAGTCAGACTAAACGATCTGCTATAAATATGTCTGCTTCTGACAAGTCAATGCCAACCATCCAAGACGTCACAAGGTTACAGGAGGACGCTCCTGAGAGTGATAAACAAATGTGGAAACGGTTAGGTTGTACATATGATTCTGTTTCCTCTTTATGGACCACGCCTGCACATCAGACTTGTATGTCTGATGTGCTGGCTTTATGGGTCATTGAATGTGTACACTTTGCAACTCATTGTGGGGCTCGACGGACTAGTGATTTGTTGCTGGACACTTGGTGGCACCCTAAAATGCAGGGGTTGGCCCAAAGTATCAGTAATCGGTGTTTGATTTGTCAGCAATATAACACCGGGAAAGGTATCCCTTGTGGGATGGGGCAAACCCCGTTGCCCAGTGGTCCCTTTGAGACGCTCCAAATGGATTACATTGAGTTGGAAAGGTGTCAATGTTATAAATATGTTTTGGTCATTGTGGATGTGTTCAGCAGATGGGTCGAGGCGTATCCGACTACTGATAATAAAGCTGCTACTGTGGTTAAAGTCTTGATGAGGGAAATAATTCCCCGGTACGGTATACCAGCTCAGTTAAGTTCTGATAATGGGCCTCATTTTATTGGACAAATTAACAAGGAGTTTTGCTCCCAGTTGGGCATACGCCAGCAGTTACACTGTGCTTACAGACCGCAGGCGGCCGCGTTGGTTGAGAGACACAATCAGACCCTCAAAACTAAATTGGCTAAATTAAGAGCAGACACGGGACTGACATGGCTTAAGTTGCTCCCCGTTGCCGTCTTCCAGCTGCGGGTTACACCTGCGGGACCGGCCCGGCTCTCTCCCGTCGAGATTCTTTATGGCAGGCCTCTTAGAACTCCCTGGAGCCTGCAGGTTCCCAGACTGGTTCAGTTTCATCAGATGACTGAAGAGATGACCACCTATGTTCTAGCCCTCACGCAAGTGCTCAAGGAACTCCATGGCCAGGTCCGCGCGGCTCACCAGCCATCGCCCCCAGTACCTAGCTCACTTTCAGTCCAGTCCGGTAGTTATGTCATGGTCAAAAATTGGACTAGGAAGGGGTCGGAGCCGCGATGGGACGGGCCCTTCCAAATTCTCCTTACCACCCCCACAGCAGTTAAAGTGGAGGGGCGAAGTGCTTGGGTCCACCTACATCACTGTAAATTGAGTCCATCTCCACTACTGTAAAAGGTCGGATACTAACCTGCCTCCCTTCTCCAGTGCTATTTTACAGGTGTGGAGCATGATGGAGTGGCTATGCATCGTCTGTATGATATTTGGCCTCACTTCGCTTGGCGTGTTATTGGCGATGGACATGGAAAAGGACAGATACTCAATATTATGTATCTGTGTAGCCCCTACCAATCTACAAGGATACATCACCTATGCAAAGGTGATGTTCTTCGCTGCCCCCATATACGAGGGCATGGTATCGACTCATGGAAGGTCATCAAAGTTAAGGAGAATACAGGAGTCATGAAGCAGTTGCACCGGTCCCGGCGATGGGAAGGGAACATTATATGGACATTGCTTTGTTTTTGGAATACATGTAAATTTGATTTTGGATGTATTAAGAGTGGTACAATAAAGGTAAAATCAGGCTGTCAGAAGAGCGTAGGAAGAGGCTATGAGAAAGTGAAAGGGACTAGAGATAGGACGGGGCGTATGAGAAGGGAAATACAGCTAGAACGTAGGTTACCGGGAGATACACTTAAGTTAATTAAAGGCCAAACTGAGGAAAACCCGGGTAGTATGAATCTCTTCTACCAGATTTACCACCGCTTGTATGGCCAGGGACGGGTTGTCTGCTACCCAAACCCCGCAGCGGTGTCTAGGTTATTTTCTGTTTCACCGCTTTGTTTCACTCCCCAAACGGTGGTTCATTGTCAGCGTTCCGAGTCACTGCCCGAGCAAGTCACTCTTCCTTACGATCCGGGTTCAGCACCACCGGCTATTTGCCTTCCCCTTCCTCGGGATAATTCCCATTCACAGTACGATAGGCTGCGACGGTGGAGGGCGTACATACCTATCCACTTCACTCCCAATAGGGATTCCCGGTCGTACGAGAATTGCTTCAGCAGTGAAGGATATGGCTGTTTGCTGGTCGAGGTGGACACAAATATAACATGTCTGTTTCCCACCTGTACGGACAGGAGGTGCCATATCACCCAGGCGCCCGGCCAATGCGTTTGTTACAACACCACTTGCTTTCCATTGAACGCCGGCCTCCAGCTCCTTTGTGGCTGGGCGAATGTCTCTCATATCACTGTTGGAACTAGGGCTTTTCGCATTGCTGGGCGGCCTGAATGGGCATTTCAAAGTTGGATAAACTGGGCTACTGGGGGGTCCTTACGCAACCGATATGCTGATTGTGATGCTAGCCTGCACACGGAGCAATTTAATGGTACAGCGACCAACGTTTTGTCACCCCCATTTCCCCGCCGAATTGCTATAGGGACTCTAGTCCCTACCACAGTCCCCTGCCCTTCGGCATGGAACCTGCATAATCAGTTAGCACGCCGGACAGTCTCTGCTGAATTTTGCGAGAACTGGAAAAAACCTCAGGTTCTTGCACCCAACCGGGGCCACTCAGCCGGGTGGGGCATTCTGAGCGTATTGACACTGGGAGGTGTGGGGGGTTCCTTGGCTGTCAGTGATCGGAATTATTTTATTTGCGACCTTACCATCTTGGGAAATGAAACCTTGGGAGCCCTCGGGGCAATAACCAAGGAGTTGTCTCAGCTACGGTTGTTTGCAATGCAGAACCGGTATGCTCTTGACTATCTTCTGGCCCGTCAGGGTGGGGTATGCGCCATAGTGCAGGGCAAGTGTATCACGGGAGTTCAACACTTGACCGCTAACATCACTAAATTTATGGACCGCATACGGGATCACTTGGACGGGATGCAGGATCCTGGCTCTTGGGGTAACTGGGGATTTGGAGGTTGGAAGGACAGGTTGATAAATATGGCCATGTATCTAGTGGTAGCTATCGGCTGCATCTTTGTGGGCCTGGCCATCCTTAAATGTGTGATGGGTAGAATGCGGGGTGCACTGGATCAGATCACCGCCCCAAAAAATTTAACTGTTAAAATCCATGAGGGTGAAGCAGATGAAGGGGGGCTAAGACAGGAATTGGAAATGCAGCGACGGATCTTTTTAGATGAGGAACCGTAGCTATGGATTGGATAGTTCGGTTATCATGGAATTATAAAAGGAGGGAATGACGAATGTGATATAAAATAATTACTTTAGAGATATTAGTTAATGTAATGTAGAAATAAGCCACTTTGATTCTGGCATGTAGAGACAAAGGATTTGAGACCGCATGGAAAAAAGCAGGAAGAGGTGTGTCTATGAGAGTGATGCTGAATTGATAGGGGCCGGAGAAAGGGATTGGAAGTGATCCAATCAGAATAGATCAAACAAGTCAGGAGGGACATAGGATGACCTATGGGTGTCGAGTATGTGAAACTTGATGCCATTTGAATGTATCAGTACTGATCTCTTTGTCTGGGACATTCACTTAGTTCCCGGGGCTGCAGAGAGCAACATGTTATCTGTATCACTGTGGACTAGGTAGCTTGCAAGCTGAATAAAATAACTAATGTTATACTTGCAAATCCATCTCGACTTTTATTGAGGCCAGACTGACGGATAAAGAAATTTGGGATTCAACACCTGTGGAACACCACTGGTCACAACCTTCCATTCAGAAAAAACACCCTTCGACTGCTGCTGTTAGCCTTCTGCGAACTAGGCAGTTCTGTATCCATCTTCCCACCTCTCATCTGATCCAGAGTAACTTCACCTTTTGTACCTGCATGACAGAAGACTCATTTTCAAAGGCTTCACTGAAGTCTATGTCAATGACATCCACCGCCCACCCCTCATCAATAATTGTGTCACCTCCTCAAAATTCTCGATCACGTTAGTGAGGCACGACCTCCCCTTCACCATATCATGCTGCCTTTCGCTGATGAGTCCATTTGTTTCCAAATGGGTATAAATCCTATCGCTGAGAAATCTCTCCAATAATTTACCTACGACCGACGTGTGGTTCACCGGTCAATAGTCTCCAGGATTATCCCTGCCGCCTTCCTTAAACTGCGGTACATTAGCTATTCTCCAGCCCTCTTGGATCTCAACTGTGGCCAATGAGAATTCACAGATGTCAATCAAGGCCCAAGAAATGTCGTACCTTGCTTCCCTCAAAATACTGGGGTAAATTTGATCCGGCCCCGGTGACTTACCCACCTTAATATATTTTAAAAGACCCAATACATCCTCCTTTTCGATGTCAACAGGACCCAGGCGAAGCACATATCCTACCCAAGGATCATCTACTGCAAAGTCATTTTATCTGGTGAACACTGATGGAAAGTACTCATTTAGTATATCACCCACTTCGTCTGCCTCAAATAAAGACCCCCCCCCCCCCTGTCCTTAAGTGGCCCAATCTTTTCCCTGGCCACTCGCTTGCTTTTTACATATGAATAGAACGCTTTGGGATTCATCTTAATCCAACTTGCCAAGGACTTTTCATGACCCCTCCTATCCCTCCTAAATTCCCTCTTTAATACCTCGCTACTTTGTTTATATTATCCGTATCCCTCTATCCCATCCTATTCATGGTGTTTGTCAAGATACCCCTTAAGCGTCACTATCGTCCCTGCTTCCACCACCTTCTCCAGCAGCGAGTTCCAGGCTCCCACTACCCTCTGTGTAAAAAGCTTGCCTCGTACATCTCCTTTAAACCTTGCCCCTCGCACCATAAACCTAATCTTCCTAGTAATTGACCCTTCTACCTGGGAAAAAGACTCTGACTATCCACTCTGTCTATGCCCCTCATAGGTTTGCAGACCTCTATCAGGTTGCCCCTCAATCTCCGTCGTTCCAGTGAGAATAAACCGAGTTTATTCAACCTCTACTCGCGGCTGATGCCTCCATACCAGGCAACATACGCGTAAACTTCTTCTACCCATCTGGACAGCGCAAAATGCTCCTTTCTTTTTTTGCTGAGGTTCACAATATCCCTCGTTGTCCAAGGCTCCCTAAATATTCCACACTTATCCATCATTCTCTCAGGAAGGTGACGTCCATAAATCGTAATAGACTCTAACATGTCAGATGTTAATGAACCCTCCAACAATCCATATTCCTCAATTCCTGGTCTAATGTTGTTGTAATTTGCCTTTCCCCAGTTTCGCACCTTAACCGAGGTTAACCCAGTTTAGCACCTTAACCCTATAAAAAAAAGTACCAGAAACCTGACAGGATTGTGGTCACAACACCCCTGTTCCCCTGCTGAAACTTCAACCAACCGTCTAGGTTCATTCCGTAATACCACGTCCAGTACGGCCCCTTTCCTCGTTGAATTATCTACATATTGCCTCAGGAAGCCTTCCTGGATACACCTTACACACTATGCCCCACCCAAGCCCTAGCAAGATTTAAGTCCTAGTAAATGTTGGGGGAATTGAAATCCCCTACACAACAACATTTGCATCAATCCAAAATCTCGCTACTTATCTGCTCCCCGATCTGCCTCTGGCAGTTTGGGGCTTGTAATAAACGCCCGACATTGTTATAGCCGCCTTCCTGTTCCTGATCTCTACCCAGATTGCCTCGTTGTATGAGTTCTCCAAGGTGTCCGCACGCAATACTACTATAATATTATCCTTAACGGGCAACACACTAGCGCAGTGGTTAACACTGTTCCCCACGGTGCCGAGCTCCCAGGCTCGATCCCGGCTCTGGATCACTGACAGTGAGGAGTGTGCAGATCCTCCCCGTGTTTTGCTTGGGTGACGCACCGACAACCCAAAACATGTGCAGGATAGGCGGATTGTCCATGTAAAATTGCCCCTTAATTGGAAGAACTCAATGTGTCCTCTAAAATATTTTTTTAAATTTTCTCCTTAACCAGAATTGATACTCCCCCACACCGTTTACAGTCCCCTCGATCTATCCTGAAATATCTGTATCCTCCACCGTTCTGCTGCCAGTGCTGCCCTTCCTTTATCCACATTTCTGTGATAGCCACAACATCACAATTCCAAGCGCTATAAGTTCTCTAAGTTCATTTGCCTTACCTTTTCTACGTGTGGCGCTGAAACAAATACACTTTAAACCACTGCTTTTGAGCAGACATGGTGATGTTATTATCTTATTTTTGTTCTCTCTTTCCCTTTCAGTTATTACACCTTCAAGGTAACTCTCTGGTTCTAACCCACCTGCCCTGCTAGTTTAAATCCTCCCGCGGGACTCCAGCAAACCCCCCAACCAGGGCATTGGTGCCCCTCCATTTGAGATGCAAGTCTTTATTCTTGTACCGGTCACACCTGACCCGGAAGAGGTCACAGTGGACCAGAAATCTGAAGCCCTCCCTCCTCCACCACAAGATTAGCCACGTATTTAGCTGCACTATCCCCCTATTTCTAGCCACACTGGCACCGGGCACAGGAAGTAATCCTAGATTACAACCCGAGAGATCATGATTTTTAGCTTACTATCTAACTCCCTGAACTTCTGCAGGACCTCATCACTAATCCTGCCGATGTCATTAGTTCTTATGTGTACTAAGACCTCCGGCTGTTCACCCTACTGGGGGGCCTGTGTTGGTTCAGAGACTTCCACGACTTTGCCACCAGGGAGGCAGTATAGCATCCTGGAGTCACTTTCACGTCCACAGAAGTACCCACCTGTTCCCCTTACGAAGGAGTACCCTATAACTGTCGATCTCCTGCACTTTGCCCTCCCCTGCTGAGCAACAGAGCCAGTTGTCGTGCCACTGTTCTGGCTGCTATTGTTTCATCCTTCTCGTTTATCACCCCCAACAGTACTTGTTAGCAAGGACAACAGGCACATGAGATTCCTTCACTGACTATCTGCCTCTTCTAGCGGTCACCCATCTGTCTCCCTGCACCTCAGGTGTGGATACGCCTCTATAACTCCTCCTATCTATGACGCTTTCCGCCACCTGCATTCTCCTAAGTGCTTCCAACTGCTGCTCCAAACGAACCACGCGGTCTGTGAGGAGTAGCTGTTGGATACACTTCCTGCAGACATCGTCGCCCGGAACGTTGGAAGCGTCACGGATATCCTACATCTCACAGTTAGACAACTGCACCCCACTGAGTGGCATTTAAGTACTCGTTAATTCGTTCAAAATATGTACTTAAATTCGTTATGGGATTAAGTTACATTTAACCATATGCTCCCTGGCGCTAGACGTTTCCTGTAAAATTAATCACTAAATACAAATCTCTGTCCCCAGCTTTTGTTACTCCTCTACCTGGTTGAGTAATTAGTTTCAATTAGTATTTAGAATCTGCTTTTTTTCAAATTTAACACAGATTCCCCACCAGCCAATCAGGCCACAGCTTTACTGTGACGTCACTTCACAGTTTCCGCCGCCCCCCATCCCCACTCTTTGAATACACAGACAGACACTGAACCTCTGAGACGACACTCCGGCTGAAGTCCGCTTCCGATATGAAGTCGTTTATCGCCTTACCTGCTCCTCACCGAACAGTTCTCTCTCTTGTAGTCACCTGCAGCAGAGCAAGGCCGCCACTCACTGGAAATTTGAGTGTAACAATTTGAGTGGTAAGCAGCCTATTTGAACAGCGACCCAAAGCAATCCCTGTCGGTTTAAAAAGCGCCCTAGAGTAAACATAGTCGATATCAACAGAGCCCAAAATCGAGAAGTCGATGGAAACAATGTCCTCCAACAAACAGCCGATTGAAACATGCGCAATCGTAAAACGTTTAAACTCCACTCCGCCCCAGAAACAGCAAGACTTGTCAACAGCGCCCCATATTAAAGCATCTATTTGAATCGTGCCCAAATGTAAACAATGTCTATGTAAAAAGTTATTTACAGAAAACACTCCACTAAAACAATGCCCTACTGAACAAAGTCCACTTAAACAGTGTTCTACAGTAACGCACCTATTTAAACAGTGCTGCACAGTAAACAGTATATTTTAAATGTCCAAAGTAAACAGAGCCTATTTAACCAGTGCCCTACATTAAACAGTCTACAAAGAACAAAGAAATGTACAGCACAGGAACAGGCTCTTCGGCTCTCCAAGCCCGACCATGCTACCCGACATAACTACAATCTTCTACACTTCCTGGGTCCGTATCCCTCTATTCCCATCCTATTCATGTATTTGTCAAGATGCCCCTTAAATGTCACTATCGTCCCTAATTCCACCACCTCCTCCGGTAGCGAGTTCCAGGCACCCACTACCCTCTGCGTAAACAACTTGCCTCGTACATCTACTCTAAACCTTGCCCATCTCACCTTAAACCTATGCCCCCTAGTAATTGACACCTCGAACCCGGGCAAAAGCCTCTGACTATCCACTCTGTTTATGCCCCTCATAATTTTGTACACCTCTATCAGGTCGCCCCTCAACCTCATTCGTTCCAGTGAGAACAAACCGAGTTTATTCAACCGCTCCTCATAGCTAATGCCCTCCATACCAGGCAACATTCAGGTAAATCTCTTCTGCACCCTCTCTAAAGCCTCCACATCCTTCTGGTAGTGTGGCGACCAGAATTGAACACTATACTCCAAGTGTGGCCTAACTAAGGTTCTATACAGCTGCAACATGACTTGCCAATTCTTATACTCAATTCCCCGGCCAATGAAGGCAAGCATGCATTATGCCTTCTTGACTACCTTCTCTACCTGTGTTGCCCCTTTCAGTGACCTGTGGGCCTGTACTCCTAGATCTCTTTGACGTTCAATACTCTTGAGGGTTCTACCATTCACTGTATATTCCCTACCTGCATTAGACCTTCCAAAATGCATTACCTCACATTTGTCCGGATTAAACTCCATCTGCCATCTCTCCGCCCAAGTCTCCAAACAATCTAAATCCTGCTGTATTCTCTGACAGTCCTCATCGCTATCCGCAATTCCACCAACCTTTGTGTCGTCTGAAAACTTACTAATCAGACCAGTTACATTTTCCTCCAAATCATTTATATATACTACAAACAGCAAAGGTCCCAGCACTGATCCCTGTGGAACAACACTGGTCACAGCCCTCCAATTAGAAAAGCATCCTTCCATTGCTACTCTCTGCCTTCTATGACCTAGCCAGTTCTGTATCCACCTTGCCAGCTCACCCCTAATCCCGTATGACTTCACCTTTTGTACTAGTCTACCATGAGGGACCTTGTCAAAGGCCTTACTGAAGTCCATATAGACAACATCCACTGCCCTACCTGCATCAATCATCTTAGTGACCTCCTCGAAAAACTCTATCAAGTTAGTGAGACACGACCTCCCTTTCACAAAACCATGCTGCCACTCACTAATACATCCATTTGCTTCCAAATGGGAGTAGGTCCTTTCTCGAAGAATTCTCTCCAGTAATTTCCCTACCACTGAAGTAAGGCTCACCGGCCTTTAGTTCCCAAGATTATCCTTGCTACCCTTCTTCAACAGAGGAACAACATTGGCTATTCTCCAGTCCTCCGGGACATCACCTGAAGACAGTGAGAATCCAAAGATTTCTGTCAAGACCTCAGCAATTTCCTCTCCAGCCTCCTTCAATATTCTGGGGTAGATCCCATCAGGCCCTGGGGAATTATCTACCTTAATATTTTTGAAGGCACCCAACACCTCGTTTTTTTGGATCTCAATGTGACCCAGGCTATCTACACACCAGACTCAACATCTACCAATTTCTTCTCTTTGGTGAATACTGATGCAGAGTATTCATTTAGTACCTCGCCCATTTATTCTGGCTCCACACATAGATTCCCTTGCCTATCCTTCAGTGGGCCAACCCTTTCACTGGCTACCCTCTTGCTTTTTATGTACGTGTAAAAAGCTTTGGGATTTTCCTTAACTCTATTTGCCGATGACTTTCCATGACATATTCTAGCCCTCCTGACTCCTTGCTAAAGTTCCTTCCTAGTTTCCTTATGTTCCACACAGGCTTCGTCTGTTCCCAGCCTTTTAGCACTGACATATGTCTCCTTTTTCTTTTTGACAAGGCCTACAATCTCTCTCGTTATCCAAGGTTCCCGAAAATTGCCGTATGTATCCTTCTTCCTCAGGGGAACATGCCGGTCCTGAATTCCTTTCAACTGACACTTGAAAGCCTCCCACATGTCAGATGTTGATTTGCACTCAAACATCCGTCTCCAATCTATGTTCTTCAGTTCCCGCCTAATATTGTTATAATTCGCCTTCACCTTTTGTACTAGTCTACCATGAGGGACCTTCCCCCAATTTAGCACAATCATTCTACGACCACTCTTATCCTTGTCCACCAGTACTTTAAAACTTACTGAATTGTGGTCACTGTTCCCAAATGCTCCCCTACTGAAACATCTACCACCTGGCCGGGCTGATTCCCCAATACCAGGTCCAGTACCGCCCCTTCCCTAGTTGGACTGTGTACATATTGTTTTAAGAAGCTCTCCTGGATGCTCCTTAAAAACCCCGCCCCGTCGAAGCCCCTGGCACTTAGTGAGTCCGAGTCAATATTGGGGAAGTTGAAGTCTCCCATCACCACAACCCTGTTGTTTTTACTCTTTTCCAAAATCTGTCTACCTATCTGCTCCTCTATCTCCCGCTGGATGTTGGGAGGCCTGTAGTAAACCCCCAACATTTTGACCCTTCTTATTCCTGATCTCTACCCATATAGCCTCACTGCCCTCTGAGGTGTCCTCCCGCAGTACAGCTGTGATATTCTCCCTAACCAGTAGCGCAACTCCGCCACCCCTTTTACATCCCCCTCTATCCCGCCTGAAACATTTAAATCCTGGAACGTTTAGCTGCCAATCCTGCCCTTCCCTCAACCAGGTCTCTGTAATGGTAACAACATCATAGTTCCAAGTACTAATCCAAGCTCTAAGTTCATCTGCCTTACCCGTAATACTTCTTGCATTAAAACATATGCACTTCAGGCCACCAGACTCGCTGTGTTCAGCAACTTCTCCCTGTCTGCTTTGCCTCAGAGCCCCACTGACCCTATGCCCTAGTTCTCCCTCAAAGCTCTCACCTTCTGACCTATTGCTCATACTAGTTTAAACCCTCTCGTGTGACACTAGCAAACCTCGCGGCCAGGTTATTTATGCCTCTCCAGTTTAGATGCAACCCGTCCTTCTTATATAGGTCACACCTGCCCCGGAAGAGCTCACAGTGATCCAGATAACGGAAACCCTCCCTCCTACACCAGCTGTTTAGCAACGTGTTTAGCTGCTCTATCCTCCTATTTCTAGCCTCACTGGCACGTGGCACAGGGTGTAATCCCGAGATTACAACCCTAGAGGTCCTATCTTTTAACTTTCTGCCCAGCTCCCTGAACTCCTGCTGCAGGACCTCATGCCCCTTCCTGCCTATGTCGTTAGTACCAATATGTACAACGACCTCTGCCTGTTTGCCCTCCCCCTTCAGGATGCCCTCTACCCGTTCGGAGACATCCTGGACCCTGGCACCAGGGAGGCAACATACCATCCTGGAGTCTCTTTCACGTCCACAGAAGCGCCTATCTGTGCCCCTGACTATAGAGTCCCCTATTACTATTGCTCTTCTGCGCTTTGACCCTCCCTTCTGAACATCAGAGCCAGCCGTGGTGCCACTGCTCTGGCTGCTGCTCTTTTCCCCTGATAGGCTATCTCCCCCGACAGTATCCAAAGGTGTATACCTGTTCGAGAGGGGGACAACCACAGGGTATTCCTGCACTGACTGCCTGCCCTTTCTGGTGGTCACCCATTTCTCTGCCTGCACCTTGGGTGTGACCACATTTATATAACTGCGATCTATGACGCTTTCCGCCACCTGCATGCTCCTAAGTGCGTCCAATTGCTGCTCCAACCGAACCATGCGGTCTGTGAGGAGCTCCAGTTGGGTGCACCTTCTGCAGATGAAGCCATCCGGGACGCTGGAAGCCTCCCGGACCTGCCACATCTCACAGTCAGAGAACTGCACCCCTCTAACTGACATTGCGTCAATTAATTAAAAATAAAAGTTTTTTTAAAAATTAAATATATATATATATATTTTTAAGTTACTGTTTCCTATCTGTTTCCTAGCACTAGATTTCTAATATAAATGCGAAAGCTAAATATAGTACTCTCCGATCTCTGGCTTAGATACCCCTCTAAATTAAAATTAAGTAATTATGTTTAATTAGTTACCAATGCTTAATTTTTTAAATTTAGTGTAGATTCCCAACCAGCCACTCAGGTCACAGCTTTTCTGTGATGTCACATCCGTTTCCACCCGGCACACACAATTTCAAAAGGTATCAAAGTGAAAATGAGTAAAAATCACTTACTTACCTTCTTACCTTCTGAGTGTCTTAGATGTTCTCAGGTACTCTCCCTGACAGAGACTGCTCCTCCTCCTCCGAACGGCTCCCGAAACTAGGCCGCGATCTTTTAAAATCTCCGCTCTGACATCGCAATCTAGCTAAAATTTGTCCGACAGACAACAAATTCTATGTAAACAGTGTCTTACAGTAAACTGAGACTCTGCAATCAGTGTCCTACAATAATCAGAGTATATGTAAAAAGTGCTCTGCAGGAAACAGAGTCAAAATAAACAGTGCCCTACAGTAAACTGAGTCTAATTAAATAGTATTCAACAGTAAACAGCATCTATGTAAACAATGTCCCACAGTAAATATTGTCTGATTAAAAAGGGCCCCAGAGAGTATTTAAATAGACTTTCGAACAGTATATTTAAGCAGCGCCCAATATAAAATCTATTTAAGTATTGCCCAAAAGAAAACAATGTATATTTAAAGTGCCGTCCAGAATAGATTGAAACAGGACCCTTCATTAAGCAAAATCAGTTTAAACAGTGCCCGGGAATAATCCGATAAATTTGAACAGAGCCCTACTGTAAACCGTCTATTTAAATAGCGGGCTACAACAATCATTGTTTATTGAAACAGATGCCTCCAATAAACAGTCTAATGAAGTAATAGTCGACAATAATGACGCTCAGTTTAAACAGTGCTCTCAGTAAACATAGAACATAGAACATACAGTGCAGCAGGAGGCCATTTAGCCCATCTAGTCTGCACCGATTCACTTAAGCTGCGTCTCTTTAAACAACTGAAGAGTATAGAGTCTATTTAAACAGTGCCTCACAGTAAACAGTATATTTAAACGGTACTCTCAGAAAACAGAGGCTATGTGAAGTGCCCTACAGTAAGTAGTCTTATTAAAAATGCTCACAGTACACTAAGGACATTTCAACAGTCTCCCACAGTAAATAGAGGCCATTGAAACAGTGTCCAGCAGAAAACAGAGTTTATTTAAACAGTGCCCCAAAGTAAACAGTCTATGCAAACAGTGTCCCACAGTAAAAATTGGCTACTGAAACAGTGACACACAGTAAACATAGAACATAGAACATAGAACAATACAGCGCAGTACAGGCCCTTCGGCCCACGATGTTGCACCGAAACAAAAGCCATCTAACCTACACTATACCATTATCATCCATATGTTTATCCAATAAACTTTTAAATGCCCTCAATGTTGGCGAGTTCACTACTGTAGAAGGTAGGGCATTCTTTGCGTCAAGAAACTACCTCTGACCTCTGTCCTATATCTATTACCCCTCAGTTTAAAGCTATGTCCCCTCGTGCCAGCCATTTCCATCCGCGGGAGAAGGCTCTCACTGTCCACCCTATCCAACCCCCTGATCATTTTGTATGCCTCTATTAAGTCTCCTCTTAACCTTCTTCTCTCCAACGAAAACAAACTCAAGTCCATCAGACTTTCCTCATAAGATTTTCCCTCCATACCAGGCAACATCCTGGTAAATCTCCTCTGCACCCGCTCCAAAGCCTCCATGTCCTTCCTATAATGCGGTGACCAGAACTGTACGCAATACTCCAAATGCGGCCGTACCAGAGTTCTGTACAGCTGCAACATGACCTCCTGAATCCGGAACTCAATCCCTCTACCAATAAAGGCCAACGTTCCATAGACCTTCTTCACCACCCTGTCAACCTGGGTGGCAACTTTCAGGGATCTATGTACATGGACACCTAGATCCCTCTGCTCATCCACACTTTCAAGAACTTTACCATTAGCCAAATATTCCGCATTCCTGTTATTCCTTCCAAAGTGAATCACCTCACACTTCTCTACATTAAACTCCATTTGCCAGCTCTCAGCCCAGCTCTGCAGCTTATCTATATCCCTCTGTAACCTGCTACATCCTTCCACACTATCGACAACACCACCGACTTTAGTATCGTCTGCAAATTTACTCACCCACCCTTCTGCGCCTTCCTCTAGGTCATTGATAAAAATGACAAACAGCAACGGCCCCAGAACAGATCCTTGTGGTACTCCACTTGTGACTGAACTCCATTCTGAACATTTCCCATCAACCACCACCCTCTGTCTTCTTTCAGCTAGCCAATTTCTGATCCACATCTCTAAATCACCCTCAATCCCCAGCCTCCGTATTTTCTGCAATAGCCTACCGTGGGGAACCTTATCAAACGCTTTGCTGAAATCCATATACACCACATCAACTGCTCTACCCTCGTCTACCTGTTCAGTCACCTTCTCAAAGAACTCGATAATGCATGTGAGGCATGACCTACCCTTCACAAAGCCATGCTGACTATCCCTGATCATATTATTACTATCTAGATGATTATAAACCTTGTCTCTTATAATCCCCTCCAAGACTTTACCCACTACAGACGTGAGGCTCACCGGTCTATAGTTGCCGGGGTTGTCTCTGCTCCCCTTTTTGAACAAAGGAACCACATTTGCTATCCTCCAGTCCTCTAGCACTATTCCTGTAGCCAATGATGACATAAAAATCAAAGCCAATGATCCAGCAATCTCTTCCCTGGCCTCCCAGAGAATCCTAGGATAAGTCCCATCAGGTCCCGTGAACTTATCTATTTTCAGCCTGTCCAGAATTGCCAACACCCCTTCCCTACGTACCTCAATGCCATCTAATCTATTTACCTGGAGCTCAGCAATAGAGCAGTGATGATCTGTCCCCCAGTCTATTTAAACAGCGCCTGATATAAATATTATTAATGATGTGGAGATGCCGGCCTTGGACTGGGGTGAGCACAGTAAGACGTCTTACAACACCAGGTTAAAGTCCAACAGGTTTGTTTTTATATCACTAGCTTTCGGAGCGCTGCTCCTTCATCAGGTGAATGAAGAGGTATGAAGAGGTCTGAACATACATCTTCATTCACCTGAAGGAGGAGCAGCGCTCCGAAAGCTAGTGATATCGAAACAAATCTGTTGGACTTTAACCTGGTGTTGTAAGACTTCTTACTGTAAATATTATTAAAGCATTGCCCGAAAGAAAACAATGCTTGTTTAAAGTGCCGTCCGGCATAAATTGAAACAGGAACCTTCATTAAATTAATACCCTTCATTAAACAATACCCGACTGCAAACAGTCTTTTTAATCTGTCCTTTAGAGGATGAGAAGGGAGATTTAATACGGGGAGATGAGGAAGTGGCCGAGGAACTGAGCAGGCTTTTTGTGTCGGTCTTCATAGTGGAAGACACAAATAACAAGCCAGTGTTAATAACATGATCGAAATGAGGCAATGACAGTTCATAGTTCATGGAATTTACAGTGCAGAAGGCGGCCAACTGGCCCATCGAGTCTTCACCGGCTCTTGGAAAGAGCGCCCTACCCAAGCGCACACCTCCACACTATCCCCAGAACCCAGTTACCCCACCCAACACGAAGGGCAATTTTGAACACTAAGGACAATTTAGCACGGCCAATCGACCTAACCTGCACATCTTTGGACTGTGGGAGGAAACCGGAGCACCCGGAGGAAACCCACACACACACGGGGAGAACATGCAGACTCCGCACAGACAGTGACCCAAGCCGGGAGTCGAACCAGGAACCCTGGAGCTGTGAAGCAATTGTGCAAACCACTATGCTACCGTGCTGTCCAGGTGAGAACCTTGAGATGATTGTTATCACTAAAGAGGTAGTGATGGGCAAGCTAATGGGGCTAAAGGTAGACAAGTCTCCTGGCCCTGATGGAATGCATCCCAGAGTGCTAAAAGAGATTGCTAGGGAAAATGCAAATGCACTAGTGATTATTTAGCAAAATTCACTAGACTCTGGGGTGGTTCCGGCGGATTGGAAATTAGCAAACGTGACACCACTGTTTCAAAAAGGAGGGAGACAGAAAGCGGGTAATTATAGGTCAGTGAGCTTAACTTCGGTAGTAGGGAAGATGCTGCAATCTATCATCTAGGAAGAAATAGCGAGGCATCTGAATGGAAATTGTCGCATTGGGCAGACGCAGCATGGGTTCATAAAGGGCAGGTCGTGCCTAACTAATTTAGTGAAATTTAGTGAGGTCATTACCAGTGCGGTAGATAACGGGGAGTCAATGGATGTGGTATATCTGGATTTCCAGAAAGCCTTTGACAAGGTGCCACACAAAGGTTTGCTGCATGAGATATAAATGCATGTCATTAAGGGTAAAGTAATAGCATGGATAGAGGATTGGCTAATTTATAGAAAAAAAAGAGTGGGGATTAATGGGTATTCCTCTGGTTGGCAATCAGTAGCTAGGGTGTCCCTCAGGGATCAGTGTTGGGCCCACAATTGTTCACAATTTACATAGATGATTTGGAGTTGGGGACCAAGGGCAATGTGTCCACGTTTGCAGACGACACTAAGATGAATGGTAAAGTAAAAAGTGCAGAGGATACTGGAAGTCTGCGTGGGATTTGGATAGGCTAAGTGAATGGGCTAGGGGCTGGCAAATGGAATACAATATTGACAAATGTGAGGTTATCCATTTTAGTAGGTATAACAGCAAAAGCGATTATTATTAAATGATAAAATATTAAAACATGCTGCTGTGCAGGGAGACCTGGGTGTGCTAGTGCATGAGTCGCAAAAAGTTGGTTTTCAGGTGCAACAGGTGATTAAGAAGGCAAATGGAATTTTGTCCTTCATTGCTAGAGGGATGGAGTTTAAGACTAGGGAGGTTATGCTTCAATTGTAGAAGGTGTTAGTGAGGCCACACCTGGAGTATTGTGTTCCGTTTTGGTCTCCTTACTTGGAAAAGGAACGTACTGGCACTGGAGGGTGTGCAGAGGAGATTCACTAGGTTAATCCCAGAGCTAAAGGGGTTGGATTACGAGGAGAGGTTGAGTAGACTGGGACCGTACTCGTTGGAATTTAGAAGGCTAAGGGTGTATCTTATAGAAACGTATACGATTATGAAGGGAATAGATAGGATAGATGCGGGCAGGTTGTATCCACTGGCTGGTTTAAGCAGTACTAGGGGGGCATAGCCTCAAAATAAGGGGAAGTAGATTTAGGACTGAGGTTACGAGGAACTTCTTCACCCAATGGGTTATGAATCTATGGAATTTCTTGCCCAGTGAAGCAGTAGAGGCTCCTTCATTAAATGTTTTTAAGATAAAGATAGATCGTTTTTTGAAGAATAACGGGATTAAGGTGTATGGTGTCGGGCCGGAAAGTGGAACTGAGTCCACAAAAGATCAGCCATGATCTCATTGAATGGCGGAGCAGGCTCGAAGGGCCAGATGGCCTACTTCTGCTCCTAGTTCTTATGTTCTTGTGTTCTTCTGTTCACCAAGTCAGATTAAACAGCGTCCTGCATTAAATGGAATATATTGAAACTGTGCACTTCGTAAACATTTTTTAAAACATTGTCGCACAGTAGACAGTGTCGTCAAACACTGCCTTTCAGTAAACCAGTCTAAACAGTGCGGGCCAAAAACGGGTCTATATAAAGTGTTCCCTATAGTAAACGCTATCAATTTTTCCGTGCCCGATAATAAAACAAATGTTTTAAATAAAGGCATACAGCAAACACTATTGTGTAAAACTTCCATTTAACAGCGTTTGATTAAACAGTGTCCTACAGTAAGCACAGTCTATTTCGAAAATGCCAGACAGTAAAGGGAATAGACTTAAAATGCCCTAAAGTAACAATCAGACCATAAGACAAAGAAGCAGAGTTACGCCATTCGGGCCCTCGAGTAACTTCGCCATTCAGTCATGACTGATATGGTTCTCGTCCGATACTCCTGCCGTCGCCCCATAACACCTGATCACCTTCTTCATCAAGGTCATATCTGTTTCTGTTTTGAATGCACTCAGTGATTTGGCTCCCACGGTCTTCTGTGGCGAAGAGTTGTAGTTTTAAGATTTGGGAAACAGCCTGCTGAGGGTATGACGTGTTCCGGTGGGTTGGCGCTCCTGCTCCTTGAATGCTGGCTCTGTATGAGTGGGTGGCGTCTGCAGGTCCCGTGGAGTAGCGGGGAGTGATGGAGTCTGGAGTGACACACCCCGCAGTCCACTCTAGAGGCCAGAGCACCCACCCTTTTGTTCCTGGAGTCCCCACAACCCCCTCATTTCCCGGTGGTGGAATTTACCTCAACTAAATCCACGAAGACAAATCAGCCACACAAATTGTGTGAGGCCATAATCCCCCTCACCCTCTTTCTCCAGGCACAAGCAACGTACCTCCTTTCCCGAAGCAAAACAAAGTATCGCCACTCCAATGCCGATGCCGGAATAACGGCCAAATATTTCACAAGGTGTGAATCCCTGTACCGCTCCTTTCCCGTAGCGAGGATTCACGACCCGCTCATATCCCCATCTGGAATCTTCTTCCTCGTTTTCCGAATCCAGAATCCCTTCCTACTCCTTTCCCCATTTTAGAATGTCCTCCGCTTCAGAATCCATTAATTCCCTCCTCGGAAATCCACTAAATTCTTACACAGAGCTTGAAACGTACCAAAGCTCTCCTCTCCAGACGAGAAACTCTTTGCCTTGAACCGCTCCCCTTCCGGCTTCTTTCACGGAGCAACATGTCCCACTCAATTGATTCCAGCAGCCACTTTCCGAGGCCAGAGGCCCCCAGCCAATCAGTCCCGAAGCACAAAACTACCCCACATTCTTTACCGGTTCCAGAACCCTCCCGCTCTCTTCCAGAGGGGAGAACACACACATCCCTGCATCACATAGGGCGACCAGGTTGCGTCCCGCTCGTTTGACGAAGCCACTGCCCTGTCCTCGCTCACTTTCCCCTGGAGAGAATACAAGCCCCTGTCCACCGCCCTACCCCACACCCTCCCCCGTCTCCTTCTATTCTGATGCTGGAATGCGAGACCTGAGGCTGGAATCCTTAATCATACCTTCGAGAGGCCTGGGATCCCTCAAATTCTTTCCGTGGTTAGAACGCCATCATGCACCTAATTCCCTATTGCGAGACTACACGCCTCTCACCACTCCTGATCCGAGGCCAGCATCACCTCCCTACTACTTTCCAAAAGCAACCCCGCTCAAATCTCGAGGCAAGAATCCACTCCCAGCACCTCCTTCGAAGCCACATTTCCCACCATACCAACACGCTTCGCGGGGTCTGGATCTCCTCCATCTATGGAATGTCCTGCAGCGTACTGTCATAAAAAAAATATTGAAGAGTAAATAAGGATGTTCAGCCTTTCCCGACAGTAAACAGGGTCAATTTAAACAGTGCTCTAGAGCAAATAAGCTGTTCAGACATTTCCCTACAGTACATACAGTCAACAAATCTTTGCTGAAGAGGCGGCATCATAGCACAATGTTTAGCACTGTTGCTTCACAGCACCAGGGTCCCAGGTACTATTCCCAGCTTTGCTCACTGTCTATGCGGAGTCTGCACATTCTCGCGGTGTCAGTGTGGGTTTCCTCCGGGTTCCTCCCAGAAGTCCGGAAAGACCTGCTTTTAAGTAATTTGGACATTCTGAATTTTCCATCTGTGCACCGGAACAGGGGCTGGAATGTGGCGACTAGGGGCTTTTCACAGTAACACCTTTGCAGTGTTAATGTAAGTCTACTTGTGACACGAATGTAAATTATTTTCAGATGTTTTAAGTTTTATGCTGTTGTCAACACAGTTCCAGAGACAGCAAGTTTGACCAAGGTGGCTCAGTTTGGTAAGGCAAAATGCCCATCTCGCCCAATTATTGCCAACCCGCACCACCACCAGCAGACACACACACACATACACAGAACCACACACACACAGGAAAACAGGCAGGCACACAGACACAGACGCACACACAAACACACACACACACGTGGACACACAGACACATAGACACACAAACAGGCACGCAAACACACACTCAAACACGTACATACACAAAGACACACACGAACACACATTCGCAGAGACAAACACAAACTCACACATACAGAGAAATAATTAAACATTGCAGTAAACACGATGAAATTAAACATTGCCCCACAGAAAACAAGGTAAAATGAATCAGTGCCCTTCAGTAAACAAGGTAAAATTAAACAGAGACCTCTCCAGTATGCATGGTAAAATTAAACAGTGCCCAATAGTAAGCAAGGTAAAATTCAACAGAGTCTAAAGCTAACAAGGTAACGTTCAACAGGGCCCTCCAGTAAACAAGGTAAAATTAAACAGTGCCCTACATTAAACAAGGAAACATTAAACAATGGTCTACAGTAAACAGGCTAAAACTAATGTCATGAGCCAGGATTTTGGGAACACCAAAGAATATCTTGCCGTTCACCTGACCCACAACCTTTAATAGATTTTAGTTATGGGGAGCACTTTACAGGTGTGATGCAACAGAGGTCTAAAGCATTTTAAAAACAAAACAATGTTTATTTTATGAATCCAGTTAACATGTTATAAACCCACAGTAAACGTCTACCAACTAACAACCCTGATAAACTCCCCAAAAGATACCGTACTCTATCAATAACTCTTAGTAATTTTCCTGATAACATCCATCAGCCCAAACACTTTTTAACAAAGACAGTGGGTTTGAAATCTCCTCAGAGACCAGTTATCACTTTTAAATTATCAAGTGATCTAAACACCTTTTTTAACATACAGTAGGACACCAGTGTACATCTGATTGGTTTGAGTGCAGCTCTCCAACTGAAAGCGAAACTGAAACACAGAACCAAAAAGAGCTTCCATCTCAAAACGAAATTAAAAGCAGGATAACAATCCAGCTCCACACACACAATAACATCACTGCAGTCATTTGATAAAACACACTTTTCTTAAAGGAACTCTCACGTGACACTAATCAGAGCCCTACAGTAAACAAAGTCAAATTAAACATTACACGACTGAAAAGACGATAACACTAAACAGAGCCCGACAGTAAATACGGTGAAATTAAACAAATTCCGACAAATTAAACAGAACCCTGCTGTATACAAGGTGAAATTGAACAGAGGCCATCAGTAATCACGGCAATGCTAAACATTACAGTAAACAAGGTAAATTTAAACAGTACATTACAGGAAACAAATCAAAAATAGACAGTGCCCTAAAGTAAACAAGATTAAATTAAATAGTGCCCTACAGTTAACACGGTAATATAATCAGTGCCGTCGAGTAACCAAGGTAAAATTAAACAGAGCCCCACAGTAAACAAGGCAAACTTAAACAGAGCCCGACAGCAATTAACGAAAAATTAAACAGTGCGCGAAAGTAAACAAGGCAAAATTAAACAGTGCCCGACAGTAAACAAGGCAAAATTACACAGAGCACTACATTAAACAAGGAGAAATGAAACAGAGCCCAACAGTAAAAAAGGTAAAATAAAACAGAGTCCTTCAGTAAACATGGAAACATGAAAGTGGCCAACATTAAACAAGGTAAAATAAAGCAGAGCCCCACAGTAAACACGGTAAAATTAAATAGAGCCAGACAGTATAACAGGGTAAAATTAAATAGAGCACTACACGTTTACACGTTCCCACATCAGAGTCAGCAAAACAATGCCAAGTGAAAACAGAATGTTTAAGCCGTGTCTAAGTTCCACTGTGTTTATTCATCCAATGCCTAACATTGAACGAAGTCGATTTGAACATTGTTCTTGGGATATATTACGGGTTGGGGTTCAGAGAACACAACGTATATCATGGAGTTAAACTGACCCACATATTTTAAGAGATTTGGTTATGGGGAGCACAAGGGTCCATTTACCAGGTGTGATGCAACAGAGAACAAAATATTTTGGAAAAAAAACAATGTTTATTCGATGAATCCAGTTAACATTTTATAAACACACAGTAAACAGTTTTTCAAAAATCAACACTGATAACACCACAGATACAATATTCTAGAGATAACCCTGAACAACTTCTCAAACAACATCCAGAAGTTAAAACCTCTGGAAACAAAGACAGCAAGTTTAAATTCTCTACATATACAGGTATTACTTTGAAATCATCAATGAGCTGAAGACATTGTTTAGATTGCAGAGAGAGAGATCATAACATCTTCTTGCTGTGAATGCAGCTCTCCAACTCTGAAAATGAAAGTAAGCACGCTGCAGCTGCCAGCTCAAAACGAAAGTGAAAGCAGAGCCGGAGCTCAGCTCCACTTGCACAATTACATCACTGCAGATATTTGATAAATGTCCATTTCTTAAAGGTTCATCCTTCTGACAGATAAGAGAGACAATTTAAACAGTTTCATACTGCAAACAGCATCTATATTCAGTTCTTACATTAAACAGTGTCTTAACACAGAGTCGGAAATAAACATTCTGTTTAAACAGTGACACACAGTAAACGGCATATTTAAACAATGCACTACAATACAGTGTGTTGTTAAACAGTGTCCCAAAGTAGAGAGTCTTTTAGGACCATATCCTCCAACAAAGAGCCTATTTTTACATGCCCCATTGGAAAACAGAGGCTCTAAAACTGTGTGCGTGAGATATTATAATTTGTGAACAGTCTCAGCTGCTAAACAGTGCCCAACAGAAAACAGTCTATTGAAACAGTGCAATTCATTTGAAGGAATTTATTTGCACATATTCCCTGATGTAAACAATGTACTTAAACAGTGCCCACATTCAACTGCATATTCAAACAAAGCTCCACAAAACGTGCCCAACAATAAATGATCAATGGATATAGTTCATAACAATAAACATAGCCTACTTGAACAGTACCGAACAAATATCGGAGTCAACTTAAATAGTGCCCTACAGCGAACAGTCTACTTAAACAGTACCGATTCGGAAACAGAGCGTCTTTGATTAATGTGCTTCTGCAACTGCATCCCCGTGGAGCTTCTCGGTGTAAAACAGGTGGCAATGTTAGAAATGTGGAGCTGTCTCTTTAAACAATAGATCGCAATGTCATTACAGTGGAGCTTTCCAAAGAAAAATAGATTTCAGCGTCAGAACTATGGGGTTGAATGTGAAAAATAGATTGCAAAGCTGGTAGAGGAAGCAGGGGCTGCGTGTGAAAACTACAGATTGCAATATTATACTGTGGAGAGTTTGCGAACAACAGATTCCAATGTTAAAGCAATGGAACTGTCTCTGTGAACAATATATATAAATGTAAAAATATTGCATCGGGCCATGTGGGCAACACCTTGCAATGCAGAACAGGGTAGCTGTTTCTGTGGACAATAGATTGTAATGTTTGAACAGTGGAGCTGTCTCCGTGTACAATAGGTTGAAACATGGAACAGTGGAGCTGTCTCTGTGAAAAAGGGATTGCGATGTTTGTGCAGTGGTGCAGTATGTATGAACAACAGATTGCAATGTCTGAACAGTGGAACATTTTCGTGAACATGTCATTGTAATGTTAGAACGTGGACGTGTCTCTTTGGGAATAGATTGCAATTCACAACAGTGGACCTGATTATGAGGGCAATATAATTCAATGATAGGAGAGTGCTGCTGTGTGTGTGAACAACCGATTGCACTGACAGAACAGTAATCCTGTGTGGGTGAATAACCGATTGCAATGCCACAACAGTGGAGCTCTCTCTGTGAACAACAGATTGAAATGTTAGAACAGTAGAGCTGTCTCTGTGAACAGTCGATGTCAATGTCAGAACAGCGGAGTTGTATGTGTTAAAAATATATTGCAACGACAGAACAGTGGACCTTGCTCTGTGAACAATAGTGTTATGGGCCAGGGTTTAGAAAACTCCAAAGTATATTATGGAGTTCACCTGACCCGTAAGCACAAGGGGAGCACAAGGGTCCACTCATCAGGTGGTATGCAAAAGAGACCTTAAGTATTTTAAAAACAAAACAATGTTTATTCTATGAACCCAGTTAACATTTTATAAACATGCGTAAATATATTATCAACCACCAACACACGTAACCCGACAGATACAATACTCCATCGGTAACACTTAATATCTTTCGTGGCAACATTCTTACGCTAAACCATTTTTAAAAAAGAGAGCAGGTTTTAATTCTCTACAGAAATAGGTATTACTTTAAAATCGTCAAGGGAGTAGAAGACATTCTTTATCTTGTAGAGAGAAAGATCATTACACATCTGCTTGCTTTCAATACAGCTCTCCAGCTCTGAAAATGAAACCAAAACAGAGCCACAATGCAGCTATGCTGCTCAAAACAAAAGTAAAAAGTCAGACCGACAGTCCAGCTCCACCCACACACTGACATCACTGCAGCTATTTGACAACACCAATTTCTTAAAGGTACATCCACCTGACACTTCCCCAAAGAAAAAAACAAATAAACCATCAACTTCAAGATGGTTTAATTATTTATCTTTTCGCTTTCCTTTTAGAAATACTGACAGTAAACTACTTTTTGTCGTTTCACAAAACAGAACACGCAAACAAGTATAATCACATCGTCCATTTTAGTTCTTCTTCCTCCACCGAAACGGCTTCTCTTCATCACATATTAGACAATTAATCGACAATCACGTTTTCTTGTCCTGCCAGATGTATTATTTTTAAATGCAATGGCTGTAATAATGAACTCCATCGAAACAGTCCGGCATTATTATGCCGGAATCGCTCCAAAACGTCAATGGATTATGATCAGTATATATAATTGGGTCAGATGGATTGCTGGTCACATGAATGTGAAAATGTGCAAAGCCAGCACCAAACTCAAAATCTCCTTCTCAATCGTTGAATACTTCTTCTGGTGCGTAATTAATTTCATAGAAAAATAACCAATGGGCCGCGCTAGTCCTTCGTCGTCGTATTGTAGAAGCACCGCACCTTCACCCATATCACTCGCATTAAGAGCCACTTTGAATGGGTTTGTATAAGGTGGGATGGCTAACGGAGGAGCTGTGGTTAACACAGCCATCAGGCCGTCAAATGCCTCTTGACACTCCGCTGTTCACTTAAGTTTGCTTCCTTAGCACGTCCGTCAGTGGAACAACCACACTGCTCAAGTTCGGCACACATTTCCGGTAAAATTCACACAGGCCAAGAAAACGCATGGTTTCTCTTCGTGTCGAGGTTGTTGGAAACTCCCCAATAACTTTTGTTTTCACATCCCGTAGGACCATTCGATCCGGTCCGATTGTATGGACAAGGAAAGTGACTGGGGCTTTTTCAAAATCAATTTTGGTTAGGTTTACCACCAATCCCGCCTCCTGAGGTCGATCGAATAACTCAATCAGATACTTCAACTGTTCCTTCCATGTCTGGTTAAAAATTAACAGATCGTTGATGTATACCGCACAATGGGGTAATCCTGAAACGACTTTGTTCGCTAACCATTGAAATGTGGCTGGGGCGCTGTTCATGACAAATGGCATAACTTTGAATTGGTATCCACCATCTGGAGTTACAAAAGCTGAAACATCCTTCGCTCATTTGGATAAAGGTACCTGCCAGTAACCTTTAAGTAAATCCAGTTTGGAAATAAAACCTGATTTTCCCACTTTCGCAATGCAATCCTCCAAGCGTGGGATAAGATAAGAGTCCGTTCTTGGAAATGCATAATCCTTTCTATAGTGCAGACGCAACTGTTCGGTAGCTTCCGGTTTTGGTACCATCACCATGGATGAGCTCCATTGGCTGCAACCCACTTGAGCTATGCCATTTTTAAGCATATTTTCAATTTCTTTTTTAACCTGTGCCAATTTTAAAAGGGGAAAGTCGAAATGGATTTGTTTAATTGGAACAGCTTTTCCCAAATCTACATCATGTAAGACATTTCAGGACATCCCAACTTATCTCCACAAACTTGCCCATGTGTTCTCAATAACGCTTTCAGGTCAGTTAGTTTTTCCTCTGGAATGCAACTCAACAATTGATCCCAATTTTTAAGAACATCCTCGTTTTCCAACTTAATTTAAGGAATATCAAATTCAAAGTCATCTGGATTCAGTTCTTCACGTTGAGTTAGAATCATTAAATCCTCACTCGCATTATGCTCTCCTTCCCTTTCAAAGTCCCTTTTTAGCATATTCACAAGACACACTCGGTGAGCTTTCCTTCTACCTGACGCTCTTACCGCATACTTCACCTCACTTAATTTCCCTTCAATCTCTCAAATTCCCCAATAACATGCTTTTAAAGGTTCACTGCCACTGGTAATAATACTAAAACTGTATCTCCACCGGCAAAACTACGAACTTTGGATTTCTTGTCCGCGACACGTTTCAAGCCATGTTGTGGAAACTTTAAATGCTGTCTACCCAATTTCTTGCTCTACTTAATCATCCCCTAAAATTTGACACGTAATCCAATGATGCAAGTTCCGCTGCTCACGCACCAATTTTTCCTTAAACAATTTATGTGGTTCCACTTACCTCTAACCAAGAAATAGTTCAAAAGTGGAATTTGCTTGACTCGTTAGGTGCATCCTAAATTGCAAACAGGACGAATAGAATTCCTTTATCCCAATCCTCTGGATAATCGTGACAATAAACCCTCAACATTCTCTTTAATGTCTGATGCCAACATTCTAAAGCTCCTTGCGATTCTGCATGATACCTAGTTGATTTAAATTGTTGTATTCCTAAGCTATCCATAACTTCTTTGAATAGCCTTCAGGTAAAATTTGATCCTTGATGCGATGGTATTTCTGTGGGTAGTTCATATCTCGTAAAGAACTTAAGTGACCCCTCCACTACCTTTCAAGCTGAAATATTAAGTACTCTGGAAACATCGTAGACACATCTAGTATCGTTAAAAGATTTGATTTCCAATTTTCCTTTTAGGAAGCGGTCCTACACAATTTATTAAGGCACCTGTAAAAGGTTCCTCAAATGATGGAATGGGTATTAGGGGCGCTGGATTTATTACTGCTTGATCATTTGACATGTATGACATGATCGACATAATTTAACTACAACATTATGTTGTCCAGGCGAATAACAATTGAAGGGGGAAGGGGGGTGGGGGTGGCTGCGGTGCTATCTATTAAAACTGAATAGTTAGCATGCCACTAGAGTAGTTTTACATAAGTCCCTTTATTAAGGATTGAGATCAATTATAGGAAGAGTACTGAGTAATCATTATTAACCATTAAACGTATATTTTTAGGACATAGCAGTAATATGTAATCAAATGGGATTTAGGATAGCTAACTTGACCAAGAGAACATCACTTCTGACATCCTGTCTGTGTGAAACAATCCAGGATGCTGGTTCTGTTGTTCTGTTTCTCACAAACAGTCAGCACAGATTGCTGGGATTGTACACAGCTGTCAGGATGAGGATCAGTCATGGGTTGCTTGCGATTCAATTGGGTGAAGTTTAAACATTGCTTGCAATTGTATTGGGTGAAGTTTGAACATTGCTTGATATTCTATTGGATACGTTTAAATATAGTAGATTCAGGGATTGAATCGTGCCCAACTGGGAAACGCTATTGATTTTTGAAAGTTGTGTATGTGCTGAGTTTGTGTCTGCTACTCTTTGCAATGAGTTGGGCCACAGGGGAAAAGCCCACGTGGAAGCCGGCACAATACACCGGCCTTAACACCGCTCCTACACTGCGAGCATTATCGCCCACGGGATTCTGAACAGAATGATATGCCTCCCCAGGTGAGTACATTTTAATTTACCAACCAGGAGATTGAGGTTGCGTATCAGACGGTCGGACCCATACGTTTTGCGACTCGAACAAGGGATGAAAGTTGCGAGCAGGTAGTGGCAGACACAAGCAACACTGAGAACGTGCGAAAATTGGATGGACAAAGACGGACTTTTGTAGCACGCCAAGGAGCAGTACAGGATAAATTGCAGCGCGTTTAAAAAAGGAGACCGGAAAGGGTAGGGCCGCGTGACGATTCGAAGGAACCCAAAACATGGAGCCGCCAGTGGGGACCTGACGGCAGTATGATACAAACTATTGTCACTGAGCATAGGAATTTGATCAAAAAGATGGTTGAAAGGGGCTATGATTAGAGGTAGCACGGTGGCGCAGTGGTTATCACTGCTGCCTCACGGCGTTGAGGTCGCAGGTACGAACCCGGGTCTTGGCCAATGTCCGTGTGGAGATTGCACATTCTATCCGTGGCTGTGTGGGTATCATCCCCACAACCCAAAGATGTGCAGGGTAGGTCGATTGGCCATGCTAAATTGCCCCTTAATTCGAAAAATATAATTTGGTATCTAAATTTATATTAAAAAATGAAAAAGCATATGATTCAGAAGCACCCGAAGCTGAGCAAAAGGCTTCGAGGCTGGGCAAGGCTAAAAATAAGGCAGAGATGGCAGCTGTAATACTTGCTGCTCTGATGAAAAATCGCCTGCAGACTGAGGCAGAGCAGAAACAAGCAGCCTCTATAAGAAAAGCACATGAGGAGGGACTTAACACACCACAGGGAAGAATGCTGGCTGAGCTACTGTATCCCCCCTCCATTAGGAGGAAGGAGAACAGGGTAAAATAGACGGGGGAAGATTAGCATGACGATGCAGCATAGTTTAATGACTATCCACCGTCGTACACTGCAAAATGTCCATCCGCTCCCATGGCACCAATTCGAACTACATTAAAATCCGGCGCGGCTGGGAGAGGGGCCACAACGGCACTCAAGTAATGCCGCTGACTGCAGCAGAGAAACACATGTTCGTGGACAAACTCGGTCCGTTACACCGAAACCATACTAATTAGGACTTTTGCGAACCATGTATGACTTAAGTGAAACCCACGATCTAGCCCTGGATGATGTGAGACTGTTAACAACGGGGAATTTACATGGTCCGAGAGCTGAGGCGAGCCTCAGGACACGGTCGTACTATTTGGACAAAGGTCACACGTTAAACAACGTCCCAAAGAAAAAGCAGACGAATATGGGGAACGGAAGTTCGGAAGTTATAAGAACATACGAACATAAGAACTAAAAGCAGGAGTAGGCCATTTGGCCCCTCGAGCCTGCCTCACCATTCAATGAGATCATGGCTGATCTTTAGTGGACTCACCTCCATTTTCCGGCCCGAACACCATAACCCTAAATCCCTTTATTCTTCAAAAAACTATCGATCTTTATCTTTAAAACATTTAATGAAGGAGCCTCTACTGCTTCACTGGGCAAGGAATTCCATAGATTCACAACCCTTTGGGTGCAGAAGTTCCTCCTAAACTCCGTCCTAAATCTACTTCCCCTTATTTTGAGGCTATGCCCCCTAGTTTTGCTTTCACCCGCCAGTGGAAACAACCTGCCCGCATCTATCCTATCTATTCCCTTCATAGTCTTATATGTTTCAATAAGATCCCCACTCATCCTTCTAAATTCCAAAGAGTACAGTCGCAGTTTACTCAATCTCTCCTCGTAATCCAACTCCTTCAGCTCTGGGACTAACCTAGTGAATCTCCTATGCACACCCTCCAGTGCCAGTACGTCCTTTCTCGAGTAAGGAGACCAAAACTGAACACAATACTCCAGGTGTGGCCTCACTAACACCTTATAGAATTGCAGCATAACCTCCCCAGTATTAAACTCCAACCCTTTCGCAATGAAGGACAAAATTCCAGTTGCCTTCTTAATCACCTGTTGCACATGTAAACCAACTTTTTGCGACTCATGCACTAGCACACCCAGGTCTATCTGCACAGCAGCATGTTTTACTATTTTATCATTTAAATAATAATCCCTTTTGCTGTTATTCTTACCAAAATGGATAACCTCACATTTGTCAACATTGTATTCCATCTGCCAGACACTAGCCCATTCAGTTAGCCGATCCAAATCCCTCTGCAGACTTCCAGTATCCTCTGCAATTTTTGCTTTATCACTCATCTTAGTGTCGTCTGCAAACGTGGACATATTGCCCTTCGTCCCCAACTCCAAATCATCTATGTAAATTGAGAACAGTTGTGGGCCCAACACTGGTCCCTGAGGGACACCACTAGCTACTGATTGGCAACCAGAGAAACACCCATTAATCCCCACTCTTTGAACATGGAACATAGAACGATACAGCGCAGTACAGGCCCTTCGGCCCACGATGTTGCACCGAAACAAAAGCCATCTAACCTACATTATGCCATTATCATCCATATGCTTATCCAATAAACTTTTAAATGCCCTCAATTTTGGCGAGTTCACTACTGTTGCAGGTAGGGCATTCCACGGCCTCACCACTCTTCGCGTAAAGAACCTACCTCTGACGTCTGTCCTATATCTATTACCCCTCAGTTAAAAGCTATGTCCCCTCGTGCCAGCCATTTCCATCCACGGGCGAAGGCTCTCACTGTCCACCCTATCTAACCCCCAGATCATTTTGTATGCCTCCATTAAGTCTCCTCTTAACCTTCTTCTCTCCAACGAAAACAAGCTCAAGTCCATCAGCCTTTCCTCATAAGATTTTCCCTCCATACCAGGCAACACCCTGGTAAATCTCCTCTGCACCCGCTCCAAAGCCTCCACGTCCTTCCTATAATGCGGTGACCAGAACTGTACGCAATACTCCAAATGCGGCCGTACCAGAGTTTTGTGCCGCTGCAGCATGACCTCCCGACTCCGGAACTCAATCCCTCTACCAATAAAGGCCAACACTCCATAGGCCTTCTTCACAACCCTATCAACTTGGCTGGCAACTTTCAGGGATCTATGTACATGGACACCTAGATCCCTCTGCTCATCCACACTTCCAAGAACTTTACCATTAGCCAAATATTCCGCATTCCTGTTATTCCTTCCAAAGTGAATCACCTCACACTTCTCTACATTAAACTCCATTTGCCACCTCTCAGCCCAGCTCTGCAGCTTATCTATGTCCCTCTGTAACCTGCTACATCCTTCCACACTGTCGACAACACCACCGACTTTAGTGTCGTCTGCAAATTTACTCACCCACCCTTCTGCGCCTTCCTCTAGGTCATTGATAAAAATGACAAACATCAACGGCCCCAGAACAGATCCTTGTGGTACGCCACTTGTAACTGAACTCCATTCTGAACATTTCCCATCAACCACCACCCTCTGTCTTCTTTCAGCTAGCCAAATTCTGATCCACATCTCTAAATCACCCTCAATGCCCAGCCTACGTATTTTCTGCAATAGCCTACCGTGGGGAACCTGATCAAACGCTTTACTGAAATCCATATACACCACATCAACTGCTCTACCCTCGTCTACCTGTTCAGTCACCTTCTCAAAGAACTCGATAAGGTTTGTGAGGCATGACCTACCCTTCACAAAGCCATGCTGACTATCCCTGATCATATTATTCCTATCTAGATGATTATAAATCTTGTCCCTTATTATCCCCTCCAAGACTTTACCCACTACAGACGTGAGGCTCACCGGTCGATAGTTGCCGGGGTTGTCTCTGCTCCCCTTTTTTGAAACAAAGGGACCACATTTGCTCTCCTCCAGTCCTCTGGCACTATTCCTGTAGCCAATGATGACATAAAAATCAATGCCAAAGGTCCAGCAATCTCTTCCCAGGCCTCCCAGAGAATCCTAGGATAAATCCCATCAGGCCCCGGGGACTTATCTATTTTCAGCCTGTCCAGAATTGCCAACACCTCTTCCCTACGGACCTCAATGCCATCTATTCTAATAGCCCGGGTCTCAGCATTCTCCTCCACAACATTATCTTTTTCCTGAGTGAATACTGGCGAAAAATATTCATTTAGCATCTCGCCTATCTCTTCAGACTCCACACACAACTTCCCATCCCTGTCCTTGACTGTTCCTACTCTTACCCTAGTCATTCGCTTATTCCTGACATACCTATAGAAAACTTTTGGGGTTTCCTTGATCGTACCTGCCAAATACTTCTCATGTCCCCTCCTTGCTCGTCTTAGCTCTATCTTTAGATCCTTCCTCGCTACCTTGTAACTATCCCTCGCCCCAACTGAAACTTCACACCTCATCTTCACATAGGCCTCCTTCTTCCTCTTAACAAGAGATTCCACTTCTTTGGTAAACCACGGTTCCTTCACTCTACGCCTTCCTCCCTGCCTGACCGGTACATACTTATCAAGAACTCGCAGTAGCTGATCCTTGAACAAGCTCCACTTCTCCAGTGTGCCCAGTTTGCTTGCTATTAATTAACCAATCCTCTATCCATGCGACTACTTTCCCCTTAATGCCATGCATCTTTATCTGATGCAGCAACCTTTTGTGTGGCACCTTGTCAAAGGCTTTCTGGAAATTCAGATATACCACATCCATTGGCTCCCCGTTATCTACCGCACTGGTAATGTCCTTAAAAAATTCCACTAAATTAGTTAGGCACGACCTGCCCTTTATGAACCCACGCTGTGTCTGCTCAATGGGACAATTTCCATCCAGATGCCTCGCTATTTCTTCCTTGATGATGGATTCCAGCATCTTCCCTACTACCGAAGTTAAGCTCACTGGCCTATAATTACCAGCTTTCTGCCTACCTCCTTTTTTAAACAGTGTTGTCACGTTTGCTAATTTCCAATCCCCCGGGACCACCCCAGAGTCTAGTGAATTTTGGTAAAATATTACTAGTGCATTTGCAATTTCCCTAGCCATCTCTTTTAGCACTCTGGGATGCATTGCATCGGGGCCAGGAGACTTGTCTGCATTTAGCCCCATTAGCTTGCCCATCACTACCTCCTTGGTGATAACAATCCTCTCAAGGTCCTCACCTGTCATGGCCTCATTTCCGTCAGTCACTGGCATGTTATTTGTGTCTTCCACTGTGAAGACCGACCCAAAAAACCTGTTCAGTTTCTCTGCCATTTCTTCATCTCCCATTATTAAATCTCCCTTCTCATCCTCTAAAGGACCTATATTTACCTTAGCCACTCTTTTTTGTTTTATATATTTGTAGAAACTTTTACTATCTGTTTTTATATTCTGAGCAAGTTTCCTCTCATAATCTATGTTACTCTTCTTTTTGCTTTTTTAGTAGCTTTCTATTGCCCCCTAAAGTGTTCCCATCCCTCTAGTCTCCCACTAATCTTTGCTACTTTGTATGCTTTTTCCTTCAATTTGATACTCTCCCTTATTTCCTTAGATATACACAGTCGATTTCCCCTCTTTCTACCGTCCTTCCTTTTTGTTGGTATAAACCTTTGCTGAGCACTGTGAAAAATCGCTTGGAAGGTTCTCCTCTGTTCCTCAACTGTTTCACCATGAAGTCTTTGCTCCCAGTCTCCCTTAGCTAGTTCTTCTCTCATCCCATTGTACTCCCCTTTGTTTCAGCACAAGACACTAGTGTTTGATTTTATTTTCTCACCCTCCATTTGTATTTTAAATTCCACCATATTGTGATCGCTCCTTCCGAGAGGATCCCTAACTATGAGATCCTGAATCAATCCTGTCTCATTACACAGGACCAAATCTAGGACCGCTTGTTCCCGCGTAGGTTCCATTACATACTGTTGTACTAAACTATCGCGGATACATTCTGTAAACTCCTCCTCAAGGCTGCCTTGACCGACCTGGTTAAACCAATCGACAGGTAGATTAAAATCCCCCATGATTACTGCTGTACCATTTCTACATGCATCAGTTATTTATTTGTTTATTGCCTGCCCCACCATAATATTACTATTTGGTGGTCTATAGACTACTCCTATCAGTGACTTTTTCACCTTACTATTCCTGATTTCCACCCAAATGGATTCAACCTTATCCTCCATAGCACCGATGTCATCCCTTACTGTTGCCCAGATGTCATCCTGAAAGAACAGAGCTACCCCACCTCCCTTACCATCCACTCTGTCCTTCCGAATGGTTTGATACCGTTGGATATTTAACTCCCAGTCGTGACCATCCTTTAACCATGTTTCAGTAATGGCCACTAAATCATAGTCATTCACGATGATTTGCGCCATCAACTCATTTACCTTATTCCAAATACTACGAGCATTCAGGTAAAGTACACTTATGTTGGCTTTTTTACCTCTATTCTGAATCTTAACACCTCTCCTAAGTTATATTTACTCTTAACCTTTCTCCTAATTTTCCTTGTCGTTGAACCCATATCTTCATGTAACAACCTGCTGCGTCGCTTACCATTAATGTTTTCACTTCCCGTTTTATACCTTTTAGTATTCCTGGTCCTATTCACTAAGCACCCCTCAGTCACTGTACCTTGTACTGTTGCCCTTTTTCATTTTTTACTGTGGCTTCTCTGCCTTACACTTTCCCCCTTGCTGCCTCTTGTTTCTGTCCCTGTTTTACTACCTTCCAACTTTCTGCATCGGTTCCCATCCCCCTGCCGCATTAGTGTAAACTCTCCCCAACAGCTCAAGCAACACCCCCCCCCCCCCCCACCCCTAGGACATCGGTTCCAGTCCTGCCCAGGTGCAGACCGTCCGGTTTGTACTGGTCCCACCTCCCCCAGAACCGGTTCCAATGCCCCAGGAATTTAAATCCCTCCCTCTTGCACCATCTCTCGAGCCACGCATTCTTCCTATCTATCCTAACATTCCTACCCTGACTAGTTCGTGGCACTGGTATTAATCCTGAGATTTCTACCTTTGCGGGCCTACTTTTTAGTTTAACTCCGAACTCCCTGAATTCAGCTTGTAGGACCTCGTCCCTATATCGTTGGTGCCTATGTGCACCACGACAGCTGGCTGTTCACCCCCCCTCCCCAGAATGTCCTGCAGCCGCTCATAGACATCCTTGATCCTTGCACCAGGGAGGCAACATACCATCCTGGAGTCTCGATTGCGTCCGCACAACCGCCTGTCTATTCGCCTTACAATTGAGTCCCCAATCACGATAGCCCTGCCCTTCTTCCTGCCCAGCTCCTCAACAGAGCCAGCCACGGTGCCATGAACCTGGCTGCTGCTGCCTTCCGCTGGTGAGCCATCTCCCTCAACAGTATCCAAAGCGGTATATCTGTTTTGCAGGGAGATGGCCGCAGAGGACAACTGCACTGCATTCCGACTCTTCCTCTGTCTTTTGGTCACCCATTTTCTATCTCCCTCAGTACCTTTCACCTGCGGTGTGACCAACTCGCTAAATGTGCTATCCACTACGTCCTCAGCATCGCGGATGCTCCAAGATGAGTCCATCCGCAGCTCCAGAGCCGTCAAGCGGTCTAACAGGAGCTGCAACTGGACACACGTCTTGCACGTGTAGGAGTCAGGGACAGTGGACGTGTCCCTGAGCTCCCACATTGCACACGAGGAGCATGACACGGATCTGAGATCTCCTGCCATGTCTTAAACATTCGGTTAACTTCAACAATTACAATTTCCACCTCCCCCCAAAAAATATATAAAGAAACAACGAAGAAAATAAATAAATAAATATACCAATGAAAAGAAAAAGAAAACAGAAACACTACTTACCAGGGATAAAAAGCGCTTCCTCACAACCCAGCTTCGAATTCCCACCTAGATTCAAATTCCCAAACTCACTCTTGGTTTTATCTCACTCTGGCTGAGTCTTCTCTGGCTCACTGGGAGATGGGTTGGGTATAGTCAACCCCCAGAAAGATGATGAGAGATTTTTAAATTTGGGAAAGGACGAGTTCAGTCCAGCACTAATGAAAATAGTGGAAATTGGTCTCCCTGTCGGAAATATATACCAGAAAATTATGAATTTGGCCATGAAATCGCGTTAACAGAAAAATTCACCTGTGGAATTCCAACCCAAAGCAAAAGGGGAATGAAATGACAATTAGCAGCACTGGGAACCAGGGCAGGGACCCCCGAATATATGTGGTCGCGATGTTGGGGGTCAGCATGGTGCAATGCTGATTGACACCGGCGCAGCCATGTCCGTTACAGATTTACCCTTGACAACAAATCATAGTATGCAACTACAGGGAGTGACTGGTCGAACAGGAACGGCAATCTTAAGTGAACCGATAGATTGAGAAATAGGGGGTCAAGCAGAACAGGTTCAAATTTGGAAATTTTCGACTGGGGAAGGCAGCATTCTGGGGATAGATGCATTGGAACAGCTGGGAGCTGGAATTGACACAATGGCTGTCTCCATGACGTGGAAAAAACATTACAGGCAGGACCAGTGCTCAATCACCCGGGTAGCGGGTATTCGGCCTAGTTGGTGGGAGGGAACGGTCTGGGAAAACCTAGCCTCCCAATACCCCCCCCAGGTCTGTGCCACACACAAGCAGAATTGTGGTTACATGGCCGTCACCCCAAAGCAATCTCTGGAGGAGTTCACCCTCCACACAAATCCTATTAAACCGGAAGCATTGGGAGTCAAAGGCATCATTGCTGATCTGGAACAGCAACGGATTGTAACCAAAGCTTCTGCATGTACTAATTCACCTATACGGTCTGGTAAAGAAACCGGATGGCAGCTACCGAATGACCATCGACTATACTGCCCTAAATAGACATGCGACCAGTGAATACCCGATAGTAGCAAATCTGGCGAGCATTCTTAATACTACAGGGCCGGAACTCTTGATATTTGCAATTCTAAACAAAGCTAACGGGTTTTGGTCAATCCCCGTGACTGAAGATCATCACTACACGTTTGCTTTTACAGTGTGGAACCAGCAGGACATCTGGACTCGCTTTCCACAAGTGTACCATAACAGCCCCGCTATATTTCATAAGAATATGGCCCAGATAATCGAACCCCTACATTGTGTCGGGGTCTCTATTTTACAATATTTGCATGATGTATTAAAAGCCTCAAACAGTTCAGCGTCACACTACCTGGCCCTCCACCAGGTGGTGCAGGCGATCAAGACGCAGGACTTTAAACTCACTCCGAACAAATCACAGCTTGGAGAGTGTCCGGTAACATATTTGTGACATTTCATTGCTCAAGGAAAGAAAGAAATCCCGGAGAAAGCCATGCTGGGCATGGAGATAAACCTCGCGGTGAAAGGGGTCAGACAAGTGCTGGGATTATTTAACTATTGCAGGAACTTTTTGGAGGGATACGCAGCCATTGCGAAACCCCTGCAGGATTTAACCAAGGGAGGAAGGGCTAGCAAAGACAAGATCGAGTGGGGGAGCAGGAGACACAGCCTTTTTCCAATCTAAAACAAGCGAAGGTGAAGGCTCTGGCCCTGGGGTTGCCGGACCTCAGTAAGCCATTCCACATCTTCTGCCAAGAGGATAGTGTAACACAGGCTGCTGTCGTAGCCCAGAGTCATGGGGATAAATTAAGACCATCGGAGATAAGTCCGCACGAATGGAGGCGGTAGCCACAGGCATGCACCAATGTGTGCGGACCTTGGTGTGCGTTTCATAGGCAAAAAATGCATCACAACTCATCATCCTGATGGGTAAGATGATCCTCAATACACCTCATACATTTCAACTCTTAGAGGCTGGACGACTGAAGGGTGGCTCGGATAGTAGACGCTCAAAGTGAGAAGCTAATATTTTACCTAGGGACAGACATGTGGAAATCTGTGAAGATATGAGGGAAAATTCTGCGATAGGGTTAACGATACAAGGAGCATGAATGCGTTGTGGAAGTAGAGGAGGACACTAGTGGAGACTTGGCAGGAGAAACACTGGTGGATGGGGGAGTGAGCGACTTTTCTGTGGATGGAGCAAGGAAGTATATCGGAGGAGGGCTGTAGTGGATAGTGAAGGTGAGTTGATTGCAGGAGAACAGATCCCGTGGAACCACTCAGCACAATTAGCTAAATTAATAGCTTCAACAAGGGCCCCAGAATGGGGGAAGGGAAAGCGAATCAATGTGTACACGGCCAGTAGGTACGCTTTTGGCGTAGCTCATGACTACATGACAGCTTGGAGTAGGCGAGAGTTTGTGACCTCCAGCGGAGGACACGTACAGCATGAGAATATAATCAAGGACTTGATCCTGCCGTCCGACAGCCCTTCGAAGCAGCCGTGATTAAGGTCCAAGCCCATCGGAAAATTGAGAATTCTGCCCAGAAAGGTAACAGTTGGGCCCATCAGGCTGCAAATGACCTATTAGAGCAGGAATGGATGGGGATGCAGACTCCAGGAATAGCAGCCGTGAAGGCGGCATGAAATGCTGATATTGATGTAAGGCAGGTGCAAGAACGATAACTAGTGGAGGAAAAGGAGGGGTGGAGAAAGAACGGGAGGCGGGTAGGCCGTCATCGAATATGCAGGAGAGAGGGAAAGATAATAGCCCCTGAAACCGTGCAACAACCCCTGTTAGACATATATCATGGACAAGCGCACACAGACAGGGAAAACATGACGATTCCCTTCTACCACCAAAGGAATGTTGGTGATGGAAGCGAATGGGCAGGGATGAGATCAAATTCTGCCAGCGATGCATGCAGTGCTCCCTGATGGAACCAGGACGTCACTGCAAGATAAAAATGGGAAGTCAGCTCCGGCCCATAGGACCAGGGGAATATTTGTAACTAGATTTCACTCGGCCTTTGCCTCGGGTACAGGGCAAAACATACTGTTTGGTGATTGTGGATCAATTCACCCAGTGGGTGGAAGCATTCCCTGGCGAGGACGCCACCGCCAGTACCGTGGCTTTGATATTGATAAACAAAATACCAAGGGTGCGACTTCAACTGGATTCTGACCAATGGGCCCATTTCACGGTAAAAGTCATGAAGGAGGCTTGTAAGGTTTGAGCGATCCGGCAAAGATTTCACATTCCATACCACCCTCAAAGCTCGGGAATGGTAGAGTGGATAAACCGGTCATCTAAAAACAGCCTGGCGAAAGCTACATTGCTGGAAAGGAACAATTGGGTACGGGCCCTGCCTGCAATATTGCTGCGACAAAGAGGACGCCTGGATGATGGGTCTAACCCCGTTTGAGTTAATGACAGGAAGTGCAATGCGCCTTCTGGAGGAGGTGATAACTGAAGGGGCGGAACTTGAGATAAGCCGAGAAACTGGACTCCAATGCATGGAAGATCTGGTGGACAGCCTGCATGCCGTTAAGGCACAGCAACATCACAGAGATTGGACAAACTGAGTGCAAAGTATTCCCCCAAACTACCAACACCAGGGGATAGGGTAATGGTCAAACTCGTGTAAGGTAAAAAGGGAATAGTGGTTCGATGGGAGGGACCCTATGCAATAATCATTGCTGGAGAAACATGTGCCCTAATCGACGAGAAACCCGGTCCGCGGTGGCGGCACTGCACGGAGTTGAAACCATATCCTCATGAGTAGTCCCATAGCCACAAGGATTGAGTGAGTCGGCGAGCCCAAGTAGCCATGACATTGCCAGCTGCGGACTTGTAATTGAACTTACATGGATGTAGATGGGCACAGGATATTGTGGCTCAAAGTGGCTCAGGATATTGGACAAATACGAGGGTGGACTGAAAATGATGCGAATGATATCATGCTAATCGAGCGCCGGAAGGTGCTTGTTTATTCACAGGATTCTATTGCTAGTCCACGTTGGAGCCCCACTTCATTTCTGGTTGCAGCCATCAACATCGACCACCACGCCAGGGACGCGAAAGGAGCCGGATATTGCTGACACAAGAACCAATGATCACCTGTATACCAATGTCACGCGGGTGCGTTGTGCTGCTGTAAATGTTATGAGAGATGCAAAAGGGGGGAGTGGAGCAGGTTTTAATTATGATGGGTCTCAGGATGTATTCGCAAACGGGACTCTATACGTTCCTGAGGGGCAGCTCATACAAAGCTGGGACGCAGGAACTCTGCCCCCAGGCAAGATGACATTGTTTTTTTAAATGACCGATGAGAGAACGTTAAATGCCATCGCTGGCACAAATCGCCCCATTGTATAATATAAAGTAAAATGGGTCGGTTTGGAAATTCACTGCATAGATCCCTGCCAGTCACCTAACCGTACTGAAAATCATGAGATGAAATATGACAGATTAACAGCTTTGTATCAGCGAAGTGCGGTAGGCAGCCAGTCAGCACAAGAGCCCGCGAATCGGGTGGGATATTGTAGGAAGCAAGGTCCCCACCTGATACGAGCGTTTCACCACCACTGTGACATCGGCGAGCTACGGCTCGAGAACAACCACGAGTCCAAGGAAAACCCCATAGCCCGAATGTGATGAATACATCACTATGAAATGAAATGAAAATCGCTTATTGTCACGAGTAGGCTTCAATGAAGTTACTGTGAAAAGCCCCTAGTCGCCACATTCCGGCGCCTGTTCGGGGAGGCTGGTACGGGAATCGAACCGTGCTGCTGGCCTGCCTTGGTCTGCTTTAAAACTCAACGATTTAGCCCAGTGTGCTAAACCAGCCCCTCTATTGGACATGGGTTCGTTCTGACCGCCCCCCGCCCCCCCCGCCCCCCCCCCCCCCCCCGCCCCCCCCCCCCGCCCCCCTGACCCATTAGTGACGATGTACCTGGAAAAGAATGTGGGAACGTTGTGGTTAATCTCACCAGTCTACACTTCCCAACCTATTGCTATGGGCAAGGACTGTTTGTAGCCTTGGAGAGGGATATTTTGAATGGGGGTGGATTGGCAACACGTAAGCGACAACAGAGAGGCATAGTGGAATTGGCGGTTGGAGGTATGGGGCAGGAGTTTCGACTGTCAACACCCTTGACATTTCTGAGATAAGTGAAGAGATTGTGGTTATGAAAGGGCAAATAATAGCTGCAGTTAAGGACATATACCACGATGCCGAAACGGCTGCAGACTTTAGCAACAAGTCAATCAGGTTGCGTGGAGGGAACTTAAACAGTTGCAAAAATATCAGACCACGATAAATGAGTTAATTGATAGACAGAGTGCTAGCTCGATGGAGATGTACCTTGTGCAGTTATGCAATGCAACATACTTTTTGCAAAACCTTCAGGCCAATCTACACAGGCTGGCTGGACACCGAGTACCTAATTGGTTCAGTATTGATCAATTGAAGGCTTGGGTAAAAACTGCCCACCAAGCCCCTGAACACCTGAGGGAGTTGACATTGGCCAGTTGCGTTACCTTTGCCAATGAGAACCATACCTTCCTGATCGGAATGATGTTGCATATTCCCAGGTCAGGGAAGCATAGTACCCATGAACGTCTTCAGGTGAACAACTTAGGACACTATGGGAATGGTCTGTTTGTTCAACGGAAGGATGCCCCTGAACATGCAATCCAAAGGGCAGGTCAGATAGTCTCTATCCACCTCCGGGTATGCAAAGGGGGTGGGTTAAATAACTGGTTGTGCCCAGAGAAAGCCAATAGTACGGAAGATTACTGCGAGTAGACTACATATGCGAACTGCACGTTAGCGGTAGAAGTAAACAATCAGACTGTGTTTAATAGTGCCCAATACTTGGAACAATTACTACCTTGTGACATCATACCACAATTATTCCAAGCGTGGCATTGTATGTGAATTGCCCAGGCACAATGTGGTTCGAACCAATTTATCCAAGTCTATTACCATTGGCCGACATGGCCTGACTAGACCCATGGATAGAACATAGAACAGTGCAGCACAGTACAGGCCCTTCAGCCCACGATGTTGTGCCGGCCATTTATCCTAATAAATGGCCGGCACGGTAGCATTGTGGATACCACAATTGCTTCACAGCTCCAGGGTCCCAGGTTCAATTCTGGCTTGGGTCACTGTCTGTGCGGAGTCTGCACATCCTCCCCGTGTGTGCGTGGGTTTCCTCCGGGTGCTCCGGTTTCATCCCACAGTCCAAAGATGTGCAGGTTAGGTGGATTGGCCATGATAAATTGCCCTTAGTGTCCAAAATTGCCCTTAGCGTTGGGTGGGGTTACTGGGTTATGGGGATAGGGTGGAGGTGTTGACCTTGAGTAGGGTGCTCTTTCCAAGAGCTGGTGCAGACTCGATGGGCCGAATGGCCTCCTTCTGCACTGTAAATTCTATGATAATCTATGATAATCCAAGATCATCCCAACCTACACCCCTTCAATTTACTGCTGTCCATGTGTCTGTCTAAGAGTCGCTTAAATGTCCCTAATGCCTCTGACTCCACCACCGCTGCAGGCAGTGCATTCCACACACCACCACTTTCTGTGTAAATAACTACATCTGACATTTCCCCTGTACTTTCTTCCAATCACCTTAAAATTATGTCCCATCACGACAGCCATTTCCACCCTGGGGAATAAAACTCTGGCCATCCACTCCATCCATGCCTCTTATCACCTTGTACACCTCTATCAAGTCACCTCTCTGCCTTCTTCGCTCAACAGTGAAAAACCCTAGCTGCCACAACCTTTCTTCATACGACATGCCCTCCTGTCCAGGCTGCATCCTGGAAAATCTCCTCTGTACCCTCTCGAAAGCATCCGCATCCTTCCCATAATGAGCCGACCAGAACTGGACACAATATTCCAAGTGTGGTCTAACTAGAGTTTGATAAAGCTGCAGCAAAACTTCTCGGCTCTTAAACTCAATCCCCCAGTTAATGAAAGTCAACACACCACACGCCTTCTTAACAACCCTGTCAACCTGGGTGGTAACTTCGAGGGGCCTATGTTCGTGGACCCCGAGATCCCTCTGTTCCTCAACACTTCCAAGAATCCTGCCTTTAACCCTGTATTCAGCATTCAAATTTGACCTTCCAAAATGAATCACTTCACATTCATTAAGGTTTAACTCCATCTGCAATTTCTCAGCCGAGCTCTGAATCCTGTCAATGTCCTGCTGCAACCTGCAACAAACCTTAACACTATCTACAACTCCCCAGCCGTCGTGTCATCAGCACACTTACTAACCCACACTTCCACAACGTCGGCAAACTTACTAACCCACCCTTCCACTTCCTCATCTAAGTCATTTATAAAAAACACAAAGAGCAGAGGTCCCAGAACGGATCCTTGCGGGACAATACTGGGCGCCGACCTCCAGGGGAATACTTACCATGCACTACCACTTGCTGGCTTCTTTCGGCCAGCCAATTCTGTATCCAGACAGCCAAATTTCCCTGTATTCCATGCCCCCTAACTTTCTGAATGAGCCTACCATGAGGAGCCTTATCAAATTCCTTACTGAAATCCACATCCACTGCTGGACATTCATCAATGCGTCTCGTCACACGCTCAAAGAGTTCAATAAGGCTTGTGAGGTATGACCTGCTCCTCACACTGCCATGCTGAGTATCTTTAATCAAACTATGTTTTTCTTAATAATCATAAATCTTATCTCTCAGAATCCTTTCCAATATTTTGCTCACCACAGACGTAAGACTGAAGGGTCTGTAATTTCCAGGGATTCCCCTATTCCCTTTGTTGAACAGGGGAACAACAATCGGCTCCCTCCAATCATCCGGTACTACTCCGGTGGAGAGGGAGGACACAAAGCTCATCGCCTACGGCGCAGCAATTTCCGCTCTCGCTTCCCGTTATAACCTTGAATATATCCCGTCAGGGCCTATATCTATCCTGATGACTTATCTATCCTGATGCTTTTTAAAATTTCCAGCACATCCTGCTTCTTAATATCAACATGTTCGAGTCTATTAAACTGGTTCACACTGATCTCATGAGCAACAAGGCCCCTCCCTCTAGTGAATACTGAAACAAAGAATTAATTTAGGGTCTCCCCATCTCCTCAGGCTCTAGACACAAGTTCCCTCCGCTACCCCTGGGTGGCCCTATTCTCACTCTGATGGTCCACTTATTTCTCACGTAAGTGTAGAACTCCTTGGGGGTTTCCCTAATCCATCCCGCCAGGGCTTTTTCATGCCCCCTTCTACCTCTCCTCATTCCATTTTTGAGTTCCTTCCTGGCTACCTTGTAATCCTCAAGAGCCGAGTCAGATCCTTGCTTCCTCAACCTTACGTAAGCTTCCTTCATCCTCTTGGCGAAAAGCTCCACAGCTGTTGTCATCAAAGGCTCCTTCACCTTACCATTTCTTCCTCGTCTCATTGGGACAAAACAATTCAGCACTCGCAGCAAGTGCTCCTTAAACAATCCCCAGGTTACTGTTGTACATTTCCCCAAGAACTATTGTTCCCACTTTCTGCTCCTCGCCTCCTGTCTAATAGCAGTATAATTTCCCCTCCCCCAATTAAATACCTTCCCATATTGTGTGTTCCTATCCCACTCCATGACTATGGTAAAGGTCAAGGAGTTGTGGTGACTGTCACCGAAATGCTCTCCCGCCGACACATCTGACACCTGGCCTTGTTCGTTGCCGAGCACCAAGTGGTACAGGAATCCATTCAAGAGGGGGGAGCAAAAAGACAAGTGGTATTTGTAGGGGATTCTATAATTAGGGGGATTGATGGCATCCTCTGTAAGCCATATCGAGAGTCCTTCATGGTATGTTGCCTGCCCGGTGCCAGGGTGAGGGACATCTCTGATCGGCTTCAAAGGATTTTGGAGAGGGAGGGGGAGGATCCAGTTGTTGTGGTCCACATTGGGACGAACACCATAGGTAAGACTAGGAAAGGGGACCTGTTTGGGGATTATCAAACACTAGGGACTAAATTAAAGAACAGGTCCTCCAGGGTTATAATCTCTGGATTACTACCCGAGCCACGTGCCAATTGCATAGGGTTGAGAAAATTAGGGAAGTGGTGCGGGAAAGAGGGATTCCATTTCATGGGGCATTGGCATCAGTACTGGGGCAGGAGATAGCTGTACCGTTGGGACGGTCTTCACCTATGGTTATTCTGGGACCAGTGTTCTAACGAATAGGATAAATAGGTTGGTCACAAGGACTTTAAACTAGCAAGTTGGGGGAAGAGAAATGTAAAGCTATGGACAGTATAATGGTTAATGGAGATCAAGGCAGCAGGTTACGTGACAGGTTATCATATAGAGATATGGGTTCAAAGACAAGGATAATTAGGAGAAAGGGTAAGAGGAAAAATAATTTGTCAAAACTTACTGATCAAGGTGTTAGGATTCATGACGAAGACATAAAAAACAGCATAAGTGTACTTTACCTGAATGCTCGTAGTATACGAAATAAGGCAAATGAGTTGATGGCGCAAATCATAGTGAATGACTATGATTTAGTGGCCATTACAGAAACATAGTTAAAAGATGGTCACGGCTGGGAGTTAAATATCCAAGGGTATCAGACTATACGAAAGGATAGAATGACGGTAAGGACGGTGGTGTAGCTTTGTTGTTTAAGGATGGCATCCGGGCAATAGTAAGGGATGATATTGGTGTTATGGAGGACAAGGTTGAATCAATTTGGGTGGAAATCAGGAATAGTAAGGCGAAAAGGTCACTGATAGGAGTAGTCTGTAGGCCACCAAATAGTTACAGGATGATAGGGCAGGCAATAAGCAAAGAAATAACGGATGCGTGTAGAAATGGTACAGCGGTTATCATGGAAGATTTTAATCTGCATATCGATTGGTTTAGCCAGGTTGGTGAAGGTCGCCTTGAGGAGGAGTTTATAGAATGTGCCCGGGATAATTTCCTGGAACAGTATGTAATGGAACCTACAAGGGAACAAGCGGTCCTCGATCTGGTCCTGTGTAATGAGGCAGGATTGATTAATGATCTCATAGATCGGGATCCTCTTGGAAGGAGCGACCACAATATGGTGGAATTTAAAATACAGTTGGAGGATGACAAGGTAAAATCAAACACTAGTGTTTTGTGCTTAAACAAAGGCGATTACAATGGGATGAGAGCAGAACTAGCTAAGGTAGACTGGGAGCAAAGACTTCATGTTGAAGCAGTTGAGGAACAGTGGATAACCTCCCGAGCGATCTTTCGCAGTGTTCAGAAAAGGTTCATACCGACAAAAAAGAAAGACGGTAGAAAGGTGAAAAATCGACCGTGGATATCTAAGGAGGTGAGGGAGAGTATCAAATTGAAGGAAAAGACATACACAGTGGCAAAAATTAGTGGGAGACGAGAGGACTGGGAAGTCTTTAGGGGACAACAGAAAGCTACTAAAAAAGCTATAAAGAAGAGTAAGGTAGACTACGAAAGTAAACTGGCTCAGAACATAAAAGCAGATAGAAATGAAATGAATGAAAAAGCTTCTACAAATATATAAGACAAGAAAGAGTGGCTAAGGTTAATATTGGTCGTTTGGAAGATGAGAAGGGAGATTTAATAATAGGAGACGGGGAAATGGCTGAGGAGCTGAACATGTTTTTTGGGTCAGTCTTCACAGTGGAGGACACAAATAACATGCCAGTGTCTGATGGAAATAAAGATATGATAGGTGAGGATTTTGAGATGATTGTAATCACTAAGCAGGCAGTATTGGGCAACCTAATGGGGCTAAAGGTAGACAAGTCTCCTGGCCCTGACGGGATGCATCCCAGAGTGTTAAAAGAGATGGCTAGGGAAATTGTAAACACCTAGTGATAATTTGTCAAAATTCACCAGACTCTGGGGTGGTCCCAGAGGATTGGAAAGGAGCAAACGTGACACCACTGTTTCAAAAAGGAGGTCGGCAGAAAGTGGGTAATTATAGGCCGGTAAGCTTAACTTCAGTTGTAGGGAAAATGCTGGAATCTATCATTAAGAAGGAAATAGCGGGGCACCTGGAGGGAAATTGTCCCATTGGGCAGACGCAGCATGGGTTCACAAAGGGTAGGTCGTGTCTGACTAATTTGGTAGAATTTTTTGAGGACGTTACCAGTGCAGTAGATAACGGGAAGCCAATGGATGTCGAAAATCTCGATTTCCAATAAGCTTTTGACAAGGTGCCAGACAAAAGGTTGCTGCATAAACTAAAGATACATGGCATTGAGGGTAAAGTGGTAACATGGGTAGAGGATTGATTACCTAACAGAAAGCAGAGAGTGGGGATAAATGGGTGTTTCTCTGGTTGGCAACCTGTAACTAGTGGGGTCCCTCAAGGATCAGTGTTGGGCCAGCAGTTGTTCACAATTTACAGAGACGATTTGGAGTTGGGGACCAAGTGCAATGTGTCAACGTTTGCAGACGACATTAAGATGAGTGGTAAAGCAAAACGTGCAGAGGATACCGGAAGTCGGCAGAAGGATTTGGATAGGTTAGGTGAATGGGCTAGGGTCTGGCAGATGGAATTCAATGTTGCCAAGTGTGAGGCTATCCATTTTGGGAGGAATAACAGCAAAATAGATTATTATTTAAACGGTAAGATGTTAAAACATGCTGCTGTGCAGAGGGACCTGAGTGTGCTGGTGCACGAGTCGCAAAAAGTTGGTGTGCAGGTGCAACAGGTGATTAAGAAGGCTGATCGAGTTTTGTCTTTCCTTGCTAGAGGAATGGAGTTCAAGACTAGGAAGGTTATGCTGCAATTGTATAGGGTGTTGGTGAGGCCGCATCTGGTGTATTGTGCTCAGTTTTGGTCTCCTTACCTGAGAAAGGACATATTGGCAATGGAGGGAGTGCAGAGGAGATTCGCTAGGTTGATCCCAGAGTTGAGGGGATTAGATTATTGAGTAGACTGGGGCTGTACACATTGGAGTTTAGAAGGATGCGGGGGAATCTTATTGAAACATATAAAATAATGAAGGGAATAGATAGGATAGATGCGGGCAGGTTGTTTCCACTGGCCGGGGAAAGCAGAACTAGGGGGCATAGCCTCAAAATAAGTGGAAGTAGATTTAGGACGGAGTGTAGGAGGAACTTCTTCACCCAAAGAGTTGTGAATCTCTGTAATTCCTTGCCCAGTGAAGCAGTTGAGGCTCCTTGTTTAAACGTTTTAAAGAAAAAGATAGGTACCTTTCTAAAGAATAAAGGGATTCGGGGATATGGTCTACGGGCTGGAGAGTGGAGCTGAGTCCACAAAGATCATCCATGATCTCATTAAATGGCGGAGCAGGCTCGTGGGGCCATGTGGCCTACTCCTGTTCCTAGTTCTTATGTTCTTATGTTCTTAAGTCCAATCTGACCTCTCCTCGAGTTGGTCTATCTACATATTGAGTCAGGAATACTTCCTGTACACACCTGACAACATTTGCTCCATCCAATCCATTTGCACTAAGGAGGTTCCAGTCAATATGAGAGAAGTTGAAGTCACCCATGCCAACAACTCTGCTACTTCTGCACTTTTCCAAGATTTGCCGCACAAACTGTTCCTCCACCACTCTGACGCTATTTCTGGGTCAATAGAATACTGCCAATTAAGTTAATGCTCCTTTTTTTCTTCTGCCTTCCACCCATACTGACTCAGTAAACAGACCCTCCTCAACTACCTCCTATTCTGCAGCTGTGGTGCGCTCCCTAATTAACAGTGCCACTCCCCCTCCTCGTTTACCTCCCTCCCTATTCTTCTGAAAACATCTAAACCGTGGAACATGTAACAGCCATTGCTGCCCCTGTGAAATCCATGTATTCGTGATGGCCACAACATCGTAGTTGCAAGTACTGATCCATGTTCCAAGTTCATATCCTTTATTCCTGACACTACTTGCATTGAAACAGACACACTTTAATCCATTCCACTGAGTGCAACTGTGCCCAATCAACTGTCTGTCCTTCCTCACAGACCTGCTGCACTCTATTTCTGCCCGTTCAACAGCTATTCTATCCTCTGATCCATAGAATTTCATAGAATTTACAGTGCAGAAGATGGCCATTCGGCCTATCGAGTCTGCACCCATAGCACTGGTTCCCACGCCCCTGCCAAACTAGTTAAACCCTCCTGAAGTGCTCTAGCAAACCTCCCACCGATGATATTGGTGCCCTACCTGTTTAAGTGAAATCCGTCCTTCATGTACAGGTTCCACCTTCCTCAAAATAAATCCCAATGATCCACATATCTGAACCTCCTGCACCAGCCATGTAGCCATGTGTTCTGCTGCAATCGCTCTCTGTCCCTTTCCTCGCTTGCACGTGGCACCGGTCGCAATCGTGCGATCATTACTCTGCTTGTCCTGCTCTTTAGCTTCCAACCTAACTTTCTAAAATCACTTTTTAGATCCTCATTCCTTTTCTTAGCTATGTCGGTGGCGCCTATCTGCACCACGATTTCTGGTTGCTCACCCTCCGCCTTAAGACTCCTGTAGACTCTATCCGAGACATCCCTGGCTCTGGCACCCGGGAGGCAACACTCCTCCCGGAAGTCTCGTTCGCGGCCACAGAATCTCCGAACCATTCCCCTAACCATTGAGACTGCGGTCACTGTTGCTTTACTATTCTCCCCCCTTCCTTTCTGAGCCACAGAGCCAGACTCAGTGCCAGAGAGCTGACCGCTCGGGCGTTCTCACGGTAGATCATCACCTCCCCTCCCCCCAAAAAACAGCATCCAAAACGGTATACTTGTTTTGAAGGAGAATGGCCACGACTGATCCCTGCACTGTCTGCCCATTCGTTTTCCTTCCCCTAACTGCAACCCAGCTACTCTGGCCTGCACCTTCGGAGTGGCTACCACCCTGTAACCCTTCTCTATCAGTCCTCTGCCTCCCGGATTATCCGACGTTCATTCAGCTCCATCTACAGATCCTAAAGCGGTCTCTGAGTAGCTGGCAGCACCTCCCGCAGATATAGTCAGCGGGGACACCGGGGCACCCCTCACCACCCACATCCTACCGGAGGAGCACGCAACTGCTCTCGCCTCCATCCCCTCTGATCTGAACATAGAACATAGAACATTACAGCCCTGACCAGGCCCTTCGTCCCTCGATGTTGCGCCGACCTGTGAAACCAACCTAATGCCGATCTACACTATTCCCTTATCACCCATATGTTTATCCAATGACCATTTAAATGCCCTTAATGTTGGCGAGTCCACGACTGTTCCACTCCCTTATTACTCTCTGAGTAAAGAACCTACCTCTGACATCTGTCCTATATCTATCTCCCCTCAATGTAAAGCTGTGTCCCCTCGTGCTAGACATCACCATCCGAGGAAACAGGCTCTCACTGTCCACTCTATCTAATCCTATGATCATCTTGTATGCCTCAATTAAGTAACCTCTTTACCTCTAACGAAAACAGCCTTAAGTCATAGAACATAGAACATAGAAAATACAGCACAGAATAGGCCCTTCGGCCCACGATGTTGTGCCGAACCTTTGTCCTAGATTAATCATAGATTATCATTGCATTTACAGTGCAGAAGGAGGCCATTCGGCCCTTTGAGTCTGCACCGGCTCTTGGAAAGAGCCCGCTACCCAAACTCAACACCTCCACCCAACACCAAAGTCAATTTTGGACACTAAGGGCAATTTATCATGGCCAATCCACCTAACCTGCACATCTTTGAAAGTCCCTCAGCCTTTCCTCATAAGATCTTCCCTCCATACCAGGCAACATCTGGTAAATCTCCTCTGCACCCTACCCAATGCTTCCACATCCTTCCGACAATGTGGTGACCAGAACTGCACGCTATACTGCAAATGCGGCCGCACCTCAGTTTGATGCAACGTGACCTCATGGTTCCGAAACTCAATCCCTCTACCTTCTTAACAACCCTCTCAACTTGGGTGGCAACTTACAGGGATATATGTACATGGGCACTGAGATTTCTCTGCTCATCGACACTACGAAGAATCTTTCCATTAGCCCAGTACTCTTGATTTCTTTAACTCTTTCCAGAATGAATCACCTCACACTTTTCTGCATTCAACTCCATTTACCACCTCTCAGCCCAGCTCTGCGGCTTATCTGTGACCCCCTGAAACCTTCAACATCCTCCCGCACTGTCCACAACTCTACCGACTTTAGTGTCATCTGAAAATTTACTCACCCATCCTTCTATGCCCTCCTCCAGATCATTTATATAAATGACAAACAGCAGTGCTCCCTAAACAGAATTCACAAAGATATTTAAAGGGGGGGGGGGGGAATAAACAAAAAATGCAATTGAAAAATTTGAAATCCCAAATTAAAACCCCCCAAAACAAACTGCTCTTACCTTACAGAATGTGGACCAACTGGGACTCCGCCCTCCGAGTCTGCTCCCAGTCACCTGCACTCTCTGTAAATTCCCGGCTCCCTTCTCGCTCTTTGAGGATGCGTCAATCTTGGAAGCACATGGCCTCGTGCGAACTGACGGCGACGAACGGACTCACCGGTTTGTCCAAAAGGAACTTCCGCTCAGCCCGCACTTGCGGTCCAACTGGGAAAGACTTAAGAAGAAGGCGACGCAAATTCACCACCTCTGGAACATGGAGCTAGAGCTCATCGAGACTCACGCAGAGAAGGCTGCGAAACTGGTTCAGTCATTGAGCTTTTTCTCTAAAATATGCAATTTCGGACTGAATGCTTTGGGATTCACCGTAATCCTACGTGCCAAGGACTTTTCATGACCCCTTTAGCTCTCCTAAATTCCCACATAAGTCCCTTGCTACTTTTTTATGCTCCTCAAGGGTTTCGACTGCCCCTACCCTTCTAGACAGCACAAAAGTCTCCTCTTTCTTTTTGACGAGGTTCACAATATACCTCGGTATCCAAGGCTCCCTAAACTTCCGATACTCTCAGGAAGGTGACTTCCATAGATCCGAGTCAACTGTCGCTTGAAAGACTCCTCCCGGTCCGATGTTGAGAAATGAAAATGAAATGAAATGAAAATCGCTTATTGTCACAAATTGGCTTCAAATGAAGTTCCTGTGAAAATACCCTAGTCACCACATTCCGGCGCTGTTCGGGGGCGCTGGTACGGGAATGTTGACTTACCTTCCAACAACCACACCTAATCAATATTCCTCAAGTCCTGTGTAATATTCCCGTAATTTGCCTTTTCCCAGTTTAGCACCTTAACCGAGGTTAACCCAGTTTAGCACCTTAACCTGAGGAAAAGTACCCTAAACCTTCTGGAACTGCGGTCACTACTCCCATGTTCCCCTACTGCAACCTCAATCAACTGTCCAGGTTCACTCCTCAATAGTACGCCCAGTACTGCCACTTCCCTAGTTGGATAATCTACATATTACCCGAAGAAGACTTCCTGGATACACCTTACACACTCTGCCCAATCCAAGCCCCAGCCTAAGTAAGTCCCAGTAAATGTTGGGGAAATTAAAATCCGCTACCACAACAACATTTGCATCTGTCCAACATCTCTCTACTTATCTGCTCCTCTATCTGTCTCTGGCAGTTGGGGGCTAGTAATAAATGCCCAACGTTGTTATTGCCGCCTTCCTGTTCCTGATCTCTACCCAGATTGCTTCGTTGTATGACTTTCCAAGGTGTGCGCCCTCAATGCGGCTATGATATTCTCCGTAACGGGCAACACATTAGCGCAGTGGATATCACGGGTGCCCCACGGTGCCGAGCTCCCAGGATTGATTGCGGCTCGATATCACTGTCTGTGTGGAGTGTGCAGATTCTTCCCGTTTCTTTCGTGGCTTTCGCCCCCACAACCCAAAGGATGTGCAGGTTAGGCGGATTCGCCATGCAAAATTGTCCCTTAATTGGAAAACGTGAATTGGGAGCTCTAAATATTTTTTTTACATTTTCCCCTTAACTAGAATTGATACTCTCTCCTCCCCCCCCCCCCCCCCCCCTTCACATCCCTCTCGATCTCTCCTGGAATATCTGTATCCTCCACCGTTCTCTTGCCAATTCTGGCCTTCCTTTATTTAAATTTCTGTGATAGTCACAACATCACAATTCGAAGCGCTAAGAAGTGCTCTACGTTCATTTGCCTTACCTGCACTGCGTGTTGCGTTGAATCAAATACACTTCAAACCATTGCGTTTGAGCAGACAGGGTGATGTGTCCTCTTAGCTTTGTTCTCTATTTCCTCTTCAGTTATTACACTTTTAAGCCAACGCTCTGGTTCTCACTCACCTGCCTTGCTAGATTAAATCCTCCCGAGTAACTCCAGCAAACAGACCAGCCAGGATACTGGTGCCCATCCAGTTCGTATGCAAGCCTTTTTTCTTGTACAGTTCACACCTGCCCCGGAACGATCGCAGTGTTCCAGAAATCTAAAGCCCTCGCTCCGACACCACCAGTTTAGCCACGTATTTAGCTGCACTATTCTCCTATTTCTAGCCTCACTGGCACCGGACACATGAAATAATCCTAGATTACAACCCGCGAGATCATGATTTTTAGCTTACTACTAACTCCCTGAACTCCTTCTGGAGGACCTGATCACTATTCCTGCTTATCCCGTCTGTACAGCCTCCCCGAGCAGGCGCCGGAGTGTTGCAACTAGTGGCTTTTCACAGTAGCTTCATTTGAAGTCTACTTGTGACAATAACCGATTTTCATTTCACTTCATAGTACTTATGTGTATATGACCTCTGGCTGTTCACCCTACAGGATGTCCTGTGTTATTTGAGAGACTTCCGTGACCTTGCCACCAGGGAGACCACATATCATCCTGGAGTCACTTTCACGGCCACAGAAGCACCTACCTGTGCCCTTTACTATGGAGTATCCTATAACTATCGTGCCACGTGATAGTGAGATGAGGAATAGGGAGAGAGAGCAATTAAACACGTGGCTACAGGGATGGTGCAGGCGGGAGGGATTCAGATTTCTGGATAACTGGGGCGCTTTCTGGGGAAGGTGGGACCTCTACAGACAGGATGGTCTACATCTGAACCTGCGGGGCACAAATATCCTGGGGGGGAGATTTGTTAGTGCTCTTTGGGGGGGTTTAAACTAATGCAGCAGGGGCATGGGAACCTGGATTGTAGTTTTAGGGTAAGGGAGAATGAGAGTATAGAGGTCAGGAGCTCAGATTTGACGTCGGAGGAGGGGGCCAGTGTTCAGGTAGGTGGTTTGAAGTGTGTCTACTTCAATGCCAGGAGTATACGAAATAAGGTAGGGGAACTGGCAGCATGGGTTGGTACCTGGGACTTCGATGTTGTGGCCATTTCGGAGACGTGGATAGAGCAGGGACAGGAATGGATGTTGCAGGTTCCGGGGTTTAGGTGTTTTAGTAAGCTCAGGGAAGGAGGCAAAAGAGGGGGAGGTGTGGCGCTGCTAGTCAAGAGCAGTATTACGGTGGCGGAGAGGATGCTAGATGGGGACTCATCTTCCGAGGTAATATGGGCTGAGGTTAGAAACAGGAAAGGAGAGGTCACCCTGTTGGGAGTTTTCTATAGGCCTCCAAATAGTTCTAGGGATGTAGAGGAAAGGATGGCGAAGATGATCCTGGATATGAGCGAAAGTAACAGGGTAGTTATTATGGGAGACTTTAACTTTCCAAATATTGACTGGAAAAGATATAGTTCGAGTACATTAGATGGGTCGTTTTTTGTTCAGTGTGTGCAGGAGGGTTTCCTGACACAGTTTGTTAACAGGCCAACAAGAGGTGAGGCCACATTGGATTTGGTTTTGGGTAATGAACCAGGCCAGGTGTTGGATTTGGAGGTAGGTGAGCACTTTGGGGACAGTGACCACAATTCGGTGACGTTTACGTTAAGGATGGAAAGGGATAAGTATACACCGCAGGGCAAGAGTTATAGCTGGGGGAAGGGAAATTATGATGCCATTAGACGTGACTTGGGGGGGATAAGTTGGAGAAGTAGGCTGCAAGTTTTGGACACACTGGATAAGTGGAGCTTGTTCAAGGATCAGCTATTGCGTGTTCTTGATAAGTATGTACCGGTCAGGCAGGGAGGAAGGTGCCGAGCGAGGGAACCGTGGTTTACCAAAGAAGTGGAATATCTTGTTAAGAGGAAGAAGGAGGCCTATGTGAAGATGAGGTGTGAAGTTTCAGTTGGGGCGATGGATAGTTACAAGGTAGCGAGGAAGGATCTAAAGAGAGAGCTAAGACGAGCAAGGAGGGGACATGAGAAGTATTTGGCAGGAAGGATCAAGGAAAACCCAAAAGCTTTCTATAGGTATGTCAGGAATAAGCGAATGACTAGGGACAGAGTAGGACCAGTCAAGGACAGGGATGGGAAGTTGTGTGTAGAGTCTGAAGAGATAGGCGAGATACTAAATGAATATTTTTCGTCAGTATTCACTCAGGAAAAAGATAATGTTGTGGAGGAGAATGCTGAGCTCCAGGTAAATAGATTAGATGGCATTGAGGTAAGTAGGGAAGAGGTGTTGGCAATTCTGGACAGGCTGAAAATAGATAAGTCCCCGGGGCCTGATGGGATTTATCCTAGGATTCTCTGGGAGGCCAGGGAAGAGATTGCTGGACCATTGGCTTTGATTTTTATGTCATCATTGGATACAGGAATAGTGCCAGAGGACTGGAGGATAGCAAATGTGGTCCCTTTGTTCAAAAAGGGGAGCAGAGACAACCCCGGCAACTATAGACCGGTGAGCCTCACGTCGGTAGTGGGTAAAGTCTTGGAGGGCATTATAAGAGACAAGATTTATAATCATCTAGATAGGAATAATATGATCAGGGATAGTCAGCATGGCTTTGTGAAGGGTAGGTCATGCCTCACAAACCTTATCGAGTTCTTTGAGAAGGTGACTGAACAGGTAGACGAGGGTAGAGCAGTTGATGTGGTGTATATGGATTTCAGCAAAGCGTTTGATAAGGTTCCCCACGGTAGGCTATTGCAGAAAATACGGAGGCTGGGGATTGAGGGTGATTTAGAGATGTGGATCAGAAATTGGCTAGCTGAAAGAAGACAGAGGGTGGTGGTTGATGGGAAATGTTCAGAATGGAGTTCTGTCACAAGTGGAGTACCACAAGGATCTGTTCTGGGGCCGTTGCTGTTTGTCATTTTTATCAATGACCTAGAGGAAGGCGCAGAAGGGTGGGTGAGTAAATTTGCAGACGATACTAAAGTCGGTGGTGTTGTCGATAGTGAGGAAGGAAGTAGCAGGTTACAGAGGGATATAGATAAGCTGCAGTGCTGGGCTGAGAGGTGGCAAATGGAGTTTAATGTAGAGAAGTGTGAGGTGATTCACTTTGGAAGGAAAAACAGGAATGTGGAATATGTGGCTAATGGAAAAGTTCTTGAAAGTGTGGATGAGCAGAGGGATCTAGGTGTCCATGTACATAGATCCCTGAAAGTTGCCACCCAGGTTGATAGGGTGGTGAAGAAGGCCTATGGAGTGTTGGCCTTTATTGGTAGAGGGATTGAGTTCCGGAGTCAGGAGGTCATGTTGCAGCTGTACAGAACTCTGGTACGGCCGCATTTGGAGTATTGCGTACAGTTCTGGTCACCGCATTATAGGAAGGACGTGGAGGCTTTGGAACGGGTGCAGAGGAGATTTACCAGGATGTTGCCTGGTATGGAGGGAAAATCTTATGAGGAAAGGCTGATGGACTTGAGGTTGTTTTCGTTAGAGAGAAGAAGGTTAAGAGGAGACTTAATAGAGGCATACAAAATGATCAGAGGGTTAGATAGGGTGGACAGTGAGAGCCTTCTCCCGCGGATGGAAATGGCTAGCACGAGGGGACATAGCCTTAAACTGAGGGGTAATAGATATAGGACAGAGGTCAGGGGTAGGTTCTTTACGCAAAGAGTAGTGAGGCCGTGGAATGTCCTACCTGCTACAGTAGTGAACTCGCCAACATTAAGGGCATTTAAAAGTTTATTGGATAAACATATGGATGATAATGGTATAGTGTAGGTTAGATGGCTTTTGTTTCGGTGCAACATCGTGGGCCGAAGGGCCTGTACTGCGCTGTATTGTTCTATGTTCTATGTTCTAACTATCGCTGTCTTGATCTTTGCCCTCCCCTGTGTAATTGATAATATGGAAAGATGTGTCATTTGAAACATGGAAGTCTGGTAATATCTGGTCTGAGAGAAACATGAGAGGATACAGGGAAAGATCCCACAAAGCGTTAACAGCAACAGTCAGGGAAGGATTGTAAAATGCAGATAGCCTTGGTCAAGCAGACTTAGCAAACAAGACAAACAGGATTTTGAATAAAGCCAAAAACAATGGCTCACACCTTCATTGAAAGTAACTATCTCAGTAAGGACAGGAAAAGAATGGATGAGGTTCAGTTGAATTTGGTGATAATTCCATGTGTGAAAATTTGCTAATACGAGGTTTATCAGTCTACGAGAAACACAATTCAACGCCAAAATCAAAGTCTAAATTGAGCTGAGGACACAATTGGAAAATAAAACTATAGAAATGACAGGAATTAAAAGTAACACCTCTTGAAACCAAAGCATTTTGAACACCACAAAGGAAACAATGTAATCAGATCAATGAGGTGAAGTCATGTCAAAATGAAGACTTAGTTGGATTAAAAGGTTTAGATCAAAAGGTACTTTTTGCAATCAAAGAAAATAAGAGTTACTTTACAATAACGTCATAAAAACTGAATTGTTAGAAAGCGAATATAAACCGAGAGACAAGAGCAGGAACTACCAGAATGACAACCAGAACTCAGAGGGAGAGAGAGAGAAGCAGAGCCAGATTACAGTCAGCTCGGTCATGGGAAAGAGACAGGGCAGAGCAGCCGAGCTAAAATAGCGAAGACATCTAAGGAAGACTAGAATTTTAAAAGTAGATAGAGTCAACTCAGAGTCAGCTCAGAGACAGCTTTCATATCTCGGTACATGGGAAAGATAGGACGCAGCAACCGAGCTCGTCAGCGAAAACATCTAAAGAAGACCAGATTTTAAAAAGAAGATTGATTGTCAAGTTGGGCCTGAAGGTCCCTTCAACCAACCAGAAGAATCCAGAAGCAAGATATTTTTACTTTTCTGTAAAGACAGTGATTGCATCCTTTAAAAAGAGAAAAAAATCTATAATAATAAAATAACTCAAAAGTTTTAACCTGAAACAGTGTTTATTAGTCTACTTCACTTACTTAGCAATGCGGGACCCAGGATCGATGCTACTAAGTAGTAAGTAGATGAAATCTCGGTGAAGGTATGGGTTATACCGGGGGATAACTTGAAAATATAGTTTGACCTGAATAGCACCCACTGAAGCTTGCATCGGAGTCGGGGAGTGAGAATGCCTGATCACCAATCAGAATATCGGCCCTTTTTGGTATAGGGGGAATTCTAAGGATAGTGGTGAGTTTTCAAAAACATGGCGCACAATGTTTTATTAAAACTGTGTTAATTACGCCTAGCAGGTTGCTTTATTTTCTACATGGCAGCCGTCGTGTGAACACTGTGGTAATTACGCCCAGCCGGTTGTTTTGCTTTCTCCATGGCATCCAGCGTGGAGGCCTAGAATATTAGAAGTTTCTAGGTAAAGCGAGGCTAGAATATTAGACGTTTCTAGTTGCGCAGAGTGGGGGCTAGAATATTAGCAGTTTCTAGTTCCCAAGAAACGGTTGGAATATGAGAAGTTTCTAACCGGCACAAAGGCTAGAATATTACACGTTTCTGGTCTATGAGTGAGTCAGACTTTACCTGCCGAGTTAAGTCTGAAAAGTCATGTGTGATTGACTTTTGTAAGCATATTCTGTGGATCGAGGGGACTGAAGCTCAGGTTGGGTGTGTAAAATCAGCAGACTAGAAAATGCTGACCCTGAGAAAAAGTCTGCAAGACATCTTGGTGACAGCACTAAAAATCTTGTATCCATTACTGGTAAAAGAGGGCAAAAAAATTGATCATCCTTCGAATAAGGCAGATTGTGAGGTTAACGCCTAGAGAAATGGGGACGCCTAGAATCTTTAGAGACCAATAACCAATCGACCCTTAACTAAAACAGGAAGATGGTGCCTTCATCAGCCTTGGATAGGGCCCAGAAAGGGTACGTATCCTTAATTTCAGATTGCAACTGAAAGGCACAACCAGGAACAGAACGTAGAATTCCGAAAAATAGCAATTAGAATGATCCTCTTGCTCTGAAACACGGTCAAGAGAGTTGAAGCAATGAAACAAGAGTGGAAGAAATTAACAGAGGCAAAAAAACTCCTGCATAAGTGAATCTTTATCAGCATGGAGGGGTCTCAATTTTTGTTCAAAGTAACTAAGACCCCACTGAATAGAGGTCCAAGATCTCAGAGGATTAATGTGTGTGTGTTTAATAAGGATTTGTGAAACCCTACAAAGTAGCGATCCAAGATCTGAGTGGATGAATGAGTGTGTGTATGTCTAATAAGGAATTGTGAATTTCCATTGGTGTTTGTATTTTTTGAAATGTTGTATTTTGCAAAACTGATTTTCACATCAGTTGGAAGTTACAAATGGCAAGTAGAAATGTGATCAGTATTATGAGGAGGTAAATCAGTATGTTCAGAACTAAATTCGTCTTAGAATAAACGGATAAAGAGTTTGTACTGGGCAACAGTCAGCTGCTTGCAGGCTTTGAAACTGAGTATTGAAATTGACACTGCATAGCTCCGCAGGGTCCTAGTGCCCGATAAGTTCAAAATGTCACGAACAAAAAAAAAAAATGATGTTCAGAATGTTAAATACATTGAAGAAGGAGCTTTAGAGAATAACGATATTGGATCAAAAGTTAGATTAAGAGAATTACTTGCAGTATAAGAAAAAGAGAATCTGATGGCAGGAAAATATTTGATAAAAATTGATGCAGGAATAATTAAGATATTAAAACAATTGATAATAGAGAGGAAGTTTGGGTGAAGCCACCAACTAAAACGGCAGGAAAATAATCAGTGAAGCTGTAAAATGTAAAGATAAGGTTGTTCAGAATTTGGGTAAACATGCAGATGACTTAGAGAAGCATGGTGTCTGGAGCAAAATAAATAATATCACAATTAAGACACATAACCAATCGGTGGGAAGACAGTGAATTAAAACTCGTTAGCAGCATTGATTGGACAGGTGATTAAGTTACAATGTCATGTTTGGAACTTACCTTCATAAAAATCCAGTCGTAATCAAATTAAGTAATTAAAGTAAATGCAGTAGCAATATCAGGAATGTATCAGGGTAAGGTTTCAATGATTGGATCACTGAGTGAGCGAAAGAGGAGGAGTTTGAGATACTTCGAATCTCACCTCGGGGTGCAATGACAGAAGGAGGAGGCTTTAATTGAGAAAGGTGACGAGTGGTGTTCCACAGGGATCCGTGCTCGGACCACTGTTGTTTGTGATTTACATAAATTATCTGGACGAAGGTATAGGTGGTCTGATTAGCAAGTTTACTGATGAAACTAAGATTGGTGGAGTTGCAGAAAGCAAGGAGGACTGTCAGAGAATACAGCAAAGTATAGATAGATTGGATAGTTGGGCAGAGAAATGGCAGGTGGAGTTCAATCCAGGCAAATGCGAGGTGATGCATTTTGGAAGATCTAATTCAAGAGCGGACTATACGGTCAATTGAAGTGTCCTAGAGAAAATTGATGGACAGAGAGATCTGGGAGTTCAGGTCCATTGTATCCTGAAGGTGGCAACGCAGGTCGATAGAGTGGTCAAGAAGGCATACAGCATGCTTGTCTTCATCGATCTGGGTATTGAGTACAAGGTTCGGCAGGTCATGTTACAGTTGTGTAGGACTTTGGTTAGGTCACATTTGGAACACTGCGTGCAGTTGTGGTCGCCACATTAACAGAAGGATGTGGATGCTTTAGAGAGCGTGCAGAGGAGGTTCACCAGGGTGTTGCCTGGTATGGAGGGTGCAAGCTATGAAGAAAGGTTGAGTAGATTAGGATTGTTTACGTTTGAAAGACGCAGGACCTGATTGAGGTCTACAAAATTAGGAGAGGTATGGACAGGGTGGATACCAACACGCTTTTTCCAAGAGTGGGGCTGTCAATTACAAGGGGGTCAGGATTTCAAGGTGAGCGGGGAAATGTTTAAGGGAGATGTGCGTGGAAAGTTTTTTACGCAGATGGTAGTGGGTACCTGGAATACTTTGCCAGCAGAGGTGGTAGAGGCGGGCACGATAACATCATTCAAGCTGCATCTAGACAGATATAGAAACGGGCGGGGAACAGAGAGAAGTAGATCCTTGGAAAATAGCCGACAGGTTTCGATAAAGGATCTGGATCGGCGCAGGCACATTTCTTTTCATGACTACTGGCAATAATGATACAATGTCCAGAAAACCCTGTAAATCATAGATTATCATAGACTTTACAGTGCAGACGGAGGCCATCGGCCCATCGAGTCTGCACCGGCTCTTGGAAAGAGCATCCTATCCAAGGTCAAAACCTCCACCCTATCCCCATAACCCAGTAACCCCACCCAACACTAAGGGCAATTTTGGACTCTAAGGGCAATGTATCACGGCCAATCCACCTAACCTGCCCATCTTTGGACTGTGGAAGGAAACCGGAGCACCCGGAGGAAACCCACGCAGACACGGGAGGATATGTAGACTCCACACAGACAGTGACCCAAGCCGGAATCGAACATGGGACCCTGGAGCTGTGAAGCAATTGTGATATCCACAATGCTACCGTGCTGCCCATTGTTTAAGTTTAGTGTATAATTAGTGTAATTATTTTTTTTTCCAATTAAGGGGCAATTTAGCATGGCCAATACGCCTACGCTGCACATCTTTTCGGTTTTTGGAGTGAAACCCATGCAAACACGGGGAGAATGTGCAAACTCCACACGGACAGTGACCCAGAGCCGGGATCGAACCTGGGACCTCGGCACCGTGAGGCAACAGGGCGAACCCACTGCGCCACCGTGCTGCCCAGGTGCTACTGTTAATAATAATATACTGCCCAGGGACCATTGTAAATAATGATATACTCTCCACGGACCACTGTAAGTAGTGATATACTACAAAGGGACCACTGTAAATAATGGTATACCAACCAGGGACCACTGCAAGTAATGATATACTACACAGGGACCACTGTACATAATGATATAATACTCAGGGACCAGAGTAAATTATGATATCCTACCCAGGGACCACTGAAAATAAACACATACTGCCCCAGGGACCACTGTGAGTAATACCTTTCTACACAGGGACAACTGTAAATAATAAAATACTACCCAGTGAGCAGTCTAAGAAATGATATACTACCCAAGGACCAATGTGAATAAAGTTAGACTGCACAGAGACCACTGTAAATAATGATAGACTACACAGGGACCACTGCAATTAATGACATACTACCCAGGGACAAATATAAATAATGATATTCTAATCAGGGATCACTGTAAATAATTATATACTATCCAGGGTCTACAGTAAATAATGACATACTACCCAGGGACTACTGTAATTAATGATGTACTACCCAGAGATAACTGTAAATAATGAAATACTACCCACGGACCACAATAAATAATGATATACTACCCAGGGACAACTTAAATAATGATATGCTACCCAGGGACCACAGTAATTTATGACATGCTGCGCAGGGACCTCTGTAACTCATGATGTTCCACACAGGGGCCACTGTAAATAATAATCTACTACGCAGGGACCACTGTAAGTAATTGTGTACTCCCCATGGACGACTGTAAATAATGATATACTACCCAGGGACCATTGTAAACATTGATATACTACCAAGGCACCACTGTAAGTAATGGTATACTACCCAGGGACGACTGTAAATAATGATATTGTACCGTCGGACCACTGTAAATAATGGTTTACTACCCAGGTACGACTGTAAATAATGATATACTACAAAGGGAACATTGTAAATAACGATATGCTAGCCAGGTAACTGTAAATAATGATATACTAACCGGAGTCTATTGCAAATAATGGTATACTGACCAGGAACCACAGAAAATAATGATATAGTATCCAGGGATCACTGCAAATAATGTTATACTTTCCTGGGACCATTGTAAATAATGACATACTGCCCAGTGACTATTGAAAGAAATGATATAATGCCCCAGGGACCACTTTTAATAATCTTACAATGCCCAGTAACCACTGTAAATTATGATATACTCCAGAGGGACGACTGTAAATAATTATATACTGCACAGGGACCACTGTAAATAATGATATACTGCCCAGGGACGACTGTAAATAAATATATACTGCACAGGGGCCACTGTAAATAATGATGTACTGCACAGGGACCACTATAAATAATGATATCTGCACAAGGGCTACTCTAAATAATGATATACTACACAGAGACCACTGTAAATAATGATATAATGTCCAGGGACCACTGTAATAAACGATGTACTTCACAGGGACCACTGTAAATAATAATATACTACACAGGGACTTTATTTTTCTTCACAGGGCGCATTTAAAATAATGAAATAATTCCCAGGGACCACTGTAACTAATGATATACTGTCCTTGAACCACAGTAAATAATGATACACTACCAAGGAACTACTGGAAAAATTAAATATCGGACCACTGTAAATAATGGTTTACTACCCAGGTACGACTGTAAATAATGATATACTACAAAGGGAACATTGTCAATAACGATATACTAGACAGGCAACTGTAAATAATGAGAGACTAACCAGAGTCTATTGCAAATAATGGTATACTGACCAGGGACCACTGAAAATAATGATATAGTATCCAGGGATCACTGTAAATAATGTTATACTTTCCAGGGACCACTGTAAATATTGACATACTGCCCAGTGACTATTGAAAGAAATGATATAATGCCCCAGGGACCACTTTTAATAATCTTACAATGGCCAGAAACCACTGTAAATTATGATATACTCCAGAGGGACGACTGTAAATCATTATACACTGCACACTGTAAATAATGATATACTGCCCAGGGACGACTGTAAATAAATATATACTGCACAGGGGCCACTGTAAATAATGATGTATTGCGCAGGGACCACTATAAATAATGATATCTGCACAAGGGCTACTCTAAATAATGATATACTACACAGAGACCACTGTAAATGATTATATAATGTCCAGGGACCACTGTAATAAACGATGTACTTCACAGGGACCACTGTAATTAATAATATACTACACAGGGACTTTGCTTTTCTTCACAGGGCGCACTTAAAATAATGAAATAAATCTCAGGGACCACTGTAATTAATGATACACTACCAAGGTACTACTGGAAAAATGAAATACGACACAGGGAATACTGTAAATAATTAAATCATACCAACGGACCACAATAAATAATGATATACTGCACAGGGACAACAGTAAATAATGACATACTACTCATGGACCTCTGTAACTAATGATGTTCCACACATGGGCCAGTGTAAAGAATGATATACTACCCAGGGACCACTAGAAAATAACGATATGATACCCAGGGGACGCTGTAATTAATGATATACTACCCAGGGACCTCTGTAAATAATGCAATATCACCAAGGCACCACTTTAAATATTGATATACTTCCCAGGGACCACTTTAAATAACAATATACTACCCAGGGACCACAGTAATTAATGATATACTACTCAGGGACCTCTGTAACTAATGATATTCCACACAGGCACCAGTGTAAGCATGATATACTACGCAGGTACCACTGTAAAGAATGATATATTACCCAGGGATCACTGCAACCAATGATATACTAACCAGTGCCTGTTGCAAACATGGGTATACTGACCAGGGACCACTGAAAATAATGTTACACTTTACATGGGCCACTGTAAATAATGATACACTGCCCAGGTCCTATTGTAAGAAATGATATACTGCACAGGGACCACTTTTAATAATGAGATAATGCCCAGAAAACACTGTAAATAATGATATACTCTACAGTGACCACTGTAATGGGCTGCATGGTAGCATTGTGGATAGTACAATTGATTCACAGCTCCAGGGTCCCAGGTTCGATTCTGGCTTGGGTCACTGTCTGTGCGGAGTCTGCACATCCTCCCCGTGTGTGCGTGGGTTTCCTCCGGGTACTCCGGTTTCTTCCCACATTCCAAAGATGTGCAGGTTAGGTGGATTGGCCATAATAAAAGAAATGCCCTTAGTGTACAAAATTGCCCTTAGTGTTGGGTGGAGTTACTGGGTTATGGGGATAGGGTGGAGGTGTTGACCTTGGGTAGGGTGCACTTTCCAAGAACCGGTGCAGACTCGATGGGCCGAATGGTCTCTCTCTGCACTGTAAATTCCCATTCCCATCCTCCTCTCATTCCCCTCCTTACCCATACCCCTCCTCCCCCCTTTTCCATCCTTCCCTCATCCCCTTCCTTCCCCATTCCCCCTTCCCCATTCCACTACTTCCCCCATTCCCCTACTTCCACCGTTCCCCTCCTTCCCCCATTCCCCTTCGTCACCCTTTTCACTCCAATCCCATATCCTTCTTTTTCCATTCCCCTCCGTCCCCCCATTCCCCTCCATCCCGCCATTCCCCTCCTTCCCCCATTCCCCTCTTTGCCGCCATTCTGCTCCTACCCGCCATTCTACCCTTCCACTCCTTCCCATCCCCCTCCTTCCCCCATTCCCCTCCTTCCCGCCATTCCTCCCTTCCCTCCATACCCCTCCTTCCCCCCTTTCCCCTTCGTCACACTTTTCACTTCAACACCATACCCTTCCTTTTCCATTCCCCTCCTTCCCAAATTCCACTCCTTCCCGCCATTCCCCTCCTTCCCCCATTCCCCTGCTTCCCGCCATTCCGCCCCTTCCCTCCATTCTCCCCCTTCCCCCTTCCCCTCCTACCCATTCCCCTACTTCCCCCGTTCCCCTCCTTCCCGCCATTCCGCTCCTTCCCCCCATTCCCCTCCTTCCGACTTTCCTCTCCTTCTCCCATTCCCCTCCTTCCCCATTCCCCTCTTCCTCCAATCCCCTCCTTCCCTCAATCCCCTCCTTCCCCCATTCCCCTCCGTCCCCCGTTTCCCTCCATCCTCCCGTTCCCCACCGTCGCCTATCCGTTACTTTCCCTAACCGCCTCCTTCTCCCTTTCCCTTCTTTCCCCCAATTCCCCTCCTTCTCCATTCCCCTCATCCCCCATTCCTCATCTTCCCCATTCCCCTCATTCCCACAATCCCCTCATCCTCCATTCCACTCCTTCCCCATTCCCCTCCTCCCAATTCCCCTCCCAATGCCCTCCTGTCCCGCAATTCTCTCCTAGCCCCACTCCCCTCCACCCGCTATTCCCTTCCTTCCGCGTCCCCTCCTTCCCCATCCCGCTACTTCTCCCTTTCCCCTCCTTCCCCATTGCCCTCCATCCACCCATTCCGCTCCTTACCCATTTCCCTCCTCACCCATTCCCCTCCTCCCCTTCCTCCCCTTCCCTTATTACCTTCCTTTCCCTTTAACCCGTTACCCATACCCCTCCTTTCCCACTTTTCCTTCTTTCACCATTCCCCTGCTTCTCCACATTCCACTACTTCTCCATTCCACTCCTTCCCCATTCCCCTCCTTCCCCATCCCCCTCCTCCCCATGCCCCTACTCCCACTATTCCCTTCCTTCCCCCATTCCCCTCTACCCCCCATTCTCCTCCTCCCCATTCCCAAACTCCCACCAATTCCCTCCTTCCCCCAATTCCCGTCCTCCCCCCCATTGCCCTCCTCCCCAATCCCTCCTTCCCCATTCCTCTCTTCCCCCCATTCTCCTCCTCCCCCCCATTCCGAACTTCCCACAATTTCCATCCTTCCCCCATTCCCCTCCTTCCCCCAATCACCTCCTTTGCATTTCCCCTCCTCCACTCATTCCCCTCCTCCCCCATTCTCCTCCTCCCCCCCCATTCCCAACCTCCCACAATTTCACGCCCTCCCTCAATTTCCCTCCTTCACCCCATTGCCCTCCTTCCCCAAACCCTGCTTCCCCATTCCCCTCCTTCCCCGCCATTCCCCTCCTTTCCCCCATTCCCCTCATTCCCCATTCAGCTCCTTCCCCATTTCCTCCTTCCCCCATTACCCTTCTTCCCTCCATTCCCCTTCCCCAGTCCCCTCCTTCCCCCATTCCCCTCATTTCCCCATCCCCTCCCCATTTTCTCTCTTTCCCCCATACGCCTCCGTCCCTCTTTTACCTCCTTCGCCCCATTGCACTCCTACGCCTTTCCCCTCATCCACACATTCCCTTCATTCCCCATTCCCTTAGTCCCCCGTTTACCTCCTCTCCCCATTCCCCTCCACCCCCATTCCCCATCCTCCTCCATTCCCCTCCACCCCATTTCCCTCTTACCCATTCCCCTCCTTCCCCATTCCCTTCCTCCCACCATTAGTCTCCTCCCCCATTCACCTACTCCCCCATTCCCTTCCTTCCCCCATTACCCTCCTTCACCCTATTCCACTCCGTCCCCCTTTTCTCTCGTTTCCCCATTTCCCACCTTCCCCTATCTCCTCGTTCCCCAATTCTCCTCCTTGAAATTTCCATCCTTCCCACAATTCCCCTCCTTCCCAATTCCCTTCATTTCCCACGCCCCTCCTGCCTCCATTCCCCTCCTTCTCCCATTACCATCATTCCCCATTCCCTTCATTCCGCATTCCCCCCTTCTCCCATTCCCCATCCTTCCCACCATTCCCCTCCTTCCCCATTCCCTTCATTCCCCATTCCCCTCCTTCCCCATTCCCCTCCATCCCCCATTCCCCTCATTCCCCCATTCCCATCCTCCCAAAATTCCCCTCCTCCCACTATTCTCCTCCTTCCACGATGCCACTCCGTCCCCCTTTTCACGCCTACCGCCCATTCCCCTCCTTCGCATTTCCCCTCCTCCACCCATTTCCCTCCTTCCCACATTCCACTCCAACCCCCATTCCCCTCTTTCCGGATTTCCCCTCCCCCTTCCCCTCCTTCCCCCATTCACCTCTTCCCCCCCCATTTCCCTCCTTCCAAAGGCCACCCCTTCACCATTTCCGCCGACCCCAGTTACCCTCCCATGCCCCATTCCCCACCTTCCCCATTCCCTCCTTCTCCCATGCCCCTCCTTCCCCCATTCGCCGCCTCCCACTTTTCCCCTCCTTCCCCCATTCCCCTTCTCGCCCGATTCTCCTCCTCACCCATTCCCAAACTCCCTCAATTTCCATCCTTCCCCATTCCACTCCTTCTCCATTCCCCTCCTTCCCCAATCACCTCCTTCGGATTTCCCCTCCTCCATCCATTCCCCTCTTTCCCCCATTCCCCTCCTCCCACTATTCCACTCCTTCCCCATTACCCTCCTCCCCCATTCTCCTCCTCACCCCATTCACAACCTCCGACAATTTCCCTCCTTCCCCCCCATTCCCCGCCTTCCCCCATTCCCTTCCTCTCACCATTAGTCTCCACCCCCATTCACCTCCTTCCACAATCTCCTTCACTCCATTCCCCTCCTTCCTCCCATTCCCCTCCTTCCGCCATTCACCTTCTCCCACTAATCCCCTCCTTCGCCAGTTCCCCTCCTTCCCCTTTCCCCTCCTTCCCCCAGTCCCCTCCTTTCCCCTTTCCCGTCATTTCCCCATTCCCCTCCTTCCGCCATTCCCCTCTTTCTCCATTCCCCTCCGTCACCCTTTCCACTCCTTCACCAATGCCCTCCTTCCCCCGTTTCCCACCATCCTCCCGTTCCCCACCTTCGCCTATGCCCTACTTCCCCATCAGCCTCCTTCTCCCATTCCCTTCTTTCCCACAATTCCCCTTCTTCTCCTTTCCCCTCATCCCCCATTCCCCATCTTCCCCATTCCCCTCAATCCCACCATCCCCTCATCCTACATTCCACTCCTTCCCCCAGTCCCCTCCTTCCAATTCCCCTCCCCATTCCCCTCCTGTCCCCCAATTCTCTCCTACCCCCCACTCCCCTCCACCCGCTATTCCCTTCCTTCCGCGTCCCCCTCCTTCACCATCCCGCTCCTTCCCACAATTCCCCTCCTTCCCAATTCCCTTCATTTCCCACGCCCCTCCTGCCTCCATTCCCCTCCTTCTCCCATTACCATCATTCCCCATTCCCTTCATTCCGCATTCCCCCTTCTCCCATTCCCAATCCTTCCCACCATTCCCCTCCTTCCCCATTCCCTTCATTCCCCATTCCCCTCCTTCCCCATTCCCCTCCATCCCCCATTGCCCTCCATTCCCCCATTCCGCTCCTCACCCATTCCCTCCTCCCCATTCCCCACCTTCAATTATTCCCTTCCTTCCCCTTTTCTCCTTACCCATACCCCTCCTTCCCCACTTTTCCTTATTTCACCATTCCCCTGCTTCCCCACATTCCACTACTTCTCCATTCCTCTCCTTCCCCATTCCCCTCCTTCCCCCATCCCCCTCCTTCCCCCATTTCCCTCCTTCTCCCACTCCCCACCTTCCTGATTCCCATCCTTCGCCGAATTCCCCTCCTTCCCATTCAGCTCCTCCCCATTCCACTCCTTACCCCATTAAGCTCCTTCACCCCATTCCCCTCCTTCCGCCATTCCCCTCCTTCCCCCTATTCCCCTCCTTCCCACATACCCCTCCTTCACGCCATTCCAATCCTTCCCCCATTCCCCTCCCTCGCCCATTCCCCTCCTTCTCTCCATTCCCCTCCTTCCCCCATTCCCCTCCTTCCCCCCATTCCCCCCTTCCCCCATTTCAACCCTTCCCCCCATTACCCTCCTTTCCTCCGTTTCCCTGCTACCCCCCATTCCCCTCCCGATTCCGCACCCCATTCCCCTCCTCCCCATACTCCTCTGCTTCCCCAATACACCTTATTCCTCAATTACCCTCCGCCCTTTCCACTCCTTCCAATCCTCCCCATTCCCTTCTTTCCCCAATTGCCTCCGGCCCTCATTCACCTCCCCCATTCCCCAGCTAACTTATTCCACTCCTTACCTCATTCTCAACCTCGCACTATTTCCCTCCTTCCTCCATTCCCCTCCTCCCCCATTTCCCTCCTTCCCCATTTCCCCCCTTCCCCATTTACCTCCTTCCCCCAATCCTAACCTGCCACTATTTCCCTCCTTCCTCACCTCCCCTCCTCCCATACCCCTCCTTTCCCATTCCCCTCCTCCGCATTCCCCTCCTTACACATTTCCCTCCTACCTCATTCCCCTGCGCACATCCCGCTCCTTCCCCATTCCCCTCCTAACCCCATGCGACTCCTTCCCCCTTTTCACTCCTTCCCACCATTCCACTCAGTCCCCCTTTTCCCTCGTTCCCCAATCCCCTCCTCCTCCATTCCCCATCTCACCCCATGCCCCTCCTTCCCACCATTCTCCTTCCTTTCCCATTCCCTTCATTCCCCATTCACCTCATTCCCCCATTCCCGTCCTCCCCATTCCCTTCTTTCGCAGCATTCCCAACCTCCCAATCCCCTTCCACCCCCCATTCCCCTCCACACCCCATTCCCCCTCCCCATTCCCCTCATTACCCCCATTCCCCTATTCCCTTATTCCCCTGCTTCCCCATTCCCCTCCTTCCACCATTCCCCTCCTTCCCCATTCCCCTCCTTCCCCATTCCCCTCCTTCCCCCATTCCCCTCCTTCCCCGCGTTCCCCTCCTTCCCCCCATTCCCCTCCTACACCATTCCCCTCCATCCCCCCAGTACCCTCCTTCCCTCATTCCCCTCCTTTCCCCATTCCCCTCATTCCCCATTCAGCTCCTTCCCCATTTCCTCCTTCCCCCATTACCCTTCTTCCCTCCATTCCCCTTCCCCAGTCCCCTCCTTCCCCCATTCCCCTCATTCCCCCATGCCCCTCCCCCTTTTCTCTCTTTCCCCCATACGCCTCCGTCCCTCTTTTACCTCCTTCGACCCATTGCACTTCTACGCCTTTCCCCTCATCCACGCATTCCCTTCATTCCCCATTCCCTTAGTCCCCCGTTTACCTCCTCTCCCCACTCCCCTCCACCCCCATTCCCCATCCTCCCCCATTCCCCTCCACCCCATTTCCCTCCTCCCCATTCCCCTCCTTCCCCATTCCCTTCCTCCCACCATTAGTCTCCTCCCCCATTCACCTACTCCCCCATTCCCTTCCTTCCCCCATTACCCTCCTTCACCCTATTCCACTCCGTCCCCCTTTTCTCTCGTTTCCCCATTTCCCACCTTCGCCTATCTCCTCGTTCCCCAATTCCCCTCCTTCCCCCATTTCCATCGTTCCCACAATTCCCCTCCTTCCCAATTCCCTTCATTTCCCACACCCCTCCTTCCTCCATTCCCCTCGTTCTCCCATTACCATCCTTCCCCATTCCCTTCATTCCGCATTCACCCCTTCCCCCATTCCCCATCCTTCCCACCATTCCCCTCCTTCCCCATTCCCTTCATTCCCCATTCCCCATCTTCCCCATTCCCCTCAATCCCACCATCCCCTCATCCTACATTCCACTCCTTCCCCCATTCCCCTCCTTCCAATTCCCCTCCCCATTCCCCTCCTGTCCCCCAATTCTCTCCTGATCCCACTCCCCTCCACCCGCTATTCCCTTCCTTCCGCGTCCCCCTCCTTCACCATCCCGCTCCTTCCCCCATTCCCCTCCTTCCCCCATTGCCCTCCATCCCCCCATTCCGCTCCTCACCCATTCCCTCCTCCCCATTCCCCACCTTCCATGATTTCCTTCCTTCCCCTTTTCTCCTTACCCATTCCCCTCCTTCCCCACTTTTCCTTCTTTCACCATTCCCCTGCTTCCCCACATTCCACTACTTCTCCATTCCTCTCCTTCCCCATTCCCCTCCTTCCCCCATCCACCTCCTTCCCCCATTTCCCTCCTTCTCCCATTCCCCACCTTCCTGATTCCCATCCTTCGCCGAATTCCCCTCCTTCCCATTCAGCTCCTCCCCATTCCACTCCTTACCCCATTACGCTCCTTCACCCCATTCCCCTCCTTCCGCCATTCCCCTCCTTCCCCCTATTCCCCTCCTTCCCACATACCCCTCCTTCACGCCATTCCCCTCCTTCCCCCATTCCCCTCCCTCGCCCATTCCCCTCCTTCTCTCCATAGAATCATAGAATCATAGAAGTTTACAGCATGGAAACAGGCCCTTTGGCCCAACCAGTCCATGCCGCCCAGTTTTTACCATTAAGCTAGTTCCAGTTGCCCGCACTTGGCCCATAACCCTCTATACCCATCTTACCCATGTAACTATCTAAATGCTTTTTGAAAGACACAATTGTATCCGCCTCTACTACTACCTCTGGCAGCCCATTCCAGACACTCACTACCCTCTGAGTGAAGAAATTGCCCCTCTGGGCCCTTCTGAATCTCTCCCCTCTCACCTTAAACCTATGCCCTCTAGTTTTAGACTCCCCTACCTTTGGGAAAAGATGTTGACTATCTACCTTATCTATGCCCCTCATTATTTTATAGACCTCTATAAGATCACCCCTAAGCCTCCTACGCTCCAGGGAAAAAAGTCCCAGTCTATCCAGCCTCTCCTTATAACTCAAACCATCAAGTCCCGGCAACATCCTAGTAAATCTTTTCTGCACTCTTTCTAGTTTAATAATATCCTTTCTATAATAGGGTGACCAGAACTGCACACAGTATTCCAAGTGTGGCGGTACCAATGTCTTGTACAACTTCAACAAGACGTCCCAACTCCTGTATTCAATGTTCTGACCAATGAAACCAAGCATGCCGAATGCCTTCTTCACCACCCTGTCCACCTGCGACTCCACCTTCAAGGAGCTATGAACCTGTACTCCTAGATCTCTTTGTTCTATAACTCTCCCCAACGCCATACCATTAACTGAGTAGGTCCTGGCCTGATTCGATCTGCCAAAATGCATCACCTCACATTTATCTAAATTAAACTCCATCTGCCATTCGTCGGCCCACTGGCCTAATTGATCAAGATCCCGTTGCAATCCTAGATAACCTTCTTCACTATCCACTGTGCCACCAATCTTGGTGTCATCTGCAAACTTACTAACCATGCCTCCTAAATTCTCATCCAAATCATTAATATAAATCACAAATAACAGTGGACCCAGCACCGATCCCTGAGGCACACCACTGGTCACAGGCCTCCAGTTTGAAAAACAACCCTCTACAACCACCCTCTGCCTTCTGTCGTCCAGCCAATTTTGAATCCAATTGGCAACCTCACCCTGGGTCCCGTGAGCTTTAACCTTCTGCAACAACCTCCCATACCCCTCCTTTCCCATTCCCCTCCTTCCCCCATTTCAACCCTTCCCCCCATTCCCCTCCTTTCCTCCGTTTCCCTGCTACCCCCCATTCCCCTCCCCATTCCGCTCCCCATTCCCCTCCTCCCCATACTCCTCTGCTTCCCCAATACACCTTATTCCTCAATTATCCTCCGCCCTTTCCACTCCTTCCAATCCTCCCCATTCCCTTCTTTCCCCAATTGCCTCCGGTCCCCATTCACCTCCCCCCATTCCCCAGCTAACTTATTCCACTCCTTACCTCATTCCCAACCTCGCACTATTTCCCTCCTTCCTACATTCCCCTCCTCCCCCATTTCCTTCCTTCCCCATTTCCCCTTCCCCATTCCCCTCCTGACCCCATTCCTAACCTGCCACTATTTCCCTTCTTCCTCACCTCCCCTCCTCCCATTCCCCTCCTTTCCCATTCCCCTCCTCCGCATTCCACTCCTTACCCATTTCCCTCCCACCTCATTCCCCTCCGCACATCCCGTTCCTTCCCCATTGCCCTCCTAACCCCATGCGATTCTTCCCCCTTTTCACTCCTTCCCACCATTCCACTCCGACCCCCTTTTCCCTCCTTCCCCAATCCCCTCCTCCTCCATTCCCCATCTCACCCCATGCCCCTCCTTCCCACCATTCCCTTCCTTTCCCATTCCCTTCATTCCCCATTCACCTCATTCCCCCATTCCCGTCCTCCCCATTCCCTTCTTTCGCAGCATTTCCAACCTCCCAATCCCCTTCCACCCCCCATTCCCCTCCACACCCCATTCCCCCTCCCCATTCCCCTCATTACCCCCATTCCCCTATTCCCTTATTCCCATCCTTCCCCATTCCCCTCCTTCCACCATTCCCCTCCTTCCCCATTCTCCTCCTTCCCCCATTCCCCTCCTTCCCCCATTCCCCTCCATCCCCGCGTTCCCCTCCTTCCCCCATTCTCCTCCTACACCATTCCCCTCCATCTCCCCAGTACCCTCCTTCCCCCATTCCCCTCCTTTCCCCCATTCCCCTCATTCCCCATTCAGCTCCTTCCCCATTTCCTCCTTCCCCCATTACCCTTCTTCCCTCCATTCCCCTTCCCCAGTCCCCTCCTTCCCCCATTCCCCTCATTTCCCCAAGCCCCCCCTTTTCTCTCTTTCCCCCCATACACCTCCGTCCCTCTTTTACCTCCTTCGCCCCATTGCACTCCTACGCCTTTCCCCTCATCCACACATTCCCTTCTTTCCCCATTCCCTTAGTCCCCCGTTTACCTCCTCTCCCCATTCCCCTCCACCCCCATTCCCCATCCTCCCCCATTCTTCTCCACACCATTTCCCTCCTCCCCAATCCCCTCCTTCCCCATTCCCTTCCTCCCACCATTAGTCTCCTCCCCCATTCACCTACTCCCCCATTCCCTTCCTTCCCTCATTACCCTCCTTCACCCTATTCCACTCCGTTCCCCTTTTCTCTCGTTTCCCCATTTCCCACCTTCGCCTATCTCCTCGTTCCCCAATTCCCCTCCTTCCCCCATTTCCATCATTCCCACAATTGCCCTCCTTCCCAATTCCCTTCATTTCCCACACCCCTCCTTCCTCCATTCCCCTCCTTCTCCCATTACCATCCTTCCCCATTCCCTTCATTCCGCATTCCCCCCTTCCCCCATTCCCCAGCCTTCCCACCATTCCCCTCCTTCCACATTCCCTTCATTCCCCATTCCCCTCCTTCCCCATTCCCCTCCATCCCCCATTCCCCTCATTCCCCCATTCCCATCCTCCCAAAATTCCGCTCCTCCCACTATTCTCCTCCTTCCATGATGCCACCGTCCCCCTTTTCACGCCTACCGCACATTCCCCTCCTTCGCATTTCCCCTCCTCCACCCATTCCCCTCCTTCCCACATTCCACACCAACCCCCATTCCCCTCTTTCCGGATTTCCCCTCCCACTTCCCCTCCTTCCCCCATTCACCTCTTCCCCCCATTTCCCTCCTTCCAAATGCCACCCCTTCACCATTTCCGCCGCCCCCAGTTCCCCTCCCATGCCATTCCCCACCTTCCCCATTCCCTCCTTCTCCCATGCCCCTCCTTCCCCAATTCCCCGCCTCCCACTTTTCCCCTCCTTCCCACATTCACCTTCTCGCCCGATTCTCCTCCTCACCCATTCCCAAACTCCCACAATTTCCATCCTTCGCCCATTCCACTCCTTCTCCATTCCCCTCCTTCCCCAATCACCTCCTTCGGATTTCCCCTCCTCCATCCATTCCCCTCTTTCCCCCATTCCCCTCCTCCCACTATTCCACTCCTTCCCCATTACCCTCCTCCCCCATTCTCCTCCTCACCCCATTCACAACCTCCGACAATTTCCCTCCTTCGCCCCCATTCCCCTCCTTCCCCCATTCCCTTCCTCTCACCATTAGTCTCCACCCCCATTCACCTCCTTCCCCAATCTCCTTCCCTCCATTCCCCTCCTTCCTACCATTCCCCTCCTTCCGCCATTCCCCTTCTCCCACTAATCCCCTCCTTCGCCAATTCCCCTCCTTCCCCTTTCCCCTCCTTCCCCCTGTCCCCTCCTTCCCCCTTTCCCCTCATTTCCCCATTCCCCTCCTTCCGCCATTCCCCTCTTTCTCCATTCCCCTCCGTCCCCCTTTCCACTCCTTCACCAATGCCCTCCTTCTCCCGTTTCCCACCATCCTCCCGTTCCCCACCTTCGCCTATCCCCTACTTCCCCAATCCGCCTCCTTCTCCCATTCCCTTCTTTCCCTCAATTCCCCTCCTCCTTTCCCCTCCTTCCCCCATTTTCCTCCTTCTCCCATTCCCCACCTTCCTGATTTCCATCCTTCGCCGAATTCCCCTCCTTCCCATTCAGCTCCTCCCCATTCCACTCCTTACCCCATTACGCTCCTTCACCCCATTCCCCTCCTTCCGCCATTCCCCTCCTTCCCCCTTTTCCCCTCCTTCCCACATACCCCTCCTTCACGCCATTCCCCTCCTTCCCCCATTCCCCTCCCTCGCCCATTCCCCTCCTTCTCTCCATTCCCCCCCTTCCCCCATTCCCCTCCTTCCCCCCATTCCCCTCCTTCCCCCATTTCAACCCTTCCCCAATTACCCTCCTTTCCTCCGTTTCCCTGCTACCCACATTCACCTCCCCATTCCGCTCCCCATTCCCCTCCTCTCCATATTCCTCTGCTTCCCCAATACACCTTATTCCTCAATTACCCTCCGCCCTTTCCACTCCTTCCAATCCTCCCCATTCCCTTCTTTCCCCAATTGCCTCCGGCCCTCATTCACCTCCCCCCATTCCCCAGCTAACTTATTCCACTCCTTACCTCATTCCCAACCTCGCACTATTTCCCTCCTTCCTCCATTCCCCTCCTCCCCCATTTCCCTGCTTCCCCATTTCCCCTTCCCCATTCCCCTCCTTCCCCCATTCCTAACCTGCCACTATTTCCCTTCGTCCTCACCTCCCCTCCTCCCATACCCCTCCTTTCCCATTTCCCTCCTCCGCATTCCACTCCTTACCCATTTCCCTCCCACCTCATTCCCCTCCGCACATCCCGCTCCTTCCCCATTGCCCTCCTAACCCCATGCGATTCCTTCCCCCTTTTCACTCCTTCCCACCATTCCACTCCGACCCCCTTTTCCCTCCTTCCCCAATCCCCTCCTCCTCCATTCCCCATATCACCCCATGCCCCTCCTTCCCACCATTCCCTTCCTTTCCCATTCCCTTCATTCCCCATTCACCTCATTCCCCCATTCCCGTCCTCCCCATTTCCTTCTTTCGCAGCATTTCCAACCTCCCAATCCACTTCCACCCCCCATTCTCCTCCACACCCCATTCCCCCTCCCCATTCCCCTCATTACCCCCATTCCCCTATTCCGTTATTCCCCTGCTTCCCCATTCCCCTCCTTCCACCATTCCCCTCCTTCCCCATTCCCCTCCTTCCCCCATTCCCCTCCTTCCCCCATTCCCCTCCTTCCCCGCGTTCCCCTCCTTCCCCCATTCCCCTCCTACACCATTCCCCTCCAACTCCCCAGTACCCTCCTTCCCCCATTCCCCTCCTTTCCCCCATTCCCCTCATTCCCCATTCAGCTCCTTCCCCATTTCCTCCTTACCCCATTACCCTTCTTCCCTCCATCCCCCTTCCCCAGTCCCCTCCTTCCCCCATTCCCCTCATTTCCCCAAGCCCCCCCTTTTCTCTCTTTCCCCCCATACACCTCCGTCCCTCTTTTACCTCCTTCGCCCCATTGCACTCCTACGCCATTCCCCTCATCCACACATTCCCTTCTTTCCCCATTCCCTTAGTCCCCCATTTACCTCCTCTCCCCATTCCCCTCCACCCCCATTCCCCATCCTCCCCCATTCTTCTCCACCCCATTTCCCTCCTCCCCATTCCCCTCCTTCCCCATTCCCTTCCTCCCACCATTAGTCTCCTCCCCCATTCACCTACTCCCCCATTCCCTTCCTTCCCCCATTACCCTCCTTCACCCTATTCCACTCCGTCCCCCTTTTCTCTCATTTCCCCATTTCCCACCTTCGCCTATCTCCTCGTTCCCCAATTCCCCTCCTTCCCCCATTTCCATCATTCCCACAATTCCCCTCTTCCCAATTCCCTTCATTTCCCACACCCCTCCTTCCTCCATTCCCCTCCTTCTCCCATTACCATCCTTCCCCATTCCCTTCATTCCGCATTCCCCCCTTCCCCCATTCCCCATCCTTCCCACCATTCCCCTCCTTCCACATTCCCTTCATTCCCCATTCCCCTCCTTCCCCATTCCCCTCCATCCCCCATTCCCCTCATTCCCCCATTCCCATCCTCCCAAAATCCAGCTCCTCCCACTATTCTCCTCCTTCCATGATGCCACCGTCCCCCTTTTCACGCCTACCGCCCATTCCCCTCCTTCGCATTTCCCCTCCTCCACCCATTCCCCTCCTTCCCACATTCCACTCCAACCCCCATTCCCCTCTTTCCGGATTTCCCCTCCCCCTTCCCCTCCTTCCCCCATTCACCCCTTCCCCCCCCCCATTTCCCTCCTTCCAAATGCCACCCTTTTCACCATTTCCGCAGACCCCAGTTCCCCTCCCATGCCCCATTCCCCGCCTTCCCCATTCCCTCCTTCTCCCATGCCCCTCCTTCCCCCATTCCCCGCCTCCCACTTTTTCCCTCCTTCCCCCATTCCCCTTCTCGCCCGATTCACCACCTCAACCATTCCCAAACTCCCACAATTTCCATCCTTCGCCCATTCCACTCCTTCTCCATTCCCCTCCTTCCCCAATCACCTCCTTCGGATTTCCCCTCCTCCATCCATTCCCCTCTTTCCCCCATTCCCCTCCTCCCACTATTCCACTCCTTCCCCATTACCCTCCTCCCCCATTCTCCTCCTCACCCCATTCACAACCTCCGACAATTTCCCTCCTTCCCCCCCATTCCTCTCCTTCCCCATTCCTTCCTCTCACCATTAGTCTCCAACCCATTAACCTCCTTCCCCAATCTCCTTCCCTCCATTCCCCTCCTTCCTCCCATTCCCCTCCTTCCGCCATTCCCCCTTCTCCCACTAATCCCCTCCTTCGCCAATTCCCCTCCTTCCGCTTTCTCCTCCTTCCCCCAGTCCCCTCCTTCCCCCTTTCCCCTCATTTCCCCATTCCCCTTCTTCCGCCATTCCCCTCTTTCCCCCAGTCCCCTCCTTCCCCCTTTCCCCTCATTTCCCCATTCCCCTCCTTCCGCCATTCCCCTCTTTCTCCATTCCCCTCCGTCACCCTTTCCACTCCTTCACTAATGCCCTCCTTCCCCCGTTTCCCACCATCCTCCCGTTCCCCACCTTCGCCTATCACCTACTTCCCCAATCCGCCTCCTTCTCCCATTCCCTTCTTTCCCACAATTCCCCTCCTCCTCTCCCCTCATCCCCATTCCCCATCTTCCCCATTCCCCTCAATCCCTCCATCCCCTCATCCTACATTCCACTCCTTCCCCCATTCCCCTCCTTCCAATTCCCCTCCCCATTCCCCTCCTGTCCCCCAATTCTCTCCTACCCCCCACTCCCCTCCACCCGCTATTCCCTTCCTTCCGCGTCCCCCTCCTTCACCATCCCGCTCCTTCCCCCATTCCCCTCCTTCCCCCATTGCCCTCCATCTCCCCATTCCGCTCCTCACCCATTCCCTCCTCCCCATTCCCCACCTTCCATTATTCCCTTCCTTCCCCTTTTCTCCTTACCCATACCCCTCCTTCCCCACTTTTCCTTCTTTCACCATTCCCCTGCTTCCCCGCATTCCACTACTTCTCCATTCCTCTCCTTCCCCATTCCCCTCCTTCCCCCATTCCCCTCCTTCCCCCATTTCCCTCCTTCTCCCATTCCCCACCTTCCTGATTCCCATCCTTCGCCGAATTCCCCTCCTTCCCATTCAGCTCCTCCCCATTCCACTCCTTACCCCATTCCGCTCCTTCACCCCATTCACCTCCTTCCGCCATTCCCCTCCTTCCCCCTATTCCCCTCCTTCCCACATACCCCTCTTTCACGCCATTCCCCTCCTTCCCCCATTCCCCTCCCTCGCCCATTCCCCTCCTTCTCTCCATTCCCCTCCTTCCCCCATTCCCCTCCTTCCCCCCATTCCCCTCCTTCCCCCATTTAAACCCTTCCCCCCATTACCCTCCTTTCCACCGTTTCCCTGCTACCCCCCATTCCCCTCCCCATTCCGCTCCCCATTCCCCTCCTCCCCATACTCCTCTGCTTCCCCAATACACCTTATTCCTCAATTACCCTCCGCCCTTTCCATTCCTTCCAATCCTCCCCATTACCTTCTTTCCCCAATTGCCTCCGGCCCCCATTCACCTCCCCCATTCCCCAGCTAACGTATTCCACTCCTTACCTCATTCCCAACCTCGCACTATTTCCCTCCTTCCTCCATTCCCCTCCTCCCCCATTTCCCTCCTTCCCCATTTCCCCCTTCCCCATTCCCCTCCTTCCCCCATTCCTAACCTGCCACTATTTCCCTCCTTTCTCACCTCCCCTCCTCCCATACCCCTCCTTTCCCATTGCCCTCTTCCGCATTCCCCTCCTTCCCCATTTCCCTCCTACCTCATTCCCCTCCGCACATTCCGCTCCTTCCCCATTCCCCTCCTAACCCCATGCGACTCCTTCCCCCTTTTCACTCCTTCCCACCATTCCACTCCGTCCCCCTTTTCCCTCCTACCCCAATCCCCTCCTCCTCCATTCCCCATCTCACCCCATGCCCCTCCTTCCCACCATTCCCTTCCTTTCCCATTCCCTTCATTCCTCATTCACCTCATTCCCCCATTCCCGTCCTCCCCATTCCCTTCTTTCGCAGCATTCCCAACCTCCCAATCCCCTTCCACCCCCCATTCCCCTCCACACCCCATTCCCCCTCCCCATTCCCCTCATTACCCCCATTCCCCTCTGCCCTTATTCCCCTCCTTCCCCCATTCCCCTCCTTGCCCCATTCTCCTCCTTCCCCGCGTTCCCCTCCTTCACCCCATTCCCCTCCTACACCATTCCCCTCCATCCACCCAGTACCCTCCTTCCCCCATTCCCCTCCTTCCCCATATCCCTCATTCCCCATTCCCCTCCGCCCCCCATTTCCCAGCTTACACATTGCCCTCCTTACCACGTTTCCCTCCTTCCCCATTCCCCTCATTAACAATCCAACTCATTCACCATTCCCCTCCATCGCCCTATTCCGATCCTTCCCAATTTTCCATCTGCGTCCATTCCCCTCTTCCCCATTCCCCTCATTTCCCCCTTTCCCCACCTACACGCATTCCCCTCCTTCCCCATTTTCCATGCTCCCCATTCCCCTCCTTACCACATTCCCCTCCTTCCCCCCATTCCCCTCCTTCCCCCATTCCCCTCGTTCCTCCCATTCCACTCCTTCCCCCATTCACCTCCTGCCACCATTTCCTTCTTCCCCCATTCCCCTCCTTCCCCATTCCCCTCCTTCCCCCCATTTCCCTCCTTCCCCCATTCCCCTCGTTCCTCTCATTCCCCTCCTTCTACAATTCACCTCCTTCCACCATTTCCTCCTTCCCCCATTCCCCTCCTTCCCCCATTCTCCTCCTTCCTCCATTCCCCTCCTTCCCCCCAGTTCCCTCCATCCCTCCATTCCCCTTCCCAAGTCCCCTCCTTCCCCCATTCTCCACCTTTCCCCATGCCCCTCCCCCCTTTTCTCTCTTTCCCCCCAAACCCCACCGTCCCCCTTTTACCTCCTGCATCCCGTTCCACTCCTTCGTCTTTCCCCTCATCCACCCATTCCCTTCATTCACCTATTCCCTTCGTCCCCCGTTTCCCTCCTCTCCCCATTCCCCTCCACCCCAATTTCCCTCCTCCCCATGCCCCTCTTCCCTCTTTCCCTTAGTTCCACCAATAGTCTCCTCCCCCCATTCACCTCCTCTCCCATTCCCCTCCTTCCCCTATTTCCCTCCTTCCCTTATTGACCTCCTTCCCACATTACCCTCCTTCACCCCATTCCCCTCCTTCACCCATTCCCCTCCCTCCCCATTCCCCTCCTTCTCCCCATTCCCCTTTTTCCCCCATTCCCCTCCTTCCCCCCATTCTCCTCCTTCCCCCCATTCCAACCCTTCCACCCATTACCCTACTTCCATCCGTTTCCCTGCTACCCCCATTTCCCTCCCCATTCCGCTCCCCATTCCCCTCCTCCCCATACTCCTTTGCTTCCCCAATAAACCCTCCGCCCTTTCCACTGCTTCCAATCCTCCCCATACCCTTCTTTCCCCAATTGGCTCCGGCCGCCATTCACCTCCCCCCATTCCCCAGCTTATCTATTCCCCTCCTTACCTCATTCCCAACCTCCCAATATTTCCCTCCTTCCTCCATTCCACTCCTCCCCCATACGCCTCATACCCCCATTCCCTTCAGTGCCATTCCCCTTCTTCCCCATTCCCTCCTTCCCACATTCCCCTCCTTCCCCCCATTCCCCTCCTTCCCCCATTCCCCTCGTTCCTCCCATTCCCCTCCTTCCCCCATTCACCTCCTTCCACCATTTCCTCCTTCCCCCCATTCCCCTCCTTCCCCATTCCCCTCCTCCCCCCATTCCCCTCCTTCCCCCATTCCTCTCGTTCCTCCCATTCCCCTCCTTCCCCATTCACCTACTTCCACCATTTCCTCCTTCCCCCATTCCCCTCCTTCCCCCATTCCCCTCCTTCCTCCATTCCCTTCCTTCCCCCATTCCCCTCCTTCCCACCGTTCCCCTTCCCAAGTCCCCTCCTTCCCCATTATCCTCCTTTCCCCATGCCCCTCCACCTTTTCTCTCTTTCCCCCCAAACCCCTCCGTCCCCCGTTTACCTCCTTCATCCCGTTCCACTCCTTCGTCTTTCCCCTCATCCACCCATTTCCTTCATTCCCCATTCCCTTCGTCCCCCGTTTCCCTCCTCTCCCCATTCCCCTCCACCCCCCATTTCCCTCCTCCCCATTCCCCTCTTCACTCATTCCCTTCGTTCCACCATTAGTCTCCTCCCCCCATTTACCTCCACCCCCAATCCCCTGCTTCCCCCATTAGTCTCCATCACCCCATTGCACTCTTTCCCCAAATCCCCTCCTTCCCCCATTCCCCTCCTACACCACATGACACTCCTTCCCCCATTCCCCTCCAACCCCCATTCACTTCCTTCCCCAAACCCCTACTTCCACCATTCCCCTCCAGCACATTCCCCTCCTTCCCCCATTCCCTTCCTTCCCCATTCCCTACTTCCCCATTCCCCTACGCCCCCCATTCACCTCTTTCTCAGCATTCCCCACCTCCCAATCCCCACCCACCCCCCATTCCCCTCCCCATGCACCATCCCCCATTCCCCTCATTCCCCCATTCCCCTCATCCCCATTCCCCTCCTTCCCCATTCCCCTCCTTCCCCGACTTCCCCTCCTTCCCCCATTCCCCTTCTACCCCATTCACATCCTTCCCCATTCCCCTCCTTCCCTATTCCCCTGCTTCCCCGACTTCCCCTCCTTCCCCCATTCCCCTTCTACCCCATTCACATCCTTCCCCATTCCCCTCCTTCCCATTCCCCTCTTTCTCAGCATCCACCACCTCCCAATCCCCTCCCACCCTCATTCCCTTCCACCCCCCCATTCCCACTCCCCATTCCCCTCATTCCCCCCATTTCCCTCCTCCCCCATTTCCGTCCTTCCCCCATTCCCCTCCTTCCACCATTCCCCTCCTTCTCCCATTCCCCTCCTTCCCCCATTCTCCTCCTTCCCCCATCCCCCTCCTTCCCCGCATTCCCCTCTTTCCCCATCCCTTCCTACCCCATTCCCCACCTTTCCCCCATGACTCTCCTTCCCCCATTCCCCTCCTTCCCCTTAACCCTCATTTCCCATTCCCCTCCGCCCCCCATTTCCCAGCTTACACATTGCCCTCCTTACCCCGTTTCCCTCCTTCCCAATTCCCCTCTTTAACAATTCCACTCTTTCACTGTTCTCCTCCATCCCCCATTCCGCTCCTGCCCAATTCCCCATCTTCCCCCATTCCCCTCATTTCCCCCATTCCCCACATACATGCATTCCCTTCCTTCCCCATTTCCATCCTCCCCATTCCCCTCATTCCCCCATTCCCCTCCTCCCCATTCCCCTCCTTCCCCATTCCCCTCCTTCCCCGCATTCCCCTCCTTCCCCCCATTCCCCTCCTACACCATTCACATCCTTCCCCATTCCCCGCCTCCCCATTCCCCTATTTCTCAGAATTCCCCACCTCCCAATCCCCTCCCACCCCCACATTCCCTTCCACCCCCATTCCCCGTCCCCATTCCCCTCATTCCCCCAATTTCACTCCTCCCCCATTCCCCTCCTTCCCCCATACCCTTCCTTCCACCATTCCCCTCATTCCCCTATTCCCCTCCTTGCCCCATTCTCCTCCTTCCCCCACCCCCTCCTTCCCCGCATTCCCCTCCTTCCCCATCCCTTCCTACCCCATTCCCCTCCTTTCCCCCATTACTCTCCTTCCCCCTTCCCCTTAACCCTCATTTCCCATTCCCCTCCGCCCCACATTTCCCAGCTTACACATTGCCCTCCTTACCCCGTTTCCCTCCTTCCCAATTCCCCATCCTCCCCCATTCCCCACATACACGCATTCCCTTCTTTCCCCATTCCATCCTCCCCATTCCCCTCCTTCCCCCATTAGTCTCCATCATCCCATTCCACTCATTCCCCCAATCCCCTCCTTCCTCAATTCCCCTCATACACCCCATGACATTCCTTGCCCCATTCCCCTCCAACCCCCATTCACTTCCTTCCCTAAACCTCTACTTCCGCCATTCCCCTCCAGCCCATTCCCCTCCTTCCACCATTCCCTCCCTTCCCCATTCCCTACTTCCCCATTCCCCTCCGCCCCATTCATATCTTTCTCAGCATTCCCCACCTCCCAATCCCCTCCAACCCCCATTCCCCCTCCCCATTCCCCTCATTCCCCCCATTCCCGCCTCCCCATTCCCCTCCTTCCCCATTCCCCTCCTTCCCCCATTCCCCTCCTTCCACCATTCCCCTCCTTCCCCATTCCCCTCGTTCCCTCATTCCCTTCCTTCGCCAATTACCCTCCACCCTTTACCCTCCTTCCCCCATTCTCCGCCTTCTCTATTTCCCTCCTTCTCCCATTCTCGTCTATCCCCAATTACCCTCCGCCCTTGCTCCTCATTCCCCCATTCCCCTCCGCCCCATTTCCCTCCTTCCTCATTTCCCCTCCTTCCCCATTCCCCTCCTTCGCATTTCCCCTCCTTACCCATTCCCCTCCACCCCCCATTATTCTCCTTCCCCATTCCCAACCTCCCACTATTTCCCTCCGTCCCCCATTGCCCTCCGCCGCCATTCCCCTCCTTCCCCATTCCCCTCCTTCCAGCATTCCCCTCGTCCCCATTCCATATCTCCCCATTCCCTTCCTTCCCCATTCCCCACCGCCCCCCATTGCCCTCCTCCCTGCTATCCCGTCCTCCCCCACATTTCCCTCCTCTACATTCCGATCCTCCATCCTTTCCAACTTTCCATATTCCCCTCCTGAAAATTCCACTATTTCACTATTCCCCTCCTTCCCACTACCTATGCTTCTCCACATTAACCTCCTCCACCCATTCTCTATCTTCCCCATTGCCCACCCTCCCCAATTGACGACCTTCCTCATTCCCATCCATCGCCGAATTCCCATCCTTCCCATTCACCTCCTCCCCCATTCCCCTCCTACCCCCATTACCCTTCTTCCACCATTCCCCCCCTTCCCCATTCCCCTACTCCCCCATTCTCCCCTCTCCATTCCCCTCCTTCCCCCATTCCCCTCCTCCCCCATTCCCCACCTTCCTCATTCCCACCCTTCGTCGAATTCCCATCATTCCCATTCACCTCCTCCCCCATTCCCCTCCTGCCCCCATTCCCCTCCTCCCCATTCCCCCCCCCCATTCCCCTCCTTCCCCACATTCCCCTCCTCCCCCATTTCCCACCTTCCTGATTCCCATCCTTCGTCGAATTCCCCTCCTTCCCATTCACCTCCTCCCCATTCCACTCCTTCCAACGTTACCCTCCTCCACCCCATTCCCCTCCATCCTCCATTCCCCTCCATCCCCCTATTCCCCTCCTTCCCACATTCCCCTCCTTCACCCCATTCCCCTCCTTCCCCCATTCTCCTCCCTCCCCATCCCCCTCCTTCTCCCCATTCCCCTTATTCCCCATTCCCGTCCTTCCCCCCATTCCCCTCCTTCCCCCATTCCAATCCTTCCCCCCATTCCCGTCCTGCCCCCCGTTGCACTGCTAAATCCCATTCTCCTCCCCATCCCCCCCCCGCATTCCCCTCCTCTCCAAACTCCTCTGTTTCCCCAATTCCCTACTTCCCTCCGTTTCCCTGCTACCCCCATTTCCCTCCCCATTCCGCTCCCCATTCCCCTCCTCCCCATACTCTTCTGCTTCCCAATAAACCCTCCGCCCTTTCCACTCCTTCCAATCCTCCCCATACCCTTCTTTCCCCAATTGGCTCCGGCCGCCATTCACATCCCCCCATTCCCCAGCTTATCTATTCCCCTCCTTACCTCATTCCCAACCTCCCACTATTTCCCTCCTTCGTCCATTCCCCTCCTCCCCATACGCCTCCTACCCCCATTCCCTTCCGTGCCATTTCTCTCCTTCCCCCATCCCCCTCCTTCCCCGCTTTCCCCTCCTTCCCCCATCCCTTCCTACCCCATTCCCCTCCTTTCCCCCATTACTCTCCTTCCCCCATTCCCCTCCTTCCCCTTAACCCTCATTTCCCATTCCCCTCCGCCCCCCATTTCCCAGCTTACACATTGCCCTTCTTACCCCGTTTACCTCCTTCTCAATACCCCTCTTTAACAATCCCACTCTTTCACTGTTCTCCTCCATCCCTCGTTCCGCTCCTTCCCAATTCCCCAATTTCGTCCCATTCCCCTCATTTCCCCCATTCCCCACATCCACGCATTCCCTTCCTTCCCCATTTCCACCCTCCCCATTCCCCTCATTCCCCCATTCCCGTCCTCCCCATTCCCCTCCTTTCCAATTCCCCTCCTTCCCCGCATTCACCTCCTTCCCCCATTCCCCTCCTACCCCATTCACATCCTTCCCCATTCCCCTCCTCCCCATTCCCCTCTTTCTCAGCATTCCCCACCTCCCAACCCTCTCCAACCCCCCCCCATTCCCTTCCACACCCCCCCCAGTCCCCGTCCCCATTCCTCTCATTATCCCCATTTCCCTCCTCCTCCATTCCCCTCCTTCCCCCATTCCCCTCCTTCCACCATTCCCCTCATTCCCCCATTCCCCTCCTTCCCCCATTCTCCTCTTTCTCCCATCCCCCTCCTTCCCCGCATTGCCCTCCTTCCCCATCCCTTCCTACCCCATTCCCCTCCTTTCCCCCATTACTCTCCTTCCCCCATTCCCCTCGTTCCCCTTAACCCTCATTTCCCATTCCCCTCCGCCCCCCATTTCCCAGCTTACACAGAGCCCTCCTTACCCCGTTTCCCTCCTTCCCAATTCCCCTCTTTAACAATTCCACTCTTTCACTGTTCTCCTCCATCCCCCATTCTGCTCCTTCCCAATTCCCCATCTTCCCCCATTACCCTCATTTCCCCCATTCCCCACATACATGCATTCCCTTCCTTCCCCATTTCCATCCTCCCCATTCCCCTCATTCCCCCATTCGCCTCCTCCCCATTCCCCTCCTTCCCCATTCCCCTCCTTCCCCGCATTCCCCTCCTTCCCCCATTCCCCTCCTACACCATTCACATCCTTCCCCATTCCCCTCATCCCCATTCCCCTATTTCTCAGCATTCCTCACCTCACAATCCCCTCCCACCCCCCATTCCCTTCCACCCCCATTCCCCGTCCCCATTCCCCTCATTCCCCCCATTTCACTCCTCCCCCATTCCCCCCCTACACCATTCACATCATTCCCCATTCCCCTCATCCCCATTCCCCTATTTCTCAGCATTCCCCACCTCACAATCCCCTCCCACCCCCCATACCCTTCCTTCCACCATTCCCCTCATTCCCCTATTCCCCTCCTTACCCCATTCTCCTCCTTCCCCCACCCCCTCCTTCCCCGCATTCCCCTCCTTCCCCATCCCTTCCTACCCCATTCCCCTCCTTTCCCCCATTACTCTCCTTCCCCCTTCCACTTAACCCTCATTTCCCATTCCCCTCCGCCCCACATTTCCCAGCTTACACATTGCCCTCCTTACCCCGTTTCCCTCCTTCCCAATTCCCCTCTTTAACAATCCCACTCTTTCACTGTTCTCCTCCATCACCCATTCCGTTCCTTCCCAATTCCCCATCTTCCCCCATTCCCCTCATTTCCCCCATTCCCCACATACACGCATTCCCTTCCTTCCCCATTCCATCCTCCCCATTCCCCTCCTTCCCCAATTAGTCTCCATCATCCCATTCCACTCATTCCCCCAATCACCTCCTTCCCCAATTCCCCTCCTACACCCCATGACATTCCTTGCCCCATTCCCTTCCAACCCCCATTCACTTCCTTCCCTAAACCCCTACTTCCGCCATTCCCCTCCAGCCCATTCCCCTCCTTCCCCCATTCCCTTCCTTCCCCATTCCCTACTTCCCCATTCCCCTCCGCCCCATTCATATCTTTCTCAGCATTCCCCACCTCCCAACCCCCTCCTACCCCCATTCCCCCTCCCCATTCCCCTCATTCCCCCCATTCCCTCCTCGCCATTCCCCTCCTTCCCCCATTCCCCTCCTTCCCCCATTCCCCTCCTTCCACCATTCCCCTCCTTCCCCATTCCCATCGTTCCCTCATTCCCTTCCTTCGCCAATTACCCTCCACCCTTTACCCTCCTTCCCCCATTCGCCGCCTTCTCTATTTCCCTCCTTCTCCCATTCTCGTCTTTCCCCAATTACCCTCCGCCCTGCTACTCATTCCCCCATTCCCCTCCGTCCCATTTCCCTCCTTCCTCATTTCCCCTCCTTCCGCTCCTTCCCCATTCCCCTCCTTCGCATTTCTCCTCCTTACCCATTCCCCTCCACCCCCCATTATCCTCCTTCCCCATTCCCAACCTCCCACTATTTCCCTCCGTCCCCCATTGCCCTCCGCCGCCATTCCCCTCCTTCCCCATTCCCCTCCTTCCGGCATTCCCCTCGTCCCCATTCCATATCTTCCCCATTCCCTTCCTTCCCCATTACCCACCTCCCCCCATTGCCCTCCTCCCTGCTATCCCCTCCTCCCCCCCATTCCCCTCCTCTACATTCCGATCCTCCATCCTTTCCAACTTTCCATATTCCCCTCCTGAAAATTCCACTATTTCACTATTCTCCTCCTTCCCACTACCTATGCTTCTCCACATTAACCTCCTCCACCCATTCTCTATCTTCCCCATTACCCTCCCTCCCCAATTGACCACCTTCCTCATTCCCATCCTTCGCCGAATTCCCATCCTTCCCATTCACCTCCTCCCCCATTCCCCTCCTACCCCCATTACCCTTCTTCCACCATTCCCCTCCTTCCCCATTCCCCTCCCCCATTCTCCCCTCTCCATTCCCCTCCTTTCCCCATTCCCCTCCTCCCCCATTCCCCACCTTCCTCATTCCCACCCTTCGCCGAATTCCCATCATTCCCATTCACCTCCTCCCCCATTCCCCTCCTTCCCCCATTCCCCTCCTCCCCCATTCCCCCCTCCCCCCATTCCCCTCCTTCCCCACATTCCCCTCCTCCCCCATTTCCCACCTTCCTGATTCCCATCCTTCGTCGAATTCCCCTCCTTCCCATTCACCTCCTCCCCATTCCACTCCTTCCAACGTTACCCTCCTTCACCCCATTCCCCTCCATCCGCCATTCCCCTCCATCCCCCTATGCCCCTCCTTCCCACATTCCCCTCCTTCTCCCCATTCCCCTTTTTCCCCCATTCCCCTCCTTCACCCCATTCCCCTCCATCCCCCATTCCAATCCTTCCCCCCATTCCCCCCCGTCCCCCATGCACTGCTAATTCCCATTCTCCTCCCCATCCCCCCCCCCATTCCCCTCCTCCTCAAACTCCTCTGTTTCCCCAATTCCCTACTTCCCTCCGTTTCCCTGCTACACCCATTTCCCTCCCCATTCCGCTCCCCATTCCCCTCCTCCCCATACTCTTCTGCATCCCAATAAACCCTCCGCCCTTTCCACTCCTTCCAATCCTCCCCATACCCTTCTTTCCCCAATTGGCTCCGGCCGCCATTCACCTCCCCCCATTCCCCAGCTTATCTATTCCCCTCCTTACCTCATTCCCAACCTCCCACTATTTCCCTCCTTCCTCCATTCCCCTCCTCCCCATACGCCTCCTAGCCCCATTCCCTTCCGTGCCATTCCTCTCCTTCCCCATTCCCCTCCTTCCACCATTCCCCTCCTTCCCCCATTCCCCTCAAAGAACAAAGAACAAAGAACAAAGAAATGTACAGCACAGGAACAGGCCCTTCGGCCCTCCAAGCCCGTGCCGACCATACTGCCCGACTAAACTACAATCTTCTACACTTCCTGGGTCCGTATCCTTCTATTCCCATCCTATTCATATATTTGTCAAGATGCCCCTTAAATGTCCCTATCGTCCCTGCCTCCACTACCTCCTCCGGTAGTGAGTTCCAGGCACCCACTACCCTCTGCGTAAAAAACTTGCCTCGTACATCTACTCTAAACTTTGCCCCTCTCACCTTAAACCTATGCCCCCTAGTAATTGACCCCTCTACCCTGGGGAAAACCCTCCTTCCCCATTCCCCTCCTTCCCCCATTCCCCTCCTTCCCCGCGTTCCCCACCTTCCCCCATTCCCCTCCTACACCATTCACCTCCTTCCCCCATTACCCTCCTTCCCCATTCCCCTCCTACCCCATATCCCTCATTCCCCATTCCCCTCCTCCCCCATTTCCCAGCTTACACATTGCCCTCCTTTCCCCGTTTACCTCCTTCCCCATTCCCCTCATTAACAATCCCACTCATTCTCCATTCCCCTCCATCGCCCCATTCCGATTCTTCCCAAATCCCCATCTGCCCCATTCCCCTCTTCCCCCATTCCCCTCATTTCCCATTTTCCCCACTTACACGCATTCCCCTCCTTCACCATTTTCCATTCTCCCCATTCCCCTCCTGCCCCATTCTCCTCCTTCCCCCATTCCCCTCCTTCCACATTCCATTCCTTCCCCCATTCACCCCTGACTCCATTCCCCTCCTTAACACATTCCCATCCTTCCACTCATTCACCTCCCTCCCCCATTCCCCTCCTTCCCCGTACCCCACATTCCCCATTCCCCTCAGCCCCCCATTCTCCTCATTAACAATTCCACTCCTTCACCATTCACCTCCTCCCACCATTCACCTAATTGCCCCATACCCCAGCTACACGCATTGCGCTCCTTCCCCCTTTTCCCTCCTTCCCCATTAACCCCCTCCACCCATTCTCTATCTTCCCCCATTCCACTCCTTGCCCATTCCCCTCCTTCCCCAATTATACTCCGCCCTTCCCCTCCATCCCCCGATTCCCCTCCTCCTCCATTGCCCTCGTCCCCCATTCAACCTTCCACCCATTCCCCTCCTTCCCCCCCATTCCCCTTCACCCACATTCCCCACCTTCCCATTTTCCCCTCCTTCCCCCAATTTCCCTCTTTTCCATTCACCTTCTCCCCCATTCCCCTCCTTCCCCTTTTCCCCTCCTTCATCCCATTCCCCTCCTTCCCCATTCCCCTCCTTCCACCTATTCCCCTCCTTCCCAAATTCTCCTCCTTCACCTCATTCCCCTCATTCCCCATTCCCTTCCTTACGCTATTGCACTCCTTTTCCCCATTCACCTCTTTCCCCCATTCCCCTCCTTCCCCCCATTCCCCTCCTTCCCCCATTCCCCTCCTTCATCCCATTCCCCTCCTTCCCCCATTCCCCTCCTTCCACCTATTCCCCTCCTTCCCAAATTCCCCTCCTTCACCTTATTCCCATCATTCCCCCATTCCCTTCCTTAGCCTATCCCACTCCTTTTCCCCATTCCCCTCTTTCCCCATTCCCCTCCTTCCCCCCATTCCCCTCTTTCCCCCATTCCCCTCCTGCCCCGTTGCACTGCTATATCCCATTCTCCTCCCCAACCCCCCCATTCCCCGCCTCCCCATACACCTCTGTTTCCCAATACACCAATTCCCCAATTACCCTCCGTCCTTTCCCCCCTTCCAATCCTCCCCATTCCCTTCTTTCCACAATTGCCTCAAGCCCCCATTCACCTCCCCATTCCCCAGCTTACCCATTCCCCTCCTTCCCCCATTCCCAACCTCCCTCTATTTCCCTCCTTCCTCCATTCCCCTCCTCACCCATACGCCTCCTTCCCCCATTCCCTTCCTTACCCTATTCCACTCCTTTTCCCCATTCCCCTCTTTCCCCCATTCCCCTCCTTCCCCCATTCCCCTCCTTCCCCCATTCCAATCCTTCCCCCCATTCCCCTCCTGCCCCCGTTGCACTGCTCAATCCCATTCTCCTCCCCCCCCAGTCCCCTCCTCCCCAAACTCCTCTGTTTCCCCAATACACCAATTCCCCAATTACCCTCCGTCCTTTCCCCCCCATCCAATCCTCCACATTCCCTTCTTTCCACAATTGCCTCAAGCCCCCATTCACCTCCCCATTCCCCAGCTTACCCATTCCCCTCCTTACCCCATTCCCAACCTCCCTCTATTTCCCTCCTTCCACCATTCCCCTCCTCACCCATACGCCTCCTTCCCCCATTCCCTTTCGTCCCATTCCCCTCCTTCCCCATTTCCCTCCTTCCCCATTCCCCTCATTCCCCATTCCCCTCCTTCCCCATTCCCAACCTCCCACTATTTCCCTCCTTCCTCCATTCCCCTCCTCCACATACCCCTCCTTCCCCCACTTACCTCCACCCCATTCCCCTCCTTCCCCACTCCCCTCCTTCCTCCTTCCCCTCCGCCCATTCCGCTCCTTCCCTATTCCCCTCCATCCCCATTCCCATCCTCCCGCCATTCCACTCCTTCCCCCAAGGGCCTCCTTCCCCTTTACCCTCCTTCCCACCATTCCCCTCCGTCCCCCTTTTCCCTCCTTCCATACTTCCCCTCCGCGTCCATTCTCCATCTCACCCCATCCTCCGCCTTCCCACCATTCCCCCCGTTCCCATTCCCTTTATTCCCCATTCACCTCCTTCCCCCATTCTCCTCCATCCCCATTCCCCTCCATTCCCATTCCCCTCCTCCACCCCATTACCCTCCATCCCCCCATTCCGCTCCTCACCCATTCCCCTCCTCCCCATTCCCGTCCTTCTCTCATTCCCTTCCTTCCCGATGCCCTCCTTCCCCATCCCCCTCCTATCCCAATTCCCCTCCCCATTCCCCTCCTTCCCACATTCCCCTCCTTAACAATTCCACTCTTTCACCATTACCCGCCTCCCCCATCCCTCTCCTTCTGACCTCCCCCTCCTCCCCAAATTCCCCCATTCCCCTCCTTCCCCATTCCCTTCCTTCCCCCATTCCCCTCCTTGCCCCATCCCCCTCCTTCTCCCCATTTCCCTCCTTCCCGCATTCCCCTCCAACCCCCATTCCCTTCCTTCCCCATTCCCCTCCTTCCGCCATTCCCATCCAACCCATTCCCCTCCTTCCCCCATTTCCTTCCTTCCCCATTCTCTACATCCACATTCCCCTCCGCCCCCATTCACCTCCGCCCCCATTCCCCTCGTCCTACATTCCCCTCTTTCGCACCATTCACAACTTCCTCCAAGTCCTCTCCACCCCTCCCATTCCCCTCCGTCCCCATGCCCCTCCTGCCCCATTCCACTACTCCCCCATTCCCCTCCTTCCCCATTCCCCTCCTGCCCCCATTCCTCTGCTTCCCCTATTCCCCTCCTTCCCCATTCCCGTCCTTCCCCCTTTCCTCTTCTGCCCCCCCATTCACCTTCTTCACCCATCCCCATGCTTCCCCTCATTCACATCCTTTCCCCATTCCCATTCTTCACCATATCCCTCATTCCCCATTCCCCTACGCCGCCCATTCTCCTCATTAACAATTCGACTCCTTCACCATTCACCTCCTCCCATGATTCTCCTAATTTCCCCTTACCCCAGCTCCACCCAATCCCCTCCTTCCGCTTTCCTCCTTCCCCCATTACCCTCCTCCATCCATTCTCTATCTTCCCCCATTCCCCTCCTTCTCTCATTCCCTTCCTTCCCCAGTTACCCTTCGCACTTTCCCCTCCTTCCCCATTCCTCTCTATCCCCATTCCCCTCCTTCCCCATTCCCATCCTTCCCCGATTATCCCTCGCCCTTTCCCCTCCTTCCCCATTCCCATCCTTCGCATTTCTCCTATATCCACATTCCCCTGCACCCCCATTCTCCTCTTTCCCCATTCCCAACCTCCCACTATTTCCGTCCTTCTCCCATTCCCAACCTCCCACTATTCCGCTCCTTCCCCATTCCCATACGCCCCCAATCTCCTCCACCCGCCATTCCCCTCCTTCCCCATTCCCCCCTTCCGCCATTCCCCTCGACCCCATTCCCTTCCCTATCCCCAACCTCCCCATTGCCCTCCTCCCCGCAATCCCCTCCTTCCACCATTTCCCCACATTCCCCAATCCGCTACTTCCCCAATTTCCCTGCTTTCCCCATTCCCATCCTCCCCCCATTCCACTCATTTCCCCCTTTCCTCGCCTACACTCTTTATCCCGCCTCCCCATTCCCCTCCTACCCGCAGCCCCTCCTTCCTCCATTTCCCTCCTTCCCCCATTCCCCTCCTTCCCCCATTCCACTTCAATCCCCATTCGCCTCGTCCCATTCCCCTCCTTCCGCCATTCCCATCCTCCCCCCATTCCCCTCCTCTCTCTCCATTTCCCACCTACCCCATTCCCCTCCTTCCCCCCATTCCCTTCCTCCCTCCATTCACCTCCTCCCTCCATTCCCCTCCTTCCCCATTCCCCTCCTTCTCCCACCCCCTCCTTCCTCCATTCACCTTCTTCCCCATTCCCCTGATTCCCAATTCCCCTCCTCCACCAATCCCACTCCTCCCATTCCCCTACTCCCCCCCCCGTTGTCTTACTTCCCACATTTCCCCTCCCCTTTCCCGTCTTCCCCTCCCATTCCCCTCCTTCGCCCCATTCCCCTCTTTTCCCATTCCCTTCCCATCCCCGTTTCCCCCCTTCCCCATTCGCCTCCATCCCCCGCATTCCACTCCTTGTCCATTCCGTTCATTTCCCATTCCCCTCCTGCCACTATTCCCCTCCATCCCCCATTCCCCTACTTCCACCATTCCCCTCCTTCCCCATTCCCCTCCTTCACCCCCATTCGCATCCTAACCCCCATTCCCCTCCTCCTCCCCAGGCCACTCCTTCCCCCATCCCCCTCCTTCTCCCCATTACCCTCCTTCCCCCCATTCCCCTCCAACCCCCACTCCCTTCCTTCCCCATTACCCTCCTTCCGCCATTACCATCCAAACCATTCCCCTCCTTCCCCCATTCCCTTCCTTCCCTTTCTCGACTTCCGCAGTCCCCTCCGCCCCCATTCACCTCCGCCCCCATTCCCCTCGTCCTCCATTCCCCTCTTTCGCACCATTCACAACCTCCTCCAAGTCCTCTCCACCACTCCCATTTCCCTCCTTCCCCCATTCCCCTACTGCCCCATTCCTCTTCTCCACATTCCCCTCCTTCCCCATTCCACTCCTGCCACCATTCCTCTCCTTCCCTTATTCCCCTCATTTTCGATTCCCGTCCTTCCCCCATTCACCTTCTGTCCCCCATTCACCTCCTTCACCCATTCCCATGCTTCCCCTCATTCACATCCTTCCCCATTCCCCTCCTTCAACATAATGCTCATTTCCCATTCCCCTCTGCCGCCCATTCTCCTCATTAACAATTCCACTCCTTCACCATTCACCTCCTCCCACAATTCTCCTAATTTCCCCTTACCCCAGCTCCACGCAATCCCCTCCTTCCGGCTTTTCCCTCCTTCCCCCATTACCCGCCTCCACTCATTCCCTATCTTCCCCTATTCCCCTCCTTCTCTCATTCCCTTCCTTCCCCAGTTACCGTTCTCACTTTCCCCTCCTTCCCCATTCCTCTCTATCCCCTTTCCCCTCCTTCCCCCATTTCCATCCTTCCCCATTTTACTCCTTCCCCTTTACCCTGCTTCCCAATTCCCCTCCTTCTCCATTCCCATCCTTCGCATTTCTCCTATATCCCCATTCCCCTGCACCCCATTCTCCTCTTTCCCGATTCTCAACCTCCCACTATTTCCCTCCTTCCCCCATTCCCAACCTCCCACTATTCCCCTCCATCCCCCATTCCCATCCGTCCCCAATCTCCTCCACCCGCCATTACCCTCCTTCCCCATTCCCCCCGTTCCGCCATTCCCCTCGTCCCCATTCCCTTCCTTCCCCATTCCAACCTCCCCCCATTGCCCTCCTGCCCGCAATCCCCTCCTTCCATCCTTTCCCTACTTTCCCCATTCCTCTCCTTCCACCTTTTCTCTCCCTTCCCCATTCCCCTCCTCCTCCATTCCCCTCATTTCCCCCTTTCCTCACCTACACTCTTTCTCCCGCCTCCCCGTTCCCCTCCTTCCCCATCCCCCTCCTTCCTCCATTCCCCTTCTTCCCGATTCCCCTCATTCCCCATTCCACTTCTCCATCAATTCCACTCCTTCCCCATTCCCCTACTCCCCCGTTGTCCTACTTGCCACATTTCCCCTCCCCTTTCCCGTCTTGCCCTCCCATTCCCCACCTTCACCCCATTCCCCTCTTTTACCATTCCCTTCCCCTCCCGTTTCCCCTGCTTCCCCATTCCCCTCCACCCACCGCATTCCACTCCTTGTCCATTCCGTTCATTTCCCATTCCCCTCCTGCCACTATTCCCCTCCATCCCCCATTCCCCTACTTCCACCATTCCCCTCCTTCCCCATTCCCCTCCTTCACCCCATTCGCTTCCTAACCCCCATTCCCCTCCTACTCCCAGGCCACTCCTTCCCCCATCCCCCTCCTTCTCCCCCATTCCCCTCCTTCCCCCCATTCCCCTCCAACCCCACTCCCTTCCTTCCCCATTACCCTCCTTCCGCCATTCCCATCCAAACCATTCCCCTCCTTCCCCCATTCCCTTCCTTCCCCTTTCTCTACTTCCGCAGTCCCCTCCGCCCCCATTCACCTCCGCCCCCATTCCCCTCGTCCTCCAGTCTCCTCTTTCGCACCATTCACAACCTCCTCCAAGTCCTCTCCACCACTCCCATTTCCCTCCTTCCCCCATTCCCCCACTGCCCCATTCCCCTTCTCCCCATTCCCCTCCTTCCCCATTCCACTCCTGCCACCATTCCTCTCCTTCTCTTATTCCCCTCATTTTCGATTCCCGTCCTTCCCCCATTCACCTTCTGTCCCCCATTCACCTCCTTCACCCATTCCCATGCTTCCCCTCATTCACATCCTTCCCCATTCCCCTCCTTCAACATAATGCTCATTTCCCATTCCCCTCTGCCGCCCATTCTCCTCATTAACAATTCCACTCCTTCACCATTCACCTCCTCCCACAATTCTCCTAATTTCCCCTTACCCCAGCTCCACGCAATCCCCTCCTTCCGGCTTTTCCCTCCTTCCCCCATTACCCGCCTCCACTCATTCCCTATCTTCCCCTATTCCCCTCCTTCTCTCATTCCCTTCCTTCCCCAGTTACCGTTCTCACTTTCCCCTCCTTCCCCATTCCTCTCTATCCCCTTTCCCCTCCTTCCCCCATTTCCATCCTTCCCCATTTTACTCCTTCCCCTTTACCCTGCTTCCCAATTCCCCTCCTTCTCCATTCCCATCCTTCGCATTTCTCCTATATCCCCATTCCCCTGCACCCCATTCTCCTCTTTCCCGATTCTCAACCTCCCACTATTTCCCTCCTTCCCCCATTCCCAACCTCCCACTATTCCCCTCCATCCCCCATTCCCATCCGTCCCCAATCTCCTCCACCCGCCATTACCCTCCTTCCCCATTCCCCCCGTTCCGCCATTCCCCTCGTCCCCATTCCCTTCCTTCCCCATTCCAACCTCCCCCCATTGCCCTCCTGCCCGCAATCCCCTCCTTCCATCCTTTCCCTACTTTCCCCATTCCTCTCCTTCCACCTTTTCTCTCCCTTCCCCATTCCCCTCCTCCTCCATTCCCCTCATTTCCCCCTTTCCTCACCTACACTCTTTCTCCCGCCTCCCCGTTCCCCTCCTTCCCCATCCCCCTCCTTCCTCCATTCCCCTTCTTCCCGATTCCCCTCATTCCCCATTCCACTTCTCCATCAATTCCACTCCTTCCCCATTCCCCTACTCCCCCGTTGTCCTACTTGCCACATTTCCCCTCCCCTTTCCCGTCTTGCCCTCCCATTCCCCACCTTCACCCCATTCCCCTCTTTTACCATTCCCTTCCCCTCCCGTTTCCCCTGCTTCCCCATTCCCCTCCACCCACCGCATTCCACTCCTTGTCCATTCCGTTCATTTCCCATTCCCCTCCTGCCACTATTCCCCTCCATCCCCCATTCCCCTACTTCCACCATTCCCCTCCTTCCCCATTCCCCTCCTTCACCCCATTCGCTTCCTAACCCCCATTCCCCTCCTACTCCCAGGCCACTCCTTCCCCCATCCCCCTCCTTCTCCCCCATTCCCCTCCTTCCCCCCATTCCCCTCCAACCCCACTCCCTTCCTTCCCCATTACCCTCCTTCCGCCATTCCCATCCAAACCATTCCCCTCCTTCCCCCATTCCCTTCCTTCCCCTTTCTCTACTTCCGCAGTCCCCTCCGCCCCCATTCACCTCCGCCCCCATTCCCCTCGTCCTCCAGTCTCCTCTTTCGCACCATTCACAACCTCCTCCAAGTCCTCTCCACCACTCCCATTTCCCTCCTTCCCCCATTCCCCCACTGCCCCATTCCCCTTCTCCCCATTCCCCTCCTTCCCCATTCCACTCCTGCCACCATTCCTCTCCTTCTCTTATTCCCCTCATTTTCGATTCCCGTCCTTCCCCCATTCACCTTCTGTCCCCCATTCACCTCCTTCACCCATTCCCATGCTTCCCCTGAGTCACATCCTTCCCCATTCCCCTCCTTCAACATAATCCTCATTTCCCATTCCCCTCTGCCGCTCATTCTCCTCATTAACAATTCCACTCCTTCACCATTCACCTCCTCCCACAATTCTCCTAATTTCCCCATACCCCAGCTCCACGCAATCCCCTCCTTCCGGCTTTTCCCCCCTTCCCCCATTACCCGCCTCCACTCATTCCCTATCTTCCCCTATTCCCCTCCTTCTCTCATTCCCTTCCTTCCCCAGTTACCGTTCTCATTTTCCCCTCCTTCCCCATTCCTCTCTATCCCCTTTCCCCTCCTTCCCCCATTTCCATCCTTCCCCATTTTACTCCTTCCCCTTTACCCTGCTTCCCAATTCCCCTCCTTCTCCATTCCCATCCTTCGCATTTCTCCTATATCCCCATTCCCCTGCACCCCATTCTCCTCTTTCCCGATTCTCAACCTCCCACTATTTCCCTCCTTCCCCCATTCCCAACCTCCCACTATTCCCCTCCATCCCCCATTCCCATCCGTCCCCAATCTCCTCCACCCGCCATTACCCTCCTTCCCCATTCCCTCCGTTCCGCCATTCCCCTCGTCCCCATTCCCTTCCTTCCCCATTCCCAACCTCCCCCCATTGCCCTCCTGTCCGCAATCCCCTCCTTCCATCCTTTCCCTACTTTCCCCATTCCTCTCCTTCCCCCTTTTCTCTCCCTTCCCCATTCCCCTCCTCCTCCATTCCCCTCATTTCCCCCTTTCCTCACCTACACTCTTTCTCCCGCCTCCCCATTCCCCTCCTTCCCCATCCCCCTCCTTCCTCCATTCCCCTTCTTCCCCATTCCCCTCATTCCCCATTCCCCTCCTCCATCAATTCCACTCCATCCCCATTCCCCTACTCCCCCGTTGTCCTACTTGCCACATTTCCCCTCCCCTTTCCCGTCTTGCCCTCCCATTCCCCACCTTCACCCCATTCCCCTCTTTTCCCATTCCCTTCCCCTCCTGTTTCCCCTGCTTCCCCATTCCCCTCCACCCACCGCATTCTACTCCTTGTCCATTCCGTTCATTTCCCATTCCCCTCCTGCCACTATTCTCCTTCTTCCCCATTCCCCTACTTCCACCATTCCCCTCCTTCCCCCCATTCCCCTCCTCCCAATATTCCCCTCCTTCCTCCCAGTCGCCTCTTCCCCCATTCCCCTCCTGCACCCATTCCCCTCCTTCCCCTCATTCCGCTTCTTCCCCCATTCCCCTCCTTCCCTGTACCCCTCATTCCCTATTCCCCTCCGCCCCCCATTCTCCTCATTGACAATTCCACTCCTTCACCATTCACCTTCTCCCCCATTAACCTCCTCCACCCATTCCCTATCTTCCCCATTCCCCTCCTTCTCTCATTCCCCTCCTTCTCCAGTTACCCTTCGCACTTTCCCCTCCTTCCCCATTCCGTTCCGTCCCCATTCCCCTCCTTCCCCCATTCCCCTCCTTCCACAATTACCCTCCGCCCTTTCCCCTCCTTCCCCCATTCCCCGCATTCCACTCATTGTCCATTCCATACATTTCCCATTCCCCTCCTGCCACTCTTCCCCTCCTTCCCCCATTCCCCTACTTCCACCATTCCCCTCTTTCCCCCATTACCCTTCAACCCCCAGTCCCCTCGTCCCCCATTCCATCCTTCCGCCATTCCCATCCTCCCCCATTCTCCTCCTTCCTCCTTCCTCCATTCCACTCCTCCCCATTCTCATCCTTCCCGCCCATTTCCCTCCTCTGTCCATTCCCCTCCTCCCCATTCCCCTCCTTCCCCCATTCCTCTCTTTCCCCTATTCCCCTGCTTCCACCAGTCCCCTCATTCCCCTATTCCCCTCCTTCCCACATTCCCCGCCTTCACCCCATTGCCCTCATACCCCATTCCAATCCTTCCCCCCATTCCCCTCCTTCCCCCCGTTGCACTGCTAACCCCAATTCTCCTCCCCATCCCCCCCATTCCCCTCCTCCCCATACTCCTCTGTTTCCCCAATGCACCTCATTCCCCAATTACCCTCCGTCCTTTCCCCCTTCCAATCCACCCCCATTCCCTTCTTTCCCCAATTGGCCCAGCCCCCATTCACCTCCCCATTCCCCAGTTTCCCCATTCCCCTCATTACCCCATTCCCAACCTCCCTCTATTTCCCTCCTTCCTCCATTCCCCTCCTCACCCATACGCCTCCTTCCCCCATTCCCTTTCGCCCCATTTCCCTCCTTCCCCATTTCCCTCCTTCCCCATTTCCCTCCGTCCCCATTTCCCTCATTCCCCACTCCCCGCCTTCCCCCATTCCCAACCTCCCACTATTTCCCTCCTTCCTCCATTCCCTTCCCCCAGATACCCCTCCTTCCCCCATTTCCCTCCACCCCATTCCCCTCCTTACCCACCCCCCTCCTTCCTCATTCCCCTCCGCCCATTCCGCACCTTCTCTATTCCCCTCCTTCCCCATTCCCCTCCTCCCGCCATTACCCTCCTTCCCCCATGCGCCTCCTTCCCCCTTTACCCTCCTTCCCACCATTCCCCTCCGTCCCCCTTTTCCCATCTTCCCTAATTCCCCTCCTCGTCCATTCTCCATCTCACCCCATTCACCTCCTTCCCACCATTCCCCTCCTTTCCCATTCCCTTCATTCCCCATTCACCTCCTTCCCCCATTCTCCTCCATCCACATTCCACTCGGTCCCCATTCCCCTTTTCCACATTCCCCGCCCCGCCCCCCCCCACCCCAAGTTTCCTCCTACCTCCATTTCCCTTCCACCCGCTATTCCCATCCTTACCCATTCCCCTCCTTCCCCCATTGCACTCCTTCCCCATTCCCCTACATCCCCATTCCCCTCCTCCACCCCCATTGCCCACCATCCCCCCATTCCGCTCCTCACCCATTCCCCTCCTCCCCATTCCCGTCCTTCCCTCATTCCCTTCCTTCCCCATTTCCCTCCTTCCCCATTCCCCCCTTCCGCCATTCCCCTCGTCCCCATTCCCTTCCTTCCCCATTCCCAACCTCCCCCCATTGCCCTCCTCCCCGCAACCCTCTCCTTCCACCCTTTCCCTACTTTCCCCATTCCTCTACATCCCCATTTTCCCTCCTTTCCCCATTCCCCTCCTTCCCCCATTCCCCTCATTACCCCATTCCCAACCTCCCTCTATTTCCCTCCTTCCTCCATTCCCCTCCTCACCCATACGCCTCCTTCCTCCATTCCCTTCCCCCAGATACCCCTCCTTCCCCCATTTCCCTCCACCCCATTCCCCTCCTTACCCACCCCCCTCCTTCCTCATTCCCCTCCGCCCATTCCGCACCTTCTCTATTCCCCTCCTTCCCCATTCCCCTCCTCCCGCCATTACCCTCCTTCCCCCATGCGCCTCCTTCCCCCTTTACCCTCCTTCCCACCATTCCCCTCCGTCCCCCTTTTCCCACCTTCCCTAATTCCCCTCCTCGTCCATTCTCCATCTCACCCCATTCACCTCCTTCCCACCATTCCCCTCCTTTCCCATTCCCTTCATTCCCCATTCACCTCCTTCCCCCATTCTCCTCCATCCACATTCCACTCGGTCCCCATTCCCCTTTTCCACATTCCCCGCCCCGCCCCCCCCACCCCAAGTTTCCTCCTACCTCCATTTCCCTTCCACCCGCTATTCCCATCCTTACCCATTCCCCTCCTTCCCCCATTGCACTCCTTCCCCATTCCCCTACATCCCCATTCCCCTCCTCCCCCTTTCCGTCCTTCCCCCATTCGTCTCCTCCGCCGAGTCACCTCCTCCCCATTCCCCTCCTTTCCTCATGCCCCTCCTTCACTCCATTCCACTCCTTCCCAATTCCCCTTCTTATCCCATTCCCCTCCTTCCCCCATTCCCCTCCTTCACCCCATTCGCCTCCTAAACCCCATTCCACTCCTGCCCCCAGGCCCCTCCTTTCCCCAATCCCCTCCTTCTCCCCATTACCCTCCTTCCCCATTCCCCTCCAACCCCCATTCCCCTCCTTCCGCCATTCCCACCCAACCCATTCCCCTCCTTCCCCATCCCCTTTCTTCCCCATTCTCTACATCCGCATTCCCCTCCGCCCACATTCACCTCCGCCCCCTATTCCCCTCGTCCTCCATTCCCCTCTTTCGCACCATTCACCACCTCCTCCAAGTCCTCTCAACCCCTCCCATTTCCCTCCGTCCACATTCCCCTCCTGCCCCAATCCCCTCCTCCCCCATTCCCCTCCTCCCCCATTTCCCTCCTTCCCCCATTCCCCTCCTGCCCCATTTCCCTCCTCCCCATTCCCTTCCTTCCCGATTCCCCTCCTGCCCCCATTCCTCTCCTTCCCCTATTCCCCTCCTTCCCCATTCCCGTCTTTCCCCCATTCCCCTTCTGTCCCCCATTCACCTCATTCACCCATTCCCATGCTTCCCCTCATTCACATCCTTTCCCCATTCCCCTTCTTCACCATATCCCTCATTCCCCATTCCCCTCCGCCGCCCATTCTCCACATTAACAATTCCACTCCTTCACCATTCACCTCCTCCTACGATTCTCCTAATTTCCCCTCACCCCAGCTCCATGCAATTCCCTCCTTCCGCTTTTTCCCTCCTTCCCCCATTACCCTCCTCCTTCCATTCCCTATCTTCCCCCATTCCCCTCCTTCTCTCATTCCACTCCTTCCCCAGTTACCCTTCGCACATTCCCCTCCTCCCACCATTCCTCTCTATCCCCATTCCCCTCCTTTCCCGTTCCCCTCCTTCCCCAATTATCCCTCGTCCTTTCCCCTCCTTCCCCAATCCCATCCTTTCCCATTTTACTCCTTCCCCATTACCCTGATTCCCCATTCCCCTCCTTCCCCATTCCCATCCTTCTCATTTCTCCTATATCCACATTCCTCTGCAACCCCGATTCTCCTCTTTCCCCATTCCCAACCTCTCACTATTTCCCTCCTTCCCACATTCCCAACCTCCCACTATTCCCCTCCTTCCCCATTCCCATTCGCCCCCAATCTCCTCCACCCGCATTTCCCTCCTTCCCCATTCCCCCCTTCCGCCATTCCCCTCGTCCCCATTCCCTTCCTTCCCCATTCCCAACCTCCCCCCATTGCCCTCCTCCCCGCAACCCTCTCCTTCCACCCTTTCCCTACTTTCCCCATTCCTCGACATCCCCATTTTCCCTCCTTTCCCCATTCCCCTCCTTCCCCCATTCCCCTCATTACCCCATTCCCAACCTCCCTCTATTTCCCTCCTTCCTCCATTCCCCTCCTCACCCATACGCCTCCTTCCTCCATTCCCTTCCCCCAGATACCCCTCCTTCCCCCATTTCCCTCCACCCCATTCCCCTCCTTACCCACCCCCCTCCTTCCTCATTCCCCTCCGCCCATTCCGCACCTTCTCTATTCCCCTCCTTCCCCATTCCCCTCCTCCCGCCATTACCCTCCTTCCCCCATGCGCCTCCTTCCCCCTTTACCCTCCTTCCCACCATTCCCCTCCGTCCCCCTTTTCCCACCTTCCCTAATTCCCCTCCTCGTCCATTCTCCATCTCACCCCATTCACCTCCTTCCCACCATTCCCCTCCTTTCCCATTCCCTTCATTCCCCATTCACCTCCTTCCCCCATTCTCCTCCATCCACATTCCACTCGGTCCCCATTCCCCTTTTCCACATTCCCCGCCCCGCCCCCCCCCCACCCCAAGTTTCCTCCTACCTCCATTTCCCTTCCACCCGCTATTCCCATCCTTACCCATTCCCCTCCTTCCCCCATTGCACTCCTTCCCCATTCCCCTACATCCCCATTCCCCTCCTCCACCCCCATTGCCCACCATCCCCCCATTCCGCTCCTCACCCATTCCCCTCCTCCCCATTCCCGTCCTTCCCTCATTCCCTTCCTTCCCCATTTCCCTCCTTCCCCAATTCCCCTCCCCCATTCCCCTCCTTCCCACATTCCCCTCCTTAACAATTCCACTCTTTCACCATTACCCGCCTTCCCCATTCCTCTCCTTCTGACCTCCACCTCCTCCCCAACTTCAACCATTCGCCTCCTTACCCCATTTCCCTCCTTCCCCACACCCTCCTTCACCATTCCCCTCCTTTCCCCATTCCCCTCCTTCCCCCATTCCCCTCCTTTCCCATTTCCGTCCTCCCACATTCCCCTCAACCCCCATTCCCCTCCTCCCCCTTTCCGTCCTTCCCCCATTCGTCTCCTCCGCCGAGTCACCTCCTCCCCATTCCCCTCCTTTCCTCATGCCCCTCCTTCACTCCATTCCACTCCTTCCCAATTCCCCTTCTTATCCCATTCCCCTCCTTCCCCCATTCCCCTCCTTCACCCCATTCGCCTCCTAAACCCCATTCCACTCCTGCCCCCAGGCCCCTCCTTTCCCCAATCCCCTCCTTCTCCCCATTACCCTCCTTCCCCATTCCCCTCCAACCCCCATTCCCCTCCTTCCGCCATTCCCACCCAACCCATTCCCCTCCTTCCCCATCCCCTTTCTTCCCCATTCTCTACATCCGCATTCCCCTCCGCCCACATTCACCTCCGCCCCCTATTCCCCTCGTCCTCCATTCCCCTCTTTCGCACCATTCACCACCTCCTCCAAGTCCTCTCAACCCCTCCCATTTCCCTCCGTCCACATTCCCCTCCTGCCCCAATCCCCTCCTCCCCCATTCCCCTCCTCCCCCATTTCCCTCCTTCCCCCATTCCCCTCCTGCCCCATTTCCCTCCTCCCCATTCCCTTCCTTCCCGATTCCCCTCCTGCCCCCATTCCTCTCCTTCCCCTATTCCCCTCCTTCCCCATTCCCGTCTTTCCCCCATTCCCCTTCTGTCCCCCATTCACCTCATTCACCCATTCCCATGCTTCCCCTCATTCACATCCTTTCCCCATTCCCCTTCTTCACCATATCCCTCATTCCCCATTCCCCTCCGCCGCCCATTCTCCACATTAACAATTCCACTCCTTCACCATTCACCTCCTCCTACGATTCTCCTAATTTCCCCTCACCCCAGCTCCATGCAATTCCCTCCTTCCGCTTTTTCCCTCCTTCCCCCATTACCCTCCTCCCTCCATTCCCTATCTTCCCCCATTCCCCTCCTTCTCTCATTCCACTCCTTCCCCAGTTACCCTTCGCACATTCCCCTCCTCCCACCATTCCTCTCTATCCCCATTCCCCTCCTTTCCCATTCCCCTCCTTCCCCAATTATCCCTCGTCCTTTCCCCTCCTTCCCCAATCCCATCCTTTCCCATTTTACTCCTTCCCCATTACCCTGATTCCCCATTCCCCTCCTTCCCCATTCCCATCCTTCTCATTTCTCCTATATCCACATTCCTCTGCAACCCCGATTCTCCTCTTTCCCCATTCCCAACCTCTCACTATTTCCCTCCTTCCCACATTCCCAACCTCCCACTATTCCCCTCCTTCCCCATTCCCATTCGCCCCCAATCTCCTCCACCCGCATTTCCCTCCTTCCCCATTCCCCCCTTCCGCCATTCCCCTCGTCCCCATTCCCTTCCTTCCCCATTCCCAACCTCCCCCCATTGCCCTCCTCCCCGCAACCCTCTCCTTCCACCCTTTCCCTACTTTCCCCATTCCTCTACATCCCCATTTTCCCTCCTTTCCCCATTCCCCTCCTTCCCCCATTCCCCTCCTTCCCCCATTCCCCTCCTTCCCCATTCCCATCCTCCCCCATTCCCCTCCTCCCTCCATTCCCCTTCTACCCCATTCCCCTCCTTCCCCCCATTCCCCTCCTCCCTCCATTCCCCTCCTACCCCCATTCCCCTCCTTCCCCATTCCCCTCCTTCCCCATCCCCCTCCTTCCTCCATTCCCCTTCTTCCCCATTCCCCTGATTCCCCATTCCCCTCCTCCGCCAATTCCACTCCTTCCCCATTCCTCTACTCCCCCGTTGTCTTACTTCCCACATTTCCCCTCCCATTTCCCGTCTTCCCCTCCCATTCCCCTCCTTCGCCCCATTCCCCTATTTTCCCATTCTCTTCCGCTCCCCGTTTCCCCTCCTTCCCCATTCGCCTCCATCCCCCGCATTCCACTCCTTGTCCATTCCGTTCATTTCCCATTCCCCTCCTGCCACTATTCCCCTCCATCCCCCAGTCCCCTACTTCCGCCATTCCCCTCCTTCCCCCATTCCACTCCTTCACCCCATTCGCATCCTAACCCCCATTCCCCTCCTACCCCCAGGCCCCTCCTTCCCCATCCCCCTCCTTCACCCCATTACCCTCCTTCCCCCATTCCCCTCCAACCCCCACTCCCTTCCTTCCCCATTCCCCTCCTTCCGCCATTCCCATCCAACCCATTCCCCTCCTTCCCCCATTACCTTCCTTCCCCTTTCTCTACTTCCGTATTCCCCTCCGCTCCCATTCACCTCTGCCCCCCATTCCGCTCGTCCTTCATTCCCCTCTTTCGCACCATTCACCCCCTCCTCCAAGTCCTCTCCACCCCTCCCATTTCCCTCCTTCCCCCATTCCCCTCGTCCCATTCCCCTCCTTCCGCCATTCTCATCCTCCCCCATTCCCCTCCTCCCTCCATTCCCATCCTACCCCATTCCCCTCCTTCCCCCCATTCCCCTCCTCCCCCATTCCCCTCCTTCCCCATTCCCATCCTTCCCCATCCCCCTCCTTCCTCCATTCCCCTTCTTCCCGATTCCCCTCATTCCCCATTCCCCTCCTCCACCAATTCCACTCCTTCCCCATTCCCCTACTCCCCCCCGTTGTCCTACTTCCCACATTTCCCCTTCCCTTTCCAGTCTTCCCCTCCCATTCCCCTCCTTCGCCCCATTCCCCTCTTTTCCCATTCCCTTCCCCTCCCAGTTTCCCCTCCTTCCCCATTCCCCTTCACCCCCCCCCTCGCATTCCACTCCTTGTCCATTCCGTTCATTTCCCATTCCCCTACTTCCACCATTCCCCTTCTTCATCCCATTCCCCTCCTACCCCATTCCCCTCCTTCTACCTATTCCCCTCCTTCCCAAATTCCCCTCCTTCACCTCATTCCCCTCATTTCCCCATTTCCTTCCTTACCCTATTCCACTCCTTCTCCCAATTCCCTTCTTTCCCCCATTCCCATATTTCCCCCCATTCCCCTCCTTCCCCATTCCTATCCTTCCCCCCATTCCCCTTCTTCCCCCCGTTGCACTGCTAACCCCCATTCTAATCCCCATACCCCCCCATACCCCTGCTCCCCATACTCCTCTGTTTCCCCAATACACCTCATTCCCCAATTACCCTCCGTCATTTCCCCCCCTCCAATCCTCCCCATTCCCTTCTTTCCCCAATTGCCTCAAGCCCCCATTCACCTCCCCATTCCCCAGTTTCCCCACTCCCCTCCTTCCCCATTCCCAAACTCCCACTATTTCCCTCCTTCCTCCATTCCCCTCCTCCACATACCCCTCCTTCCCCCATTTCCCTCCACCATATTCCCCTCCTTACCAACTCCCCTCCTTCCTCATTCCCCTCCGCCCATTTCGCTCCTTCCCTATTCCCCTCCTTCCCCATTCCCCTCCTTCCCCCACGCGCCTCCTTCCCCCTTTACCCTCCTTCCCGCCATTCCCCTCCGTCCCCCTTTTCCCTCCTTCCCTAATTCCCCTTCTCGTCCATTCCCCATCTCACCCCAATCCCCTCCTTCCCACCATTTGCCTCCTTTCCCATTCCCTTCATTCCCCATTCACCTCCTTCCCTCATTTTCCTCCATCCCCATTCCACTCGGTCCACATTCCTCTTTTCCCCATTCCCCGCCCCACCTTCAAACCCAAATTCTCTCCTACCCCCCTTTCCCTTCCACCCGCTATTCCCATCCTTACCCATTTCCCTCCTTCCCCCATTCCACTCCTCACCCATTCCCCTCCTCCCCATTCCCGTCCTTCCCTTACTTCCCGACGCCCTCCTTCCCCATTTCCCTCCTTCCCCGATTCCCCTCCCCCATTCTCCTCCTTCCCACATTCCCCTCCTTAACAATTCCACTCTTTCACCATTACCCGCCTTCCCCATTCCTCTCCTTCTGACCTCCCCCTCCTCCCCAACTTCCACCATTCGCCTCCTTACCCCATTTCCCTCCTTCCCCACCCCCTCCTTCACCATTCCCCTCCTTTCCCCATTCCCTTCCTTCCCCCATTCCCCTCCTACCCCCATTTCCATCCTCCCACATTCCCCACAACCCCCATTCTCCTCCTCCCCTTTCCCTCCTTCCCCCATTCCCCCATTCGCCTCCTCCGCCCAGTCACCTCCTCTCCATTCCCCTCCTTTCCTCAAGCCCCTCCTTCACTCCATTCCACTCCTTCCCAAATCCCCTTCTTACCCCATTCCCCTCCTTCCCCCATTCCCCTCCTTCACCCCATTCGCCTCCTAACCCCCATTCCCCTCCTGCCCCCAGGCCCCTCCTTCCCCCATTCTCCTCCTTCTCCCCAGAACCCTCCTTCCCCCATTCCCCTCCAACACCCATTTCCCTCCTTCCGCCATTCCCACCAAAACCATTCCCCTCCTTCCCCATTCCCTTCCTTCCCCATTCTCTACATCCGAATTCCCTTCCGCCCCCATTCACCTCCGCCCCCCCCATTCCCCTAATCCTCCATTCCGCTCTTTCGCACCATTCACAACCTCCTCCAAGTCATCTCCACCCCTCCCATTCCCCTCCGTCCCCATTCCCCTCCTGCCCCATTCCCCTCCTCCCCATTCCCCTCCTTCCCCATTCCCCTCCTGCCCCATTCCTCTCCTTCCCCTATTACCCTCCTTCCCCATTCCCGTCCTTCCCCCATTCACCTTCTGCCCACCCCCCATTCACCTTCTTCACCCATTCCCATGCTTCCCCTCATTCACATCCTTTCCCCATTCCCCTTCTTCACCATATCTCCCATTCCCCATTCCCCTCCGCCTCCCATTCTCCTCATTAACATTTCCACTCCTTCACCATTCACATCCTCCCACCATTCTCCTAATTTCCCCTTACCCCAGCTCCACGCAACCCCTCCTTCCGCTTTTTGCTTCCTTCCCCCATTACGCTCCTCCATCCATTACCTATCTTCCCCCATTCCGCTCCTTCTCTCATTCCACTCCTTCCCCAGTTACCCTTCGCACATTCCCCTCCTTCCCCATTCCTCTATCCCAATTCCACTCCTTCCCCATTCCCCTCCTTCCCCAATTATCCCTCGCCCTTTCCCCTCCTTCCCGATTCCCATCCTTCCCCATTTTACTCCATCCCCATTACCCTGCTTCCCCATTTCCCTCCTTCCCCATTCCCATCCTTCGCATTTCTCCTATATCCACATTCCTCTGCACCCCCATTCTCCTCTTTCCCCATTCCCAACCTCCCACTAATTCCCTCCTTCCCCCATTCCCAACCTCCCACTATTCCCCTCCTTCCCCATTCCCCCCTTCCGCCATTCTCTCGTCCTCATTCCCTTCCTTCCCCATTCCCAACCTCCCCCCATTGCCCTCCTCCCCGCAATCCCCTCCTTCCACCCTTTCCCTACATTCCCCATTCCTCTACTTCCCCATTTTCCCTCCTTTCCCCATTCCCCTCCTCCCCCCATTCCACTCATTTCCCCCTTTCCCCATCTACACTCTTTCTCCCGCCTCCCCATTCCCCTCCAGCCCGCAACCCCTCCTTCCCCCATTCCCCTCCTTCCCCCATTCCCCTCCTTCCCCATTCCCCTTCAAACCCCATTCCCCTCGTCCCATTCCCCTCCTTCCGCCATTCCCATCCTCCCCCCATTCCCTGCTCCCTCCATTCCCCTCCTACCCCATTCCCCTCCTTCCCCCCATTCCCCTCCTCCCTCCATTCCCCTCCTCCCCCATTCCCCTCCTTCCCCATTCCCCTCCTTCCCCCATCCCCCTCCTTCCTCCATTCCCCTTCTTCCCCATTCCCCTCATTCACCATTCCCCTCCTTCCCCCCATTCCCCTCCTCCCCCATTCCCCTCCTTCCCCATTCCCATCCTTCCCCATCCCCCTCCTTCCTCCATTCCCCTTCTTCCCGATTCCCCTCATTCCCCATTCCCCTCCTCCACCAATTCCACTCCTTCCCCATTCCCCTACTCCCCCCCGTTGTCTTACTTCCCACAATTCCCCTCCCCTTTCCCGTCTTCCCCTTCCATTCCCCTCCTTCGCCCCATTCCCCTCTTTTCCCATTCCCTTCCCCTCCCCGTTTCCCCTCCTTCCCCGTTCCCCTCCACCCCCCCCCCCGCATTCCACTCCTTGTCCATTCCGTTCATTTCCCATTCCCCTCCTGCCACTAATCTCCTCGTTCCCCCATTCCCCTACTTCCACCATTCCCCTCCTTCTCCCATTCCACTCCTCCCACTATTCCCCTCCTTTCCCCCATTCGCCTCTTCCCCCCATTCCCCTCCTACACCCATTCCTCTCCTTCCCCTCATTCCCCTTCTTCCCCCATTCCCCTCCAACCCCCACTCCCTTCCTTCCCCATTCCCCTCCGTCCCCCATTCTACTCATTGACAATTTCACTCCTTCAACATACCTCCTCCCCCATTAACCTCCTCCACCCATTCCCTATCGTCCCCATTCCCCTCCTTCTCTCATTCCCCTCCTTCCCCAGTTACCCTTCGCACTTTCCCCTCCTTTCCCCATTCCCCTCCGTCCCCAATTGCTCTCCGCCCTTTCCCCTCCTTCCCCCATCTCCCGCATTCCACTCCTTGTCCATTCCGTTCATTTCCCATTCCCCTCCTGCCACTATTCCCCTCCTTCCCCCACTCCCCTACTTCCACCATTCCCCTCCTTCCCCATTACCCTTCAATCCCCATTCCCCTCGTCCTCCATTCCCTCCTTCCGCCATTCCCATCCTCCCCCATTCCCCTCCTTCCTCCATTCCCCTCCTCCCCCATTCTCCTCCTTCCCCCATTCCCCTCCTCCATCCATTCCCCTCCTCCCCTCATTCCCCTCCTTCCCCCATTCCCCTCTTTCCCCCATTCCCCTGCTTCCACCATTCCCCTCCTTCCCCCATTCCCCTCCTTCCCCATTCCCGTCCTCGACCAATTCCACTCATTCCCCATTCCCCTACTCCGTTTGCCTATTTCACCATTTCCCCTCCCGTTTCCCCTCTTTCCCGCTCCCATTCCCCTCCTTCGCCCCATTCCCCTCCATCCCCATTCCCTTCTCCTCCCCCTTTCCCCTCCTTCCCCCATTTCCCTCCATCCCCCGCATTCCACTCCTTGTCCAATCCCTTCATTTTCCATTCCCCTCCTGCCAATATTCCCCTCCTTCCCCCATTCCCCTACTTCCCCCAATCCCCTCCTTCCCCCCATTCCCTTGCTCCCACTATTCCCCTCCTTCCCCCTATTCCCCTCTTCCCCTATTCCCCTCCTTCCCCATACCCCTCTAACCCACATTTACCACTGTCAAAACCTATGTTTTCAACTCACGGGACCTCTGATCAATGAAGGCATTACATTTAGTGGAACCATGGAAAATGTTAGATTGGATCTCAGTGAAGGCAATCTCTCTGAACGAAGATTTAGTGGGGGTAAAAATTCAATTACGCCGAGTGTGGATCACGAACGAGAGTGGAATATGTGACCTCAGTGTATAAGGATTACTGGAAGCATCTGCCGGTGCAGAATTATACAAAGTGTGGTTCTCCCAACAGAATGGCATATCTGACAACAGTGAACAATATTACTGCAAGTATCTGCCTGTGTAGAATAGTGCTGAGTGTGTGTCTCCGACCAGAGTGGAATATCTGACAGCAGTAAACAAGGATTACTGAAAGCATCTGTCAGTGCAGAATTATACGGAATGAGGGTCTGTCACCAGAGTCGAATATCTAGAACATAGAACATAGAACATGACAGCGCAGTACAGGCCCTTCGACCCTCGAAGTTACGCCGACCTGCGAAACCACATCTACACTATTATTTTTTTGTCCATATGTCTATCCAATGACCATTTGAATGTCCTTAGTGTTGGCGAGTCCACTACTGTAGCAGGCAGGGCATTCCACGCCCTTCCTACTCTCTGAGTAAAGAACCTACCTCTGACATCTATGTTCTATGTCCACATTCGCACTAACGACATCGGTAGGAAAGGGGACAAGGATGTCAGGCAGGCTTTCAGGGAGCTAGGATGGAAGCTCAGAACGAGAACAAACAGAGTTGTTATCTCTCGGTTGTTGCCCGTGCCACGTGATAACGAGATGAGGAATAGGGAGAGAGAGCAATTAAACACGTGGCTACAGGGATGGTGCAGGCGGGAGGGATTCAGATTTCTGGATAACTGGGGCTCTTTCTGGGGAAGGTGGGACCTCTACAGACAGGATGGTCTACACCTGAACCTGAGGGGCACAAATATCCTGGGGGGGGGGAGATTGGTTAGTGCTCTTTGGGGGGGGGTTAAACTAATGCAGCAGGGGCATGGAAAACTGGATTGTAGAGACTATAGAGGTCAGGAGCACAGATTTGACTTCGCAGGAGGGGGGGGCCAGGGTTCAGGTAGGTGGTTTGAAGTGTGTCTACTTCAATGCCAGGAGTATACGAAATAAGGTAGGGGAACTGGCAGCATGCGTTGGTACCTGGGACTTCGAAGTTGTGGCCATTTCGGAGACATGGATAGAGCAGGGACAGGAATGGTTGTTGCAGGTTCTGGGGTTTAGGTGTTTTAGTAAGCTCAGAGAAGGAGGCAAAAGAGGGGAGGTGTGGCGCCGCTAGTCAAGAACAGTATTACGGTGGCGGAGAGGATGCTAGATGGGGACTCATCCTCCGAGGTAGTATGGGCTGAGGTTAGAAACAGGAAAGGAGAGGTCACCCTGTTGGGAGTTTTCTCTAGGCCTACAAATAGTTCTAGGGATGTAGAGGAAAGGATGGCGAAGATGATTCTGGATAAGAGCGAAAGTAACAGGGTAGTTATTATTGGAGACTTTAACTTTCCAAATATTGAAAGGAAAAGATATAGTTCGAGTACATTATATGGGTCGTTTTTTGTACAATGTGTGCAGGAGGGTTTCCTGACACAATTTGTTGACAGGCCAACAAGAGGCGAGGCCACATTGGATTTGGTTTTGGGTAATGAACCAGGCCAGGTGTTAGATTTGGAGGACTGTGACCACAATTCTGTGACGTTGACGTTAGTGATAGAAAGGGATAAGTATACCCCGCAGGGCAAGAGTTATAGCTGGGGGAAGGGCAATTATGATGCCATTAGACATGACTTGGGAGGAGTAAGTTGGAGAAGTAGGCTGCAAGTGTTGGGCACACTTGATATGTGGAGCTTGTTCAAGGAACAGCTACTGCGTGTTCTTGATAAGTACGTACCGGTCAGGCAGGGAGGAAGGCGTCGAGCGAGCGAACAGTGGTTGACCAAAGAAGTGGAATCTCTTGTTAAGAGGAAGAAGGAGGCCTATTTGAAGATGAGGTGTGATGTTTCAGTTGTAGCGCTTGATAGTTACAAGGTAGCGAGGAAGGATCTAAAGAGAGAGCTAAGACGAGCAAGGAGGGGACATGAGAAGTATTTGGCAGGTAGGATCAAGGAAAACCCAAAAGCTTTCTATAGGTATGTCAGGAATAAAAGAATGACTAGGGTAAGAGTAGGGCCAGTCAAGGACAGGGATGGGAAGTTGGGTGAGGAGTCTGAAGAGATAGGCGAGATACTAAATGAATATTTTTCGTCAGTATTCACTCAGGAAAAAGAGAATGTTGTGGAGGAGAATGCTGAGACCCAGGCTATTAGAATAGATGGCATTGAGGTACGTAGGGAAGAGGTGTTGGCAATTCTGGACAGGCTGAAAATAGATAAGACCCCGGGGCCTGATGGGATTTATCCTAGGATTCTCTGGGAGGCCAGGGAAGAGATTGCTGAGCCTTTGGCTTTGATTTTTATGTCATAATTGGCTACAGGAATAGTGCCAGAGGACTGGAGGATAGCAAATGTGTTCCCTTTGTTTAAGAAGGGGAGTAGAGACAACCCCGGCAACTATAGACCGGTGAGCCTCACGTCGTTGTGGGTAAAGTCTTGGAGGGGATTATAAGAGACAAGATTTATAATCATCTAGATAGGAATAATATGATTAGGGATAGTCAGCATGGCTTTGTGAAGGATAGGTCATGCCTCACAAACCTTATCGAGTTCTTTGAGAAGGTGACTGAACAGGTAGACGAGGGTAGAGCAGTTGATGTGGTGTATATGGATTTCAGTAAAGCGCCTGATAAGGTTCCCCACGGTCGGCTACTGCATAAAATACGGAGGCTGGGGATTGAGGGTGATTTAGAGATATGGATCATAAATTGGCTTGCTGAAAGAAGACAGAGGGTGGTGGTTGATGGGAAATGTTCAGAATGGAGCTCAATTACAAGTGGCGTACCACAAGGATCTGTTCTGGGGCCGTTGCTGTTTGTCATTTTTATAAATGACCTAGAGGAGGGCGCAGAAGAGTGGGTGAGTAAATTTGCAGACGACACTAAAGTCGGTGGTGTTGTCGACAGTGCGGAAGGATGTTACAGGTTACAGAGGGACATAGATAAGCTGCAGAACTGGGCTGAGAGGTGGCAAATGGAGTTTAATGTAGAGAAGTGTGAGGTGATTCACTTTGGAAGGAATAACAGGAATGCGGTATATTTGGCCAATGATGAAATTCTTTGAAGTGTGGATGAGCAGAGGGATCTCGGTGTCCATGTACATAGATCCCTGAAAGTTGCCACCCAAGTTCATAGGGTTGTGAAGAAGGCCTATTGTCTGTGGGCCTTTATTGGTAGAGGGATTGAGTTCCGGAGTCATGAGGTCATGTTGCAGTTGTACAAAACTCTGGTACGGCCGCATTTGGAGTATTGCGTGCAGTTCTGGTCACCTCATTATAGGAAGGACGTGGAAGCTTTGGAACGGGTGCAGAGGAGATTTACCAGGATGTTGCCTGGTATGGAGGGAACATCTTATGAGGAAAGGCTGATGGACTTGAGGTTATTTTCGTTAAAGAGAAGAAGGTTAAGGGGAGACTTAATAGAGGCATGCAAAATGATCAGAGGGTGAGATAGGGTGGACAGTGAGAGCCTTCTCCCGCGGATGGAAATGGCTAGCACGAGGGGACATAGCTTTAAACTGAGGGGTAATAGATATAGGACAGAGGTTTCGGTTATCTGGACCACTGGGAGCTCTTCCGGGGCAGGTGTGACCTGTATAAGATGGACGGGTTGCATCTAAACCGGAGAGGCATAAATATCCTGGCCGCGAGATTTGCTAGTGTCACACTGGAGGGTTTAAACTAGTATGGCAGGGGGGTGGGCACGGGAGCAATAGGTCAGAAGGTGAGAGCGTTGAGGGAGAACTAGGGAATATGGACAGTGTGGCTCTGAGGCAGAGCAGACGGGGAGAAGTTGCTGAACACAGCGGGTCTGGTGGCCTGAAGTGCATATGTTTTAATGCAAGGAGCATTACGGGTAAGGCAGATGAACTTAGAGCTTGGATTAGTACTTGGAACTATGATGTTGTTGCCATTACAGAGACCTGGTTGAGGGAAGGGCAGGATTGGCAGCTAAACGTTCCAGGATTTAGATGTTTCAGGCGGGATAGAGGGGGATGTAAAAGGGGAGGCGGAGTTGCGCTACTTGTTCAGGAGAGTATCACAGCTATACAGCGAGAGGACACCTCAGAGGGCAGTGAGGCTATATGGGTAGAGATCAGGAATAAGAAGGGTGCAGTCACAATGTTGGGGGTATACTACAGGCCTCCCAACAGCCAGCGGGAGATAGAGGAGCAGATAGGTAGACAGATTTTGGAAAAGAGTAAAAACAACAGGGTTGTGGTGATGGGAGACTTCAACTTCCCCAATATTGACTGGGACTCACTTAGTGCCAGGGGCTTAGACGGGGCAGAGTTTGTAAGGAGCATCCAGGAGGGCTTCTTAAAACAATATGTAAACAGTCCAACTAGGGAAGGGGCGGTACTGGACCTGGTATTGGGGAATGAGCCCGGCCAGGTGGTAGATGTTTCAGTAGGGGAGCATTTCGGTAACAGTGACCACAATTCAGTAAGTTTTAAAGTACTGGTGGACAAGGATAAGAGTGGTCCGAGGATGAATGTGCTAAATTGGGGGAAGGCTAATTATAACAATATTAGGCGGGACCTGAAGAACATAGATTGGGGGCGGATGTTTGAGGGCAAATCAACATCTGACATGTGGGAGGCTTTCAAGTGTCAGTTGAAAGGAATACAGGACAGGCATGTTCCTGTGAGGAAGAAAGATAAATACGGCAATTTTCGGGAACCTTGGATGACGAATGATATTGTAGGCCTCGTCAAAAAGAAAAAGGAGGCATTTGTCAGGGCTAAAAGGCTGGGAACAGACGAAGCCTGTGTGGCATATAAGGAAAGTAGGAAGCAACTTAAGCAAGGAGTCAGGAGGGCTAGAAGGGGTCATGAAAAGTCATTGGCAAATAGGGTTAAGGAAAATCCCAAGGCTTTTTACACTTACATAAAAAGCAAGAGGGTAGCCAGGGAAAGGGTTGGCCCACTGAAGGATAGGCAAGGGAATCTATGTGTGGAGCCAGAGGAAATGGGCGAGGTACTAAATGAATACTTTGCATCAGTATTCACCAAAGAGAAGGAATTGGTAGATGTTGAGTCTGGAGAAGGGGGTGTAGATAGCCTGGGTCACATTGTGATCCAAAAAGACGAGGTGTTGGGTGTCTTAAAAAATATTAAGGTAGATAAGTCCCCAGGGCCGGATGGGATCTACCCCAGAATACTGAAGGAGGCTGGAGAGGAAATTGCTGAGGCCTTGACAGAAATCTTTGGATCCTCTCTGTCTTCAGGGGATGTCCCGGAGGACTGGAGAATAGCCAATGTTGTTCCTCTGTTTAAGAAGGGTGGCAGGGATAATCCCGGGAACTACAGGCCGGTGAGCCTTACTTCAGTGGTAGGGAAATTACTGGAGAGAATTCTTCGAGACAGGATCTACTCCCATTTGGAAGCAAATGGACGTATTAGTGAGAGGCAGCACGGTTTTGTGAAGGGGAGGTCGTGTCTCACTAACTTGATCGAGTTTTTCGAGGAGGTCACTAAGATGATTGATGCAGGTAGGGCAGTAGATGTTGTCTATATGGACTTCAGTAAGGCCTTTGACAAGGTCCCTCATGGTAGACTAGTACAAAAGGTGAAGTCACACGGGATCAGGGGTGAACTGGCAAGGTGGATACAGAACTGGCTAGGCCATAGAAGGCAGAGGGTAGCAATGGAGGGATGCTTTTCTAATTGGAGGGCTGTGACCAGTGGTGTTCCACAGGGATCAGTGCTGGGACCTTTGCTCTTTGTAGTATATATAAATGATTTGGAGGAAAATGTAACTGGTCTGATTAGTAAGTTTGCAGACGACACAAAGGTTGGTGGAATTGCGGATAGCGATGAGGACTGTCTGAGGATACAGCAGGATTTAGATTGTCTGGAGACTTGGGCGGAGAGATGGCAGATGGAGTTTAACCTGGACAAATGTGAGGTAATGCATTTTGGAAGGGCTAATGCAGGTAGGGAATATACAGTTAATGGTAGAACCCTCAGGAGTATTGAAAGTCAAAGAGATCTAGGAGTACAGGTCCACAGATCACTGAAAGGGGCTACACAGGTGGAGAAGGTAGTCAAGAAGGCATACGGCATGCTTGCCTTCATTGGCCGGGGCATTGAGTATAAGAATTGGCAAGTCATGTTGCAGCTGTATAGAACCTTAGTTAGGCCACACTTGGAGTATAGTGTTCAATTCTGGTCGCCACACTACCAGAAGGATGTGGAGGCTTTAGAGAGGGTGCAGAAGAGATTTACCAGAATGTTGCCTGGTATGGAGGGCATAAGCTATGAGGAGCGATTGAATAAACTCGGTTTGTTCTCACTGGAACGAAGGAGGTTGAGGGGCGACCTGATAGAGGTATACAAAATTATGAGGGGCATAGACAGAGTGGATAGTCAGAGGCTTTTCCCCAGGGTAGAGGGGTCAATTACTAGGGGGCATAGGTTTAAGGTGAGAGGGGCAAAGTTTAGAGTAGATGTACGAGGCAAGTTTTTTACGCAGAGGGTAGTGGGTGCCTGGAACTCACTACCGGAGGAGGTAGTGGAGGCAGGGACGATAGGGACATTTAAGGGGCATCTTGACAAATATATGAATAGGATGGGAATAGAAGGATACGGACCCAGGAAGTGTAGAAGATTGTAGTTTAGTCGGGCAGTATGGTCGGCACGGGCTTGGAGGGCCGAAGGGCCTGTTCCTGTGCTGTACATTTCTTTGTTCTTTGTTCTTTGTTTGTTGTCAGAGGTAGGTTCTTTACGCAAATAGTGGTGAGGCCGTGGAATGCCCTACCTGCAATAGTCGTGAACTCGCCAACATTGAGGGCATTTAAAAGTTTATTGGAGAATCATATGGATGACAATGGCATAGTGTAGGTTAGATGGCTTTTGTTTTTTGACTTCCCATTTCGGTGCAACATCGTGGGCCGAAGGGCCTGCACTGCACTGTATCGTTCTATGTTCTATGTTCTATGTTCTATCTGTCTTATATCTATCTCCCCTCAATTTAAAGGTATGTCCCCTCGTGCTAGACATAACCATCCGAGGAAAAAAGCTCTCACTGTCCACCCTATCCAATCTTCTGATCATCTTGTATGCCTCAATTAAGTCACCTCTTAACCTTCTTCCCTCTAACGAAAACAGCCTCACGTCCCTCAGCCTTTCCTCATAAGATCTTCCCTCCATGCCAGGCAGCATGCTGGTCAATCTACTCTGCACCCTTTCCAATGCTTCCACGTCCGTCCTACAATGCGGCGACCAAAATTGCACGCAATACTCCAAATGCGGTCGCACCAGAGTGTTGTACAGCTGCAACATGACCTCATGGCTCCTAAACTCAATCCCTCTTCCAATAAAAGCTAACACACCGTCGCCTTCTTAACAACCCTCTGAACCTGGGTGGCAACTTTCTGGGATCAATGTACATGGACACTGAGATCTCTCTGCTCATCCACACTACCAAGAATGTTACCATTAGCTCAGTACTCATTCTTCCAGTTATTCCTTCCAAAATGAATCACCTCACACTTTTCTGCATTAAATTACATTTGCCACCTCTCAGCCCAGCGCTGCAGCTTATCTATGTCCCTCTGTAACTTGTAACATCCTTCGGCACTGTCCACAACTCCACCGACTTTAGTGTCATCCGCAAATTTACTCACCTATCTTTCTACCCCCTCCTCCAGGGCATTTATAAAAATGACAAACATCAGTGGCCCCAAAACAGATCCTTGTGGTACACCACTAGTAACTGGACTCCAGTCTGAACATTTCTCATCAACCACCACACTTTGTCTCCTTCCAGCTAGCCAATTTCTGATCCAAGCTGCTAAATCACACTGAATCCCATGCCTCCGTATTTTCTGAAGTAGCCTAACATGGGGAACCTTATCAAACGCTTTACTGAAATCCATATACACCACAGCAACTGCTTTACCCTCATCCATCTGTTTGTCAACGTCTCAATCAACTCTAGACGTTGTGTGAGGCAGGACCTATCCTTCACAAAACCGTGTTGACTATCTCTAATCAAATTATTCCTTTCCAGATGATTATACATCCTATCTCTTATAAACATTTCCAAGGTTTTTCCCACAACAGAAGTAAGGCTCACTGGTCTATAGTTAAAGGGGTTATCTCTACTGCCCTTCTTGAATAAGGGGACAACATTTTCTATCCTCCAGTCTTCTGACGCTATTCCTGAAGACAAAGATGACTTAAAGATCAAGGCCAAAGGCTCAGCATTCTCCTTCCTAGCTTCCCAGAGAATCCTAGGAAAAATCCCATCCGGCCCAGGTGACTTAACTATTTTCACACTTTCCAGAATTGCTAACATCTCCTCCTTATAAACCTCAAGCCCTTGTAGTCTAATAGATTGAATCTCTGTATTCTCCTCGACAACATTGACTTTTTCCTGCGTGAATACTGACGAAAGATATTCATTTAGCACCTCTCCTATCTCCTCGGACTCCAAGCACAACTTCCCACTACTGTCCTTGACTGGCCGTACTCTTACCCTCGTCATTCTTTTATTCCTGACATATTTATAGAAAGTATTAGGGAATGTAGACTGGGAGCAGCTGTTTAAGGGTAAATCCACACTTTAAATTTGGGTTTCTTTTAAGGAAAGGTTGAACAGAGTGCAGGACAGAAATGTTCCTGTGAAAATGAGGGATAGAAATGGCAAGATTAGGGAACCATGGATGACGGCTGTAATTGTGAGTCTAGCTAAGATGAAAAAGGAAGAAGACATACGATCTAGTAAACTTAAAACTGATGAAGTTTTGGAGGAATATCGGGAAAGTAGCATAAATCTCAAACGCGCAATAAAGAGGGCTAATAGGGGTCATGGAATATCTTTGGCTAACAGTGTTAAGGAAAATCCCAAAGCCTTTTATTCGTATATAAGGAGCAAGAGGGTAACTAGGGAAAAATTGGCCGACTCAAAGACAAAAGGGAATTTATGCGTGGAGTCAGATGAAATGGGTGAGATTCTTAATGAGTACTTTGCATCGGTATTCATCAAGGAGAGGAACATGACGGATGTTGAGGTTAGGGATGGATGTCGGCATAAGGAAGGGGGAAGTTTTGGGTATTCTAAAAGGCATTAAGGTGGACAAGTCCCCATGTCCGGATGGGATCTATCCCAGGTTGTTGAGGGAATCGAGGGACGAAATAGCTGGCGCCTTAATAGATATCTTTGCAGCATCCTTGAGCACGTATGAGGTCCCGGAGGACTGGAGAATTGCTAAAGTTGTCCCTTTGTTTAAGAGGGGTAGCAGGGATAATCCAGGGAATTATAGACCTTTGAGCTTGACGTCAGTGGTAGGCAAACTTTTGGAGAATATACTGAGGGATAGGATCTATTCACACTTGGAAGAAAATAGACTTATCAGTGATAGGCAGCATAGTTTTGTACAGGGAAGATCTTGTCTTTGAAACCTAATAGAATTATTTGAGGAAGTGACAAAGTTAATGGATGAGGGAAGGGCTGTCGTATACATGGACTTCAATAAGGCGTTTGATAAAGTTTCCCATGGCAGGTTGTATGGAAAAAATGAAGTCGCATGGGGTTCAGGGTGTACAAGCTAGATGGATAAAGAACTGCTGGGCAACAGGAAACAGAGAGTAGTGGTGGAAAGGAGTTTCTCAAAATGGACAAAGGTGACTAGTGGTGTTCCACGGGGATCCGTGCTCGGACCACTGTTGTTTGTGATATACATAAATGTTCTGGACGAAGGTACAGGTGGTCTGATTAGCAAGTTTTCAGATGATACTAAGATGGGTGCAGTTGCATATAGCGAGGGGGACTGCCAATGAATACAGCAAAATATAGATAGTTTGGAGAGTTGGGCAGAGAAATGGCAGATTGAGTTCAATCCAGACAAATGCGAGATGATGCATTTTGGAAGAACCAATTCGAGAGAGGACTATACGGTCAATGGAAGAGTCCTGGGGAAAATTGGTGTACAGAGGGAACTGGGAGTTCAGGTTCATTGTACCCTGAAGGTGACAACGCAGGTCGATAGAGTGTTCAAGAAGGCAGACAGCATGCTTGCCTTCATCGGACTGGGTATTGAGGACAAGAATCGGCAGGTCATGTTACAGTTGTATAAGATTTTCGTCAGACCACATTTGGAATACTGCGTGCAGTTCTGGTCGCCACATTACGAGAATGATGTGGATGCTTTAGAGAGGGTGCAGAGGAATTTCACCAGGATGTTGCCTGGCATGCAGGGTGCTAGCTATGAAGACAGGTTAGTATTGTTTTCGTTGGAAAGGCAGAGGTTCGGGGGGACCTGATTGAGGTCTACAAAATTATGAGAGGTATGGACAGGGTGGATAGCAAGAAGCTTTTTCCAAGAGTGGTGGTGTGAATTACAAAGGGTCACGATTTCAAGGTGAGAGGGGGAAAGGTTAAAGGAGATGTGCGTGGAAAGTGTTTTACGTAGAGAGTGGTGGGTGCCTGGAACGCTTTGCCAGCGGAGGTGGTAGAGGCGGGCACGATAGCTTCATTTAAGATGTATCTAGATAGATATATGAACGGGAGGGGAACAAAGGGAAGTGGATCCTTGGAAAATAGGCGACAGTTTTAGATAGAGGATCTGGATCGGCGCTGGCTGGGAGGGCCAAAGGGCCTGTTGCTGTGCTGTAATTTTCTTTGTTTTTTTGTACTTTGTGTTCTCACTGTATTTATAACTGTTTCAGACATCAGTTCATTCCCAAAGCAATAACCAAGGTATTGATGCTTTAAATTTCCCACGTTCTTTCATGTTTTCTTCTGAGATGAATTAATAATTCCGATTGTCTTTACTTAACTGAGCAGAGACGAAATGGCCAGAGCAAATTGCAACACGAAGAGGCCATTCGGCCCCTCGAGCCTGCTCTGCTATACAACAAGATCATAGCTGAGCTGATTGTTGATTTAATCTCCATCCTCCTGTCTGCCTCCCTACAACCCTGTCCTCCATTGTTAATTCAAACCGCTCAAATCAGACTTGACTATATTCAATGACCCCGCCACACCAGTGAGCCACTGAGAGTAGACATTGATCCTCGTCACCCTCTTACTGCGGAAACTGTGTTCCCTACTTCACTATTCCCTCACCAGAGGACGCAGCTTTCCAACATTTACTGTGGTCATCGTTTCGGAATTCTATCTGTTTTAAGGACGAAAATACGAAGAAGGATCAGGAATGCGCTATTCCTCCTCGCGACTCTGCTTCACAGTTTAACCAGACCATGTCTGATCTGATAGTACCCTCAGTTCAGCATACGGCCTGCTCCCGATCACCTCTTCACTCCCTGCTTACCAAGAACATACCAATCTCTGCTTTAAAAAGATTCAAAGATACTCCTTCAACCGCCAGTGATAGGATTTAAGTTATCATTATTCACGACCCTCTCAGAGTAAACAAATTATCCTAATTTTCCTTTTAAACGGACGACCCGTTATTTTGAAACAGTGACCCCCCAATTCTACATTTTCCTACAAGAGAAAACATCTTCTCCACATCCACCTTTTCAATACCCTTCTGGATCTGATATATTTCAATAAAGTCGCCTCTTGCTCTTTAAACTCTAGCGGATATGATACATATAACCATTCCAACTTTCCCTCATGGGACAAATTCCGGGCATTATTCTGATGCCTTTCTGTGAATGACTTCCAACGCATTTACATCCTTCCTTAACTAAAGTGACCCATGTTGTCCAGAGTATACCAAATGTGGTATCGCTCGTACAACTGAAGTGTAAACTCCATACTTTTTCATTGAATACTCCTCTCAGTAAATGAAAACGTTCTGTTAGATTTCTCAATTACTTGCTCTGTCTGCACACTGTGAGTCATTCGCCAGGATACCCAGATGTATCGCACCTCAGAGATTTGCAATCTCTCATCATCTTGGTAATGTGTTCTTCTTTTCTTCCTGCTCCCAAACTGGATCAATTCACATTTTCCCCACATTATTCTCTAGCTAACAGATCTTTGCCCAACCCCTTAACTTCTCTCTATTTGTCGTTGCCTCCATTTGTCAACTTCACAACTTTCCTTCCGACATATCTTTGAGTTGTCAATAATTTTGGCAACCACGCTTCCAAACATTTCATCCGAGTCATTTGTATCAATTGCAAACAGTCGAGGTCGCAGAACAGTTCCCTTTGACAACCAAACCTTCCATCTTGCCAACGTGTTCTGCCGAGCCCCTGCTTCCTTTTATCCAACCAATTGTCTACATTTACCAACATGTTACCCAAAAGCATCAGTTTTGTTAGTTATTTAATTTCGGTAATACCGTGTGGTCTCACTTTACCAAATCTCTTCTGAAAGTATCTCACAAACCTTTTTATTAAATTAAAACCAATACTGCAATTCTCTCACTCGACACACATGTTATGACGGGAGGATACATCAGATCGGAGTCGGGGCACTTGTCATCACGCATCTCAAAAATTGTCACCCGTGTCTCTTTGGTGATTGTAATTTTCGGAGGTACTTCTCTCCCACGGCTCGGTAGCACAGTGGTTATCACTGTTGCTTCGCAGCGCCAGGAACCCGATTTTGATCCAGGGCGTGGGTGACTGTCTGTGCGGAGTCTGCGTGTTCCCCCCGTGTCTGCGTGGGTTTCCTCAGGGTGCACCGGTTTCCTCCCACAAGTCCCGAAAGACGTGTTGTTAGGTGAATTAGACATTCTGAATTCTCCCTCAGTGTACCCGAAAAGGCGCCGGAGTGTGGACACTCGGGGATTTTCACAGTCACTTCATTGCAGTGTTAATGTAAAACTACGTGTGACACCAATAAAGGTTAATATTATTATTTCCTGGCTTATTGCTGCTTCTTGGATTTAACTTGTGTATTCGACAGTGAAGGTCAATGCAAAATACCTGTTCGATTCAAGTGCCACTTTCCTATTTTCCATTTCCATTCTGCAGACTCACTTTTTATACGTCTTCTTCAGATATTGATAAAAATACTTACCATCTGTTTTGTTTTCTCAGAGGCAGAATCTACAGACACTTACAGAGGCAAGGACTGATGAAGAACAGTCCGCATGGATTTGTGAGTGGAAAATTACGACTCACCAATTTAATTGAAATTCATGAATGGTAACCAACAAGGGCGATGAGGGCACTGAAGTCGACGTTGTCTACATGGACCTTTACAAGGCCTTTGACAAGGTACCGCATGGTAGGTTGTTGCATCAGGTTAAATCTCTTGGGATCCACGGTGAAGTAGCCAATTGGACACAAAATTGGCTTGACGACAGAGGACAAAGGGTGGTTGCAGAGGTTTCTTTTTGAAACTGTCGGACTCAAACCAGCAGTGTACCTCAGGGATCAGTGCTGGGTCCACGATTTTTTGTTATTTCCATCAATGATTTGGATGAGTGTCCATCGAAGACATAATTCTCTGAACTACAGCATATTCTTCTCACCTTAGATGCCAGTGCAGTTGCCAGTTTTAGTGATGATGGGGATTGGATGCAAATGGAGAATATGTTGAAAGGCTCCTCATGCCCTCTGTTAGTGACGAGAAATATTCCGTTCAAACTGAAAGTACGGGCAGGTAAATAATCCAAAAGAAATTCCTAATTGTAACTCCAATCTTGTTGAAACATTAAAGATTCCCAGCAAGCTTCAAAGGGTAGATGCAGAGAGAATGATCTCCCTCATGGGGGAATCCAGGAAAGGAGCCATAGTTTCATAATAGGCTGTCTAAGATGGGGATTAGGAGAAAGATCTCCTCTCGGCAGGGTTCAGTGTTTGACTTCTCTTCCCGAGTGAACAGTGGAGGTCGGTTCATGGAATATACTCAGGGCTGAGTTAGTCAGATTTTATATCGACAAGGTAGTCAAGGGCAATGGGGCCACGGGCTTGAAAATTATATGGAGCACACAGTCAGGTCATTCATGTTTGTATTGAAGGACGAAGCAGACTCGAGGTCCCCAGTGTGCAAGTCCGCTCTTATTTCTTTTGGTCGTTTAATATTTGGTATTTTCAAATAATTATTGAGAGGGTAACTGTTGATTGACTCCAAAAGATATTGCTCGTAATTGGAAAATATTGAAATATCTATTCCACAGGCATGGTATTAGGGGACACCTTTTGACACAGAGTTAGATACAGTTGGTAGGTTCAGTTACCCGCGTTTCAATGTAGGAGCTATTCCTGGAGTTATATCATAGATCATAGAATTTACAGTGCAGAAGGTGGCCATTAAAAAAAATAGATTTAGAGTACCCAATTCTTTTTTTGTACCAATTATGGATCAATTTAGCCTGGCCAATACACCCAGTGCACATGATTGGGTGAGGGACGAGACCCACAAAGACGGAAGAATGTGCAAACTCCACATGGACAGTAACCCAGGGCCAGGATTGAACTCTGGTCCTGGAGCTGTGATAGATCAGTGCTATCCGCTGTGCACCCTACTTAAGGCCACACATCCAGGCTACCCACGTAACCCTACCTAACCTTTTGAATACTAAGAGTAAAATTGGCATGGCCAATGCACCAAACCTGCACAGCTTTGGACGGTGGGACAAAACTGCAGCACCCAGAGGAAACCACACTGACACTGGAGAAAGTGCAAACTCCACACAGAGAATCACATGATGCCGGAAATGAACCGAGGTCCCTGGAGTTGTGGGGGTAAGTGCTAACCACTGTGCCAGCGTGCCGTGTGAAACAACATACTGTATTTTGTACTTAAAATTAATGCACAATGGACTGAAGTTTGTTGCATGAAAATGCTCCTGTTTAGCTGAATACTCACCGATCAGCGGCATACTTGAGTCCACATCATGACGAGAATGAAGAGGTGAGGCAGGATTATCCTGACAGTTAAGTTAAAGACTCAAAATGCACAATGCTGACATGCGACTAATCATTTCGAAACGGCTTAGGGAGTCAAATCATTTTTACGCCATTTCGTCATGGGCAGCATGGCCCAGTTAAATATGGAAAGCAGGGAAACCCATACAACCCAGTGTTAGGGGGCATGGCTTAGAAACCACACACGACAGTAATCTATGTATAGCACTTAATGATTTCCCCCTTAGCTGTTCCAATTCAATACCAAAATCCAATTAATCCAAAACCCCTTTACAAGGACGTGGGCCAGCACACTGTATTCTCACTAGACAGGACTGTTCTGATCCAGTTTAGCGAGCAGTTCAAACTTCTTCTGGAAAACAACTACATCTTTCAAATTACCAATGCAGTTTGACACACCCAATGTGGTTTTCACTGGAACAGCTTTTTAAACTGAAAACAGAGAAAACACGTGTTCTCCCTTCTGTAGCCCAAAGCAGTCAAACTGAAACGGAAACTCCTTCTCACCTCACAGCCACAGCCCAATGTGCTGCGAGTCACATGATAAGAAACTTTTCTTAAATGGACACTCACATGACACTAGTCTCAAAAAGATTCCACCGGAACCATGGCACAGAACCCCTTCCGGAAATTTATGAGGCATCATGTGAGGCCTACAGGGCAGAAGGAGGACATTTGTCTCAACGGGTCTGCACGGACCCTTCGAAAAATCACATACTCAATTCCCCGCCCTCCAAGGCCTCTTTTCCGTGACCTAATCTGCACATCCCTGGACACTAAGAGGCAATCTCGCATGGCCAATCCACTGCATCCACACGTCTTTTGAGCACCCGGAGAATACCCACGCAGACACGGGGAGAACGTACAAAACAGCGCACAGACGGTCATCCCAGGCCGGAATTGAACCCGGGTTCCTGGCACCGTGATGCAGCAGTGTTAATTGGAGGATGGCTAATGTAACTCCTCGATTTAAAAATGGAGTTATAGAGAAAGTAGACAGGTAAAAATAAATTATAAACAATAAGCCTGACGTCATTCGTGGGGAAAATGCTAGAATCCATTATGAAAAATGAAACATGAAATTAAAATCGCTTATTGTCGCAAGTAGGCTTCAAATGAAGTTGCTGTGAAAAGCCACTAGTCGCCACATTGCGGCGCCTGTTCGGGGAGGCCTGTACGGGAATTAAACCGTGCTGCTGGCCTGCCTTGGTCTGCTTTCAAAGCCAGCTCTTTAGCCCTGTGCTAAACCAAATCAAAGATTTAATTGCAGAGCACTTCGAAAACAGTGGCCGGATCGTTGATAGTCAGCATGGATTCATGGAGGCGAAATCGAGCTTGACAAATTTATTGGAATTCTTCGAGGATGCAACTAATATAATTGATGAATGGGGTCAATTGGATGTGGTATATTTGGACTTTCAGACGGCTTTGACAAAGTCCTGCATAAAAGATGAGTGTGTAAAATTAAAGCACATTGGATTGGGGTTAGTGTATTCAGATGCACAGAAAACTGGGTTGCAAACTGGATACAAGAGTAGGAATTAACGGGTCTTTTACCAAATGGCAGGAAGTGACTAGTGGTGTACCACAGGGGTCAGTGCTAGGACCCAGCTATTCACAATATATAGTAATGATTTTGATGATGGAACAAAACGTCATGCCATCAGATTTGCAGATGATTACAAGTTGGGTGGAAGTGTGAGCTGTGTGGAGGATGCGGAGATTCTTCACTGTGATTTGGACACGTTGAGTGAGTGGGCAAATGAATGACGTGTCACTGAAGATAAGCATGCAGGTGCAGCAAGCGGTAAAGAAGGCAAATGGTATGTTGGTCTTCATTGCGAGCGGATTAGAATACAGGAGCAGGGATGTCCGAGTGCAATTATACAGGGCCTTGGTGAGGCCACACCTGGAATATCAGTTTTGGTCTCCTTATCTGAGGAAGGTAGTTTAGCTATACAGGGAGCTCAGCGAAGGTCTACCAGACTGATTCCTGGCATGGTACGTATGGCATAAGAGGAGAGATTGAATCGGATAGGATTGTATTCTCTGGAGTTCAGAAGAAAGAGGAGGGGGGATCTCATAGAAACTAATTAAATTCTAACTTTTCTGGCTTGCCCCGGCGTTAGGCAAATGTTTACTCTTTTTATGAACACTTTTTCATTTGCTCCAGAATAATCGAGCAGATGCAGGAGAAATCGACGCGCATTTTCAATGTTTTATAATATTCGTATTTAGTTTATATGAATATGTTTAAACTGTATATAAAGCTACAGCAAGATATATTTTGTAAACTTTAGTTTGGCATCACAGAAAGTGAAATACATATTTTTAGCATTTGTTTGTCATGACGATGTTCATTCCATTAAATTAGTTTTAATGAATAGAATGGGTGTGGAGTGCATTTAATATTGAGCGATCATTCGGCAGAAAGTATAATTCTCCACCTCAGATGTCCATGTCATTGGTAGTGGTTCTCTGAGGCCTTACGTGGCTTCTGAGCCCGATCCTAGAGCCACATCTCCGACAGCACACCTAGCAGATGTTTTCAGAAGGTGCAATCGGTCTTTGGGTTCCAGATCGCGGCCATTCTTTTCTCAAGCTCTGTTTCGGAGCCTACTCTTGCCGTCACGTTTCTTCGAAGAGTTCTGTCAGGTTTCTGATATCATCATTCATTTTCATTCATTTCACATTGCTTCTTTGGGAAGGATACAAGACGGAACACAGCACTTCAGCTGTTGACTTACAAAGGCCCTGGACAACAGAATTAATACATTATGTGTCCCTGTTGAAGTCAGATTTAGAATGAAGATTTTAGATAAAGGTACCCTGTCTGAGATGCCTGTATGAGAGCAATTTGTAGGAATTGATAGTTTATTAACAATGCTTGTAATTTTATAACCTAAGAACTACTAATATCAGAAAAGACAGACATACAATCAAAAGAAGATACACAAAATGGCTGTTAGCTAAGTTAGCAATACGAAAGACACGAAATAGCATTTAGCTGAATTAGTCACATTCCTGAACAACCATTAGCTGGGTTAAGTTGCAAATTGGAACAAAGAACATAATTTAATTACGGCAGCAGAGTTAGTCAGGTAGACATGAATGATTGATATTGAGGCATCGAATGGGAAACACACATGGGAGATTCTAATGAGAACTTCACCCGCGAGTGATAACAGCTCCACAGGACAGAGAGCCTTATGTATCCTCGCCAGCCCAAGGTTTCCAGGTGCAGGCAGGAAACATAATTATAACATAAGTGTGAGTGACTTCTTCATGAAGTCAGGGGCTGGTAAGGTACCAACCCAATTTACGTAATGTCAAATTTATCTGGATATATCACTAATGTATGGAACTTATAACCAATATTATTGGACATGGTTTGCACTGAGTGCTGAATTTGGTGCATTTGAGTGCTATAGTGAGAGTTTGGTGACTGAGGGAGTATAAGGGTTCATTTTTATCTAAAGTCTTGTCTATCTTCTATTTAGTTAATTAACTTAGAAGTTGCTGTTTTGTTTAGAAGAAGGTGAATTATCAATCAGCTTCAAACAAAGGTTATACTTGTAGGTACTTGCAGCTGGAGCTTGTTAATTAGTTAATTGGATTAGGCCAGTTTCCAGAGGCTGGATTCACAGTATAAACGTGATCCACTGCAGTGCAGACTTTGTTTTCACTGAGTACTGAATTTGGTGCATTTGAGTGCTATAGTGAGAGTTTGGTGACTGAGGGAGTTAGGCGAGGAGGGAGTAAGGTGCTCCTTTCATTTTGTTTCCTACATTTCCGCAAAGAACGAGAAGGGAGCCAGGAGTTTACAGAGAGTGCAGCTGAGTGGGAGCAGAGTCGGAGGGCGGAGGTCCAGTTGGTCCACAGGGCAGTTATATTCTGTAAGGTAAGAGGGGATGGAGGCTAGGCCAGTTGCATGCTCCTCCTGTAGGATGTGGGTGGTGAGGGATACCACCGGTGTCCCCGCTGACTAGACCTGCGGGAAGTGCACCCAACTCCAGCTCCTCAGAAACCGTGTTAGGGAACTGGAGCTGGAGCTGGATGAACTTCGGATCATCCGGGAGGCAGAGGGGGTGATAGAGAGGAGTTACAGGGAGGTAACCACACCCAAGTTACAGGACAAGAGTAGCTGGGTTACAGTCAGGGGAAAGAAAACAAACAGGCAGACAGTGTAGGGATCCCTCGTGGCGGTTCCCCTTCAGAACAAGTATACCGTTTAGGATGTTGTTGGGGGTGGGGGGGGGGGGATGACCTACCGGGGAAGGCCCTAGTGGCCAGGTCTCTTGGCATTGAGTCTGGCTCTGGGGCTCATAAGGGAAGGGGGGGAGAACAGAAAAGCAATAGTAGTAGGAGATTCAATGGTTAGGGGAATAGATAGGGGATTCTGTGGTCGCGAGCGAGACTCCCGGAAGGTATGTTTCCTCCCGGGTGCCAGGGCCAGGGATGTCTCGGATCGTGTCTTCAGGATCCTTAAGGGGGAGGGAGAGCAGCCAGAAGTCGTGGTGCACATTGGTACCAACGACGTAGGTAGGAAAAGGGGTGTGGAGGTAATAAACGCGTTTAGGGAGTTAGGCTGGAAGTTAAAAGCCAGGACAGAAGGAGTTGTCATCTCTGGTTTGTTGCCGGTGCAACGTGATAAATAGGCTAGGAATAGGGAGAGAGTACAGTTGAACACGTAGCTGCAGGAATGGTGTAGGAGGGAAGGCTTCAGGTATTTGGATAATTGGAGCGCATTCTGGGGAAGGTGGGACCTGTACAAGCAGGACGGGTTGCATCTGAACCAGAGGGGCACCAATAATCTGAGAGGGAGGTTTTCTGGTACTCTGCGGGAGGGTTTAAACTAATTTGGCAGGGGAATGGGAACCGGATTTGCAGTCCAGGAACTAAGGTAGCCGATATTCAGGACGCCAAAGCGTGTAGTGAGGCAGTAGTGAAGGGAACACTGACAAAGGGGAGCACTTGCAGGCACGGAGATGGGTTGAAGTGTGTATACTTCAACGCAAGACGCATCAGGAATAAGGTGGGTGAACTTAAGGCATGAATCGGTACTTGGGACTACGATGTGGTGGCCATCACGGAAACTTGGATAGAAGAGGGGCAGAAATGTTTGTTGGAGGTCCCTGGTTATAAATATTACAATAAGATTAGGGAGGGTGGTAAAAGAGGTGTGTGTGTGTGTGGGGGGGGGGGGGGTGACATTGTTAATTAGAGATAGTATAAAAGCTGCAGAAAGGCAGGTCGAGGAGTATCTGCCTACTGAGGTAGCATAGGTTGAAGTCAGAAATAGGAAAGGAGCAGTCACCTTGTTAGGAGTTTTCCATCGACCCCCCCAATAGTAGCAGAGATGTGGAGGAATAGATTGGGAAACAGATTTAGGAAAGGTGCAGAAGTCACAGAGTAGTAGTCATGGGTGACTTCAACTTCCCAAACATTGAGTGGAAACTCTTTAGATCAAATAGTTTGGATGGGGTGGTGCAGTGTGTCCAGGAACCTTTCCTAACACAGTATGTAGATTGTCCGACCAGAGCGGAGGCCATATTGGATTTAGTACTTGGTAATGAACCAGGGCAAGTGATAGATTTGTTACTGGGGGAGCATTTTGGAGATAGTGACCACAATTCTGTGACTTTCACTTTAGTAATGGAGAGGGATAGGTGCGTGCGACAGGGCAAGGTTTACAATTGGGGGAAGGGTAAATACGATGTTGTCAGACAAGAATTGAAGTGCATAGGCTGTCAGGGAAAGACACAAGTGAAATGTGGAACTTGTTCAAGGAACAGGTACTACGTGTCCTTGATATGTATGTCCCTGTCAGGCAGGGAAGAGATGGTCGAGTGAGGGAACCATGGTTGACAAGAGAGGTTGAATGTCTTGTTAAGAGGAAGAAGGAGACTTATGTAAGGCTGAGGACACAAGGTTCAGACAGGGCATTGGAGGGATACAAGATAGCCAGGAGGGAACTGAAGAAAGGGATTAGGAGAGCTAAGAGAGGGCATGAACAATCTTTGGCGGGTAGGATCAAGGAAAACCCCAAGGCTTTTTACACATATGTGAGAAATATGAGAATGACTCGAGCGAGGGCAGGTCCGATCAAGGACAGTAGCGGGAGATTGTGTATTGAGTCTGAAGAGATGGGAGATGTCTTGAACGAGTACTTTTCTTCTGTATTTACAAATGAGAGGGGCCATATTGTTGGAGAGGACAGTGTGAAACAGACGGGTAAGTTCGAGGAAATACTTGTTCGGAAGGAAGATTGGTTGGGCATTTTGAAAAACTTGAGGCTAGACAAGTCCCCCGGGCCTGACAGGATATATCCAAGGATTCCATGGGAAGCAAGAGATGAAATTGCAGAGCCGTTGGCAATTATATTTCCGTCCTCACTGTCAACAGGAGTGGTACCAGGGGATTGGAGAGTGGCGAACGCCGTGGCCCTGTTCAAAAAAGGGACTAGGGATAACCCTGGGAATTACAGGCCAGTTAGTCTTACTTCGGTGGTTGGCAAAGTAATGGAAAGGGCACTGAAGATAGGATTTCTGAGCATCTGGAAAGACACTGCTTGATTAGGGATAGTCAGTACGGATTTGTGAGGGGTAGGTCTTGCCTTACAAGTCTTATTGAATTATTTGAGGAGGTGACCAAGCATGTAGATGAAGGTAAAGCAGTGGATGTAGTGTACATGGGTTTTAGTAAGGCACAGGAATTACAAAATGATCAGGAGGTTAGATAGGGTGGACAGTGAGAGCCTTCTCCCGCGGATGGTAATGGCTAGCACGAGGGGACATAGCTTTAAACTGAGGGGTAATAAATATAGGACAGAGGTCAGAGGTAGGTTCTTTACGCAAAGAGTGGTGAGACCGTGAATGCCCTACCTGCAACAGTAGTGAACTCGCCAACGTTGAGGGCATTTAAACGTTTATTGGATAAGCATATGGATGATAATGGCATAGTGTAGGTTCGATGGCTTTTGTTTCGGTGCAACATCGTGGGCCGAAGGGCCTGTACTGCGCTGTATCGTTCTATGTTCTATTTTCTATTTGATAAGGTTCCCCTTGCAGAAAGTAAGGAGGAATGGTATAGTGGGAAATTTGGCCAGTTGGATAACGAACTGGCTAACCGATCGAAGTCAGAGAGTGGTGGTGGATGGCAAATATTCAGCCTGGAGCTCAGTTACCAATGGTATACCGCAGGGATCAGTTCTGGGTCCTCTGCTGTTTGTGATCTCCATTAATGACTTGGATGAGGGAGTTGAAGGATGGGTAGGTAAATTTCCAGACGATACGAAGATTGGTGCAGTTGTGGATAGTGAGGAGGGCTGCTGTCGGCTGCAAAGAGACATAGATAGGATGCAGAGCTGGGCTGAGAAGTGGCAGATGGAGTTTAACCCTGAAAGGTGTGAGGTTGTCCATTTTGGAAGGACAAATATGAATGCGGAATACAGGGTTAACGGTAGAGTTCTTGGCAATGTGGAGGAGCAGAGAGATCTTGGGGTCTATGTTCATACATCTTTGAAAGTTGCCACTCAAGTGGATAGAGATGTGAAGAAGGTCTATGGTGTGCTAGCGTTCATTAACAGAGGGATTTAATTTAAGAGCCGTGAGGTGATGATGCAGCTGTACAAAACTTTGGTAAGGCCACATTGAAGTGCTGTGTCCAGTTCTGGTCGCCTCCTTTTAGGAAGGATGTGGAAGCTTTGGAAAAAGTGCAAAGCAGATTTACCAGGATGTTGCCTGAAATGGAGAGTAGGTCTTACGAGGAAAGGTTGAGGGTGCTAGGCCTTTTCTAATTCGAACGGAGAAGGATGAGGGGCGACTTGATAGAGGTTTATAAGATGATCAGGGGAATGATCAGGCAGTCAGAGACGTTTTCCCCGGGTGGAACGAACCATTACAAGGGGATATAAATTTAAGGTGAATGGTGGAAGATATAGGGGGGGGGGGATGTCAGAGGTAGGTTCTTTACCCAGAGAGTAGTGGGGGCATGGAATGCACTGCCTGTGGAAGTAGTTGAGTCGGAAACATTAGGGACCTTCAAGCAGCTATTGGATAGGTACATGGATTACGGTAGAATGATATAGTGTAGATTAAGTTGTTCCTAAGGGCAGAACGGTAGCATTGTGGATAGTACAATTACTTCACAAGTCCAGGGTCCCAGGTTCGATTCTGGCTTGGGTCACTGTCTGTGCGGAGTCTGCACGTCCTCCCCGTGTGTGCGTGGGTTTCCTTCGGGTGCTCCGGTTTCCTCCCACAGTCCAAAGGTGTGGCGGTTAGGTGGATTGGCCGTGATAATTTGCCCTTAATGTCCAAAATTTCCCTTAGTGTTGGGTGGGGTTGCTGGGTTGTGAGAACAGGGTGGAGGTGCTGAACTTGGGTAGGGTGCTCTTTCCAGGAGCCGGTGCAGACTCGATGGGCCGGTTGGCCTCCTTCTGCACTGTAAATTCTATGATAATCTATGATTAATCTAGGACAAAGAATGGATGTTTCTCTTTGTTCGGTGGAGAGGCTGTCTGGAACTTTAACTGACGTCATCTCCCTGCAGGCAAAATAAACCTTTTGATGCGAGGATCAGTACCCCTGGGCATTGAGTGATTTACATCGAATTTACAGTCCACAAGGAGCCCATACGGCCCATTGAGTCTGCACCAGCTCTTGGAAAGTGCACTCGATCCAAGCCCACACCTCCACCCTGTACCCATAACCCAGTAACCCGATACAACACTAAGGGCAATTTTGGGCACTAAGGGCATTTTATAATGGCCAATCCACCTAACCTGCACATCTTTTGACTGTGGCAAAAAACCAGAGCACCCGGAGGAAACCCATGCAGACACAGGGAGAAAGTGCAGAGTCCACACACAGGCAGTGACCCAAGCCGGGAATCGAATCTGGGACCCTGGAGCTGTGAAGCAATTGTGTTAACCACTATGCTACCGTGTTGCCCAATTTACACAAATTCTTTGATATTCTCTCGCGCCAACAGTTCCAATTGTCAATGTGTTTCTCTGGGTGGTTACACTGCACTCTGGCTCGCAGCTGCCTCTGTAACTGTGACCATTCAGTGATTCAGTTCCAATTGTCAATGTGTTTCTCTGGGTGGTTCCACTGCTCTCTGGGATGTAACTGCCTCCCTTTAACTGTGACGATTCAGTGATTCAGTTCCAATTGTCAGTGTGTTTCTCTGGGTGCAGCTCCTCAAACTAAGGAAACATTTTGAAACATTGGAAACTCAAAATACTCAGAACTTGAAGCAGATACAAACGCGTCACACATAGGGCCAGAGAAAACATATTTAACTGTGAATAATTTGACACGGTCTCTAACTGATACTGGCCCTGCACTTGGAGAGAGGGGTTGAGATATGGAGGAAGAGAGAGCTGGTCTATGAGAAGTGCTGAGGAAGATAGAGTGAGAGAGAAAGAAGGAGAGTGAGAAACAGCATGAGAGATAAAGGAGGGTGAGAGCGAAATAGTGTGAGAATGAAAGAGAGTGAGGGCGAATTAGAGTGAGAGAGAAAGAGGACGAGAGAATCTGAGAGTGAGAAAGCAAGAGGTTGAGAGCGAATGAGCGTGAGAGAGAAAAGGGATGATAGAGAAAGAGGGCGAGGGAGAAAGACGGTGAAAGAGAAAGCAAGAGGTTGAGAGCGAATGAGCGTGAGAGAGAAAAGGGATGAGAGAGAAAGAGGACGAGGGAGAAAGACGGTGAAAGAGAAATTGAGCAAGAGAGAAAGAGGCTGAGGGAGAAAGTGAATGAGAGAAAGAGGGTGAGAGAGAAAGAGGGTGAGCGAGAATGTGGGTGATCGAGAAAGATATTGAGAGAGAAAGAAGATGAGACAGAATAAGAAAGCAAGAGGGTAATATTACCGTTAATAATAATGTGAGACAATTTTCTCCATCATCAGCCCCTCGAGGTGAGAGAGAAAGAAGCTAAGCGAGAATGAGAGAACGAGAACACAGATTTCATAGAATTTACAGTGCAGAAGGAGGCCATTCGGCCCATCGAGCTTGCACCGAAAAAACACCATACCCGAGACCACACCTCCACACCATCCCCATTACCCAGTAACCCACCCAACACGAAGGGCAATTTTGGACACTAAGGGCAATTTAACATGGCCAATCCATCTAACCTGCACATCTTTGGACTGTGGGAGGAAATCGGAGAACACGGAGGAAACCCACGCACACACGTGGAGAACGTGCAGACTCCGCCCAGACAGTGACCCAAGCTGGGAATCGAACCTAGAACACTGGAGCTGTGAAGCAAATGTGCTAACCACCATGCTACCTTGCTGCCCTGAACGAGGGCCAGAGAGAAAAAATATGATAGAGAAAGGGATTTAGAGAGAAAGTGCGTGGGAGGGAAACAGGTTGAGAGAAAGACCGTGAGGGAGAAACAGAGTAAGGGAGAAGGAGTGTGAGAGAAAGAGGGTGAGAGAGAAAAAGAGATAGTGGGGAAGAAAGTGAGAGAGAAATGGCGTGAGAGTGAAAGAGCACGAGAGACACAGCATTCGAGTCTAATCTCCACCCTAATTACCTTTCAGCCTGGTCTGAGGATGCGATCTCAGAGCGTTGTCAGCTGTCTATTCCTTACCTTGGCGTCCTGCCTTGCTTTAATTGTCTCGCCTCCTTCCCTTTCAAAGGGGTGACGGAACAAAGTTTTAAATTTATGGATCAGCTTATTGTCAGCCATCATTGCTGGCTGTCGGGCGGCCAGAACCCTTTTGTCTTCAAGATGGATTCTGATCAGAGAAGGGCATGAATCATAGATTATTCCAAGAGAATGATTTCTGTCAGAGGCCCATAGGCAGTTTGATCCCCAATTCTCCTTTCCACCTATTACAATTGCTCTGCTTAACCTTTCACAGGGAACATAAGTCAGTCCCACTTATTTCCTGAAATTCAGAAACTTTTGGCGATTTGCGTCCGTAAGCAATCAGTGTGACCCGAGATCACCTTTTGTCCACTTTCAGTGGTGGCTATGAGCTGAGCGGTCTCACAGAAGGGGGCTCTCGTTTATAAACTTTCGTTAAGACTCTTTAACCGCAACAGCCGGGAACCAAAAGGACAGACATTTAGCCACCACCCCCCCCCCCCCCCCCCCACCGCATGAACCACAGGGCCAAGCAACATGCCGAGGAACATGCAACTCGGCCGGAGAAGCAGCAAACCTGAGGAGAGCGATCCCTCAGCTTTGGAGAAGGGATGACCCCGTGGCGACACGGATCAGCGACGGATGACCTCACGGAATTTCCAGTGCAGGCACAGGCAGATGTAACATGCTGAGTTTCATTCCCTCCGAGTTCCAGAAGCACAGGGCGGCAATGCAGGTAGACGTCATGGCAGTCGTGGGGGCGGCTGTGGAGGCCGCGATGATCCCATGAAGGAGGCTTGAGGTCCAAGAGGTAACCACACGAGGCCTCGAGAAAGTCGCCACACAACAGGGGGATCGGATTGCGGATCTCGAAGCCGAGGTGGCGAGGCTGGCCAGGTCTTAGATAGGGCTGAGGGGAAATGGCGATGACGAGGAAAACAGCTCAAGTCGGCAAAAGCTGCAGATCGTGGGACTTCCAGAGGGATCGGAGGGAGGATCCCAGTCGAATAGGGAGCAGCGATGCTCTGGAAGCTGGTGAGCGAGGAACATTTCGCCGAAGCCGCGGAGGTAGACCTCGCTCACATGTAGCTCCGGCAATGGCCCAAGCGCCAGGATAAGGAGCGGATTCTGAGGATGGCGATAAGCAGGAAAGGATGGAAATGAGAAGGACAATCCATTCGCCTGTACGTGGACATTGGAGCAGACCTGGCCAAGCGCTGGGCAGAATTTAACAGCTCCGAATCCTGACTGTATAACAGCAAGGTGCAGTTTGGCATGCTCTACCCCACGAGCTATGGGTCAGCTAGCAGGTAAAGGACCACTATTTCGCCATCGCGGAGGAGGCCACCAAGTTCTTGCAGAAAAGTGAACATAGATACAGCAGTAGAAGGGATTGATTATAGCGTGGCATTTAGGGACTAACGAGGGACAGAGGTGAGCACATGAGGGAGTGAGGAGGGCGGGAACCGGGAGAGACGTTAACGGTGTTAAATGCCGATGTCACAAAATGTAGATTCGTAGACACCGGATGGAAAGATTTGCTCCTTGTCAAGAAATTGCCTGCTCGTGTTTCGAGGCTGTTACTGTGGGGAAAGATTGCATAGGCTGGCGCTCTGAACTCTAGGAAAGAACAGGCTGGTGAGCGAACTGACAGAGCTGTTGAAAATTCTGAGAGAGGCTTCAGCGGAAATAGAGAAAAACAACAATTCCACTTGAGGGGGAGAGAAATGACTGAGAGTCCATCAATATCATAGAGATTATCATACATCCAATCGGCGGAGCTCAGGTGCAAGGTCTTTGAACAGAGTATGGGGTGAATGTTGACCGAGCTCCCAAAGGAAAAGATCCTGGTGAATAACTGTTGCATTTCAGTGGGGAAGCTGGATTAGCACATGGAGGAATGTACAGAATGTATATGTTGATGGGTCGAGACAAAGAGGAGGTGGAAGGAGTTACCAGTAGAACATAAAATTACAGTACTCCCCAGGACCAGAGATGTAAATCTGACTCGAAGAGACAGGCGGGGAGACGCAATTGGCTGAGACTGTTACTAAAATATAGACATCGAATTCTGGCGATTTTTAGTTTGGTATATTTTTGTTGAATTCCGAACAAGGTAATGTGTTGCGGGTGAGTGTAACACAACCAACGCTCTGAATTATGGGCATTTCTCTGGACCCAGGCGTGTAACAGCAATGATGTCGTTGGATTTAGCACCATTGACGTTCAATGCAGTTTGTGGAGTCTGGTCCCTACACCACATTTTCAGCAGTGATAACCGCGAGTTGAAGATCTTGCCCTTTGAAGGCAGAACAGTGCGGCAGTACCTTTACTAAGTCCCTGTCAGGTACCCAACAGGACGTCCTCATCCAAGATGTGCACCTCGTTCAATTTTCCAGTGCGCAACTTTTAAACACTGCACGTAACTTCCGCAACATGAGCATTTTCGCAATGCTTTGCGAGTCCAGAGTTCCCCAGCTCCTAATCGGTGTCAATCCCAGAGTACCAGTAAACTGGTTAATGTCCAGTACGCTGCAGCAGCTGTTTCCCGGATCAGACCTCTTCATTCCTCATTCAGAACTGTCCAATTGCAGGAGGTGGGACATTGATATCGTCATTCGTGTAGGAAATCACTCCCATACCATGAGTATTTAATATTGGTATGAAATGTCAAATCGCAAAGCCTTGCCTGCCCTTCTGGGCTGTAAAGAAAGAACATGTTCTCTCTGAGCGGAAGAGTGGAGTGCGTCTGTCAGTGGTGTTAGCGTGGGGGAGGGAGGCATTCGCCCCCATGTATCAGGATCAATGATTGGCCCTGAACATATATAATAAAAAAACATAACCTTGGCCATTGACACATGGTTGATTGTGAGCTCTTGCTCTGCAGCGTTCTCCACATAGCAACATCCACTATACTTCCATTAGTCCTGAAGTGTGTCACTATCTCTTTTTGTCCTGGTATTCATTCATTTGTATCTTGTCACTAGATTACTCCCGGTGGTGCCGTCCATGCAAGCAGAAGGGAAATGCTGCTAAACAAGCCTTGTGACTGTGCACATTTAGGTAGTTCAAAATCAGAGATCCTGAAGAGCCGGAGCCTGGGACAAACCAACCTGAGACACAATAACTGTGAGAGACAAAATCATTCACCATTCAATTGTTAGTCTCGGCATTTGATTCAAATTAGATTCATTAATACGGGAATGGGCTATTTTATAGTTTACTCTTGCATCCCATCCTTCATTGGGAATATTGTCTCTTCTTGATACAACAGAACCACTGGTGAATGATTTTGTCTCTCACAGTTATTGTGTTTCAGGTAGTTTTGTTCCAGCCTCCGGCAATTCACTCTCTGGCTGAACTACCTAAAAGGTGCACAATCACAAGGCTTGTTTGGCAGCATGTCCGATCTGCTTGAATGAACGGCAGCACCGGGAATAATTTAATGACAGAATACACGGCTTGGTATGGACACATCGACTCTCTGCTCTCTGATCATTGCAGGTGTCCATGACACTGATTCTGTCACATATTTATGAAAGGAAGGAGCTCTGAGCGATGTCCTTGGTAGGTGGAAATGGCTCCAATTGGCTCTGCACGGCAAAAACTTGCGACTCCTGCTTTAATAATCAGGACTCTAGATACAACTGTGATCGAACCGAAACTCCCCATCCCAAGAAGCTTTCCAGTCACCTCCCTCATTATTACACCAAAGGCTGAAATTGCCAGGATTGGTCCTGTGCTTGGTGAGGAGTTTGGAATCCAATTCCTTTGCTTTCTACTGGAATGTTTACAGGGCGGGATACGGAGGGTCACCCCACTTTTATTGAATTACCTTTGTGTTATCGCTTTATAAGTACGAGTCCATGTGTCCACGTGTACTTATATGACCAAGATATCTCATACACCTTACTCTTTCTATCTTTATGTTTCTGAATTGTCAACCCTATCAGTATTTAGAATACACGTGACTGGCGGGGATAGTGGGATGAGGATGGAATCTGAGTGTCCTCGGGCTGGCATGGATAACGTGACCAAATGGCCTCCTTCTGTAAAGTGACTTTTCGATGATTTAAGACGTTATTTTGACTTTCCAATGATGAAATTGAAACCAATTTCCATTTGCCACGTTCTCCCTCGATTCTACTTTGAACGTGTGACCACTCTTCAGAAATCGCGCCAATTGAATTCTCTTCAGATTTGGATAAGCGCTACTTTTGTATATTAATGACCTACATACGTGTGACGCTGTGTATCTTAATGATCAACCGGCAGAGTTTGAAGTGTGTTCCAAGAGTCCGGGAACATATGTAGACCAGAAGCTAAGCTTCACAGAGAACAGCGGCAGCATATTTAAAAATTGCTTTTAATTAGAAACTAAAAGTGTTTGAAATGAATCATAATGCTTCAGAGAAGGTATAAAAAGTTCTGGCAGATATTATTTGAACGATTAACATGGCAGTCTGGTATGGTTACCTCAGTGTGAACAGCAACGGTAAGCTCGCGAGAATTGTCAACACTTCAGGTAAAACCGTTGGTCGACAGCAGACGCAACTCAATAATTTAAGGAGCATCTTGATAAATACATGAATAGGATGGGAATAGAGGGATACGGACCCAGGAAGTGTAGAAGATTTTAGTTAAGTCCGGCAGCATCGTCGGCACGGGCTTGGAAGGCCGAAGGGCCTGTTCCTGTGCTGTATATTTCTTTGTTCTTTGTTCTTTGTATTTGCCGAATAGTTCGCTCTTGAATTGGATCTTCCAAAATGCATCACGTTGCGTTTGCCCGGATTGAACTCCATCTTCCATTTCTCCGCCCAACTCTCCAATCTATCTATATTCTGCTGTATTCCCTGACCGTCCACTTCACTGTCTGCTACTCCACCAATCTTAGTGTCATCTGCAAAACTTGCTAATCAGACCGCCTGTACCTTCCTCCAGATCATTTATGTTTATCACAAACAACAGTGGTCCCAGCACGGATCCCTGTGGAACACCACTTGTCGCAGTTCTCCATTTTGAGAAACTCCCTTCCACTACTACTCTCTGTCTCCTGTTGCCCAGCCAGTTCTTTATCCATCTACCTAGTACACCCTGGACCCCCATGATACTTCACTGTCTCCATCAGCCTACCATGGGGAACCTTATCAAATGCCTTACTGAAGTCCATGTATATGACAGCTACAGCCCTTCCCTAATCAATCAACTATGTCACTTCCTCAAAGAATTCTATTAAGTTGTTAAGACATGAACTTTCCTGTACAAAACCATGTTGCCTATCACTGATAAGCCCATTTCCTTCCAAATGGGAATCGATCCTATCCCTCAGTATCTTCTCCAGCAGGTTCCCTACCAATGATGTCAGGCTCACCGGTCTATAATTATCTGAATTATCTCTGATACGCTTCTTAAACAAGGGGACAACATTAGCAATTCTCCAGTCCTCCGGTACCTCGCCCACGTTCAAGGATGCTGCAAAGATAACTGTTAAGGCCACATCTATTTCGTCTCTCACTTCCCTCAGTATCCAGGGATAGATCCCATCATGACCTGGGGGGCGTGTCCACCTTAATGTCTTTTAGAATACCCAAAACATCCTCCCACCTTATGTCGACTTGACCTAGAGTAATCAAACATCTATTCCTAACCTTAACATTCGTCATGTCCCTCTCCTCGGTGAATATCGATGCAAAGTACTCGTTAAGAATCTCACCCATTTTTTCTGACTCCACGTATGACCTCCCTCCTTTGTCCTTGAGTGGGCCAACCCTTTCTCTAGTTAACCTCTAGCTCCTTATATATGAATAAAAGGCTTTGAGATTTCCTTAACCGTGTTTGCTAAAGATATTTCATGACCCCTTTTAGCCCTCTTGATTCCTCGTTTCAGATTGGTCCTACATTCCCGATATTCTTCCAAAGCTTCGTCTGTCTTCAGTCACCTAGACCTTATATATGCTTCCTCTTTCCTCTTAGCTAGTCTCACAATTTCACCTGTCATCCATGGTTCCCTAATTTTGCCATTTCTATCCCTCATTTTCACAGGGACATGCCTGTCCTGCACTCTAATCAACCTCTCTTTAAAAGCCGCCCACATATCAAATGTGGATTTCCCTCCAAACAGCTGCTCCCAATCCACATTCCCCAGCTCCTGCCGAATTTTGATATAGTTGGCCTTCGCCCAATTTCGCACTCTTCCTTTAGGACCTCTCGCGGCTTTGTCCATGAGTATTCTAAAACTTACGGAATTGTGATCACTATTCCCAAAGTAATCCCCGACTAAAACTTCAACCACCTGGCCTGGATCATTCCCCATCACCAGGTCCAGTATGGCCCCTTCCCGAGTTGGACTATTTACATACTGCTCTAGAAAACCCTCCTGGATGCTCCTTACTAATTCTGATCCATCTAGACCTCTGACACGAAGTGTATCCCAGTCAATGTTGAAAATTAAAATCTCCTCTCACCACCACCCTATTGCTCCTACATCTTTCCAAAATCTGTTTGCATATTTGTACCTCTATCTCACGCTCGCTGTTGGAAGGTTTGTAGTACAGCAACATTGTTACCGCACCCTTCCAATTTCTGACCTCTGCACATATCGCCTCGCTGCTCGTGTCCTCCATAGTGCACTCCTTCAGCATAGCTGTGATATACTCTCTGATCAGTAATACAACTCCTCCAACCATTTTACCTACCTCCCTATCCCGCATGAAGCATCGATATCCTGGGATATTTAGTTGCCAATCATGCCCTTCCCTCAACCAGATCTCAGTAATAGCAATAACATCATACCCCCAGGTACTAATCCAAGCCTTAAGTTAATCTGCCTTACCTGCTCACTTGTTGCTGTAGTTACTACCTCCTTACTGTCCACTAAACTCCGCATTGGGTGCCCATCCCCCTGCCACATTAGTTTAAACCCTCCCCAACAGCGTTACCAAAAGAACCCCCAAAGACATTGGTTTCAGTCCGGCCCAGGTGTAGACATTCCAATTTGTAGCAGTTCCGCCTCCACCAGAACCGGTCCTAATAAGAACAAAGAACAAAGAAATGCACAGCACAGGAACAGGCCCTCCGGCCCTCCAAGCCCGTGCCGACCATACTGCCCGACTAAACTACAATCTTCTACACTTCCTGGGTCCGTATCCCTCTATTCCCATCCTATTCCTGTATTTGTCAAGATGCCCCTTTAATGTCCGAAGAATCTGAAGCCCTCCCTCAAAGAACAAAGAACAAAGAACAAAGAAATGTACAGCACAGGAACCGGCCCTTCGGCCCTCCACGCCCGTGCCGACCATGCTGCCCGACTAAACTACAATCTTCTACACTCCCTAGGTCTGTATCCCTCTATTCCCATCATATTCATGGATTTGTCAAGATGCCCCTTGAATATCACTATCGTCCCTACTTCCACCACCTCCTCGAGCAGCCAGTTCCAGGCACCCACTACCTTCTGTGTAAAAAAACTTGCCTCGTACATCTACTCTAAACCTTGCCTCTCTCACCTTAAACCTATGCCCCTAGTAATTGACCCCTCTACCCAGGGGAAAAGCCTCTGACTATTCACTCTGGCTATGCCCCTTATAATTTTGTAGACCTCTATCAGGACGCCCCTCAACCTCCGTCGTTCCAGTGAGAACAACCCGAGTTTATCCAACCGCTCCTCATAGCTAATGCCCTCCGTACAAGGCAACATCCTGATAAATCTCTTCTGCACCCTCTCTAAAGCCTCCACATCCTTCTGGTAGTGTGGCGACCAGAATTGAACACTATACTCCAACAGTGGCCTAACTAAGTTTCTTTACAGCTGCAACATGACTTGCCAATTCTTATACTCAATGCCCCGGCCAATGAAGGCAAGGATGCCGTACGCCTTCTTGACTACCTTCTCCGACTGTGTTGCCCTTTCAGTGACCTGTGGACCTGTACTCCTCGATCTCTCTGACTTCCAATACTCGTAAGGGTTCTACCATTCACTGTATATTCCCTACCTGCATTAGACCTTCCAAAATGCATTACCTCACATTTGTCCGGATTAAACTCCATCTGCCATCTCTCCGCCCAAGTCTCCAAACAATCTAAAACCTTCGGTATCCTCTGACAGTCCTCATCGCTATCCGCAATTCCACCAACCTTTGTGTCGTCTGCAAACTTACTAATCAGACCAGTTACATTTTCCTCCAAATCATTTATATATACTACAAACAGCAAAGGTCCCAGCACTGATCCCTGTGGAACACCACTGGTCACAGCCCTCCAACTAGAAAAGCATCCTTCCATTGCTACTCTCTGCCTTCTATGACCTAGCCAGTTCTGTATCCACCTTGCCAGCTCACCCCCTGATCCCGTGTGACTTCACCTTTCTACCATGAAGGAACTTGTCAAAGGCCTTACTGAAGTCCATATAGACAACATTCACTGCCCTACCTGCATCAATCATCTTTGTGACCTCCTCGAAAAACTCTATCAAGTTAGTGAGACACGACCTCCCCTTCACAATACATGCTGCCTCTCACTAATACGTCCATTTGCTTCCAAATGAGAGTAGATCCTGTCTCGAAGCATTCTCTCCAGTAATTTCCCTACCACTGAAGTAAGGCTCACCGGCCTGTAGTTCCCTGGATTAAACCTTGCTACCCTTCTTAAACAGAGGAACAACATTGGCTCTTCTCCAGTTCTCCGGGACATCACCTGAAGACAGTGAGGATCCAAAGATTTCTGTCAATGCATCAGCAATTTCCTCCCCAGCCTCCTTCAGTATTCTGGGGTAGATCCCATCAGGCCCTGGGGACTTATCTACCTTAATATTTTTAAGACGTCCAGCACCTCGTCTTTTTGGATCTCAATGTGACCCAGGCTATCTGCACACCCTTCTCCAGACTCAACATCTACCAATTCATTCTCTTTGGTGAATACTGATGCAAAGTATTCATTTAGTACCTCGCCCATTTCCTCTGGCTCCACATATAGATTCCCTTGCCTATGCTTCAGTGGGCCATCCCTTTCCCTGGCTACCCTCTTGCTTTTTATGTACGTGTAAAAAGCCTTGGGATTTTCCTTAAGCCTATTTTCCAATGACGTTTCGTGACCCCTTCTAGCCCTCCTGACTCCTTGCTTAAGTTCGTTCCTACTTTCATTACATTCCACACAGGCTTCGTCAGTTCCCAGCCTTTTAGCCGTGACAAATCCCTCCTTTTTCTTTTTGACGAGGCCTACAATACCTCTCGTTATCCAAAGTTCCCGACAATTGCCGTATTTTTCCTTCTTCCTCACAGGAACCTGCCGGTCTGGGATTCCTTTCAACTGACACTTGAAAGCCTCCCACATGTCAGATGTTTATTTGCCCTCATCCACTCCCAATCTAGGTTCTTCAGTTCCCGCCTAATATTGTTATAATTAGCCTTCCCCCAATTTAGCACATTCCTCCCAGCACCACTCGTATCCTTGTCGACCAGCACTTTAAAACTTACTGAATTGTGGTCACTGTTCCCGAAATGCTCCCCGAGAGAAACTTCTACCACCTGGCCGGGCTCATTCCCCAATAACAGGTCCAGTACCGCCCCTTCCCGAGTTGCACTGTCTACGTATTGTTTTAAGAAGCCCTCCTGGATGCTCCTTACAAACTCTGCCCCGTCTAAGCCCCTGGCACTAAGTGCGTCCCAGTCAATATTGGGGAGGTTGAAGTCTCCCATCACCACAACCCTGTTGTTTTTACTCTTTTCCAAAATCTGTCTACCTATCTGCTCCTCTATCTCCCGCTGGCTGTTGGGATGCCTGTAGTAAACCCCCAACATTGTGACTGCACCCTTCTTATTCCTGATCTCTACCCATATATCCTCACTGCCCTCTGAGGTGTCCTCCCGTAGTACAGCTGTGATATTCTCCCTAACCAGTCGTGCAACTCCGCAACCCCTTTTACATCCCCCTCTATCCCGCCTGAAACATCTAAATCCTGGAACGTTTAGCTGCCAATGCTGTCCTTCCCTCAACCAGGTCTCTGTAATGGCAACAACATCATAGTTCCCAGTACCAATCCAAGCTCTAAGCTAATCTGCCTTACCCGTAATACGTCTTGCATTAAAACATATGAATTACGGGCCACCAGACCCGCTGTGTTCTGCAACCTCTCCCTTTCTGCTCTGCCTGAGAGCCACACTGTCCCTATTCCCTAGTTCTCCCTCAATGCTCTCACCTTCTGACCTATTGCTCCCGTGCCCACCCCCCTGCCATACTAGTTTAAACCCTCCCGTGTGACACAAGCAAACCTCGCGGCCAGGATATTTATTCCACTCCAGTTTAGATGCAACCCGTCCTTCTTATACAGGTCACACCTTCCCCGGAAGAGCTCCCAGTGGTCCAGATAACGGAAACACTCCCGCCTACACCCGCTGTTTAGCCACGTGTTTAGCTGCTCTATTTTTCTATTTCTTGCCTGACTGGCACGTGGCACAGGGAGTAATCCCGAGGTTACATCCCTCGAGGTCCTGGCTTTTAATTTTCTGCCTAACTCCCTGAACTCCTGCTGCAGGACCTCATGCCCCTTCCTGCCGATGTCGTTAGTACCAATGTGTACAACAACCTCTGCCTGATTGCCCTCCCCCTTCAGGATGCCCTCCTCCCGTTCGGAGACATCCTGGAGCTAGGCACCAGGGAGGCAACACACCATCCTGGAGTCTCTTTCACGTCCACAGAAGCGCCTATCTGTGCCCCTGACTATAGAGTCCCCTGTTACTATTGCTCTTCTGCACTTTGACCCTCCCTTCTGAACATCAGAGCCAGCCGTGGTGCCACTGCTCTGGCTGCTGCTGCTTTCCCCTGATAGGCTACCCCCCCCCCCACTGTTTGAGAGGGGGACAACCACAGGGGATTCCTGTACTGACTGCCTGCCCTTTCTGTGGGTCACCCATTTCTCTGCCTGCACCTTGGGTGTGACCACATTTAACAACTGCGATCTATGACGCTTTACGCCACTTGCATGCTCCTAAGTGCATCCAATTGCTGCTCCAACCGAACCATGCGGTCTGCGAGGAGCTCCAGTTGGGTGCACTTTCTGCAGATGAAGCCATCCGGGACGCTGGAAGCCTCCCGGACCTGCCACATCTCACAGTCAGAGCATTGCACCCCTCTAACTGACATTGAGTCAATTAATTAGTAAATTAAAATTATCAGATTAAAAAACAATTTTTAAAAAAAGTTACTGTTAACTATCTGTTTCCTCGCACTAGATTTCTACTATAAATGTGAAAGCTAAATATAGTACTCTCCTATCTCTGGCTTAAATACCCCTCTCAATTATAATTAAGTAATTATGTTTAATTAGTCACCAATGCTTAATTTTTTAAATTTAATGTAGATTCCCAACCAGTCACTCAGGTCACAGCTTTTCTGTGATGTCACTTCAGTTCTCCCCCACCCCCCACCCCCACCCCACACACACGCGATTTGAAAAGGAAATGAAAGTAAAGATGAGTAAAAATCACTTACTTACCTTCTTAGGGTCTTAGATGTTCTCAGGTGCTCTCCCTGACAGAGACTGCTCCTCCTCCTCCGAACGGCTTCCGAAACTAGGCCGCTCTTTTTAAATCTCCGCTCCGACTCGCAGCTCCCGCGCTTTTTAAATCTCCGCTCCGACTCGCAGCTCCCGCGCGTTTTAAATCTCCGCTCCGCCTCGCAACTCCCGCTCTTTTTAAACCTCCCGGCTGTCTCTCATCTCGCGCTGTTTTCAACGTCCCGGCTCTCTCTCCTCCAGCGCACTTTTCACTGTCCCGGCTCTCTCTCCTCCCGCGCTGTTTTCAATGTCCTAACAGACACGAATACACATACTCACAGTCACACAGAGAAAATAATGCGCACACTCACACAAACTGAGACGCTTACGGCCAGCATAAAGAGCGCGGAGAAAGAGAGGGCGAAACTTCAGTAAAGAGCGCGGAGGGAGAGGGGCGAGACTTAAGTAACGAGCGCGGAGAGGGAGAGGGGCGAGACTTCACTAAAGAGCGTGGAGAGCGAGAGGGGCGAGACTTCAGTAAAGAGCACGGAGAGAGAGGGTTATGGTTAGGGACACTGCTATCGGGTAAGTTATTCGTTCAAAATTGAATCGGGTAAGATTTTTTTGTTCAAAATTGAAACAAAAGGGTATAGTGACGTCAGACGAGACTGTGACCTGATTGGCTGAAAGGCAGACTGGGCTAAATCTGAATATCTCTGGAGTTACTGACTTAAATACTAGTTTTGATTTGACTTAGATTACCACATATTTTTTTTAAAAATTAGAATACACAATTTATTTCTTCCAATTAAGGGGCAATTTAGCGTGGCCAATCCACCTAGATTGCACATTTTTGGGTTGTGGGGACGAAATCCACGTAAACGCGAGGGGGGGGGGGGCGGGGGGAAGGGGGGGGGTAGGGGAGGGAGGTGCGAACTCCACACGGCCAGTGACCCAGAACGGGATTGAACCTTGGACCTCGGCGCCGTGATGCCACAGTGCTAACCCACTGCACCACCGTGCTGCCTGAGATTACTGGTTTTATGATGATTTGAATTACTATATTTTATTTTTTTAAATTTGACTTAAGTAACTATTTTGGGATAATTTAAATTACTATTTTTAAGTTATTTAAATAACTTTTTAAATTTCAATTAAATAACTATTTTTAATTTGTTGTCAGATCAAGAGGGATAAATACTCAGTATTTAAAAAAATCTAATTAAATAGTATACTGGGATTGGATTTAAGCTGACACAAGAACATTTTTCTAAAGTTTAATATCAGCGGTTTAATTTAAAGGAATAAGTCATGGCAGGACAGCTCCAAGGCGTGGTCTGCTCCTCTTGCTCCATGTGGCATGCTGGGGACAGTTCCAGTCCCCAGGGTAACCATGTGTGCAGGAGGTGTCATAGATTATCATAGAATTGACAGTGCAGAAGGAGGCCATTCGGCCCATCGAGTCTGCACCGGCCCTGGGAAAGACAACACTACCCAAGGTCAACACCTCCACCCTATCCCCATAACCTAGTAACCCCACCCAACACAAAGGGCAATTTAGAACACTAAGGGCAATTTATCATGTCCAATCCACCTAACCTGCACATCTTTGGACTGTGGAAGGAAACCGGAGCTCCCGGAGGAAACCCACGCACACACGGGGAGGATGTGCAGACTCCGCACAGACAGTGACCCAAGCCGGAACCGAGCCTGGGACCATGGGGCTGTGAAGCAATTGAGCTATCCACAATGCTACCTTGCTGCCCCCATGCTGTCCCCAGTTACAGCTCCAGGAAGCTCGACTTTCAGAGCTGGAGCGGCAGCTGGAGAGACTGTGGATCATACGCGAGCCGGAGAGTATCGTGGATACCACGTGTAGCGAGGTGGTCACACTGCAGGCTCAGACTCCGCAGACAATAAGGGGAATGGGTGACCACCAGACAGAGCAAGAGAGCGAGGCAGTTAGTGCAGGAATCTCCTGTAGCCATTACCCTGCATAAGAGATATACCGTCTTGGATACTGTTGAGGGGAATGGCCTCTCAGGGGAAAACAGCAACAGCCAAACCCGTGGCATCACGGTTGGTTCTGCTGCAGAGGGGAGGGGTTATAAGTGTGACTGTGCAATAGTTAAAGGGGATTTAATTGTAAGGGGAATGGATAGGCGTTTCTGTGGCCGCAGACGAGACTCCAGAATGGTATGTTACGTCCCGGTGCTCGGGTCAAGGTCTCGGAGCGGGTACAGGGCATCCTGGAGGGAGAGGGTGAGCAGTCAGTGGTCGTGGTACACATCGGTACAAACGACATAGGTTAAACAAAGGGATGAGTTCCTAAAGGCAGAATACAGAGAGTTAGGAAGGAAGTTCAGAAATCGAACCTCAAAAGTAGGGATCTCAGGATTACTACCAGTGCCACGTGCAAGTCAGAGTGGCTGAAGAGACAGTGTCAGGGGGAGGGTTGCAGGTTCCTGGGGCATTGCGACCGGTTCTGCGGGAGGTGGGACCTGTACAAACTGGGCTATTTTCTAGAGCGGTTGGGGAGGGTTTAAACTAAAATGCCAGTGGGATGGGAACCTATGCAAGGAGTCAGAGAAATAGAGAGCAAGGACAAAAGCAAAAGGTAGAAAAGTGAATAAGAAAAGTGATAGGTGGAGAAACCAAGGACAAAATCAAACAGGGCAGTAGAAAAAATATTGGGAGCAACACAAACATTGTGAAGAATACACACTTAAATGGCTCTGTGTATTAATGCTGCTTTAGCACAGGGCTAAATATCTTGCTTTTAAAGCAGACCAATGCAGGCCAGCAGCGCGGGTTCAATTCATGTACCAGCCTCCCCGAACAGGTGCTGGAATGCGGCGACTATGGGCTTTTCAGAGCAACTTCATTTGAAGCCTGTTAGTGACAAATAGCGATTTACATTTCATTTCATTTCATGCATGGAGCATTTGCAATAAAGTGGATCAACTAATCGCGCAGGTAGATATAAATGGGTACGATATAATTGGGATTACGGCGACATGGCTGCAGGGTGAACAGGGATGGGAACAGAATGTCCCAGTGTTCTCAGTATTTAGGAAGGACAGGCATAATAGAAAACGTGGTGGCGTGGCACTGCTGGTTTAAGAGGAAATTAACACAATAGTAAGAAAGGACATTAGCTCTGACGATGTGGAATCTGTATGGGTAGAGTTGAGAAATACTAAGGGACAAAAAACATTTATGGGTTTCATATACAGGCCCTCAAACTGCAGTGGTGAGGTTGGGAATGGCATTAAACAAGAAATTAGTGATGAAATTAATAAGGGAATATCGGTGATCATGGGTGATTTTAATCTTCACATAGATTGGGCAAATCAAATGTGTTATGGGCCAGGGTTCAGAGAACCCCAAAGTGTATCATGGAGTTCACCTGATCCACAACTTTCAATAGATTGTGGTATGGGGAGCACAGGGCCCACTCCGCAGGTGTGGTACAGCAGAAATGGAAAACAATTTTTTGAAGCAAAACAATGTTTATTCTATGAACTCAAATAAACCTTTTTGAAACATACCGTGAACACCTTAGCAACCATTAATTCAAATACAACCCCCAAAGAATACAACACTAAGTAATCCTTCATAACTTCCCAAACAACATCCAGAAGACAGAAGAAACACCTTTCAACAGAAGAACATTAGGTTTACAGTCACTACTGGAACTCGTTACCGGAGGAGGTGGTGGAAGCAGGGACGATAGTGACATTTAAGGGGCATCTTGACAAATACATGAATAGGATGGGAATAGAGGGATACGGACCCAGGAAGTGTAGAAGATTGTAGTTTAGTCGGGCAGCATGGTCGGCACGGGCTTGGAGGGCCGAAGGGCCTGTTCCCGGGCTGACATTTCTTTGTTCTTTGTTCTTTGTACTGAGAACATTTTTAATTCTGAATTCACCAAATAGAACATAGAACATAGAACATCGAACAATACAGCGCAGTACAGGCCCTTCGGCCCACGATGTTGCACCGAAACAAAAGCCATCTAACCTACACTATACCATTATCATCCATATGTTTATCCAATAAACTTTTAAATGCCCTCAATGTTGGCGAGTTCACTACTGTAGCAGGTAGGGCATTCCACGGCCTCACTACTCTTTGCGTAAAGAACCTACCTCTGACCTCTGTCCTATATCTATTACCCCTCAGTTTAAGGCTATGTCCCCTCGTGCTAGCCATTTCCATCCGCGGGAGAAGTCTCTCACTGTCCACCCTATCTAACCCTCTGATCATTTTGTATGCCTCTATTAAGTCTCCTCTTAACCTTCTTCTCTCCAACGAAAACAACCTCAAGTCCATCAGCCTTTCCTCATAAGACTTTCCCTCCATACCAGGCAACATCCTGGTAAATCTCCTCTGCACCCGCTCCAAAGCCTCCACGTCCTTCCTATAATGCGGTGACCAGAACTGTACGCAATACTCCAAATGCGGCCGTACCAGAGTTCTGTACAGCTGCAACATGATCTCCTGACTCCGGAACTCAATCCCTCTACCAATAAAGGCCAACACTCCATAGGCCTTCTTCACCACCCTATCAACCTGGGTGGCAACTTTCAGGGATCTATGTACATGGACACCTAGATCCCTCTGCTCATCCACACTTTCAAGAACTTTTCCATTAGCCAAATATTCCACATTCCTGTTATTCCTTCCAAAGTGAATCACCTCACACTTCTCTACATTAAACTCCATTTGCCACCTCTCAGCCCAGCACTGCAGCTTATCTATATCCCTCTGTAACCTGCTACTTCCTTCCACACTATCGACAACACCACCGACTTTAGTATCGTCTGCAAATTTACTCACCCACCCTTTTGCGCCTTCCTCTAGGTCATTGATAAAAATTACAAACAGCAACGGCCCCAGAACAGATCCTTGTGGTACTCCACTTGTGACAGAACTCCATTCTGAACATTTCCCATCAACCACCACCCTCTGTCTTCTTTCAGCTAGCCAATTTCTGATCCACATCTCTAAATCACCCTCAATCCGCAGCCTCCGTATTTTCTTCAATAGCCTACCGTGGGGAACCTTATCAAACGCTTTACTGAAATCCATATACACCACATCAACTGCTCTACCCTCGTCTACCTGTTCAGTCACCTTCTCAAAGAACTCGATAAGGTTTGTGAGGCATGACCTACCCTTCACAAAGCCATGCTGACTATCCCTGATCATATTATTCCTATCTAGATGATTATAAATCTTGTCACTTATAATCCCCTCCAAGACTTTACCCACTACAGACGTGAGGCTCACCGGTCTATAGTTGCCGGGGTTGTCTCTGCTCCCCTTTTTGAACAAAGGGACCACATTTGCTATCCTCCAGTCCTCTGGCACTATTCCTGTATCCAATGATGACATAAAAATCAAAGCCAATGGTCCAGCAATCTCTTCTCTGGCCTCCCAGAGAATCCTAGGATAAATCCCATCAGGTCCCGGGGACTTATCTATTTTCAGCCTGTCCAGAATTGCCAACACCTCTTCCCTACGTACCTCAATGCCATCTAATCTATTTACCTGGAGCTCAGCATTCTCCTCCACAACATTATCTCTTTCCTGAGTAAATACTGACGGAAAATATTCATTTAGTATCTCGCCTATCTCTTCAGACTCTACACACAACTTCCCATCCCTGTCCTTGACTGGTCCTTCTCTTTCCCTAGTCATTCGCTTATTCCTGACATACCTATAGAAAGCTTTTGGGTTTTCCTTGATCCTTCCTGGCAAATACTTCTCATGTCCCCTCCTTGCTCGTCTTAGCTCTCTCTTTAGATCCTTCCTCGCTACCTTGTAACTATCCATCGCCCCAACTGAAACTTCACACCTCATCTTCACATAGGCCTCCTTCCTCTTAACAAGATATTCCACTTCTTTGGTAAACCACGGTTCCCTCGCTCGGCACCTTCCTCCCTGCCTGACCGGTACATACTTACCAAGAACACGCAGTAGCTGATCCTTGTACAAGCTCCACTTATCCAGTGTGTCCAACACTTGCAGCCTACTTCTCCATCTTATCCCCCCCCCCCCACCCCCCAAGTCACGTCTAATGGCATCATGATTTCCCTTCCCCCAGCTATAACTCTTGCCCTGCGGCGTATGCTTAACCCTTTCCATCCTTAACGTAAACGTCACCGAATTGTGGTCACTGTCCCCAAAGTGCTCACCTACCTCCAAATCCAACACCTGGCCTGGTTCATTACCCAAAACCAAATCCAATGTGGCCTCGCCTCTTGTTGGCCTGTCAACATATTGTGTCAGGAAACCCTCCTGCACACACTGTACAAAAAACGACCCATCTAATGTACACGAACTATATCTTTTCCAGTCAATATTTGGAAAGTTAAAGTCTCCCATAATAACTACCCTGCTACTTTCGCTCTTATCCAGGATCATCCTTGCCATCCTTTCCTCTACATCCCTAGAACTATTTGGAGGCCTATAGAAGACTCCCAACAGTGTGACCTCTCCTTTCATGTTTCTAACCTCAGCCCATGATCAAGAGATAATATTTTGATGGCAGAGAGAACAGAAGTACACCTGCTTGGTCCGGCTTCAGCTCCAACACTGAAAACGAAACTAAAACACACCCTGCACCAAACGACGTGAAACGAAACTAAAAAGCTGACAGACAGCCCAGCTCCACCCACATTCTGACATGACTGATAATACCCATTTCATAACGGTACATTTCTTGAACACCCATTTCTTAAAGGTACTCTCACATGACACCTCCCCCAAACAAAATAAACCATCAACATCAAGATGGTTTCGTTTTTCACCTTTTCACCATTCTTTAAGAAATGCAAACAGTAAATATACATTTTCGTTTCAAAAAACCTCACACACAAACAGGTATAATAATATAGTCCATTTTCGTTATTCTTCCTCCAACTGAAACTGCTTCTGTTCATCACATTCGTGACAAAGCATCGGCTATCACGTTTTCTCGTCCCGCCACATGTACTATTTTTAAATGAAATGGCTGCAACAATAAACTCTAGCGAAACAGCCTTGCATTGATTTTCCGGAATCGCTCCAAAAACGTCAACGGATTATGATCAGTATATATAACGGTGTCAGTCGGATTGCTGGTCACATAAATATGAAAATGTTGCAAAGCCAGCACCAAACTCAAAGTCTCCTTCTCAATCGTGGATTACTGTTTCTGGTAAGAATTCAATTTCTTTGAAAAATAACCAATAGGCCGCTCTAGCCCTTCGTCGGCGTCTTGTAGAAGCACCGCACCTACACCCACAACACTCGCATCAACCACCACTTTGAATGGTTTCGCAGAATTGTGGATGTTTATTACAGGAACAGTGGTTAACACAGCCTTCAAGCCATCAAATGCCTGTTGACACTGCGCTCTCCATTGGAATTTGTTACGCTTTTTGAACAAGTCCGTCAGTGGAGAGACCTCACTGCCAATATTGGGTACGTATTTCCGGTAAAGTCCACTCATACCAAGAAATCGCATTAGTTTCCGTCGTGTCGAGGGTTTCGGAAACAGCCCAATAACTTTTGTTTTCACATCCCGTGGGACGATTCGACCCTGTCCGACTGTATGGCCAAGGAAAATGACTTGGGCCTTTCCAAATTCACTTTTGGCTAGGTTCATCACCAAACCCGCCTCCTGATATCGATCAAATAACTCCATCAGATGTTTCAAATGTTCTGTCCATGTCTGGCTGAAAATGACCAGATCGTCGGTGTATAGCGCACAATTGGGTAATCCTGAAACTACTTTGTCAGTTAACCGTTGAAATGTGGCAGGTGCGTTTTTCATGCCAATTGGCATAACTTTGAATTGGTTCATACCATCTGGAGTCACAACGCTGAAATCTCGACGCACTTTCGGATAAAGGTACCTGCCAGTAACCTTTAAGGAAATCCAGTGTGGAAATGAAAGCTGATTGTCCCACTTTCTCAATGTAATCCTCCAAACGTGGAATGGGATAAGGGTCCGTTCTTAGAACTGCATTAACTTTTCTATAGTCCACACACAACCGTTGGGTACCGTCTGGTTTAGGTACCATCACTATGGGCAAGCTCCATTGGCTGCAACTCACTTGAATTATGCCATTTTTAAGCATAAACCCAATCTCTTTGAGGTATGTCAAATTCAGAGTCATTGGATTTGGTGCGTCACATTGAGTTCGAATCATTAAAACCTTTTTCTCTCCTTCCCTTTCAAAGATCCATTTACGCATATTCACATGACATACTCGGTGAGTTTTCCTTCTATCAGTTGTTTTTACCACATGATTCACCTCATTTAATTGATAAAGTCCACAAAACTTGGCTTTTAAAGGGTCAACTACCACTGGTAACAATACGAAAACTTTATCTCCACTGGCAAAACTACAAACATTGGATTTCTTGTCCGTTACCCGTTTCATCACATTTTGTGCAACTTTTAAATGTTGTCCAGCCAATTCACCTGCTCTATTTAATCGTTCCCTAAAATTTGACACGTAATCCAATAATGTAATTGCCAATTTCTCACTCACCAGTTTTTCCTTAATAAATTTAAGTGGCCCTCTTACCCCATGCCCACCAATTCGTTCAAAACTTCTGAATTTGGTTGACTCAGAAGGTGCATCCCTATTGCAAACAGTATGAATGGAATTCCTTTATCGCAATCCTCTGGATAATCGTGACAATAAGCCCTCAACATTGTCTTTACTGTCTGTCGCCACCTTTCGAATGCTCTCTGCGATTCTGGGTGGTACGCAGTTGATTTAAATTGTTTTATTCCTAAGCTAGCCATAATGCATTTGAATAACCTTGAGGTAAATTTTGATCCTTGATCCGATTCTATTTATGTGGGTAAACCATATTCAGTAAAACATTTAAGTGACTCCTAAACAATCTTTTTCAAGGTACATTTCTTAAACACCCGTTTCTTAAAGGTGACAAATTCTCACATGACAAATTATCCACAATGCCGTGGTGGATGAATTCCTCGAGTGTGTACGGGATGATTTTCTTGACCAATATGTGGAGGAACCAACTGGAGAGCAGGTCATCATAGACTGGGTACTGTGTAATGAGAAGGGAATTATTGCCAATCTGGCTGTATGAAATCCGTTGTGGATGAGCGACCATAACATGATAGAATTTTTTATCAAGATGGAGTGTGAAGGAGTGCATCACGGTGGCCTAGTGGTTAGCACAGCTGTGGTCCCAGCTTCGATCGCGTCGCTGGGTCACTGTCCGTGTGGAATTTGCACATTCTCCACGTGTCTACGTGTGTTTCGCCCCCACAACGCAAAAATGTACGGAGTAGGCGCTTTGGCCACACTAAATTGCCCCTTAATTGGAAAAAATAATTGGGTAATCTAAATTTATATTTTTTAAAAGATAGAGACTGAAGCAGTTGATTCGGAGTCAAGGGTGCTGAATCCTGATAAAGGGAGCATTGTGGATATGAGGTGTGAGTTGGCCTTGATAGATTGGGGTGGGTTACTTAAAGGGATGACAGTGAATAGACAAGGCAAATATTCAAGGAACGCATGGAGAAACTGCAGCAACTGTTAATTCCTGTCTGGCACACAAATAAAGGGGTAAGAGGGCCAATCCATGGCTTACAAAGGAAATTAAAAATAGTATCCGATCCAAGGAAGGAGCATACAGATTGGTCAACAAAATAATAGGTCTGAGGATTAGGAGCAGTTTAGAATTCAGCAAAGGTGGACGAAGGGATTGATTAAGAAAGGCGAAGTTCAGTACCAAAGGAAGCTTGCAGGGAACATAAAGACTGACACTAAGAGTTTCTACAGATATATGAAGAGAAAGAGATTGGTAAAGATAAATGTAGGCCCACTGCAGGCAGAAAAAGGGCAATTAGTAATAAGGGAGAAAGAAATGGCTGAGCAATTAAATACATACTTTGTTTCTGTCTTCACAATTGAGGACGCAAGTCAGATCCCAGAAATGTTGGAGAATGAACGATTTAGTGAGTGGGAAAAACTGAGGTCGATCAGCATTAGTCGAGAAATTGTGCTGGGATAACTGATGGGATTGAAAGCGGATAAATCCCCAGGGCTTGAGAAACTGCATCCCAGAGTGCTTAAGGAAGTTGTTCTGGAAATAATGGATGTATTGGTGATCATCTTCCGGGTTCCTATAGACTCTGGAACTGTCCCTGCAGATTAGAGGGTAGCTCATGTCACTCCGATATTCAAAAAGGAAGGTACAGAGAAAGCAGGGAATCACAGACCAGTAAGCCTAACATCGGTAGTGGGGAAAATGATTGAATCCATTATCAAGTACGTGATAGCGGACCATATAGAAAGCAGTGGCAGGATCAGTCAGAGTCAGCATGGATTTATGGAGGGAAAATCATGCTTGACAAACCTGTTGGAATTCTTTGAAGAGGTAACCAGTACAGTCGACAAGGGTGAGCCAGTCGATGTGGTATATTTGGACTTTGTGAAGGCGTTTGACAAAAGTCCCGCATATGAGATTATTCTGCAAAATTAAAGCGCATGGGATTGGGGGTAATGTATTGAGGTGGATAGAAAACTGGTTGGCAGAGAGGAAAGAAAGAGTAGTGATTAATGGGTCCCTTTCAAACTGTCAGGCATTAACCAGTGGGGCACCACAGGGATCGGTGCTGGGACACCAGCTATTCATCATATATATTAATGAATTGGATGATGGAACAAAATGTAACATCTCAAAGTTTGCAGATCGTACCAAATTAGGTGGGAGGGTAAATTGTGACGCGGATGCAAGGATCCTACAGCATGCTCTGGACAGGTTGGGCGAGTGGGCAAAGCAATGGCAGATGCAGAATAATTTGGATAAGTGTGAGGTTATTCAGTTTGGAAGCAAAAACGGGAAGGCAGATTACTACCTGAATGGTTCTAAATTGGGAGAGGGGAGTGTGAACATAGAACGATACAGCGCAGTACAGGCCCTTCGGCCCACGATGTTGCACCGACATGGGAAGTCAAAAAACAAAAGTCATCTAATCTACAGTATGCCATTATCATCCATATGCTTATCCAATAAACTTTTAAATGCCCTCAATATTGGCGAGTTCACTACTGTTGCAGGTAGGGCATTCCACGGCCTCACCACTCTTTGCGTAAAGAACCTACCTCTGACCTCTGTCCAATACCTATTACCCCTCAGTTTAAGGCTATGTCCCCTCGTGCTAGCCATTTCCATCCGCGGGAGAAGGCTCTCACTGTCCACCCTATCTAACACTCTGATCATTTTGTATGCCTCTATTAAGTCTCCTCTTAACCTTCTTCTCTCCAACGAAAACAACCTCAAGTCCATCAGCCTTTCCTCATAAGATTTTCCCTCCATACCAGGCAACATGCTGGTAAATCTCCTCTGCACCCGTCCCAAAGCTTCCACGTCCTTCCTATAATGAGGTGACCAGAACTGTACGCAATACTCCAAATGCGGCCGTACCAGAGTTTTGTACAGCTGCAACATGACCTCCTGACTCCGGAACTCAATCACTCTCCCAATAAAGGCCAACGCACCATAGGCCTTCTTCACAACCCTATCAACCTGGGTAGCAACTTTCAGGGATCTATGTACATGGACACCGAGATCCCTCTGCTCATCCACACTTCCAAGAAATTCACCATTAGCCAAATATTCCGCATTCCTGTTATTCCTTCCAAAGTGAATCACCTGACACTTCTCTACATTAAACTCCATTTGCCACCTCTCAGCCCAGTTCTGCAGCTTATCTATGTCCCTCTGTAACCTGCAACATCCTTCCGCACTGTCGACAACATCACCGACTTTAGTGTCGTCTGCAAATTTACTCATCCACCCTTCTGCGCCCTCCTCTAGGTCATTTATAAAAATGACAAACAGCAACGGCCCCAGAACAGATCCTTGTGGTACGCCACTTGTAACTGAACTCCATTCTGAACATTCAACCACATCTCTAAATCACCCTCAATCCCCAGCCTCCGTATTTTATGCAATAGCCGACCGTGGGGAACCTTATCAAACGCTTCACTGAAATCCATATACACCACATCAACTGCTCTACCCTCGTCTACCTGTTCAGTCACCTTCTCAAAGAACTCGATAAGGTTTGTGAGGCATGACCTACCCTTCACAAAGCCATTCTGACTATCCCTGATCATATTATTCCTATCTAGATGATTATAAATCTTGTCTCTTATAATCCCCTCCAAGACTTTACCCACAACAGACGTGAGGCTCACCGGTCTATAGTTGCCGAGATTGTCTCTACTCCCCTTCTTGAACAAAGGGACCACATTTGCTATCCTCCAGTCCTCTGGCACTATTCCTGTAGCCAATGATGACATAAAAACCAAAGCCAAAGGCTCAGCAATCTCTTCCCTGGCTTCCCAGAGAATCTTAGGATAAATCCCATCAGGACCCGGGGACGTATCTATTTTCAGCCTGTCCAGAATTGCCAACACCTTTTCCCTACGTACCTCAGTGCCATCTATTCTAATAGCCTGGGTCTCAGAATTCTCCTCCACAACATTCTCTTTTTCCTGAGTGAATACTGACGAAAAATATTCATTTAGTATCTCGCCTATCTCTTCAGACTCCACACACAACTTCACACCCCTGTTCTTGACTGGCCCTACTCTTACCCTAGTCATTCGCTGATTCCTGACATACCTATAGAAAGCTTTTGGGTTTTCCTTGATCCTGCCTGCCAAATACTTCTCATGTCCCCTCCTTCCTCGTCTTAGCTCTCTCTTTAGATCCTTCCTCGCTATCTTGTAACTACCAAGCGCCCCAACTGAATCTTCACACCTCATCTTCACATAGGCCTCCTTCTTCCTCTTAACAAGAGATTCCACTTCTTTGGTAAACCTCGGTTCCCTCGCTCGACACCTTCCTCCCTGCCTGACCGGTACGTACTTATCAAGAACACGTAGTAGCTGTTCCTTGAACAAGCACCACATATCCAGTGTGCCCAACACTTGCAGCCTACTTCTCCAACCTACCCCTCCCAAGTCATGTCTATTGGCAACATAATTGCCCTTCCCCCATCTATAACTCTTGCCCTGCGGTGGATACTTATCCCTTTCCATCACTAACGTAAACGTCACCGAATTGTGGTCACTGTCCCCAAAGTGCTCACCTACGTCCAAATCTAACACCTGGCCTGGTTCATTACCCAAAACCAAATCCAATGTGGCCTCGCCTCGGGACCTGGGTGGCCTTGTGCACCATTCGCTGAAGGTAAGCATGCAGGTGGTAAAGAATGGTATGTTAATGGTACGCTAATGGTATTCATTAATAGTCATCACTGCAAGAGGTTTCGAATATCGAAGCAGGGATGTGTTGTTGCAATTGTACGGTGAGGCCACACTTGGAGTATAGTGTGCAGTTTTGGTCTTCTTCTCTGAGGAAGGATGTTCTTGATCTCGAGGGAGTGCAGCGAAGGTTTACCAGGCTGATTCCAGGGATGGCGCGACTGTCATATGAGGCGAGATTGACTAGGTTGGGATTGTTCTCGCTGGTGTTCAGAAGAATGAGGGGGCATCTCATAGAAACTTATAAAATTCGAAAACGATTGGACAGGGTAGATGCAGGGAAGATGTTACCAATTATAGGTGTGTCCAGGACCAGGGGTCACAGCCTGAGGATTCAGGATAAACCATTTCGGACAGAGATAATGAGACACTTCTTCACGCAAAGAGTGGTGAGCCTGTGGAATTCATTACTACCGGAAGTAATTGATACTAAAACTTTGAATATATTCAAGAGGCGGCTGGATATAACATTTGGGGAGAATGTGATCAAAGGCTATGAGGAGAAAGCAGGATTAGGCTATTGAGTTGACGATCAGCCATGATCGTGATGAATGGTGGAGCAGGCTCGAAGGGCAAAAAGGCTCCTTCTGCTCCTATCTATGTATTCATAGCGCCAGGGTCCCAGGTTCGATTCCCCGCTGGGTCACTGTCTGTGTGGAGTCTGCACGTTCTCCCCGTGTCTGCGTGGGTTTCCTCGGGGTGCTCCGGTTTCCTCCCACAGTCCACAGACGTGCAGGTCAGATGGATTGGCCATGAGACATTGCCCTTAATGATCGAAACACGTTGGGACGGGTTTTGGGTTACGGGGATATGGTGAAAGCGAGGGCTTAACTGGGTCGGTGCATACTCGATGGGCCGAATGACCTCATTCTGCACTCTATATTTTATGTTCTATGAAATACCACAAACTCACACGCATACAGTCAGTAATACACACACTCACAGACACACAGACCCGAGTGAACACACTTATCGACACAAAAAGATAATAATGCACACAAAGAGGTATAAACACAGATACTCACACATATGCATACACTCACATGCATACACGCACAGACACTAGTACACGCACTCACGACACACGGAGGCACTATTACACACACACAGACACTAAGACACACACTCACAGATCCACTGAGATAGTTACACACACAAAGATCCGCTATTACAGGCACTCAGAAACAGTCACTGATACACAATAAGAAGTCTTACTCCACCAGGTCAAAGTCCAACAGGTTTGTTTCGATGTCACTTGCTTCCGGAGCGCTGTTCATTCCTCAGGTCCTGAGGAAGGAGCAGCCCTCCGAAAGCTAGTGACATCGAAACAAGCCTGTTGGACTTTAACCTGGTGATGTAAGACTTCTTACTGTGCTCACCCAAGTCCAACGCCGGCATCTCCACATCATGACTAATACACAAAATCACAGGAACACAGAAATAATCTAATACATACATTTACAGACACACTCAGAAACGCTAATACACACGCTCGCACAGACACACAGAGACAATAATACACACATATAGGCACAAATACACACTAACACAGACAGACAGTCGTACACTAACAAGGTCACACTGAGACACTAATACACACACTCTCACACACAAAGACACCAGAACATACAGTCACACAGACAGAGACACTAATACGCACATCTCACACACACAGACACACTAATACACACACTCAATGTCACAAATACACACAGTCACATACACACACAAGGACACTAATCACACACTCCCGACACACAGGCACACTAATACACAGACTCACACACACAGACATAAATATATACACACTCACATACAGGCTCTAACACACACTCTCACAGACACACAGACAGAAATACACAAAATCACAGGCACACTGATACACTAATTCACACACTCTCATACACACATTGACACTAACACAACCCACTCAAACGTAGAGAGACACTACTACACACACTCACAGACACACACAGACTCTATTACACACACTCACAGAGACACTAATACACACGCTCACGCGGAGATACTAATATACACACTCAGAGACATCCAGAGACAATGCTACACACACTCAGGCAGAAATACACACACACACACACAAAGAAGCCAATTCACCCACTCACATGCACACACACACACAGACACTAGTACACACACTCCAGACACTTAGAGACACTAGTACACACTCTCACAGACGCACAGATACACTAATACACACACAAACATACACACACACACAGACACTAATTCACACACATAGACACACAATTACAACAATACGCATTCACACGAAGGCATAAATACTCAAACTCACACACACTGACACTAATACACACACTCACAAACACACACATAGGCAACAGTATGCACACTCACCGATGGACTGATACAGAAATACAGTAACTCACAGCTACACAGATTCACTAATGTACAAATCCACAGACATAACTATACACACTCTCACACACACACCATAATACACACACTCTCATACATGCAAAGACTCTTTGACACACACAGTGACACAAATACACACACGCTCAGACACAAATAGACATAATCAGGCGCCCAAAGAAATCACTGATACATACAGTCACAAACACACTGAGACACTAATGCACACTCTCACACAAACACAGTCACGAATGCACACACTCACACACAAAATCACTAATACACACAGACACACGCAGTTACGTTAATACACACGCGCACAGACACATAGAGGCAATAATACACATACACAGATGCAGAAATACACACACTCACACACAGACATAATTACACACACTCACACGCACCTACATTAATACACACTCTCATAGCCATACACAGAGACACAAATACACAAACTCACAGACACACAGAGGCACTACTACGCATACAACAGAGACTGAGACACTAATACACTAATACACCCACCTCACGCACAGAGACACTAAGACATACTCACAAACACACACATAGACACTAGTACACACACTCACAAACGCACAGAGACACTAATACACACTCAAACAGACACACACGGAGACCCTAATACACACACTCATAGACACACAAGACAATAATACACACACAGATCCATAAATACGTTCAGAGACACTCAGAGACACCAGTACGCACACTCACCGAAATACATAGACACTAATACAGAAACTCACAGCCACACTGAAACACTAATACACACACTCACAGATATAAATATACTCACTCACACATACACAGACCCTAGCACACACACTGAAGGACACACTGAGACATTAATACACACACTCACATGCACAATAATGGAGCCACTAGTACACAAACTGCCGACACACAGACACACTAATACACACACTCACGGACACACAGAGCCGATAATACACACACTCACATAGACATAAATACACACACACTCACACACACAGACACTAATACGCACACTCACAGACACACTGAGACTCAAATACACTCACTCACAGAGGCACTAATACACACATAACAGACACAGAGACACTAAAATGCACACCAACAAACAGAGAGACACTAATACACACACTAATAGACACACACACACAGACACTTGAACACACACTCACAGGCGCACAGAGACACTGACACACACAAACAGACACACACATAGGAGACGCTGATACCACATTCAAAGACACACAGGACAATAATACACATACACACAGAGGCATAAATATACACACTCACAGGTCCACATTTCACTGAAATGGGCAACACAGGTGGAGAAGGTAGTCACGAAGGCATACCTTCTTTGGCCGGGTCCTCGAATATGAGAATTGGCAAATCATGTTGCAGCTGTATAGAACCTTAGTCAGGCCACACTTGGAGTATAGTGTTCAATTCTGGTCGGTAGACTACCAGAAGTATGTGAAGGCTTTAGAGAGGGTGCAGAAGAGATTTACCAGAATGTTGCCTGGTCTGGAGGGCATTAGCTATGAGGAGCAGTCGAATAAACTCGGGTTGTTCTCTCTGGAACGAAGGAGGTTGAGGAGCTACCTGAGAGGTATACAAAATTATGAGGGGCATAGACAGCGTGGATAGTCAGAGGCTTTCTCTCAGGGTAGAGGGGTCAATTACTAGGGGCATAAGTTTAAGGTCCGAGGGGCAAGTTTTAGAGGAGATGTACGAGGCATGTTTTTTTCACAGAGGGTAGTGGGTCCCTCGAACTCACTGCCGGAGGAGGTGGTGGAAGCAGGGACGGTACTGACATTTAAGGAGCATCTTGACAAATACATGAATAGGATGGGAGTAGAGGGTACGAACCCAGGATGTTTAGAAGATTTTAGTTTAGGAAGGCAGCATTGTCGCCACAGCCTAGGTGGGCTGAAGGGCCTGTTCTTTGTTCTTTGCTCACAGACACACACAGAGACTCAAGTACGCACACTCATCGATACACAGAGACACTAATGCAGAAACTCATAGTCACACAGAAACACTAGTACACACACTCACAGACACACAGAGACGATAATACACACACTCACGCAGACATAAATACATACACACTCATGCACACAGAGACACTAATTCACACACTAACAGACACACTGAGACTCAAATACACAAACTCACAGACAGGCAGAAACACTAATCCGCACAATAACAGAAACCAACACACAGAGAGACACTGATGCACACACTCACAGGCACACAGAGAAACAAGTACACATTCTCACAGACGCACAGAGGCATTACCACACTCAAACAGACGTCACTGATACACACACTAACGGACACTCAATGACAATAATACACATACATACGGAGGCATAAATACACACACTCACACACACCGACACTAATACACAGTCTCACAGCCATAGATATAGGCACTCACACACAGAACCTAATAGACACAATCAAGGTCACACTGATACACTAATACACACACTCTCACACACAAAGACACTATAATACACAATCACACAAAGAGAGACATAAATTCACACACGCGCGCACACACACACAGACACCAACACACACTCACACACACACAGACATAAGTACACATACTCACGCACACAGACATACACTAATACACACACTCACAGACGCACTGAGACACGAATTCACACACACACAGACACGAATACACACATTCACTCACACACACAGTCACTAATATAGTCACAGACAGTCACAGAGACACTAATACACAGACAGTCACAGACAATCACACAGACACTGATACACACGCTCATAGACACACACAGATAATAATACACACACAGTTGCAGAAATACACACTCACACACATCTAATACAATAACTCACATGCAAATACACAGATACTAGTATACACCATCCCCCGACACACAGACACCAGCACATACACTCACACACACCGAAATACTAATACACACACTCACACACACTAATACACACACTCTCACACACAGAGACATAAATACACATACTCACGCACACAGAGAGATACCAATAGCACGCCTGCTCGGTAGCATTGTGGATAGCACAATTGCTTCACAGCTCCAGTTTCCCAGGTTCGATTCCGGATTGGGTCACTGTCTTTGCGGAGTCTGCACATCCTCCCCATGTGTGCGTGGGTTTCCTCCGTGTGCTCCTGTTTCCTCCCACAATCCAAAGATGTGCTGGTTTGGTGGATTGGCCATAATAAATAGCCCTTAGTGTCCAAAATTGCCCTTAGTGTTGGGTGGGGTTACTGGGTTATGGGGATAGCGTGGAGGTGTGGACCTTGGGTAGGGTGCTCTTTCCAAGAGCCGGTGCAGACTCGGTGGGCCGAATGGCCTCCTTCTGCAAATTCTATGATTCCATGCTAATACACACACTCAAAGACGCACTCAGACACTAATTCACACACTCTCACATACACAGAGACACGAATACACACATCCACACGCACACACAGAGTCACTAATACGCACAGTCACAGACACACACAGAGACACTAATACACACACAGTAAAATACACACACACAGACACAAATACACACGCTCATAGATACACAGAGTTAATATTACACACACAAATGCATAAATACACACACACACAAACACTAATACAAAAACTCAGATGCAAACACACAGACACTAGTATACACACCCCCGACACACAGACACCAGTACACACACAGATACTAATACATACGCTCACACTCACAGACACTAATACACACACTCACACAGACACTAATACACACACTCACAGATCCACAGAGACACTAATACACACACTAATAGATACACTCACACAGACACAAACAGACACTGATACACATACTCACACACACAGACACTAATATACACACCCACACACACGGAGACACAAATACAATCGCACAGGCACACTGTGTCATGTGGAAGTACATTTTAGAAATGGGTGTTTCTCAAATAGCTGCAGTGAGTGGGTGGCTATGAGGTCTGCTCTGTCTTTTATTTTTTGATTTGAGCTGGAAGCTATTTTGTAGTTCTGTGTGCTTTAAATGTTAGCTGTGAGTTGGCTGTGAGTTGGAGTGCTACAGGGAGTGCACGCACATGTGTGGCAATCTCTCTCTGCAATCTGATGGGAGATAATGTGCAGAGTAGGTAAAGACCTCAGAATGTTAAGAGATAAGGGAGCTAGTCAATCATTGATGCTAAGAGATGAGGAGTTCTGTAGTTTGGGAGGAATTTGCGAGAAATGGTGGTTATATGTGGAATTGAGGGTGAGAAGTGTAGTGTTCCATTATATAAGGGAATGTTGGAATGTCCAGTGAAGAGTGGTTAAGTGGTAGTCGGAGTAATAGAGAAACTATGTAGTCCAGGACTACAGTTTGTCTTGGGTAACGATATATCTGGATCGCAGGTGGGAGTGATGCCAATGTGGTTGATAAGCCAGTGGAAAGTCAGGCAACTGAAATGTTGAAGGACGATTTTTCCGGTTTGTGTAGTAACAAGGGCGAACAATTCACAGGTTAATACAAGAGGAGAGATCCGAGAGTGAAGCTGAAGTTGAAGTGCAATTATCAGAAACGATTTTTGATCAGATGGTTGGAAAACAACAGGTGGCGGATGAGGCGGATATTTTTAGGTCAGGAAAATTGGCGGAGTTACAACAGGAAGATGTGGAAATAAAACGGATGTATCAGAAAGCATACCCAGGAGAGGAATCTGAGTGTATACCAGAATGTTATTACCGTAAAAGTGAAGTATTGTTGAGAAAATGGAGACATTTACATAAGCAGGCGGTTGAAACGTGGGCAGAAGTTCATCAAGGGGTTTTGCCGGTGGTGTAGAAAGGAGGTGTTGCGAATTGCACATGAGGTACCGGTAGGTGATTTGGGTGTAAGGAAAACTCGGGCTAAAATTCAAAATCCTTTCTATTAGCCTGGACTGCATACAGGTACAGTTACATTTTGTCGATCATGTCATGAATGCCAAATGATAGGGAAACCTCAAGCAGTGATAAAACCAGGGCCCTTAATACCCATTTCAGCATTTGAGGACCCTTTTACAAGAGTCCTAATTGATTGCGGAGGACCGCTTCCTAAAACCAATAGTGGGAATCAATATCTTGTGACGATAATGGATGTGTCTACTCGGTTCCAAGAGGCCATTGCAGTATGTAATATTACAGCAAAAATATAGTGGAGGAGTTACTTAAATTCTTTACTAGATATGGACTACACACATAAATACAATCGGGTCAAGAATCACATTTCAACTCAAAGTTATTCAAAGACGTTATTCAAAGAAGTTATGGATGGCTGAGGAATAAAACAATTTAAATCAACTTCGTGCCATTCGGAATCGCAGGGAGCTTTCGAAAGGTGGCATCAGACAATAAAGACAATGTTGTGAGCTAATTGTCAAGGTTATCCAGAGAATTGAGAGAAAGGAAATGCATTCGTATTGTTTGCAATTAGGGATGCACCCGATGAGTCAACCAAATTCAGGCCTTTTCAACTAATTCTGGGTCATGAGGTAAGAGGACCACTTAAATTCAATAAGGAAAAATTGGTCAGTGAGAAATCGGAACATACATTATTGGATTACCTGTCAAATTTTAGGGAACGATTAAATAGAGGAGGTGAATTGGCTGGTCAGCATTTAAAAGTTGCACAGCATGTGATGAAACGGGTCGCGGACAAGCAATCAAAAGTTTGTAGTTTTGCCAATGGAGATACCGTTTTAGTATTATTACCAGTGATAGGTGAACCTGTAAAGGCAAGGTTGTGTAAACCTTATCAGATTGAAAGGAAATTAAGTGAAGTGAGTTATGTGGTAAGAACGCCAGAAATAAGGAAATCTCACCGAGTGTGCCATGTGAATATGCTTAAAAGGTACTTTGAAAGGGAAGGAGAGCAAAATGAGGAGGTTTTAATCATGTTAACTGAAAGTGACGAACCAAATACAGATGACTTTGAATTTGACATACCTCAAATTAAAGTGAAAAACGAGAATGTTCTTAAAAATTGGGATAAATTGTTGAGTTACCCTCTAGAGGAAAAACGAACGGGCCTGAAAGAGTTATTGTTCTCACATGGGCAATTTGTGGGTTTAACTTAGGAAGTACTAAAATGGCTATACATGATGTAGATGTGGGAAGTGCTGTTCCTATCAAACAACATCTATGTAGACTTCACCCTTTAAAATTGGCTCAGGTAAACAACGACATTTAATGTATGCTTTAAAATGGCATCTTTGAAGTGGGTTGTAGCCAATGGAGCTCACCCATAGTGATGGTACCAAAACCAGACGCCACCCAGCGATTTTGCGTGGACAATAGAAAGGTTAATGCAGTTACAAGAACCGGCTCCGATCCTATCCCACGCTTGGAGGATTGCATTCAAGAGATGGGGCAATACGCTTTTATTTCCAAACTGGATTTACTTTAAGATTACTGGCAGGTACCGTTATCCGAAAGGGCGAAGGAGATTTTAGCTTTTGTGACTCCAGATGGTATATACCAAGTCAAAGTTACACCATTTGGCATGAAAAACGTCTCAGCGACATTTCAACGGTCAACAATCCAAGCCGTTTCAGGAGTACACAGTTGCACGGTGTGCATCGATGATCTGGTAATGTTTAGCTAGACATAGAAAGAACATTTAAAGCAACTGATGGACTTGCTGAAGAAACGTCGAAAATTTCAGTGGACAGCGAAGTTTCAACAGGCAGTTGAAGGCCGACGGCTGTGGTAACCAATGCTCCTGTATTAGAGAAATACAAGGAGCTCTGTGATCAGATGAAATTAAAGTATCTGACTTTCAAGAAAAATGCCGAGGCGTAGAGAATTGGATGGATCGTGCAGAGACCTTCTTCACCAAAGAGACTGTCAATCAAGGAGTCGAGTTGGAGGAAGAAGAACTAAATGCACTATGTTAATATAAATGTTTGCGTGTTTTGATTTGTTCATAAAAACGTATATTCTCAGTCATTATTTCGTAAAAACAGACAAAGAACAAAGAAATGTACAGCACAGGAACAGGTCCTTCGGCCCTCCAAGCCCGTGCCGACCATGCTGCCCGACTAAACTACAATCTTCCACACTTCCTGGGTCCGTATCCCTCTATTCCCATCCTATTCATGTATTTGTCAAGATGCCCCTTAAATGTCACTATCGTCCCTGCTTCCACCACCTCCTCCGGTAGCGAGTTCCAAGCACCCACTACCCTCTGCGTAAAAAACTTGCCTCGTACATCTACTCTAAACCTTGCCCCTCTCACCTTAAAACTATGCCCCCTAGTAATTGACCCCTCTGCCCTGGGGAAAAGCCTCTGACTATCCACTCTGTCTATGCCCCTCATAATTTTGTATACCTCTATCAGGTCTCCCCTCAACCTCCTTCGTCCCAGTGAGAACAAACCGCGTTTATTCAACCGCTCCTCATAGCTAATGCCCTCCATACCAGGCAACATTCTGGTAAATCTCTTCTGCACCCTCTCTAAAGCCTCCACATCCTTCTGGTAGTGTGGCGACCAGAATTGAACACTGTATTCCAAGTGTGGCCTAACTAAGGTTCTATACAGCTGCAACATGACTTGCCAATTCTTATACTCAATGCCCCGGCCATTGAAGGCAAGCATGCCGTATGCCTTCTTGACTACCTTCTCCACCTGTGTTGCCCCGTTCAATGACCTGTGGACCTGTACTCCTAGATCTCTTTGACTTTCAATACTCTTGAGGGTTCTACCATTCACTGTATATTCCCTACCTGCATTAGACCTTCCAAAATGCATTACCTCACATTTGTCCGGATTAAACTCCATCTGCCATCTCTCCGCCCAAGTCTCCAAACAATCTAAATCCTGCTGTATCCTCCGACAATCCTCATCGCTATCCGCAATTCCACAAACCTTTGTGTCGTCTGCAAACTTACTAATCAGACCAGTTACATTTTCCTCCAAATCATTTATATATACTACAAAGAGCAAAGGTCCCAGCACTGATCCCTGTGGAACACCACTGGTCACAGCCCTCCAATGAGAAAAGCATTCTTCCATTGCTACTCTCTGCCTTCTATGGCCTAGCCAGTTCTGTATCCACCTTGCCAGCTCACCCCTGATCCAGTGTGACTTCACCTTTTGTACTAGTCTACCATGAGGGACCTTGTCAAAGGCCTTACTGAAGTCCATATAGACAACATCCACTGCCCTACCTGCATCAATCATCTTAGTGACCTCCTCGAAAAACTCTATCAAGTTAGTGAGACACGACCTCCCCTTCACAAAACCGTGCTGCCTCTCACTAATACGTCCATTTGCTTCCAAATGGGAGTAGATCCTGTCTCGAAGAATTCTCTCCAGTAATTTCCCTACCACTGAAGTAAGGCTCACCGGCCTGTAGTTCCCGGGATTATCCTTGCTACCCTTCTTAAACAGAGGAACAACATTGGCTATTCTCCAGTCCTCCGGGAGATCCCCTGAAGACAACGAGGATCCAATGATTTCTGTCAAGGCCTCAGCAATTTCCTCTCCAGGCTCCTTCAGTATTCTGTGGTAGATCCCATCAGGCCCCGGGGACTTATCTACCTTAATATTTTTTAAGACACCCAACACCTCGTCTTTTTGGATCTCAATGTGACCCAGGCTATCTACACACCCTTCTCCAGACTCAACATCTACCAATTTCTTGTCTTTGGTGAATACTGATGCAAAGTATTCATTTAGGACCTCGCCCATTTCCTCTGGCTCCACACATAGATTCCCTTGCCTATCCTTCAGTGGGCCAACCCTTTCCCTGGCTACCCTCTTGCTTTTTATGTACGTGTAAAAAGCCTTGGGATTTTCCTTAACCCTATTTGCCAATGACTTTTCGTGACCCCTTCTAGCCCTCCTGACTCCTTGCTTAAATTCCTTCCTACTTTCCTGATATTCCACGCAGGCTTCGTCTGTTCCCAGCCTTTTAGCCCTGACAAATGCCTCCTTTTTCTTTTTGACGAGGCCTACAATATCTCTCGTCATCCAAGGTTGCCGAAAATTGCCGTATATATCCTTTTTCCTCACAGGAACATGCCGGTCCTGAATTCCTTTCAACTGCCACTTGAAAGCCTCCCACATGTCAGATGTTGATTTGCCCTCAAACATCCGCCCCCAATCTATGTTCTTCAGTTCCCGCCTAATATTGTTATAATTAGCCTTCCCCCAATTTAGCACATTCATCCTAGGACCACATTTATCCTTGTCCATCAGTACTTTAAAACTTACTGAATTGTGGTCACTGTTGCCGAAATGCTCCCCTACTGAAACATCAACCAACTGGCCGGTCTCATTCCCCAATACCAGGTCCAGTACCGCCCCTTCCCTAGTTGGACTGTCTACATATTGTTTTAAGAAGCCCTCCTGGATGCTCCTTACAAACTCCGCCCCGTCTAAGCCCCTGGCACTAAGTGAGTCCCAGTCAATATTGGGGAAGTTGAAGTCTCCCATCAACACAACCCTGTTGTTTTTACTCTTTTCCAAAATCTGTCTACCTATCTGCTCCTCTATCTCCCGCTGGCTGTTGGGAGGCCTGTAGTAAACCCCCAACATTGTGACTGCACCCTTCTTATTCCAGATCTCTACCCATATAGCCTCACTGCCCTCTGAGGTGTCCTCTCGCAGTACAGCTGTGATATTCTCCCGAACCAGTACCGCAACTCCGCCTCCCCTTTTACATCCCCCTCTATCCCGCCTGAAACATCTAAATCCTGGAACGTTTAGCTGCCAATCCTGCCCTTCCGTCAACCAGGTCTCTGTAATGGCAACAACATCATAGTTCTTCTTGCATTAAAACATATGCACTTCAGGCCACCAGACCCGCTGTGTTCAGCAACCTCTCCCTGTCTGCTCTGCCTCAGAGCCACACTGTCCCTATTCCCTAGTTCTCCCTCAATGCTCTCACCTTCTGACCTATTGCTCCCGTGCCCACCCCCCTGCCATACTGGTTTAAACCCTCCCGTGTGACACTAGCAAACCTCGCGACCAGGATATTTATGCCTCTCCGGTTTAGATGCAACCCGTCCTTCTTATACAGGTCACACCTGCCCCGGAAGAGCTCCCAGTGGTCCAGATAATGGAAACCCTCCCTCCTACACCAACTGTTTAGCCGCGTGTTTAGCTGTTCTATCTTCCTATTTCTAGCCTCACTGGCACGTGGCACAGGGAGTAATCCCGAGATTACAACCCTCGAGGTCCTGTCTTTTAACTTTCTGCCTAGCTCCCTGAACTCCTGCTGCAGGACCTCATGCTCCTTCCTGCCAATGTCGTTAGTACCAATATGTACAACGACCTCTGCCTGTTTGCCCTCCCCCTTCAGGATGTCCACTACCCGTTCGGAGACATCCTGGACCCTGGCACCAGGGAGGCAACATACCATCCTGGAGTCTCTATCACGTCCACAGAAGCGCCTATCTGTGCCCCTGACTATAGAGTCCCCTATTACTATTACTCTTCTGCGCTTTGACCCTCCCTTCTGAACATCAGAGCCAGCCGTGGTGCCACTGCTCTGGCTACTGCTGTTTTCTCCTGGTAGGCTATCCCCCCCGACAGTGTCCAAAGGGGTATATCTGTTCGAGAGGGGGGCAACCACAGGGGATTCCTGCACTGACTGCCTGCCCTTTCTGGTTGTCACCCATTTCTCTGCCTGCACCTTGGGTGTGACCATATTTACATAACTGCGATCTATGACGCTTTCCGCCACCTGCATGCTCCTAAGTGCATCCAATTGCTCCTCCAACCGAACCATGCGGTCTGTGAGGAGCTCCAGTTGGGTGCACTTTCTGCAGATGAAGCCATCCGGGACGCTGGAAGCCTCCCGGACCTGCCACATCTCACAGTCAGAGCACAGCACCCCTCTAACTGACATTGCGTCAATTAATTAAAATTAAAATTAATTTTTTTTTTTTGAATATATATATTTTTTTAAATTTCAAAGTTACTGTTAACTATCTGTTTCCTAGCACTAGATTTCTAATAGAAATGCGAAAGCTAAATATAGTACTCTCCGATCTCTGGCTTAGATATCCCTCTAAACTATAATTAAGTAATTATGTTTAATTAGTTACCAATGCTCAATTTTTTTTAATTTAGTGTAGAATCCCAACCAGCCACTCAGGCCACAGCTTTTCTGTGATGTCACTTCAGTTTCCCCCCCCCCACCCCCCCCCCAACACACACACAATTTGAAAAAGGTACAGCAGTAAAAATGAGTAAAAATCACTTACTTACCTTCTTAGTGTTAATAATAAAATATGGTACTTACCTCACACCAATGGGTCTTATTATTAGGTTAGAGGAGGAGGGTGGGTGGGAGACACTACACGTGTAGTGTCTCGGGTTTCCTCTCCACCAGAATTTAGTGCTGAGGGTCTTCCCAGAAGTCCGCGGGTCGAACTTCCTGTTCCCGCCTTAAATACTAAAATATAAAAAAAAACAGAAAAGAGGGACCGAAAACGGGACCAGGTAAGTGTTTTTAAAGGACAGACTTACCTCCCAGCAATCACTTCCGCACTGCCCCCGCTGAAATTGACTCACCAGCTCTTCTCCCGCCGAAATCGACTGGCCTGCCCCTGCAAAGACAAGTGTTTTTAAAGGACAGACTTACCTCCCAGCAATCACTTCCGCACTGCCCCCGCTGAAATTGACTCACCAGCTCTTCTCCCGCCGAAATCGACTGGCCTGCCCCTGCAAAGACAAGTGTTTTTAAAGGACAGACTTACCTCCCAGCAATCACTTCCGCACTGCCCCCGCTGAAATTGACTCACCAGCTCTTCTCCCGCCGAAATCGACTGGCCTGCCCCTGCAAAGACAAGTGTTTTTAAAGGACAGACTTACCTCCCAGCAATCACTTCCGCACTGCCCCCGCTGAAATTGACTCACCAGCTCTTCTCCCGCCGAAATCGACTGGCCTGCCCCTGCAAAGACAAGTGATTTTAAAGGACAGACTTACCTCCCAGCAATCACTTCCGCACTGCCCCCGCTGAAATTGACTCACCAGCTCTTATCCCGCCGAAATCGACTGGCCTGCCCCTGCAAACACAAGTTTTTTTAAAGGACAGACTTACCTCCCAGCAATCACTTCCGCACTGCCCCCGCTGAAATTGACTCACCAGCTCTTCTCCCGCCGAAATCGACTGGCCTGCCCCTGCAAAGACAAGTGTTTTTAAAGGACAGACTTACCTCCCGGCAATCACTTTCGCACTGCCCCCGCTCAAATTGACTCACCAGCTCTTCTCCCGCCGAAATTGACTGAAGGAAAGTGAAAACGTGAAAAATGAAACCTTCTTGAAGTTAATGTTTTTTTGTTCGTGGGGGGGAGGTGTCATGTGCGTGAACCTTTTTGATGATTTCAACATCGTACCTGTTTCTGTCCGAATGCAAACTTGCTGTCTGTATTTAAAAAAAGATTTGACTTAATGGATGCTGTTGGGAAAGTTGTTGAGGGGTACCTATAGAATATTGTCTTTGGGGAAAGTTTCAGTGATAGTATTTGATAAGATGTTGAGGGGGTGTTTATAAAGTGGTAACTGGATGTCTAAAAATAAACAGGTCACTGTTGCATCACACTTGGAATACGGCCCTGGTGCTCCCCACAACCAAAAATCGTGGGTCAGGTAAACTCCATGATATTATTTGGAGTTTTCTAAACCATGGTCCATAGTAAATGAGTCACAATTGCACAAACTCACAGACACACAGAGACACTGATGCACACATTCACGCACACAAAGACACTAATGCACACACTCAGACACACAGAGACAATAATCCACACACTCACAGACACACACAGAAATACTAGTACACACACTCACAGACAAGCAGAGACAATAATACATACACAGAGGCACAATGCACACACTCACACACACATATTCTAATACACACACTATCATGCACATACATAGAGACACGAGTTAACACACTCCCCGCATGCAGGGGCACTATTACACACACTCAGAGACACACAGAGATACTAATGCACACACAGCAGACGCACAAATACAATAATGTGCACACATGGGTACAAATACACACACTCACTCACACACACACAGACACACCAGCAAACACATATCGACACGCACAGACAATAATCCACATGCTCAGACATGCAGATGCACAAATACACACAGTCACACGCACAAAGACACGAATACACACACTCACAAGCAGACACACACAGACACTAGTGCACACACTCCCGACACACAGACGCACTAATACTCACAGTCACAGATACACAAAGACAATAATGCACACAGAGAGGCACAAATACACACAGTCACACACACACAGACTAAAACACCCATTCACAGACACACACAGATACACCAGTACACACGTCCACAGACACACTGGGGCACTAATACGCACACTCCAATACACCGATTCACTAATACACACCGTCACAGGCACACACAGGGATAACAATACCCACACCCTCACAGACACGCACACAGACAATAATACACACGCGCACAAGCACACACACTCCCGCCACACGGGCACACCAATACACATCACAGACATATCCAAAGACACTAACACACACTCACAGAAACACACACAGACACTAATAGACACACTCACTAAAACAAACTCACAGACACGCACAACACTCAGAAACACTAATACACACATTCACAGTGACACTAATGCACACTCTCACACACACAGAGACACGAATACACACACTCATAGGCATAGAACATAGAACATAGAAAATACAGCACAGAACAGGCCCTTCAGCCCACGATGTTGAGCCGAACCTTTGTCGTAGATTAATCATAGATTATCATTGAATTTGCAGTGCAGAAGGAGGCCATTCGGCCCTTTGAGTCTGCACCGGCTCTTGGAAAGAGCACCCTACCCAAACCCAACACCTCCACCCAACACCAAGGGCAATTTTGGACACTAAGGGAAATTTATCATGGCCAATCCACCTAACCTGCACATCTTTGGACTGTGGGAGGAAACCGGAGCACCCGGAGGAAACCCACGCAGACACGGGGAGGATGTGCAGACTCCGCACAGACAGTGATCCTGTCAAATCCCAAATGTCTTTACCCGTCAGTCTGGCCTCAATAAAAGTCGAGATGGATTTGCAGGTATAGCACTAGTTATTTTATTTAGCTTGCAAGCTTTACTCAGTTCACAGCGGCACAAAGCACATCTTGCTTCGTACACCTCTGGAATCAAGTGAGTCTGTAGAACAAAGAAGTCTCTACTGATACATTCAAATGGCATCAAGTTTCACATACACGATTCCCATAGGTCATCCTATACCCCTCCTGACCTGGTAATACATTCTGATTGGCTCACTTCCAATCCCTTCCTCTGGCCCCCTATTACCCAGCATCCTTTTCTCGTCCTTTGGTGGACACACCTCTTCCTTTGCTTTGCCATGCGGTCTGAAATCCTTTGTCTGTGAACTCACGAGAATGAGACTGGCCTATCTCTACATTACAGTAACTAATATCTCTAAAGTAACTTTTTTATATCACATTCGTCATTCCCTCCTTTTATCATTCCATGATAACCGAAGTATCCAATCCATAGCTACGGTCCCTTGTCTAAAAAGATCCGTCACTGCATTTCCAATTCCTGGCGTATCCCCCCTTCATCTGCTGCACCCTCGTGGATTTTGACAGCTAAGATTTGAGGGGCGTTGATCTGTTCCAGTGTACCCCACATTCTATCCATCACACATTTAAGGATGGCTGGGCACACAAATATGCAGCCAATAGCCACCACTAAATACATGGCCATATTTATCAACCAGTCCTTCCAACCTCCAAATCCCCAGTTACCCCAAGCGCCAGGATCCTGCATTCCGTCCAGGTGATCCCGTATGTGATCCATAAAGTTAGTGATGTTAGCGGTCAAGTCCTGAACTCCCATGATACACTTGCCCTGCACTATGGCGCATACCCCACCCTGACGGGCCAGAAGATAGTCAACAGCATACCGGTTATGCATTGCAAACAACCGTAGCTGAGACAATTCCTTGGCTATTGCCCCGAGGGCTCCCAAGGTTTCATTTCACAAGATGGTAAGGCCACAAATAAAATAATTCCTATTGCTGACAGCCAACGAACCCCCCAGTAGCCCAGTTTACCCAGCTTCGAAACGCCCATTCAGGCCGCCTAGCAATGCGGAAAGCCTTAGTCCCAACTGTGATATGAGAGGCATTCGCCCAGCCACAAAGGAGCTGGAGGCCGGCGTTCAATGGAACACAAGTGGTGTTGTAACAAACGCATTGGCCAGACGCCTGGGTGATATGGCACCTCCTGTCCGTACACGTGGGGAACAGACATGTTATATTCGTTTCCACCTCTACCAGCAAATAGCCGTATCCTTCACTGCTGTAACAATTCTCGTACGACCGGGAATCCCTATTGGGAGTGAAGTGGCTAGGTATATACGCCCTCCACCGTTGCAGCCTATCATACTGTGAATGGGAATTATCCCGAGGAAGGGGAAGGCAAATAGCCGGTGGTGCTGAACCCGGATCGTAAGGAAGAGTGACTTGCTCGGGCAGTGGCTCGGAACGCTGACAATGAACCACCGTTTGGGGAGTTCCCCAAAGCGGTGAAACAGAAAATAACCTAGACACCGATGCGGGGTTCGGGTAGCAGACAACCGGTCCGTGGCCATACAAGCGGTGGTAAATCAGGTAGAAGAGATTCATACTACCCAGGTTTTCCTCAGTTTGGCCTTTAACTAAATTAAGTGTATCTCCCGGTAACCTACGTTCTAGCTGTACTTCCCTTCTCACACGCCCCGTCCTCTCTCTAGTCCCTCTCTCTCTCACAGCCTCTTGCTACGCTCTCCTGACGGCCTGATGTTACCTTTATTGCACCAATCTTAACACATCCAAAATCAAATTTACATGTACTCCAAAAACAAGGTAATGTCTATATAATGTTCCCTTCCCATCGCCGGGAACGGTGCAATTGCTTCATGAGTCCTGCATTCTCCTTAACTTTGACGACCTTCCATGAGTCGATACCATGTCCTCGTATATGGGGGCAGCGAAGAACATCACCTTTGCATACTGAAATATCCTGGAAGCTTGGTTGGGGTTACAAATGTAGATAATATTTCCCTTTTCCATGTCCGTCGCCAATAACACTCCAAGCGAGGTGAGGCAGAATATCACACAGACGGTGCGTAGCCACCCCATCATGCTCCACAACTGTAAAATAGCACTGGGGAACGGAGGCAGGTTAATCTGTCCAAGAAAATGAGGCCCGTTATCAGAACTCAACTGAGCTGGTATACTGTACCGGGGAATGATTTCCCGCATCAGAACTTTAACCACAGTAGCAGCTTTATTATCGGTAGACGGATACGCCTCAGCCCATCTGCTGAACCCATCCACAATGACCAAAACATATTTATAACATTGACACCTTTCCAACTCAATGTAATCCATTTGTAGCGTCTCAAAGGGACCACTGGGCAACGGGGATTGCCCCATCCCACAAGGGATCCCTATTCCGGTGTTATATTGCTAACAAATCAAACACCGATTACTGATACTCTGGGCCAACCCCTGCATTTTAGGGTGCCACCAAGTGTCCAGCAACAAATCACTAGTCCCCCGAGCCCCACAATGAGTTGCAAAGTGTACATATTCGATGACCCATAAAGCCAGCACATCAGACATACAAGTCTGATGTGCTGGCGTGGTCCATAAAGAGGAAACAGAATCATATGTACAACCTAACCGTTTCCACATTTGTGTATCACTCTCAGGAGCGTCCTCCTGTAACCTTATGACGTCTTCGATGGTTGGCATTGACTTGTCAGAAGCAGACATATTTATAGTAATTCGTTTAGTCTGACTTAACATTTTAGGCACCATCACGTGCTGAATTTGCGCGGCTGTCCGCGCTGCACAATCTGCTTGTTCATTACCAACGTCGACTAGGGTCTTACCATTTGTGTTGGCAGCGCATTTAATAACGTGGGCATAAGAAGTAGGTCATTAGCTAAACCCCGGTGGGATATTTGACCACACATAATCATGTCAGGTTGTTCTGACGAAATATCACTCAAATCGTCCCTTATTGTGGTAGTTTCCTGAATCAAGGCTAAACAGTCGTGGCCAGGTGCGTCTTCATGGACAGGGGGACCACTAAGGAAACAGGCTGGATTGATAGTGGTACAGTGTTTAAATGTCAGACGTAGATTGTTCAAAAGGTATATCTCATACCTATTCTGACGAGCTGCGGTAAGATGCTGAGTCTGCAGTTGCCTCAGTAGTGCGATAACCGAGTGGAAGCTATACACCGTAATACCCAGTTGGAGGGTGAGAGCATGTAACGGCTATGCGATGGCATTGATTGAACGTAAATCCTGTACTAATCGGTACTGGTCTGGTTTGGCTGGTTTAGGCATAGCAAGTATGGGGGTGTTACATTCTGATTGGCAAGGGACCAAAATACCCTGTTGCAATAGCTCTTGAATTAATTTGTCTATAGACGGAGAAGTTTGGGATTTCATGGGGTATTGCCGAATGGAAGGTAGCTTTACATGATCCTTAATCGTTACCTTAATAGGTGTAACATTTGTCTTTCCCACTTGTGATGGGTATTTCGCCCAGACCTGTGTATTGACATATTCCAAAACATCATGTCCCCAGTGATGCTGCAGTCGAGCGTTAATTGTTTCAGGGACCTCAAAATATTTTATGGCAGTGCCGTCCGGCATGACTTGAAGTGCGTACTCTGTTGGATCCGAATGATCCACTGCCCTCCTTACCATTTGCCCCAGATCCCTGGCATGGTACTGGTCGTGGACCTGACGTGTAATATGAGGGCTTACCGAAGCTGACTGTGGCCATAAATGTGGTGGTATTGTAACAAAATCGGCTGTACCTTCTTTTCCCGTGACTGTGGCTGTAACTTTGACTGGCCATTCGGTCCCAATTAATGGCCGGTATTTGTCCTCCAACTCCCTGTTTTGTTCGGTTCTGTCATAGGCCAGGGTAACGTGATGCAGTGAATGTTCAGTGTCTATCGTCCACCACTGGGAGTGATAGAAATATAGCACTGTTGTCTCATCCTCCATGATTGGGCCGTTACCCCTTCGTCTCCGTACTCTAGCTGTAGCTGGAAGATACACATTAAATCTCGGGCCAACAAGTTACAGTCCAATCCAGTAGTCACTACAAACTGATGATCTGCAGACTTATTCTCGTAAGCGACTGTCACAGGTTCAGACATAGGACCATAAAAAGGAGCTGGGGGTCCCTTTGGGTGGGTTTGATATCCTCCCTCTCGCTGATCCACCCACCCAAAGTCATAATATTGGGGCTCCTGCTGGTAAACTACCATTTCTGCCGCTTGCTGGGGGTCGCAGATCATCCTTTTTCATTACATACTCAGTCTTAACCTTTGTAACTGAGCCTCCTTCCTGGCCTACACCCTCCTTCCAATAAAATATGACTGCCCTTGCCATCTGGGAAGGGTGGTTCTCTGTCCAATTCATGTTATTACATTTCACAGCAGTAGCCACAGAAGATGGTAGGCAATGCATTAACATAGCACAATATTGAGGGGAATTCTGACCATTTTGATATGGCAAGTCGCCTGACTGCCCACGGTAGATTTCATTAAAACGCTCCAGAAATTCCTCTGGCTCTTCAGTCTTCTTAGGTTTTAGGTCTAAGATAGCAGAAATATTTCTGGGCTTTTGAAATGTGCTATTCAACGCATTTAGGATCTGTGTCCATCTATCGTCGTCTAACGCATGGTCTTGCTGAAGTGCAGCGTGGCTAGCATAATTCAAGTGATTAAGATAATTGCGGTACTCTGCTGGGGTTAAAACCTGCTGGACTAGGGCCCAGAGGTCCCTAGAATCAGCGTGATAAATTGAGATGGTAGTTCTCAAGGAATCCACGAAAGCAGCAGAAGATTTTTTTCTATCTGGGATTGTAGCCATAACAGCCATCATCTCACCTGGTGTCCATGGGAAGTAAACGTCTATCGTGGGTTCCGCCCCGGCAGTCACCGCGTCCGGGTTTGGTATCTTCCTAATCGGCAACTGTCTCCGAATCTCACCAGGAGGCACTCTAGCTATTTCCTCTGGTTCTTCCAAGACTTCGATGTCACTCCCTGTCACTAGAGGGAGGTCTTTCTCTTCAAAATCATCTGTTGCAGCTCCCTTTGTCCTCGAAATTTGCGGTTTCCCCTTGGTTTGGAGGGATTTAGGTGGTATGCTTAATTGTTTCTGGTTGGGATCAAGCCCTTCTCTCGCTGTCCGAGATCTGGTCCTAGAGCTAATTGGGCTTGCGGAACAGAGCTCCTCTTTCGCACCAGAGCGGGTGCAGAGGAGATTTACCAGGATGTTGCCTGGTATGGAGGGAAAATCTTATGAGGAAAGGCTGATGGACTTGAGGTTGTTTTCGTTGGAGAGAAGAAGGTTAAGAGGAGACTTAATAGAGGCATACAAAATGATCAGGGTGTCGGATAGGGTGGACAGTGAGAGCCTTCTCCCGCGGTTGGATATGGCTGGCACGAGGGGACATAACTTTAAACTGAGGGGTAATAGATATAGGACAGAGGTCAGAGGTAGGTTCTTTACGCAAAGAGTAGTGAAGCCGTGGAATGCCCTACCTGCTACAGTAGTGAACTCGCCAACATTGAGGGCATTTAAAAGTTTATTGGATAAACATATGGATGATAATGGCATAGTGTAGGTTAGATGGCTTTTGTTTCGGTGCAACATCGTGGGCCGAAGGGCCTGTACTGCGCTGTATTGTTCTATGTTCTATGTTCTATGTTCTCTACTGATCGTGAAGATGGTAAATCGGGACCCACACTATCAACCAAAAGGGCTGGAGTTACTGGCATGATTGGAATCTGGGGAGCAGTGACTGGATATAAATTATTATACTCTGATGGTTCTGGAATTATTGCAGACAATGCTACAGGTGCAGTTGGAACTTTTACTGACAATTTTAAATTATTGAATTGATCATTTTCTGTCAATTCAAGGCCAGCCATTGAACTACGTAGCTCATCGTTTGTTTGACCCAAGTCTTTCCTGTCTCTACTTGCGCGTGTTTTTTGAATGCACATTCCTTTTTCAAGACCTGTCATGTTTTTTTCGGTTACCCTGTTCACTAATTGGAATTCCCATTTTAAGGGCATTGTCCTGCCAACTTGATAACATCTCTTTCCTCTTGACAATATTGTCTCCATAATCTAATTAACTCTTTAGCTTTCATACTTTGGCTCTTTTTTTAAATATATATATATTTTTAAAATTTGCTTATTTATAACCAATGGCAATTTTTTCTTCTCCTTGGCAAAACGATTGAAAAGGTTCTAACAGTGTTCTTTTAAAACTTAAAATGTTTGACAATTCAAATTGAATTACTGCAACTTGCGAGCTTAGCTCTGATCTCAACTCAGAACTAAATTTACGATTTGCTTAACACAAACTTGTATAACATTTACAACTTAATTAATTCTTTATCTTCACAATTTTTCTTTTAACAAGTTTTTCTTACATTCTCAAAAATGTTGGCAAAGTCATCTGTCATCTCCAGATTTACACTTTTTAAAATGGTGTCAGTGATCTTCTTTAAGTTTCTATTAATTCACAAATAAAATGAGATAAACAATATTTCAAGTAAGTAAAACTTAAGATTCTGGCAATTTCAATCAATTGCTTTCGAAAATAATAACTTTTATCAAAGAGGTGGAGAAACCCACTGGTTTCCTTCAATTAATTCAAAACGTAACTTTTCTGGAGTTCACTGGCTCAAAGGAAAGGTATCCGATTACACTACAGGCTGCTGCTGTTAACTCAAGGCCTGAGTGAGAAGCACTGTCTGTCGTCTTTAACTTTGGCTGCTGCTGTTAACCCTTTGAGAGACTTCTGCTTCAACCAATATGCAGCATCCAGCTGTATGGATGTTCTTGTCTTGAAATTTATCCAAACAATTCCCCACAATCTCAACTAGTCCTCAGAACTGCGCCCTTCGCCACCACAGTCCAAGGGTGCAATTTTAGCTTAATCAACTATAGATTTAAAACACTCACACATGGAGTTGAACCATCTTCAATTTTAGATGTCCCATCAACCCATATCCTAACCCAAACCGAATGAGAACTCACACATGAGTTGAACCATCTTCAATTTTAGATGTCCCATCAACCCAGAACCTAACCCAAGCCGAATCAGAACTCACACATGGAGTTGAACCATCTTCAATTTTAGATGTCCCATCAACCCATAACCTAACCCAAGCCGAATCAGAACTCACACATGGAGTTGAACCATCTTCAGATTTAAAAACACTTATTTAACTGACCCCTCATCTGCTGAAATCACATCAGTCGTCAACAACACAATTAACCCAAAACTGAACTATCAATTATGATATCCCATCAGTTTAATTTGCTAATCCCCAGACTGACCTTTGATTTCGTAGAGACGATCTTTCCGTACCAACTGCGAGTGACCAGACTAATCAGACGATAAGAAGAGGGGAAAAAGCAATGCGCGGTGATTTACCAGCTATACATTGTGGGCCCCTTCTTCCCACTCTCCCTGTTCATAATCAGTCTAATTCTGATTTCGCAGTTGGACATAACCGTCTTGAGAAATCCCGGGTTTTCGGCACCAAATGTCAAATCCCAAATTTCTTTACCCGTCAGTCTGGCCTCAATAAAAGTCGAGATGGATTTGCAGGTACAGCATTAGTTATTTTATTTAGCTTGCAAGCTTTACCTAGTTCACAGCGGCACAAAGCACATCTTGCTTCGAACACCTCTGGAATCAAGTGAGTCTGTAGAACAAAGAAGTCTCTACTGATACATTCAAATGGCACCAGTTTTCACATACACGATTCCCATAGGTCATCCTATACCCCTCCTGACCTGGTAATACATTCTGATTGGCTCACTTCCAATCCCTTCCTCTGGCCCCTATTACCCAGAATCCCTTTCTCCTCCTTTGGTGGACACACCTCTTCCTTTGCTTTGTCATGTGGTCTGAAATACTTTGTCTGTGAACTCACCAGAATGAGACTGGCCTATCTCTACATTACAGTAACTAATATCTCTAAAGTAACTATTTTATATCACATTCGTCAATCCAAGCCGGAATCGACCCTGGGACCCTGGAGCTGTGAAGCAATTGTGTTATCCACAATGCTACCGTGCTGCCCTTAATAACAAATAAATCTACACTATATCATTTTACCGTAATCCATGTACCTATCCAATAGCTGCTTGAAGGTCTCTAATGTTTCTTACTCAACTACTTCCACAGGCAGTGCATTCCATGCCCCCACTACTCTCTGGGTAAAGAACCTACCTCTGATATCCCTCCTATATCTTCCACCTTTCACCTTAAATTTATGTCCCCTCGTAATGGTTTGTTCCACCCGGGGGAAAAGTCTCTGACTGTCTACTCTATCTATTCCCCTGATCATCTTATAAACCTCTATCAAGTCGCCCCTCATTCTTCTCCGTTCTAATGAGAAAAGGCCTAGCACCCTCAACCTTTCCTCGTAAGACCCACTCTCCATTCCAGGCAACATCCTGGCAAATCTCCTTTGCACCTTTTCCAAAGCTTCCACATCCTTCCTAAAATGAGGCGACCAGAACTGTACACATTACTCCAAATGTGGCCTTACCAAAGTTTTGAACAGTTGCATCATCACCTCACGGCTCTTAAATTCAATCCCTCTGTTAATGAACGCGCGCACAACATAAGCCTTCTTCACAGGTCTATCCACTTGAGTGGCAACTTTCAAAGGTGAATGAACAGAGACCCCAAGATCTCTCTGCTCCTCCACATTGCCAAGAACTCTACCGTTAACCGTGTATTCCGCATTCATATTTGTCCTTACAAAATGGACAACCTCACACCTTTCAGTGTGAAGCTCCATCTGCCACTTCTCAACCCAGCTCTGCATCCTATCTATCTCTCTTTGCAGCCGTGAAGAGCCCTCCTTACTATCCACAACTCCACCAATCTTCGTATCATCTGCAAATTTGCTGACCCACCCTTCAACTCCCTCATCCAAGTCATTACTGAAAATCACAAACAGCAGAGGACCCAGAACTGATCCCTGCGGTACGCCACTGGTAATTGGGATCCAGGCTGAATATTCGCCATCCACCACCACTCTCTGATTTCTATAGGTTAGCCAGTTCGTTATCCAAGTGGCCAAATTTCCCACTATCCCATGCCTCCTTACTTTCTGCAGAAGCCTACCATGAATTAAATTGTATTAAATTAAATTAAATTGAATCAGTAAGGCAGCTCCTTTTAAATTTCAGGAGTTTAAATGAATTTATATTAAGCTAGTATTGGGCAGTGTAGGTTAACAAGGGCTGTCCCACCCACTCACATAACTGGTTGGCAGTTAAGTGTCAGTCAATTTAATCTAATTTGATCTGAAAGCAGGTGGGGGATGGGAGTCAATTCAGGGCAGTATAAAAAGAGCCACTTGTAAACTCACTCCCAGTGAGTTCTCCCAGTGAGACGGAGAAGACAGAGCCAGGAGTGAGACACAGCAAAGAGTGAGTTTGGGAATTTGAATCGAGGTGGGAATTCGAAGCTGGGTGGGAGGAAGTGCTTTTTGTGACTGGTAAGTAGTGTTTCTGTTTTTCTGTTTCTTTTCATTGGTATATTTATTTATTTTTTTCTTCATTGTTTATTTGTTTATTTAAATTTTTGGGGGGCAAATTGAAATTGTTGAAGTTATCCGAAGGTTTAAGACATGGCAGGAGATCTCAGACCCGTGTCATGCTCCTCGTGTGCGATGTGGGAGCTCAGGGACACGTCCACTGTCCCTGGCTCCTTCATGTGCATGAAGTGTGTCCAGTTGCAGCTCCTGTTAGACCGCTTGACGGCTCTGGAGCTGCGGATGGACTCACTTTGGAGCGTCCGCGATGCTGAGGACGTCGTGGATAGCACGTTTAGCGAGTTGGTCACACCACAGGTGAAAGGTACTGAGGGAGATAGTAAATGGGTGACCAAAAGACAGAGCAAGAGTAAGAAGGCAGTGCAGGTGTCCTCTGCGGTCATCTCCCTTCAAAACAGATATACCGCTTTGGATACTGTTGAGGGAGATGGCTCACCAGGGGAAGGCGGCAGCAGCCAGGTTCATGGCACCGTGGCTGGCTCTGCTGCGCAGCTGGGCAGGAAGAAGAATGGCAGGGCTATAGTGATAGGGGACTCAATTGTAAGGGGAATAGACAGGCGGTTCTGCGGATGAAATCGAGACTCCAGGATGGTATGTTGCCTCCCTGGTGCAAGGGTCAAGGGTCAAGGATGTCTCGGAGCGGCTGCAGGATATTCTGGGGGGGGGGGGGGGGGGAGTGAACAGCCAGCTGTCGTGGTGCACATAGGCACCAACGATATAGGTAAAAAACGGGACGAAGTCCTACAAGCTGAATTTAGGGAGCTAGGAGTTGAACTAAAAAGTAGGACCTCAAAGGTAGTAATATCAGGATTGCTACCAGTGCCACGAGCTAGTCAGAGTAGGAATGACGGGATAGAGAGGATGAATACGTGGCTCGAGAGATGGTGCAAGAGGGAGGGATTCAAATTCCTGGGACATTGGAACCGATTCTGGGGGAGTTGGGACCAGTACAAACCGGACGGTCTGCACCTGGGCAGGACTGGAACCGATGTCCTAGGGGGGGGGGGGGGGGGGGGTGTTTGCTAGAGCTGTTGGGGAGAGTTTAAACTAATGTGGCAGGGGGATGGGAACCGATGCAGGAAGTTGGAAGGTAGTAAAACAGGGACAGAAATAAAAGGCAGTAAGGGGGAAAGTATAAGGCTGAGAAGCCATAGTCAAAAATCAAAAAGGGCGACAGTACAAGGTACAGTGACTGAGGGGAGCTCAGTGAATAGGACCAGGAATACTAAAAGAAATAAAACGGGAAGTGAAAACATTAATGGTAAGCGATGCGGCAGGTTGTTACAGGAAGATGTGGGTTCGACGACAAGGAAAATTAGGAGAAAGGTTAAGAGGAAATATAACTTAGGAGAGGTTACTGATCGAGGTGTTAAGATTCAGAACAGAGGTAAAAAAGCCAACATAAGTGTACTTTACCTGAATGCTCGTAGTATTCGGAATAAGGTAAATGAGTTGATGGCGCAAATCATCGTGAATGACTATGATTTAGTGGCCATGACTGAAACATGGTTAAAGGATGGTCACGACTGGGAGTTAAATATCCGAGGGTATCAAACTTTTCGGAAGGACAGAGTGGATGGTAAGGGAGGTGGTGTAGCTCTGTTATTTAAGGATGACATCCGGGCAACAGTAAGGGATGACATCGGTGCTATGGAGGATAAGGTTGAATCCATTTGGGTGGAAATCAGGAATAGTAAGGCGAAAAAGTCACTGATAGGAGTAATCTATAGGCCACCAAATAGTAACATTATGGTGGGGCAGGCAATAAACAAAGAAATAACAGATGCATGTAGAAATGGTACAGCAGTTATCATGGGGGATTTTAATCTACATGTTGATTGGTTTAACCAGGTCGGTCAAGGCAGCCTTGAGGAGGAGTTTATAGAATGTATCCGCGATAGTTTCCTCGCACAGCATGTAATGGAACCTACGAGGGAACAAGCGGTCCTAGATCTGGTCCTGTGTAATGAGACAGGATTGATTCAGGATCTCATAGTTAGGGATCCTCTCGGAAGGAGCGATCACAATATGGTGGAATTTAAAATACAGATGGAGGGTGAGAAGGTAAAATCAAGCACTAGTGTTTTGTGCTTAAACAAAGGAGATTAAAATGGGATGAGAGAAGAACTAGCTAAGGTAGACTGGGAGCAAAGACTTTATGGTGAAACAGTTGAGGAACAGTGGAGAACCTTCCAAGTATTTTTTCACGGTGCCCAGCAAAGGTTTATACCAACAAAAAGGAAGGACGGTAAAAAGAGGGAAAATCGACCGTGGATATCTAAGGAAATAAGGGAGAGTATCAAATTGAAGGAAAAAACATACAAAGTAGCAAAGATCAGTGGGAGACTAGAGGACTGGGAAATCTTTAGGGGCAACAGAAAGCTACTAAAAAAGCTATAAAGAAGAGTAAGATAGATTATGAGAGTAAACTTGCTCAGAATATAAAAACAGATAGTAAAAGTTTCTACAAATACATAAAACAAAAAAGAGTGGCTAAGGTAAATATTGGTCCTTTAGAGGATGAGAAGGGAGATTTAATAATGGGAGATGAGGAAATGGCTGAGGAACTGAACAGGTTTTTTGGGTCGGTCTTCACAGTGGAAGACACAAATAACATGCCAGTGACTGATGGAAATGAGGCTATGACAGGTGAGGACCTTGAGAGGATTGATATCACCAAGGAGGTAGTGATGGGCAAGCTAATGGGGCTAAAGGTAGACAAGTCTCCTGGCCCTGATGGAATGCATCCCAGAGTGCTAAAAGAGATGGCTAGGGAAATTGCAAATGCACTAGTGATAATTTACCAAAATTCACTAGACTCTGGGGTGGTCCCGGCGGATTGGAAATTAGCAAACGTGACACCACTGTTTAAAAAAGGACGTAGGCAGAAAGTGGGTAATTATAGGCCAGTGAGCTTAACTTCGGTAGTAGGGAAGATGCTGGAATCTATCATCAAGGAAGAAATAGCGAGGCATCTGGATGGAAATTGACCCATTGGACAGACGCAGCATGGGTTCATAAAGGGCAGGTCGTGCCTAACTAATTTAGTGGAATTTTTTGAGGACATTAACAGTGCGGTAGATAACGGGGAGCCAATGGATGTGGTATATCTGGATTTCCAGAAAGCTTTTGACAAGGTGCCACACAAAAGGTTGTTGCATAATATAAAGATGCATGGCATTAAGGGGAAAGTAGGAGCATGGATAGAGGATTGGTTAATTAATAGAAAGCAAAGAGTGGGGATTAATGGGTGTTTCTCTGGTTGGCAATCAGTAGCTAGTGGTGTCCCTCAGGGATCAGTGTTGGGCCCACAACTGTTCACAATTTACATAGATGATTTGGAGTTGGGGACCAAGGGCAATGTGTCCAAGTTTGCAGACGACAGTAAGATAAGTCGTAAAGCAAAAAGTGCAGAGGATACTGGAAGTCTGCAGAGGGATTTGGACAGGCTAAGTGAATGGGCTAGGGTCTGGCAGATGGAATACAATGTTGACAAATGTGAGGTTATCCATTTTGGTAAGAATAACGGCAAAAGGGATTATTATTTAAATGATAAAAAATTAAAACATGCTGCTGTGCAGAGAGATTGGGTGTGCTAGTGCATGAGTCGCAGAAAGTTGGTGTTCAGGTGCAACGGGTGATTAAGAAGGCAAATGGAATTTTGTCCTTCATTGCTAGAGGGATGGAGTTTAAGACTAGGGAGGTTATGCTGCAATTGTATAAGGTGTTAGTCAGGCCACACCTGGAGTATTATGTTCAGTTTTGGTATTTTTACTTGAGAAAGGACGTACTGGCACTGGAGGGTGTGCAGAGGAGATTCACTAGGTTAATCCCAGAGCTGAAGGAGTTGGATTACGAGGAGAGGTTGAGTAGACTGGGACTGTACTCGTTGGAATTTAGAAGTATGAGGGGGGATCTTATAGAAACATATAAGATTATAAAGGGAATAAATAGGATAGATGCGGGCAGGTTGTTTCCACTGGCGGGTGAAAGCAGAACTAGGGGGCATAGCCTCAAAATAAGGGGAAGTAGATTTAGGACTGAGTTTAGGAGGAACTTCTTCACCCAAAGGGTTGTGAATCTATGGAATTCCTTGCCCAGTGAAGCAGTAGAGGCTCCTTCATTAAATGTTTTTAAGATAAAGAAAGATAGTTTTTTGAAGAATAAAGGTATTAAGGGTTATGGTGTTCGGGCCGGAAAGTGGAGCTGAGTCCACAAAAGATCAGCCATGATCTAATTGAATGGCGGAGCAGGCTCGAGGGGCCAGATGGCCTACTCCTGCTCCTAGTTCTTATGCTCTTATGTTCTAAATCAGTATCCACTGCTTTACCTCCATCCACATGCTTGGTCACCTCCTCAAAGAATTCAATAAGACTGGTAAGGCAAGACCTACCCCTCACAAATCCGTGCTGACTATCCCTAATCAAGCAGTGTCTTTCCAGATGCTCAGAATTCCTATCCTTCAGTACCCTTTCCACTACTTTCCCTACCACCGAAGTAAGACTAACAGGCCTGTAATTCCCAGGGTTATCCCTAGTCCCTTTTTTGAACAGTGGCACGATATTCGCCACTCTCCAATCCCCTCATACCACCCCTGACAGTGAGGACGAAAAGATCATTGCCAAAGGCTCTGCAATTTCGTCCCTTGCTTCCCATAGAATCCTTGGATATATCCCGTCAGGCCCGGGGGACTTGTCTATCCTCAGGTTTTTCAAAATGCCCAACACATCTTCCTTCCTAACAAGTATTTCCTCGAGCTTACCAGTCTGTTTCACACTGTCCTCTCCAACAATATAGCCCCTCTCATTTGTAAATACAGAAGAAAAGTACTCGTTCAAGACCTCTCCGATCTCTTCAGACTCCATACACAATCTCCCGCTACTGTCCTTGATCGGACCTACCCTCGCTCTAGTCATTCTCATATTTATCACATATGTGTAAAAGGCCTTGGGGTTTTCCTTGATCCTACCCGCCAAAGATTGTTCATGCCCTCTCTTAGCTCTCCTAATCCCTTTCTTCAGTTCCCTCCTGGCTATCTTGTATCCCTCCAATGCCCTGTCTGAACCTTGTTTCCTCAGCCTTACATAAGTCTCCTTTTTCCTCTTAACAAGACATTCAACCAATCTTGTCAATCATGGTTCCCTCTCTCGACCATCTCTTCCCTGGATGAGGGACATACATATCAAGGACACGTAGTACCTGTTCCTTGAACAAGTTCCACATTTCACTTGTGTCCTTCCCAGACAGCCAATGTTCCCAACTTATGCACTTCAATTCTTGTCTGACAACATCGTATTTACCCTTCCCCCAATTGTAAACCTTGCCCTGCTGCACGCATCTATCCCTCTCCATTGCTAAAGTGAAAGTCACAGAATTGTGGTCACTATCTCCAAAATGCTCCCCCACTAACAAATCTATCACTTGCCCTGTTTTATTACCAAGTACTAAATCCAATATTGCCCCTCCTCTGGTCGGACAATCTACATACTGTGTTAGAAAAGCTTCCTAGACACACTGCACAAACACCACCCCATCCAAACTATTTGATCTAAAGAGTTTCCACTCAATATGTGGGAAGTTAAAGTCACCATGACTACTACCCTGTGACTTCTGCACCTTTCCAAAACCTGTTTCCCAATCTGTTCCTCCACATCTCTGCTACTATTTGGGGGCCTATAGAAAACTCCTAACAAGGTGATTGCTCCTTTCCTATTTCTGACTTCAACCCATACCAACTCAGTAGGGTGATACTCCTCGAACTGCCTTTCTGCAGCTGTTATACTATCTCTAATTAACAATGCCACCTCCCACCTCTTTTACCACCCTCCCTAATCTTATTGAAACGTCTGTAACCAGGGACTTCCAACAACCATTTCTGCCCCTCTTCTATCCAAGTTTCCGTGATGGCCACCACATCGTAGTTCCAAGTAACGATCCATGCCTTAGATTCACCCACCTTATTCCTGATGCTTCTTGCGTTGAAGTATACACATTTCAACCCATCTCCGTGCCTGCAGGTACTCTCCTTTGTCAGTGTTCCCTTCCCCACTACCTCATTACACACTTTGGCGTCCTGAATATCGGCTTCCTTAGTTGGTGGACTACAAATCCGGTTCCCATTCCCCTGCCAAATTAGTTTAAACCCTTCCGAAGAGTACTAGAAAACCTCCCTCCCAGGATGTTGGTGCCCCTCTGCTTCAGATGCAACCCGTCCAGCTTGTACAGGTCCCACCTTCCCATGAATGCGCTCCAGTTATCCAAATACCTGAAGCCCTCCCTCCTACACCATTCCTGCAGCCACGTGTTCAGCTGCACTCTCTCCCTATTCCTAGCCTCGCTATCATGTGGCACGGGCAACAAACCAGATATGACAACTCTGTCTGTCCTGGCTTTTAACTTTCAGCCTAACTCCCTAAACTTGTTTATTACCTCCACACCCCTTTTCCTACCTATGTCGTTGTTACCAATGTGCACCACGACTTCTGGCTGCTCCTCCTCCCCCTTAAGGATCCTGAAGACACGATCCGAGACATCCCTGGCCCTGGCACCCGGGAGGCAACATACCTTCCGGCTGTCTCGCTCGCGACCACAGAATCTCCTATCTATACCCCTAACGATTGAATCTCCTTCTACTATTGCTTTTCTATTCACCCCCCTTCCCTTCGGAGCCCCAGAGCCAGACTCAGTGTCAGAGACCTGGCCGCTAGGGCCTTCCCCCGGTAGGTCATTCCCCCCCCCCCCCCAACAGCATCCAAAACGGTATACTTGTTTTGAAGGGGAACGGCCACGAGGGATGCCTGCACTGTCTGCATTTTTGTTTTTTTCCCCCTGAATGTAACCCAGCTATTCTTGTCCTGTACCTTGGGTGTGGTTACCTCCTTGTAACTGTTCTCAATCACCCCCTCTGCCTCACGGATGATCCGAAGTTCATCCAGCTTCAGCTCCAGTTCCCTAACACGGTCTTTGAGGAGCTGAAGTTGGGTGCACTTCCCGCAGGTATAGTCAACGGGGACACCGGTGGTATCTCTCACCACCCACATCCTACAGGAGGAGCATGCAACTGGCCTAGCCTCCATCCCCTCTTACCTGACAGAATATAGCTGCCCTGTGGACTAACTAGATCTCCGCCCTCCGACTCTGCTCCCAGCCAGCTACCCTTTCTGTAAACTCCTGGCTCTCTTCTCACTCTTTGCGGAAATGTCGGAAACAAAATGAAAGGAGCACCTTACTCCCTCCTCACCTAGCTCCCTCCGTCACCAAACTCTTACTAAGGCACTCAAATGCACCAAATTCAGCACTCAGTGCAAACAAATTCTGCACTGTCGGGGATCACTTTTATATTGTGAACCTAGCCTCTGAAAACTGGCCTAATCCAATTAACCAATTAACACGCTCCAGCTGCAAGTGCCTACAAGTAGAAGCTTGTTTAAAGCTGATTGAAAATTCACCTTCTTCTAAACCAAACAGCAACTTTTAAGTTGATTAACGAAATAAAAGAATTACTAAACTTTAGATAAAAATGAAGCCTTATACTCCCTCGGTCACCAAACTCTTACTATAGCACTCAAATGCACCAAATTCAGCACTCAGTGCAAACCCAGAGACACACACAGAGACAGTAATACACACATTCACAGACACGCAGAGACACACATGCATTCAGTTACAGACAGACACAGAGACACTCATACACACACTCACTAATACAAACTCACAGACACGCAGAGGCAAAAAATACACAAACTCATTCACACACAAACACTACTACACACATTCACAGGCTCCGAAACACTAATGTGCCCTCACACACACACACACACACACACACACACACACACACACACAGACACGAATGCACACACTCATAGATACACGCAGAGACAGTATTACACATATTCACGGACACACAGAGACACAAATATACACAGTTACAGACAGACACAGGAACACTAATACACACTCTGAAATACATGCACAGAGACACGAATACACACATTCATACACACGCGGAAACTCACTTACACCTCACAGACACACGCAGAGACACGAATACACACACTCACACACATACACAGGCACTAATACACACTCACAGACACACCGACAGATATGCTCACACAGACACAGACAAAGACAGCAATACACACACGCACAGACACACATAGACACTAATACACATACTCACACACATACACTAATGCACACACTCACAGACAAACACAGAAACACTGGTACACGCACTCACATAAACACAGAGCCACTAATACACAAACTCGCACACACAGACACTAATACTCACACAACAGACTCTCAGAGACACTGATACACACACCAACACACACAGACAATACACGCAGGAACACAAACACAGAAACGTATACACACACTCACACATAGATACACTAATACTCACACATAAACAAACATACACTAATGCAGACGCTCACAGACACTCAAAAACGTTAACACACACAGACACCTTTACAGACCCTCTCAGAAACACACAGACACTAACACACACACTCACAGACACAAACAGAGACACTAATACACGCACAAAGATTCACCGAGACACTAATATACACACTCATAGACACACACATAGAAACTAAAGTGCGCATTCACAGACACACATAGACAATAACTCAGACATACACACAGACACTAATGCGCACATTCACATACACGCACAGAGACACCAAAACACACTCACACACAGGGAGACACTAATATACACACTCACGTACGCACACAGAGACACTGTTAAATGCACTCACACACACAGATACTAATACACACTCACATACACAAACACTGATGCACATACTCACAGACATAGACAGAGACACTGATACACAGACTTATCGACACACACAAACAGACACAAATATAAACACTCCCAGACACATAAAATCACTAACACACACACAGACACTAATACACACACACAGACACAGAGTGACACTAATACACAAACAGACACATACAGAGATACTAATACACACACTCACAGACACACACACATAGAGACATAATTATAGGCACTTCCAAACAAACAAAAACACTAACACACACATAGACACGAATACACACACTCGCAGATGAAGACAGATACACTAATACACACACTCAAAGACACACAGAGAGACACTCATACACATACTCACAAACACAGGGCGGCATTATAGCACACACTCAATACACGGACACTAATACACACACTCACACGCACATACACTAATACACACACTCGCACACATAGAAACACTAATATGTGCACTAACAGACAGAGACACGCTAATACAGACACTCACAGCCACACAGGTACACTAATACACATACTCACAAACACACGGAGGCATTATTGCACACACTCACCGACAGAGACACTAATACACACACTCACACGCACATACACTGATGCACACACTCGCACACATAGAGACACTAATATGTGCACTCACAGACAGAGACACACTAATACACACACTCACAGCCACACAGAGACACGAATACACATACACACACAGACAGTAATACACACACTCGCACACAAAGAGACAATACTACACACACTCACACAGGCACACAGAGACAGTAATATACAGACTCACAGACACACACACAGATACTAATGCAAACACTCGCACAGAGAGACTCTAATACACACACTCAAAGGCACAGAGAGACTAATACACACACTTAAAGACACTAAAAGACGCACACAATAATACACACACTCACACACACAGATACAGTAATACACATTCAAAGACACGCAAAGACACTGTCAGACACACTCACAGACACACGCAGAGACAAGAATACACACACTCACAGACGGACAGAGACACTAATACACACACACAGAGTCACTAATACACACACACACATACACTAATACGCACACGCAGAGACACATGCACTGACACGAATACACACACACAAATACGCACACTCACACATGGACACTAATACAAACAGTCGCAGAAACACAGATAAACTAATACACACACTTGCGCACACACACAGCCACTACTACACTCCCACGCACACACAGAGATGATAACATTCACAATCATACAGACACAGATAAACTAATACACACAATCACACGCACATATACCAATACACACATTCAAAGGCACACACAGAGGCCCCTATACACACACTCAGACACAGAGTGTGTGTATACGCACTCTCAGAGAGACACTAAAACACACAATCACACAAACACACAGACCCTAATACACACATCGCAGACACACAGATACACTAATACACACAAATACACACACTCACAGACATATACAGATACACTGATACACACACTCACAGGCACACACACAGAAAACGAATACACAATCTCAGACACACACCGAGATTCTAATACACACATTAACAGACACAGAGAAACCAATACACACACTCATTGACACACAAAGTGACACTGATATAGCCACTGACACACAGAGACTCTAATACACTAACACATACACACTAATACACACACTCACACACACATAGGCACTAATACACACACACAAATACACCCAATCATACACTCACACTGTGACACTAAAGCACACACACACACACACTAATACGCAGACTCACACACATAGAGACACTAATACACACACTCGCATACGAATGCACACACTCACGTACAGAGACACTAATACGAACACTCACAGACGCACAGAAACTCTAACAAAGTCAGAAACACATACAGAGACATTGATACAGTCACGCAGACACTAATACACACACTCAGACATACACACACTTATTCATGCACTCACACACACAGACACTAATACACACACCCACACAGAGATACTAATACACACATAGGCATGTAAATACACTTTCACACTCACTCACAGACACAGCCACTAATATACACACACACGTACACGAATCAACACGCTCAAGGGCACAGAGTCACCAATACAAACACGCATAGACACACACAGTGACACTAATACACAAACTCACACTCAAATACACTTATACAGACACGGGCACTAATGCACACCCTCACGCACCCAGTGACAACAATACACACACTCAGACTCACGCAGAGACACTAATACACGCACACACACAGGAACTAATACACACACATACACACACACCGTGTGGCACTAATACAACACACAGACACTAATACACACACACACATATCTGGACACTAATACACCCACTCGCACACACAGAGACAATAATACTCTCAATCACACATTAAAGTGACACTAATACACACGCACCCTCGGTTACTGACACACACATTCAAAGACACACACAGAGACCGTTAGACATACACTCAGACACAGAGATACTAATATGCACACACACAGACACAAAGAGACACTGACACGCACAATCGCACAGACACACAGACCGTAATACACACATCTCAGCCATACTCAAACAGACGCTAATGTACACACTCACAGGAACACAGAGACACTAATACACACACAGTCACTAATAAATACTCACACACACACACACAGATGCACTAATGCATACACTCACAGACACAGAGAGACATTAATAAACACACTCAGGCCCACAGAGACAAATGCATACACTCACACACGGACTAGGCCAATTGGATTACGCCAGTTTTCAAAGGCTAGATTCATAGTATAAAAGTGATCGCCTACAGTGCAGACTTTGATTGCACTGAGTGCTGAATTTGGTGCATTTGAGTGCTGTACTGGGCGTTTGGTGGCTGAGGGAGTATAAGGCTTAATTTTTATCTAAAGTATGGTCTTTCTTTTATTGAATTAATTAACTTAAAAATTGCTGTTTGGTTGAGAAAAAGGTGAAGTTTCAATCAGCTTTAAACAAAGGTTCTACTTGTAGGTGCTTGCAGCTGGAGCTTGTTAATTAGTTAATTGGATTAGGCCAGTTTTCAGAGGCTAGATTCACAGTATAAAGCGTTTGATCAGTAAAGCGTTTGATAAGGTTCCCCACGGTAGGCTACTGCAGAAAATATGGAAGCATGGGATTCAGGGAGATTTAGCAGTTTGGATCAGAAATTGGCCAGCTGGAAGAAGACAAAGGGTGATGGTTGATGGGAAGTGTTCAGACTGGAGTCCAGTTACTAGTGGTGTGCCACGAGGATCTGTTTTGGGGCCACTGCTCTTTGTGATTTTTATAAATGACCTGGAGGCGGGCGTAGAAGTATGGGTGAGTAAATTTGCAGATGAGACAAAGACGGTGGCGTTGTGGACAGTGCAGAAGGATATTACAAGTTACCGAGGGACATAGATAAGCTGCAGCGCTGGGCTGAGAGGTGGCAAATGGAGTTTAATGCAGAAAAGTGTGAGGTGATTCATTTTGGAAGTAATAACAGGAAGACAGAGTACTGGGCTAATGGTAAGATTCTTAGTAAGAAGTTTTACAACACCAGTTTAAAGTCCAACAGATCTGTTTCGATGTCACTAGCTTTCGGAGCGCTGCTCCTTCCTTAGGTGAACGAAGAGGTATGTTCCAGAAACATATATATAGACGGATTCAAAGATGCCAGACAATGCTTGGAATGCGAGCATTAGCAGGTGATTAAATCTTTACAGATCCAGAGATGGGGTAACCCCAGGTTAAAGAGGTGTGAATTGTGTCAAGCCAGGACAGTTGGTAGGATTTCGCAGGCCAGATGGCGGGGGATGAATGTAATGTGACATGAATCCCAGGTCCCGGTTGAGGCCGCACTCATGTGTGCGGAACTTGGCTATAAGCTTCTGCTCGGCGATACTGCGTTGTCACGCGTCCTGAAGGCCGCCTTGGAGAACGCTTACCCAGAGATCAGAGGCTGAATGCCCTTGACTGCTGAAGTGTTCCCCGACTGGAAGGGAACATTCCTGCCTGTTGATTGTCGCACGATGTCCGTTCATTCGTTGTCGCAGCGTCTGCATGGTCTCGCCAATGTACCACGCTTCGGGACATCCTTTCCTGCAGCGTATGAGGTAGACAACGTTGGCCGAGTCGCACGAGTATGTACCGCGTACCTGGTGGGTGGTGTTCTCACGTGTAATGGTGGTATCCATGTCGATGATCTGGCACGTCTTGCAGAGATTGCCATGGCAGGGTTGTATGGTGTCGTGGTCACTGTTCTGAAGGCTGGGTAGTTTGCTGCAAATAATGGTTTGTTTGAGGTTGCGCGGTTGTTTGAAGGCAAGTAGTGGGGGTGTGGGGATGACATTAGCAAGATGTTCATCGTCATCGATGACGTGTTGAAGGCTGTGAAGAAGATGTCGTAGTTTCTCCGCTCCGGGAAAGTACAGGACGACGAAGGGTATTCTGTCGGTTGTGTCCCATGTTTGTCTTCTGAGGAGGTCGGTGTGGTTTTTCGCTGTGGCGCGTTGGAACTGTCGATCGATGAGTCGAGTGCCATATCCCGTTCGTACGAGGGCATCTTTCAACGTCTGTAGATATCTGTTACGCTCCTCCTCGTCTGAGCAGATCCTGTATATACGGAGAGCTTGTCCATAGGGAATGGCTTCTTTAATGTGTTTAGGGTGGAAGCTGGAGAAGTGGAGCATCATGAGGTTCTCCGTGGGTTTGCGGTAAAGCGAAGTGCTGAGGTGACCGTCCTTGATGGAGACGAATGTGTCCAAGAATGCAACTGATGTTGGACAGTAGTCCATGGTGAGTCTGATGGTTGGATGGAATTTATTGATGTAATCGTGTAGTCGTTTCAGTGATTCTTCGCCGTGGGTCCAAAGGAACAAAATGCCATCGATGTATCTGGTAAGATTCTTGGCAGTGTGGATGAGCAGAGAGATCTCGCTGTCCATGTACATAGAACCCTGAAAGTTGCCACTCAGGTAGAGACGGTTGTTAAGAAGGAGTACGGTGTGTTAGCTTTTATTGGTAGAGAGATTGAGCTTCGGAGCCATGAGGTCATGTTGCAGCTGTACAAAACTCTGGTGCGGCCGCATTTGGAGTAATGCATGCAATTCTGGTTGCCGCATTGTAGGAAGGATGTGGAAACATTCGAAAGGGTGCAGAGGAGATTTACCAGAATGTTGCCTGGTATGGAGGGAAGATCTTATGAGGAAAGGCTGAGGGACTTGAGGCTGTTTTCGGCAGAGAGAAGAAGGTTAAGAGGTGACTTAATTGAGGCATACAAGATGATCAGAGGATTGGATAGGGTGGACAGTGAGAGCCTTCTTCCTCGGATGGTGATGCCTAGCACGAGGGGACATAGCTTTAAATTGAGGGGAGATAGATATAAGACAGATGCCAGAGGTAGGTTATTTACTCAGAGAGTAGTAAGGGTGTGGCATGCCCTGCCTGCAACAGGAGTGGACTCGCCAACACAAAGGGTATTCAAATGGTCATTGGATATACATATGGACGATAGGGGAATAGTGTAGATGGGCTTTAGCGTGGTTTTACAGGTCGGCGCAACATCGAGGGCCGAACGCCTGTACTGCGCTGTAATGTTATATGTTCGAAAAGTGATCTCCAAAAGTGCAGACTTTGTTTGCACTGAGTGCTGAATTTGGTGGATTTGAGTGCTATACTGAGAGTTTGGTGACTGAGGGAGTATAATGCTTCATTTTTATCTAAAGTCTAGTCTTTCTTTTATTTAGTTAATTAACTAAAACGTTGTTGTTTAATTTAGAAGAAGGTGAACTTTCAATCAGCTTTAAACAAAGTTTCTACTTGGAGGTACTTGCAGCTGGAGCTTGTAAATTAGTTAGTTGGATTAGACCTGTTTTCACAGGTAGATTCACAGTATAATGCGTTTGATCAGTAAAGCGTTTGATAAGGTTCCCCACGGTAGGCAACTGCAGAAAATACGGAAGCATGGGATTCAGGGAGATTTTACAGGTTGGACCAGAAATTGGCTAGCTGGAAGAAGACAAAGGGTGGTGGTTGATGGGAACTGTTCAGACTGGAGTTCAGTTACTAGTGGTCTGCCACAAAGACCTGTTTTGGGGCCACTGCTGTTTGTCATTTTTATAAATGAACATGAGGAGGGCGTAGAAGTATGGGTGAGTAAATTTGCAGATGACACTAAAGTCGGTGGGGTTGTGGACAGTGCGGAAGGATGTTACAAGTTACAGAGGGACATAGATAAGCTGCAGCGCTGGGAGGTGGGAAATGGAGTTTAATGCAGAAGAGTGTGAGGTGATTCATTTTGGAAGTATTAACAGGAAGACAGAGTACTGGGCTAACGGTAAGATTCTTGGCACTGTGGATGAGCAGAGAGATCTCGGAGTCAATGTACATAGCATTTCATAGCATTTACAGTGCGGAAGGAGGCTATTCGGCCCATGAGTCTGCACCGGCCTTGGAAAGTGCACCCTACCCAAGCCCACACCGCCACCCTATCCCCATAACCGAGTAACCCCACCTAACAGTAAGGGTAATTTGGACACTAAGGGCAATTTAGCATGGCCAATCCACCTAACCTGCACAATCTTTGGACTGTGGGAGGAAACCGGAGAACCCGGAGGAAACCCACGCACACACGGCGAGAACGTGCAGACTCCGCACAGACAGTTACCCAAGCCGAGAATCGAACCTGGGCTCCTGGAGCTGTGAAGCATTTGTGCTAACCACTATGCTACCGTGCTGCCTGATATAGATCCCTGAAAGTTGCCACTCAGGTTGAGAGGGTTGTTAAGAAGGCATACGGTGTGTTAGTTTTTATTGGTAGAGGGATTGAGTTTCGGAGCCATGAGGTCATGTGGCAGCTGTACAAAACTCTGGTGCGGCCGCATTTGGAGTAATGCGTCCAATTCTGGTCGCCGCATTATAGGAAGGATGTGGAAGCATTGGAAAGGGTGCAAAGGATATTTACCAGAATGTTGCCTGGTATGGAGGGAAGATCTTATGAGGAAATGCTGAGGGACTTGTGGCTGTTTTCGTTAGAGAGAAGAAGGTTAAGAGGTGACTTAATTGAGGCATACAAGATGATCAGAGGATTGGATAGGGTGGACAGTGAGAGCCTTTGTCCTCAGATGGTGATGTCTAACACGAGGGGACATAGCTTTAAATTGAGGGGTGATAGATATAAGACAGGTGTCAGAGGTACGTTCTTTACTCAGAGTGTATAAGGGTGTGGAATGTCCTGCCTGCAACAGTAGTGGACTCGCCAACACTAAGGGTATTCAAATGGTAATTGGATAGACATATGGATAGAGTGTAGATGGGTTTTAGAGTGGTTTCACAGGTCGGCGCAACATCGAGGGCCGAAGGGCCTGTACTGCGCTGTAGTGTTCCATGTTCTAAAAGTGATCCCCTACAGTGCAGACTTTGTTTGCACTGAGTGCTGAATTTAGTGCATTTGAGTGCTATCCGAAGAGTTTGGTGACTGAGGGAGTATAAGGCTTCATTTGTATCTAAAGTCTAGTCTTTCTTTCATTTAGTTCAGTAACTTAAAAGTTGTTGTTTGGTTGAGAAGAAGGTGAAGTTTCAATCAGGTTTAAACAAAGGTTCTACTTGTTGGTACTTGCAGCTGGGTCTTGTTAATTAGTTAATTGGATTACGCCAGTTTTCAGAGGCTCGATTCACAGTATAAAAGTGATTCCCTGCAGTGCAGACTTTGTTTGCACTGAGTCCTGAATTTGGTGCATTTGAGTGCTATACTGAGAGTTTGGTGACTGGGGGAGTTAGGCGAGGAGGGAGTAAGGTGCTCCTTTCATTTTGTTTCCTGCATTTCCGCAAAGAGTGAAAAGAGAGCCAGGAGTTTACAGAGAGTGCAGCTTACTGGGAGCAGAGTCGGAGGTCCAGTTGGTCCACAGGGCAGCTACATTCTGTAAGGTTAGAGGGGATAAACCTAGGCCAGTTGCATGTTCCGCCTGTAGGATGTGGGTGGTGAGGGATACCACCGGTGTCCCCGCTGACTATACCTGCGGGGAGTGCACCCAACTCCAGCTCCTCACAGACCGTGTTAGGGAACTGGAGCTGAAGCTGAATGAACTTCGGATCATCCGGGAGGCAGAGGGGGTGATAGAGAAGAGTTACCGGGAGGTAACCACAACCAAGGTACAGGACAAGAGTAGCTGGGCTACAGTATGGGGAAAGAAAACAGACAGGCAGACAGTGCATGGATCCCTCGTTGCCGTTCCCCTTCAAAACAAGTATACCGGATGCTGTTGGGGGGGGGGGGGGGGGGGAGGGGGGAAGACCTACCGGGGGAAGGCCCTAGCGGCCAGGTCTCTGGCACTGAGTCTGGCTCTGGGGCTCAGATGGGAAGGGGGGGGGAGAATAGAAAAGCAATAGTAGTAGGAGATTCAATGGTTAGGGGAATAGAAAGGAAACTCTGTGGTCGCGAGCAAGACTCCTTTTGGACACTAAAGGCAATTTAGCATGGCCAATTCACCTGACCTGCACATTTTTGGACTGTCGGAGGAAACCGGAGCACCCGGAGGAAATCCACGCAGACATGCACAGAACGTGCTGACTCTGCACAGACAGTGACCCAGCAGGAATCGAACCTGGGATCCTGGCGCTGTGACGCGACAGTGCTATCGACTTGTGCTACCTTGCTGCTCGAATTGCCCCTTCGTGTCCAAAAGGAAAAGGGTGGGTACTGAGTTATTGGGTTAGGGAAGGGGCTTCACCCTCGGTGGGGAGTCTTTCAAAGTGTCGATGCAGACTCGATGGGCCAATGACCTCCTTCTGCACTGGAAGAATTCTAGGTTCTGCGAATCATGCCGAAAAATAACCTAATCTCAGACTCACTACAAACATACCACTCACTTTCCAAGGGAAATTTCAAGATTATGGTCAAACTCTCAGCCATGAACCTTTCCATCACTCACCGACTCTCACACACACCGACTCTGCCCCGCCAGGAGCATTGAAGACCACAGGACGTGGGTCACTGTCTGTGTGGAGTCTGCACATTCTCCCCGTGTGTGCGTAGGTTTCCTCCGGGTGCTCCGGTTTCCTCCCACAGTCCAAAGATGTGCAGGTTAGGTGGATTGGCCATGATAAATTGCCCTTAGTGTCCAAAATTGCCCTTAGTGTTGGGTGGGGTTACTGGATTATGGGGATAGGGTGGAGGTGTTGACCTTGGGTGGGGTGCTCTTTCCAAGAGCCGGTGCAGACTCGATGGGCCGAATGGCTTCCTTCTGCACTGTAAATTCTATGATAATCTATGACACCACTTCTAAACTGGGAGAATATTCTCCTCTGTTCTGACATGAAAAGTATTGGATTGAAAGGGGTTAACTGGCCCTGTTTGTTCAGTGACTAATTAATGTGAATCTCCATGGAGCTTAACTGTGTCACTGCAGGCTTTCCGTCTTCTTATAATAAGCGATTCCTTTCAACGTGCTTTCACACACTGTCAGCGGGAGCATTAACTCCAACACTGACAGAGACCAGCGGCTTCAGAGAGACCGATAGGAGGGATCAGAATGTGAAAACAATCGATTGGAACATTAAAAAAACAGATCCGAATCTGGCAACAATCAATCGGAGCGTTAAAGCAATGGGTGAGAATCTGACATCAATCGATTGGAATGTTACAACTGTGGTTCGGCGTTTCACCTATGGACTTTATTGGTTTACTCATGGTCGGAATGTATTAAAATGGAGGATTGGATATGCACTCGAGATTATGCAAGCGGGATACTTTCCGATCCTGGGTATTGTTGGTATCCCTGGTAAGTCTCTCTGTCCAGTTGTTAATTCCAGAAACTCTTTACAACTGTATTACTGATCTTGTCCTTGACTCTGCCCTGTTTGCTGCTGTTCCGGTTGAGTCGCTGTACGCATCTTTTAAATTTACTGCTAAATGCTATGTGTTTACCCTCTCCTCTGGATCCTAGTGGAATTGTTGCCATGTCCCTATATGCAGCTAATAAAATTGTAATCCCCTTTTCAATGTATGACTCTCCTTTGTGTTTAATTCACGGGAACATGAACGATGACTTCAGACCAACTCAAAGACTCTGTTGCCTACACCTGACTCCATTCCGATACCTCAGGCTGGTCCACACTGATTACCACCTCTGTTACCCTTTAACCCTGAGCAGATTTCTGACCCCATATCCACCCCATCATTAATTCTGTCCACTGACACCTCCGAAATATCATCCTCTGGCTGACCGCAGCTCTCAATCCGAATTCCAGAATCGCTTATTCCAATTCTCTGCTGACCAGCCTCCCAGTTATAAAGCTGCATCAAAGCTCATCTTAAGCTCTGCTGTTCATATACAATCTCTGACCAAATCCACTTCACCCATCACCCTTGTGCTCACTGATCTCGATTACCAGCCGCTCAGCAAAGGCTTAATTTTCTGACTCATCTGACCCAATCACTCCATTACTTTGTAAAACAGAATGCCTCACCCTCTGTCCATTTCCCAACATGTGTTTGCTTGCTCACGTTTAAACAGAGCCTGGACACCCCCCCCCCCCCCCCCCCCAATCTTCCCGCACACAATGTCTCTGAAACAAGTTTCACTAATACAGCTTCTCTTGTCCCTGTGCCGTGAAAATATCGATCCATAAATGGTGCAGCCACGCTGCTGGTCACATCCAGTGTGTTTTGTCCATCTCCCCATGCTGGACAGATATCGTGTTGTGGTGTATCCAGATAGGGCAGGTAATGTGAGGCAGCTTCTGAATGTGACATCAATGAGTAACCAATTATCTTTTTCCAATTAAGTGACAATATATCGTGGCCAATCCACATGCCCCCCAAATTTGGGTTGTGGGGGTGAGACCCACACAGATACGGGGGGAATGAGCAAACTCCAGAAGGACACTAACATGGAGCCGGGATCGAACCCGGGTCCTCGGCGCAGTGCAACAGCTACGCTAACCACTGTGCCACCCAATGAACTGTTTCAATCAATCTAGCAGTCTCTGTGTTTGAATTTCCCTATTTATGTGTTTCAATTCTCTCTCAAATTTGTCACATTCCATTTGCCCAGATCGCCACAACGTGTTGCCTTTAAGAATGTGGGCAAATCCCGGTTTGTAGTTAATTTCTATCCTCAGTATCACTCCATTATTTTGATTTTGTGTCCATAGAGTCACTGGTGCTGGTGTGACAGAGTTGAGAAAACATGAAATCCTGTCGCTTCAGTTCCTGGCGTCTCCCGTGTGGGGCTACGTGATGGACAGTGGATTTAAGCAGCTCTGGCACATGTGTTTGAAACTTGGTCCGTTCCTCTCCACTCAACACCTTAAGATGTCATCACAATACCAGGTTAAAGTCCAACAGGTTTGTTTCGAATCACTAGCTTTTGGAGCTCAGCTCCTTCATCAGGATTGAAGCCTTTAAGTTGGTGTTGTGAGACCTCTTACTGTGCTCACACCAATCCAACGCCGGCATCTCCACATCACTGAACACCTGTGTTAGACACTGTCAGCTGAACATGTGTTCAGCAACAGGATGAACCCCCTCTCGTGTTATTATAAATGATCCAGGGATATAACTTGCAGCAAAGTGGCTTTTGACTTACTTCTGTCATTGCACGGTTAGTGGAGGTGCTGTGGATGGGTTCCAGGAGGTTGTGTTAAAGAATGTTGCTGTCTTTCATTGTTTCTAAATATGGCTGTCAATATGGTCGCCTTCCTTATTTCTAATTACGTTTACTTTAGAGTCGCCAGATATCTTTCGATACCGCCACAAGGTTCAGACCCGAATACTGACCAAAACGTCGGAACACCAGTTAGTTAGTTCAAAGTCAATATTATTTATTTACATACACAGCGATATGTAATCATGCACGAAACACTACAAACTAAACTTTCACTACTGCTAAAGCCTATACTTAGCTTCGGGCGCCCACTCAGTCAGAGGAACAATGGCCGTTGTTCGGTTCTGAGGCTGCTGCCGTCGACGTGGTAGAGGGGAACAGCTAAGGTCGTCCGTCTGGTAGCGAGCATTGACCTTGGACTTTTTTGCTTCTGGTGTAGCTCGTGGAAGGGTCACTCCGCTTTGAGAGACGATTCCAAGCGAGCGATTCTCTCTTGGGGCCTTCATCTTATACCCGAAGGGGGCTTCGCGCGCTTTTGGGCGGGCCTTCAACGGCCCCAATCAATTGGGCCATTTCTTGATCATTCGCATTGATCATGACCAATAAAAGGGTGGGTGGCCTGATGGCTGGGCGTGTCCTAGGTGGCCGTTCGCCTGCTTTGTTTTCTGCTTTCAGTTTGGGGAACAGGCGCCGCGAGGTCTGGGGCCAGATCGGTTACTTAAGTATCTTCCTTTGTTCCGGGAGATGGGCCATCCATATGCTAATGAGCCTATAGTTTCAGTCTCGTCTGGGAGCTGTTTCTCCAATATTCAGGCAGTCTCTGTGCCTGCTTGCTTTATTAACATTGTCCATTTTTCCCTGCAATATTTGCAAATGTCCATTTTGTATTCTGGAAGTGGCCATCCCAGATGGCTACCAACCCTCCTTGTGATCCTCAACGCGAAGCGTGAAGGATCACATTACCGCATCTTCTTTGTTCTCCTCCTCAGTTGGGCACCCATAAGCACTTGACAGGCTCTACACTGCTCTGTCCTCTGAATTGAAATGTTCCCTAAATTTCTTTATGTACATACATCATTATAAAATTATATGGGGCGCTATGACATTCAAGCATGCATTACTAAATCAAATCACTGGAATCTCTAACTGTCCTTAACTAAACTAGCCTCAATCAATCAAAAAAAATTACAACATTTTAAACTGTACAATAGCAGCAACACAGGTCTCTCTGGCTTGGCTGTCAAGCGCAGGGTTTAACATTTCTTTATTCGAACGAAACGAACACACACAAAGAAACGGATGTACTTTAATTCACGAAAAGGGGTTGCGGGGTTTGTTGAAGTCCGAAAATAGGGGACCTGAGAGTATATATTGGGATGCGGGAGGCTTTCCACTGCCATTTCCTGAGTCTAAGGGTCTGAATGATACTGCAGAATATCGCCAGTAATAACAGTGCTTCCACAATGTAGGAGAGGGAATACCAGGTGATGAACTTGTCACACCAGGTCGGTGTATCGGTAACTATCTCGGGACTTAGTGCATGGCAGGGGTGGGATACATTCACGGACTGTGTGGTAGGGGTCAGGGGGGTACCGTCCGCGCGCAACTGGAGGGAACCCGCTAATATCCAACTGTAGAGCATGATGGTTGTCTTCATCTTTCCTTCTTTCTGTCTTCTTCTTGAGGCATCTGTGGTTCCGGAGTTCTGTGGACACAAGCATAATTTCTGTTATTACCTTGATTAAGATCTCGTATATCTGTCTGTCCTTTTATTACAAATTACCCATTATAATTGGTCACCACCTGTGACTCCCTCATTTAAAAAAACAAAAAACAATTATTTGGGGCAAGGCATCCGAGAAAAATACTGACACAGTGCGAGCCGTATCGCAGCCTGTGTGATCTACCATCCTAGTGTTTGGAGATGTAAATAGCATCTGGAAGCAACCTCTGGGTTGCCATAAACAAACAAAGGAGTTGTGAACTTAAAGAGTCACAATGGGGTGCGTATGTGCCGCGGCGGGTAAGAATGGGTTGACTCCCTGATTAGGACGGTAATCAGTGCCGTATGTTCTCTACCCGAGCGTAGCTGACCGGAGGGGGGTCCTCAGGAAGGGCGGGGACCAGTGCCATTTCTCCACTGCCTGAGCGACCGGCAAGAAAGGAACGAATATGTGGTCGTCGTGGGGGCTGCCTCATATGATTACCTTCGAATCAGAAGAGTAGCTATGATTGGTTGTCTGCCGACAAACTAGTTCGTCAAACAGCCATTGGGCGTCAGAAGGATAGTTCTGCCTGCATCAAGATGTGGCGTGGGGCCATGAAAACTTTAAATTAACAAACAACATTTAACATTCACAATAACGAACAAACATACATTACAAACATGGTGCAGGTTCCATCAGAAATGACACCGTAACTCTCCATCGGTTCCTTTTTACCATCATCTGGACTCCTCATTGCTCTAAAGCGAAGAGTCGCAAAGGGATTCGTTTGGTGGGAGTCAGACTCGATATCATCATCTTCTCCCGGCTGCCATACTCTTGACTGGAGAAGGTTTGTTAAAGCTGCGTGGGGTGGATTGGGGCCCATTTCATCATTCCGGATGAGCCTGATCGAATTGTCTCGGTGCCAGAATCTTGTGTCGAGGTTGGAGCTGCAAGGGCTGAATCCGAAATCGTCGGGTGCTGGGTCTCGCTCAGGGGCTTTAATGTATGTAATCTCGAAGAGGTCGCTGGAATCATGTTCAGTATCGCTGGGAGTGGGGCCTGGTGCAGGGGTGTAATGGTAGCGTGGTGTGGTGGGGCTGTCGTCATCGCTATCGCTGTCGCTGTTGGTTGAAGGAAGGGAGAGGCGGAGCCGTGCGTCTGGGGGTGGAGTCCAAGTCGTGTCTGAGGATGGGCTGGTCAGGTTGGGGAAGGATAGCAATACGTCGTTCGCGGGCGGGGCGTGGTCCTTTGCTGCTGCAAGTGAGATGTAGTGTGAATGGTTGTTCTACGAGCCATAAGCCTTAAGCTGGTTTACGTGAAACCACGCAGACTTGCCATTCGGATAGGTGATCTGATACACGGAGGGGCTGACTTTATCTGAGATAGAATACGATCTGGAAAATTCCGGGGAAAGGGAAGAACTGGGTTTGTATAGCGATAGCATCACTTGCTGCCCTACTACAAACTCGGTGGTGTGTACCGTTTTATCAAAGCAAGACTTGCTTTGCTTCTTGCGGGTTCCTAGCCTGACGGCTGCTGCAAGCTGGGCGGCCTTCACATTCTCAAAAACTGTTGTACTGCTTTCTCATGCGTGAGGGCGGTGACCGTGGGGCGAGCCAAATCCAGTCCTAATACATATTCTGTCCCTTTCATGGGGCGTCCGGTCATGAGGGAGTGGGGATGCATCCGTTGGACGAGGATAATTTGTTTCCAATGAACATTAATGCAAATGGGAGAACTGCGTCCCAGGTGCTGTTGTGCTGTTGCACCATTTTTCTGAGGGTGGCTTTTAGAGTTATGTTCATCCTTTCTACAATGCCGTTTGATTGAGGGTGGTAGGCTATATGAAACTTTTGCTTTATTCCGAAAATTTTCATCACTCTTCCAGTAAAATGGGAGCCTTGATCGGACTCCATACTGCGTGGGAGGCCCCATCTTGTAAAGATGTGCTGGGTTCGGATTTTAGCTGTCGTTTTGGACGTGTTTGTTCTGGATGGAAAAGCTTCCACCCATTTTGTGAAGGTGTCGATGACCACCAACACATACTTAAAACCATTTCTGCAGCGGTGGGCGGGGGGGGGGGGGGGGTGCGTATGGGTCCTATATAATCTATTTGCAAATTCGACCAGTGGCCATTAACGGGGCGGGTGTGACTAAGCTGAGCCTTTCTTGCATATCTGTCCGGATTGTTCTGGGAACAGATCAAGCATTTCTCAATGTAATGGGTAACATTGGCTTTTAACTCAGGCCACCAGCAGAGAGGTCTGAGGTGGGCTAGGGTGGGCTCAATGCCCTTGTGTCCATGATTGTCATTGAACTGACAAATAATTTGATGCCTGTCCTGGCTGGGGACTATATAAATGCTGTCTTTTAGAATCACACCGTCATGTGCGGTTATCGCGTATTTAAACTTAACATTAGCGGCTGGGAAGTTGCATTTTTAACCTTCCCTGAGCTTCTCATCTTCCTTTTGAGCCTTTGCCAAATCTTGAATGTTGGACTGTGAGACCTGAACCGCGTGTATTGGCGCGCTTTCGGTGGGTGGGGGGGGGCGGGGGAGGGGGGGGGGGTTTCCAAAAGTGACCATGTCTGGATACTGACTTCGCTAGGGCGTCTGCTTTAACGTTACCACGGCGGGGGGCAAGAACGATGACGACTTCGAATTTGATGATTCCATATTTACGGTCTTTGGCCATTTTCAGAATATGTTGGAGTAATGGGGCTGAGCCTCTTGAGATGAATGACAACATTGCATTTGCTTTCTTAATTACGGACTCAACCTGCAAGTTTACCTTTAGAGAATCCTGAACTCGGATTCCCAAGTCCCTTTGCATTTTAGCATTATGAATTTTGTCACCGTTTAGAAAATAGTCCATGCCTCTATTCTTTTTTCCAAAGTGCAAGACCTCGCACTTGCCCACGTTGAATTTCATCAGCCATTTCTTGGACCACTCTCCTAAACTGTCTAAACCTTTCTGCAGCCTCCCCACCTCCTCCATCCTACCTGCCCCTCAACCTATCTTTGAATCATCGGCAAACTTAGCCAGAATGCCCCCAGTCCCGTCATCTAGATCGTTAATATATAAAGAGAACAGCTGTGGCCCCAACACTGAACCCTGCGGGACACCACTCGTCACCGGTTGCCATTCCGAAAAAGAACCTTTTATCCCAATTCTCTGCCTTCTGCCTGACAGCCAATCGTCAATCCATGTTAGTACCTTGCCTCGAATACCATGGACCCTTATTTTACTCAGCAGTCTCCCTTGAGGCACCTTATCAAAGGCCTTTTGGAAGTCAAGATGGATAACATCCAGTGGCTCTCCTTGGTCTAACCTATTTATTATCTCTTCAAAGAACTCTAACAGGTTTGTCAGGCACGACCCCCCCCCTTACGAAATCCATGCTGACATGCCCTAATCTGACCCTGCACTTCCAAAAATTTAGAAATCTCATCCTTAACAATGGATTCTAGAATCTTGCCAACAGCCGAGGTTAGGCTAATTGGCCTATAATTTTCCATTATTTTCCTTGTTCCCTTCTTGAACAGGAGGGTTACAACAGCGATTTTCCAATCCTCTGGGACTTTCCCTGACTCCAGTGACTTTTGAAAGATCATCACTAACCCCCCCCCACTATTTCTTCAGCTATCTCCTTTAGAACTCTAGGATGTAGTCCATCTGGGCCCGGAGATTTATACATTTTTAGACCTCTTAGTTTCTCTCGCACTTTCTCCTTTTTGATGGCTACCATATTCAACTCTGCCCCCTGACTCCCCAGAATTGTTGGGATATTACTCATGTCTTCTACTGTGATGACTGACGCCAAGTACTTATTTAGTTCCTCAGCTATTTCCTTGTCTACCATCACAAAATTATCAGCGTCATTTTGGAGCGGCCCAATGTCAACTTTTGCCTCCCGTTTGTTTTTAATGTATTTAAAGAAACTTTTACTATCATTCCTAATGTTTCTGGCTAGCCTACCTTCATATTTGATCCTCTCTTTTCTTATTTCTCTATTTGTTATCCTCTGTTTGTTTTTGTAGCCTTCCCAATCTTCTGACTTCCCACTACTCTTTGCCACATTATAGGCTTTCTCTCTGGCTTTGATGCATTCCCTAACTTCCTTTGTCAGCCAAGGCTGCCTAATCCCCCCTCTGATAACCTTTCTTTTATTTGGGATGAACCTCTGTACTGTGTCCTTAATTCCTCCCAGAAACTCCTGCCATTGCTGTTCTACTGTCTTTCCCACTAGGCTCTGCTCCCAGTCGATTTTCGTCAGTTCCTCCATCATGCCCCTGTAGTTACCTTTATTTAACTGTAACACCTTTACATCTGATTCTACCTTCTTTCTTTCAAATTGGAGATTGAATTCTACCATATTATGACCTCTGCCTCCTAAGTGCTCCCTTACTTTAAGATCTTTAATCAAGTCTGGCTCATTTCATAACACTAAGTCCAGAATGGCCTGTTCCCTCGTGGGCTCCATCACAAGCTGTTCCAAAAAGCCCTCCTGTAAACATTCAATGAATTCCCTTTCCTTGGGTCCACTGGCAGCACTATTTACCCAGTCCACCTGCATATTGAAGTCCCCCATGATCACTGTGACCTTGCCTTTCTGACATGCACTTTCTATTTCGTGGTGCATTTTGTGCCCCCGGTCCTGATCACTGTTAGGAGGCCTGTACATAACTCCCATTATTGTTTTTTTTGCCTTTGTGGTTCCTCAACTCTACCCACACAGGCTCCACATCATCTGACCCTATGTCATTTAGTGCTATTGATTTAATTTCATTCCTAATTAACAAGGCAACCCCGCCCCCTCTGCCCACCTCCCTGTCTTTTCGATAGGTTGTGAATCCCTGGATGTTTAAATGCCTGTCCTGAACCCCCTGCAACCATGTCTCTGTGATGCCTACCACATCATACCTGCCAGTCACAATCTGGGCCACAAGCTCATCTACCTTGTTCCGTACACTGCGCGCATTTAAATATAGCACCTTTAATTCTCTATTGACCGTCCCTTTTTGTTTTCTTAGTGTGGTGGACCTTGGTTTACTGAGCCTTTCCATACACTGTATAATATTTTGTGGGATGGGGACTATAGTAACCTCTCCTGAGTTTTGTCTTTTCGTGCTTTTTTGTATTCCTAAGAAGCTACGCTTCCCACTGATTACTTCACCTCTTGGTTCCCTGACTTCCCCTTCCCACTCCCACCCCACCCCCCCCAATCTTTAGTTTAAAGTCCTATTGACCACCCTATTTATTATTTTCGCCAGAACACTGGTCCCAGCTCGGTTCACATGGAGACCATCCCAACGGTATAGGTCCCCCTGTCCCAAAACTGATGCCAGTGTCCCATGAAAAGGAACCCCTCTTTCCCACACCACTCTTTCAGCCACGTGTTAACTTCCCTGATTCTTGCCTCCCTATGTGAATTTGCACGTGGCTCGGGCAGTAATCCGGAGATTATGACCCTTGAGGGCCTGTTTTTTAATTTGAATCCTAGCTCTTTATAATCTCTAAACAGGTCCTCTTTCCTAGACTTGCCGATGTTGTTGGTACCGACATGGACCACAACAACTGGATCCTCCCCCTCCCTCTCCAGTATCCTTTCAAACCGGTCAGAGATGTCCCGCACCCTAGCACCGGGCAGGCAACATATCATGCGGGACTCTTTATCCTGCTCACAAAGGATACCATCTATCCCCCTGATAATAGAATCCCCTACAACTACAACTTGCCTATTTACTCCCTCCCCTTGAATGGCCTGCTGAACCTAGGGCGCTTCCCTGCGCGTCCTCTAAAAAATACCGCAAGGGGTGATTCTTTTCCCATTTAAAACTGTGGAGGAGCCATCCACATAGATTCTAAGGGGTAGCATGTGTCTGTGGGCTGGGGTCTCTGAGGCGTGATACATGCTTTCCTGGGGGCTGACTTTGGTATAAAGGGTATTATGTTTTGTGGTGATGATCTCACACTCGTGTTGGGTACCTGCATATTGTAAGTTATCGGCGAGGACATTTTGGTCTTGGGTCTCTTAACTGTTATGTCCTGTCCCTGTAAAAGAAGGTCCAAACCGCTGCGTGGATTTGACTGACTGTGCCATCTTTAAGTCGACCGTCTAATAATAGCTGTGTTGAGGTGTGTTCAGTGAGAATGGTGATGGGGTTGAGTCCTGTAATGTAGGCAGAAGTACTGTACTGCCCAAAAAACTGCGAGCAGGTGCATTTCGCAGGCAGAAAATCCTTGCTCGAGAGGATCTAACACGCGTGAGGCGTATGCCACGGGGCCTAATTTATCATGTCTTTCTTGTAGGAGCACGGCCCAAAGGGTTCGGTCGGTGGTTGCGACCTCAATTGCGTACGGGGATAGTGGACCTGGGACCTGTAATGCGGGGGCTGGGCTGAGGAATCTTTTTAAAGCGTCCACGGTATCCGTGTGCTCTGGAAGCTATTCCCAAGGTGCTTGTTTCGTGAGAAGTTCGGATGGGGGCATTGCCTTTGTGGCCAACCCGTCGATATGGTTTTTGCAGCAGCAACCAGTCCTAGAAATGAACGGAGGGCTGATTTGACGATCGAGTCGATTCTTTTCTGCTCGATCTCGCGTTTGCCAAGTCTGATCACTGTACCTAAGTAAATCACTTTTTCCTGTAAAATCTGGGCGTTCTTGGGGTTTACGTGATAGCCAATTTGTTGCAGGAGTCCTAATAATTCGGCGAGAAGCTAAATGTGCTCTCCCTTTGTGTTTGTCTGCAGTAGCAGATCATCTACATATTGGACCAGAAAATCGGGTCGGGGAAATTTTGCTGAACCATTTGCCAGCTGTCGGTGGAAAATGGAGGGGGAGTTGTAGGAACCTTGTGGAAAGCACGTCCACGTATATTACTGTCCCTGGAATGTGAATGCGAATTCATATTGGCACGCTTTATCCAATGGATTGGACCAAAAGCCGTTGCTAATGTCCAGAACCGAACAAAAAATTGACTGTAGTCCCTGTTTGAGCATGGTCTTGGGACTCGTTGCTACGGTGGGGGCTGCTACTGCGATTACTTTGTTCAGTTCCCGGTAGTCAATGGTCAGTCGCCATGATCCATTGGGTTTCCTGTCTGACCAACACCGCCCGTTGCATATCCTGGTAGGCTTTGTCATATTCGGACTGCAAGCTGCTTAAATGGGCGAGACAAGACTGGTGTGCCCGCTTCGCATCCTCCATCTCTTTCTCCCTCGCCGCTAACTTCTCTCTGAATTTCTGGTTCTCTCTCTCACTTCTGTTCACAGCTCCCTCTTGTCTCTGTCCTCAATCTCTCTACGGAGCGTCCTCACGATCTCCTCTGTGCCTCGCAATTTTGCCAAGCAGGACACGATTGCCGTCGGCTTGCGAGCTTTCCCTAAACTCTTCCTGTGGATCTCTGTCAGTTTGTCCCACCAATAATGCCCTATACTCCCGGGACCTGTTCAATCATTGGCGCAGAATTCACTCCAAAGGGGCCATCCTTTCCCTTTGAGATATTTTCTGATCTCTTCTTCCCGTCGGGACACTGTCCTACTCTACTGGTCGCTGCGACCTCGAATTCCTAGGGGATCATAAGGCGTTCCATTTCCTTCATTGCCATTTTTCTCTATCTCTGGGGTTTGCGCCGAATTTGGAACGGGGGGTTCAAAACTCTGGTGCGACCGCATTTGGAGTATTGCGTGCAATTCTGGTCGCCGCATAATAGGAAGGATCTGGAAGCATTGAAAAGGGTGCAGAGGTGATTTACCAGAATGTTGCCTGGTATGGAGGGAAGATCTTATGAGGAAAGGCTGAGAGACTTGAGGCTGTTTTCGTTAGAGAGAAGAAGGTGAAGAGGTAACGTTATTGAGGCATACAAGATGATCAGAGGATAGGATAGGGTGGATAATGAGAGCCTTTTTCCTCGGATGGTGATGTCTAGCACGAGGGGACATAGCCTTAAATTGAGGGGAGATAGATATCGGGCAGATGATAGAGGTAGGTTCTTTACTCAGAGAGTAGTAAGGGCGTGGTATGCCCTGCCTGCATCAGTAGTGGGCTCGCCAACACAAAGGGCATTCAAATGGTCATTGGATAGACATATGGACGATAACGGAATATTGCAGATGGGCTTTAGAGTTGTTTCACAGGTCGGCGCAACATCGAGGGCCGAAGGGCCTGTACTGCGCTGCAATGTTCTATGTTCTATGTTCGATGTTGTACAGTTTCAGTCTCGTCTGGGAGCGGTTTCTCCAATATTCAGGCAAGCTCTGTGCCTGCTTGCTTTCATAACGTTGTACATTAACCCTGCAATCTTTGCAAATGCCCATTGTGTATCCTGGAAATGGCCATCCCAGATGGCTACAAGAACAAAGAACGAAGAAACGTACAGCATAGGAACAGGCGCTTCGGCCCTCCAAGCCTGCGTCGACCATGCTGCCCATCTGACTAAAATCCTCGACACTTCCTGGGTCCGTATTCCTCTATTCCCATCCTATTCATGTGTTTTTCAAGTTGTCCCTTAAACGTCACTATCGTCCCTGCTTCCACCACCTCCTCCGGCAGCGACTTCCAGGCACCCAGTACCCTCTGCGTCAAATACTTGCCTCGTACATCTCCTCTAAAATTTGCCCCTCGCAACTGAAACTATGCCTCCTAGTAATTGAGCCCACTACCCTGGGGAAACGTCTCTGACTATCCACCCTGTCTATGCCCCTCATATTTTTGTAGACCTCTATCAGGACGCCCCTAAACCTCCGTTGTACACTGAGAACAAACCGAGTTTATTAATAGCTAATAAACTCTCCTCATAGCTAATTCCCTCCATACCAGGCAACATCCTGGTAAATCTCTTCTGCACCCTCTCTAAAGCCTCCCCATCCTTCTCGTAGTGTGGGGACCAGAATTGAACACTCCAAGTGCTGCCTAACTAAGCTCCCATACAGCTACAACATGACTTGCCAATTTTTATCCTCATGCCCCGGCCAATAAAGGCAAGCATGCCGTATGCCTTCTTCACTACCGTTTCCAGCTGTGTTGCCTCTTTCAGTGACCTGTGGACCTGTACACCAAGATATCTCTGGCCGACAATACTATTGAGGGTTCCGTACCTGCATTAGACCTTCCAGAATTCATTACCTCACATTTCCCGGATGGAACTCCATCTGCAATCTCGGGAAACGATCTTAATCCTGCTGTATCCTCTGACAGTCCTCATCGCTATCCGCAATTCCACCAACATTTGTGTTGTCCGCAAACTTACTAATCAGACGAGTTCATTTTCCTCCAAATCATTTCTATATACTACGAACAGCAAAGATTCCAGCACTGATCCCTGCGGAACACCACTAGTCACAGCCCTCCAATCAGAAAAGCACTTTTCCATTGCTACTCTATGACTTCTATGACCGATCCAGTTCTGTATCTATCTTGCCAGCTCACCCCTGATCCCGTGCGACTTCAGCTTTTGTACCAGTCTGCCATGAGGGACCTTGTCAAAAGCCTTGCTGAAGTCCATATAGACAGCATCCTCTTCCCTACCTGCATCACTCATCTTTGTGACATCCTCGAAAATCTCTATCAAGTTATTGAGACACGGCCGCCACTTCACAAAACCATGCTGCCTCTCACTTATACGTCCATTTTCTACCAAATGGGAGTAGATCCTATCTCGAATAATTCTCTCCAGTAATTTACCCACCACTGAGGTAAGGCTCACCGGCCTATAGTGCCCTGGATTTTCCTTGCTACCCTTCTTAAACAGAGGAACAACATTGGCTATGCTTCAGTCCTCCGGGGCACGACCTGAAGACAGTGAGTATCCAAATATTTCTGGTAAGGCCTCAGCAATTTCCTCTCGTGCCTCCTTCAGTATCCCGGGGTAGATCCCATCAGACCCTGGGGACTGATCTATCTTAATATTTTTCAAGATGCCCAACACCTCTTCTTTTTGGATCTCGATGTGACCCTGGCTATCTACGCATCCTTCTCTAGACTCAACATTCAACAACTCCGTCTCTTTGGTAAGTACAGATGCAAAGTATTCATTCATTTAGTGCCTCGCCCATTTTCTCTGGCTCCACACATAGATTCCCTCCCCTGTCCTTCAGTGTGCCTACCCTTTCCCTGGCTACCCTCTTGACTTTTATGTACGTGTAAAATGCCTTGGTATTTTCCTTAACCCTATTTGCCAATTACTTTTCGTGACCCCTTTTAGCCCTCATGACTCCTTGCTAAAATTCCATCCTACTTTCCTCATATACCACACAGGCTTCGTCTGTTCCCAGCCTCTTAGCCTTGACAAAAGCCTCCTTTTTTCTTTTTGACGCGGCCGACAATACCTCTCATTATCGAAGATTCACGAAATTTGCTGTATTTGACCTCCTTCCGCACAGGAACATGCTGGTCCTGAATACCTTTCAACTCACATTTGAAAGCCTCCCACTTGTCAGATATTGATTCATCCTCAAACATCCGCCTCCAATCTCGGTTCTTCAGTTCCCACCTAATATTGTTATAATTAGCATTCCTCCAATTTAGTGCATTCACCCTAGGACCACTCTTATCCTTGTCCTCCAGGCCTTTAAACTTTAAACTTGCTGAATTTCGGTCACTGTTCCGGAAATGCTCCCCTACTGAAACTTCTACCACCTGGCCGGGCTCATTCCCCAAACCAGGTCCGGTACAGCCCATTCCATAGTTGGACTCTCTACATATTGTTTTGAGAAGTCCACCTGGATGCTCCTTACAAAGTCTGCCCCATCCAAGCCCCTAGCACTGTGAGTCCCAATCAATATTAGAAACTTCAAGTCTCCCATCACAACAACCCTGTTGCTTTTACTCTTTTCCAAAGTCTGTCCACCTATCTGCTCCTCTATCGCCCGCTGGCTTTTCGGTGGCCTGTACTAAACACCCAATATTGTGGCTGCACCCTTCTTATTCCTGATCTCTACCCAAATAGCCTCGCTGCCCTCTGAGGTGTCCACCCGTAGTACAGCTGTGATATTCTCCCTAACCAGTAGCGCAACTCCTTCACCCCTTTCACATCCCCCTCTATCCCGCCTGAAAAATCTAAATCCTGAGACGTTCAGCTGCCAACCCTGTCGTTCCCTCAACCGGGTCTCTGTAATGGCAACAACATCATAGTTCCAAGTACTAATCCAAGCTCGAAGTTCATCTGCTTCACCTGTTATACTTCTTGCATTAAAACATATGCACTTCAGGCCACCATTGCAGCTGTTTTCAGCAACACCTCCGTGTCTGCTCTTCCTCCGATCCATACTTGCCCTAATCCCTAGGTCTCCCTCAATGTTTTCACCTTCTTGCCTACTCCTCCGGTACTAGTTTAAACCCTCCCGTGTGGCAGTAGCAAACCTCGCGGTCAGGATATTTATGCCTCTCCAGTTTAGATGCAACCCGTCCTTGTTATACAGGTCACACTTGTCCCGCAAGAGTAACAGATAACTGGTCCAGATAACTGAAACCCTCCCTTCTACACCAGCTGTTTAACAACGTGTTTAGCTGCTCTATCTTCCTATTTCTAGCCTCACTGGCACAGGGAGTCATCCTCAGTTTAAAATGCTAGAGGTCCTGTCTTAAATCTTTGTGTCTAACTCCCCGAACTCTTGCCGCAGGACCTCATCCCCCTTCCTGCCTATGTCGTCAGAACCAATATATACCACGACCTCTCCCAGTTTGCCGCCCCATTCAGGATGCCCACTGCCCGATCTGAGACATCCTGGACCCTGGAACCAGGGATACAACATACCATTCTGGAGTCTCTTTCACGTGTACAGAAGCGCCTTTCTGTGCTCCTGACTATAGAGTCCCCTATGAGTATTGCTCTTCTGCGCTTTGACCCTCCCTTCTGAACATCAGAGCCAGCCGTGGTGCCATGGCTCTGGCTGCTGTTGTTTTCCCCTGATAGGCTACTTCCCCCGACAATATCCAAAGGGGTATACCTGTTCGAGAGGGGGAGCAACCACAGGGGATTCCTGTACTGACACTCATCTCTCTGCCTGCACATTGGGTGTGACGACATCTCTATAACTCCGATCTATGACGTTTTCCACCACCTGCATGCTCCTAAGTGCATCCAATTGAGGCTCCAACCGAACCACGCGGTCTGTGAGGAGCTGCCATTGGTTACACTTGCTGCAGATGTAATCGATCGGAACGCTGGAAGCGTCACAGATCTGCCACATCTCACAGTTTGAGCACTGCACTCCACTGAGTGACATTTAAGCACTAGTTAATTAATTTAAAATAAACACTTGAATTATTGTTAGAATGAGTTACAATTAACTATATGGTCCTGACGCTAGTTTTTTCCTGTAATGTTAAATGCTAAATAACGATCTCTGCCCTCAGGTTGAGTTAATCCACTATCTAGTTGATCAATTACGTCTGTTTTGCAATATCAATATTTTTTTCAAATTTCACAGATTCCCAACCAGCCAGTCAGGTCGTAGCTTTACTCTTCGGTCCCCCCACCCCCGCCCCCCTCCCCCACGCCCACCCACATACAATTTGAAAAGGTAATAACAATCATTCACCTTCCCAGGATGCTCTCACGTTCTATCCCTGCAGATTAACAGTTACAGGCCAGAAGAAAGAAAAGAGAATGGTCGGGAAAAAGCACCTTCCCCCACTCTGCACCGCAATACCTCACTGTACCAAGTTACCAAGTTCCAATTCCTACTCTAGCTGTGTCTTATTCATTCAGGCTGTGTCTCCTTCACTTGTGCAAAGCTGATGTGTTGTGAGCTATTGGACACATTCAGGGAGGACAGGTGATTAGGTGACTCAGCTCTGGGCGAGGTATGGAACTGCAGTTACAGTGTATCTGCGTCTGTAACATGGCCAGCAAATAGACCCGAGGCTGCAGAGAGGGGACGCTCTGTAAACAGAGAGTAGGGTGTTTGCCCTCCCAGTCCGGGTTTCACAAGCACACAGAGGTATTTTCACTGAACTGGTAATCCAGTGGTAAAGGGCAATACTCTGGGGACACAGGTTCCAAACCCACCCCGGCAATTGGCGGTAATTGAATTAAATAAGGAACAAAGTCTTCTGGATTTAAAAGTTTAATGATGGACGGCACGGTTGCGCAGTGGTTAGCACTGCTGCTTCACAGCGCTGAGAACCCGGGTTCGATCCAGTCACTGGTTACTTTCCGTGTGGAGTTTGCACATGCTCTTCGTGTCTGCGAGTGACTCACCCCACAACCCAAAAGATGTGCACCTGAGGTGGATTGGCCACGCTAATTGCCCCTTAACTGGAAAGAAAAAATGTGTGCTCTAAATGTATTTTTTAAAAGAAAACTGATGACCATGAAACCATTGCCGTTTGTTGTAAAACAGCATCTCGTTCACTAATGTCCTTGAGGGTGGGAAATCTGCCCTCTTTACCTGGTCTGACCCACATGAAAGTCCAGAATCACTGCAATGTGGTTGAAACTTAACTGTCCTCTGAAATGGCCGCGACAGCTACTGAGTTGTTTCAAAGATGACAAATAACTAAAACTGGATGGACTAACCGGCATCGACCTCAGATGGAGAAATAAGGACACCAAACACAACCCTGTGGACCTTGCAAAATCCTCACTATTTATATCTGGGGGCTTGTGTGGATGTGGGAGAGCGTCTCACAGACAAGTCAAACATCAGCCTGACGCTCGAACCACCTAGAACAGAGAACATAGAACATAGAACGATACAGCGCAGTACAGGCACTTCGGCCCACGATGTTGCACCGAAACAAAAGCCAGCTAACCTACACTATGCCATTATCATCCATATGTTTATTCAATAAACTTTTAAATGCCCTCAATGTTGGCGAGTTCACTACTGTAGCAGGTAGAGCATTCCACGGCCTCACTACTCTTTGCGTAAAGCACCTACCTCTGACCTCTGTCCTATATCTATTACCCCTCAGTTTAAAGTTATGTCCCCTCGCACCAGCCATTTCCATCCGCGGGAGAAGGCTCTCACTGTCCACCCTATCCAACCCCCTGATCATTTTGTATGCCTCTATTAAGTCTCCTCTTAACCTTCTTCTCTCCAACGAAAAGAAACCTCAAGTCCATCAGCCTTTCCTCATAAGATTTTCCCTCCACACCAGGCAACATCCTGGTAAATCTCCTCTGCACCCGCTCCAAAGCCTCCTCGTCCTTCCTATAATGCGGTGACCAGAACTGTACGCAATACTCCAAATGCGGCCGTACCAGAGTTCTGTACAGCTGCAACATGACCTCCTGACTCCGGAACTCAATCACTCTACCAATAAAGGCCAACACCCCATAGGCCTTCTTCACAACCCTATCAACCCGGGTGGCAACTTTCAGGGATCTATGTACATGGACACCTAGATCCCTCTGCTCATCCAGACTTCCAAGAACTTTACCATTAGCCAAATACTCCGCATTCCTGTTATTCCTTCCAAAGTGAATCACCTCACACTTCTGTACATTAAACTCCATTTGCCACCTCTCAGCCCAGCTCTGCAGCTTATCTATATCCGTCTGTAACCTGCTACATCCTTCCACGCTGTCGACAACACCACCGACTTTAGTATCGTCTGCAAATTTACTCACCCACCCTTCTGCGCCTTCCTCTAGGTCATTGATAAAAATGACAAACAGCAACGGCCCCAGAACAGATCCTTGTGATACTCCACTTGTAACTGAACTCCATTCTGAACATTTCCCATCAACCACCACCCTCTGTCTTCTTTCAGCTAGCCAATTTCTGATCCACATATCTAAATCACCCTCAATCCCCAGCCTCCGTATTTTCTGCAATAGCCTACCGTGGGGAACCTTATCAAACGCTTTGCTGAAATCCATATACATCACATCAACTGCTCTACCCTCGTCTACCTGTTCAGTCACCTTCTCAAAGAACTCGATAAGGTTTGTGAGGCATGACCTACCCTTCACAAAGCCATGCTGACTATCCCTGATCATATTATTCCTATCTAGATGATTATAAATCTTGTCTCTTATAATCCCCTCCAAGACTTTACGCACTACAGACGTGAGGCTCACCGGTCTATAGTTGCCGGGGTTGTCTCTGCTCCCCTTTTTGAACAAAGGGACCACATTTGCTATCCTCCAGTCCTCTGGTACTATTCCTGTAGCCAATGATGACATAAAAACCAAAGCCAAAGGTCCAGCAATCTCTTCCCTGGCCTCCCAGAGAATTCTAGGATAAATCCCATCAGGACCCGGGGACTTATCTATTTTCAGCCTGTCCAGAATTGCCAACACCTCTTCCCTACGTACCTCAATGCCATCTATTCCATTAGCCTGGGTCTCAGCATTATCCTCCACAACATTATCTTTTTCCTGAGTGAATACTGACGAAAAATATTCATTTAGTATCTCGCCTATCTCTTCAGACTCCACACACAACTTCCCATCCCTGTCCTTGACTGGTCCTACTCTTTCCCTCGTCATTCGCGTATTCCTGACATACCTATAGAAAGCTTTTGGGTTTTCCTTGATCCTTCCTGCCAAATACTTCTCATGTCCCCTCCTTGCTCGTCTTAGCTCTCTCTTTAGACCCTTCCTCGCTACCTTGTAACTATCCATCGCCCCAACTGAAACTTCACACCTCATTTTCACATAGGCCTCCTTCTTCCTCTTAACAAGAGATTCCACTTCTTTGGTAAACCACGGTTCCCTCGCTCGATGCCTTCCTCCCTGCCTGACCGGTACATACTTATCAAGTACACGCAGTAGCTGATCCTTGAACAAGCTCCACTTATCCAGTGTGCCCAACACTTGCAGCCTACTTCTCCACCTTATCACCACCCCCCCTCCCCCAAGTCACGTCTAATGGCATCATAATTGCCCTTCCCCCAGCTATAACTCTTGCCCTGCGGGGTATACTTATCCCTTTCCATCATTAACGTAAACGTCACCGAATTGTGGTCACTGTCCCCAAAGTGCTCTCCTACCTCCAAATCCAACACCTGGCCTGTTTCATTACCCAAAAACAAATCCAACGTGGCCTCGCCTCTTGTTGGCCTGTCAACAAATTGTGTCAGGAAACCCTCCTGCACACACTGTACAAAAAACGACCCATCTAATGTACTCGAACTATATCTTTTCCAGTCAATATTTGGAAAGTTAAAGTCTCCCATAATAACTACCCTGTTACTTTCGCTCTTATCCAGGATCATCCTCGCCACCCTTTCCTCTACATCCCTAGAACTATTTGGAGGCCTATAGAAGTCTCCCAGCAGTGTGACCTCTCCTTTCATGTTTCTAACCTCAGCCCATACTACCTCGGAAGATGAGTCCCCATCTAGCATCCTATCCGCCGCCGTAATACTGCTCTTGACTAGCAGCGCCACACCTCCCCTCTTTTGCCTCCTTCTCTGAGCTTACTAAAACACCTAAACCCCGGAACCTGCAACATCCATTCCTGTCCCTGCTCCATCCATGTCTCCGAAATGGCCACAACATCGAAGTCCCAGGTAACAACCCATGCTGCCAGTTCCCCTACCTTATTTCGTATACTCCGGGCATTGAAGTAGACACACTTCAAACCACCTACCTGAACACTGGCCCCCTCCTGCGACTTCAAATCTGTGCTCCTGCCCTCGATACTCTCATTCTCCCTTACCCTAAAACTACAATCCAGTTTCCCATGCCCCTGCTGCATTAGTTTAACCCCCCCCCCCCCAAAGAGCACTAACAAATCTCCCCCCCCCAGGATATTTGTGCCCCTCAGGTTCAGATGTAGACCATCCTGTCTGTAGAGGTCCCACCTTCCCCAGAAAGAGCCCCAGTTATCCAGAAATCTGAATCCCTCCCGCCTGCACCATCCCTGTAGGCACGTGTTTAATTGCTCTCTCTCCCTATTCCCCATCTCACTATCACGTGGCACGGGCAACAACCCAGAGATAACAACTCTGTTTGTTCTAGTTCTGAGCTTCCATCCTAGCTCCCTGAAAGTCTGCCTGACATCCTTGTCCCCTTTCCTACCTATGTCGTTAGTGCCAATGTGGACCACGACTTGGGGCTGCTCCCCCTCCCCCCTTAGGACCCGGAACACACGATCCGAGACAGCACGTACCCTTGCACCTGGGAGGCAACATACCAAACGTGAGTCTCTCACGCTCCCACAAAATCTCCTATCTATGCCCCTGACTATCGAGTCCCCAATTACTAATGCTCTGCTCCTCTCCCCCCCCCTTCCCTTCTGAGCAACAGGGACAGACACCGTGCCAGAGGCCCGTACCCCATGGCTTACCCCTGGTAAGTCCCCCCCCCCCCACAAGTATCCAAAGCGGTATACTTGTTTCTCAGGGGAACGACCGCAGGGGATCCCTGCACTGACTGTTTTTTCCCAGTCCCTCTTTACAGCTACCCATCTATCTCCAATCTTTGGTGTAAATAATTCCCTGAAGCTGCTATCTATGACCCCCTCTGCCTCCCGAATGATCCGAAGTTCATCCAACTCCAGCTCCAGTTCCCTAACTCGGTCTTGGAGGAGTTGGAGATGGCAGCACTTCCTGCAGGTAAAATCAGCAGGGACACTAACGGCATACCTCACCTCAAACATCCTGTAGGAGGAACATTGCACTCCCTTCCCTGCCATTCCTCTAACTTTCTACCAAGATCTGGCTAACAACTAAATTAATTTTTTTTTAAAATAATAATAATAATAAAATATGGTACTTACCTCACACCAATGGGTTTTATTATTAGGTTAGAGGAGGAGGGCGGGTGGGAGACACTACACGTGGAGTGTCTCGGCTTTCCTCTCCACCAGAATTTATTGGTGAGGGTCTTCCCAGAGGTCCGCGGGTCGAACTTCCTGTTCCCGCCTTAAACTCTAAAATTAAAAAAAAAACAGCAAAGAGGGACCGAAAACGGGACCAGGTAAGTGTTTACCGCTGAAATTGACTAGCCTGCTCCTGTGAAGGTCTCCCAGAAATCACTAGCGCACCGCTCCCGCTGAAATCGACTGACCTGAGACTGGTTCAACAGCAGCAACACCTTGCCGGTGTTAACCAGCTGAACCCTAATGCCAGCAGGACAGTTCCGCAACCCCCCCCCCCCCCTCCGCCACCCTCTCACCTCCCCATACCCACCTCCGCCAGATAGAGAAGTAAAACACAATTTAACTTTATCGCTCGTTCCGAGGATAACCCAATGCCCCACAAGCCCAAAGGAATATAACAATATAACGCCAACTGGAGCAATAAAAGCACAACAACTACAATTCTAAAGAGTTTAATCCACCGACATCCAAACCAGACGTGAAGCAGAAACCCTCCGACATCCCCGTAGAAGTAAAACAGAAAAAGATCAGAAAAATGTCACCCTCAAACAACAACAATTGTATATCGGATTCCCCAATACTCTCCCAACCTACAGCAGGCACAGACCAACCAAAACATCATAAATTTAAACCGAGTTCTTGCTCCTTGATGAAGGTGTCCCTCCTCCGGTCTATCAAAGTAGGTGACCCCCGACTTGGCAGTGATCCGCAGCCTGGCCGGGTACAACAGGTTGAAGCTGACTTGGCAGTGACCCGCAACCTGGCCGGGCACACCAGGCTGAACCTGGCTTTGCAGTGACCCGCAACCTGGCCGGGTACACCAGGCTGAACCTGACTTTGCAGTGACCCACATCCTGGCCGGGTGCGCCAGGCTTAATCTGACATGACAGTGACACGCAGCCTGGCCCGGTACACCAGGCTGAACCTGACTTGTCAGTGACCCACATCGTGGCCGGGTACACCAGGCTGAACCTGACTTGGCAGTGACCCACATCCTGGCCGGGTACACCAGGCTGAACCTGACTTGGCAGTGACCCGCAGCCTGACCGGGTACACCAGGCTTAAGCTGACTTGGCAGTGACCCGCAGCCTGACCGGGTACACCAGGCTTAAGCTGACTTCGCAGTGACCCGCAGCCTGACCGGGTACACCAGGCTGTACCTGACTTGGCAGTGATCCGCAGTCGGCCGGGTACACTGAGCGTGTGTGTGGGTAGGGTTGAGGGTTTGTGTACATGTGTGAGTGTTTCGTTGTGTTTGCATGGGTGTGTGGCGAATGTGTGTTGGTGTGTATGTGTGTGCGTATGTATATGGCTGTGTGTGTTTGTGCGTGTGTGGAGGGGAGAGCTGTGTGTTTGTGTGTGCGTCTGTGCGCAACTGTGTGTGGCTGTGCTTGCGTGTGCTTGTATGAGCGTGTGTCGGAGCATGTCTGTGTGTATCAGTGTTGGTGTGTGTGCGTGCGAGTGTATGTGAATAGGAGTCTGTGTGTGTGTGAGTTTAGTGTGGTTGCCTGTTTTTCTCCGCGTTTATGTGTGTTTACGGTAAGTAAGCGCGTACGTGTGTTCGTGTGTTCGTGGGTGGCGAGTGTATGGGTGTGCATGAGATGTTGCGAGTGTGTTTATGTGTGTGTGGGACTGTGGTATGTGGGTGTTTGGGTGCAGGTGGGTGTGCGTTTCTGCGCATATTTTGCGTGAGTGCAGTGTGTTTATGGTTAGGTATGAGGGTGAATGTGTGTGTGGCTGTGTAGGTGTGGATTTGTGAGTACATGTGCGTGTGGGGGGGGGGTTGAATGTGTTTATGTGTGTTTTGGTTGTGTATACATGTGTGTGTGAGTATGTGGGTGTTCTTGCGTGTGTGTGTGTGTGGGGGGGGGTCAGTGTGCATATGTGTGACTGAATGCGTGGATGTGTATGATGGCGGGTGCGTGAGGGAGGGTACAGGTGGGTGGGTGTTTTTCAGCATGCCTCGTTGAGTGTATGTATGGGTGTGCCAGAGTGCGTTTAGGTCGGTGTGTGTCTGTAGTTGAGCTTGACGCTGTATTTGTGTGCGGGAGCGGGTGTTTGCAGGTGTGTTGTTATGTGTGTGCCTGTGTGGGTTTGGGTGTCGGTAGGTGTGTGGGTGAGTTTCTGGGAGCCTGTGTTTATGGATGTGCGTGAGAAATTGTGTGGGAACATGTGTGAGCGTTGGTATGTGTATGTGTGTTGGTGTATATATGCGTCTGTGGGTAGGTCTGACGGTGGGTGTATGCGTGCTAACTCGTTTGTGTGTGTTTGCATGTGTGACGTTTGTATGGTTGTGTGTATATATCTGTGTGTACGTTTCTGAGTGTGTGTATGTGGTTGTGTAACTGTGGATATGTATTTGTGTGTGTAGGGGAGTATGGGTGTGTGGTATTGTGGACGTGCATATGCGTGTGTGAGTACATGTATGGGTGTATGTGCAGGTGTGTGTGGAACAGGTGTGTGTGGGCGTCGTTGTGTGCAGGTGAGAGTTTATGTGTACACGTGCGAAGTTCAGTGAGTGGCTGTGTGCCTGTCTGGGCAGGATTGTGTGTGTGTGTGTGTTGGGGGGGATGTATGTGGGTGGATAAGTGTGCATGCCTGGATGCGTGCACATGTGCGTTGAACTGAGTGTGTGTGCGTTTAAATGTGTGGGAGTGTGAGGGTCTGCATTTCGGTTTGTGTATGCATATGTGTATGCGTGTGTCTGTGTGAGGGGGTGTTTGTGTGTGTGGGTGGGCGTGGCAGTGTGGGTGTGTATGTATGAGTTTGTGTCTGTGGGTGAGAGTGTGGATTTGTGGGGGTGTTTATAGGTGGGTCTGTGTGTGGGAGCATGCCAGTCTGCGCGAGTGTTTGTGTGTGGGTGAATTTCTGGGTATGTGTATGTGGGTGGGTGACTCTGTGTGTGGGTTGGTGCAGTTATGTGTCGGTGTAGTAAGTGTGTGAGTGCATGTGTGTGTCTGTGTATATGCGTGCGTGTGAGATGTTATGGGCGAGGCATTTTCAGAACCCCAAAATGTATCATGGAGTTCAACCTACCTCTCCCTTTAATGTACTGTTGCTTTTCCTAGCACACGGCTTTTTCCTTAGGTATGGCATTACAATTATGGACACGTGGGTTTGTAAACACAAATCAATGTTTATTCCATGAACTCATCTTAACATCTTAAATAAACATCGGATCTCTTAACATTCCTTACTTCAGAGATAACTCAGAAAATATTGCAACGGTAAATAATTCGTTAAAATGTTCCTTCAAACTACCAAGAGACTTAACACCTTTAAACAACATCATATCAGGTTAAAGGCTTTACTTTAAATCACCTGAATGATCCAGAGATAGTCTTTCATGGCAGAGATACAGCTCACTGCAAAACACAGACACACACCCAGCTGTTTTCAAAACTTGCAGCTCTCTGTAAACACAGACACACACAGACTGCTTTTTAAACGGAAACTAAAAGCCTGCAAAATGGCTCACCTAAAGCCCAGCTCCACCCACTCTCTGACATCACTGTTTTCTTAAAGGTACATTGCTTAAACATCCATGTCTTCAAGGTACCCTCACATGACACCTCCCCCCAAGAAAAAAAAATAATCCATCAACTTCAATATGGTTTAATTTTTCACTTTTGCGCCATCCACTAAGAAATGCACACAGTAAATATACCTTTCCGTTTAAAAAAAAAAACAACACATGCAGACAGGTATAATAATATAGTCCATTTTTTTAAATCTTCTTCCTCCAACCGAAATCATTCTCGATTGACAGTCTCTTCGAACAAAGTCTCTGCACGATCCCTCCATTCCTCTACTCCTCGGCATTTCTCTTTAGAATCAGATACTTTAGTTCAATCTGACCACAGAGTCCCTTGCAATTCTCCAATACAGGAACATTGGTGATCACAGCTTTCAGGCAGTCAAATGGCTGTTGAAAGTCCACTGTCCATTGAATATTTTTACGTTTCTTCATCAATTCCATCAGTGGAGTAATCACGCCACAAAACCTTTGCACAGCTGTGCGATCAAATCCACTCATGCTAAGAAATCGCATTATTTCCCTTCGTCTTGAGGATGACGGAAACTCCGCAGGGAAAGTGATTCGTGCTTCTCCAAATTCACTTTCGGCTGGGTTCATCACCAAACCCGACTCCTGAAGTCGATCGAAGAACTCCATACGATGCTTTAAATGCTCTTTCCATGTCTGCGAGTTAGAAAGAAAAGCAGATGGTCCCCCTTTCTACATGCAATCCTTCCATGGTGGGACAGGATAAGAGTCCGTTTTTTCTATAGTCCACACACAACCATTAGGTACCTTCTGGTTTAGGTGCCATCACTGTGGGCGAGCTCCATCGGCTGCAACCCACATCAATTATGCCATTCTTCAGAATACTCTCAATCTCTTGGTTAACCTGTGCCAATTTTAAAGGATTAAGTCTTTATGGATGTTGTTTGATAGGAGCAGCATTTCCCACATCTACATCATGTATATCCATTTTAGTACTTCCCAATTTCTCTCTACAAACTTGCCCATGTGACATCAATAACACTTTCAGGTCAGTTCGTTTTTCCTCTGGAAGGTAACTTAACAATTCATCCCAATTTTTAAGAACATCCTCATTTTCCAATTTAACTTGAGGTATGTCAAATTCCCAGTCATCTGGATTTGGTTCGTCACTTTGAGTGAGAATCATTAAAACCTCCTTTTTCCCTCCTTCCCTTTCAAAGTACTTTTTAAGCATATTCACGTAACACACTCGATGAGTCATTTTTCTATCTGTTTTTTTTTAACCAAATAATTCACCTCACTGAATTTCCTTTCAATATGATACGATCCACAAAACCTAGCTTTCAAAGGCTCCCTTACCACTGGTAATAACACTAAAACGTTATTCCCACTGGCAATACTACGAGCTTTGGATTTCTTGTCCGCCACCCGTTTCATCACATTTTGTGCAACTTTCAAATGTTGTCCAGCCAATTCATCTGCTCTATTTAATCGTTCCCTAAAATTTGACACTTAATCCAATAGTGTAATTTCCGATTTCTCACCCACCAATTTTTCCTTCATCAATTTAAGTCGTCCTCTTACCTAATGACCAAAAATTTGTTCAAAAGGACTAAATTTGGTAGACTCATTAGGTGCATCCCTAATTGAAAACAATACGATTCCTTTATCCCAAACCTCTGGATAATCTTGACAATACGGCCTTAACATTGTCTTTAATGTCTGATACCACCTTTCTAACGCTCCCTGCGATTCTGGATGGTACGCAGTTGATTTGAGTAGTTTCATTCCTAAGCCATCCATAAATTCTTTGAACAACTTTGAAGTAAAATTCATTCATTGAACCCATTGAATTTCTGTGGGTAGTCCATATCTAGTAAAAAATTGAAGTAACTCCTCCACAATCCTTTTAGCTGTAATATTACGTACTGCAATGGCCTCTGGAAACCTAGAAGACACATCCATTACAGTCAAAACATATTGATTCCCATTTTTTGATTTCGGAAGCGGTCCTTCACAATCGATTAGGACCCTTGTAAAAGTTTCCTCAAATGATGGAATGGGGATTAAGGGCGCAGGTTTTATCACTGCTTGAGGTTTACCTATCACTTGACATGTGTGACATGATTGACAAAATGTAACTACATCTTTATGTAGTCCAGGCCAATAAAAATGTTTCTTGATTTCAGCTTGAGTTTTCCTTATTCCCAAATGACCGCCCACTGGTACCACATGTCCAAGTCGCAACACCTCCTTTCTATATGCTCCCGGCAATACTACTTGATGAACATCTGCCCACTTTTCATCCGCCTGTATGTGTGCAGGTCTCCAATTTCTCATCAAGACATCATTTTTACGGCAATAACACTCTGGTATACTCTCAGATTCCTCTTCCGTATATGATTTCTGATAAATCCGTTTTATTTCTACATCTTTCTGTTGTAACTCCGCCAATTTTCCTGAACTAAAAGTATCCGCCTCATCCTCCACCTATTCTTGTTCTTTTTCAACCATCTGATCAAAAATCGTTTCTGATAATTGCACTTCAACTTCATCTTCACTCTTTGATTTCTCCTCGTGTCCTAACTTTAACTTTGCGACCTTTTTACTGCACAATCCGGAAAACTCCCAGGACATTCGTCCTTCAACACTTCCGTTGTCTGATTTTCCAGTGGCTTATCAACCACAGTAGGCATTACTCCCACCTGCGATCCAGCTATATCATTACCCAAGATAAACTGTATTCCTGGACAAGATAGTTTATCTATTACTCCTACCACCACTTCACAACTCTTCACTGGACTTCCCAACCTTACCTTATATAATGTAACGCCACTCCTCTCATCCTGAATTCCACATATCACCACCTTTTCTGCCAACATTCTTCCTAAACTGCATAATTCCTCATCTCTTACTATTAAAGATTTACTAGCCCCTGTATCTCTTAAAATTGTAACTTATTTACCTGCTCCTCCTGATACACATGAGTAAACTTTACCCACACAAGTAAAGTATTTAAAGACATCTGGCACCTTATTAACAATTACTTCTTGAACAGGCTGTACAATCGTTTGCAGCTCCTTCGAATCCCTTGGGCTTTCCTTTACCACCCTAACAAACCCCACTATCTTATCCTGTTTTACCACAACAGCCTTCCCAATTCTTTTCATCAACCACCAACACTGTGACTTTACATGGCCTATTTTATGAAAATGAAAACATCTGAAATTTTTCATTTCTTTTCCACCCTCCTGGATTTCTTTTAAATCTGAGGTGCACATTCTTTGTGCACCGCCCATCAGATCACTTTTACCTTCACCACGTGAGTATTTCTAATGTCACCAGTTTCTATCCCTCACCGGCGAAAAGTGATGTTGGAGACCAATCTTTGATTTATGAACTTATTCATAATCATCTGCCATTTCCGCTGCTAATCGCGCAGTTTTAACCCTCTGTTCATCCACATGAGTTTTCACTACATCAGGAATTGAATTTTTAAACTCCTCCAAAAGTATAATTTCTCCGAGAGATTCATACGTTTGGTCTATTTTCAAAACCCTTATACACCTATCAAAATTACTCTGTTAGAGCCTTTCAAACTCCATGAATGTTTGACCAAATTCTTTCCTTAAATTTCTAAACCTTAGTCTGGAAGTTTCAGGCACTCGCTCATATGCACTTAAGATCAATTTCTTCACCTCCTCATACGTTCCAGATACCACCTCCGGCAGTCATGCAAACACTTCACCATCTCTACCTACCAGCTTTGTTTGAATCAGTAACACCCACATGTCCTGTGGCCATTTCATTTGTTTAGCTACCTTCTCAAATGAAATGAAAAAGGCTTCCACTTCCTTTTCGTCAAACCTTGGCAATGCTTGGACATAGTTAAATAAATCCTCACCACGTCTTCGTCTATGACGCTCTTTCTCACTATCCTCATCACTATCATCCAACTGTACGTTTTCATTTATGTCTGCCGATTTTAATTGATTGTCATGTTTCACGGCCATTTTCTGAAGTTCAAACTCCCTCTCTTTATCTTTTTCCCTGATCTGTATCTCCCTTTCTTTTTCTTTTTGTTCTGCTGGGGCTATTCTTTCTTTTCTCCTTTCTTCTCTCTCCTTTTCTTTTTCCTCTCTCTCTTTGTCTTTCTTTTCCCTCTCTGTCTCTTTCTCTTTCTTTTTCCTCACTCTCACCCTCGTGTTCCAGCCGTTTAAATACTTTCTCAGGATCCATTTGTTTAATTTGCATCTGAATTTTTGCCATTTCCAATGAGTCAACACTATCTCAGGCAACATTAAATGCTTAACCACCGCCATAATTACCTCATCTTTTCGCATTTTGTCAGGTAATGTTAACTGCAATGTTCTTGCCAAATCTAACAGTCTGCTTTTCGTTTCTGTCCGTAAAGTTTGTGTGGGCGGGGGGGGGGGGGGGGGGGGGGGGGGGGGGGGCGGCTTGGTTGTGTGTATGAGAGTGTTTGGGTGTGCGCGTTTGTGTGTCTGCGTTTGGTGTCGGTGTGTGGCTAAGTGTATGTGTCCATGTGTGTGTGGGGATGTGTATCAGTGTTTGTGTGTGTGGATGCGTGTAAGGATGTGTGTGGGTGCGTGCGTGAGTGCAGGTTGTATATGAATGTGTGGGAGTGTGTGGGTATGTGTCTGTATGTGTAGGTTTGGCTGTGGTGTGTATGATCAGGTCGCTGTGTATTGGCTAGATGTGAGTTTGTCAGGATGTGGGTGTGTATGTATGTATGTCTGTGTGTGTGTGACTGGGTGTATGTATGTGTGGGCGTGTGTGAGTGTATGTTTTTGTGTCTCAGTGTGCCTGTGTGTGTATTTGTGTCTGTGACTATGAGCGTGTGCATTTGTGTTTCTGTGTCTGTGAGTCTGCGAATTTGTGTTCCGAGTCTGGGACTCTGTATTTGTGTCCCACTTTGTCTGTGAGTGTGTATTTGTGTCTCTGTCTGTGATTATGTATTTGTGTTCCACTCTGTTTGTGATTGGGTTCATTTGTGTCTCTGTGTATCTGTGTGTGTATTGAGTCTCTGTTTCTGTGAGATTCTGCATTTGTTTACCACTGTGTCTATAAGTGTGTGTATGTTTTTCTGTTTCTGTGAGGTTGTTTATTTTTTATCTCTGTATCCTAAAGTGTGTGTATGTTTTTCTGTTTTTGTGAGATTGTGTTGTTTTTTAATTTGTGTCTGTGAGTGTGTGTATTTGTTTGACTCTGTTAACACCACCCGAATAAAATGGTAATGCCTTAATTTTCTTTCCTAACAGTGAACATCATCACAATTGTGATCCTGAGGAGAAAAAACTGTGGACTGTCCAAATGTGTCACTTGCTACCTGTTGGGCATGGCAGTGGGGGATCTACTGGTCGTTATTCTCGACATCATATTGAGGCAGATTCCCATTGTTTTTATGGAACAGTTTCTGTTCCTGCAGTCCATCCCCGTGTGTAATATCCACGCCGTCCTGCTTTTTGCAGCCACTGACTGCTCTGTGTGGTTCACCGTCACTTTCACCTTTGACCGATTTGTGGCCATTTGTTGCCCGAAGCTGAAAAGTAAATATTGCAGCGAGAAAACGGCGTCTGTGGTTCTGGGAACAGTGTCTGTGCTGAGCTGTTTGAAGAACATTTTCTGGTATTTTATGTTCTCGACTGGGTATCGGCTGGCGAACACACCCTGGTTTTGTGACGTGGAAAGATATGTTTATTACTCTCCAGTCTGGGCAGCAATCGATTTCCTGCACAACATTCTAACCCCGTGTGTACCATTTGTCCTGATTCTGCTGTTCAATGTTTTCACCGTCAGACACATTGTCGTTAGCAGCAGGGCCCGCAGGAGACTCCGAGCTCACAGCGTTGGCGACAGTCCCAGAGACCCAGAGATGGAGAGTCGAAGGAAATCTATCATGTTACTGTTTATTATCACAGCCAATTTCATTCTGTTATGGTCATTATTTATGATTTATTCTATATGGTATCGGATGCTTTATTTCGGGTTTAATTCGAATGCAGTTAGATAATTTTGTTAGGGAATTGGGCTTCATGCTGCAACTTCTGAGCTGTTGCACAAACACTGCGATTTACGCCGTGACCCAGACTCAGTTCAGACAGCAATGGAAGAATGTTCTGAAATATCCCTTCACTCCATTTCTTCAATTCATTAAATCCTGAGGAAACCCCACCAACTCTCCTCTCCCATTGGCCGCTGAAGCTGCACATCACTAAGAATGCCATTGGCTATCTTCAGGTGCCAGGGAAGACGGTGGGAGGCCATTGTGAGTTGCCGGGGAGACGGTGCCCCGCAATCTTCCATTGCTGGAGAGACAGTGGGTCTTCATCTTCCGTTGCTGGGAGATGCTGTCAGTGTCGCTTCTTCCTCTTTAATAAATGAAATGAAATGAAATGAAAATCGCTTATTGTCACAAGCAGGCTTCAATGAAGTTACTGTGAAAAGCTCCTAGTCGCCACATTCCGGTGCCTGTTCAGGGAGGCTGTTACGGGATTAATTATAATTAACGGAAAGAAGTCTTACAATACCATTTTAAATTCCAACATATTTATTTGTAATCACGAGCTTTCGGTGAGTCACTTGATGAAGGAGCTACGCTCCTAAAGTTTCTGATTCCAAATAAGCCGTTTGGACTTCAACGAGGTGTTGTAAGAGTTATTGCTGTCCCCACCCCAGTCCAACTCCGGCAAAAGCATATGATTAAACTTAACGGCTACGAATGGGAGGGGCCGGCGGTGACGTGCCCCAATATGGGGCAGCACGGTAGCCTTGTGCATAGCACAATTGCTTCACAGCTCCAGGGTCCCAGGTTCGATTCCAGCTTGGATCACTGTCTGTGCGGAGTCTGCACATCCTCCCCGTGTGTGCGTGGGTTTCCTCCGGGTGCTCCGGTTTCCTCCCACAGTCCAAAGATGTGCAGATTAGGTGGATTGGCGATGATAAATTGCTCTTAGTGTCCCAAATTGCCCTTAGTGTTGGATGGGGTTACTGGGTTATGGGGATAGGGTGGAGGTGTGTACCTTTGGTAGGGTGCTCTTTCCAAGAGCCGGTGCAGACTCGATGGGCCGAATGGCCTCCTTCTGCACTGTAAATTCTATAATTCTATGATTCTTTGATGGCGGTCCCGCCACGCCGACACCTACTCTCTGGGACCCGGATGTCGCGGTCACAAAACATCGGCTGGGTTGTGGGTGACACCGGGAGGAACATCAGGCACTGAATGGAGAACTTTAGCGGCCCTTGGCGTCCAGGAGGATGGGGAGGAATAGTCACAACGGGAATAAAGACTGGAAAATATCTCAAAAGAAATAAATCCACTGACACAAATTTTATTATAATGCTTTTCAAAAATTTGAATGGCCACATTTGTGACGTGCAAAAATGTCCCGTTTCAGACAAATAAAAGGCACAGCACCAACATTGAAATGTGTTTGAGGAATGCGAGAGCTTCAGCAAAGCGTCCATCGACAGTGTCCCCGATAAACGGTGTATGGGGAAAATGAGGGACAGATCAGGGACGGCGTCCCTGATAAACGGGGTATGGGGAAAATGAGGGACATAGTTCAGCGGCAGCGTCTCTATTAAACGGGGGAGGTGGGAATGAGGGACAGACTTCACGGATATGTCCCTCTTAAACGGTGGGGGATGTGGTACAGAACAAATCGACAGTGCACCTGATAATTGGAGGTGGGGGAGAGGGGGGGGGGGGAGGGACAGGATTCACCGACCGAGTCCCTGACAAACTGGGAGGGATGAGGGACAGAGTTCAGCGACAGTATCCCTGATAAACGTGATGGGAGGGATGTGGTGGGGGGTGGAGGAACAGATTTCACCGACAGTGTCCCTAATAAACGGGGGTGTGGGGGGGGGAGGGGGGTGAGGGACAGAGTTCGCCGACAGTGTCCCTGATAAACGGGGTGGGGGGGGGGGGTGAGGGACAGAGTTCACCGAAAGTGTCCCTGCTAAACCGGGAGGGCGCGATGAGGGTCAGAGTTCACCGACAGTGTCCCAGATAAATTGGAAGGGGGGGTGAGGGACCGAGTTCACGGATAGTGTCCCTATTAAACGTTGGGAGAGATGAGGTACAGAATAAATAGACTGTGTCCCTGATAAATGGTGGGTGGGCAGCGGGGGAATGAGCGACAGAGTTCACGGATATTGTTCCTGACAAACTGGGGGGAGGGTGGTGGATGAGGGTCAGAGTTCACCGACGGTGTCTCTGATAAACGGCGGGGGGGGAATGAGGGACAGGTTCACCAAAAGTCTCCCTGATAAACGGCGGGGGGGGGGGGGGGATGAGGGACAGAGTGCACTGACAGTGTCCCAGATAAACAGGGAGTGGGGGGATGAGTGAAAGAGTTCACCGACAGAGTCCCTGATAAACGGGGTCCTCAAAAAATCATGGAATTTACAGTGCAGAAGGACGCCATCGGCCCATCAAGTCTGCACCGGCCCCTGGAAAGGGCACCCCACACAAGCCCACACCTTCACCCCGTCCCTTTTACCCAGAACCCCAACTTTATGGTCAATAATGACAATTTAGAATGGCCATTCAACCTAACCTGCACGGCGTTGGACTGTGGGTGGAAGCTGGAGCACCCGGAGGAAACCCACGCAGACACGGGGTGAACGTGCAGACTCCGCACAGACAGTGACCCAAACTAGGAATCGATCCTGGGGCCGAGTTCAAATCTTAACCCGCTTTTCTCTAGGTTTAGCCCGTCTATTTAACTATTAATTCTTGCATTTTTAAATGTCATGGTAACAATTCGTAGCCTTCCCTTTTCTTAATCTTACTTATTACAATCAAGTACCATTTCATTCGATCTTTATCTTTATTTTTATTTGTAAGTTGGCAAACCTTCTGAATATTATCAGCAGTGGCACAGCAGCATAGTGGTTAGCACTGTTGCTTCACAGCTCCACGGTCCCAATTTCGATTCCCGGCTTGGGTCACTGTCTGCGCGGAGTCTGCATGTTCTCCCCGTGTCTACGTGGGTTTCCCCAGGTGCTCCGGGTTCCTCCCACAGCTCAAAGATATGCAGGTTAGATAGATTGGTCATTCTACATTGCCCTTAGTGTCCAAATAAATGGTAAGGTTGAGTAACGCGGATGAAGCGGATAGGTTGGAATTGCGGTGCTTCGGGAGGGTTTCCTTTTCAAGGGCCGGTGGAGACTCGATGGGCTGAATGGCCGCGTTCTGCACTGTACATTCTATGATTCTATGATTCCATGATTCTAGGAGATATTAGAAGCATCATGTTTTAAAACATTCTATTTAATATCAGTGCTGATGTTAGGTAACTCAAGGAACTTTTCCCTTTCACCTTTCGCTCTCTGAAATATCTCTTCTAAAGAAATCTCTGCTGGATCCTGATCACCAACAGAGGTCGCCGACGACACCGCTGTCGCCATTCTCCACTTCACAGTGTTTCTAGCCACGGCTTTCAAGTCTGCAGACCAATCAATCATCTTGTCGAAACGATCACATTGTATCTCATAGACTTCGGCCAATTAACTCCTGACAGAATCAGTTCGAAAAAGAGCGTAGAAAATCGCCCGTTGTCTGCACATGATCGCAGACCTGCAGTACACTTACTTTGTATCTCCTAATTCACTGCCCCGTTAGCAACACTCCAGTACTACGGGAAGACATTCGGTATCTTCTTTCGTCGCTCCCCTTGGTCTAACAAAGAACAAAGAACAAAGAAATGTACAGCACAGGAACAGGCCCTTCGGCCCTCCAAGCCCGTGCCAACCATGCTGCCCGACTAAACTACAATCTTCTACACTTCCTGGGTCCGTATCCCTCTATTCCCATCCTATTCATGTATTTGTCAAGATGCCCCTCAAATGTCACTATCGTCCCTGCTTCCACCACCTCCTCCGATAGCGACTTCCAGGCACCCACTACCCTCTGCGTAAAAAGCTTGCCTCGTACATCTACTCTAAACATTGCCCCTCTCACCTTAAACCTATGCCCCCTACTAATTAACCCCTCTACCATGGGGAAAAGCCTCTGACTATCCATGCTCTCTATGCCCCTCATAATATTGTAGACCTCCATCAGGTCTCCCCTCAACCTCCTTCGTTCCAGTGAGAACAAACCGAGTTTATTCAACCGCTCCTCATAGCTAATGCCCTCCATACCAGGTAACTTTCTGGTAAATCTCTTCTGCACCCTCTCTAAAGCCTCCACATCCTTCTGGTAGTGTGGCGACCAGAATTGAACACTATACTCCAAGTGTGTCCTAACTAAGGTTCTATACAGCTGCAACATGACTTGCCAATTCTTATACTCAATGCCCCGGCCAATGAAGGCAAGCATGCCGTATGCCTTCTTGACTACCTTCTCCACCTGTGTTGCCCCTTTCAATGACCTGTGGACCTGTACTCCTAGATCTCTTTGACTTTCAATACTCTTGAGGGTTCTACCATTCACTGTATAATCCCTACCTGCATTAGACCTTCCAAAATGGATTACCTCACATTTGTCCGGATTAAACTCCATCTGCCATCTCTCCGCCCAAGTCTCCAAACAATCTAAATCCTGCTGTATCCTCTGACAGTCCTCATCGCTATCCGCAATTCCACCAACCTTTGTGTCGTCTGCAAACTTACGAATCAGACCAGTTACATTTTCCTCCAAATCATTTATACATACTACAAAGAGCAAAGGTCCCAGCACTGATCCCTGTGGAACACCACTGGTCACAGCCCTCCAATTAGAAAAGCATCATTCCATTGCTACTCTCTGCCTTCTATGACCTAGCCAGTTCTGTGTCCACCTTGCCAGCTCCCCCCTGATCCCGTGAGACTTCACCTTTTGTACTAATCTACCATGAGGGACCTTGTCAAAGGCCTTACTGAAATCCATATAGACAACATCCACTGCCCTACCTGCATCAATCATCTTAGTGACCTCCTCGAAAAACTCTATCAAGTTAGTGAGACACGACCTCCCCTTCACAAAACCATGCTGCCTCTCACTAATACGTCCATTTGCTTCCAAATGAGAGTAGATCCCGTCTCGAAGAATTCTCTCCAGTAATTTCCCTACCACTGAAGTAAGGCTCACCGGCCTGTAGTTCCCTGGATTATCCTTGCTACCCTTCTTAAACAGAGCAACAACATTGGCTATTCTCCAGTCCTCCGGGACATCCCCTGAAGAGAGTGAGGATACAAAGATTTCTGTCACGGCCTCAACAATTTCCTCTCCAGCCTCCTTCAGTATTCTGGGGTAGATCCCATCAGGCCCTGGGGACTTATCTACCTTAATATTTTGTAAGACACCCAACACCTCGTCTTTTTGGATCTCAATGTGACCCAAGCCATCTACACACCCTTCTTCAGACTCAACATCTACCAATTTCTTATCTTTGGTGAATACTGATGCAAAGTATTCATCTCGTACCTCGCCCATTTCCTCTGGCTCCACACATAGATTCCCTTGCCTATCCTTCAGTGGGCCAACCCTTTCCCTGGCTACCCTCTTGCTTTTTATGTCCGTGTAAAAAGCCTTGGGATTTTCCTTAACCCTATTTGCCAATGACTTTTCGTGACCCCTTCTAGCCCTTCTGACTCCTTGCTTAAGTTCTTTCCTACTTTCCTTATATTCCACGCAGGCTTCGTCTGTTCCCAGCCTTTTAGCCCTGACACATGCCTCCTTTTTCTTTTTGACGAGGCCTACAATATCTCTCGTTATCCAAGGTTCCCGAAAATTGCCGTATTTATCTTTCTTCCTCACAGGAACACGCCGGTCCTGAATTCCTTTCAACTGACACTTGAAAGCCTCCCACATGTCAGATGTTGATTTGCCCTCAAACATCCGCCCCCGATCTATGTTCTTCAGTTCCCACCTAATATTGTTATAATTAGCCTTCCCCCAATTTAGCACATTCATCCTAGGACCACTCTTAGCCTTGTCCACCAGTACTTTAAAACTTACTGAATTGTGTCACTGTGACCGAAATGCTCCCCTACTGAAACATCTACCACCTGGCGGGGCTCATTTCCCAATACCAGGTCCAGTACCGCCCCTTCCCTAGTTGGACTGTCTACATATTGTTTTAAGAAGCCCTCCTGGATGCTCCTTACAAACTCCGCCCCGTCTAAGCCCCTGGCACTAAGTGAGTCCCAGTCAATATTGGGGAAGTTGAAGTCTCCCATCACCACAACCCTGTTGTTTTTACTCTTTTCCAAAATCTGTCTACCTATCTGCTCCTCTATCTCCCGCTGGCTGTTGGGAGGCCTGTAGTAAACCCCCAACATTGTGACTGCACCCTTCTTATTCCTGATCTCTACCCATATAGCCTCACTGCCCTCTGAGGTGTCCTCCCGCAGGACAGCTGTGATATTCTCCCGAACTAGTAGCGCAACTCCGCCTCCCCTTTTACATCCCCCTCTATCCCGCCTGAAACATCTAAATCCTGGAACGTTTAGCTGCCAATTCTGCCCTTCCCTCAACCAGGTCTCTGTAATGGCAACAACATCATAGTTCCAAGTACTAATCCAAGCTCTAAGTTCATCTGCCTTACCCGTAATACTTCTTGCATTAAAACATATGCACTTCAGGCCACCAGACCTGCTGTGTTCAGCAACTTCTCCCTGTCTGCTCTGCCTCAGAGCCTAACCCGCCAAGTGTCAGATCTTCTCTCTCCTCGGAATCAGGCACTCGGTCCGGTTGAAGAGATGTCCATAACACTTGTTATTTTTCAAGAATTCACTTAATATATTTGCACAGAATTAATTCGAACCTCAGATCAAAATAATACATATACTTTTGAGTACAGCGAAAAAAATGCTAAGTTTCGAGATAATGGAGAGTAAAAAACAAACAACAAAGAAATGTACAGCACAGGAACAGGCCCTTCGGCCCTCCAAGCCCGTGCCGACCATGCTGCCCGACTAAACTACAATCTTCGACACTTCCTGGGTCCGTATCCTTCTATTCCCATCCTATTCATGTATTTGTCAGGATGCCCCTTAAATGTCACTATCGTTCCTGCTTCCACTACCTCCTTCGGTAGTGAGTTCCAGGCACCCACTACCCTCTATGTAAAACACTTGCCTCGTACATCTAGTCTAAACCTTGCCCCCACTCACCTTAAACCTATGCCCCCTAGGAATTGACCCCTCTACCCTGGGGTAAAGCCTCTGACTATCCAAAGAGTTCAATAGTGAAGAAAAGACTGCAAAATGAAATAATTTCAGCAAATATTTAAAAATAATGTCAACAGATATTTCAAAATGTAACTAATTTCCACGGATGCTTCAAGAATCTCGGGAGTAAAACATTCTTCTAATACTCAGTCATATGGATCACATTCTTACGGAAATTCTCATCTATGTTTTAGCCCCTGATTTACTTTCATCGGTTCTAATTCTCAGCTGAGACCCGCTGATTCGTTGACGAACGTGTCAGTCACTCAACAGGTGATTAGTTAATTAGACATGAATTAATTACTCCAAATTAATTAGCCTTCCCCTGACACAGCACCGTTGCCATGCATTCTGTCCCACAGTCAAACCCCTTGCATCATGTCTGGCCTTCGCTATGCCACTGATGCTAAATCTGTCGTTTCACTTCATTAGGCATATTTGTACTGTACATTTTCCGAAACATTTGTATCTATAGACAGTCATGGTCAGGGTTCAACAGTTCAGTACATGTTTTCCTAATTTGCTCATGCTTCTGCAAATTAAATAATTCTTCAATAATTATTTTATTTTCCAGTAGCTCATTCTCTTAAAGGATCCCCAAATAATTGTTAAATCCAATATCCCTTGTATCAAAAAATAAATGTCCAGGGCTGAGTTCCAGATAGCAATCTAATCGTGAGTATTGGGATTGGTTATACATGGAGCAGCAGATATCCAGGACAGAATTAAAGATTGAAATCTATTCCCGAGTTCCAGGGTGGTTTACATATACAGAAGCCAAGAAGGTAAATGAACAGAACTAAATTAATCCACTCAGCCGTAAGTGTCTGATCCACCTTTTAATCATGGCTGATACTTTCTCCTTTTCTATCTCCTGCAATCTCTCCAAAACCCCTGATCCGCTTATTAATGAAATTGTCTATATATCTCTGTCTGGTGGACACTCAGTAACATTCATCCCCCACCACCTGGCCTGCGAAATCCTACCAACTGTCCTGGTTTGACACAATTCACACCTCTTCATCCTGAGGTTACCCCATCTCTGGATCTGTAAAGATTTAATCACCTGCTAATGCTCGCATTCCATGCATTGGCTGGCAGCTTTGAATTTGTCTATATATTTGTTTCTGGAACATACCTCTTTATTCACCTGAGGAAGGAGCAGCACTCCGAAAGCTAGTGACATCGAAACAAACCTGTTGGACTTTAACCTGGTGTTGTAAGACTTCGTACTGTGCTCACCCCACTCCTACGCCGGCATATCCACATCATGGCTACCATCGACACCGCAAACTGCTGGCTCAAAGTGGAGAGGATCTCCAGGAAGATCGCCCATATAGACACTGACGTTAAGTTTCTACAAAGATGCAAGAAAGCAGACAAGATCCCGAAAGGGCTACAGATCACAAACCCACTCAAGTCGACCTACAACACAGACTACGCTGAGAGACTCTTCCGGCGCACCTCTCTCACACTCCTCAAACACCTCGTCCACCAGCTCTACAGCAGACGACGCAACCTGGAAACCAAGATAGAGGCCATATTCTCAACTTGCGCTCAAGACGCAACAGACCAGCTGCGGAACACCGCCAAACAGATGAGACAACAAAACTATGCCACCTATTTGCACACCAAGAACAGAAAGCTTGAGAAACTCGGCATCACCGCCAGCAGCAATCAAGCCACCCCGGTTCCACAGTAGAAAACAATACAGGGAAGTCTATTGTCAACTTTTCAGACTACACCCTTCAACCAGGCGAAATCGAAGTCCTCAGCAGAGGGCTCAATTTCTGCACCACCACCAAAATGGACCCCATCAGTCTCGCGGCAGACACGGAGGAATTCATCACGCGAATGAGGGGCCACTGTCATACTGAACAGAACGGACTACTGCAAAGAAGTATACCGACAACTGAACAACCAAGAACACTACAGACAGTTAACCGCAGATCCGACCAAGGAACACATCCGCCAACTTAACAGGCTGATCAAGACCTTGGATCCAGATCTTCAGAGCACCCTACGTGCTCTCCTCCCACGCACTCCCCGCATTGGAGATCTCTACTGCCTCCCGAAAACACATAAGGCCAACACACCAGGCCGCCCTATCGTTTCAGTCAATGGGACCTTGTGTGAGAACCTCTCTGGCTACATCGAGGGCATCTTGAAACCCATCATACAAGGTACGCCCAGCTTCTGTCGCGACACGACGGACTTCCTACAGAAATTCAGCAACCATGGACCAGTTGAACCAGGAACATTCCTCGTCACAATGGACGTCTCGGCACTCTACACCAGCATCCCCCATGACGACGGCATTGCTGCAACAGCCTCAGTTCTCAACACCAACAACTGCCAGTCTCCAGACGCAATTCTGCAACTCATCTGCTTCATTCTGGATCACAACGTCTTCACCTTCGACAACAAGTTCTTCATCCAGACGCACGGAACAGCCATGGGGACCACATTCGCACCCCACTACGCCAACACCTTCATGCACAAGTTTGAACAGGACCTTCAACCGACGTTATACACCAGATACATCGATGGCATTTTTTTCCTTTGGACCCACGGCGAAGAATCACTGAAACGACTACACGATGACATTAATAAGTTCCATCCAACGATCAGACTCACCATGGACTACTCTCCAAAATCAGTTGCATTCTTGGACACACTCGTCTCCATCAAGGACGGTCACCTCAGCACTTCGCTTTACCGCAAACCCACGGATAACCTCACGATGCTCCACTTCTCCAGCTTCCACCCTAAACACATTAAAGAAGCCATCCCCTACCCAGTCTTCAGAACAGAGACCACGGCACCACACAACCATGCCATGGCAATCTCTGCATGACGTGCCAGATCATCGACATGGATACTACCATTACACGTGAGAACACCAACCAGGTACGCGGTACATACTCGTGCGACTCGGTCAACGCTGTCTACCTCATACGCTGCAGGAAAGGATGTCCCGAAGCGTGGTACATTGGCGAGACCATGCAGACACTGCAACAACGAATGAACGGACATCGCGCGACAATCACCAAGCAGGAATGTTCCCTTCCAGTCGGGGAACACTTCAACAATCAAGGCCATTCAGCCTCTGATCTCCGGGTAAGCGTTCTCCAAGGCGGCCTTCAGGACGCGCGACAACGCAGAATTGCCAAGCAGAAACTTATAGCCAAGTTCCGCACAGATGAGTGCGGCCTCAACCGGGACCTGGGATTCATGTCACATTCCATTCGTCCCCCACCATCTGGCCTGTGAAATCCTACCAACTGTCCTGGCTTGATACAATTCACACCTCTTTAACCTGAGGTTACCCCATCTCTAGTTCTGTAAAGATGTAATCACCTGCTAATGCTCGCATTCCAAGCATTGGCTGGCTGCTTTGAATTTGTCTACATATTTGTTTCTGGAACATACCTCTTCATTCACCTGAGGAAGGAGCAGCACTCCGAAAGCTAGTGACATCGAAACAAACCTGTTGGACTTTAACCTGATGATGTAAGACTTCGTTCTGTACATGTAGAATAACAGATACTGAGAGTGAATGGCAGACTGGATGTAATCGAGGGGTTTGTGTGGTTTACATACAGAATGACAGACACCCAGAAGTGAGTTACAGACTGGAATCTAATCGAAGGGTTTGGGGTGCTTTATATACGGAATAACAGATACTTGGAAGTCAGTTATAGGTTGGAATCTAATTTAGGGGTGTAGGGTGATTTTTATACAGAATACGTACCTTACCCGGGAGTGAGTTACAGACTGGAATCTAATCTATGGGTTCACGGTGGTTTATATATGGAATAACAGGCACCCGGGAGCAAGTTACCGAATGGGAGCTAATTTAGAGGTTCGGAATCATTTATAAAAAGAATAACGGACATCCGGGAGCGATATCCAGACTGGAATCTAATCGAGGGGTTCGGAGTGGTTTATATATAGAATAACAGATAACCGGGAACGAGTTACAGACTGGAAACTATAAATGATTTGGCGTAGATATAAATGATTTGGAGGAAAATCTAACTGGTCTGATTAGTAAGTTTGCAGTCGACACAAAGTTTGGTGGAATTGCGGATAGCGATGAGGACTGTCAGAGGATACAGCAGGATTTTGATCGTTTGGAGTTTTTGCGGAGAGATGGGAGATGGATTTTAATCCGGACAAATGTGAAGTAATGCATTCTGGACGTTCTACTGCAGGTAGGGAATATACAGTGAATGGTAGAACCCTCAAGAGTATTGACACTCAGAGAGATCGAGGTGTACAGGTCCACAGGTCACTGAAACGGGCAACACAGGCGGCGAGGGTAGTCAAGAAGGCCTATGGCATGCTTGCCTTCATTAGACGAGATATTAAATATAAAAATTGGCAATTTATGTTGCAGCTGTATAGAACCTTAGTTAGGCCACACTTAGAGTATAGTGTTCAATTCTGGTCGCCATACTACCAGAAGGATGTGGAGAGGGTCCAGAAGAGATATACCAGGATGTTGTCTGGTGTGGAGGGCATTAGCAATGAGGAGAGGTTGAATAAACTCGGTTTGTTCTCACTGGAACGACGGAGGGAAGGTGCGACCTCATAGAGGTCTACACAATTCTGAGGGGCATAGACAGAGTGGATAGTCAGGGTTTTTTTCCCAGTGTAGAGGGGTCAATTACTTGGGGGTATAGGTTTAAGGTGCGAGGGGCAAGGTTTAGAGGAGATGTACGAGGCAAGTCTTTCCTGGAATTTGCTGCCGGGGGAGCTGGTGGAAGTAGGGACGATAGTAATATTTAAGGGAAATCTTGACAAATACATGAATAGGATGGGAATAGAGGGATACGGACCCCGGAAGTGTAGAAGATTTTAGTTTATACGGGCAGCATGGTCAGCACAGGCTTGGTCGGCCGAAGGGCCTTTTCCTGTGCTGTACTTTTCTTTGTTCTTTGTTCTTCTAATCGAGGTGTTTAGGCTGGTTTATATATAGAATAACAGGTATCAGACGGCGATTTACAGACTGGAATGTAATCGATTGGTTCGGGATGGTTTATATTTGGATTGACAGATACCCGGAAGCGAGCTATGATAAGGAATGAATTAAGAGACATTCCAATTAGATGTTTCATTGATCCAATAATTGACACTGATAGATAAGGAGGCGACAGGCGGCCTTTGGCGCATGTGATGTGATGATAGAGTTTTGTACAGAATGTGTTCAAAAATAAAGCTGTTTGAGAAAATGAGCAGAGCTCTTGACTCTTTACTCAACAGCATCCAGAGGCTAACAGTGCGAGCAGAGGATGGTTGCTCTGCGAATGTAAAGGGTTGAAAGGTACAAATTTTCCAGTAGAAAAACATATCTGCATCAAGCAGAGGACAACTCTATTGAGGATTATATAATGGAATTTAGCAGACTACACAGAATGCTGCGCAAACATCGCCTGATATTTCGACAGTCTGTGTTGGCACTTAATTTATTGGACTCTGCTCGGGTGTCCAATGTGGATAGGCTCCTGCTTTGACAGGAGTTAAATTTGTGGATAATGATACCTTATTCGATCAGATGATAGAGATCTGAAAGACGTTACTGATGAAACATTCAATTCCTTTGGCTCTTGTGACACAAATGGGTCAGTCAGCAATAACGCAGATTATGGAAGGTGCACTACTGACAGGATGCCGAGGTCGTCCGGCTACGAACAGGTGACGAGAGTATGGAAGGACATCAGGAGCCGGAAATTATGAGGACATAAACCAATTTAAAACCCATAACATAGAACATAGAACATTAAACATTACAGCGCAGTACAGGCCCTTCGGCCCTCGATGTTGCTCCGACCTGAGAAACCACTCTAAAGCCCAGCGACACTATTCCCTGATTGTCCTTATGTCTATCCAATGACCATTTGAATGTCCTTAATGTTGGCGAGTCCACTACTGTTGCAGGCAGGGCAGCCCACGCCCTTATTACTCTCTGAGTAAAGAACCTAACTCTGACATCTGTCTTATATCTATCTCCCCTCAATTTAAAGGTATGTCCCCTCGTGCTAGACATCACAATCCGAGGAAAAAGGCTCTCACTGTCCACCCTATCCAATCCTCTTATCATCTTGTATGCCTCAATTAAGTCACCTCTTAACCTTCTTCTCTCTAACGAAAACAGCCGCAAGTCCCTCAGACTTTCCTCATAAGATCTTCCCTCCATACCAGGGAACATTCTGGTAAATCTCCTCTGCACCCTTACCAATGCTTCCACATCCTTCCTATAATGCGGCGACCAGAATTGCACGCAATACTCCAAATGCGGCCGGACCAGAGTGTTGTATAGCTGCAACATGACCTCATGGCTCCTAAACTCAATCCCTCTACCAATAAAAGCTAACACACCGTACGCCTTCTTAACAACCCTCTCAACCTGGGTGGCAACTTTCAGGGATCTATGTACATGGACACTGAGAGCTCTCTGCTCATCCACACTGCCAAGAATCTTACCATTAGCCCAGTACTCGGTCTTCCTGTTGTTCCTTCCAAAATGAATCACCTCAAACTTTTCTGCATTAACCTCCATTTGCCACCTCTCAACCCAGCGCTGCAGCTTATCTATGTCCGTCTGTAACTTGTTACATTCTTCTGCACTGTCCACAACTCCACCGACTTTAGTGTCATCTGCAAAGTTCCTCACCCATCCTTCTACGCCCTCCTCCATGTCATTGAGAAAAATGACAAACAGCAGTGGATCTAAAACAGATCCTTGTGGTATACCTCTAGTAACTGGACTCCAGTCTGAACATTTCCCATCACCAACCACCCTTTTTCTTCTTCCAGCTGGCCAATTTCTGATCCAAACTGCTAAATCACCCTGAATCCCATGCCTCCGTATTTTTGCAGTAGCCTACCATGGGGAACCTTCTCAGACGCTTTACTGAAATCCATGTACACCACATCAACTGCTTTACCCTCATCCACCTGTTTTGTCACCTTCTCCAAGAAGTCTATAACGTTTGTGAGACACGACCTACCCTTCACAAAACCGTGTTGACTATCTCTAATCAAATTATTCCTTTCCAGATGATTATACATCCTATCTCTTATAAACCTTTCCAAGATGTTTCCCACAACAGAAGTAAGGCTCACTGGTTTGTAGTTACCGGGGTTATCTCTACTCCCCTTCTTGAACAAGGGGACAACATTTGACATCCGCCAGTCTTCTGGCACATTCCTGTAGACAAAGATGACTTAAAGGTCAAGGCCAAAGGATCAGCAATCTCCTCCCTAACTTCCCAGAGAATCCTAGGATAAATCCCATCCGGCCCAGGTGACTTATCTATTTTCACACTTTCCATAATTGCTAACACCTCCTCCTTATGAACCTCAAGCCCTTCAATTCTAGTAGCCTGAATCTCGGTATTCTCCTCGACAACATTGTCTTTTTTCTGTGTGAATACTGACTACAAATATTCATATAGCACCTCTCCTATCTCCTCGGACTCCAAGCACAACTTCCCACTACTGTCCTTGACTGGCCCTACTCTTACACTCGTCATTCTTTTATTCCTGACATAGCTACAGAAAGCTTTTGGGTTATCCTTGATCCTACATGCCAAAGACTTCTCATGTCCCCTCCTGGCTCTTCTTAGCTTTCTCTTTAGGTCCTTCCTAGCTAACTTGTAACTCTCGAGCGCCCTTATTGAACTTTCATGTCTCATCTTTACATAAGCCTCCTTCTTCCTCTTGACAAGTGTTTCGACTGCCTTAGTAAACCACGGTTCCCTTGCTCGCCCACTTCCTCCCTGACTGACAGATACATACTTATCAAGGACACGCAGTAGCTGTTCCTTGAACAAGCTCCACATTTCCATTGTGCCCATCCACTGCAGTTTTCCTCTCCATCCGATGTATCCTAAGTCTTGCCTCATCGCATCATAATTGCCTTTCCCCCAAATATAACTCTTGTCCTGCGGTATCCCTATCCCTTTCCATCACGAAAGTAAACGTAATCGAATTGTGGTCACTATCATCAAAGTGCTCACCTACCTCCAAATCTAACACCTGTCCTGGTTCATTATCCAGTACCAAATTCAATATGGCCTCGCCTCTCGTTCGCCTATCTACGTACTGTGTCAGGAAACCCTCCTGCACACATTGGACAAAAACGGACCCATCTAAAGTACTCGAACTATAGCGTTTCCAGTCAATATTTGGAAAGCTAAAGTCCCCCATAAGATCTACCCTGTTGCTTTTGCTCCTATCCAGAATCATCTTTGCAATCATCTCCTCTACATCTCTGGAACTTTTCGGAGGCCTATAGAAAACCCCTAACAGGGTGACCTCTCCTTTCCTATTTCTAACCTCAGCCCATACTACCTCAGTGGACGGGTCCTCATCAAACATCCTTTCTGCCATCGTAATACTGTCTTTGACTAACAATGTTTCCCCTCCCCCTCTTTTACCACCTTCCCTGAGCTTACTGAAATATCTAAATCCCGGCACCTGCAACAACCATTCCTGTCCCTGCTCTATCCATGACTCCGAAATGGCCACTACATCGAGGTCCAAGGTAACAACCCATGCAGCAAGTTCACCTACCTTATTCCGGATGCTCCCGGCATTGAAGAAGACACAATTTAAACCACATTCCTGCCTGCCGGTACACTCCTGCAACTTTGAAACCCGACTCATGATCTCCCTACCCTCAACCTCCTGTATACTGGAGCTACAATTCAGGTTCCTAAGCCCCTGCTGAACGAGTTTAAACCCTCCAGAAGAGCATTAACAAATCAACCCCCCCCCCCCCCAGAATATTGGTACCCCTCTGGTCCAGGTGCAGATCATCCCGTTTGTAGAGGTCCCACCGACCCTAGAATGAGCCCCAATTATCCAGAAATCTGAAACACTCCCTTCTGCACCATCCCTGTAGCCACATGTTCAACTCCTGTCTTTCCCTATTCCTCGTCTCGCTATCACGTGGCACGGGTAACTACCCAGAGAAAATAACACTGTTTGTCCCAGACCTAAGTTTCCACCCTAACTCCCTGAATTCCTGCCTTACATCCCCATTCCTTTTCCTACCTATTTCGTTGGTACCTACGGGGACCACGACTTGGGGCTGCTACCCCTCCCACTTAAGGATCCCGAAAACACGATCCGAGACATCACGCACCCTGGCACCTGGGAGGCAACACACCAACCGCGAGTCTCTCTTGTTCCCACAGAATCTCCTATCTATCCCCCTAACTATGGATTCTCCAATGACTAATGGTCTACTCCTCTCCCCACTTTACATCCCTGAAGCTTCTATCTATGAGCAAATCTGCCTCCCGAATGATCCGAAGTACATCCAACTCCAGCTCCAGTTCCCGAACGCGGTTTCTGAGGAGCTGGAGATGGGTGCACTTCCCACAGATGAAATCAGCAGGAACACTGACGGCGTCCCTCACCTCAAACATTCTGCAGGAGGAACATTGCACTCCCTTACATGTCATCCCCTCCAGATTAAAAAAAGAAAGAGCTTACCTTTTATTCACTCCCCTTGTCAGCAAGCACTCAATCAGCAACCTCTGCGCACCCGCACGATAGCACCTGAGGGAAAATAAATAAAAACTACTTACCAGTCACCAGCCAATCCCTTACCTGCTGGCTGTGACGTCACGGTTCAACTTTCGACTTCTACCTGCCCTCGAGCCTTCCTCTTGATCCTTCCAGCGGTTATTCTTTTTTTGGTTAGATGAGGGGTTAGGGAGGGAAACACTGCAGAAGTGATTCGGGTATAAGTGTCACTTGACAAGAGCTCCTCCACAAACCACCTCCAAGTTAGGCTGAGCACACGGACGTATGCAAATTTCCCCTGCAACGGCTAATCAGCAGCTCTGCTCCACTGCCCTCTGCTCGATGCTTGTCTTCACTTGAACAGCTAGGGTATCTTGTTCAGGTACGCCTCCAAGTTAGGGTGAGCACACGGACGTATGCAAATCTCCCCTGCAACGGCCAATCAGCAGCTCTGCTCTACTCCCCTCTGCTGGATGCTTGTCTTCACTTGGACAGCTAGGGTCTCTTGTTCAGGTACGCCTCCAAGTTAGGGTGAGCACACGGACGTATGCAAATTTCCCCTGCAACGGCCAGTCAGCAGCTCTGCTCTACTGCACTCTGCTTGATCGGGGCAGAATTTGTAAGGAGCATTCAGGTGGGCTTCTTAAAGCAATATGTAGACAGTCCAACTAGGGAAGGGGCGGCACTGGACCTGATATTGGGGAATGACCCCGACCAGGTGGTAGAAGTTTCAGTAGGCGAGCATTTCGGGAACAGTGACCACAATTCATTAAGTTTTAAAGTGCTGGTGGACAAGGATAAGAGTGGTCCTTGGGTGAATGTGCTAAATTGAGGGAAGGCTAATTATAACAATATTAGGCGGGAACTGATGAACCTAGATTGGAGGCGGATGTTTGAGGGAAAATCAACATCTGACATGTGGGAGGCTTTCAAGTGTCAGTTGAAGGGAATTCAGGACCGGTATGTTCCTGTGAGGAAGAGGGGTAAATATGGCAATTTTCGGGCACCTTGGAAAACAAGAGATATTGTAGGCCTCGTCAAAAAGAAAAAGGAGAAAGGCTTGGAATATAAAAGCAGGGATGTACTTCTCAAGCTTTATAAAACATTAGTTAGGCCCCATTTAGAATACTGTGAACAATTTGGGGCCCCGCACTTCAGGAAGGACATACTGGCACTAGCGAGTCCAGCGGAGATTCACACGGATGATCCCAGGAATGTTAGGCCTAACATACGATGAACGTCTGAGGATCCTGGGATTATATTCATTGGAGTTTAGGAGGTTGAGGCGAGATCAAATAGAAACTTACAAGATAATGAAAGGCTTAGATAGGGTGGACGTAGGGAAGTTGCTTCTATTCGCATGGGAGACTAGGACCCGGGGGCACAGCCTTAGAATAAAAGGGAGTCACTTCAGAACAGTGATAAGGAGAAATTTCTTCAGCCAGAGAGTGGTGGGTCTGTGGAATTCATTGTCACAGATGGCGGTGGAGGCCGGGACGTTAAGTGTCTTTAAGACATAAGTTGATAAATTCTTGATGTCTCGAGGAATTAAGGGCTATGGAGAGAGAGCGGGTAAATGGAGTTGAAATCAGCCATGATTGAATGGTGGAGTTGACTCGATGGGCCGAATGGCCTTACTTCCGCTCCTATGTCTTATGGTATAAGACAGTGAGGATCCAAAGATTTCTGTCAAGGCCTCAGCTATTTCCTCTCTAGCCTCCTTCAGTATTCTGGGGTATCTCCCATCAGGCCCTGGAGACGTATCTACCTTAATATTTTTCAAGACCCCCAACACCTCGTCTTTTTGGATCTCAATGTGACCCAGGCTATCTACACACCATTCTCCAGACTCAAGATCTACAAATTCCTTCTCTTTGGTGAATAGAATGGATTCAAGCATTTTCCCCACTACCGATGTTCAGCTTACTGGTCTATAATTCCCTGTTTTCTCTCTACCTCCTTCTTTGAATATCGGAGTGACGTGAGCTACCCTCCAATCTGCAGGGACAGTTCCAAAGTCGATAGAATCCCGGAGATGACCACCCTTATTTCCAGAGCCACCTCCTTAAGCACTCTGGGATGTAGATTCGCAGGCTCAGGAGATTTAGCCGCCTTCAATCCATGAATTTTCCGAGCACCATTTCTCTACTAATGTTGATCTCTGTCAGTTCTTCTCTCTCACTAAACCTTTCATTCTCCAACATTTCTGGGATCTGATTTGTGTCCTCATTTGTGAAGACCGAACCAAAGTATGTGTTCAATTGCTCAGCCAATTCTTTGTACCTAATTATGCATTCCCCTGTTTTTGTATGTAGGGTGGGGGGGGGGGGCTACATTTCTCTTTACCAGTCCCTTTCTCTTCACATATCTATAAAAACTCTTTTTATAGATATGTGTTGATGTTCCCTGCAAGCTTCCATTTGTACTGAACGTTTCACTTCTCAATCAACCCCTTCGTCATTCTTTGCACAATTCTAAACTGCTCCCAATCCCCAGACCTATTATTAACAACAAAAATGGCGCATGCCAAGTATTTCACGAAATTAGATGACTCAAAGAGTTTCTGACAAGCCACGTGTGGATAGTAGAAACAAAAAATTGGGAACTTTTAACATTTCCTTTGCTGACATTGTTTGAACTGATTACCTTTCGGCATAACATCAGCCTTAGACGTCTTCCCCTGTGCGATGGAGACTTTAATTGACGGAATACGAGCTGCTTGTGTGTATGTCGATGATGTGATAATATGGTCCAACACTCCGGAAGAACACTGTGAAATGCTTCTGAAAGTCCAAACAAGAGGTAATTCCTATAGTTTCAAGCTGAACAGGGAAAAGTTCCAATTTGGCATCAAGAAACTAAAATTTCTTGCGAATGTCATGTCAAAGGAAGGTGCACAATCAGATCAAGGTAAGGTCCAGGCCATTGGTCAAATGGCGTTACCGACGAAAGCAAGTCTGGAATGCTGGGTGTAGTTAATGTTACGGGCAAGTTTATTCCCAATCTGTCCAGCAGAACAACAACTTTAAGAAATCTGATTAAAAAGAAGGTTGAATTTCTGTGGACACTTCAGCATGCAGCTGGTTGACAAGCCATGAAATCGTCATTAACCACAACTCCAATCTTAGAGTCTTTTGATTCCAGGAAGGAAACAAGAGTAACAACGGATCTCAGTCAGAATGGCATTTCTGCATAAGACCATAAGACATAGGAGCGGAAGTAAGGCTATTCGGCCCATCGAGTCCACTCCACTATTCAATCATGGCTGATTTCAACTCCATTTACCCGTTCTCTCTCCATAGCCCTTAATTTCTCGAGAAATCAAGAATTTATCAACGTCTTGGCCTCCACCGCCCTCTGTGGCAATGAATTCCACAGACCCACCACTCTCTGGCTGAAGAAATTTCTCCTCATCTCTGTTCTAAAGTGACTCCCTTTTATTCTAAGGCTGTGCCCCCGGGTCCTAGTCTCCCCTGCTAATGGAAACAACTTCCCTATATCCACCCTATCTAAGCCATTCATTACCTTGTAAGTTTCTATTAGATCTCCCCTGAACCTCCTAAACTCCAATGAATATAATCCCAGGATCCTCAGACGTTCATCGTATGTTAGGCCTACCATTCCTTGGATCATCCGTGTGAATCTCCGCTGGACCCGCTCCAGTGCCAGTATGTCCTTCCTGAGGTGTGGGGCCCAACATTGCTCACAGTATTCTAAATGGGGCCTAACTAATGCTTTATAAAGCTTCAGAAGTCCATCCCTGCTTTTATATTCCAAGCCTCTTGAGATGAATGACAACATTGCATTTGCTTTCTTAATTACGGACTCAACCTGCAAGTTTACCTTTAGAGAATCCTGGACTAGGGCTCCCAAGTCCCTTTGCACTTCAGCATTATGAATTTTGTCACCGTTTAGAAAATAGTCCATGCCTCTATTCTTTTTTCCAAAGTGCAAGACCTCGCACTTGCCCACGTTGAATTTCATCAGCCATTTCTTGGACCACTCTCCTAAACTGTCTAAATCTTTCTGCAGCCTCCCCACCTCCTCCATACTACCTGCCCCTCCACCTATCTTTGTATCATCGGCAAACTTAGCCAGAATGCCCCCAGTCCCGTCATCTAGATGGTTAATATATAAAGAGAACAGCTGTGGCCCCAACGCTGAACCCTGCGGGACACCACTCGTCACCGGTTGCCATTCCGAAAAAGAACCTTTTATCCCAACTCTCTGCCTTCTGCCTGACAGCCAATCGTCAATGCATGTTAGTGCCTTCCCTCGAATACCATGGGCGCTTATTTTACTCAGCAGTCTCCCGCGAGGCACCTTATCAAAGGCCTTTTGGAAGTCAAGATAGATAACATCTATTGGCTCTCCTTGGTCTAACCTATTTGTTATCTCTTCAAAGAACTCTAACAGGTTTGTCAGGCACGACCTCCCCTTACTAAATCCATGCTGACTTGTCCTAATCTGACCCTGCACTTCCAAGAATTTAGAAATCTCATCCTTAACAATGGATTCTAGAATCTTGCCAACAACCGAGGTTAGGCTAATTGGCCTATAATTTTCCATCTTTTTCCTTGTTCCCTTCTTGAACAGGGGGGTTACAACAGCGATTTTCCAATCCTCTGGGACTTTCCCTGACTCCAGTGACTTTTGAAAGACCAGTTTGCAGTTTTGTTACAGGAATCAGAAATTAATCTATGGAAACCAGTTATGTATTCATCTCATATGATGTCTCCGATGGAGCAGAGATATAAATATGCAGTGAGAGAGAAAGAATGCTGAGGTCTGTTAACTGACATAAGCAAGTTTCAGTACTATGTGTCTGGCTTACCGCACGCCGTTTTGGAAACATATCATCATCCTCTGGTCAACATAATAAAGAAATACCTCAATGACATGGCGCTGAGATTTCAGTGTATGACAATGAAATTACGTAGATATGACTTCACGTTAGTCTGTTTCCCGGTTCCACCTGTTCAGTAGTAACAGATTTGAGGGGCTGAATTGTCTCCTCATATTACTGTGCAAGAAGCTCCATAGGATAGACAACATCCTCCTATTCCGCAATAACAGACGACAAGGGGCTGAATGGCCTCCAAATGTTATTGTCTGAGAAGTTGCACAGGATTAACAACACCCGCCTGTTTTGCAGTAACAGTCTAGAGGGGCTGAATGGTCCCGAATGTTAGTGTGTAAGATGGTACACAGGATAACCAACATTCTCCTGTTCTGCAGTAAGAAACAAGAGGGGCTGAATGGCCATCCAATGTTACTGTGCACGAAGCTCCAAATGATAAACAACATCCTCCTGTTCTCCAGTAACAGACAGGTTGGGCTAAATGGGTTGGTCATCCTACTGCGTAAGAAGCTCCACAGGATAAACAACATCCTCCTCGTCCGTCGTAACAGACTAGTGCGGCTGAATGGTCTCCTAAAGTTACAGTGTAAGCTGAACAGGATAAAGAACATAGAACATAGAGAAATACAGCACAGAACAGGCCCTTCGGCCCACGATGTTGTGCTGAACCTTTGTCCTAGATTAATCATAGATAATCATAGTATTTACAATGCAGAAGGAGGCCATTTCGCCCATCGAGTGCGCACCGGCTCTTGGAAAGAGCACCCTACCCAAGGTCAACACGTCCACCCAATCCCCATAACCCATTAACCCCACCCAACACTAAGGGAAATGTTGGGTACTAAGGGCAATTTATCATGGTCAATCCATCTAACCTGGACATCTTTGGACTGTGGGAGGAAACCGGAGCACCCGGAGGAAACCCACGCACACACGGCGAGGATGTGCAGACTCCGCACAGACAGTGACCCAAGCCGGAATTGAACCTGGGGCCCTGGATCTGTGAAGCAATTGTGCTATCCACAATGCTACCGTGCTGCCCTTAAGAACAAATTAATCTACACTATATCATTAGACCGTGGTCCATGTACCTATCCAATAGCTGCTTGAAGGTCCCTAATGTTTCCGATTCAACGTCCTCCTGTTCCGCATTAACAGACTAGAGGGGCTGAATGGCCTCCTAATGTGACTGTGTAAGAAGCTCCACAGGATAAACAACACCCTCCCATATCCTGAGTCGAGATTAGAGGGGCTGAACGTGCTCCGAATAGTACTTTGTAAGAAGTTACACAGGGTAAAAAACGTCCTCCTGTCCCGCAGTAACGGGCGAGAGGGGCTGAATGGTCCCTAATGCTACTGTGTAAGAAGCACCACAGGATAAACGACATCCTCCTGTTCCGCAGTAACACAGTTCAGGGGCTGATCGGCCTCCTAATGTTACTGTGTTCGATGCTGCACAGGATGAACAACATCCTCCTGTTCAGCAAATCAGACTAGAGGTGATAAATGGCCTCCTAATTTTACTGTGTAAGAAGCTCCAGAGGGTATAGAACATCCTCATAATCCACAGTAACAGACTAAAAGGGTTGAATGGCCTGCTAATGTTACTGTCTGTGTAACTTCACAGGATAAATGACATTATCCTGTTCCGCAATAACAGAGTAGAGGGGTTGAATGGTCTCCTTATGTTACTGCGCAAGAAGCTGCACAGGATAGACAACATCCTCCTGTTCCGCCATAACAGACTGGTGGGGCTCATAGGTCACCTAATGTTACTTTGTAAGAAGCTCCACAGGATAAGCAACATCGTCCAGTTCCGCAGTAACAGACGAGAGGGGCTGAATGGCCTCCTAATTTTACAGTGTAAGAAGGTGCACGGGATTAACAATATCCACCTGTTCTGCTGTAAAGGTCTAGTAGGGCTGAACGGCACCGAATGTTACTGTGCAATGAGCTCCACAGAATAAACAACATCAGCCTGTTCGACAGTAACAGAGTAGAGGGGCTGAATGGCCTCCTAATGTTACTGTGTACAAAGCTACACAGGATATGCAACATCTTCCCGTTCCGCCGTATCAGAGAAGAGGTGATGTGTGGTCTCCTCATTTTACTGTGTTAGAAGCTTTAGACGATATACAACATCCTCCTGTTCCTCCATAACAGTGTAGAGGGGCTGAATGGTCCATATTATTATTATCTAAGAAACTGCACAGGATAAACAATATCCTCCTGTTCCGCAGTTGCAGAATCGAGGCGCTGAATGGACCCTAATGTTACTGTGTAAGAAGTTCCACAGGATAAACAACATCCTCCTGTTACGCATTAACAGACTAGAGGGACTGAATGGCCTCATAATGTTAATGTGTAAGAAGCTGCACAGGATAAAGAATGTCCTCCTTTTCCACAGGAACAGACTAGTGGGGCTGAAAGGTCCCTAATGTTACTGTGTAAGAAGTTCCACAGGGAAAACAACACCCACCTGTTCCACAGTAACTCAGTAGTGGGGCAGAACGCCTTCCTCCATTTCATGCCAGGATTTCATTGGCTGACAGTTGTGTGACCTGAATGCAAATCGTCAGTTAACAGTCCCGATATTGTCCAGGACCTGTTGTACACAGACATGGACTGATTCATATCAGAATCACACTGTGATGCTCCGATGCTGTCCAGGACCTGTTGTATACAGGCAAGGACTGATACAGTATCTGAGTCACACACTGTATAGCTCCGATAGTGTCCAGGCCCTGTTGGAAACAGACATATACTGATTCAGTATCTGAGTCACACACTGTGTAGCTCAATATAGTCCAGGTCCTGTTGTATACAGAAGCGGACTGATTCAGTATCTGAGTCACAAACTGTGTAGCTCAATATAGTCCAGGTCCTGTTGTGTACAGACACGGAATGATTCAGAATCAGAGTCACACATTGTGATGCTCCGGTATTGTCCAGTTCCTGTTGTATACAGACACGGACTGCTTCAGTATCTGAGTCACACAATGTGCAGCTCCGATATTGTCCAGGCCCTGGTATATACAGACACGGACTGATTCAGTATCAGAGTCACACACAGTGGAGCTCCGATATTGTACAGATCCTGTTGTATACAGACACTGACTGATTCCGTATCAGAGTCACACACTGTGTAGCTCGGATATTGTCCAGAACCTGTTATCTAGAGACACGGATTGATTCAGTATCAGGGTCACACACTGAGTAGCCCCGATATTGTCCAGGTCCTGTTGTAAACAGACACGGACTGATTGAGTATCTGAGTGACACACTGTGTAGGTCCGATATGGCCCATGTCCTGTTGCATACTGTGGGTTAAAGTATTCACGAATAGACCGTTGAGTGAGTAAAGAAACGATTTATTAATTTTCAGAATTCTGGGAGAAAGGCCTCTGACCTCCATGGTCTGCAGCACCCTTTATTGCCTGAGCTGATGTCGCACTGAGTTAATATACAGAAGGAAAGCGGAATTAGTTTGTATTCACATTTACATATACCCAATCAATTCTTTTCGCGTCACAAATTCACAACATGCATATTTAATGCCATAAATGGCTACAATTTAGCTCATATAGCCTCTAATTGGCAGTCGCCTTACCCGGTGAATTCATTACATAGATTTTTTAAAAAGCAATTTCTTTTCAAATTTTCACAAATTACAGAAAGAATAGAACAGCCCCCCCCCCCCCCATACATAAATTAACGACCAACATCAGCACAAAAGCAAATATACACGCTCACTCAAGAAAAACGAATCAACCATCCCACCCACCCACCCCCGTGCCATGCCCCCCCTCCGGGTTGCTGCTGCTGCTGACCATCTTCTAACGCTCTGCCAGGAAGTCGAGGAACGGTTGCCACCGCCTGAAGAACCCTTGCACCGATTCAGGCAAATTTCACCCTCTCCAATTTAATAAACCCCGCCATATCGTTGATCCCGGATTCCACGCTTGGGGTGTCGCATCCTTCCACTGAAGAATAATCCTTCGCCGGGCTACCAGGGACGCAAAGGCCAGAATACCGCCCTCTTTCGCCTCCTGCACTCCCGGGTCCTCTGCCACCCTAAATATTGCGAACCCCCCAGCCCGGCTTGACCCTGGAATCTACCACCCTCGACGCCGTCCTCGCTACACCCTTCCGAAAGTCCCCCAGCGCTGGGCACGCCCAGAATATGTGGGTGTGGTTTGCTGAGCTCCCTGAGCACCTAACACACCTGTCCTCGCACCCAAAGAACCGGCGAATCATTGCCCCTGTAATGTGAGCCCTATGCAGCACCTTAAATTGTATGCGGCTGAGCCTCGTGCAAGAGGAGGAAGTGTTCACTCTCCCAAGTGCATCCGCCCACGTCCCCTCGTCAATCTCCTCACCCAACTCCTCCTCCCACTTACCCTATTGCTCCTCCACCGTGGCGTCTTCCTCCTCCTGCATCATCTCATACGTTGCCGAGATGCCCCCAATTCCAACCCACACCTCCGACAGCACCCTGTCCTGGATCCTGCGTGGCGGCATCAGTGGGAACTCCACCACCTGCCGTCGAACAAACGCCCTTACCTGCATACATCTGAAGGTGTTCCCCGGGGGGAGCCCGAACTTCTCCTCCAGCTCACCCAGGCTCGCGAACTTCCCGTCCACAAACAGGTCCCCCATCCTTCTAATACCTGCCCTGTGCCAGCTCAGAAACCCTCCGTCCATTCTTCACGGGAGAAACCGGTGGTTCCCCGTAACGGGGACCACGCCGAGACCCCCACCTGCCCCTGTGACGTCTCCAGTGCCCCCAAATTCTGAGGATAGCCGCTACCACCGGGCTCCTGTTATTCCTAGTTGAAGGATGCGGCAGGGGCGCCGTCACCTGTGCCTCCAGGCCCGTGCTCACACAGGACGCCATCTCCAGCCTCTTCCATGCCGCCTCAGCCCCCTCCATCACCCACTTACGCACCATCACCACGTTGGCGGCCCAATAATACCCACAGAGGTTAGGCATCGCCAACCCCCCATAGCCATGGAACACCCTTCGCACCCTCGGGGTCTTCTGCGTCCACACACACCCCATAATGCCCCTATTAACCCGCCTGAAGAAGGTATTAGGGATCAGGATGGGGAGGCACTGGAACAGGAACAAAAATCTCGGGTGCACCGTCATTTTAACTTACTGCACCCTACCCGCCAGCGAGAGTGGCAACACGTCCCACCTCTTAAACCCCTCCATTTGCTCCACCAGGCTCCTGAAGTTAAACTTATGCAAGGCCCGCCAACACCTAGCCACCTCTCCGCCCTTTTTGTGGGAGCTCACCAATCCCCCTCTCCTGATCCCCTGGGTGAACAACGAACAATCGCTCTTCCCCATATTGAGCTTAACACGCAGAAATCCCCAAATTCCCTGAGAACCCTCATCACCTCCGGCATTCCCGCCACCGGGCTCACCACATATAACAGCATATCGTCCACATAGGGCGACAACCGATGTTCCTCCCCACCCCACACCAGCCCCCTGAAATTCCTCGACTCCCTCAATGCCATGGCCAGTGGCTCAATCGCCAGCGCAAAGAGCAGGGGTGGGGGGGGGGTAGGCAGGGGACCCCCTGCCTCGTCCCTCGGTGTATCCGAAAATACTCTGACCTCCTTCTGTTCGTGGCCACACTCGCCAGCGGGGCATTATACGGCAACTTAACCCACATGACAAACCCTTCCCAAAACCCGAACCTTTTCAGCACCTCCCACAGGTACCCCCACTCTACCCTATCAAATGCCTTCTCCGCATCAATCGCCGCCACTCTCTCCGCCTCCCCTTCCATCGCCGGCATTATCATAACATTCAAGAGCCTCCGAACACTCGTATTCAGCTGTCTCCCTTTCACGAAACCCGTCTGATCCTCATGAATGACCTGCGGCAGACAGTCCTCTATACTCGTGGCTAAAATCTTCGCCAACAACTTTGCATCCACATTTAGGAGTGAGATCGGCCTGTATGACCCACATTGTAGGGGAACGTTGTCCCGCTTCAGGATCAATGAGATCAGCGCCCGAGACATCGTCGGGGGGCAAAGCCCCACCTTCCCTTGCCTCGTTAAAGGTCCTTACGAACAGAGGGCCCAGCAGGTCCGCATACTTCTTATAAAATTCGACCGGGATCCCATTTGGCCCCGTTGTCTTCCCCGCCTGCATGCTTCTTATCCCTTTGACCAACTCCTCCAACACAACCAACGTCCCCAGCCCGGTCACCTGCCCCTCCTCCACCCTCGGGAATCTCAACCGACCCAGAAAGCGACCCATCCCTCCCTCCTCCAGTGGGGGCTCGGACCGATACAGTTCCCGGTAGGAGTCCCTGAATACCCCTTTGATACCCACCACACTTCGCACCATACTCCCTCCCCCATCCTTAACTCTCCCAATCTCCCTAGCTGCCTCCCGCTTCCGAAGCTGGTGCACCAGCATCCGGCTCGCCTTTTCTCCATATTCATATACCGCCCCATGCGCCTTCCTCCACTGCGACTCCGTCTTTCTGGTGGTCAACAGATCCAATTGGGCCTGGTGGCTGCGTCGCTCCCTAAGGAATCCATCCTCCGGGACTCCGCGTATGTCCTGTCCACCCTGAACATCTCCCCCACCAGTCTCTTCCTCTCTCTTCTTCGTCCTCTCCTGATGGGCCCTAATGGAGATCAGCTCGCCCCTGACCACCGCCTTCAGCGCCTTCAGGACCACCCCTACTTGGACCTCCCCATTGCAATTAGCCTCCAGGTACCCCTATGCACCCTCGGACCAGCCCGCTCATCTCCTCGTCCGCCAGCAACCTGACCTCGAAGCGCCACAGCGGGCGGTGGTCCCTCTCCTCCACCAGCTCGAGGTCTACCCAATGCGGTGCGTGATCGGAAATGGCTACCGCCGAGTACTCAGTATCTTCCACTCTCGGAATCAGCGCCCTACTCATAACAAAGACGTCAATCCGGGAATAGGCCTTGTGGACATGGGAGAAGAATGAGAATTCCCTGGCCTCGCAAATCTCCATGGGCCCATCCCTCGCATCTGGTCCATGGACTCCCTCAGCACCTTGGCTGCCGCCCGGCCTCCTACCCGTCCTAGACCTGGAGCGATCTCGTGCCGGGTCCAGCACCGTATTGACATCTGCCCCATTATCAGGTCCTCTGTCTGCAGGTCCGGGATCCGGCCCAACATACGCCGCATGAAGCCCGCATCGTCCCAATTCGGGGCGTATACATTGACCAACACGACCCGCTCCCCTGCAGCTTGCCACTTACCATGACATACCTACCGCCATTGTCTGCCACGATGCTCGACGCCTCGAACGACACTCTCTTCCCCACAAGATCGCCCCCTCCCCCCTCCGATTTTTTTGCATCCAACCCCAAATGAAACACCTGGCCTACCCACCCCTTTCTCAACCTTACCTGATCCGCCACCCTCAGTTGTGTCTCCTGACGCATGGCCACATCTGCCTCTAGCCCCTTCAGGTGCGCGAACACCCGGGCCCGTTTGACCGGCCCGTTCAGTCCCCTTACGTTCCCGGTTATCAGCCGGATCAGGGGGCTACCCGCCCCTCTCCCCCGCCGACTAGCCATATCCCCTCCTAGGCCAGCCACGTGCCCGCGCCCCCCCCCCCCGGCACGGCCCGTTCCCCACAGAGGCAGACCCCCGCCCCGACCTCCTCTATCGCTTCCAGCTCCCACTTGGCCATTCCAGCAGCAGCCCGGTTCCTCCTCCCCAGCTAGGTCTCCCCTAGCTCTATTGCTCCCCCATTGCACTCCCGTAAGTCAGCTGACCCCTGCTGACCCCGGCCACCCCCGCCACTCCATCGACCTCTCCCAGTGTGGAACTTCCCCTCCCTCTCTATTGCCCACCAGCAGGCTCACCCCCTCCCCCTTCCGCTCCCATCGCGGGAAAAAGCCCGCACTTCCCAGCTCCGGCCCCACCCCCTTCAGACCGCGCTTTCCACTCGCCCGACCCCGCCGCCTCTGGCGCAGCTCCGTTTTCAGGCCCGGTCCCTTGTCCCCAAATCAGGCCTCATCCAGCCCCCCACCACGTCGCGGGGCCCCATCCCTCCTGCCGGCCATCAACCCCCCAAGCCGTTGACCTGCCCCGATCCACGAACCCACCCGGCGGACCCAACCGAAACAGTATCCAACCAAACCCAGAAAACAAAGAACCAACAATGAACAAAGATTCCCCCTCAAAATGCAACTCAACAATCCCCGACCATCCCTTCACCGCCCGCCCCCCCCCCCCTCCACCCCCTCCCCCCCCCCCCCCCCCCACCGCCCATGACCTTCAGTCCGAGTCCAATTTTTCGGCCTGGACAAAGACCCACGCCTCCTCCGGGGCCTCAAAATTATGATGCCTGTCCTTATAGATGACACACAGACGCGCCGGCTGCAGCATGCCGAAATTCACCCCCCCCCCCTCCTGTGCAGCACCGCCTTCGCCCTATTGTACCCGGCCCCCTTCTTCGCCACCTTCGCTCCAATCTTGGTAGATCCGGACCTCCGCCTTCTCCCACCTGCTGCTCCGCCCCTTCTTGGCCCACCTTAGCACGCACTCCCGATCAGCAAACCGGTGGAACCTCACCAACACCGCCCGCGGCAGCTCGTTGGCGTTGGGCCTCCTCGCCAGCACTCGGTGGGTCCCGTCCAGCTCCAGGGGCCCCTGGAAGGACCCCGCTCCCATCAGCGAATTTAGCATGGTGACTCCGTAGGCCCCCACGTCCGACCACTCCAATCCCTCCGGGAGGCCCAGGATCTGCAGATTCTTCCACCTCAATCGGTTCTCCATAACCTCAAACCTCTCCTACCATATTTATGGAGCGCCTCGTGCACCTCCACCTTCACCGCTAGGCCTAGGATCTCATCTTCGTTCTCAGAGACCTTTTGTCGGACCTCCCGGATCGCCGCCCCTTGGACGGTCTGGGTCTCCAGCAGCTTATCGATTGACGCCTTAATCGGCTCCAGCAGATCCGCTTTCAGCTCCAAAAGCAGCGCTGAATAAACTCCGGATGCTCCTGCGCCCAATGCATCCACACTGCCTGGTCTCCACCCGCCGCTATCTTCGTCTTCCTCCCTCGCACCTTCTTTTGCTTTACTGCCACATTTTTGATCGCCCCACGCCTGGTCCAAGCCTCACACTATTGTGGGAATGTTGTTCTCTCCTTCCCACACCGGGAAACGTCGAGCAAGCGCCGTTACGGGCTCTAAAAAGAGCCCAAAAGTCCGTTTCTAGCTCCGACTTAGCTCTGCATAGCCGCATCCGGAAGTCCCCAATTCATTACATAGATAACCGTTACATACAGCCACTTTAAACATGTCCTTCCTAATTCCTTGCTAGTTCCTTAATTTGGGGCCCTCGGTCAGTTAGAAGTAACGAAGAATACCGACTTTGGGGCAAGGTTGCCAATGGCTAATTGTCTCTCCGGATGCAGCTTGTCGATCACTTGTTTTCCACAAAGCTTTACTTACTACAGCAGCAGACACTGACAATAACATAGGGTCAAGAACATTAAGAGAATCCATTTTATATCAGGCGGCATCCATGTTGTATCTTCTGTCGTCCATTCGGAATTCTACCTCTTCAATACAGATACGGACTGATTCAGTATCTGAGTCACACACTGAGTAGTCCCGATATTATCCAGATCTTGCAAACAGTCGAGGTCGCAGAACAGTTCCCTTTGACAACCAAACCTTCCATCTTGCCAACGTGTTCTGCCGAGCCCCTGCTTCCTTTTATCCAACCAATTGTCTACACTTACCAACATGTTACCCAAAAGCATCAGTTTTGTTAGTTATTTAATTTCGGTAATACCGTGTGGTCTCACTTTACCAAATCTCTTCTCAAAGTATCTCACCAACCTTTTTATTAAATTTAAACCAATACTGCAATTCTCTCACAGGGCACACATGTTATGACGGGAGGATACATCCCATCGGAATCGGGGCACTTGTCATCATGCATCTCAAACATTGTCACCCGTGTCTCTTTGGTGATTGTAATTTTCCGAGGTACTTCTCTCCCACGGCTCGGTAGCACAGTGGTTATCACTGTTGCTTCGCAGCGCCAGGAACCCGATTTTGATCCAGGGCGTGGGTGACTGTCTGTGCGGAGTCTGCGCGTTCCCCCCATGTCTGCGTGGGATTCCTCAGGGTGCACCGGTTTCCTCCCACAAGTCCCGAAAGACGTGTTGTTAGGTGAATTGGACATTCTGAATTCTCCCTGAGTGTACCCGAAAAGGCGCCGGAGTGTGGACACTGGGGGATTTTCACAGTCACTTCATTGCAGTGTTAATGTAAAACTACGTGTGACACCAATAAAGGTTAATATTATTATTTCCTGGCTTATTGCTGCTTCTTGGATTTAACTTGTGTATTCGACAGTGAAGGTCAATGCAAAATACCTGTTCGATTCAAGTGCCACTTTCCTGTTTTCCATTTCCATTCTGCAGACTCACTTTCTATACGTCTTCTTCAGATATTGATAAAAATACTTACTATCTGTTTTGTTTTCTCAGAGGCAGAATCTACAGACACTTACAGAGGCAAGGACTGATGAAGAACAGTCCGCATGGATTTGTGAGTGGAAAATTACGACTCACCAATTTAATTGAAATTCATGAATGGTAACCAACAAGGGCGATGAGGGCACTGAAGTCGACGTTGTCTACATGGACCTTTACAAGGCCTTTGACAAGGTACCGCATGGTAGGTTGTTGCATCAGGTTAAATCTCTTGGGATCCAAGTTGAAGTAGCCAATTGGACACAAAATTGGCTTGACGACAAAGGACAAAGGGTGGGTGCAGAGGTTTCTTTTTCAAACTGTCGGACTCAAACCAGCAGTGTACCTCAGGGATCAGTGCTGGGTCCACGATTTTTTGTTATTTCCATCAATGATTTGGATGAGTGTCCATCGAAGACATAATTCTCTGAACTACAGCATATTCTGCTCACCTTAGATGCCAGTGCCGTTGCCAGTTTTAGTGATGATGGGGATTGGATGCAAATGGAGAATATGTTGAAAGGCTCCTCATGCCCTCTGTTAGTGACGAGAAATATTCCGTTCAAACTGAAAGTACGGGCAGGTAAATAATCCAAAAGAAATTCCTAATTGTAACTCCAATCTTGTTGAAACATTAAAGATTCCCAGCAGGCTTCAAAGGGGAGATGCAGAGAGAATGATCCCCCTCATGGGGGAATCCAGGAAAGGAGCCATAGTTTCATAATAGGCTGTCTAAGATGGGGATTAGGAGAAAGATCTCCTCTCGGTAGAGTTCAGTGTTTGACTTCTCTTCCCGAGTGAACAGTGGAGGTCGGTTCATGGAATATACTCAGGGCTGAGTTAGTCAGATTTTATATATCGACAAGGTAGTCAAGGGCAATGGGGCCACGGGCTTGAAAATTATAAAGGAGCACACAGTTAGGTCATTCATGTTTGTATTGAAGGACGAAGCAGACTCGAGTTCCCCAGTGTGCAAGTCCTCTCTTATTTCTTTTGGTCGTTTAATATTTGGTATTTTCAAATAATTATTGAGAGGGTAACTGTGATTGACTCCAAATGATATTGCTCGTAATTGGAAAATATTGAAATATCTATTCCACAGGCATGGTATTAGGGGACACCTTTTGACACAGAGTTAGATCCAGTTGGTAGGTACAGTTACACGCGTTTCAATGTAGGAACTATTCCTGGAGTTATATCATAGATCATAGAATTTACAGTGCAGAAGGTGGCCATTTTAAAAAATAGATTTAGAGTACCCAATTCTTTTTTTGTACCAATTATGGATCAATTTAGCCTGGCCAATCCACCCAGTGCACACGATTGGGTGAGGGACGAGACCCACAAAGACGGATGAATGTGCAAACTCCACATGGACAGTAACCCAGGGCCGGGATTGAACTCTGGTCCTGGAGCTGTGATAGATCAGTGCTATCCGCTGTGCACCCTACTTAAGGCCACACATCCAGGCTACCCACGTAACCCTACCTAACCTTTTGAATACTAAGAGTAAAATTGGCATGGCCAATGCACCAAACCTGCACAGCTTTGGACGGTGGGACAAAACTGCAGCACCCAGAGGAAACCACACTGACACTGGAGAAAGTGCAAACTCCACACAGAGAATCACCTGATGCCGGAAATGAACCCAGGTCCCTGGAGTTGTGGGGGATAAGTGCTAACCACTGTGCCAGCGTGCCGTGTGAAACAACATACTGTATTTTGTACTTAAAATTAATGCACAATGGACTGAAGTTTGTTGCATGAAAATGCTCCTGTTTAGCTGAATACTCACCGATCAGCGGCATACTTGAGTCCACATCATGACGAGAATGAAGAGGTGAGGCAGGATTATCCTGACAGCTAAGTTAAAGACTCAAAATGCACAATGCTGACATGCGACTAATCATTTAGAAACGGCTTAGGGAGTCAAATCATTTTTACGCCATTTCGTCATGGGCAGCATGGCCCAGTTAAATATGGAAAGCAGGGAAACCCATACAACCCAGTGTTAGGGGGCATGGCTTAGAAACCACACACGACAGTAATCTATGTATAGCACTTAATGATTTCCCCCTTAGCTGTTCCAATTCAATACCAAAATCCAATTAATCCAAAAACCCCTTTACAAGGACGTGGGCCAGCACACTGTATTCTCACTAGACAGGACTGTTCTGATCCAGTTTAGCGAGCAGTTCAAACTTCTTCTGGAAAACAACTACATCTTTCAAATTACCAATGCAGTTTGCCACACGCAATGTGGTTTTCACTGGAACAGCTTTTTAAACTGAAAACAGAGAAAACGCGTGTTCTCCCTTCTGTAGCCCAAAGCAGTCAAACTGAAACGGAAACTCCTTCTCACCTCACAGCCACAGCCCAATGTGCTGCGAGTCACATGATAAGAAACTTTTCTTAAATGGACACTCACATGACACTAGTCTCAAAAAGATTCCACCGGAACCATGGCACAGAACCCCTTCCGGAAATTTATGAGGCATCATGTGAGGCCTACAGGGCAGAAGGAGGACATTTGTCTCAACGGGTCTGCACGGACCCTTCGAAAAATCACATACTCAATTCCCCGCCCTCCAAGGCCTCTTTTCCGTGACCTAATCTGCACATCCCTGGACACTAAGAGGCAATCTCGCATGGCCAATCCACTGCATCCACACGTCTTTTGAGCACCCGGAGAATACCCACGCAGACACGGGGAGAACGTACAAAACAGCGCACAGACGGTCATCCCAGGCCGGAATTGAACCCGGGTCCTTGGCACCGTGATGCAGCAGTTTTAATTGGAGGATGGCTAATGTAACTCCTCGATTTAAAAATGGAGTTATAGAGAAAGTAGACAGGTAAAAAGAAATTATAAACAATAAGCCTGACGTCATTCGTGGGGAAAATGCTAGAATCCATTATGAAAAATGAAACATGAAATGAAAATCGCTTATTGTCGCAAGTAGGCTTCAAATGAAGTTACTGTGAAAAGCCACTAGTCGCCACATTGCGGCGCCTGTTCGGGGAGGCAGGGACGGGAATTGAACCGTGCTGCTGGCCTGCCTTGGTCTGCTTTCAAAGCCAGCTCTTTAGCCCTGTGCTAAACCAAATCAAAGATTTAATTGCAGAGCACTTCGAAAACAGTGACCGGATCGTTGATAGTCAGCATGGATTCATGGAGGCGAAATCGAGCTTGACACATCTATTGGAATTCTCGAGGATGCAACTAATATAATTGATGAATGGGGTCAATTGGATGTGGTATATTTGGACTTTCAGACGGCTTTGACAAAGTCCTGCATAAAATATTAGTGTGTAAAATTAAAGCACATTGGATTGGGGTTAGTGTATTCAGATGCACAGAAAACTGGGTTGCAAACTGGTCACAAGAGTAGGAATTAACGGGTCTTTTACCAAATGGCAGGAAGTGACTAGTGGTGTACCACAGGGGTCAGTGCTAGGACCCAGCTATTCACAATATATAGTAATGATTTTGATGATGGAACAAAACGTCATGCCATCAAATTTGCAGATGATAACAAGTTGGGTGGAAGTGTGAGCTGTGTGGAGGATGCGGAGATTCTTCACTGTGATTTGGACACGTTGAGTGAGTGGGCAAATGAATGACGTGTCACTGAAGATAAGCATGCAGGTGCAGCAAGCGTAAAGAAGGCAAATGGTATGTTGGTCTTCATTGCGAGCGGATTCGAATACAGGAGCAGGGATGTCCTAGTGCAATTATACAGGGCCTTGGTGAGGCCACACCTGGAATATCAGTTTTGGTCTCCTTATCTGAGAAAGGTAGTTTAGCTATACAGGGAGCTCAGCGAAGATCTACCAGACTGATTCCTGGCATGGTAAGTATGGCATAAGAGGAGAGATTGAATCGGATAGGGTTGTATTCTCTGGAGTTCAGAAGAAAGATGAGGGGGGATCTCATAGAAACTAATTAAATTCTAACTTTTCTGGCTTGCCCCGGCGTTAGGCAAATGTTTACACTTTTTATGAACACTTTTTCTTTTGCTCCAGAATAATCGAGCAGATGCAGGAGAAATCGACGCGCATTTTCAATGTTTTATAATATTCGTATTTAGTTTATATGAATATGTTTAAACTGTATATATTTTGTAAACTTTAGTTTGGCATCACAGAAAGTGAAATACATTTTTTTAGCATTTGTTTGTCATGACGAAGTTCATTCCATTAAACGAATTTTAATGAATAGAATGGGTATGGAGTGCATTTAATGTTGAGCGATCATTCGGTAGAAAGTATAATTCTCCACCTAAGTTGTCCATGTCATTGGTAGTGGTTCTCTGAGTCCTTGCGTGGCTTCTGAGCCCGATCGTAGAGCCACATCTCCGACAGCACACTTAGCAGATGTTTTCAGAAGGTGCAATCGGTCTTTGGGTTCCAGATCGCGGCCATTCTTTTCCCAAGCTCTGTTTCGGAGCCTCCTCTTGCCGTCACGTTTCTTCGAAGAGTTGTGTCAGGTTTCTGACATCATCATTCATTTTCATTCATTTCACATTGCTTCTTTGGGAAGGATACAAGACGGAACACAGCACTTCAGCTGTTGACTTACAAAGGCCCTGGACAACAGAATTAATACATAATGTGTCCCTGTTGAAGTCAGATTTAGAATGAAGATTTTAGATAAAGGTACCCTGTCTGAGATGCCTGTATGAGAGCAATTTGTAGGAATTGATAGTTTATTAACAATGCTTGTAATTTTATAACCTAAGAACTACTAATATCAGAAAAGACAGACATACAATCAAAAGAAGATACACAAAATGGCTGTTAGCTAAGTTAGCAATACGAAAGACACAAAATAGCATTTAGCTGAATTAGTAACATTCCTGAACATGGATGTTGCAGGTTCCGGGGTTAGGTGTTTTAGTAAGCTCAGAGAAGGAGGAAAAAGAGGCGGAGGTGTGGCGCTGCTAGTCAAGAGCAGTATTACGGTGGCGGAGAGGATGCTAGATGGGGACTCTTCTTCCGAGGTAGTATTGGCTGAAGTTAGAAACAGGAAAGGAGAGGTTTTTTATAGGCCTCCTAATAGTTCTAGGGATGTAGAGGAAAGGATGGCGAAGATGAGTCTGAATATGAGCGAAAGTAACAGGGTAGTTATTATGGGAGACTTTAACTTTCCAAATATTGACTGGAAAAGATATAGTTCGAGTACAATAGATGGGTCGTTTTTTGTACAGTGTGTGCAGGAGGGTTTCCTGAAACAATATGTTGACAGGCCAACAAGAGGCGAGGCCACGTTGGATTTGGTTTTGGGTAATGAACCAGGCCAGGTGTTGGATTTGGAGGTCGGAGAGCACTTTGGGGACAGTGACCACAATTCGGTGACGTTTACGTTAATGATGGAAAGGGATAAGTATACACCGCAGGGCAAGAGCTATAGCTGGGGGAAGGGCAATTATGATGCCATTAGACGTGACTTGGGGGGGATAAGGTGGAGAAGTAGGCTGCAAGTGTTGGGCACACTGGATAAGTGGGGCTTGTTCAAGGATCAGCTACTGCGTGTTCTTGATAAGTATGTACCGGTCAGACAGGGAGGAAGGCGTCGAGCGAGGGAACCGTGGTTTACCAAGGAAGTGGAATCTCTTGTTAAGAGGAAGAAGGAGGCCTATGTGAAGATGAAGTGTGAAGTTTCGGTTGGGGCGATGGATAGTTACAAGGTAGCGAGGAAGGATCTAAAGAGAGAGCTAAGACGAGCAAGGAGGGGGCATGAGAAGTATTTGGCAGGAACGATCAAGGAAAACCCAAAAGCTTTCTATAGGTATGTCAGGAATAAGCGAATGACTAGGGAAAGGGTAGGACCAGTCAAGGACAGGGATGGGAAATTGTGTGTGGAGTCTGAAGAGATAGGCGAGATACTAAATGAATATTTTTCGTCAGTATTCGCTCAGGAAAAAGATAATGTTGTGGAGGAGAATGCTGAGCCCCAGGCTAATAGAATAGATGGCATTGAGGTACGTAGGGAAGAGATGTTGGCTGAAAGAGACAGGCTGAAAATAGATAAGTCCCCGGGACCTGATGGGATTTATCCTAGGATTCTATGGGAGGCCAGGGAAGAGATTGCTGGACCTTTGGCTTTGATTTTTATGTCATCATTGGCTACAGGAATAGTGCCAGAGGACTGGAGGACAGCAAATGTGGTCCCTTTGTTCAAAAAGGGGAGCAGAGACAACCCCGGCAACTATAGACCGGTGAGCCTCACGTCTGTAGTGGGTAAAGTCTTGGAGGGGATTATAAGAGACAAGATTTATAATCATCTAGATAGGAATAATATGATCTGGGATAGTCAGCATGGCTTTGTGAAGGGTAGGTCATGCCTCACAAACCTTATTGAGTTCTTTGAGAAGGTGACTGAACAGGTAGACGAGGGTAGAGCAGTTGATGTGGTGTATATGGATTTCAGCAAAGCGTTTGATAAGGTTCCCCACGGTAGGCTATTGCAAAAAATACGGAGGCTGGGGACTGAGGGTGATTTAGAGATGTGGATCAGAAATTGGCTAGCTGAAAGAAGACAGAGGGTGGTGGTTGATGGGAAATGTTCAGAATGGAGTACAATCACAAGTGGAGTACCACAAGGATCTGTTCTGGGGCCGTTGCTGTTTGTCATTTTTATCAATGACCTAGAGGAGGGCGGAGAAGTGTGGGTGAGTAAATTTGCAGACGACACTAAAGTCGGTGGTGTTGTCGACAGTGCGGAAGGATGTAGCAGGTTACAGAGGGACATAGATAAGCTGCAGAGCTGGGCTGAGAGGTGGCAAATGGAGATTAATGTAGAGAAGTGTGAGGTGATTCACTTTGGAAGGAATAACAGGAATGCGGAATATTTGGCTAATGGTAAAGTTCTTGAAAGTGTGGATGACCAGAGGGATCTAGGTGTCCATCTACATAGATCCCTGAAAGTTGCCACCCAGGTTGATAGGGTTGTGAAGAAGGCCTATGGAGTGTTGGCCTTTATTGGTAGAGGGATTGAGTTCCGGAGTCGGGAGGTCATGTTGCAGCTGTACAGAACTCTGGTACGGCCGCATTTGGAGTATTGCGTACAGTTCTGGTCACCGCATTATAGGAAGGACTGGAGGCTTTGGTGCGGGTGCAGAGGAGATTTACCAGGATGTTGCCTGGTTATGGAGGGAAAATCTTATGAGGAAAGGCTGATGGACTTGAGGTTGTTTTCGTTGGAGAGAAGAAGGTTAAGAGGAGACTTAATAGAGGCATACAAAATGATCAGGGGGTTGGATAGGGTGGACAGTGAGAGCCTTCTCCCGCGGATGGATATGGCTGGCACGAGGGGACATAACTTTAAACTGAGGGGTAATAGATATAGGACAGAGGTCAGAGGTAGGTTCTTTACGCAAAGAGTAGTGAGGCCGTGGAATGCCCTACCTGCTACAGTAGTGAACTCGCCAACATTGAGGGCATTTAAACGTTTATTGGATAAACATATGGATGATAATGGCATAGTGTAGGTTAGATGGCTTTTGTTTCGGTGCAACATCGTGGGCCGAAGGGCCTGTACTGCGCTGTATTGTTCTATGTTCTATGTTCTAACCATTAGCTGGGTTAAGTTGCAAATAGGAACAAATAACATCATTTAATTACGGCAGCAGAGTTAGTCAGGGAGGCATGAATGATTGATATTGAGGCATCGAATGGGAAACACACATGGGAGATTCTAATGAGTACTTCACCCGCGAGTGATAACAGCTCCACAGGACAGAGAGCCTTATGTATCCTCGCCAGCCCAAGGTTTCCAGGTGCAGGCAGGAAACATAATTATAACATAAGTGTGAGTGACTTCTTCATGAAGTCAGGAGCTGGTAAGGTACCAACCCAATTTACGTAATGTCAAATTTATTTGGATATATAACTAATGTATGGAACTTATAACCAATATTATTGGACATGGTTTGCACTGAGTGCTGAATTTGTTGCATTTGAGTGCTATAGTGAGAGTTTGGTGAATGAGGGAGTATAAGGGTTCATTTTTATCTAAAGTCTTGTCTATCTTCTATTTAGTTAATTAACTTAGAAGTTGCTGTTTTGTTTCGAAGAAGGTGAATTATCAATCAGCTTCAAACAAAGGTTATACTTGTAGGTACTTGCAGCTGGAGCTTGTTAATTAATTAATTGGATTAGGCCAGTTTCCAGAGGCTAGATTCACAGTATAAACGTGATCCACTACAGTGCAGACTTTGTTTTCACTGAGTGCTGAATTTGGTGCATTTGAGTGCTATAGTGAGAGTTTGGTGACTGAGGGAGTTAGGCGAGGAGGGAGTAAGGTGCTCCTTTGATTTGGTTTCCTACATTTCCGCAAAGAACGAGAAGGGAGCCAGGAATTTACAGAGAGTGCAGCTGAGTGGGAGCAGAGTCGGAGGGCGGAGTTCCAGTTGGTCCACAGGGCAGTAATATTCTGTAAGGTAAGAGGGGATGGAGGCTAGGCCAGTTGCATGCTCCTCCTGTAGGATGTGGGTGGTGAGGGATACCACCGGTGTCCCCGCTGACTAGACCTGCGGGAAGTGCACCCAACTCCAGCTCCTCAGAGGCCCTGTTAGGGAGCTGGAGCTGGAGCTGGATGAACTTCGGATCATCCGGGAGGCAGAGGGGGTGATAGAGAGGAGTTACAGGGAGGTAACCACACACAAGTTACAGGACAAGAGTAGCTGGGTTACAGTCAGGGGAAAGAAAACAAACAGGCAGACAGTGCAGAGATCCCTCATGGCGGTTCCCCTTCAGAACAAGTATACCGTTTAGGATGCTGTTGGGGGGGGGGGGGGGGTGACCTACCGGGGAAGGCCCTAGTGGCCAGGTCTCTTGGCATTGAGTCTGGCTCTGGGGCTCATAAGGGAAGGGGGGAGAACAGAAAAGCAATAGTAGTAGGAGATTCAATGGTTAGGGGAATAGATAGGAGATTCTGTGGTCGCGAGCGAGACTCCCGGAAGGTATGTTTCCTCCCGGGTGCCAGGGCCAGGAATGTCTCGGATCGTGTCTTCAGGATCCTTAAGGGGGAGGGAGAGCAGCCAGAAGTCGTGGTGCACATTGGTATCAACGACGTAGGTAGCAAAAGGGGTGTGGAGGTAATAAACGCGTTTAGGGAGTTAGGCTGGAAGTTAAAAGCCAGGACAGACGGAGTTGTCATCTCTGGCTTGTTGCCGGTGCAACGTGATAGATAGGCTAGGAATAGGGAGAGAGTACAGTTGAACACGTAGCTGCAGGAATGGTGTAGGAGGGAAGGCTTCAGGTATTTGGATAATTGGAGCGCATCCTGGGGAAGGTGGGACCTGTACAAGCAGGACGGTTTGCATCTGAACCAGAGGGGCACCAATAATCTGAGAGGGAGGTTTTCTGGTACTCTTCGGGAGGGTTTAAACTAATTTGGCAGGGGAATGGGAACCGGATTTGCAGTCCAGCAACTAAGGTAGCCGATATTCAGGACGCCAAAGCGTGTAGTGAGGCAGTAGTGAAGGGAACACTGACAAAGGGGAGTACTTGCAGGCACGGAGATGGGTTGAAGTGTGTATACTTCAACGCAAGACGAATCAGGAATAAGGTGGGTGAACTTAAGGCATGAATCGGTACTTGGGACTACGATGTGGTGGCCATCACGGAAACTTGGATAGAAGAGGGGCAGAAATGTTTGTTGGAAGTCCCTGGTTATAAATGCTACAATAAGATTAGGGAGGGTGGTAAAAGAGGTGTGGGGGGTGACATTGTTAATTAGAGATAGTATAACAGCTGCAGAAAGGCAGGTCGAGGAGTATCTGCCTACCGAGGTAGCATAGGTTGAAGTCAGAAATAGGAAAGGAACAGTCACCTTGTTAGGAGTTTTCCATCGACACCCCCCCCCCCCCCCCCCGAATAGTAGCAGAGATGTGGAGGAACAGATTGGGAAACAGATTTGGGAAAGGTGCAGAAGTCACAGAGTAGTAGTCATGGGTTACTTCAACTTCCCAAACATTGAGTGGAAACTCTTTAGATCAAATAGTTTGGATGGGGTGGTTTTGTGCAGTGTGTCCAGGAAGCTTTCCTAACACAGTATGTAGATTGTCCGACCAGAGCGGAGGCCATATTGGATTTAGTACTTGGTAATGAACCAGGGCAAGTGATAGATTTGTTACTGGGGGAGCATTTTGGAGATAGTGACCACAATTCTGTGACTTTCACTTTAGTAATGGAGAGGGATAGGTGCGTGCGACAGGGCAAGGTTTACAATTGGGGGAAGGGTAAATACGATGTTGTCAGACAAGAATTGAAGTGCATAAGTTGGGAACATAGGCTGTCAGGGAAAGACACAAGTGAAATGTGGAACTTGTTCAAGGAACAGGTACTACGTGTCCTTGATATGTATGTCCCTGTCAGGCAGGGAAGAGATGGTCGTGTGAGGGAACCATGGTTGACAAGAGAGGTTGAATGCCTTGTTAAGAGGAAGAAGGAGACTTATGTAAGGCTGAGGAAACAAGGTTCAGACAGGGCATTGGAGGGATGCAAGATAGCCAGGAGGTAACTGAATAAAGGGATTAGGAGAGCTAAGAGAGGGCATGATCAAACTTTGGCGGGTAGGATCAAGGAAAACCCCAAGGCTTTTTACACAGATGTGAGAAATATGAGAATGACTCGAGCGAGGGCAGGTCCGATCAAGGACAGTAGCGGGAGATTGTGTATTGAGTCTGAAGAGATGGGAGATGTCTTGAACGAGTACTTTTCTTCTGTATTTACAAATGAGAGGGGCCATATTGTTGGAGAGGACAGTGTGAAACAGACGGGTAAGTTCGAGGAAATACTTGTTAGGAAGGAAGATTGGTTGGGCATTTTGAAAAACTTGAGGTTAGGCAAGTCCCCCGGGCCTGACAGGATATATCCAAGGATTCCATGGGAAGCAAGAGATGAAATTGCAGAGCCGTTGGCAATTGTCTTTTCGTCCTCACTGTCAACAGGGGTGGTACCAGGGGATTGGAGAGTGGCGAACGCCGTGGCCCTGTTCAAAAAAGGGACTAGGGATAACCCTGGGAATTACAGGCCAGTTAGTCTTACTTCGGTGGTTGGCAAAGTAATGGCAAGGGTACTGAAGGATAGGATTTCTGAGCATCTGGAAAGACACTGCTTGATTAGGGATAGTCAGTACGGATTTGTGAGGGGTAGGTCTTGCCTTACAAGTCTTATTGAATTATTTGAGGAGGTGAACAAGCATGTAGATGAAGGTAAAGCAGTGGATGTAGTGTACATGGGTTTTAGTATGGCATAGTAAGTACAAAATGATCAGGGGGTTAGATAGGGCGGACAGTGAGAGCCTTCTCCCGCGGATGGTAATGGCTAGCACGAGGGGACATAGCTTTAAACTGAGGGGTAATAAATATAGGACAGAGGTCAGAGGTAGGTTCTTTACGCAAAGAGTGGTGAGGCCGTGAATGCCCTACCTGCAACAGTAGTGAACTCGCCAACATTGAGGGCATTTAAACGTTTATTGGATAAGCATATGGATGATAATGGCATAGTGTAGGTTAGATGGCTTTTGTTTCGGGGCAACATCGTGGGCCGAAGTGCCTGTACTGCGCTGTATCGTTCTATGTTCTATGTTCTATTTGATAAGGTTCCCCATGGGAGGCGTATGCAGAAAGTAAGGAGGAATGGTATAGTGGGAAATTTGGCCAGTTGGATAATGAACTGGCTAACCGATCGAAGTCAGAGAGTGGTGGTGGATGGCAAATATTCAGCCTGGAGCTCAGTTATCAATGGCATACCGCAGGGATCAGTTCTGGGTCCTCTGCTGTTTGTGATCTCCATTAATGACTTGGATGAGGGAGTTGAAGGATGGGTCAGTAAATTTGCAGACGATACGAAGATTGGTGGAGTTGCGGATAGTGAGGAGGGATGCTGTCGGCTGCAAAGAGACATAGATAGGATGCAGAGCTGGGCTGAGAAGTGGCAGATGGAGTTTAACCCTGAAAGGTGTGAGGTTGTCCATTTTGGAAGGACAAATATGAATGCGGAATACAGGGTTAACGGTAGAGTTCTTGGCAATGTGGAGGAGCAGAGAGATCTTGGGGTCTATGTTGATACATCTTTGAAAGTTGCCACTCAAGTGGATAGAGATGTGAAGAAGGTCTATGGTGTGCTAGCGTTCATTAACAGAGGGATTGAATTTAAGAGCCGTGAGGTGATGATGCAGCTGTACAAAACTTTGGTAAGGCCACATTTTATGTACTGTGTCCAGTTCTGGTCGCCTCATTTTAGGAAGGATGTGGAAGCTTTGGAAAAAGTGCAAAGCAGATTTACCAGGATGTTGCCTGAAATGGAGAGTAGGTCTTACGAGGAAAGGTTGAGGGTGCTAGGCCTTTTCTCATTCGAACGGAGAAGGATGAGGGGCGACTTGATAGAGGTTTATAAGATGATCAGGGGAATAGATAGAGTAGGCAGTCAGAGACTTTTTCCCCGGGTGGAATAAACCATTACAAGTGGATATAAATTTAAGGTGAATGGTGGAAGATATAGGGGGTGATGTCAGAGGTAGGTTCTTTACCCAGAGAGTAGTAGGGGCATGGAATGCACTGCCTGTGGAAGTAGTTGAGTCGGAAACATTAGGGACCTTCAAGCAGCTATTGGATAGGTACATGGATTACGGTAGAATTATATAGTGTAGATTAAGTTGTTCTTAAGGGCAGAACGGTAGCATTGTGGATAGCACAATTACTTCACAACTCCAAGGCCCCAGGTTCGATTCTGGCTTGGGTCACTGTCTGTGCGGAGTCTGCACGTCCTCCCCGTGTGTGCGTGGGTTTCCTTTCGGTGCTCCGGTTTCCTCCCACAGTCCAAAGGCGTGGCGCTTAGACGGATTGGCCGTGATAATTTGCCCTTAATGTCCAAAATTTCCCTTAGTGTTGGGTGGGGTTGCTGGGTTCTGAGGACAGGGTGGAGGTGCTGAACTTGGGTTGGGTGCTCTTTCCAGGAGCCGGTGCAGACTCGATGGGCCGATTGGCCTCCTTCTGCACTGTAAATTCTATGATAATCTATGATTAATCTAAGACAAAGTTTCGGCACAACATCGTGGGCCGAAGGGCCTGTTCTGTGCTCTATTTTTTATGTTCTATGGTCCAGCCGAAATGGACTGGGTAGCTGTTTTGAAAAATGTATAAGAATGGATGTTTCTCTTTGTTCGGTCTGGAACTTTAACTGACGTCATCTCCCTGCCGGCAAAATAAACCTTTTGATGCGAGGATCAGTACCCCTGGGCATTGAGTGATTTACATAGAATTTACAGTGCACAAGGAGCCAATCCGGCCCATTGAGTCTGCACCAGCTCTTGGAAAGTGCACTCGATCCAAACCCACACCTCCACCCTGTACCCATAACCCAGTAACCCGATACAACACTAAGAGCAATTTTGGGCACTAAGGGCATTTTATAATGGCCAATCCACCTAACCTGCACATCTTTCGACTGTGGCAAAAAACCGGAGCACCCGGAAGAAACCCATGCAGACACAGGGAGAAAGTGCAGAGTCCACACACAGGCAGTGACCCAAGTCGGGAATCGAATCTGGGACCCTGGAGCTGTGAAGCAATTGTGTTAACCACTATGCTACCGTGTTGCCCAATTTACACAAATTCTTTGATATTCTCTCGCACCAACAGTTCCAATTGTCAATGTGTTTCTCTGGGTGGTTGCACTGCACTCAGGCTCGCAGCTGCCTCTGTAACTGTGACCATTCAGTGATTCAGTACCAATTGCCAATGTGTTTCTCTGGGTGGTTCCACTGCTCTCTGGGATGTAACTGCCTCTTTAACTGTGACGATTCAGTGATTCAGTTCCAATTGTCAGTGTGTTTCTCTGGGTGCAGCTCCTCAAACTAAGGAAACATTTTGAAACATTGGAAACTCAGAATACTCAGAACTTGAAGCAGATACAAACGCGTCACCCATAGGGCCAGAGAAAACATATTTAATTGTGAATAATTTGACACGGTCTCTAACTGATACTGGCCCTGCACTTGGAGAGAGGGGTTGAGATATGGAGGAAGATAGAGCTGGCCTATGAGAAGTGCTGAGGAAGGTAGAGTGAGAGAGAAAGAAGGAGCGTGAGAAACAGCATGAGTGATAAAGGAGGGTGAGAGCGAAATAGTGTGAGAATGAAAGAGAGTGAGGGCTAATTAGAGTGAGAGAGAAAGAGGACGAGAGAATATGAGAGTGAGAAAGCAAGAGGTTGAGAGCGAATGAGCGTGAGAGAGAAAAGGGATGAGAGAGAAAGAGGGTGGGGGAGAAAGAGGGTGAAAGAGAAAGCAAGAGGTTGAGAGCGAATGAGCGTCAGAGAGAAAAGGGATGAGAGAGAAAGAGGGCGAGGGAGGAAGACGGTGAAAGAGAAATTGAGCAAGAAAGAAAGAGGCTGAGGGAGAAAGTGAATGAGAGAAAGAGGGTGAGAGAGAAAGAGGGTGGGCGAGAATGTGGGTGATCGAGAAAGATATTGAGAGAGAAAGAAGATGAGACAGAATAAGAAAGCAAGAGGGTAATATTACCGTTAATAATAATTTGAGACAATTTTCTCCATCATCAGCCCCTCGAGGTGAGAGAGAAAGAAGCTAAGCGAGAATGAGAGAACGAGAACACAGATTTCATAGAATTTACAGTGCAGAAGGAGGCCATTCGGCCCATCGAGTTTGCACCGAAAAAGCACCATACCCGAGACCACACCTCCACACCATCCCCATTACCCAGTAACCCACCCAACACGAAGGACAATTTTGGACACTAAGGGCAATTGAACATGGCCAATCCACCTAACCTGCACATCTTTGGACTGTGGGAGGAAATCGGAGAACACGGAGGAAACCCACGCACACACGTGGAGAACGTGCAGACTCTGCACAGACAGTGACCCAAGCTGGGAATCGAACCTAGAACACTGGAGCTGTGAAGCAAATGTGCTAACCACCATGCTACCTTGCTGCCCTGAACGAGGGCCAGAGAGAAAAAATATGATAGAGAAAGGGATTTAGAGTGAAAGTGCGTGGGAGGGAAACAGGGTGAGAGAAAGACCGTGAGGGAGAAACAGAGTAAGGGAGAAGGAGTGTGAGAGAAAGAGGGTGAGAGAGAAAAAGAGATAGTGGGGAAGAAAGTGAGAGAGAAATGGCGTGAGAGTGAAAGAGCACGAGAGAGTGAAAAGGGGAGTCAGAAAGAAGGTGAGATAAAAAGTGGGTGAGAGAGAAAGATGATGAGAGAGAATGAGGGTGAGGGAAAATGATGGTGAGAAAGAAAGAGTGCGGCAAAGAAACAGGATGAGAGAGAAAGAGGGTGAGGGAGAAGGAGCGTTGGAGTCACAAATGCTGCCAGAAAAAGAGGGTGAGAGAAAGAAGTCGAGAGAGGAAGAGCGTGAGGGAGAAATAAAGTGAGAGAGAAAGAGAACGAGTGTGAGAGAGAAAGAGGGTGAGGGAAAATGAGAGTGAGAGAGAAAGAAGGTGAGGAAGAACGAGAATGAGGGAGAAAGAGGCTGAGAGAGAAAGATGGTGAGAGGGAAAGAGGCAGGAGATAAAAAGTGTGGAAGAGAAAGAGAATGAGGGAGAAAGAGGATTTCAGAGAAACGTGGTGAGAGAATCAGAGAGTGAGAGAGAAAAAAGGTGAGCGAGAAAGAGGGTGAGAGAATGAACATGAGAGAGAAAGAGGGTGAGACAGAAAGAGGGTGAAAGAGAATGAGAAAGCAAGAGGGTGATAATATAAAAATGTGCTACCACCTTCTCTATCATCACCCCCACAAGTCTTAGCATCATCCCTCATATATGGGAATAAATCCCTCTCGTGGCTGTCTGTATACGTTTCATTGTTCCTTGTATTGTCTTCATGTCTGAGAATGCCACAAATGCGAGAGAGGGGGTGAAATAAAAAGAGGGTGAGAGAAAGTGTGTGAGGTAGAAAGAGTTTGAGACTGAATGAGAGTGAGAGGGGAAGAGGGTAAACGAGAATGAGGGTCACCGAGATTGAGGGTCAGTGAGAAAGAGGAAGAAAGAGAAAGATGGTGATAGAAAATGAAGGTGAGTAGAAAAGAAAGTGAGAGAGAAAGACGGTGAGAGAGGAAGTGGGTGAGATAGAAAGAGGGCGAGAGAGAATGTGGGTTAGGGGAATATATGGTGAGAAAGAAAAAGGCTGAGAAACAGTGAATGAGGCAAAGCGGCTGAGAGATGAAGTGGGTGAGATCGAAAGTGGGTGACCGAGAATGAGGGTGACGGAAAAAGATGGTGAAAAAGAAAGGGGATGAGAGAAAAAGAGGGTGAGGGAGAAGGAGAGTGAGAGACACAGATGGTGACAGACAATGAGGGTGAGAGAAAGAGGGTGAGAGTGGAATGGGGTGAGAGCGAAAGAGGGTGAGTGAGAAAGAGTGTAAGAGAGAAATAAGGTGAGAGAAGGAGAGTGGGAGAGAATGAGAGTGAGTGAAAAACAGAACAAGTATGAGGGAGAAAGAGGGTGATGCAAAATAAGAGTGAGAGAGAGTAAAAGGTGAGAAAGAACGAGGGTAGAAGATAAAGAGGGTAAGAGAGAAAGAGAGTGAGTTAAAAAGACAGTGAGATAGAAATAGAGTGAGGGAGAAAAAGGATGAGAGAAAAAGAGGATGTAAGAGAAAGACGGTGAGTGAGAAAGAGGGTGAGAGAGAAAGAAGGCGAGAGAGAAACAAGGTGGGGAAGAAAGAGGGTGAGAGAGAAGAGAAGGTGAGGGAGAATGAGAGTGAGAGAGAAAGAGAACGAGGGTGATAAAAAAAGGTGAGAGAGAAAGAGAGCGTGAGGGAGAAAGAGAATGAGACAGAAAGAGGGTGAGGGGGAGAGGGGAAGGGAGGAGAAGAGTGAAAGAGAAAGAGGACGAGAGATAGAGGGTGAGAGAAAAGGAGTGCAAGAGAGAAGGAGTGTGTGTGAAAGTGGGTGAGCGAGAAAGGGGTTGAGAGAGAAAGAGGGTGAGAGAATGAGAATGCAAAGATGGTAAACAAAGTAATTTGCCACCACGACCTTCTCACCATCTTGACAGAAATCTTTGGATCCTCACTGTCTTCAGGTGATGCCCCGGAGGACTGGAGAATAGCGAATGTTGTTGCTTTGTTTAAGAAGGGTAGCAAGGATAATCCAGGTAACTACAGGCCGGCGAGCCTTACTCAGTGTTAGAGAAATTACTGGAGAGACTTCTTCGAGACAGGATCTACTCCCATTTGGAAGCAAATGGACGTATTAGTGAGAGACAGCATGGTTTTGTGAAGGGGAGATCGCGTCTCACTAATTTGATAGAGTTTTTCGAAGAGGTCACAAAGTTGATTGATGCAGGTAGGGCAGTGGATGTTGTCTACGTGGACTTCAGTAAGGAATTTGACAAGGTCCCTTACGGTAGAATGGTACAAAAGGTGAAGTCACACGGGATCACGGGTGAGCTGGCAAGGTGGATACAGAACTGGCTAGGTCACAGAAGGCAGAGAGTAGCAATGGGAGGGTGCTTTTCTAATTGGAGGGCTGTGACCAGTGGTGTTCCGCAGGGATCAGTTCTGGGACCTTTGCTGTTGAAATGAAATGAAATGAAAATCGCTCATTGTCACAGGTAGGCTTCAAATGAAGTTACTGCGAAAAGCCCCGAGCCGCCACATTCCGGCGCCTGTTCGGAGAGGCTGTTACGGGAATCGAACCGTGCTGCTGGCCTGCCTTGGTCTGCTTTCAAAGTCAGCGATTTAGCCCTGTGCTAAACAGCCCCTTATTCGTTGTATATATAAATGATTTGGAGGAAAATGTAACTCATCCGATTAGGAAGTTTGCTTATGACACAAAGTTTGGTGGAATTGCGGATAGCGATGAGGACTGTCAGAGGATGCAGCAGGATTTAGGTCGTTTGGAGACATCGGCGGAGAGATGGCAGATGGAGTTTAATCCGAACAAATGTGAGGTCATTACCTGGTCGTTTTGTAAGGTCTGATGCAGGGAGGGAATATACAGTGAATGGTAGAACCCTCAAGAGTATTGAAAGTCAGAGAGATCTCGGTGTAAAGGTCCACAGGTCACTGAAAGGGGCAACACAGGTGGAGAAGGTAGTCAAGAAGGCATACGGCATGCTTGCCTTTATTTGCCGGGGCATTGAGTATAAGAATTGGTAAGTCATGTTGCAGCTATATAGAACCTTAGTTAGGTCACACTTGGAGTACAGTGTTCAATTCTGGTCGTCACACTGCCAGAAGGATGTGGAGGCTTTCGAGAGGGTGCAGAAGAGATTTACCAAGATGTTGCCTGGTATGGAGGGCATTAGCTATGAGGTGCGGTTGAATAAACTCAGTTTGTTCTCACTGGAACGACAGAGGTGGAGGGGCGACCTGACCTACAAAATTAAGAGGGGCATAGACAAAGTGGATAGGCAGAGGCTTTTGCCCAGGGTAGAGGGTCAATTACTAGGGGCATAGGTTTAAAGTGCGAGGGGGAAGGTTTATATTAGATGTACGAGGCAAGAGTTTTACACAGAGGGTAGTGGGTGCCTGGGACTCGCTGCCGGAGGAGGTGATGGAAGCAGGGATGATAGTGCTGGCATGGGAAATGAAGGGGGCTGCTGGTCTGCCTTGGTATGCTTTCAAAGCCAGCGATGTAGCCCGTGCTAAACCAGCCCCTGTAAGTGTGAGAGAGAAAGAGTGTGATAGAGGAAAGTGGGTGTGAGTGGAAAAGGGATGGAGAGAAACAGAATGAGAGAGAACGAGAGTGAGAGATGAAGAGGGTGAGTGAGAATGAGGCTGAGAGAGAAAGAGGGTGAGAGAGAAAGAGGGCGAGAGAGAAAACGCGTCAGTAACAAAGAGGGTGAGAGAGAAAGAGGGTGAGGGAGAATGAGGGTGAGGGAAAAAGATAATGAGAAAGAAAGAGGATGAGAAAGAAAGAAGGTAAGAGAGAAAGAGGGTGAGTGTGAAAGAGGATAAAAGAGAAATAAGGGGAGGCAAAGAGGGTGCGAGAGGATGACAGTGAGGGAAACAGAACGAGTTTGAGGGTGAAAGAGGGCGAGGGAAAATGAGAGCGAGAGAGAAAGAAAGTAAAAAGGAACGAGGGTGAGGGAGAAAGCTGGTGAGAGAGAAATTTGGTGAGCGAGAAATACAGTTAGAGAGTGAGAGAGAAAGAGCTTGAGAGTGAAAGAGGGTGAGAGAGAAAAGGGCGAGAGATAAAGAGGGTGAGTGAGAAAAACACTGAGAGAGAAACAGTGGGAGGGAAAGATAATGAAAAAGAAAGAATGTGAGAAATAAAGAGGGTGAGTGAGAAAGAGGGTGAGAGTGAGAACGAAGGTGACAGAGAAAGCAGGTGAGTGAGAATGAGAGGGAGAGAGAAAAAGGGTGAAAGAGTGAGAGTCAGAGAGAAAAAGAGAGAGGAAGACAGTGAGAATGAGAGCTGAGAGGAAGAGGGTGAGAGCGAAAGAAGGTGAGAGGAGGAGGGTGAGTGCGTAAGAAGGTGAGAGAGAGATTGAGAGGGGAGGAGGGTGAGTGAGAAAGAAGGTGAGAGAGAAAGAGAGTGAGAGAGGAGGAGGGTGAACGAGACAGAGGGTCAACCAGAATGAGGGTGAGATAAAGATGGTGGGAGAGAAAGAAGGTGAGAGAGAAGGTGTGTGAAATAGAAGGAGCGTGAGAGAGAAAGGGCTGAGGGAAAAGGTGGTGAAAATGAAAGAAAGAGGATGCGTGAAGAGAGTGAGGGAGTAGGAAAGTGAGACATAAACAGAGCGAGGATCGGGATAAAGAAGGTAAGGAGAATGAGAGTGAGAGACAAAGAGGGCGAGGGAGAAAGGAGGTGAGAGAGAAAAAGAGTGAGAAAGCAAGAGGGTAAGTGAGAAAGAGGGTAAGAGGGAATGAGAGTTGTGTTGTTCTCTGCTTTACTTTAGCTCGGGTGGTTTTGATGCATATTGTTGCTCAAAGAACAACAAGCTTTGTTAACAAACAAAACTATTTTATTAAGCACTACTGACTGGATTCGACACATCCACCAGAAACATACCTTTGATAAATAACAGATAACCTACTCTTTTCTACATCTGAGCTCACTACGAGTTTAAACTACTATCTGCTCTCTCTCACTATCTTTCTTCAGTCTGTCTTTAACTAACTCCTCACTCATTCAGCCACCACCTTCTCTATCATCTCTCCCCGAAAGCTTAGCATTATCCCTTATATACTTGTGGGACTATCTCCATCTAGTGGCTGTCTGTATACGTTTCATCAACCATTGCATTGTCTTCATGTATGATAATGCCACAAGTGTGAGAGAGAAAGGGAACAAAGAACAAAGAAAAGTACAGCACAGGAACAGGCCCTTCGGCCCTCCAAGCCCGTGCCGACCATGCTGCCCGTCTAAACTAAAATCTTCTACACTTCCTGGGTCCGTATCCCTCTATTCCAGGGGCCTGTCGGGAAGGAAAGAATAACTTTAAAAACTTACCTTGCAGGAGAAGCAGCGTCCAGATTTTCGGCGGGAGCAGTGTCCAGTGGCCTGTCGGGAAGTTAAGAATAACTTTTAAAACTTCCCTTACAGGAGAAGTAGCCTCCAGATTTTCGGCGGGAGCAGTGTTCAGGGGTCTGTCGGGAAGGTAAGAACAACTTGAAAAACTTACCTTTACAGCTGTAGGAAGTCGGCCGTGGGGATTTCTGAGAAGATTTGTTAGTGCCTGCATGTAGGTTGGGCGATTGCTAAACCCGAGACACTACACTTGTAGTGTCCCCCACCCTTCAACCTCCTCTCACCTAAGGGGTTGAGTGATTATCAGGTAAGCTCTTCCTTTCTTTTTCTTGTTTTATCTAGAGCGGATGGCAGGGAAGGCAGTACAATGTTCCTCCTATAGAATGTTTGAAGTGTGGGACGCCGCCAGTGTCCCTGCTGATTTCATTGTGGGAAGTGCACCCACCTCCAGCTCCTCACAAACCGCGTTAGGGAACTGGAGCTGGACAAACCTCGGATCATTCGGGAGGCAGAGGTGGTCATAGGGATGTAGTAACTCCGAAGAATAAAGATAGATGGGTGACGGTGAGAGGAGCTGGGAGGGAGCAGTCAGTACAGGGATCCCCTGTGGTCGTTCCCTTTTTTAACAAGTATACTGCTTTGGATACTGTTGGGTGGGGGGGGGGACGACTTACCAGGGGTAAGCCATGGGGTACAGCTCTCCGGCACAGAGTATGACTCTGTTGCTCAGAAGTGAAGGGGGGAGAGGAGTAGAGCATTAGTCATTGGAGACTCCATAGTTAGCGGGATAGATAGGCGATTCTGTGGGAACGAGACAGACTCGCGGTTGGTGTGTTGCCTCCCAGGTGCCAGTGTCCACGATGTCTCGGATCGTGTTTTCGGGATCCTTAAGGGGAGGGGGAGCAGCCCCAAGTCGTGGTCCACATCGGTACCAACGACATAGTTAGGAAAAGGGATAGGGATGTAAGGCAGGAATTCAGGGACCTAGGGTGGAAACTTAGATCTAGGACGCACAGAGTTACTATCTATGGGTTGTTATCCGTGCCACGAGCCAGCGAGACGAGGAATAGGGAGAGAGTGCAGTTGAACACGTGGCTACAGGGATGGTGCAGCAGGGAGGGCTTCAGATTCCTGTATAATTGGGGCTCATTCTGGCGTAGGTGGGACCTCTACAAACGAGATGGTCTACACCTGGACCAGAGGGGTACCAATATCCTGAGGGGTATATTTGCTAATGCTCTTAGGGACGGTTTAAACTAGTTCAGCAGGGGATTGGGAACCTGAATTGTAGCTCCAGTATACAGGAGCTTAAGAGTAGTGTGTTCATGAGTAAGATCTCAAAGTTGCAGGAGTGTACCGGCAGACAGGAAGGTGGTTTAGAGTGTGTCTATTTCAATCCCAGGAGCATCCGGAATAAGGTGGGTGAACTTGCGGCATGGGTTGGTACCTGGGACTTCGATGTTGTGGCCACCTCGGAGACATGGATAGAGCAGGGACAGGAATGGTTGTTGCAAGTGCCGTGTGTAGATATTTCAGAGGGGAGGGTTGGCATTGTTAGTCAAGGACAGTATTACGGTGGCAGAAAGAACGTTTGATGAAGACTCATCGACTGAGGTAGTATGGACTGAGGTTAGAAACAGGAAAGGTGAGGTCACCCTGTTAGGGGTTTTCTCTAGGCCTCCGAAAAGTTCCAGAGATGTAGAGGAAAGGATTGCAAAGATGATTCTGGATAGGTTCGAAAGGAACAGGGTAGTTGTTATGGGGGACTTTAACTTTCCAAATATTGACTGGAAACGCTATAGTTCGAGTACATTAGATGGGTCCGTTTTTGTCCAATGTGTGCAGGGGGGTTTCCTGACGCAGTATGTAGATAGGCCAACGAGAGGCGAGGCTATATTTGATTTGGTACTGGGTAATGAACCAGGACATGTGTTAGATTTGGAGGTAGGTGAGCACTTTGGTGATAGTGAACACAATTCAATTACGTTTACTTTAGTGATGGAAAGGGATAGGTATATACCGCAGGGCAAGAGTTATATCTGGGGGAAAGGCAATAATGATGCGATGAGGCAAGACTTAGGATGCATCGGATGGAGAGGAAAACTGAAGGGGATGGGCACAATGGAAATGTGGAGCTTGTTCAAGGAACAGCTACTGCGTGTCCTTGATAAGTATGTACCTGTCAGCCATGGAGGAACTGGTCGAGCAAGGGAACCGAGGTTTACTAAAGCAGTTGAAACACTTGTCAAGAGGAAGAAGGACGCTCATGTAAAGATGAGACATCAAGGTTCAGTTAGGGCGCTCGAGATTTACATGTTAGCTAGGAAGGACCTAAAGAGAGAGCTAAGAAGAGCCAGGAGGGGACATGAGGAGTCTTTGGCATGTAGGGTCAAGGATAACACTAAATTTTCTATAGGTATGTCAGGAATAAAAGAATGACTAGGGTAACAGTAGGGCCACTCAAGGGCAGTAGTGGGAAGTTGTGCGTGGAGTCCGAGGAGATAGGAGAGGTGCTAAATGAATATTTTTCGTCAGGATTCACAGAGGAAAAGGACAATGTTGTCGTGGAGAGTACTGAAAGACAGGCTACTAGACTAGAAGGGCTTGAGGTTCATAAGGAGGAGGTGTTAGCAATTCTGGAAAGTGTGGAAATAGGTAAGTCGCCTGGGCCGAATGGGATTTATCCTAGGATTCTCTGGGAAGCTAGGGAGGAGATTGCTGAGGCTTAGGCTTTGATCGTTAAGTCATCTTTGTCTACAGGAATAGTGCCATTAGACTGGAGGATAGCAAATGTTTTCCCCTTGTTCAAAAAGGCGAGTAGAGACAACCCCGGTAACTATAGACCAGTGAGCCTTACTTCTGTTCTGGGCAAAGTCTTGGAAAGGTTTATAAAAGATAGCATGTATAATCATCTGGAAAGGAATAATTTGATTAGAGATCGTCAACACGGTTTTGTGAAGGGTAGGTCGTACCTCAAAACCATTATTGAGTTCTTTGAAAAGGTGACCAAACAGGTGGATGAGGGTAAAGCAGTTGATGTGGTGCATATGGATTTCAGTAAAGCGTTTGATAAGATTCCCCACGGTAGGCTATTTCAGAAAAAACGGAGGCATGGGATTCAGGGTGATTTAGCAGTTTGGATCAGAAATTGGCTAGCTGGAAGAAGACAAAGGGTGGTGGTTGGTGGAAAATGTTCAGACTGGAAGCCAGTTACTATTGGTGTACCACAAGGATCTGTTTTGTGGCCACTGCTGTTTGTTATTTTTATAAATGACCTGTAGGAGGGCGTAGAAGGATGGGTGAGTATATTTGCAGATAACACTAAAGTCGGTGGAGTTGTGGACAGTGCGGAAGGATGTTACAGTTTACAGAGGGACATCGACAAGCTGCAGAGCTGGGCTAGAGTTTAATGCAGAAAAGTGTGAGGTGATTCATTTTGGAAGGAATAACAGGAAGACAGACTACGAGGCTGATGGCAAGATTCTTGGTAGTGTGGATGAGCAGAGAGATCTCGATGTCCATGTACATCGATCCCTGAAAGTTGCCACGCAGATTGAGAGGGTTGTTAAAAAGGCGTACGGTGTGTTAGCTTTTATTGAGAGAGGGGTTGCGTTTAGGAGCAATGAGGTCATGTTGCAGCTGTACAAAACTCTGGTGCGGCCGCATTTGGAGTATTGCGTGCAATTCTGGTCGCAGCATTATAGGAAGAGTGTGGAAGCATTGGAAAGGGTTCAGAGGAGATTTACCAGGATCTTTCCTGCTATGGAGGGAAGATCTTATGTGGGAAGGCTCAGGGACTTGAGGCTGTTTTCGGTAGAGAGAAGACGGTTAAGAGGTGACTTAATTGAGGCATACAAGATGATCAGAGGATTAGATAGGGTGGACAGTGAGAGCATGTTTCCTCGGATGGCGATGTCTAGCACGAGGGGACATAGCTTTAAATTGAGGGGAGATAGATATAGGACAGATGTCAGCGGTAGGTTCTTTACTCAGAGAGTAGTAAGGGCATGGAACAGTAGTGGACTCGCCAACACTAAGGGCATTCAAATGGTCATTGAATAGACATATGGACGATAAGGGAATAGTGTAGAGTGGTTTCACAGGTCGGCGCAACACCGAGGGCCGAAGAGCCTGTACTGCGCTGTAATGTTCTATGTTCTATTCCCATTCTATTCATGTATTTGTCAAGTTGTCCCTTAAAAGTTATTATCGTCCCTGCTTCCACCAACTCTTCCGGCAGCAGGTTCCAGGCACCCACTACCCTCTGTGTAAAAAGCTTACCTCGAATATCTCCTCTAAACCTTGTCCCTCGCACCTTAAACCTATGCCCCCCAAGTAATTGACCCATCTACCCTTTGAAAAAGTCTCTGACTATCCACTCTGTCCATGCCTCTAAATAGACCTCTATCAGGTCGTCCTTCGTTCCAGTGAGAACAAACCAAGTTTGTTCAACCTCTCCTCATAGCTAATGCCCTCGATACCAGGTAATATCCTGGTAAAACTCCTCTGCACCCTCTGTAAAGCCTCCACATCCTTCTGGTAGTGTGACGACCAGATTTTATCACTATACTCCAAGTGTGGCCCAACTAAGGTTCTATACAGCTGCAACATGACATGCTAATTTTTATACTCAATGAATGGAAGCATGCCGTTTGCAAGCTTGACTACCCTCGCCACCTGTGTTGCCCCTTTCAGTGACCTGTGGAGCTGTACACCTAGATCTCTCTGACTGTCAATACTCTTGAGGGTTCTACCATTCACTGTATATTCCCTACCTGTATTGCCTTCCCTTCCAAAATGCATTGCCTCACATTTGTCCGCATTAAACTCCATCTGCCATCTTGCCGCCCAAGTCTCCAAACGATCTAAATCCTACTGTATCCTCTGACAGTCCTCATCGGTATCTGCAATTTGACCAACATTTATATCGTCCGCAAAATTACTAATCAGACCAGTTACATTTTCCTCCAAATAATTTGTATGTACTACGAACAGCAAAGGTCCCTGCACTGATCCCTGTGGAGCACCACTTGTCACAGCCCTCCAATCAGAAGAGCACCCTTCCATTGCCACTCTCTGCCTTCGATGACCTAGCCAGTTCTGTATCCATCTTGGCAGCTCACCTCTGATCCCTTGTGACTTCACCTATTGTACCAGTCTGCCATGAGTGACCTTGTCAAAGGCCTTGCAGAAGTCCATATAGACAACATCCACTGCCCTACCTGCGTCAATCATCTTGGTGTCCTTCGCGAAAAAACTCTATCAAGTTAGTGGTACACGACTTGCCCTTCACAAAACCATGCTGCCTCTCACTAATACGTCCAGTTGCTTCCAGATGGGAGTAGATCCTGTTTCGAATTATCTCCAGTAACTTCCCTATCACTGACGTAAGGCTCATCGGCCTGTAGTTTCCTGGATTATCGTTGCTACATTTCTTAAACAAAGGAACAACATTGGCTGTTCTCCAGTCCTCCGGGACATCACTTGAAACAGTGAGGACCATAAGGTTTTGGTAAAGGCCTCAGCAATTTCCTCTCTATCCTCCTTCAGTATTCTGGGAAGGTCCCGTCAGTCCCTCGACTTAGCCACCTTAATATTTTTCAAGATGCCCAACACCTCGTCTTTTTGGATCTCAATGTGACCCACGCTATCTATGCACCCTTCTCCAGACTCAACATCTACCAATTCCTTCTCTTTGGTGAATAATGATGCATTAGATACCTCGCCCATTTCCTCTGGCTCCACACATAAATTCCCTCCCCTGTCCTTCAGTGGGCCAACCCTTTCCCTGGCTACGCTCTTGCCTATTATGTACGTGAAAGGGTAAAAGGCTTTGTGATTTTACTTAACCCTATTTGCCAAAGACATTTCGTGACCCCTCCTGACTCCTTCCTACTTTCCTTACATTTCACACAGGCTTCGTCTGTTCCCGGCCTTCTTGCCCTGACAAATGCCTCCTTTTTTCTTTTTGACGAGCCTACATTATCCCTCGTTATTCAAGGTTCCTGAAGTTTGCCGCATTTATCCTTCTTCCTCACAGGAACATGCCGGTCCTGAATTCCTTTCAACTGATATTTATAAATCTCCAACATGTCAGATGTTGATTTACCTTCAAACATACGCCCCCAATCTATGTTCTTCAGTTCCCACCTAGTATTGTTATAATTAGCCTTCCCCAATTTAGCACATTCGCGCTAGGACCACTCTTATCCTTGTCCACCAGCACTTTAAAACTTACGGAATTTTGGGCACTGTTCCCAAAATGCTCACCTATTGAAACATCTACCACCTGGCTGGGCTCTTTCCGCATTACCAGGTCCAGGAGTGGCCCTTCCCCAGTTGGACTACCGACATGTTGCTTTCACAAGCCCTCCTGGATGCTCCTTATAAACTCTGCCCCGTCCAAGCCTCTAGCGCTAAGTGAGTCCCAGTCAATATTGGCGAAGTTAAAGTCTCCCATCACAACTCTGTTTCTTTCACTCCTTTTCAAAATGTGTCCACCTATCTGTTCCTCTATCTCCCGCTGGATGTTGGGAGGCCTGTAGTAAACCTCCAACATTGTGACTGCACCCTTCTTATTCCTGATCTCTACCCATATAGCCTCGCTGCCCTCTGACGTGTCTTCCGCAGTACAACTGTGATATTCTCCCTAACCATAAACGCAAATCCTTCACGCCTTTTACATCCCCTCTATCCCGCCTGAAACATTTAAATCCTTGAACGCTTAACTGACAATCCCGTCCTTCCCTCAACAAGGTCCCTGTATTGGCAACAACATCATAGTTTCAAGTACTAATTCAAGTACTAAATTCATCTGCCTTACCTGTTAAACGCCTTCCTGTGGCAGGGACGGGAGGCTTCCAGGGGCCCGGATGGCTTGATCTGCAGAAAGTGCACCCAACTAGAGCTCCTCACAGACCGCATGGTTCGGTTGGAGCAGCAGTTGGATGGACTTACGAGCATGCAGGTGGCGGAAAACGTCAGAGATAGCAGTTATATAAATGTCGTCACACCCAAGATGCAGGCAGAGAAATGGGTGACCACCAGAAAGGGCAGACAGTCAGTGCAGGAATCCCCTGTGGTTATCCCCCTCTCGAACAGGTATACCCCTTTGGATACTGTCGGGGGGGATAGCCTATCAGGGGAAAACAGCAGCAGCCAGAGCAGTGGCACCACGGCAGGCTCTGATGTACAGAAGGGAGGGTCAAAGAGCAGAAGAGCAATAGTAATAGGGGACTCTATAGTCAGGGGCACAGATAGGCTCTTCTGTGGACGTGAAAGAGACTCCAGGATGGTATGTTGCCTCCCTGGTGCCAGGTCCAGGATTTCTCCGAACGGGTAGAGGGCATCCTAAAGGGGGAGGGCAAACAGGCAGAGGTCGTTATACATATTGGTACTAAGAACGTAGGCAGGAATGGGCATGAGGTCCTGCAGCAGGGAGCTAGTTAGAAAGTTAAAAGACAGGACCTCTCAGGTTCTAATCTCGGGATTACTCCCTGTGCCACGTGCCAGTGAGGCTAGATATAGGAAGATAGAGCAGCTAAACACGTGGCTAAATAGCTGGTGTAGGAGGGAAAGTTTCCGGAATCTGGACCACTGGGAGCTCTTCCGGGGCAGGTGTGACCTATATAAGAAGGACCGGTTGCATCTAAACTGGAGAGGCATAAACATCCTGGCCGCGAGGTTTGCTAGTGTCACACAGGAGGGTTTCAACTAGTATGGTAGGGGGGTGGGCACGGGAGCAATAGGTCAGAAGGTGAGAGCATTGAGGGAGAACTAGGGAATAGGGACAGTGGGGCTCTGAGGCAGAGCAGACAGGGAGAAGTTGCTGAACACAGCGGGTCTGGTGGCTTGAAGTGCATATGTTTTAATGCAAGTATTATGGCTAAGGCAGATGAATTTCGAGCTTGGATTAGTACTTGGAACTATGATGTTGTTGCCAATACAAAGACCTGGTTGAGGGAAGGGCAGGATTGGCAGCTAAACGTGCCAGGATTTAGATGTTTCAGGCGGCATAGACGGCGATGTAAAAGGGGTGTTGCGGAGTTGCGCTACTGGTTAGGGAGAATATCACAGCTGTAATACGGGAGGACACCTCAGAGGGCAGTGAGGCTATATGGGGAGAGATCAGGAATAAGAAGAGTGCAGTCACAATGTTGGGGGTTTACTACAGGCCTCCCAACAGCCAGCGGGAGATAGAGGAGCAGATAGGTAGACAGATTTTGGAAAAGAGTAAAATCAACAGGGTTGTTGCGATGGGAGACTTCAACTTCCCCAATATTAACTGGGACTCACTTAGTGCCAGGGGCTTAGACGGGGCACAGTTTGTAAGGAACATCCTGCAGGGCTTCTTAAAACAATATGAAGACGAGAAGGGGTCACGAAAAGTCATTGGCAAATAGGGTTAAGGAAAATCCCAAGGATTTTTACACGTACATAAAAAGCAAGAGGGCAGCAAGGGAAAGGGTTGGCCCACAGATGGATAGGCAATGGAATCTATGTGTGGAGCCAGAGGAAATGGCCGAGGTACTAAATGAATACTTTGCACCAGGATTCACCAGAGAGAAGGGAATGGTGGATGTTGAGTCTGGAGAAGGGTGTGTAAGATAGCCTGGGTCACAATGAGATCCAAAAAGACGAGGTGTTGGGCGTCCTGAAAAATATTAAGGTAGATAAGACCCCAGGGCCTGATGGGATCGACCCCAGAATATTGAAGGAGGCAAGAGAGGAAATTGCTGAGGCCTTGACAGAAATATTTGGATCCACGCTGTCTTCAGGTGATGTCCCGGAGGACTGGAGAATAGCCAATGTTGTTCTTTGTTTAAAAAAGGAAGGAAGGATAATCCAGGGAACAACAGGCCGGTGAGCCTTACGTCAGTGGTAGGGAAATTACTGGAGAGGATTCTTCGAGACAGGAACTACTCCCATCTGGAAGCAAATGGGCGTATTAGTGAGAGGCAGCATGGTTTTGTGAAGGGGAGGTCGTGTCTCACTAAGTTGATAGAGTTTTTCGAAATGGTCACAAAGATGATTGATGCAGGTAGGGCAGTGGATGTTGTCTATATGGACTTCAGTAAGGCCATTGACAAGGTCCGTCATGGTAGACTAATACAAAAGGTGAAGTCACACGGGATCAGGGGTGAGCTGGCAAGGTGGATATAGAGCTGGCTAAGTCATAGAAGGCAGAGAGTAGCAATGGAAGGATACTTTTCTAATTGGAGAACTGTGACTAGTGGTGTTCCGCAGGTATCAGTGCTGGGACCTTTGCTGTTTTTACTGTATATAAATGATTTGCAGGAAAATGTAACTGGCCTGATTAGTAAGTTTACAGACGACACAAAGGTTGGTGGAATTGCGGATAGCGATGAGGGCTGTCAGAGGATACGGGAGGATTTAGATTGTTAGGACACTTGGGCGGAGAGATGGCAGATGGTGTTTAATCCAGACAAATGTGAGGTAATGCATTTTGTAAGGTCTAATGCATGTAGAGCATATACAGTGATTGGTAGAACCCTCAAGAGTATTGAAATCCAGAGAGATCTAGGTGTACAGGTCCACAGGCCACTGAAAAGGGCAACACAGGTGGAGAAGGTAGTCAAGAAGGCATCCGGCATGCTTGCGTTCACTTGCCGGGACATTGAGTATAAGAATTGGCAAGTCATGTTGCAGCTGTATAGAACCTTAGTTAGGCCACACTTGGGGTATGGTGTTCAATTCTGGTCGCCACACTACCAGAAGGATGTGGAGGCTTTAGAGAGGGTGCAGAAGAGATTTACCAGGATGTTGCCTGGTTTGGAGGTCATTAGCTATGAGGAGCGGTTGAATAAACTCGGTTTGTTCTCACTGGAACGAAGGAGGTTGAGGGGCAACCTGGTAGAGGTCTACAAAATAATGAGAGCCTAGACAGAGTGGATAGTCAGAGGTATTTCCCCAGGGTAGAGGGGTCAATTACTAGGGGGCACAGGTTTAAGGTGCGACGGGCAAGGTTTATAATAGATGTACGAGGGAAGTTTTTTACATAGAGTATAGAGGGGTCCTGGAACTCGCTGCCGGAGGAGTTGGTGGAAGCAGGGACGAGAGTGACATTTAAGGGGCATCTTGACAAATTCATGAATAGGATGTGAATAGAGGGATATGGACCCAGGAAGTGTAGAAGAGTGTAGTTTAGTCGAGCAGCGTGGTCGGCAGGGTCTTAGAGGGCCGAAAGGCCTGTTCCTGTGCTGTACTTTTCTTTGTTCTTTGTTCACTGAACCCCTTAATTGACATTGAGAGGGTGAGATAAAAAAGGGTGAGATAAAGACGGTGAGGGAGAAAATGGCGAGGGATCAAGAGAGAGTGAGAGTGACAGAGAAAGTGGGAGATAAGAATGAGAGTGGCTGAGAGAGTGAACAAGATAGAGGGTGAGTGAGAAAGACATTTTGAGGGAAAGTGAGAGACAGAGGATTAAAGAGAAAGAGTGTGAGAGAGTAAGAAGGTGCGTGAGAAAGAAGCTGATGGAGAATGAGAGTGAGCGGTGACGAGGGTGAAAGAGAAAGTGGGTGAGAGAGAAAGATCTTGAGAGATAAATGGGTGGGTGAAAAAGAGGTCAAGAGAGAATGAAGGTGAGGGAGAAAGAGGATGAGGCAGCAGGATGTGAGAGAGAAAGGGGGTGAGAGAGAAAGAGGGCGAGAGAGGAAGAAGGTGAGTGAGAAAGGTGAGAGAGAGAGAGGGTGAGAGAGAAAGTGATTGAGAGAGAAAGAAAATGAAAGAGAACGAGGATGAGACAGAAAGAGGTTGAGAGAGAAGGTGAGTGAGAGGGAAAGGTGAGAGAAAGAGTGTAAGAGAATGAGAGTGAGGGAGAAAGATGGTGAGAGAGAATGAGAAATCACGAGGGCAATGATAATTATAATCTTTATTAGTGTCACAAGGAGGCTTAGATTAACAATGCAACGAAGGTACTGTGAAACGCCCCTAGTCTTAATATTCCGGCGCCTGTTGGGGTACACAGAGGGAGAATTCAGAATGTCCAATTCACCTAACAAGCACATTTTCGGAACTTGTGGGAGGAAACCGGAGCACCCGGAGGAAATCCACGCAGACACGGGAGAACGTGCAGACTCCACACAGACAGTGCCAGAGGGTGAGATAGAGAGAGGGTGAGATAAAAAGAGGGTGGGTGACAAAGAGGGTGACAGAGAATGAGAGTTGTGTTGTTCTCTGCTTTACTTTACCCGGGTGTTTTTGCTGCATAGTGGTGATCAAAGTACAACAACCTTTGTTAACAAACAAATCGACTTTATTGAACGCTGCTAACTGGCTTCGGCACATCCCCCAGAAACATACAGTTGACAAAACAACACGTAAAATACTCTCTTCTACATTTAAACTCACAATGAGTTTAAACTGCTATCTGCTCTCTCTCACTTCAGTCTGTTTTGAACTGACTCGTCATTACTTCTGCTACCACCGTCACTATCATCTGTCCCCCACCCACCCAGGCTTAACATGATCCCTTGTGTTCTTATGGTTCTAGCTCCCTCTAGTGGCTGTCTGTACACGTTTCATTAACCATAACTTCATGTATGATGATACCACGAGCGAGGGAGTAGGAAGGTGAGATAAAGAGTGTGAGGGAGAAAGAGGCTGAGAGACAAAGAGGGTGTGACAAAGAGGCTGAGAGAGAATGAGAGTGAGTGAGAAAGAGGGTTAGAGAGAATAAAGGTAAAATAGAATGAGAGTGAGTGCGAAACAGGCTGAGAGAGAATAGTGAGTGAGAAAGAGGCTGAGAGAGAATAGTGAGTGAGAAAGAGGGTGAGAGAGAAAATGCGTGAGAGAGAATGCGAAAGCAAGAGGATAATGATAATAATGATCTGCATTATTGTCACCAGTAGGCTTACATTAACACTGCAAGGAAGTTGCTCTGAAAAGCCCCTAGTCGCTACATTCCGGCGCCTGTTCGGGTACGCAGATGAAGAATTCAGAATGGCCAATTCACCTAACAAGCACGTCTTTCGGGACTTGTGGGAGGAAACCGGAGCAGACTCCGCACAGACAGTGACCCACGCCCTGGATCATAACCGGGTTCCTGGCGCTGCGAAGCAACAGGGATAACCACTGTGCTACCGAGCCGTGGGAGAGAAGTACCCAGGAAAATTACAATCTGTGTGTGAGCGGCTCTCTTATTTTAAACACAGGCGGTAAATGTTCAATGCTGATCTCGTGCTCACTGTTACACAGACACCTGATCAATGATGTAATTCACTTCAGTCAAATGTTTTTAAACATGTCTGTTTGTATGCATTCCTTTTACCAGCTGACAATAAACCTCTGTTTGGAACTCCAAGGATCTCTTACCAATGAAGCTATTATATTGAGTGGTATCTTGTATAATGGAAGATTGGGTCTCAGTGAAGGCAATCTCTCTGAAGGAAGGTTCAGTGGGGGTAAAAATGCAATCACTTCGAGTGTGGATCACTAATCAGAGTGGAATATCTGACAGCGGTGAACAAATATGACTGGAAGTATCTGCCAGCGTAGAATTCGACTGGATGTGATTTTCTAATAGAACATAGAACATAGAACGATACAGCGCAGTACAGGCCCTTCGGCCCACAATGTTGCACCGACATGGGAAGTCAAAAAACAAAAGCCATCTAACCTACACTATGCCATTATCATCCATATGCTTATCCAATAAACGTTTAAATGCCCTCAATGTTGGCGAGTTCACTACTGTTGCAGGTAGGGCATTCCACGGCCTCGCCACTCTTTGCTTAAAGAACCTACCTCTGACCTCTGTCCTATATCTATTGCCCCTCAGTTTAAGGCTATGTCCCCTCGTGCTAGCCATTTCCATCCGCGGGAGAAGGCTCTCACTGTCCACCCTATCGGACCCCCTGATCATTTTGTATGCCTATATTAAGTCTACTCTTAACCTTCTTCTCTCTATCGAAAACAACCTCAAGCCTTTCCTCATAAGATTTTCCCTCCATACCAGGCAACATCCTGGTAAATCTCCTGTGCACCCGTTCCAAAGCTTCCACGTCCTTCCTATAATACGGTGACCAGAACTGTACGCAATACTCCAAATGCGGCCGTACCAGAGTTTTGTACAGCTGCAACATGACCTCATGACTCCGGATCTCAATCCCTCTACGAATAAAGGTCAACACTCCATAGGCCTTCTTCACAACCCTATCAACCTGGGTGGCAACTTTCAGGCATCTATGTACATGGACACCTAGATGCCTCTGCTCATCCTCACTTCCAAGAACGTTACCATTAGCCAAATATTCCGCATTTCTGTTATTCCTTCCAAAGTGAGTCACCTAAAACTTCTCTACATTAAACTCCATTTGCCACCTCTCAGCCCAGCTCTGCACTTTATCTATGTCCCTCTGTAACCTGCTACATCCTTCGGCACTGTCGACAACACCACCGACTTTAGTGTCGTCTGCAAATTTACTCACCCACCTTTCTGCGCCCTCCTCTAGGTCATTTATAAAAATGACAAACAGCAACGCCTCAGAACAGATCCTTGTGATAGCCACTTGTAACTGAACTCCATTCTGAACATTTCCCATCAACGACCACCCTCTGTCTTCTTTCAGCTAGCCAATTTCTGATCCACATCTCTAAATCACCCTCAATCTCCAGCCTCCGTATTTTCTGCAATAGCCTACCGTGGGGAACCTTATCAAACACTTTACTGAAATCCATATACACCACATCAACTGCTCAACCCTGGTTTACCTGTTCAGTCACCTTCTCAAAGAACTCGATAAGGTTTGTGAGGCATGACCTTCCCTTCACAAAGCCATGCTGACTATCCCTAATCATGTTATTCCTATCTAGATGATTATAAATCTTGTCTCTTACAATCCCCTCCAAGACTTGACCCACAACAGACGTGAGGCTCACCGGCCAATAGTTTCCGGGGTTGTCTCTACTCCCCTTCTTGAACAGAGGGACCACATTTGCTATCCTCCAGTCCTCTGGCACCATTCCTGTAGCCAATGATGACATAAAAATCAAAGCCAACAGACCAGCAATCTCTTCCCTCGCTTCCCAGAATATCCTAGGATAAATCCCATACGGCCCTGGGGACTTATCTATTTTCACCCTGTCCAGAATTGCCAACACCTCTTCCCTACGTACCTCAATGCCACCTATACAAATATTCTGGGTCTCAGCATTCTCCTCCACAACATTATCTTTTTCCTGAGTGAATACTGACGAAAAATATTCATTTAGTATCTCGCCTATCTCTTTAGACTTCACACACAACTTCCCATACCTGTCCTTGACTGGCCCTACTCTTACCCTAGTCATTCTTTTATTCCTGACATACAAAGAGAATGCTTTTGGGTTTTCCTTCATCCTACCTGCCAAATATTTCTCATGTCCCGTCCTTGCTCGTCTTAGCTCTCTCTTTAGATCCTTCCTCGCTACCTTGTAACTATCAAGCGTCCCGACTGAAACTTCACTCCTCATCTTCACATAGGTCTCTCCTCTTAACAAGAGATTCCACTTCTTTGGTAAACCACGGTTCCCTCGCTCGACGCCTTCCTCCCTGCCTGACTGGTACGCACTTATCAAGAACACGCAGTCGCTGTTCCTTAAACCAGCTCCACATATCCAGTGTGCCCAACACTTGCAGCCTACTTCTCCAACCTATCCCCCCAAGTCATGTCTAATGGCATCATAATTGCCCTTCCCCCAGCTATAACTCTTGCCTTGCGGGGTATACTTATCCCTTTCCATCACTAACGTAAACGTGACCGAATTGTGGTCTCTGTCCCCAAAGTGCTCACCTACCTCCAAATCTAACACCTGGCCTGGTTCATTACCCAAAACCAAATCGAATGTGACCTCTCCTCTTGTTGGCATGTCAACATATTGTGTCAGGAAACCCTCCTGCACACATTGTACAAAAAACGACCCATCTAATGTACTCGAACTATATCTTTTCCAGTCAATATTTGGAAAGTTAAAGTCTCCCATAATAACTACCCTGTTACTTTCGCTCTTATCCAGAATCATCTTCGCCATCCTTTCCTCTATATCCCTAGAACTATTTGGAGGCCTATAGAAAACTCCCAACAGGGTGACCTCTCCTTTCCTGTTTCTAACCTCAGCCCATACTACCTCGGAATAAGAGTCCCCATCTAGCATCCTCTCCGCCACCGTAATACTGTTTTTGACTAGCAGCGCCACACGCCCCCCTCTTTTGCCTCCTTCTCTGAGCTTGCTAAAACACCTAAACCCCGGAATCTGCAACAACCATTCCTGTCCCTGCTCTATCCATGTCTCCTAAATGGTCACAACATTAAAGTCCCAGGTACGAACCCATGCTGCCAATTCCCCTACCTTATTTCGTATACTCCTGGCATTGAAGTAGACACACTTCAAACCACCTACCTGAACACTGGCCCCCTCCTGCGAAGTCAATTCTGTGCTCCAGACCTCTATACTCAAAATCTCTCGTACCCTAAAACTACAACCCAGGTTCCCATGCCCCTCCTGTATTAGTTTAACCCCCCCCCCCCCCAAAGAGCACTAACAACCCCCCCCCCCCCAGGATATTTGTGCCCCTCAGGTTCAGATGTAGACCATCCTGTCTGTAGAGGTCCCATCTTCCCCAGAAAGAGCCCCAGTTATCCAGAAAGCTGAATCCCTCCCGCCTGCACCATCCCTGTAGCCACGTGTTTAATTGCTCTCTCTCCCTATTCCTCATCTCATTATCACGTGGCACGGGCAACAACCCAGAGATAACAACTCTGTTTGTTCTCGTTCTGAGCTTCCATCCTAGCTCCCTGAAAGCCTGCCAGACATCCTTGTCCCCTTTCCTACCTATGTCGTTAGTGCCAATATGGACCACGACTTGGAGCTGCTGCCCCTCCCCTTTAACGACCCGGAAAACACGATCCGAGACATCACGTACCCTTGCACCTGGGAGGCAACATACCAAACGTGAGTCTCTCTCGCTCCCACAAAATCTCCTATCTGTGCCCCTGACTATCGAGTCGCCGATAACTAATGCTCTGCTCCTCTCCCCCTCCCTTCTGAGCAACAGGGACAGACTCCGTGCCAAAGGCCCGTACCCCATGGCTTACCCCTGGTAAGTCCCCCCCCCCAAGTATCCAAAGCGGTATACTTGTTACTCAGTGGACCGCAGGGGATCCCTGCACTGACTGCTTCTTCCCAGTCCCTCTTACAGTTACCCATCTATCTCCAATCTTTGATGTAACTAATTCCCTGAAGCTGCTATCTATGACCCCCTCTGCCTCCCGAATGATCCGAAGTTCATCCAACTCCAGCTCCAGTTCCCTAACTCGGTCTTGGAGGAGCTGGAGATGGCAGCACTTCCTCCAGGTAAAGTCAGCAGGGACACTAACGGCATCCCTCACCTCAAACATCCTGCAGGAGGAACATTGCGCTACCTTCCCTGCCATCCCTCTAACCTCCAACCAAGATCTGGTTAATAAATACATTTTTAAAAATTAAAAAATATATATAATAATAATATGGCAATTACCTCACACCAATGGGTCTTATTATTAGGTTAGGAGTGGAATATCTGATCCAAATATCCATCTATTACTCGGACTGTCTGTCCGTGTAGAATAGTATTGTGTATGGGTGAGGGGCTGTCCCGAAATTACTTTTTTCTATTTTGAAATAAGGTATTTTATAGGCGAGTGGATGCTCCATTCTATGGAACGCTCTCTCTGTCTTTGACCTTTGGATTAGATTAAAAACAGGAAGAGTTTGTCTGTGTTTTGCAGATGTTGGATATTTATTGTGTGAAGGAAATATCTCGATATCTCAATTTTCTATTGAGCTGCTCCAACAGGAACAGCTATCACCTGGCATTAAAAAAACTACAACAGTCCAGTATTCCACTAGGTTTTGTGATATCCTTCTCATTTCTATTCATCTGGGATTTAATCCAATGTTTGTTCAAATTTTATGGGTGCGTTGAAACTGTGTTCTTCCTTCGAATGAATCGTGAATATGTTCACCTGAACCCAGAAACACCTCCATTCCATTCAGACCCTTGTTTTTCAAGATCTGATTGGGAGACTTATTGTTCTGATCAAAATGCAGCAGCGGACACTGAGCTGTGGGCAAATTAATTTCCCACTGAAATACCCACTTTGCAAGTTTATAATTGATGGTGAATGTGTGACTGTGCTTAGTTGTATATTTCCTCTAAATTTGGATGTGTTTGTAATCACTGTAATTATCATTCTGCTTCCCGATTCCATATTGTTGATGTAAATGATGATGGGGCGTGATCCCAATTATGTTCCTTGTGGAGCACCACTTCCCACCTTCCACCAATCAGACTAAATCCATTTAACTCCTCTCCCTGTGTGTCTCCAGCTTGCTGTCAATTCTGCTGCTGTGTCCCCTAACGCCACTGGCTCTGACATTACTCATGCGTCTGTTATGCCAGATCTTGCCGACAGCCTTTAGAAAATCGACTGGTTTCACATCTATCATACTAATGGAATCTTTAATTACCTCTAGTTATTGAAATGATTGAATCAAATCTGTCAGGACTGATTGATTTTGGAATATGTGCTGACTGTGTTACTAGATTTTTTACCTCACCATTTTAATTCCAGTTTTCCTATTATTGATATTGTGATTGGGAGATTGCTTTCTGGAATTGTTTAATTTCTGTTTCAAGCATAACAGACACCGTCTGCGGCCTTCCAATTCTTTTGTAATACTCTGATGATAATTGGTGAATAGATAATAGTATCTCTGCTGTTTCTCACTGTCTATTTTATGAATATTTGCGGTTGAAATCCATCCACCTCCAGTAATCTCCCTCTAACTGGACCCCCATCCTTTGGCCTCCTACCTGCTCTTCTTCTTTACATTGAGCTCCGTCAGTGCGACATTGGCCATCTCAATTCCTCCTCCGCCACTTACCCACTCTATCCTGTCTCCCTCTGAACTTGCTCCATTCCTCTCTCATTCCATTCCTCTGGCCTGGTGATCTGATCTGCTCACAAGGGTGGTGCCATTGTTTTTTTTTAAATATTTTTTAAAATTAAAGTTTTGCAAGTTTTTCATAATAAATAGTAATAATCCTAACACAGCTAAATCGATTGAACATTAACATAGTGCAAAAAGAGAATATAAAATAGCAATTGACTAGACGTGACCCCACGCGTCTCAGTCTTCCCATACCCTCCCAATGGAGCACTCACCCCCACTCCCCTGCTGCTGCTGACGTTTTAATTTCCCTGAGAAGCCATAGGACGGTATTATTCCCCCGCTCAACAGCAGCAGCTCTGTACACTTGGCAAAATTATTTACACACATAAGTATGCATCTGTTCGTGTTGTTGTCGTCCCTTGATTCTCCCAGACGTAGTTCGCTGCCGTTATCGTCTCGTTCCGCTTCTGCGCACTGCCGCTTCTGCGCCCTCCAGTCTTCCCCGTTTTCTCTGTTCCTGTGGACGTTAAGTTTGTTAATGTTTCCCTGCCTCCCCACTCCCCCTCCCTGGCTCTCCTCTATTGTTCCATCTCTTCCCTCTACCCCCTCTATCCCCGCTCCTGCCCCCACCCTTGTGGCTCGCCTTTCCTTCCTATTAGGTTTAGCTGTCGTCGTCGTCGTCCCCCCCCCACCTCCCCGCCTCTCTCGGTCTATCTCTCCCTCTCATGATTTGGCTACTCTCCCTTGTATCTTGGCTACCTGGCTATTCTTCTGCTTGTTTGTTGGCCACAAACAGGTCCCAGAACAATTGGGTGAATGGCTCCCACATTCTGTGGAAGCCGTCGTCTGATCCTCGGATGGCGCATTTGATTTTCTCCATTTGGAGAGATTCCGAGAGATCGGACAGGCAGTCAGCAGGTTTGGGCGGTGCTGCTGACCGCCAGCCGAACAGGATTCTACGGCGGGCGATCAGTGAGGCAAAGGCAAGGGCGTCCGCACTCGTCTCCAGGATTAGATCTGGCTTGTCTGAAATCCCAAACACCGCCACTTTCGGGCAAGGCTCCACCCTCACCACCTTGAACATTGCCTCGAAGAAGGCTGCCCAGTACTTCGCAACACTGGGGCAGGACCAGAACATGTGGGCGTGGTTGGCTGGGCCTCCATGGCACCGCTCACACCTGTCCTCCACCTCCGGGAAGAACCTACTCATATGGGTTCTTGTGAAGTGGGTTCTATGTACCATGTTTAGTTGCGTCAGGCTGAGCCTTGCTCAGGTCCAGGTGGAGTTGACCCGATGCAGTGCTTCGCTCAAGAGTCCCCGCCCTATTTCGATCCCTAGGTCCTCCTCACACTTCAATCTTGTTGCCTCCGATAGGGTGTCGGCCCCTTCTACCAGTCGGTCATACATGTCACTACAGTTTTCTTTATCTAGCATGCTTGCGTCCAGTAACTCTTCCAGTAGTGTCTGTCCTGGTGGTTGTGGGTATGTCCCTGTCTCCTTTCGTAGGAAGTTTTTTAGTTGCAGGTAACTTAGCTCGTTCTCCCTGGCTAGCTGGAATTTATCTGTCAGTTCGGCCAGTGTTGCGATCCTGCCGTCCGTGTATAGGTCCCTAACTGTCAGTGTCATTCTGTCCTTTCCCCACCTTTTGAAGGTGGCGTCAGTCAGCGCTGGCGTGAACCTATGGTTGTTGTAGATGGGAGCTTTACCCGACATTCTGGTCAGGCCAATTTGTTGCCGTAGTTGATTCCAGGACTGGAGGGTGGCTATTACCACCGGGCTGCTTTGGTTTGGGATGGGGATGGGCGTGCCACCGTGGCGAGGGCGCGGAGGGAGGTCCACATGCAGGAGGCCTCCTCTTCCGCGCGCACCCACTCGGGTTCTGGCTCTTTGATCCATCCCCGTATTTGCTTGGCCATCGCGGCCCAGTGGTAAAGTTGTAGATTTGGAAGGGCGTTCTTTTTGTGAGACGTTCTTTGTGATCCTAACATTCTCACCGCCCCCCCCCCCATACGAACGCCATGATTAGTTTGTCTTGTGCTTTGAAAAAGACCTTGGGGACGTAGATCGGGGTGGATCTGAATCGGAAGAGGTACCTGGGCAGCACGTTCATTTTGATCGTCTGGACTCTCCCCGCGAGGGAGGGTGTGAGTGTGTTCCATCTTTGCAGGTCCTTTTTTACTTCCTCTGTCAGACTGGTGAGGTACCATTTATTGATCCCTTCCCAGTCATGGGCTATTTGGATCCCCAGGTAGCTAAATTTGTGTCTGCCTTGTTTAAGCGGCAGTCCGGTGCGAGGCCTGGATAGAGTGGACATGGGGAGGATATTTTCACTTGTAGGAAAAACAAGAACCAGAGGACACCATCACAGACTAAAGGGACGATACTTCAAAACGGAGATGAGGAGGAATTTCTTCAGCCAGCGGGTTGTGAAACTGTGGAACTCTTTGAGTGAGAAGACCGTGGAGGCCAGATCACTGAGTGTGTTAAAGGCAGAGATAGATAGGTTCTTGATTAATAAGGCAATCAGGGGTTATGGGGAGAAGGCAGTAGAATAGGGATGTGAAAATATCAGCCATGATTGAATGGCGGAGCAAACTCGATGGGCCGAGTGGCCTAATTCTGCTCCTATGTCTTATGGGTGTGGTCCAATAATTGTGAGTGACGAGTGATGACAATCTCTGGTCTGTTTGTATCTGGTTTGTGAAACCTGGCCAGTCTGAGTTAATCCTGTAAATCAGACTAAAGGAGAAGTGAGTCCTCCCAAAATTATTTGAATTATGAACATTTTCCTACTATTGCCATCAACATCAAACTGACAGGGCTGCAGTGAACAGTTTCCTCCTTCCCGCTCATAATCACCTAGAGGTGATTTGCTACTTCCCTCTCTGTAATGTCTAACTCTGTGGCAACTCCTCTACCAACACTCACCCAGCCACTGCCCATTTCATTGATGCTGAAATCCTGTCCTGATTCAGACACGGAGAATCACTAATTTAGAACATAAGAACATAAGAACTAGGCACAGGAGTAGGCCATCTGGCCCCTCGAGCCTGCTCCGCCATTCACTGAGATCATGGCTGATCTTTGTGGACTCAGGTCCACTCACCGGCCCGTACACCATATCTCCGAATCCCTTTATTCTTTAGAAAGGTATCTATCTTCTTCTCAAAAACGCTTAAAGAAGGAGCCTCAACTGCTTCACTGGCAAGGAATTCCAGAGATTCACAACCCTTTGGGTGAAGACGTTCCTCCTAAACTCGGTCCTAAATCTACTTCCCCTTATTTTGAGGCTATGCCACCTAGTTCTGCTTTCCCCGACCAGTGGAAACAACCTGCCCCCATCTATCCTATCTATTCCCTTCATAATTATATATGTTTCAATAAGATCCCCCCTGCATCCTTCTAAACTCCAATGAGTACAGTCCCAGTCTACTCAACCTCTCGCCATAATCTAATCCCCTCAACTCTGGGATCAACCTAGTGAATCTCCTCTGCACTCCCTCCAGTGCCAATATGTCCTTTCTCAGGTAAGGAGACCAAAACTGAACACAATACTCAAGATGTGGCCTCACCAACACCTTATACAATTGCAGCATAACCTCCCTAGTCTTGAACTCCATCCCTCTAGCAATGAAAGACAAAACTCGATTGGCATTCTTAATCACCTTAAGCACACCAACTTTTTGCGACTCGTGCACCAGCACACCCAGGTCCCTCTGCACAGCAGAATGTTTTAACATCTTACCGTTTAAATAATAATCCATTCTGCTATTATTCCTCCCAAAATGGATAGCCTCACACTTGGCAACATTGAATTCCATCTGCCAGACCCTAGCCCATTTACCTAACCTATCCAAATCCTTCTGCAGACTTCCAGTATCCTCTGAACTTTTTGCTTTACCACTCATCGTAGTGTCGTCTGCAAACTTTGCCACATTGCACTTGGTCCCCAACTCCAAATCATCGATGTAAATTATGAACAACTGCGGGCCCAACACTGATCCTTGAGGGACCCGACTAGTTACAGGTTGCTAACCAGAGAAACACCCATTTATCCCCTCTCTCTGCTTTCTGTTAGTTAACCAATCCTCTACCCATGCTACCACTTTCCCCTCAATGCCATGCATCTTTAGTTTATGCAGCAAGCTTTTGTGTGGCACCTTGTCAATAGCTTTCTGGAAATCCAGACATACCACATCCATTGGTTCCCCGTTATCTACAGCACTGGTAACGTCCTCAACAAATTCTACCAAATATGTCAGACACGACCTACCCTTTATGAACCCATGCTGCGTCTGCCCAATGGGACAATTTCCCTCCAGGTGCCCCGCTATTTCCTCCTTAATGATAGATTCCAGCATTTTGCCTACAACCGAAGTTAAGCTTACCGGCCTATAATTACCCACTTTCTGCCGACCTCCTTTTTTAAACAGTGGTTTCACGTTTGCTACTTTCCAATCCTCTGGGACCACCCCAGAGTCTAGTGAATTTTGATAAAATATCACTAGTGCTTTTACAATTTCCCTAGCCATCTCTTTTAACACTCTGGGATGCATCCCATCAGGGCCAGGAGACTTGTCTACCTTTAGCCCCATTAGCTTGCCCAATACTGCCTCCTTAGTGATTACAATCATCTCAAGGTCCTCACCTATCATATCTTTATGTCTAGTCTCTTCTCCCTTCTCTCCCTGACAGTTCATTTACTGGGAATTGCAATACTGAGTCGGGCAAAGTGTGGCCTCTCTATCTGAAACACTCGCTACCTGGTGGCCATGGCGATGGCGGATCATCTGTTTATTATCAGTAAATCAATACTACTCTGAACAGTGGTTATTATTTTACCTGGAGTTTCCTGAACATTACCCCTGTGTGTTGTATTAAAGCTGCCCTGGGGTCTACAGCCATGGACTGTTCTGTATGGTTCACCCTCACATTCTCCTTTGATCGATTTATGGCCATTCGCTGCCAGAAAGTGAAAATTAAATATTGCACTGGGAAAACTGCGGCTGTGGTTCTGTCAACAAACGGCCTCCTGCTCTGTGTCAAAAAGATCCCCTGGTACTTTGCATTTGAAACTAGACAGATAGTTGACAAAGTCCAATGGTTCCGTCAGACAAAGGGAAGCTTTTCGGCTGACGCCAGGTCGGTTGTATTCAACTGGTTTGAGCGGGATTCAACCCCATTGATCCCATTCTTTGCAATCCTCCTAATCAACGCTCTGACAGTCAGACACATTTTACTCACCAGTCGCGTCCGGAAAACACTGAGAGTTCAGAGTCAGGGAGACAATCGCACAGACCAAGAAAAGAAGAGCAGGAGGAAGTCCATGATCTTACTCTTCAGCATCTCCGGAACTTTTATTCTCCTCTGGACTGTGTCTGTTATTAAATGTTTCTTTATTGATTTGAGAGGGTTAATTTACATCACCCTTCCTGAATATAATTTCCAACAAGTCAGACATATTCTGGTGGCTTTAAGTTGCTGCTCAAACACAATTATTTATGTGATGACTCGGTCCAGGTTCTTGGAGCAGATCAAGATCGCGGTGAAATATCCGATTACATCAATTATTAAATTTATCAATAAATAAAACTGTCTGGCAGGCCCCTGTCAATCAGGAGCTCCAGCCACTGATTGGCAGCCCCTCAGCCAATCAGGAGCTCCAGCCGCTCACTGACAATCTCTCAGCCAATCAGGAGCTCCATCTGCAGACAGATAGTCACCCCAGCCAATCGGAAGTCGCTTTAAGGCCTCTGAAGCCAATCAGGAGCACGAGCTGCCGACTAAGAGCCCTCACTTCCCTTTCCTATCTCAATTAATGCTTCCACCAATTTATCTTCATCGGGGAGAAAGGTGGAGACACAGAGGAAAAGATGAGAGAATTCTACTTTCAAAAACTCAGTAAAGTGAAAGAAAATGTCTCCCGGTGTGGTGTTCATTGTGTTGCTTATTTCAGGACGGTTAGCGTAGTGTTCACAAAGACCATAAAACAGCTTTACCGTAAACACAGCTTCACTAATCACTTGGATTCGACACGTAACCCTAAAGAATACACAAGTGATTAATAACATCTAACAACACTCAACTACTGCTAATCGCACTGTTTAATCCCGGCCAATACACTGACTGTCTGGCTGTCCTATGACACTTTCCGATGCCTCGATGACCCTCGTGCATCTGCGGCAGAATCCCTAAATGTCAGCTGGCAGGAATTACTATCCTATTTCCCTTGAGCAGGAAACCACCGACTGTAGAAAGATCATCTCTTACATCTCAAAAGGCAGATTGACATCCAGCAGACCATCTTTCTTTTAGGTATTGTTTCACCTTCTGGAGCGTCACATCCTTTTCAGTTTCCGCTGTTATAGTCTGTAGTTTGCGGTAAGACACTGGCAGTATCTTGTTAAATAGACGAGCTTAAGATTCCACGGTTTGGGCTATCTCGGGTTCTGATGTTTCAGCATCAGTGGTTGCTTTGGTCGTTCACAACATCTAATTCTTCCCTGGACTCTTCATCTTGAAATTGAGTGAATCCTTTCAACTAGCTGCAATCGTTCACACGCATCCACTCTAATTAATGATGATTCCTCAACCTCTACCATCTCAAAGTCGATGGGTATCTCGATGTTCCCATTCTTAACAACGAGGACAGTAGGAACCTCTTGTGACTATTGTGTTACCTTTATAATCTTCGAGCCGACAAGTGGATTGTGTTATTAATGATTTGTCAATCGCTTGCTTTAAAGATCGGTAGGTGATAATATTTGTGTGTGCTCCTGTGTCAAACTTAAATGGTATAATTTCTCCATTTATAGAGACAGTCCACTCCTTAATTAACTTCCAAAGTGCTTTTTCTTTCGAAGCAGTAAATCAATATTAGTGATAGCTTCTATCATAAAGGTATCCGAAAGTGAATATGGTGAGCAATCCTCCCTACCCACTGCGATGTTGGATTTTGTCTCTGCACTCCGTACACTTTGTATCCGTCCGAAATCACTGTAGGACTTTTTAAAATTTGGTTACTGGAATAGTTGCTGATAAACGACACTGTGCTGCTAAGTGCTGCAAAGTGGTTCAGTTTGCCACACTTGGAAAAAGGCAAATTAATGCGGATGCTGTAATCAAAAACCAAAGAGAAAGTGCTGGAAAATCTCAGCAGGTCTGGCAGCCTCTGTAGGGAGAGAAAAGAGCTAACGTTACGAGTGCAGATGACCCCTTGTTAAATCCAAAAGACAGAGAAAGTGGGAAATATTTATATTGTGGAGAATGAAAGATGAGCCATAGCCACAGAAACCCATGGAAACGGGGGTTCTAATGGCCAGAGAAATCAGGGGGAAAGAGTGCGAATGGCAGTCCCCAGAGAGAACAAAAACTGTGAAAGCAGAGAAACTAACATCAGAGAGTAAACTGTGACAGGTGTAGAAGTGGGAGGGGGGGGGGGGGGGGGCTTTGATAAAGCGTAACCTGGACTCGAAACGTTAGCTCTTTTCTCTCCCTACAGATGCTGCCAGATTTGCAGAGATTTTCCAGCATTTTCTCTTTCGTTTCAGATTCCAGCATCCGCAGTAATTTGCTTTTATGTAGAAGTGGGGGGACGGGAAGGGGGAAGCAAAGGTGAGAAATGGTATGAAAATGTGGATAAGATAAGGGGGTAACTATATACAAAGAAAGATAAGAAAAAAAGAAATGGTAAAAGACAATTAAACTAAAATGGGATGAAAACAAATGGGTCGAGGTGGGGTAGAGCTAATCATCAGAGGGGCTGTTTAGCACAGGGATAAATCGCTGGCGTTGAAAGCAGCCCAAGGCAGGCCAGCAGCGCGGTTCGATTCCCGTAACAGCCTCTCCGAACAGGCGCCGGAATGTGGCGACTAGGGGCTTTTCACAGTAACTTCATTTGAAGCCTATTTGTGACAATAAGCGATTTTCATTTCATTTCATTCATTTCATCTGAAGTTGTTGATTTCGATGTTGAGACTGGAAGGCTGTCGCGTGCCTCATTGGAAGATGAGCTGTTGTTCATCCAGTTTGCGTTAGCTTCACATTGCAGTAGGCCAAGGACAGACATGTGGGCATGGGAGCTGAGTCTTGGGTTAAAATGGCAAGCAATGAGAAGGTCAGGGTCCTGAATGCGCACAGTCCAAAGGTGATAAGCAACACGCTATATCCTTCCGGTCTCAACATCGGATTCCGCACTTCAGATGATTAGCTCTACTCTAAATACACTGAACGACTGATAATCTCACGACTGGTTTAAACCATAATCTAACCTTACTTACAGAGTAAGCATCTTTCTTCTCTCCTTCACTATTTACCACATGCGTACATTCCTTTACCCTGTCCTTGCCCTTCATAATCTCCTCGCCGCTTCTTTTTTTCCCCACCTGGTTTTCACTGCCCCTTCTCGCCGCGCCCCCTCCCCCCCCCCCCCCCCCCCCACCCCGCCCCGGGACTTCCCTCACTCTCCTCTCCTCTATCAAGTCTTGGCTGCTTTTCCCTGGCTCCTGGCAACTTATTTATTTATTCGTTTGTTAGCTGAAGTGGGCTCTATGAACCATTTTTAGCTGCGTTTGATTGTCTTGCGCATGTGGAGGTGGAGTTGACCCTGTGCAATGCTTCGCTCCAGAAGCCCCATCCGCTTGGAAGCCCCATGTCTTCCTCCCATTTCCTCCCATCTCCTCCTCGTCGTTTCCAGTTAGGTGTCGGCCATCTCCAGCATTCGCCCGTCCATGTCACCACAGTTCCCTCTGCTTAAGATGTCTGCGGCCAATAGCTCTTCTAATCGTGTCTGTCGTGATGGTCGTGGGTACGTCCTTGTCTCCTTCCGGAGGAAGATTTTAAGCTGCAGGTATCTAAGTTTGCTTCCCGTAGCCAGGTGGAATCTCTCCGTCAGTTTGTCCAATGTTGTGACCCTACCGTCAGTGCATAGGTCGCTGACTGTCAGTGTCCCCCGCCCTGTCTCCGTCTTTTAAAGGTGACGTCGGGGAGTGCTGGCGTGAATCTGTGGTTATTGCAGAAAGGGGCTTTGTCGGATATTTTGGTCAGTCCGAATTGCTGCCGTAGCTGGTCCCAGGTCTGGAGGGTGGCGACCACCATTGGTCTGCTGAGTGTTTCTTGCGTGGGGATCGGAGTTCCGCCGTGGCGAGGGCACAGAGAGAGGTGCCCATGCAGGAGACCTCCTTCACGCGCAACCACTCGGCTTCTGGCTCCTTTATCCATCCCATCACGGTTTCCGTGGCAACTGACCATGTGGTAGTATTGTAGGTTTGGGAGGTTTAGTCGCTCCTGGATTTTGTTTTCTGTAGGACCTTCTTTATGATGCTAGCATTCTGCCACCCCCCCCCCCTCCGCCCCAATCTCTCCCCCCATACAAACGCCATGATTAGGTTGTCCAGTGAGTTGAAAAAGGCCTTGGAGATATAGATGGGGATAAATCTAAGTAGCCAGATGTACCTGGGCAGCACGTTCACTTTGATCATCTGTACTCTTCACGCCAGGGAGAGGCGAGAGTGTGTTCCACCTCTAGAGGACCTTTTTTACTTCCTCTGTCAGACTGGTCAGGTTCCATTTGTGGACCTCCGTCCAGTCATGAGTGATGTGGATCGTCAGATAGTGGAATTTGTGACGGGCTTGTTTAAACGTCAGTCCCACCAGTGCTGCCCCTCTCCATTGTGGGTTGACTGGGAACATCTAATTTTGCTTATGTTGAGTTTGTAGCCCAAGAAGGCATCAAACTCTTTCAGAGCACAATGATTCCGCCCATGCTGCTTTGTGTGTGGCGATGTTGAGGAGCAGGTGATCCACGTCGAGTAAGACTCTATGCTCTCTGCCTCCTCTTTGGAGCCCCCTCCGAATTTCTGCTGGTCTGAGAGCGATCGCTGGTGGTGCCATCGCTCGGGCAAACAGCAGCGGGGACAGTAGGCACCCCTGCCTGTTGCCCCTGTGCAGCTGGAAGTACTGGGAGCTGATGTTATTCCTCTGTACGCTCGCCATGGGAGCGTTGTATAGGATTACCATGCAGGCGGTGTACCCTGATCCGAGCCCGAACCGCTCCAGTACCTCGGTGAGGTAATGCCACCCGATTCTGTCGAATGCCATTTCTGCGTCCAGGGAGACGATCAACTCTAGTGATCTCTCCCCAGATGGGGTCATAATCACGTCCATCAGGCGCCTAATGTTCGAGGTTAGTTGTCTACCTTTGATGAAGCCCGTTTGATCCTCTGTGACCACCTCTGGACCGCAGTTCTCCAGCCTCTTTGCTTGAATCTTGGCCAGTATTTCGTCGTCTCGGTTAGTAACGAGTTGGGTCTGCAGGACCCGCATTCTGTTGGGTCTTTTTCTTTTTTAGGTATTCGCCAGATTGAGGTTTGTGCTAACGTAGGTGGCAGTGTGCCCCTCGCCAGCGAGTCTGTGAACATCTCCCGCAGGTGTTGTCGTGAATCTTCTGTAGAAGTCAGCTGGGAACCCATCTTCTGCCGGTGCCTTCCCCGCCTGCATGGAGCGAATACTCTCCATGATCTCTCCCAGTTCCAGGATCAATTTTCTTCTCTCCCCCCAAAACTGGCATGTGCAGTTCATGGAGGAACTGTTACACCCCCGAGTGCCCTGCTGGGGGCTCCAAGGTTTACAGTCCCCGCTGAAAGGCTTCGAAGGTTTTGTTGACCTTTTCTGGGTCTGTTTCCAATGTGCCTCTGTTGTCTCTAAATTGCGTGATGTATCCAGGTTGCCTGCTTGATCAGCTGATGTGCCAGCAGGGGGCTGGCTTTGCCACCGTGTTTGTATAGGGTCCCCTGTGCATTGCGGAGTTGGTGAAATGTTTTCCTCATGGAGAGCAGGTTAAAGTCCATTTGTCGCACTTTCCTCTCCGCCAAGAGCTCTACAGTCGGGGTCTCGGAGTGTTTCCGGTCTACCTCCAGTATGGAGTCGACCTGCTGCTGACTAGGTAAGTGTATCCTTTAAGAACTCTTACCCTCACAGGAGAAGGCCAGTCGATTTCAGCGGGAGCGGTGCGCAAGTGATTTCTGGGAGGTAAGTGTATCCTTTAAAAACACTTACCTTCACAGGAGCAGGCCAGTCGATTTCAGCGGGAGCGGGAGCGGTGTGCAAGTGATTTCAGGGAGGTAAGTGTATCCTTTAAAAACACTTACCTTCACAGGAGCAGGCCAGTCGATTTCAGTGGGAGCGGTGCGCAAATAATTTCTGGGAGGTAAGTGTATCCTTTAAAAACACTTACCTTCACAGGAGCAGGCCAATCGATTTCAGCGGGAGCGGTGTGCAAGTGATTTCAGGGAGGTAAGTGTATCCTTTAAAAACACTTACCTTCACAGGAGCAGGCCAGTCGATTTCAGCGGGAGCGGTGCGCAAGTGATTTCTGGGATGTAAGTGTATCCTTTAAAACCACTTACCTTCACAGGAGCAGGCCAGTCGATTTCAGCGGGAACGGTGTGCAAGTGATTTCTGGGAGGTAAGTGTATCCTTTAAAAACACTTACCTTCACAGGAGCAGGCCAATCGATTTCAGCGGGAGCGGTGTGCAAGTGATTTCAGGGAGGTAAGTGTATCCTTTAAAAACACTTACCTTCACAGGAGCAGGCCAGTCGATTTCAGCGGGAGCGGTGCGCAAGTGATTTCTGGGAGGTAAGTGTATCCTTTAAAAACACTTACCTGCACAGGAGCAGGCCAGTCGATTTCAGCGGGAGCGGTGCGCAAGTGATTTCTGGGAGGTATGTGTATCCTTTTAAATCACTTACCTTCACAGGAGCAGGCCAGTCGATTTCAGCGGGAGCGGTGTGCAAGTGATTTCAGGGAGGTAAGTGTATCCTTTAAAAACACTTGCCTTCACAGGAGCAGGTCAGTCGATATGAGCGGGAGCGGTGCGCAAGTGATTTCTGGGAGGTAAGGTTATCCTTTTAAAAAAACACTTCTCTTCTGTTTTATTTTTTTCGACCCGCAGACTTCTGGGAAGACACCCCCTCCACCCCCCCACCCCCCCCCCCCCCCCCCAACCAATAAATTCTGGTGGGGAGGAAACCCGATACACTACACGTGTAGTGTCTCCCACCCGCCCTTCTCCTCTAACCTAATAATAAGACCCATTGGTGTGAGGTAAGTGCCATATTATATTATTATTATATTATATTATTAGCATTGTGCAGGTCAAGGTTCGGAGGTGGAGGAGCAGTCTCTGTCAGTGAGAGAACCTGAGAACATCTAAGACACTCAGAAGGTAAGAAGGTAAGTAAGTGATTATTACTCATTTGTACTTTTATACCTTTTTCAAATTGTGTGTGTCGGGGGAAACTGAAGTGACATCACAGAAAAGCTGTGACCTGAGTGGCTGGTTGCGAATCTACGCTAAATTTAAAAAATTAAGCATTCGTAACTAATTAAACATAATTACTTAATTATAATTTAGAGGGGTATCTAAGCCAGAGATCGGAGAGTACTATATTTAGCTTTCGCATTTCTATTAGAAATTTAGTGCTAGGAAACAGATAGTTAACAGTAACTTTGAAATTTTTAAAAATATATATATTTTTAAAAACAATTTTTTTTAGATTTTAATTTTAATTAATTGACGCAATGTCAGTTAGAGGGGTGCAGTGCTCTGACTGTGAGATGTGGCAGGTCCGGGAGGCTGCCAGCGTCCCGGATGGCTTCATCTGCAGAAAGTGCACCCAACTGGAGCTTCTCAGAAACCGCATGGTGCGGTTGGAGCAGCAATTGGATGCACTTAGGAGCATGCAGGTGTCGGAAAGCGTCATAGATCGCAGTTATGTAAATGTGGTCACACCCAATGTGCAGGCAGAGAAATGGGTGACCACCAGAAAGGGCAGGCAGTCAGTGCAGGAATCCCCTGTGGTTGTCCCCCTCTCGAACAGGTATACCCCTTTGGATACTGTCGGGGGGGGGGGGGGTGTAGCCTATCAGGGGAAAACAGCAGCAGCCAGAGCAGTGGCACCACGGCTGGCACTGATGTTCAGAAGGGAGGGTCAAAGCGCAGAAGAGCAATTGTAATAGGGGACTCTATAGTCAGGGGCACAGATAGACATATCTGTGGACGTGAAAGAGACTCCAGGATGGTATGTTGCCTCCCTGGTGCCAGGGTCCAGGATGTCTCCGAACGGGTAGAGGGCATCCTGAAGGGGGAGGGCAAACAGGCAGAGGTCGTTGTACATATTGGTACTAACGACATACGCAGGAAGGGGCATGAGGTCCTGCAGCAGGAGTTCAGGGAGCTAGGCAGAAAGTTAAAAAACAGGACCTCTAGGGTTGCAATCTCGGGATTACTCCCTGTGCCACGCGCCAGTGAGGCTAGAAATAGGAAGATAGAGCAGCTAAACACGTTGCTAAACAGCTGGTGTAGGAGGGAGGGTTTCCGTTATCTGGACCACTGGGAGCTCTTCCGGGGCAGGTGTGACCGATATAAGAAGGACGGGTTGCATCTAAACCGGAGAGGCATAAATATCCTGGTCACGAGGTTTGCTAGTGTCACACGGGAGGGTTTAAACTAGTATGGCAGGGGGGTGGGCACGGGAGCAATAGGTCAGAAGGTGAGAGCATTGAGGGAGAACTAGGGAATAGGGACAGTGGGGCTCTGGGGCAGAGCAGACAGGGAGAAGTTGCTGAACTCAGCGGGTCTGGTGGCCTGAACTGCATATGTTTTAATGCAAGAAGTATTAAGGGTAAGGCAGATGAACTTAGAGCTTGGATTAGTACTTGGAACTATGATGTTGTTGCCATTACAGAGACCTGGTTGAGGGAAGGGCAGGATTGGCAGCTAAACGTTCCAGGATTTAGATGTTTCAGGCGGGATAGAGGGGGATGTAAAAGGGGAGGCGGAGTTGCGCTACTGGTTCGGGAGAATATCACAGCTGTACTGCGGGAGGACACCTCAGAGGGCAGTGAGGCTATATGTGTAGAGATCAGGAATAAGAAGGGTGCAGTCACAATGTTGGGGGTTTACTACAGGCCTCCCAACAGCCAGCGGGAGATAGAGGAGCAGATAGGTAGACAGATTTTGGAAAAGAGTAAAAACAACAGGGTTGTGGTGATGGGAGACTTCAACTTCCCCAATATTGACTGGGACTCACTTAGTGCCAGGGGCTTAGACGGGGCGGAGTTTGTAAGGAGCATCCAGGAGGGCTTCTTAAAACAATATGTAGACAGTTCAACTAGGGAAGGGGCGGTATTGGACCTGGTATTGGGAATGAGCCCGGCCAGGTGGTAGATGTTTTAGTAGGGGAGCATTTCGGGAACAGTGACCACAATTCAGTAAGTTTTAAAGTGCTGGTGAACAAGGATAAGAGTGGTCCTATGATGAATGTGCTAAATTGGGGGAAGGCTAATTATAACAATATTAGGCGGGAACTGAAGAACATAGATTGGGGGCGGATGTTTGAGGGCAAATCAACATCTGACATGTGGGAGGCTTTCAAGTGTCAGTTGAAAGGAATTCAGGACCGGCATGCTCCTGTGAGGAAGAAGGATAAATACGGCAATTTTCGGGAACCTTGGATAACGAGAGAGAGTGTAGGCCTCGTCAAAAAGAAAAAGGAGGCATTTGTCAGGGCTAAAAGGCTGGGATCAGACGAAGCCTGAGTGGAAAATAAGGAAAGTAGGAAGGAACTTAAGCAAGGAGTCAGGAGGGCTAGAAGGGGGTCACGAAAAGTCATTGGCAAATAGGGTTAAAGAAAATCCCAAGGCTTTTTACACGTACATAAAAAGCAAGAGGGTAGCCAGGGAAAGGGTTGTTCCACTGAAGGATAGGCAAGGGAATCTATGTGTGCAGCCAGAGGAAATGGGCGAGGTACTAAATGAATACTTTGCATCAGTATTCACCAAAGAGAAGAAATTGGTAGATGTTGAGTCTGGAGAAGGGTGTGTAGATAGCCTGGGTAACATTGTGATCCAAAAAGACGAGGTGTTGGGTGTCTTAAAAAATATTAAGGTAGATAAGTCCCCAGGGCCTGATGGGATCTACCCCAGAATACTGAAGTAGGCTGGAGAGGAAATTGCTGAGGCCTTGACAGAAATCTTTGGATCCTCACTGTCTTCAGGGGATGTCCCGGAGGACTGGAGTATAGCCAATGTTGTTCCTCTGTTTAAGAAGGGTAGCAAGGATAATCCAGGGAACTACAGGCCGATGAGCCTTATTTCAGTGGTAGCGAAATAACTGGAGATAATTCTTCGAGACAGGATCTACTCCCATTTGGAAGCAAATCGACGTATTAGTGAGAGGCAGCATGGTTTTGTGAAGGGAGGTCGTGTCTCACTAACTTGATAGAGTTTTTCGAGGAGGTCACTAAGATGATTGATGCAGGTAGGGCAGTGGATGTTGTCTATATGGACTACAGTAAGGCCTTTGACAAGGTCCCTCATGGTAGACTAGTACAAAAGGTGAAATCACACGGGATCAGGGGTGAGCTGGCAAGGTGGATACAGAACTGGCTAGGCCATAGAAGGCAGAGAGTAGCAATGGAAGGATGCTTTTCTAATTGGAGGGCTGTGACCAGTGGTGTTCCACAGGGATCAGTGCTGGGACATTTGCTCTTTGTAGTATATAGAAATGATTTGGAGGAATATGTAACTGGTCTGATTAGTAAGTTTGCAGACGACACAAAGGTTGGTGGAATTGCGGATAGCGATGAGGACTTTCAGAGGATACAGCAGGATTTAGATTGTTTGGAGAATTGGGCGGAGAGATGGTAAATGGAGTTTAATCCGGACAAATGTGAGGTAATGCATTTTGGAAGGTCTAATGCAGGTAGGTAATATGCAGTGAATGGTAGAACCCTCAAGAGTATTGAAAGTCAAAGAGATCTAGGAGTACAGGTCCACAGGTCATTGAAAGGGGCAACACAGGTGGAGAAGGTAGTCAAGAAGGCATACGGCATGCTTGCCTTCATTGGCCGGGGCATTGAGTATAAGAATTTGCAAGTCATGTTGCAGCTGTATAGAACCTTAGTTAGGCCACACTTGGAGTATAGTGTTCAATTCTGTTCGCCACACTACCAGAAGGATGTGGAGGCTTTATGAGGGTGCAGAAGAGATTTACCAGAATGTTGCCTGGTTATGGAGGGCATTAGCTATGAGGAGCGGTTGAATAAACTCGGTTTGTTCTCACTGGAACGAAGGAGGTTGAGGAGAGACCTGATAGAGGTCTACAATATTATATGGGGCATAGACAGAGTGGATAGTCAGAGGCTTTTCCCCAGGGTAGAGGGGTCAATTACTAGGGGGCGTAGGTTCAAGGTGAGAGGGGCAAGGTTTAGAGTAGATGTACGGGGCAAGTTTTTTACGCAGAGGGTAGTGGGTACCTGGAAGTCGCTACCGGAGGAGGTGGTGGAAGCAGGGACGATAGTGACATTTAAGGGGCATCTTGAAAAATACAGGAATAGGATGGGAATAGAGGGATACGGACCCAGGAAGTATAGAAGATTGTAGTTTAGTCGGGCAGCATGTCGGCACTGGCTTGGAGGGCCGAAGGTCCTGTTCCTGTGCTGTACATTTCTTTGTTCTAGCCACTCCCTCATCCCTGTCCCATAGTGCCTTCAAGGCAGTCAATTCTCCTCTAAGAACGTGGAGGGTTAGACCTCCCCGTTTTAATTGTTTTTTTGTATATTCAGTTATGGCCTGTGACACTGTCTCGCTGAAAGCCATGTCGCCCAGTAGGGCCGTGTCCAACCTCTATGCGGGCATTGGGCCCTGCCCGTCTCCAACCTCAGATCCATGTAATGTGGAGTGTGGTTAGAGATTACAATCGCAGAGTATTCCGCCATGACCAGTCCCATGGCCGGAATGGTAGGTCTGTCCAACCCAACCCTTCCTTACCCACAGTCGGTCCTTCTCTCTCAGGTGTGTCTCTTGGAGGAACACTATGCCAGTTTTCATGTTTCTTAGGTGGGTGAAGACTCTGGATCTTTTCACTGGGCCGTTAAGCCCCCGGCCATTACAGGTGAATCTTGCGCTCCACCACTTTGTGCGCTGATCAGTTGTCCGACTGTCCCCGTTCCTGGCCCATTCCACTCCTGCTGCCTGCTCGGCCCCTGGACTGGACTTTTCAGGGCATTTGTCACTCTTTTTCTTTCTTCCCGCGTCTTACTGTAGAGTTTTCTGGCGAGTTTTCACTAAAAAGTGCCTGTTTTGCAGGTCCACGGGAGAACAGCCACCTGATGTGCGACTGCTCAGCACATCGTCGTCACCTGAAGGCCCGGCCAATCGTTTTAGTTTTGGGCGTGTCCACAGAGTGCGCCATTGCACGCAGTTTTCTTTGTTATGACACAGTATTAATGGCGTTAGCCACCTTTCCCATTTTCGCGCTCTTTTCCTTTGCCACGAACTCGGCATATTCGCTTGATGCCTATTCGCTGACCTTACACAAATTAATAGCTTCTTCAATCGATAAATCCGGTCGTCTTAGCACTTTCCCGCGCAAACGTTCATCATTTATCCAGAAAACGACCTGATCACGCAGCATCGAATCAGAGGCTGAGGAAAAATTATAGGACTGCGCTCGCAACTTGCGATCTGTGAAGAAGCAATCTACTGACTCTCCTCTTAACTGCAGTCTTTTCGGGAGCGCAGTACCCTTCAAGCATATTCACATGACACACTCGGTGAGTTTTCCATCTAGGTTCACCACTGGTAACAATATTAAAACGTTATCTCCACAGGCAAAACTACGACCTTTGGATTTCTTGTCCGCTACCCGTTTCATCACATTTTGTGCAACTTTTAAATGCTGTCCAGCCAATTCACCTGCTCTGTTTAATCGTTCCCTAAAATTTGACACGTAATCCAATAATGTAATTTCCGATTTCTCACTCACCAATTTTTCCTTAATCAATGTCAGTGCTCCTCTTACCTCATGACCAAAAATTAGGTCAAAAGGACCGAATTTGGTTGACTCATGAGGTGCATCCCTCATTGCAAACAGTCCGAATAGAATTCCTTCATCCCAATTCGCTGGATCATCTTGGCAATTCACCCTCAACATTGTCTTTAATGCCTGGTGCCACCTTTCTAACGCTCCCTGCGATTCTGGATGGTGCGCAGTTGATTTAACTTATTTGATTCCTAAGCTATCCATAACTTCTTTGAATAACCTTGAAGTAAAATTTGATCCTTGATCCGATTGGATTTCTGTGGGTAGTCCATATCTAGTAAAGAATTTAAGTAACCTCTCCACAATTCTTTTAGCTGTAATATTACGTACTGGAATGGCCTCTGGAAACCTAGAAGACACATCCATTAGAGTCAAATGATATTGATTCCCACTTTTCGTTTTAGGAAGCATTCCTACACAATCAATTAGGAGCCTTGTGAAAGGTTCCTCAAATGCTGGAATGGGTATTAAGCGCGCTGGTTTTATACTGCTTAAGGTTTCCCTATCACTTGACATGTGTGACCTGATTGACAAAATTGAACTACATCTTTATGCAGTCCAGGCCAATAAAATATTTCTGGATTTTAGTTTGAGTTTTCCTTATTCCCAAATGACCTCCCATTGGTACTTCATGTGCAACTCGCAACACCTGCTTTCTATACCCCACTGGCAATACTGCTTGATGAACCTCTGCCCATTTTACATCCGCTTGCATACGTAGAGGCTAGTTTAGCACAGTGGGCTAAACAGCTAGCTTATTATTGCAATACAAGGCCAGCAGCACGGGTTCAATTCCCGTACCAGTCTCCCCGAACAGGCGCCGGAATGTGGCGACTAGGGGCCATTTACTGAATTGCACTGTTTATGCAGTCTGGTTACGGTGCGGCACTGTTTACATGAATTCTGTTTAGTGCAAGGCACCGTTTACAAAGACTGCTTACAGTAGGGCACTGTTAATGTAGAGCTCTGTTTATGAAATTAAAAAATGAAAATCGCTTATTGTCAGAAGTAGGCTTCAAATGAAATTACTGCGAAAAGCCCCTAATCGCCTGTTCGAGAAGGCTGGTACTGGAATTGAATCGCGCTGCTGGCCTGCCTTGGTCTGCTTTCAAAGCCAGCGATTTAGCCCTGTGCTATAGACTGTTTACTATGTGCCACAGTTTACATAGAGAGCCTACTGAAGGGCACTGTTTATCTAGAAGGCTTACTGTATGGCACGGTTTATACAGGCTATTTACTCTCTTTACATAGACTCTTTTGCGACACTCTTTACATAGACTCTGTTTACTGAAAGGCACATTTTATCTCGACTGTTTACTGTCGGGCACTAATCTCACAGACTGTTTTCTGTCGGACACTGTTTACATACACTAATAACTTGAGGGCACTGTTATAGACTGTTTACTGTATGGCACTGTTTATAAAGACTCTGTTTATTGCAAGGCACTGTTAACATAAACTGCTTACTGTCGGGCACTGTTTACATAGACAGTTTAATGTAGGACACTGTGTACATCGTCTGTTTACTGTAGGGCACTGTTTACGCAGACTGTTTGCAACAGGGCACTTTTTATATAGACTGTTTACGTAGGGTGCTGTTTATATAGACTTTGCTTACTGTAAGGCACTGTTGCCATAGACTGTTTACTGTCGGCACAGTTTCGATAGGCTGTTTGCAGTAGAGTACTGCTTACATGGACTCGGATTTCTGTATGTCGGGAACTCTTCACACAGACCCTGTTTACTGTCGGGCACTGTTTAAATAGACTGTTTACTCCAGGACACTGTTTATATAGACTGTTTACTGTAGTACAGTGGTTACAGAGACCGTTTACTGTAGGGCACTGCTGACAGAGACTGTTAACTGTAGGGCACTGTTTATATAGACTGTTTACTGTCGGGCACTGTTTATATAGACTGTTTACTGTATGGCACTGTTTACACAGACTCTGTTTACTGCAAGGCACAGTTTACATCGACTACTTACTGTAGGTCACTGTTTATATAGACTGTTTTGTGTAGGACACTGGTTCCATAGACTGTTTAACGTCGGATACTCTTTACATAGACTGTTTACTAAAGGGCACTCTTTATGTAGACTGTTTACTGTATGGCACTGTTTACATAGAGTCTGTTTACTGCAAAGCATTGTTACATAGACTACTTACTGTAGGACACTGTATATATAGACCGTTTACTGTCGGCCACTGTTTCCATAGACTGTTTAATGTAGGGCACTGTTTATATAGACAGTTTACTGAACGGCACTGTTTACAAAGACAGCTTACCGTAGGGCACTGTTACTGTATGGCACTGTTTATATAGACTGTTTACTGTCGGGCACTGTCTATTTAGACTGTTTACTGTAGGACAGTGGTTACATAGACTGTTTACTGTAGGGTACTGTTTACATAGACTAGTCACTGTGGGGAAGTTTGCATTGACTTTTCAGCGTAGGGCACTGTTCATAGAGACTGTTTACTCTTGGTCACAATTTACAGAGTCAGGTTACTATAGTGCAATGTTTACATAGACTGTTTACTGTAGGGCACTGTTTCTAGACTGTTTACTGTCGGGCACTGTTTATATAGACTGTTTACTGTATGGCACTGTTTACATAGACTATGTGTACTGCAAGGCTCTGTTTCCATAGACTACTTACTGTAGGACAGTTTATATAGACTGTTTACTGTCGATTCGACAACTGTTTCCATAGACTGTTTACTGTATGGCACTGTTTATATAGACTGCTTACTGTAGACCACTGTTTACATAGACTGTTGACTGTAGGGCACTGTTTATATAGACTGTTTACTGTAGGGTACTGTTTACATAGACTGTTTACCGCCGGGCACTGCTTAGATCGTAAGATGTCTTACAACACCAGGTTAAAGTCCAACAGGTTTGTTTCAAACACTAGCTTTCGGAGGTGTGGAAGGAGCAGTACTCCTCAAGCTAGTGTTTGAAACACACCTGTTGGACTTGAACCTGGTGTTGTAAGACTTCTTACTGTGCTCACCCCAGTCCAACGCCGGCATCTCCACATCACTGTTTAGATAGACTGTTGACTGTAGAGTACTGTTTACATAGACTGGGTTTACTGTATGTAGAGCACTCTTTATACAGACTCTGTTCACTGTAGGGCATTAATTACATAGACTGTTTACTGTAGGGCACTGTTTACATAACTGTTTGCACCAGGGCACTGTTTATATTGACTGTTTACTGTAGGGTGCTGTTTAGATAGACTTTGTTTACAGTCGTGCACTGTTAGCACATACTCTATTACTTTAGGGCACTGTTTACATAGACTGTTTACTGTGGGAAACTGTTTACATAGACTTTTCAGCGTAGGGCATTGTTTATGTAGAGTGTTTACTGTTGGGCACAGTTTACAGAGACTGTTTTCTGGAGTACAATGTATACATAGCCTGTTTACTGTAGGCCACTTTTTACATAGACTGTTTACTCTATGGCACTGTTCATATAGACTGTTTACTGCATGGCACTGTTTACATAGACTCTGTTTACTGCACGGCACTGTTTACGAAGGCTGCTTACACTAGGGCACTGTTACTGTAGTGCACTGTGTATATAGACTGTTTAATGTAGGGCATTGTTTATATAGACTGTTTACTGTAGGACACCAATTACATCGACTGTTTTCTGTAGGACACTGTTTACATATACTAATACATTTGGTGCACTGTTGATAGAGACTGTTTACTGTATGGCACTGTTTATATAGACTATGTTTACTGCAAGGCACTGTTTACATGGACTGCTTACTGTAGGGCACTGTTTACATAGACTATGTTTACTGCAAGGTACTGTTTACATGGACTGGTTACTGTAGGGCACTGTTTACATATACTCTGCTTACTTAAGGGCACTGTTTACATAGACTGTTTACAGTAGGGCATGGTTTACATTGACTGTTTTCAGCAGGGCACTGTTTACATAGACTGTTTACTGGAGGGCACTGTTTATATAGTCTGTTTCCTGTAGGCCACTGTTTACATAGCCTGTTTACTGTAGGGCACTATTTATATAGACTGTTTACTGAATTACACAGTTTATGCAGTCTGTTTACGGTGCAGTACTGTTTAAATAAAATCTGTTTACTGCAAGGCACCGTTTACAAAGACTGCTTACAGTAGGGCACTGTTAATTTAAGGCTCTGTTTATGAAAGTAAAAAATGAAAATCGCTTATTGTCAGACGTAGGCTTCAAATGAAGTTACTGCGATAAGACCCTAGTCGCCGCATTTCAGCGCCTGTTCGAGAAGGCTGGTAGAGAAATTGAACCGCGCTGCTGGCCTGCTTGGTCTGCTTTCAAAGCCAGCAATGTATCCCTGTGCTCTCGACTTTTTACTGCCTGCCACTGTTTACATAGACAGCTGACTGAAGGGCACTGTTTATCTGGAAGGCTTACTGCATGGCACGGTTTATACAGGCTACTTACTGTGCGACATTCTTTATATAGACTCTGTTTACTGAAAGGCACTGTTTATATCGACTGTTTACTGTCGGACACTAATCTATAGACTGTTTTCTGTAGGACACTGTTTACATACACTAATAACTTGAGGGCACTGTTATACACTGTTTAGTGTATGACACTGTTTATAAAGACTCTGTTTTTTACAAGGCACTGTTAACATAAACTGCTTACTGTCGGGAACTGTTTACATAGACAGTTTAATGTAGGGCACTGTGTACATCGTCTGTTTACTGTAGGGCACTGTTTACAAAGACTGTTTGCTGCAGGGCACTGTTTATATAGACCGTTTACTGTAGGGCACTAATTTCATAGACTGTTTTCTGTAGGACACTGTTTACATACACTAATAACTTGAGGGCACTGTTATAGACTGTTTACGGTATGGCACTGTTTATAAAGACTGTTTATTGCAAGGCACTGTTAACATAGACTGCTTACTGTCGGGCACTGTTTAAATAGACAGTTTAATGTAGGGCCCTGTGTACATCGTCTGTTTACTGTAGGGCACTGTTTACACAGGCTGTTTGCAGCAGGGCACTGTTTATATAGACAGTATAGGGTTAAGGAAAATCCCAAGGCTTTTTACACGTACATAAAAAGCAAGAGGGTAGCCAGGGAAAGGGTTGACCCACTGAAGGATAGGCAAGGGAATCTATGTGTGGAGCCAGAGGAAATGGGCGAGGTACTAAATGAATACTTTGCATCAGTATTCACCAAAGAGAAGGAATTGGTAGATGTGGAGTCTGGAGAAGGGGGTGTAGATAGCCTGGGTCACATTGTGATCCAAAAAGACGAGGTGTTGGGTGTCTTAAAAAATATTAAGGTAGATAAGTCCCCAGGGCCGGATGGGATCTACCCCAGAATACTGAAGGAGGCTGGAGAGGAAATTACTGAGGCCTTGACAGAAATCTTTGGATCCACGCTGTCTTCAGGGGATGTCCCGGAGGACTGGAGAATAGCCAATGTTGTTCCTCTGTTTAAGAAGGGTGGCAGGGATAATCCCGGGAACTACAGGCCGGTGAGCCTTACTTCAGTGGTAGGGAAATTACTGGAGAGAATTCTTCGAGACAGGATCTACTCCCATTTGGAAGCAAATGGACGTATTAGTGAGAGGCAGCACGGTTTTGGGAAGGGGAGGTCGTGTCTCACTAACTTGATAGAGTTTTTCGAGGAGGTCACTAAGATGATTGATGCAGGTAGGGCAGTAGATGTTGTCTATATGGACTTCAGTAAGGCCTTTGACAAGGTCCCTCATGGTAGACTAGTACAAAAGGTGAAGTCAAACGGGATCAGGGGTGAACTGGCAAGGTGGATACAGAACTGGCTAGGCCATAGAAGGCAGAGGGTAGCAATGGAGGGATGCTTTTCTAATTGGAGGGCTGTGACCAGTGGTGTTCCACAGGGATCAGTGCTGGGACCTTTGCTCTTTGTAGTATATATAAATGATTTGGAGGAAAATGTAACTGGTCTGATTAGTAAGTTTGCAGACGACACAAAGGTTGGTGGAATTGCGGATAGCGATGTGGACTGTCTGAGGATACAGCAGGATTTAGATTGTCTGGAGACTTGGGCGGAGAGATGGCAGATGGAGTTTAACCTGGACAAATGTGAGGTAATGCATTTTGGAAGGGCTAATGCAGGTAGGGAATATACAGTGAATGGTAGAACCCTCAAGAGTATTGAAAGTCAAAGAGATCTAGGAGTACAGGTCCACAGATCACTGAAAGGGGCTACACAGGTGGACAAGGTAGTCAAGAAGGCATACGGCATGCTTGCCTTCATTGGCCGGGGCATTGAGTATAAGAATTGACAAGTCATGTTGCAGCTGTATAGAACCTTAGTTAGGCCACACTTGGAGTATAGTGTTCAATTCTGGTCGGCACACTACCAGAAGGATGTGGAGGCTTTAGAGAGGGTGCAGAAGAGATTTACCAGAATGTTGCCTGGTATGGAGGGCATAAGCTATGAGGAGCGATTGAATAAACTCGGTTTGTTCTCACTGGAACGAAAGAGGTTGAGGGGCGACCTGATAGAGGTATACAAAATTATGAGGGGCATAGACAGAGTGGATAGTCAGAGGCTTTTCCCCAGGGTAGAGGGGTCAATTACTAGGGGGCATAGGTTTAAGGTGAGAGGGGCAAAGTATAGAGTAGATGTACGAGGCAAGTTTTTTACGCAGAGGGTAGTGGGTGCCTGGAACTCACTACCGGAGGAGGTAGTGGAAGCAGGGACGATAGGGACATTTAAGGGGCATCTTGACAAATATATGAATAGGATGGGAATAGAAGGATACGGACCCAGGAAGTGTAGAAGATTGTAGTTTAGTCGGGCAGTATGGTCGGCACGGGCTTGGAGGGCCGAAGGGCCTGTTCCTGTGCTGTACATTTCTTTGTTCTTTGTTCTTTGTTCTTTGTTTACTGGAGGGTGCTGTTTATATATACCTTGTTTACTGTAAGGCACTGATGCCATAGACTGTTTACTTTCGGGCTCAGTTTTGATAGACTGTTTACTGTGGAGTACTGCTTACATAGACTCGGTTTACTGTATGTAGGGCACTCTTCACACAGACCATGTTTACTGCAGGATACTGTTTATATAGACTGTTTACTGTAGTACAGTGGTTACATAGACTGTTTACAAAGACTGCTTTCTGTAGTACAATGTTTACATAGACTGTTTGCTGTAGGACACTTTTTATATAGACTGTTTACTGTCGGGCAGTGTTTATCTGGACTGTTTACTGTAGGCCACTGTTTACATAGAATGTTTACTGTCGGGCACTGTTTCTATGGACTGTTTACTGTAGGCCGCTGTTTACATAGGCTGTTGACTGTAGCTCACTGTTTATCTAAACTGTTCACAGCATGGAAATGTTTATACAGGCTGTTTACTGTGCGGCACTGTTTACATAGACTCTGTTTATTGCAAGGCACTATTTACAAAGACTGCTTACAGTCGGGCACTGTTACTGTAGGTCACTCTTTACGTAGACTGATTACTGCAGGGCACTGTTTAAAAAGACTGTTTTCTGTAGGACACTGTTTACGTGCACTATTAACTTTAGGGCACTGGTGATAGAGACTGTTTACTGAATGGTACAATTTATATAGATTATGTTTACTGCAAGGCACTGTTTACATAGACTGCTTACTGTATGGCACTGTTTATATACACGGTTTACTGTAGGGTACTGTTTACATAGTCTGTTTACTGTAGGGCACTGTGTACGTAGACTGTTTACAGTAGGGTACTGTTACACTGACTGTTTACAGCATCCACCGTTTACATAGACGGTTTACTGTAGGGCACTGTTTATATAGACTGTTTTCTTTAGTGTACTCTTTATAGAGACTGTTACTGCACAGCACTGTTTACACAGACTGCTTGCAGCAGGGCACTGTTTATATAGAATGTTTACTGTAGAGTACTTTTGATGTAGATTCGGTTTACTGTATGTAGGGCACTCTTCACATAGGCTCAGTTTACCGTAGGGCACTGTTAACGTAGACTTTGTTTACTGCAGGGCACTGTTTACATAGACTGTTAACTGTCGGGCACTGTTTGGACAGACTGTTTACTGTAGAGTACGATTTACATAGACTCGGTTTACTGTAGGGCACTGTTAACGGAGACTTTGTTTACTGCAGGGCACTGTTTACAAAGACTGTTAACTGTCGGGCACTGTTTGGACAGGCGGTTTACTGTAGAGCTCGGTTTACATAGACGCGGTTTACTGTGTAGGGCACACTTCACAGAGACTCTGTTTACTGTAGAGCGCTGTTTTCATAGACTGTTTAGTGTAGGGCGCTGTGTACATAGACTGTTTGCTGTGGGAAAATGTTCACACAGACTGTTCAGCGTAGGGCACTGTTTATATAGACTGTTTACTGTAGAACACTGTTTACAGAGACTGTTTTCTGTAGTACAATGTTTACGTAGACTGTTTCCTGTCGGGCACTGTGTATATCGACTTTTTCCTGTAGGGCACTGTTTATAAAGACTGTTTACTGTCAGGCACTGTTTATATAGACTGTTTACAGTCGGGCAATGTTTATACAGACTGTTTACTGTCGGCCACTGTTTGCACAGAGTGTTTACTGTAGGGCACTGTTTATATAGACTGTTTACTGCCAGGCACTGTTTATACAGGCTGTTTACTGTGCGGCACTGTTTACATAGACTCTGTTTACTGCCAGGCACTGTTTATACAGGCTGTTTACTGTGCGGCACTGTTTACATAGACTCTGTTCACTGCAAGGCTCTGGTTACATCGACTATTTACTGTAGGTCACTGTTTATATAGACTGTTTACTGCAAGGCACTGTTTACATAGACTCTGTTTACTGCAAGGCACTGTGTAGACTGTTTACTGTAGGACACTGTTTATATAGACTGTTTGCTGTCGGCCACTGTTTCCATTGACTGTGTACTGTAGTGCATTGTTTATATAGACTGTATACTGCAAGGCACTGTTTACAAAGACTGCTTAAAGTAAGGGTCTGTTACTGTAGGGCACTGTTTATATATACTGTTTACTGTAGGGTACTGTTTATATAGACTGCTTACTGCATGGCACTGTTTATACTGGCTATTTACTGTGCGGCACTGTTTACATAGACTCTGTTTATTGAAAGCCACTGTTTATATAGACTGTTTATTGTAGGGCACTAATCTCACGGACTGTTTTCTGTAGGACACTGTTTACAGACATTAATAACTTTAGGGCACTGTTGATATATACTGTTTACTGTATGGCACTGTTTATAAAGACTGTATATTGCTAGGCACTGTTAACATAGACTGCTTACTGTCGGCACTGTTTACATGGACAGTTTACTGTAGGGCACTGTGTACATCGTCTATTTACTGTAGGGCACTGTTTATACAGATTGTTTGCAGCAGGGCACTGTTTATGTAGATTGTTTACTGTAGGGTGCACTTTATATAGACTTTGTTTACTGTAGGGCACTGTTGCCATAGACTGTTTACTGTCGGGCACAGTTTAGATAGACTCTTTCCTGTAGCGTACTGCTTACGTCGACTCGGTTTACTGTATGTAGGGCACTCTTCACACAGACCCTGTTTTCTGTCATGCAATATTTACATAGACTGTTTACTGCAGGACGCTGTTTTCGTCGACCGTTTACTGTAGGGCACAGTTTATATTGACTGTTTACAGTCGGGCACTGTTTATATAGTCTGTTTACTGCAGGACAGTGGTCACATTGACTGTTTACTGTAGGGCACAGTTTACATAGACCATTTACTGTGCAGAACTGTTCACACAGACTGTTCAGCGTAGGGCACTGTTAATAGAGACTGTTTACTGTAGGGCACTGTTTACAGAGACTGTTTACTGCCAGGCACTGTTTATACAGGCTGTTTACTGTGCGGCACTGTTTACATAGACTCTGTTTACTGTAGGGCACTGTTTATACAGGCTGTTTACTGTAGGGCACTGTTTATATAGACTGTTTACTGCCAGGCACTGTTTATACAGGCTGTTTACTGTGCGGCACTGTTTACAGAGACTGTTCACTGCAAGGCTCTGGTTACATCGACTATTTACTGTAGGTCACTGTTTATATAGACTGTTTACTGCAAGGCACTGTTTACATAGACTCTGTTTACTGCAAGGCACTGTGTAGACTGTTTACTGTGGGAAACTGTTTACATAGACTGTTTGCTGTCGGCCACTGTTTCCATTGACTGTGTACTGTAGTGCATTGTTTATATAGACTGTATACTGCAAGGTACTGTTTACAAAGACTGCTTAAAGTAAGGGTCTGTTACTGTAGGGCACTGTTTATATATACTGTTTAGTGTAGGGTACTGTTTATATAGACTGCTTACTGCATGGCACTGTTTATGCTGGCTATTTACTGTGCGGCACTGTTTACATAGACTCTGTTTATTGAAAGCCACTGTTTATATAGACTGTTTATTGTAGGGCACTAATCTCACGGACTGTTTTCTGTAGGACACTGTTTACAGACATTAATAACTTTAGGGCTCTGTTGATATAGACTGTTTACTGTATGGCACTGTTTATAAAGACTGTATATTGCTAGGAACTGTTAACATAGACTGCTTACTGTCGGCACTGTTTACATGGACAGTTTACTGTAGGGCACTGTGTACATCGTCTATTTACTGTAGGACACTGTTTATACAGATTGTTTGCAGCAGGGCACTGTTTATGTAGATTGTTTACTGTAGGGTGCACTTTATATAGACTTTGTTTACTGTAGGGCACTGTTGCCATAGACTGTTTACTGTCGGGCACAGTTTAGATAGACTCTTTCCTGTAGCGTACTGCTTACGTCGACTCAGTTTACTGTATGTAGGGCACTCTTCACACAGACCCTGTTTTCTGTCATGCAATATTTACATAGACTGTTCACTGCAGGACGCTGTTTTCGTCGACCGTTTACTGTAGGGCACAGTTTATATTGACCGTTTACTGTCGGGCAATGTTTATATAGTCTGTTTACTGCAGGACAGTGGTCACATTGACTGTTTACTGTAGGGCACAGTTTACATAGACCATTTACTGTGCAGAACTGTTCACACAGACTGTTCAGCGTAGGGCACTGTTAATAGAGACTGTTGACTGTAGGGCACTGTTTACAGAGACTGTTTTGGGTAGGACACTGTTTCCTTCGACTGTTTTCTGTAGGGCATTGTTTACATAGACTGTTTAATGTCGGGCACTGTTTATATAGACTGTTTACTGTAGGGCACTGCTAAAAAGACTGCTTAATGTAGGGCACTGTTTTTATAGACGCTGTTTACTGCAAGGCACTGTTACATAGACTGTTTGCAGCAGGGCACTGTTTATATAAACTGTTTACTGGAGAGTACTGTTTACATAGACTCGGTTTACTGTATGTAGTGCACTCTTCACATAGACTCACTTTACTGAAGGGCACTGTTAACATAGACTTTGTGTACTGTAGGGCACATGTTAGGTAGACTGTTAACTGCCGGGCAATGTTTAGATAGACTGTTTACTGTCGAGTACGGTTGACATAACTCGGTTTACTGTATGTCGGGCACACTTCACATAGACTATGTTTACTGTAGAGCACTGTTTTCATAGACTGTTTACTGTAGGGCACTGTGTACATAGACTGTTTATTGTTCTATGAATAGCTGCATCCAACTAATTTATATCACCATATAATGAATTATAATTCCTTTCAACATTCATAATCCTTTGTAATGCTATCCAATATTTTGTTAACTTTCCCAGCAATAAGAATGTTTTAGAACACTTTATACTTATTAATCCTTTATGATATCTGTGAAGATGATATGATTACAATGTTACCCATTCACAAAATTAGAATCACAAAATAATGCAGTGCAGAAGTGACCGTTCGACCCATCGCGCCTGCACCAACGCATGAAAAACACCTTGTGCACCATATAGTTTCCACTGGAGCCAAAGCTGTTGCTTGTTCGGGTGAATAGAACCACGAAGAATGATGTGAATGTAACCATGCCACCGGAGAACAAGGACCTCTGTAAATAAGCGCGTGTTCACATACATAAACTTGGAGAGAATTTTGCAGTTCAGATTCCAGCCTACATTTGCTCAGTCATGGGATGTTCACTCTTTCTTCTAATCGAGCGAATTCACCGTCCCATTGTGAAATTAGTTAAAGTGCAGTTTAACCTTTATTTCATGTGTTGATGATGTTATAAAACGTTTTTTACTGTCCTGGTGTTTTTGGCAATATTTATATCGCTTCATTATTTCCTCAAATCTCTGCTCTGTTCTCTCGGCTCAAAGAGATTCACTTTATGTCTCCAACTCTGATGTTGGACTGGATTATTATTATTTGCGCTGAATATGTTGAACATATGTCTCTGGCTCAGCAAATATAATCGGAGATACAGGGGACTGATCAAGTTTCATGTTGATGACCAAAACAGTTCAGAAACATTCACTCACGATTGTGCTATCACCGATTGATGGTGAAGCGTTTCAATCATTCCCCAGTAACGAAGTTCAGTTGATCTGGCAGATCAATCTATTAATGGGTTATCTGTACAATAAAATCATGTTGTCTATGTGTAGCTGATATAGCTCAATGTGACTGAAACAGGCGGATAACCAAATAATGAATACAGCATATGCAAAAGCTAATTCGGACTGCAAATTGATGCCAGCTACCTGTATCATAATCCAGTCAATCCCCTCACATCGCCTCATTCCCGAAACCCTGTAATGTAGTTTCGATCATCAAGTTCCCTTTTCTAAATATGAGTGCTTTCAACTTCCACAACACATTGTCACTGAGAGTAGTGGTTATTGCCACTCGCAGAATAAAGTAAAGATATTCCTCATATGTCCCTGCCACTCTTGGCGAAGTAAAAAGCTATATCATCTCGCCTTTGTACCAGCAATGGCAGCAGCATGTTCTGTTGTTTACTTTATACAATGCTGTAATAATCGTGCCTCCCTCTCTGACGACTTCCCACAATCATTTCCCTTCAAGCGAAACAACCTAAATTTCTCCAAACAAACCTTGTAGCTGCAAATGTATCATTACTTTACCTATTCTTGCAGACCTCGTCTCCACCCTTTCAAAGGACCATATATTCGTCCTACTTTGCGCTCACCAGATCTGGATGCGACACAAGGTGTGGAGCAAGGTGAGTTTTTAGCAGCTTCCACATAACGATCCCATTTTTAAAAATACAACAGAGTTCCACATATTTTCTAGTTAATCACAGATTACATACGCGGTTCTCATTATTTGGACATGATACTCAATCGACATTCGTTCCATGGACTCCTTTTCGTCCTGTGCCTGCCTGTCGGCATCTTTTCTCGTCATCTGTGGTCATTTTTAAGCATTTACTTTCCATTTTCTTGTCCAAGTCAGTTTGTAACTGAATGGTATCATTCCACAAGGAGCTGTGGAATTTGCCTTAATTTGTTGAAGCGGTTCCCTGGTCAGAAGGAGCTGACTCATTTTCTATTTTCCTCTATAATAACAGGAGGGTCTTCCCTCATCGCCAAATCTTTTTTTGTTATGTACATTTAGATTACCTAAATATTTTTATTTCCAATTAAGGGACACTTCAGCGTGGCTCATCCACCTAACCTGCACATCTTTGGGTTGTGGGGGTTTACCCCAAGTATATAGGGGGAGAATTTGCAAACTCCACGTGGTCAGTGACCCAGGGTGGGGATTCGAACCCAGGTCCTCAGCGCCGCAGTCCCAGTGCGATCCACTGCGCCACATGCTTCCATAGAATCGCCAAACTTAACTGTATCCAACACTTCGGTAAAGGCCTTTACTCAGACGGGTCGCTGCTTGAGGGAATGCGGCACACTGAGGACAGAGGAGGTCTTCTGTGACTTAACAAATCAACACTCTTCACAGCGATCGCCAGGGTGAGAGGCAGATGGACAAAATGAGAGACGGCATGAGAGGTTAATGGCAGGGAAAACAGAGAGAGATGAAGATATCAAGACGGAACTAAAAGGACAAAGAGAAGAATGCAAACCATGCACATTGAAGACGGCAGAGGAATGTAGAGATAAACACGTAGAGAGATAGCGTGAGTGCGGAAATCAGACAAGTCACTCAGAGATTGATAGTAGAGCTGGAAAGAGTTACAAAGTTATGAGGTGGTGGTCAGACCGCAAAGGAAAATAGGAATGAGTAACGCGAGGGAGTAACGTGTCGTGTTAGACAAATAGGAGAAGAATAGAACGAAGACAGCTACAGAAATAAGACACACTGACTGAATTTAGCTCCAGTCAGAAGCTCAATTTGAATATTCTAAAGAAAAGCAGAGTATAGTTGTGTTAATTTATTTGACCGACATCAGACCACAGTCCAGATCAATGGTGGGCACGTTTGAATACGAAGCTCGAGACCATCCAAGACAAAAGTAGCGCACTTGATTGGAATGCCTTCCACAAGCATTCATTCCCTCTGCCACCTATACACAGTGGCAGCTGTGTACCATCTATAAGATGCACTGCAGAGAATCACCGAAGCTCCTTCCGCAGCACCTTCCAAACCAGTGACGTCTACCACCTACAAGGACAAGGGGAACAGACACCCGGGAACACCACCAACTGCACGTTCCCCTCGTTCCTCCATTCATGATGGCCTACTGAACATCTCATTGGAATTACTCTCATCCTCAAAGATAGTTCCCCTTCGACACATTTCCCATATACCTCGTTCGCCACACCTGCTGTCACGGCAGTGTTTATCTCAGGTCTCAAAGTTGCTGCTTGAGCTGAAGTCTGACCTGTAGTATTCTCCACTTCTGTTCCCATTTCAGAATACACTTTCTGATCTCCAACAAGTCCCATGGACTTTTCCAACAACTTCCAATATCCCGAACAGACGTGTCCCACCTTATAGCAATGGGAACACCTCAGCTTTCGAGTCTAATTTCCACCCTAATTACCTTTCAGTCTGGTCTGAGGATGCGATCTCAGAGCGTTGCCAGCTGTCCATTCCTTACCTTGGCGTCCTGCCTTGCTTTAATTGTCTCACCTCCTTCCCATTCAAAGGGGTGACGGAACAAAGATTTAAATTTATGGATCAGCTTATTGTCAGCCATCATTGCTGGCTGTCGGGCGGCCATAACCCTTTTGTCTTCAAGATGGATTCTGATCAGGGAAGGGCATGAATCATAAATTATTCCAAGAGAATGATTTCTGTCAGAGGCCCATAGGCAGTTTGATCCCCCAATTCTCCTTTCCACCTATTACAATTGCTCTGCTTAACCCTTTCACAGGGAACATATGTCAGTCCCACTTATTTCCTGAAATTCAGAAACTTTTGGCGATTTGCGTCCGTGAGCAATCAGTGTGACCCGAGATCACCTATTGTCCACTTTCAGTGGTGGTTATGAGCAGAGCGGTCTCACAGAAGGGGGCTCTCGTTTATAAAATTTCGTTAAGACTCTTTAACCGCAACAGCCGTGAACCAAAAGGACAGAAATTTAGCAAACCCCCCCCCCCCTTCCCCGCCCCCCCCCCCCCCCCACCGCATGAACCACAGGGCCAAACAACATGCCGAGGAACATGCAACCCGGCCGGAAAAGCAGCAAAACTGAGGAGAGCGATCCCTCAGCTTTGGAGAAGGGATGACCCCGTGGCGACACGGAGCAGCGACGGATGACCTCACGGAATTTCCAGTGCAGACACAGGCAGATGTAACATGCTGAGTTTCATTCCCTCCGAGTTCCAGAAGCACAGGGCGACAATGCAGGTAGACGTCATGGCAGGCGTGGGGGCGGCAGTGGAGGCCGCGATGATCCCATGAAGGAGGCTTGAGGCCCAAGAGGTAACCACACGAGACCTCGAGAAAGTCGCCACACATCAGGGGGATCGGATTGCGGATCTGGAAGCCGAGGTGGCGTGGCTGGCCAGGTCTTAGAAAGGGCTGAGGGGAAATGGCGATGACGAGGAAAACAGCTCAAGTCGACAAAAGCTGCAGATCGTGGGACTTCCAGAGGGATCGGAGGGAGGATCCCAGTCGAATAGGGAGCAGCGATGCTCGGGAAGCTGGTGAGCGAGGAACATTTCGCCAAAGCCGCGGAGGTAGACCTCGCTCACATATAGTTCCGGCAATGGCCCAAGGCGCCAGGATAAGGAGCGGATCCTGAGGATGGCGATAAGCAGGAAAGGATGCAAATGAGAAGGACAATCCATTCGCCTGTACGTGGACATTGGAGCAGACCTGGCCAAGCGCTGGGCAGAATTTAACAGCTCCGAATCCTGACTGTATAACAGCAAGGTGCAGTTTGGCATGCTCTACCCCACGAGCTATGGGTCAGCTAGCAGATAAAGGACCACTATTTCGCCAACGCGAAGGAGGCCACCAAGTTCTTGCAGAAAAGTGAACATAGAAACAGCAGTAGAAGGGATTGATTATAGCGTGGCATTTAGGGACTAAAGAGGGACAGAGGTGAGCACATGAGGGAGTGAGGAGGGCGGGAACCGGGAGAGACGTTAACGGTGTTAAATGCCGATGTCACAAAATGCAGATTCGTAGACAACGGATGGAAAGATTAGCTCCTTGCCAAGAAATTGCCTGCTCGTGTTTCGAGGCTGTTACTGTGGGGAAAGATTGCATAGGTTGGCGCTCTGAACTCTAAGAAAGAACAGGCTGGTGGGCGAACTGATAGAGCTGTTGGAAATTCTGAGAGAGGCTTCAGCGGAGATAGAGAAAAACAACAATTCCACTTGTGGGGGAGAGAAATGACTGAGAGTCCATCAATATCATAGAGATTATCATACATCCAATCGGCGGAGCTCAGGTGCAAGGTCTTTGAACAGAGTATGGGGTGAATGTTGACCGAGCTCCCAAAGGAAAAGATCCTGGTGAATAAAGATGTTCCATTTCAGTGGGGAAGCTGGATTAGCACATGGAGGAATGTATAGAATGTATATGTTGATGGGTCGAGACAAAGAGGAGGTGGAAGGAGTTACCAGTAGAACATAAAATTACCGTACTCCCCAGGACCAGAGATGCAAATCTGACTCGAAGAGACAGGCGGGGAGACGCAATTGGGTGAGACTGTTACTAAAATATAGACATCGAATTTTGGCGATTTTTAGTTTGGTATATTTTTGTTGAATTCCGAACAAGTTAATGTGTTGCGGGTGAAGGTAACACAACCAACGCACTGAATTATGGGCATTTCTCTGGACCCAGGCTATTAGAATAGATGGCATTGAGGTACGTAGGGAAGAGGTGGCAATTCTGGACTGGCTGAAAATAGATAAGTCCCCGGGGCCTGATGGGATTTATCCTAGGATTCTCTGGGAGGCCAGGGAAGAGATTGTTGGGCCTTTGGCTTTGATTTTTATGTCATCGTTGGCTACAGGAACAGTGCCAGAGGACTGGAGGATAGCAAATGTGGTCCCTTTGTTCAAAAAGGGGAGTAGAGACAACCCCGGCAACTATAGGCCGGTAAGCCTCACGTCTGTTGTGGGTAAAGTCTTGGAGGGGATTATAAGAGACAAGATTTATAATCATCTAGATAGGAATAATTTGATCAGGGATAGTCAACATGGCTTTGTGAATGGTAGGTCATGCCTCACAAACCTTATCGAGTTCTTTGAGAAGGTGACTGAACAGGTAGACGAGGGTAGAGCAGTTGATGCGGTGTATATGGATTTCAGTAAAGCGTTTGATAAGGTTCTCCACGGTAGGCAATTGCAGAAAATACGGAGGCTGGGGATTGAGGGTGATTTAGAGATGTGGATCAGAAATTGGCTAGCTGAAAGAAGACAGAGGGTGGTGGTTGATGGGAAATGTTCAGAATGGAGTTCAGTTACAAGTGGCGTACCACAAGGATCTGTTCTGGGGCCGTTGCTGTTTGTCATTTTTATCAACGACCTAGAGGAGGGCGCAGAAGTGTGGGTGAGTAAATTTGCAGACGACACTAAAGTCGGTGGTTTTGTCGACAGTGCGGAAGGATGTAGCAGGTTACAGAGGGATATAGATAAGCTGCAGAGCTGGGCTGAGAGGTGGCAAATGGAGTTTAATGTAGAGAAGTGTGAGGTGATTCACTTTGGAAGGAATAACAGGAATGCGGAATATTTGGCTAATGGTAAAGTTCTTGGAAGTGTGGATGAGCAGAGGAATCTAGGTGTCCATGTACATAGATCCCTGAAAGTTGCCACCCAGGTCAGGTTGATAGGGTTGTGAAGAAGGCCTATGGAGTGTTGGCCTTTATTGGTAGAGGGATTGAGTTCCGGAGTCAGGAGGTCATGTTGCAGCTGTCCAAACCTCTGGTACGGCCGCATTTGGAGTATTGCGTACAGTTCTGGTCACCGCATTATAGGAAGGCTTTGGGGCGGGTTGAGAGGAGATTTACCAGGATGTTGCCTGGTATGGAGGGAAAATCTTATGAGGAAAGGCTGATGGACTTGAGGTTGGTTTCGTTAGAGAGAAGAAGGTTAAGAGGAGACTTAATAGAGGCATACAAAATGATCAGGGGGTTAGATAGGGTGGACAGTGAGAGCCTTCTCCCGCGGATGGAAATGGCTGGCACGAGGGGACAAACTGAGGGGTAATAGATATAGGACAGAGGTCAGAGGTAGGTTCTTTACGCAAAGAGTAGTGAGGCCGTGGAATGCCCTACCTGCTACAGTAGTGAACTCGCCAACATTGAGGGCATTTAAAAGTTTATTGGATAAACATATGGATGAGAATGGCATAGTGTAGGTTAGATGGCTTTTGTTTCGGTGCAACATCGTGGGCTGAAGGGCCTGTACTGCGCTGTATCGTTCTCTGTTCTATGTTCTATGTAACAGCAATGATGTCGTTGGATTTAGCACCATTGACGTTTGATGCAGTTTGTGGAGTCTGGTCCCTACACCACATTTTCAGCAGCGATAACCGCGTGTTGCGGATCTTGCCCTTTCAAGGCAGAGCAGTGCGGTAGTAACTTTACTAAGTACCTATCAGATACCCAACAGGACGCCCTCATCCAAGATGTGCACCTCGTTCAATTTTCCAGTGCGCAACTTTTAAACACTGCACGTAACTTCCGCAACATGAGCATTTTCACAATGCTTTGCGAGTACAGAGTTCCCCAGCGCCTAATCGGTGTCAATCCCAGAGTACCAGTGAACTGGTTAATGTCCAGTACGCTGCAGCAGCTGTTTCCCAGATCAGACCTCTTCATTGCTCATTCAGAACTGTCCAATTGCAGGAGGTGGGTCATTGATATCGTCATCCGTGGAGGAAATCACTCCCATACCATGAGTATTTAATATTGGTATGAAATGTTAAATCGCAAAGCCTTGCCTGCCCTTCTGGGCTGTAAAGAAAGAACATGTTCTCTCTGAGCGGAAGAGTGGAGTGCGTCTGTCAGTGGTGTTAGCATGGGGGAGGGAGGCATTCGCCCCCGTGTATCAGGATCAATGATTGGCCCTGAACATATATAATAAAAAAACATAACCTTGGCCATTGACACATGGTTAATTGTGAGCTCTTGCTCTGCAGCGTTCCACACATAGCAACATCCACTATACTTCCATTAGTCCTGAAGTGTGTCACTTTCTCTTTTTGTCCTGGTATTCATTCATTTGTATCTTGTCACTAGATTACTCCCGGTGGTGCCGTCCATGCAAGCAGAAGGGAAATGCTGCTAAACAAGCCTTGTGACTGTGCACATTTAGGCAGTTCAAAGTCAGAGATCCTGAAGAGCCGGAGCCTGGGACAAAACAACCTGAGACACAATAACTGTGAGAGACAAAATCATTCACCATTCAATTGTTAGTCTCGGCATTTGATTCAAATTAGATTCATTAATGAGGGAATGGGCTATTTTATAGTTTACTCTTGCACCCCATCCTTCATTGGGAATATTGTCTCTTCCTGATACAACAGAACCACTGGTGAATGATTTTGTCTCTCACAGTTATTGTGTTTCAGGTAGTTTTGTCCCAGCCTCCGGCAATTCACTCTCTGGCTGAACTACCTAGAAGGTGCACAATCACAAGGCTTGTTTGGCAGCATGTCCGATCTGCTTGAATGAACGGCAGCACCGGGAATAATTTAATGACAGAAGACACGGCTTGGGATGGACACATCGACTCTCTGCTCTCTGATCATTGCGGGTGTCCAGGACAGTGATTCTGTCATTTATTTATGAAAGGAAGGAGCTCTCAGGGATGTCCTTGGTAGGTGGAAATGGCTCCAATTGGCTCTGCACGGCAAAAACTTGCGATTCCTTCTTTAATAATCAGGAGTCTCGGTACAACTGTGATCGAACCGAAACTCCCCATCCAGTCACCTCCCTCATTATTACACCAAAGGCTGAAATTGCCAGGATTGTTCCTGTGCTTGGTGAGGAGTTTGGAATCCAATTCCTTTGCTATCCACTGGAATGTTTACAGGGCGGGATACGGAGGGTCACAACACTTTTATTGAACTACTTATGTGTCATCGCTATATAAGTACGAGTCCATGTGTCCACGTGTACTTATATGACCAAGATATCTCATACACCTTACTCTTTCTATCTTTATGTTTCTGAATTGTCAACCCTATCAGTATATAGAATACACGTGACTGGCGGGAGATAGTGGGATGAGGATGGAATCTGAGTGTCCTCGGGCTGGCATGGATAACGTGGCCAAATGGCCACCTTCTGTACCGTGACCTTTCGATGATTTAAGACGTTATTTTGACTTTCCAATGATGAAATTGAAACCAATTTCCACTTACCACGTTCTCCCTCGATTCTACTTTGAACGTGTGACCACTCTTCAGAAATCGTGCCAATTGAATTCTCTTCAGGTTTGTAGAAGCACTACTTTTGTATATTAATGACCTACATACGTGTGACGCTGTGTATCTTAATGATCAACCGGCAGAGTTTGAAGTGTGTTTCAAGAGTCCGGGAACATATGTAGACCAGAAGCTAAGCTTCGCAGAGAACAGCGGCAGCATATTTAAAAATTGCTTTTAATTAGAAGCTAAAAGTGTTTGAAATGAATCATAATGCTTCAGAGAAGGTACAAAAAGTTCGGGCAGATATTATTTGAACGGTTAACATGGCAGTCTAGTATGGTTACCTCAGTGTGAAAAGCAACGGTAAGCTCGCGAGAATTGTCAACACTTCAGGTAAAACCGTTGGTCGACAGCACACGCAACTCAATAATTTGTTTCACAAAGTAGCTCAGAGGAATGTTCAGACCATCACCGGTAGACCCTCTCACTCTTTGATCCGATGCTTTGTAATGTTGCGTGGGACAATCGGCTCCAGAGGTATTTTGTTCCCAGTACCATGAACACTCAATAACATAATTATAATTTAACTTGCTGTTTTTCATATATATTTAGTGAATTGTGTTCTGTGTGTGTGGTATGGATGCATGACCTCTATTCACAAAAGTATGAATGGTGGCATACAAGCAATATTTACCCTTTTGAACTGTTTTTACTGCTATACTGGATGTGAAACCAAATACAATTGTACACTTTTGCATGGGAAATTAAACGCTATTCTTATTATTCCTCCAAATCATTCGCAATATCGCAACGCCATTTCCAGCAAGCAACTGGCCATTTGTCCCCTCTAATCCTGCCGCACTGTCTAAATTCACATTAACAATTAGAATGCTGTTACGTGTTAATTTCAATCACCAAGATATTGGTTGGGAAATTTCTCGGAGATTGATATTGAAAAGAGTTTCTTTATATCGGGAGATGTCTTTGTTGTGACTCAGTGTAACAAAGTATCTGTTGATCCGGAGTAATCAGAATGGAGATATTAATTGGAATATCCAGACAGAACAAACAAAAGTCCATCGAGATGGAATTCGGCCATCGCGGTAAGATGATTGACTGAATTCCTACCAATTAGCTCAGAACTCGTCCTGACATAACGAGGAAATCTACCACTTGTAGCGAGAATAGTTCCAAATGCGCCCCTTCTTTCTAAACATACTCTACAACTTCCATCTCTGACATGTTGGTTTCAATCAATACTTCCTGGGTCAAGGAAAGATGGAATCATGGGAAATTTCATACATCACTCTCCACATCTGTCTCTGACTGTTCAGGGCCTGTTTACACCATCTGGCTCAACAGTGTGTTCACAAAGTTAAACTTCCGTACCGGCTGAGGCTATTCATGAAGGCCCCGCCTCCTGGCCCATTGCCGCTCGCATGAGGTGCTGCGATCCTCAGGTTACCTCACCACCAGTCAGCTCTCCCACTCAAAGGGGAAAGCAGCCTGTGGTCATTTGGGGCTATTGTTACTTTGATCACTTTCCCCAATTCATATCTCAACCCGTGAAACGCATCTGAATCCTGAACTGATATTTTCAACAGAAATCGCAGATGACATTCAATTATTTGTCAATTATTGGTCGTATTGCAACATCGTTTAATAGTCGATCAATTTATTTATATTTACATATCGACATTTGAAATGAAATGTCGCTGGAACTATCCAATCATCAGAGAGTTCTCACTGTGACTAGACTTTGCTCTACAATTCTGCCATACCTTAGCGACATGGTTACAGCGGATTATCACAAATGATTCTCAACACTTTATCCTCTACACTGAACAAAAGAGTCAGTGTTTGGCGCAATGCACGGGGAGAGTTTAGCTGCTTTATAGAAGTCTCCTTGGCTCTATGTTTATTTCCATTAAGTTTCGGGTTGTTCGGCATATCCTGTCTCCTCCAGGATTCATCAAGGAAAAGCCATCCAGGTTCTCATCTGCCACCTGCCTTCTTTTTTGATCTCTTCTCCAAAGCGGCCAAGTCCAGGGAGGCATCGAGAGGTCCGCCCTGAGACTGGGAAATATATGAAGCATCGACATTCAAAAATAGTTAACATAGATGTCAAATTATCCCGAAATGAAATCGACCTCAATGAAGTGACAAAACGAGACAACTAAGAAGGATACCATTCGGCCCATTCAATCCGTACTGGCTCCATGAAAGTGCTAGTCAGTTAGCGCAACCTCAGTTTAACATTCCCCATATCTTCATCAATTCTCCTCCCTTCAACCATTTCATAGATTCCCTTTTGAAAACCACTGTTGAATCTTCTTCCAGTGCCCTCTATATCTATCTGCGAGGGTGCTGCTTAATGTGTATCTGCAATAATTGTCTGGACAAATGATCTGTGATAGAGTCGTGAAATTGGAAAGCTAATTAAAGCAGACATCGTCAATGTGTCACCAGACAACTGCGGCGATGTAACTGTTACTTTTATTCGATATAATTATTGTTCAAGAGCGAACCTGATGATCATGTTTCCTCGTGTGTTATCTATAGGGTATGGCAGATAAATCCATATCCAGACAGAAACATAGGCACAATAAAGAGACTTACACCGAAGAATCGCAGAGAAGGGGGTGGGGGGGGGTCACATCAAGAGTCCATTTAGGCCATGCTGTCAGTGCCTAAATAAAATAACTTGAAAGATAAAGAACGCTGGTCATTCTTATCACACTGCCCATCTCCCGATCCGTTGTTTTAAACATTCCAACACTTTAAGTGAAGATCCAGGTGCCTGATTAAATGTTTCTGCCTGAAACCTCCAAATCAGGTCGCAGAACCCAACCTGCTCTTATTTTGCGCATTTCACGGCTTTGCAAGACCCTGGTCGTGTCACAGCAACTTTTCAAAATACTCGTCAAAGCTTTCAATGAAGGTATTCTGCAGCCCATTCGAAATCAATAGTGTTCCAAGAACATCCATTTAATAACGGCGCAGCGAATGTATTTTATTTGGATGTTTGTTGAGGGAATTGATGTCAACACTGGATACTGAGAGCTTCCTGCTCCCGAGTCCCAACACAAGCCCCTCGCTCCTCCACTCCTGCCCCCGCAGGGGAATATGTTCTGATTTTAGTTAAAGCGACGAGTGTGGTCTGAAACAAATAAATGTGTTCTAGAATGTGCTCTGCCAACCACGTGAAACATCTAGCGTGGGATGGGCTGCACATTATTCCAACAATCAGCAATTATCTGGGCAGCTTGACAGCATATTAATTGCACTTACCCGTTACTCACCGTCATGTAATCTCTGTGTCTGTGTTTGGCGGAGTTCGCCTAGGTATTAAAGAATACAATATGAATTTAAATAGTATTTCTTCCGGCGAATAGATATTCAGCTGGAGATAGGCGAAGACAATGACGAATCAATGCGCCAATGGCCTCAACGCAATTGGCCCTAATTGTCAATGGGAGTCAATCCAAAAGCTTCACACATAAGCCTGTGTTCCCCCAATAGATCAACAGCCCCTCAATGCATCACTTCTCAGATAAAACGTCAATGGAGTCCAATTTGCCAATGGCTGGACAATCCCTGTCTAGTGTCCACTGCCCATCTGGTATATTAGCGGCAGATTTAATAATCCACAATGGGCCGTTTTCTGGCACCAACAGGAATGAGATGATTGAAGAATATTCTGATGGCGGTCAGTCCACTTATCAATCGGTGAATTCCCGCCATTTGATATTTAATCGGTACCAATGTTTCAATGGAACTTACCCGTTTGTCGCTCTTTCCGCCCCTGTCTTTGTGTTGTCTCGCTCAAAGTGAAACTGAACAAGGACAAGAAGTATTAATGAAGTGCTAGGTCATCCAAATCCTGGCCCAGGTACCAGAAATAGCTGAGAAAATAATTAATTGTACAGCAGTTTTAGATTCATCTTCAAATATCGAACAGAATGTCAACATGAAACATTGAAGTCAGAGTCGGGTTTGAACTGGACTTCACACAATACTAAACACAAAGAGAGTGTCCGTGATGTAGTTTGCAAATGTCTCAGTCACTCACTTTTCATTTTGGCTTTTGTTGTCCCATTTTCCTGAAAGAAGGAACTATAATTAGCAAAATAAAATAAGGACAATATAATAACATTGGATACGCAATCATGGCAATGTCCCTCATGAACCGGATTCCTCACCTGATCTGCCACCTTTACAAATCCAAATGGGAAGTAGAATCAACAAGAGAACCAGAACCGCCAGGACAGCGATGAAACGGAGAAAGGCCCAACGGCACCATCCTGCAGAGACAACACAATTAAAATCTGCTTCTCTGTCTCATCCTTATCTCCTGGCATTCTCAGTTGGGAAACGGAACTCAGTTAAAAAATCGGAACCTGAAGCTTGGGAGGGAAAGGGGGAAAGTAAACCCCGGGAAACTGATAGCAACACCTGAAATGGAATCAAAGAATTTACAGTGCAGAAGGAGGCCATTCGGCCCATCGTGTTTGCATCGGCCCTTGGAAAGAGCACCCTTCAGCCTATCCCTTTAACCCAGTTACCCCACCTAACCGTTTTGGACACGATGGACAATTCAACATGGCCAAATTGATACCTAACCTGCACATCTTTGGACTGTGGGAGGAAACCGGAGCACCCGGAGGAAACCCACGCAGACACGGGGAGAACATGCAAACTCCGCACAGACAGTGACCCAGGCCGGGAATCGAAACTGGAACCCTGGAGCTGTGAAGCAACAGTGGTAACCACTCTGCTACCGTGCCGCCCTTTGATTTCGTTCTGCTGAAGTGTTTTGAAAAAGTAACTATGTTAAAGGTGTTAGAAATATCTCCGAATATATCTTCTTCATCTTCTCTTCCGTAAGGACAGGAGTCCAAGTTTCTCCAGTCTCTCCACATTAACTGAAGTGCCAGTTCCCAACAAATCTCCGCGGCTCTCTCGGTAGACTTGTGACTTCCACCCCTAAAAAGCTGTGTGCAGCTGATCACAATACTGTGGACGTGACCAGCCAATGCTTTCTGGCGCATCAACACATCGCCCTTGCTTTTAGACTCGATTCCTCAATTTAAAAATTCAATGATTCCGGATGTCTTCCAGCATTAATTTATCTTCCCATTTCCATCTCCAAACATTACTCAATCAGAGAATAATTGCAGCACAGAAGGAGGCCATTCAGCCCACCAACTCTCTGCTACCTCTCGTCAGCAACAGCAGGCTTTATTCCACTCGCCTGCAATTCCTCTTCCCCCTGCCCATTCTTCCATTTCTCACCATTCTCCAATTCCCTTTCGAACGCCACGATTGAACTGCTTCAACCACACTCTCAGGCAGTGTGTTCCAATGATGAACATTCGGTGTACAGAAGGGTTCTCCACCATGTTGCAGTTCATTCCTTTCCCAACCACAGCACATTTGTACAGCCCTGCCCTCCATCCTTCGGTCACGGGGTACTGATTTTCACTCTGTACTCATCCCTGATCCCTCCTGATCTGTAAACGCCACTATCAAATATCTGCTCAAACTTCTCTTCTCCGAGGAGAACAGCATCAGTGCATATCGGTAATGCACGGGAATTAATTTTCCCGCCCTTGATACCATTGCCTTGACTATTTTCTGCACTGTCTCTAATACATTCTCCAGACAATCTGGTGCCCAGATAGGACGTAATACTTCAGTTGATGCTGAACCAGAGATTTGTTAATGTTCATCACAGCTCCCTTCTTATTCTACTTTCTGCCCTATTGCTAATGTCAAGGCCTTTGCATGCATTAGTAACCGCCCTGCCCATGTCAATGGTTTGTGACAATAAAGCTCCGATTCCCTGCCAAGTAAAACCTGTGCGATACACTTGGGATAATTTCTGAAAATGACATTTCTGTGAAGTGCTAGACCCAGAGATTAATGTTCGAAAAGATTGTCGGTCTCAGGAAGCAGCATTCAAACAATAAAACAGATGTTCACGGATGATGGGTTCTGGAAAATGAGACTCAGAGAAAATAAATGAATGTCTCATAAAACAAGTCATTTTTAGACAACAATTTCCACTTTTGTCTGGTTTCTGTTTGTAAAGCCCATCCAGCATAGAACTGATCACAAGTCCATTCCAAAGTCTACTCCGTAAACAGGATGGTTGAAGCAGATTCAATAACTTCGAAAAGGGAAGCCAGATTCTAGTTTAATGGGAAAATGTGACAGAGCTATCGGGATAAAGATGGGAGAGCCTTTGCTTTTATTTAACAGGCTTCAGAGTCTTATCTTCCAGCTAATCATTCTTATTGATTATAACTTGAATTCAAACCATCATTGTGAAGATCGCCAACTCACCTTTCCTTGTCTCTGCTGATTTGGGGAACGACACGCTCGTTGTCCATTTTTTGATTGGAGAACCCAGTTGAACAATACAAGTACAGACAGCGCCTCTAGTCCAGAGTTCCATCGACACCATGATCTGACTGGTGATGCTGTAGGTCCCGTCCTCCACCATTGTACCGGGATCGCTCGATCCTTCGGTTACCAGGCCGGAAATATTCCAGAAAATAGCAATCCGGTTAGAAGAAAGTCCACTGACCAAACACACCAAGGGGACGGTTTCACTCGAATTCGCCTCACCCTGTGGCACAAATATCAGCACCGCCGTCTTGTTGGTGGAACTGTCTGGACACAGATTGAGACATATTCAGCGATTGATTAACACAAAATGATAATACTGTGCATGATCAGAATTCATTTCAATTGTTCTCTTACCTCCAACCAATAATGTAGCTGCTTTCTGGAGCGGTGCATCGCTAGCTATACGAGCACAGTAGTAGGAACCCGAGTCATTCGCCTGAACATTGCGAATTTCCAGAATCAGTACATTTTTGCTGTTGCCTTTTTTAGAAATGAACTTACAATTCGCCCCGTTACAGGATGAAATGTCGATTGGTATCGGGGCTTCACCCACTCCTTGTTTATACCAGCCATAGCTAGAGACTAATTCCACTTCGTAAATGTAATGACAGGTTAATTCCACCATCTTCCCGACTTCAGCGGCCATTGGGAAGGGGATGTGAGACAGAGTGGACTCGAAGTCTGTAACCAGAGAGATTATTGTCACGTTATCAGTGATTATTGACAGATTGGACACATCCGCTTTGAAACGCTTCAGCTATAATTAAAGAACAATCTCTTTGTAGTTTTACAGAGTTTTTGGTGAGATTTATTCTTCAATTCATTTCTGTTTCGGTGTATAGGAGGAAGCAGTAAACACATTGACACTATCTGGTGAAATCCCTTCACCTGATCACTGGATCATATTTTTACCTCAGGAAACAATCATTCTCGCATTTTACTGAACGAAGGTAATTCCGGCTAAATTTCCCACCGCCGTTCACTCACCGTAACTCCGCAGCACCAGGAAAATGAGTATCAGGGGGAAATGTTCCTTTGCCATCTTGAGCCGGAGCCTGCTGCCCGTTTTCGCTCTCACTCGCTTGTTACTGTGGCCGGAGTGACTGCGGACTGACCCGAGCTCAGGGCCAGATCCGCTGGAAACGATGACGATCTGTGCTCCGGAAAGTATGACACCATTCTGTGAGCAGTGTCTTGGTGAATGTGACGTTCATTTTCGCTGCCATCACCGCCTGGGTGTCACAGCTGACAAGGAACAGAAGAGCTCACAACAATCTGATTGGCTGTAGTTCAGAGGGCGGGGCGGAATAATAACTGCAATTATATGCTGAATATAGCAGTTGGTAATTCAATCAAGTTGATCCATCCCAGATTGTCATTGGGATGATGTTGCTGATCCAACTTATAAGACATCGACCAATCCGCCCCTCAGCCTTGGCTTCGCCAGTTAGCCAGCCTGTTCGCTATTTCTAGTTATTTAGGTACGTAGGGAAGAGGTGTTGGCAATTCTGGACAGGCTGAAAATAGATAAGTCCCCGGGACCTGATGGGATTTATCCGAGGATTCTATGGGAGGCCAGGGAAGAGATTGCTGGACCTTTGGCTTTGATTTTTATGTCATCATTGGCTACAGGAATAGTGCCAGAGGACTGGAGGACAGCAAATGTGGTCCCTTTGTTCAAAAAGGGGAGCAGAGACAACTCCGGCAACTATAGACCGGTGAGCCTCACGTCTGTAGTGGGTAAAGTCTTGGAGGGGTTTATAAGGGACAAGATTTATAATCATCTAGATAGGAATAATATGATCAGGGATAGTCAGCATGGCTTTGTGAAGGGTAGGTCATGCCTCACAAACCTTATTGAGTTCTTTGAGAAGGTGACTGAACAGGTAGACGAGGGTAGAGCAGTTGATGTGGTGTATATGGATTTCAGCAAAGCGTTTGATAAGGTTCCCCACGGTAGGCTATTGCAAAAAATACGGAGGCTGGGGATTGAGGGTGATTTAGAGATGTGGATCAGAAATTGGCTAGCTGAAAGAAGACAGAGGGTGGTGGTTGATGGGAAATGTTCAGAACGGAGTACAGTCACAAGTGGAGTACCACAAGGATCTGTTCTGGGGCCGTTGCTGTTTGTCATTTTTATCAATGACCTAGAGGAAGGCGCAGAAGGGTGGGTGAGTAAATTTGCAGACGATACTAAAGTCGGTTGTGTTGTCGATAGTGTGGAAGGATGTAGCAGGTTACAGAGGGATATAGATAAGCTGCAGAGCTGGGCTGAGAGGTGGCAAATGGAGTTTAATGTAGAGAAGTGTGAGGTGATTCACTTTGGAAGGAATAACAGGAATGCGGAATATTTGGCTAATGGTAAAGTTCTTGAAAGTGTGGCTGAGCAGAGGGATCTAGGTGTCCATGTACATAGATCCCTGAAAGTTGCCACCCAGGTTGATAGGGTTGTGAAGAAGGCCTATGGAGTGTTGGCCTTTATTGGTAGAGGGATTGAGTTCCGGAGTCGGGAGGTCATGTTGCAGCTGTACAGAACTCTGGTCCGGCCGCATTTGGAGTATTGCGTACAGTTCTGTTCACCGCATTATAGGAAGGACGTGGAGGCTTTGGAGCGGGTGCAGAGGAGATTTACCTGGATGTTGCCTGGTATGGAGGGAAAATCTTATGAGGAAAGGCTGACGGACTTGAGGTTGTTTTCGTTGGAGAGAAGAAGGTTAAGAGGAGACTTAATAGAGGCATACAAAATGATCAGGGGGTTGGACAGGGTGGACAGTGAGAGCCTTCTCCCGCGGATGGATATGGCTGGCACGAGGGGACATAACTTTAAACTGAGGGGTAATAGATATAGGACAGAGGTCAGAGGTAGGTTCTTTACGCAAAGAGTAGTGAGGCCGTGGAATGCCCTACCTGCTACAGTAGTGAACTCGCCAACATTGAGGGCATTTAAAAGTTTATTGGATAAACATATGGATGATAATGGCATAGTGTAGGTTAGATGGCTTTTGTTTCGGTGCAACATCGTGGGCCGAAGGGCGTGTACTGCGCTGTATTGTTCTATGTTCTATATGTTCTATGTTCTATTTATGACATTTCGGCCCAGCTCTCGTTCTTGTAAATCGTGTTTACTCCATTGCCAATATTCTTTTTGTAATTTGCGGGGGGGGGGGGGGGGGGGGGGGGGGGCGGCAGAAATTTGCAATTAGTACAAGTTTCCAAACAAGGACCCATATATAAAAACAATTCAACAGAATTAGAATCATTTTCCTCTGTAGCCTTCTATGTGTTTTTCTCGTGAATATCACCAACAAAATCATGGAAATGGGCGTTGCTTTGGAATTCTTCACAGATCGAATAAACCAATCTTTTGAGTAGCAACAGGGACAGACCAAAATCCTGGGCCTATCTTTAACTGGGTTGGATTTCGATTCTGAGCCGCATTCACTCTCGCACATTCTGCTGTTGAGTGAGTGGCTTCTCTTTAAAATAAAATTTCGAGCAGAAACGACTTGCATTCCGTCTTCCCAAAGGGTTAAGTTAAAAGCATTTCCCCTCTGGGTAAAATAGTAGACAACATTATTAAAAGGTGAACAGGGAAGATACTCGAGTAAATTTAGCCTGCATGCCATCTGTTCGTAAAGCCGCGAATAAAGGTTTGTGGTGATCGACATTCCCAATGCAATGCCCCACATTTTCCGAAAGATAGGCCTCAGGAAATATGTGGAAATCATTATCAGTGGAAATGCAGCACATGCCGGGCAGAGAACATGTCTTAGAAGCTGCAATATGGAAATACATTAGTGGAGAGAAATTAAGAGTGAAAGTTGTACCATGTATTTCTTTCTAAATACAAAGATTTGCATTTATCTTCTGATGAAAGCAAGAGGTCACCAATTTATATTCGTTCGTTCATAGGATGTGATCATCGCTGGTCAGGGCGGAATTAATTGTCCATCCCTAACTGTCTCTACATTCTGAGAGGAATAGATAGGGTGGAAACTCAGAGTCTTTCTCCAAGGGTGCACTTGTCAATGACAAGGGGCCACAGGTTCAAGCTGAGAGGAGTTTTGTTTAATGGCGATGTGCGGAGTAGGTTTATCATGCAGAGAGTGGTGGGTGCCTGGAACTCGCGGCGAGAGGATGTGGTGAAATCAACAAAGAACAAAGAAATGTACAGCACAGGAACAGGCCCTTCGGCCCTCCAAGCCCGCGCCGACCATACTGCCCGACTAAACTACAATCTTCTACACTTCCTGGGTCCGTATCCTTCTATTCCCATCCTATTCATATATTTGTCAAGATGCCCCTTAAATGTCCCTATCGTCCCTGCTTCCACTACCTCCTCCGGTAGCGAGTTCCAGGCACCCACTACCCTCTGCGTAAAAAACTTGCCTCGTACATCTACTCTAAACCTTGCCCCTCTCACCTTAAACCTATGCCCCCTAGTAATTGACCCCTCTACCCTGGGGAAAAGCCTCTGACTATCCACTCTGTCAATGCCCCTCATAATTTTGTAGACCTCTATCAGGTCGCCCCTCAACCTCCTTCGTTCCAGAGAGAACAAACCGAGTTTATTCAATCGCTCCTCATAGCTTATGCCCTCCATACCAGGCAACATTCTGGTAAATCTCTTCTGCACCCTCTCTAAAGCCTCCACATCCTTCTGGTAGTGTGGCGACCAGAATTGAACACTATACTCCAAGTGTGGCCTAACTAAGGTTCTATACAGCTGCAACATGACTTGCCAATTCTTATACTCAATGCCCCGTCCAATGAAGGCAAGCATGCCGTATGCCTTCTTGACTACCTTCTCCACCTGTGTTGCCCCTTTCAATGACCTGTGGACCTGTACTCCTAGATCTCTTTGACTTTCAATACTCTTGAGGGTTCTACCATTCACTGTATATTCCCTACCTGCATTAGCCCTTCCAAAATGCATTACCTCACATTTGTCCGGATTAAACTCCATCTGCCATCTCTCCGCCCAAGTCTCCAGACAATCTAAATCCTGCTGTATCCTCAGACAGTCCTCATCGCTATCCGCAATTCCACCAACCTTTGTGTCGTCTGCAAACTTACTAATCAGACCAGTTACATTTTCCTCCAAGTCATTTATATATACTACAAACAGCAAAGGTTCCAGCACTGATCCCTGTGGAACACCACTGGTCACAGCCCTCCAATTAGAAAAGCATCCCTCCATTGCTACCCTCTGCCTTCTATGGCCTAGCCAGTTCTGAATCCACCTTGCCAGCTCACCCCTGATCCCGTGTGACTTCACCTTTTGTACTAGTCTACCATGAGGGACCTTGTCAAAGGCCTTACTGAAGTCCATGTAGACAACATCCACTGCCCTACCTGCATCAATCATCTTAGTGACCTCCTCGAAAAACTCTATCAAGTTAGTGAGACACGACCTCCCCTTCACAAAACCGTGCTGCCTCTCACTAATACGTCCATTTGCTTCCAAATGGGAGTAGATCCTGTCTCGAAGAATTCTCTCCAGTAATTTCCCTACCACTGAAGTAAGGCTCACCGGCCTGTAGTTCCCGGGATTATCCTTGCTACCCTTCTTAAACAGAGGAACAACATTGGCTATTCTCCAGTCCTCCGGGACATCCCCTGAAGACAGCGAGGATCCAAAGATTTCTGTCAAGGCCTCAGCAATTTCCTCTCCAGCCTCCTTCAGTATTCTGGGGTAGATCCCATCAGGCCCTGGGGACTTATCTACCTTAATATTTTTTAAGACACCCAACACCTCGTCTTTTTGGATCACAATGTGACCCAGGCTATCTACACCCCCTTCTCCAGACTCAACATCTACCAATTCCTTCTCTTTGGTGAATACTGATGCAAAGTATTCATTTAGTACCTCGCCCATTTCCTCTGGCTCCACACATAGATTCCCTTGCCTATCCTTCAGTGGGCCAACCCTTTCCCTGGCTACCCTCTTGCTTTTTATGTACGTGTAAAAAGCCTTGGGATTTTCCTTAACCCTATTTGCCAAATCAGGCACATTAAGACCATTTAAGAGACATCTGGATGGATAGATGAAGAAGGGGAAATAGAGGGATACGAGCAAGGGCAGCAGTTTTTTTAGTTAGGGCATCATGGTCAGAACCGAAGGGCCTGCTCCGATTATGTATTTGTCATTGTTCTTTTATAAGGGGATGAGGGGCAGGTTTGTTCACCTCTGTAGTCCATGGCGTGTCGGCACACCAACCTTTGGCTTGTTTCTCCAGGCGCTTAGAATCATAGAATCATAGAAGTTTACAGCATGGAAACAGGCCCTTCGGCCCAACCAGTCCATGCCGCCCAGTTTTTACCATTAAGCTAGTCCCAGTTGCCCGCACTTGGCCCATAACCCTCTATACCCATCTTACCCATGTAACCATCTAAATGCTTTTTGAAAGACACAATTGTACCCGCCTCTACTACTACCTCTGGCAGCCCATTCCAGACACTCACTACCCTCTGAGTGAAGAAATTGCCCCTCTGGGCCCTTCTGAATCTCTCCCCTCTCACCTTAAACCTATGCCCTCTAGTTTTAGACTCCCCTACCTTTGGGAAAAGATGTTGACTATCTACCTTATCTATGCCCCTCATTAATTTATAGACCTCTATAAGATCACCCCTAAGCCTCCTACGCTCCAGGGAAAAAAGTCCCAGTCTATCCAGCCTCTCCTTATAACTCAAACCATCAAGTCCCGGCAACATCCTAGTAAATCTTTTCTGCACTCTTTCCAGTTTAATAATATCCTTTCTATAATAGGGTGACCAGAACTGCACACAGTATTCCAAGTGTGGCCGTACCAATGTCTTGTACAACTTCAACAAGACGTCCCAACTCCTATATTCAATGTTCTGACCAATGAAACCAAGCATGCCGAATGCCTTCTTCACCACCCTGTCCACCTGCGACTCCACCTTCAAGGAGCTATGAACCTGTACTCCTAGATCTCTTTGTTCTATAACTCTCCCCAACGCCATACCATTAACTGAGTAGGTCCTGGCCTGATTCGATCTGCCAAAATGCATCACCTCACATTTATCTAAATTAAACTCCATCTGCCATTCGTCGGCCCACTGGCCTAATTGATCAAGATCCCGTTGCAATCCTAGATAACCTTCTTCACTATCCACTGTGCCACCAATCTTGGTGTCATCTGCAAACTTACTAACCATGCCTCCTAAATTCTCATCCAAATCATTAATATAAATCACAAATAACAGTGGACCCAGCACCGATCCCTGAGGCACACCACTGGTCACAGGCCTCCAGTTTGAAAAACAACCCTCTACAACCACCCTCTGCCTTCTGTCGTCCAGCCAATTTTGAATCCAATTGGCAACCTCACCCTGGATCCCGTGAGCTTTAACCTTATGCAACAACCTACCATGCGGTACCTTGTCAAAGGCTTTGCTAAAGTCCATGTAGACAACGTCTACTGCACTGCCCTCATCTACCTTCTTGGTCACTCCCTCAAAAAACTCAATCAAATTTGTGAGACATGATTTTCCACGCACAAAGCCATGCTGACTGCCCCGAATCAGTCCTTGCCTCTCTAAATGCTTGTAGATCCTGTCTCTCAGAATACCTTCTAGCAACTTACCTACTACAGACGTTAGGCTCACCGGTCTGTAGTTCCCAGGCTTTTCCCTGCTGCCCTTCTTAAACAAGGGCACAACATTCGCCACTCTCCAATCTTCAGGCACCTCACCTGTGGCTGCCGATGATTCAAATATCTCGGTTAGGGGACCCGCAATTTCCTCCCTAGCCTCCCACTACATCCTGGGATACATTTCATCAGGTCCCGGGGATTTATCTACCTTGATGCGCTTTAAGACTTCCAGCACCTCCTCCTCTGTAATATGCACACTTCTCAAGACATCACTATTTATTTCCCTTAGTTTCCTAACATCCATGCCTTTCTCCACCGTGAATACCGATGAGAAATATTCATTCAGGATCTCACCCAACTCTTGTGGCTCTGCACATAGATGCCCTTGTTGATCCTTAAGAGGCCCTACTCTGTCCCTAGTTACTCTTTTCCCCTTTATGTATCTGTAGAATCTCTTTGGATTCTCCCTTGCATTATTTGCCAAAGCAATTTCATGTCCCCTTTTTGCCCTCCTGATTTCCCCCTTAACTCTACTTCGACAATCTCTATACTCTTCAAGGGATCTACTTGATCCCAGTTGCTTATGTACGTCATATGCCTCCTTCTTCTTTTTGACCAGAGTCTCAATATCTCGAGTCATCCAGGGTTCCCTACTTCTACCAGCCTTGCCCTTCACTCTAAAGGGAATGCGCTTACCCTGCACCCTGGTTAACACATTTTTAAAAGCCTCCCATTTACCAGCCGTCCCTTTGTCTGCCAATAGTCTCCCCCAATCTACCTCTGCAAGTTCCTGTCTGATACCATCAAAATTGGCCTTGCCCCAATTAAGAATTTTAACTCTTGGGCCAGACCTATCATTCTCCATAGCTATCTTAAAACTAATGGAATTATGGTCACTTGTCCCAAAGTGATCCCTCACTAGCACTTCTATCACTTGCCCTTCCTTATTTCCCAAGACGAGGTCAAGTTTTGCCCCCTCTCTAGTCGGTCCATCCACATACTGAATGAGAAATTCCTCCTGAATACACTCAACAAATTTCCCTCCATCCAAACCCCTAATGCTATGGCTGTCCCAGTCAATGTTGGGAAAGTTAAAGTCCCCTACTACTACCACCCTATTATTCTTGCAGCTATCTGTAATCTCCTTACATATTTGCTCCTCAATTTCCCGCTGACTATTTGGGGGCCTGTAGTACAGTCCTACCAAGGTGATCTCTCCCTTCTTATTTTTCAGTTCCACCCATATAGACTCAGTGGGCGAACCCTCGGATATATCCCCTCTAAGTACTGCTGTGATGTTCTCCCTAATCAAAAACGCCACTCCCCCTCCTCTCTTACCTCCTGTTCTATCCTTTCTATAGCATCTGTACCCCGGAACATTGAGCTGCCAGTCCTGCCCCTCCCTTAGCCATGTTTCAGTCATAGCTATAATATCCCAGTCCCATGTGCCCGTCCATGCCCTGAGTTCATCCGCTTTGCCCGTCAGGCCCCTTGCATTGAAATAAATGCAGTTTAATGTAGACCTTCCTTGCTCTCTGCCCTGCTTGCTCTGGTCATGCTTTACACACTCTCCCTTCCTGCCTTTTGTTTCTGTCCCCACTGACTTCCTACATCGGTTCCCATCCCCCTGGCACATTAGTCTAAACCCTCCCCAACTGCACTAGCAAACACCCCCCCGAGAACATTGGTTCCGGTCCCACCCAGATGCAGACCGTCCGATTTGTACAGGTCCCACCTCCCCCAGAATCGGTCCCAATGTCCCAGGAATTTGAAACCCTCCCTCTTGCACCATCTCTCAAGCCACGTATTCATCCTAGCTATCCTGTCATTCCTACTCTGACTAACACGTGGCACTGGTAGCAATCCTGAGATTACTACCTTTGAGGTCCTACTTTTTAGTTTAACTCCTAACTCCCTAAATTCAGCTTGTAGGACATCATCCCGTTTTTTACCTATATCGTTGGTGCCTATATGCACCACGACAGCTGGCTGTTCACCCTCCCCCTCCAGAATGCCCTGCAACCGCTCCGAGACATCCTTGACCCTTGCACCAGGGAGGCAACATACCAACCTGGATTCTCGTTTGCGTCCGCAGAAACGAGCTTGATCCAGGAACAGTAAAGGAATGGCGATAAAGTCCCAAGCCAGTGTGCGGTTAGGAAGACAATTGGTGTCTTGTTCCCATCTCCCTTCCTGTGTTGCCCTGTTCTCTGTGTCGATATTACACAGTGCGATCCCAGCGAGACGCTGATGAAGGCATTGTGCAATTGAGAATAAAGTTAGGAATCAGTTAATTTTATTCAAATCCCGGTAAGGGCAGAGAAATAGGAAATCGGTATAACATTAATAAACACACTGCTAATGAACATGATTGTACACCAGCCTGTTCTCTGTTTAGTTGAATCCACTCTGGGCGGTAACCCCGCATTCTGTCTGCAGTTTAACATTGACTACCAGCGTGTGACCTCTGAAGGCAGTTCTGTGGGTGAAGCGCCTCAACTGTAAAAACAGGAAAACCACAGAGCGCTTTTGGCTCGAACATATTTTCCATCTCAAGCAGAGAGTGGTCACAATCTCGGGCACTGATATCTAGACTTCAACGCGCTATGGGCTGTGGGCGAGGTATTTTTAATGCTCAAAGCAAACAGCTGCGGTCACCACCAATGCGCCTCGTTGCTGCCAGACCCGCTCTCTGCTGCAAATTCTACTCCCCCGCTCCTTCGCCATGCAAGGTCAAGCATTTCTGCAGAAAAGGTCAAACTCTGAGTACAGCTAATTTAGTAACTCATGCTGCCAGTGATTCCTGCCACCAGACAACAACAGGAATGTATTTCTCTCTTGTCTCCCACCTTCCATTCCTCACCATTCTGCTGAAGATTCCGTGACCTGGGTTCCTGAGGAGTCTTGCAGAGAATTTTCAGCACGGATTTTCCTGCTTTGAGTTCAGAATTGGGTCATGTTTCCTCTGAGATATTCCCATGAAGTATCATTTGACCCAGCAGCAGTTACTAATTGTTTTCTCTCTGTCAGGATTGTACATTTTCATCCATTGCCGGAACTGCCTGGATGATCAGGCCTAGAATATTCATCCTCATTTGGATTTGGAATTCATATTGTGGCTGATCGGGTGAATATTGATGATTAACACCGATATTTTACTGAACGTATGTTTAATGTCCATTATTTAAAGTACTAATTGAGTTTATTATTTGAGAAAACCGATTTGACAGACCCCACAGTGACAAGCCAGTAAGTGAAGTGTTTTTCAAGCTCATCACTGACATCAGTCTGTAAATAGTCCAACTCGGGAAGGAGCCATAATGGACCTGGTATTGGGGAATGATACCGGCCAGGTGCTTGAAGTTTCAGTCAGAGATTACTTTGGGAATAGCGATCACAATTACGTAAGTTTTAGAATACTCCTGGACAAAGACGAGAGTGGTCCCAAAGGTAGAGTGCTAAATTGGGGAAAGGCCAAGTCTAACCAAATTCGTCAGGAGCTAGGGAATGTAGACTGGGAGCAGCTGTTTAAGGGTAAATCCACAATTGAAATTTGGGATTCTTTTAAGGAAAGGTTGATCAGAGCGCAGGACAGAAATGTCCCTGTGAAAATGAGGGATAGAAATGGCAAGATTAGGGAACCATGGATGACGCGTGGAATTGTGAGACTAGCTAAGATGAAAAAGGAAGCAGACATCCGATCTAGTCAACTTAAAACTGATGAAGTTTTGGAGGATATCGGGAAAGTAGGATAAATCTCAAACGCGCAATAAAGAGGGCTAATAGGGGTCATGGAATATCTTTGGCTGACAGTGTTAAGGAAAATCCCAAAGCCTTTTATTCGTATATAAGGAGCAAGAGTGTAACTCGGGAAAAATTGGCCGACACAAAGACAAAAGAGGGAATTTCTGCGTGGAGTCAGAGGAAATGGGTAAGATTCTTAATGAGTACTTTGCATTGGTATTCATCAAGGAGAGGAACATGACGGATGTTGAGGTTAGGGATGGATGTCGGCATAAGGAAGGGGGAAGTTTTGGGTATTCTAAAAGGCATTAAGGTGGACAAGTCCCCATGTCCGGATGGGATCTCTCCCAGGTTGATGAGGAAATCGAGGGACGAAATAGTTGGCGCCTTAACAGATATCTTTGCAGCATCCTTGAGCACGGGTGAGGTCTCGGAGGACAGGAGAATTGCTAAAGTTGTCCCTTTGTTTAAGAAGGGTAGCAGGGATAATTCAGGGAATTATAGACCTGTGAGCTTGACGTCAGTGGTAGGCAAACTGTTGTAGAATATACTGAGGGATATGATCTATTCACACTTGGAAGAAAATAGTCTTATCAGTGAACGGCAGCATAGTTTTGTACAGGGAAGGTCTTGTTTTTGAAACCTAATAGAATTATTTGAGGAAGTGACAAAGTTAATTGATGAGGGAAGGGCTGTCGTATACATGGACTTCAATAAGGCGTTTGATAAAGTTTCCCATGGTAGGTTGATGGAAAAAGTGAAGTCGCATGGGGTTCAGGGAGGACAAACTAGATGGATAAAGAACTGGCTGGGCAACAGGAGACAGAGAGTAGTGGTGGAAGGGAGTTTCTCAAAATGGAGAAAGGTGACTAGTGGTGTTCCACAGGGATCCGTGCTCGGACCACTGTTGTTTGTGATATACATAAATGTACTGGACGAAGGTACAGGTGGTCTGATTAGCAAGTTTTCAGATGATACTAAGATTGGTGCAGTTGCAGATAGCGAGGGGGACTGTCAATTGATACAGCAAAATATAGATAGTTTGGAGAGTTGGGCAGAGAAATGGCAGATTGAGTTCAATCCAGGCAAATGTGAAGTGATGCATTTTGGAAGAATGAATTCGAGAGCGGACTATACGGTCAATGGAAGATTCCCGGGGAAAATTGGTGTACAGAGGGAACTGGGAGTCCAGGTTAATTGTATCCTGAAGGTGGCAACGCAGGTCGATAGAGTGTTCAAGAAGGCAGACAACATGCTTGCCTTCATCGGACGGGGTATTGAGTACAAGAGTCGGCAGGTCATGTTACAGTTGTATAAGACTTTCGTTAGACCACATTTGGAATACTGCGTGCAGTTCTGGTCGCCACATTACGAGAATGATGTGGATGCTTTAGAGAGGGTGCAGAGGAGTTTCACCAGGATGTTGCCTGGCATGGAGGGTGCTAGCTATGAAGACTGGTTAGTATTGTTTTCGTTGGAAAGGCGGAGGTTCACGGGGGACCTGATTGAGGTCTACAAAATTATGAGAGGTATGGACAGGGTGGATAGCAAAAAGCTTTATCCAAGAGTGGTGGTGTCACTTACAAAGGGTCACGATGTCAAGGTGAGAGGGGGAAAGGTTAAGGGAGATGTGCGTGGAAAGTGTTTTACGTCGAGGGTGGTGGGAGCCTGGAACGCTTTGCCAGCGGAGGGGGTATAGGCGGGCACGATAGCATCATTTAAGATGTATCTAGATAGATATATGAACGGGAGGGGAACAAAGGGAAGTAGATCCTTGGAAAATAGGCGACAGTTTTAGATAGAGGATCTGGATCGGCGCTGGCTGGGAGGGCCGAAGAGCCTGTTCCTGTGCTGTAATTTTCTTTGTTGTTTTGTACTTTGTGATCTCACTGTATTTATAACTGTTTCAGAAATCAGTTCATTCCCAAAGCCATAACCATGGTATTGATGCTTTACATTTCCCACGTTCCTTCATGTTTTATTCTGAGATGAATTAATAATTCCGATTGTCTTTACTTAACTGAGCAGAGCCAATTGCAACACGAAGAGGCCATTCGGCCCCTCGAGCCTGCTCTGCTATACAACAAGATCATAGCTGACCTGATTGTTGATGTTATCTCCATCCTCCTGTCTGCCTCCCTACAACCCTGTCCTCCATTGTTAATTCAAACCGCTCTAATTCAGCCTTGTCTATATTCAATGACCCCCGCCACACTCCTCTGTGTGAATGGGAATTTCAAACACCAGTGAGCCACTGAGAGTAGACATTGATCCTCGTCCCCCTCTTACTGCGGAAACTTTGTTCCCTACTTCACTATTCCCTCACCAGTGGACGCATCTTTCCAACATTTACTGTGGTCATCGTTTCGGAATTCTATCTGTTTTAAGGACGAAAATACGAAGAAGGATCAGGAATGCGCTATTCCTCCTCGCGACTCTGCTTCACAGCTTAACCAGGCCATGCCTGATCTGATAGTAACCTCAGTTCAGCATACGGCCTGCTCCCGATCACCTCTCAACTCCCTGCTTACCAAAAACATACCAATCTCTGCCTTAAAAAGATTCAAAGGTACTCCTTCAACCGCCATTGAAAGGATGGAAGTTATCAAGATTCACGACCCTCTCAGAGGAAACAAATTATCCTAATTTTCCTTTTAAACGGACGACCCATTATTTTTAAACAGTGACCCCCCCCCCCCCCCCACCCCACCCCAAATTCTACATTTTCCGACAACAGAAAACATCTTCTCCACATCCACCTTTTCAAGACCCTTCTGGATCTGATATATTTCAATAAAGTAGCCTCTTGCTCTTTAAACTCTAGCGGATATGATACATATAACCATTCCAACTTTCCCTCATGGGACAAATTCCGGGCATTATTCTGATGCATTTATGTGAATGACTTCCAACGCATTTACATCCTTCCTTAACTAAAGTGACCAATGTTGTCCAGCGTATTCCAAATGTGGTATCGCTCGTACAACTGAAGTGTAAACTCCCTACTTTTTCATTGAATCCTCCTCTCAGTAAATGAAAACGTTCTGTTAGATTTCCCAATTACTTGCTCTGCCTGCATACTGTGATTCATTCGCCAGGACACCCAGATGTATCGCACCTCAGAGATTTGCAATCTCTCTTCATCTTGGTAATGTCCAAAAAAAATCTATAAGTCGGTTAAACTTGATTTCTCTTGTATAATACATGTTGACTTTGAATGATTTCATTGAATTGATCTAACTGTCATTCTTCACCGTCTTGAAGAATAACTTCGAATGATTTCCCCATATAAGATGTTAAGTCAAGTGGCCTATATTTCGTACTTTCTGTCTCACATCCTTGTTAAATTAAAGCATCACGTTGCCTATCTTCCAAGGTAATGGGAAAATTAAAACCAATACTGCAATTCTCTCACTCGACACACATGTTATGATGGGAGGATACATCCCATCGGAATCGGGGCACTTGTCATCACGCATCTCAAAAAATGTCACCCGTGTCTCTTTGGTGATTGTAATTTTCCGAGGTACTTCTCTCCCACGGCTCGGTAGCACAGTGGTTATCACTGTTGCTTCGCAGCGCCAGGAACCCGATTTTGATCCAGGGTGTGGGTGACTGTCTGTGCGGAGTCTGCGCGTTCCCCCCGTGTCTGCGTGGGTTTCCTCAGGGTGCACCGGTTTCCTCCCACAAGTCCCGAAAGACGTGCTTGTTAGGTGAATTGGACATTCTGAATTCTCCCTCACTGTGCCCGAAAAGGCGCCGGAGTGTGGACACTCGGGGATTTTCACAGTAACTTCATTGCAGTGTTAATGTAAAACTACGTGTGACCCCAATAAAGGTTAATATTATTATTTCCTGGCTTATCGCTGCTTCTTGGATTTAACTTGTGTATTCGACAGTGAAGGTGAATGCAAAATACCTGTTCGATTCAAGTGCCACTTTCCTGTTTTCCATTTCCATTCTGCAGACTCACTTTCTATACGTCAAACACTCACTTTGTTCATTCTTCTTCTTCAGATATTGATAAAAATACTTACCATCTGTTTTTGTTTTCTCAGAGGCAGAATCTACAGGCACTTATAGAGGCAAGGACTGATGAAGAAAAGACCGCATGGATTGGTGAGTGGAAAATTACGACTCACCAATTTAACTGAAATTCATGAATGGTAACCAACAAGGGCGATGAGGGCACTGAAGTCGACGTTGTCTACATGGACCTTTACAAGGCCTTTGACAAGGTACCGCATGGTAGGTTGTTGCATAAGGTTAAATCTCTTGGGATCCACGGTGAAGTAGCCAATTGGACACAAAATTGGCTTGACGACAGAGGACAAAGGGTGGTTGCAGAGGTTTCTTTTTCAAACTGTCGGACTCAAACCAGCAGTGTACCTCAGGGATCAGAGCTGGTTCAACGATTTTTTGTTATTTCCATGAATGATTTGGATGAGTGTCCATCAAAGACATAATTCTCTGAACTACAGCATATTCTTCTCACCTTAGATGCCAGTGCAGTTGCCAGTTTTAGTGATGATGGGGATTGGATGCAAATGGAGATTACGTTGACAGGCTCCTCATGCCGTCTGTTAATGACGAGAAATATTCCGTTCAAACTGAAAGTACGGGCAGGTAAATAATCCAAAAGAAATTCCTAATTGTAACTCCAATCTCGTTGAAACATTAAAGATTTCCAGCAAGCATCAAAGGGTAGATGCAGAGAGAATGATCCCCCTCATGGGGGAATCCAGGAAAGGAGCCATAGTTTCATAATAGGCTGTTTAAGATGGGGATTAGGAGAAAGATCTCCTCTCGGCAGGGTTCAGTGTTTGACTTTTGTACTTAAAATTAATGCACAATGGACTGAAGTTTGTTGCATGAAAATGCTCCTGTTTAGCTGAATACTCACCGATCAGCGGCATACTTGAGTCCACATCATGACGAGAATGAAGAGGTGAGGCAGGATTATCCTGACAGTTAAGATAAAGACTCAAAATGCACATTGCTGACATGCGGCTAATCATTTAGAAACGGCTTAGGGAGTCAAATCATTTTTATGCCATTTCGTCATGGGCAGCATGGCCCAGTAAAATATGTAAAACAGGGAAACCCATACAACCCAGTGTTAGGGGCCATGGCTTAGAAACTCCAAAATGTATTCTGATGTTCACCTGACCTCCAGCCGTTATGTTGAATTGGGCTAGGATGAGCCTTCACTGCAGGTGTGATGCCTCAGTCTTCCTGGACACTTCAGTCAAAACAAGGTTTAGTCTAAGATTGTAGCGAATATTTACATATATTAAAACACAACAATATTATTTTTATCAATTACAACCGTAAAGACACCACACACGACAGTAATCTATGTATAGCACTTAATGATTTCCCCCTTAGCTGTTCCAATTCAATACCAAAATCCAATTAATCCAAAACCCCTTTACAAGGACGTGGGCCAGCACACTGTATTCTCACTAGACAGAACTGTTCTGATCCAGTTTAGCGAGCAGTTCAGACTCCTTCTGGAAAACAACTACATCTTTCAAATTACCAATGCAGTTTGCCACACGCAATGTGGTTTTCACTGGAACAGCTTTTTAAACTGAAAACAGAGAAAACACGTGTTCTTCCTTCTGTAGCCCAAAGCAGTAAAACTGAAACGGAAACCCCTTCTCGCCTCACAGCCACAGCCCAATGTGCTGCGAGTCACATGATAAGAAACCTTTCTTAAATGGACACTCACATGACACTAGTCTCAGCAAGATTCCACCGGAACCATGGCACAGAACCCCTTCCAGAAATTTATGAGGCATCATGTGAGGCCTACAGGGCAGAAGGAGGACATTTGTCTCAACGGGTCTGCACGGACGCTTCGAAAAATCACATACTCAATTCCCTGTACTCCAAGGACTCTTTTCCGTGACTTAATCTGCACATCCCTGGACACTAAGTGGCAATCTCGCATGGCCAATCCACTTCATCCACACGTCTTTTGAGCATGAAGAGAATACCCACGCAGACACGGGGCGAACGTACAAAACAGCGCACAGACGGTCATCCCAGGCCGGAATTGAACCAGGGTCCCTGTCACCGTGATGCAGCAGTGTTAATTGGAGGGTGGTTCATGTAACTCCTCTATTTAAAAATGGACTTATAGAGAAAGAAGACAGTTAAAAAGAAATGATAACCCAGTAAGCCTGACGTCATTCGTGGGGAAAATGCTAGCGTCCATTATGAAAAATGAAAATGAAATGAAAATCGCTTATTGTAACAAGTAGGCTTCAAATGAAGTTACTGTGAAAAGCCACTGGTCGCGACATTTCGGCGCCTGTTCGGGGAGGCCGGTACAGGAATTGAACCGTGCTGCTGGCCTGCCTTGGTCTGATTTCAAAGCCAGTTCTTTAGCCCTGTGCTAAACCAAATCAAAGTTTTAATTGCAGAGCATTTCGAAAACAGTGATAGTCAGCATGGATTCATGAACGCGAAATCGAGCTTGACAAATCTATTGGAATTCTTCGAGGATGCAACTAATAGAATTGAAGAAGGGGATCCACTGGATGTGGTATATTTGAACTTTCAGAAGGCTTTGACAAAGTCCTGCATAAAAGATTAGTGTGTAAAATTAAAGCACAATGGATTGGGGTCAGTGTATTCAGATGAACAGAAAACTGGGTTGCAAACTGGACACAAGAGTAAGAATTAACTGCTCTTTTTCCAAATGGCAGGCAGTGACTAGTGGTGTACCACAGGGGTCAGTGCTAGGACCCAGCTATTCACAACATATATTAATAATTTTGATGATGGAACAAAACGTCATGCCATGAAATTTGCAGATGACAACAAGTTGAGTGGAAGTGTGAGCCGTGAGGAGGATGCAGAGATTCTTCGTTGTGATTTGGACAAGTTGAGTGAGGGGCAAATGAATGACACATGCAGTATAATTTGGAGACTTGCGAGATCATGCGCCTTGGTAGCAAAAACAAGAAGGCAGACTACTATCCGAATGTTGAAAAACTAGGAGAGGGGAACGAGTAATGAGACCTGGGTGTCCTCATGCACGAGTCACTGAAGATGAGCAGTCAGGTGCAGCAAGCGGTAAAGAAGGCAAATTGTATGTCGGTCTTCATTGCGGGCGGATTCGAATACAGGAGCAGGGATGTCCGAGTGCAATTATACAGGGCCTTGGTGAGGCCACACCTGGAATATCAGTTTTGGTCTCCTTATCTGAGGAAGGTAGTTATAGCTATACAGGGAGCGCAGCGAAGATCTACCAGACTGATTCCTGGCATGGTAAGTATGGCATAAGAGGAGAGATTGAATCGGTTAGGATTGTATTCTCTGGAGTTCAGAAGAAAGAGGAGGGGGGATCTCATAGAAACTAATTAAATTCTAACTTTGCTGGCTTGCCCCGGCGTTAGGCAAATTTTTACACTTTTTATGAGCACTTTTTCTTTTGCTCCAGAATAATCGAGCAGATGCAGGAGAAATCGACGTGCATTTTCAATGCGTTATAATATTCGTATTTAGTTTATATGAATATGTTTAAACTGTATATAAAGCTACAGCAAGATATATTTTGTAAATTTTAGTTTGGCATCACAGAAAGTGAAATACATTTTTTTAGCATTTGTTTGTCATGACGATGTTCATTCCATTAAATGAATTTTAATGAATAGAATGGGTATGGAGTGCATTTACTGTTGAGCGATCATTCGGTAGAAAGTATAATTCTCCACCTAAGATGTCCATGTCATTGGTAGTGGTTCTCTGAGGCCTTGCGTGGATTCTGAGCCCGATCGTAGAGCCACATCTCCGACAGCACACCTAGCAGTTGTTTTCAGAAGGTACAATCGGTCTTTGGGTTCCAGATCGCGGCCATTCTTTTCTCAAGCTCGGTTTCGGAGCCTCCTCTTGCCATCACGTTTCTTCGAAGAGTTGTGTCAGGATTCTGACATCCTACGCACATGGGTGACCAAGCGGAGTTCGTTCCGGATGATCATGCCTCGATACTGGTGCTCTCGACTCCTTTCAGTACAATAGTGTCACCACACCTGTCCTCACAGCTGCTTTGGTGCAAAAGTACATTTGGATTTTGCAATGTATTTTTAGTTGAGCAGTTTAAGCGTCTCCGGGATGTATTGTTGATCATTATAAGCCTTATTGATTACTACAAAGCTTGAGCAGAGGTAAATATGCAAATTAATAAATTAATATGAACTACCTCTCTGACAGGAATTGCAGAATCCACTGCAGATTCCAAATCTGTAGTCCTGCTTCACGTACGCTGCGGCATCACATTTATAGCTTGGCTTCGTACAATCCTTACCGTTCTGCTCAGGTTCAACATAGGTGCCGATTCGTGGGAGCAGAGTCAGACTTCATCTCTGCCTGGCGAGGAAACAAAACAATTACACACTCCTAAGAGTGTGCATGCAAAGGACATGTTACGAAATTAAATCGGAGGAGATGTGGGCCTGTGCTTCAGCAAGGAAGCATTGAGACAACTTTAAGGGTTATGGTGTTCGGGCCGGAAAGTGGAGCTGAGTCCACAAAAGATCAGCCATGATCTCATTGAATGGTGGAGCAGGCTCGAGGGGCCAGGTGGCCTACTCCTGCTCCTAGTTCTTATGTTCTTTGTGAAATGTTGACGAGAGACCTGAAGCTGAAATCTAACTGGTGTACCGTCTTCACAGTGAAAATGAAACACTCGCCACTGCTGATTTCTTTTCCTGGGTAATTTCAACATGTTACATGTAACATTTCACAGAGTGCTGGGATGATGTGCTCGCCTGGTGATGAATGTAATTTAGCACAAAACTTCGGAGCATATTAGTCTTGACACATCCCCAGTGAAGATTATGGAGAGGTCTACGAATTCTACAGTATTTCTGGAAGAAGTCTTGTCAAATAGAGTGTTTGGAGGAAGGGCATATGGAGCCTGAAACTGGCTTACTCCGCGGTGCACGTGTGCAAGCTGAGGCTCCAGGTGACACAAGTGCCTTTGAGATCAGCTGGCAGCGGTTGCTTTCGGTCTTTCAGCCAACAAAATTAGCATTCGATATGTCAAAAAAAACCTCCATCCTCATATCACCCCGTCCCTCCCCTCCTATTCGCCCTCTTTCCTCCTTCCACCCCTCCCGCTGACAAATGGAGAGACCCGTTGTATTTATGTGGAAAAATATATATTTTTGACTGTTGCATTTAAGTTAGAAAATATATCTTATTGCAATAAATTATTGTAAGTTAAGGCAGATATTAAACTGCGTTGCTCAGCTGCTAAAGATAAACGTTATGTTAAATAGTGACTCGCATCAACATTTTTTACTTTTAAATTCTTTTTTTCATAAATACCTTGTATTAAACTTTACAATTTTCTGCAAATGTTTTATTCAAAGAATCAAAGCACAGAATTTAATTATCATGCAATTCAAGTCTACTAACATAATTGAGGTAGAGAAAACAGAATAATTAATAATAAATAAAATGTTTTTAAAAATCAAATATCACAAGGACAGTAAAAGCTAAAAGCAAAAAGTAATCGGGAGCGGATTTGAACCACTTTACCAGGTCAAAACCAATTTACAATGACGTGTTATGACGCGCTTTGCAGGTCTACAAGGAGACGGGGTTATTTACACTTTGTCCTGCTTCAAAAATCCGCGTTGTTAGTTATCCGAGAAGATCTGCCTTCTCTCCTTCCAAACTAAATTTTCTGTTGCCACTATCTAAATTAAAATATGAAAATACCTTTAAGCTTGCAGCACATAAAGTTATGAAATAATACAGCGCAGATTTAAATAGATGCACAGATGTCAAACAAATTCCAAAACCCATGTTCACACATAAATATTATAATAATCAACTTTAATTACAGAAATACGAAAATTAATTTAACGCAGCATTGCCTGTGTAATGGAAAGAGCAAAAAACTGTTCAGAAAATTTCAAGATATCTTTAAAACATTTGTGAAATGTGGCCTGTTGTCTTCAAATCTGCAGTTTAAATGTCCAACCTCAATGGACATTCCCGTCGCTTCTGCGTCACAATGGGGGCGTGGTTTCCCGCTGATACTCGGAAGTTCCGGGCCAACATCCCTGCATCCAGTCGGTCCAGCGCTGATAGAATTTTGTGCGTTTCAATGCGGTATTCAGAAGCAGGTCTAATCAACCCAATCTTGCACATGTGAAATTCTTGCCATCACAGATATCAGTTTAATGAACTTTCGTTTAGAGCCATCTATGGAACCGACAGCCTCCCCGAACAGGCGCCGGAATGTGGCGACTATGGGCTTTTCACAGCAACTTCATTTGAAGCCTACTTGTGACAATAAGCGATTTTCATTTCATTCATTTTCATTCATTTCACATTGCTTCTTTGGGAAGGATACAAGACGGAACACAGCACTTCAGCTGTTTACTTACAAAGGCCCTGGACAACAGAATTAATACATTATGTGTCCCTGTTGAAGTCAGATTTAGAATGAAGATTTTAGATAAAGGTACCCTGTCTGAGATGCCTGTATAAGAGCAATTTGTAGGAATTGATAGTTTATTAACAATGCTTGTGATTTTATAACCTAAGAATTACTTATATCAGAAAAGACAGACATACAATCAATAGAAGTTACACAAAATGGCTGTTAGCTAACTTAGCAATACAAAAGACACAAAATGACCTTTAGCTGAATTAGTCACATTTCTGAACAAACATTAGCTGGGTTAAGTTGCAAATTGGAACAAATAACATCATTTAATTACGGCAGCAGAGTTAGTAAGGGAGACATGAATGATTGATATTGAGGCATCGAATGGGAAATACACATGGGAGATTCTAATGAGTACTTCACCCGCGAATGATAACAGCTCCACAGGACAGAGAGAGCCTTATGTATCCTCGCCAGCCCAAGGTTTCCAAGTGCAGGCAGGAAACATAATTATAACATAAGTGTGAGTGACTTCTTCATGAAGTCAGGGGCTGGTAAGGTACCAACCCAATTTACGTAATGTCAAATTTATTTGGATATATAACTAATGTATGGAACTTATAACTATTATTGGACATGGTTTGCACTGAGTGCTGAATTTGGTGCATGTGAGTGCTATAGTGAGAGTTTGGTGACTGAGGGAGTATAAGGGTTCATTTTTATCTAAAGTCTAGTCTTTCTTCTATTTAGTTAATTAACTTAGAAGTTGCTGTTTTGTTTAGAAGAAGATGAATTGTCAATCAGCTTCAAACAAAGGTTATACTTGTCGGTCCTTGCAGCTGGAGCTTGTTAATTAGTGAATTGGATTAGGCCAGTTTACAGAGGCTAGATTCACAGTATAAACATGATCCACTACAGTGCAGACGTTGTTTTCACTGAGTGCTGAATTTGGTGCATTTGAGTGCTATAGTGAGAGTTTGGTGGCTGAGGGAGTTAGGCGAGAAGGGAGTAAGGTGCTCCTTTCATTTTGTTTCCTGCATTTCCGCAAAGAACGAGAAGGGAGACAGGAGTTTACAGAGAGAGTGCAGCTGAGTGGGAGCAGAGTCGGAGGGCGGAGGTCCAGTTGGTCCACAGGGCAGTTATATTCTGTAAGGTAAGAGGGGATGGAGGCTAGGCCTGTTGCATGCTCCTCCTGTAGGATGTGGGTGGTGAGGGATACCACCGGTGTCCCCGCTGATTAGACCTGCGGGAAGTGCACCCAACTCCAGCTCCTCAGAGACCGTGTTAGGGAACTGGAGCTGGATGAACTTCGGATCATCCGGGAGGCAGAGGGGATGATAGAGAGGAGTTACAGGGAGGTAACCACACCCAAGTTACAGGACATGAGTAGCTGGGTTACAGTCAGGGGAAAGAAAACAAACAGGCAAACAGTGCAGTGATCCCTCATGGCGGTTCCCCTTCAAAACAAGTGTACCGTTTAGGATGCTGTTGGGGGGGGGGGGGGATGGGGGGGGGGATCTACCGGGGAAAGCCCTAGTAACCAGGTCTCTTGGCGCTGAGTATGGCTCTGGGGCTCAGAAGGGAAGGGGGGAGAACAGAAAAGCAATAGCAGTAGGAGATTCAATGGTTAGGGGAATAGATAGGAAATTCTGCGGTCCCGAGCGAGACTCACGGAAGGTATGTTCCCACCCGGGTGCCAGGTCCAGGGATGTCTCGGATCGTGTCTTCAGGATCCTGAAGGGGGAGGGGGAGCAGCCAGAAGTCGTGGTGCACATTGGTACCAACGACATAGGTAGGAAAAGGGGTGTGGAGGTAATAAACGCGTTTAGGGAGTTAGGCTGGAAGTTAAAAGGCAGGACAGACAGAGTTGTCATCTCTGGTTTGTTGCCGGTGCAACGTGATAGCGAGGCTAGGAATAGGGAGAGAGTACAGTTGAACACGTAGCTGCAGGAATGGTGTAGGAGGGAGGGCTTCAGGTATGTGGATAATTGGAGCGCATTCTGGGGAAGGTGGGACTTGTACAAGCAGGACGGGTTGCATCTGAACCAGAGGGGCACCAATAACCTGAGAGGGAAGTTTTCTGGTACTCTTCGGGAGGGTTTAAACTAATTTGGCAGGGGAATGGGAACCGGATTTGTAGTCCAGCAACTAAGGTAGCCGATATTCAGGACGCCAAAGCGTGTAGTGCGCAGTGCGGAAGGGAACACTGACAAAGGAGAGTACTTGCAGGCACGGAGATGGGTTGAACTGTGTATACTTCAACGCAAGACGCATCAGGAATAAGGTGGGTGAATTTAAGGCATGGGTCGGTAGTTGGGACTAAGATGTGGTGGCCATCACGGAAACTTGGAGAGAAGAGGGTCACAAATGGTTGTTGGAGGTCCCTGGTTATAGATGTTACAATAAGATTAGGGAGGGTGGTAAAAGAGGTGGTGGGGGGGGGGAGGTGACATTGTTAATGAGAGATAGTATAACAGCTGCAGAAAGGCTTTCCATCGGCCCCCCAATAGTAGCAGAGATGTGGAGGAACAGATTGGGAAACAGATTTGGGAAAGGTGCAGAAGTCACAGAGTAGTAGTCATGGGTGACGTCAACTTCCCAAACATTGAGTGGAAACTCTTTAGATCAAATAGTTTGGATGGGGTGGTGTTTGTGCAGTGTGTACAGGAAGCTTTCCTAACACAGTCTGTAGATTGTGCGACCAGAGGGGAGGCCTTATTGGATTTAGTACTTGGTAATGAACCAGGGCAAGTGATAGATTTGTTACTGGGGGAGCATTTTGGACATAGTGACCACAATTCTGTGACTTCCACTTCAGTAATGGAGAGGGATAGATGCGTGCAACAGGGCAAGGTTTACACTTGGGGGAATGGTATATACGATGTTGGCAGACAAGAATTGAAGTGCATAAGTTGGGAACATAGGCTGTCAGGGAAGGACACAAGTGAAATGTGGAACTTGTTCAAGGAACAGGTACTAGGTGTCCTTGATATGTATGTCCCTGTCAGGCAGGAATGAGATGGTAGAGTGAGGGAACCATGGTTGACAAGAGAGGTTGAATGGCTTGTTAAGCGGACGAAGGAGACTTATGTAAGGCTGAGGACGCAAGGTTCAGACAGGGCATTGGAGGGATACAAGATAGCCAGGAGGGAACTGAATAAAGGGATTATGAGAGCTAAGAGAGGGCATGGACAAGCTTTGGCGGGTAGGATCAAGGAAAACCCCAAGGCCTTTTACACATATGTGAGAAATATGAGAATGACTAGAGCGAGGGCAGGTCCGATCAAGGACAGTGGCGGGAGATTGTGTATTGAATCTGAAGAGATGGGAGATGTCTTGAACGAGTACTTTTATTCTGTATTTACAAATGAGAGGGGCCATATTGTTGGAGAGGACAGTGTTAATACAGACTGGTAAGCTCGAGGAAATACTTGTTAGGAAGGAAGATGTGTTGGGCGTTTTGAAATACTTGAGGATAGACAAATCCCCCGGGCTCGACAGGATATATCCAAGGATTCCATGGGAAGCAAGAGATGAAATTGCAGAGCCGTTGGCAATAATCTTTTCGTCCTCTTTGTCAACAGGGGTGGTACCAGGGGATTGGAGAGTGGCGAATGCCGTGGCCCTGTTCAAAAAAGGGACTAGGGATAACCCTGGGAATTACGGGCCAGTTAGTCTTACTTCGGTGGTTGGCAAAGTAATGGTAAGAGTCCTGAAGGATAGGATTTCTGAGCATCTGGGAAGACACTGCTTGATTAGGGATAGTCAGTCCGGATTTGTGAGGGGTAGGTCTTGCCTTACAAGTCTTATTGAATTATTTGAGGAGGTGACCAAGCATGCGGATGAAGGTAAAGCAGTGGATGTAGTGTACATGGGTTTTAGTAAGGCATAGGAAGTACAAAATGATCAGGGGGTTGGATAGGGTGGACAGTGAGAGCCTTCTCCCGTGGATGGAAATGGCTATCACGAGGGGGCATAGCTTTAAACTGAGGGGTAATAGATATAGGACAGAGGTCAGAGGTAGGTTCTTTACGCAAAGAGTGGTGAGGCCGTGGAATGCCCTACCTGCAAATGTAGTGAACTCGCCAACATTGAGGGCATTTAAACATTTATTGGATAAGCATATGGATGATAATGGCATAGTGTAGGTTAGATGGCTTTTGTTTCGGTGCAACATCGTGGGCCGAAGGACCTGTACTGCGCTGTATCGTTCTCTGTTCAATTTGATAAGGTTCCCCATGGTAGGCGTATGCAGAAAGTAAGGAGGAATGGTATAGTGGGAAATGTGGCCAGTTGGATAACGAACTGGCTAACCGATCGAAGTCAGAGAGTGGAGATGGATGGCAAATATTCATCCTGGAGCCCAGTTCCCATTGGCGTACCGCAGGGATCAGTTCTGGATCCTCTGCTGTTTGTGATCTCCATTAATGACTTGGATGAGGGAGTTGAAGGATGGGTCAGTAAATTTGCAGACGATACGAAGATAGGTGGAGTTGTGGATAGTGAGGAGGGCTGCTGTCGGCTGGAAAGAGACATAGATAGGATGCAGAGCTGGGCTAAGAAGTGGCAGATCGAGTTAAACCCTGAAAAGTGTGAGGCTGTCCATTTTGGAAGGACAAATATGAATGCGGAATACAGGGTTAACGGTAGAATTCTTGGCAATGTGGAGGAGCAGAGAGATCTTGGGGTCTATGTTCATACATCTTTGAAAGTTGCCACTCAAGTGGATAGAGATGTGAAGAAGGCCTATGGTGTGCTAGCGTTCATTAACAGAGGGATTGAATTTAAGAACCGTGAGGTGATGATGCAGCTGTACAAAACTTTGGTAAGGCCACATTTGGAGTACTGTGTCCAGTTCTGGTCGCCACATTTGAGGAAGAATGTGGAAGCTTTGGAAAAAGTGCAAAGCAGATTTACCAGGATGTTGCCTGAAATGGAAAGTATATCTTCGGAGGAAAACTTGTGGGTGCTAGGCCTTTTCTCATTAGAACGGAGAAGGATGAGGGGCGACTGGTTAGAGGTTATAAGATGATCAGGGGAATAGATAGAGTAGACAGTCTGGGACGTTTTTGCCGGGTGGAACAAACCATTACAAGTGGACATAAATTTAAGATGAATGGTGGAAGATATTAGGGGGGGGGGGGGGGGGTGTCAGAGGTAGGTTCTTTACCCAGGGAGTAGTGGGGGCATGGAATGCACTGCTTGTGGAAGTAGTTGAGTCGGAAACATTAGGGACCTTCAAGCAGCTATTGGATAGGTACATGGATTACGGTAGAATGATATAGTGTAGATTAAGTTGTTCTTAATGGCAGAACGGTAGCATTGTGGATAGCACAATTACTTCACAACCCCAGGGTCCCAGGTTCGATTCTGGCTTTGGTCACTGTCTGGGCGGAGTCTGCACGTCCATTTGTGTGCGTGGGTTTTCTCCGGGTGCTCCGGTTTCCTCCCACAGTCCAAAGATGTGCAGGTTAGGTGGATTGGCCGTCATAATTTGCCCTTAATGTCCAAAATTGCCCTTAGCGTTGGGTGGGGTTGCTGGGTTGTGGGGATCGGGTGGAGGTGCTGGCCTTGGGTAGGGTGCCCTTTCCAGGAGCCGGTGCAGACTCGATGCGCCGGTTGGCCTCCTTCTGCTCTGTAATTTCTATGATAATCTATGATTAATGTAGGACCAAGGTTCGGCACAACATCGTGGGCCGAAGGGTCTGTTCTGTGTGAATTTTTTATGTTCTATGGTCCAGCCGAAATGGACTGTGTAGCTGTTTTGAAAAATGTATAAGAATGGATGTTTCTCTTGGTTCGGTGGAGAGGCTGTCTGGAACTTTAATTGACGTCATCTCCCTGCCGGCAAAATAAACCTTTTGATGCGAGGACCACTACCCCTGGGCATTGAGTGATTAACATAGAAATACAGTGCCCAAGGAGCCCATTTGGCCCATTGAGTCTGCACCAGCTCTTGGAAAGTGCACTCGATCCAAACCCACACCTCCACCCTGTACCCATAACCCAGTAACCCGATGCAACACTAAGGGCTTTTTTGGGGCACTAAGGGCATTTTATAATGGCCAACCCACCTCACCTGCACATCTTTCGACTGTGGCAAAAAACCGGAGCACCCGGAGGAAACCCATTCAGACACAGGGAGAAAGTGCAGAGTCCACATACAGGCAGTGACCCAAGCCGGGAATCGAATCTGGGACCCTGGAGCTGTGAAGCAATTGTGTTAACCACTATGCTACCGTGTTGCCTAATTTACAGAAATTCTTTGATATCCTCTCGCGCCAACAGTTCCAATTGTCAATGTGTTTGCTGGGTGTTTACACTGCACTCTGGGGTGCAGCTGCCTCTGTAACTGTGACCATTCAGTGATTCAGTCCCAATTGTCAATGTGTTTCTCTGGGTGGATCCACTGCTCTCTGGGATGTAGCTGCCTCTGAAACTGTGACCGTTCAGTGATTCAGTTCCAATTGTCAATGTGTTTCTCTGGGATGTTCCACTGCTCTCTGGGATGTAGCTGCCTCTGTAACTGTGACCGTTCAGTTATTCAGTTCCAACTGTCAATGTGTTTCTCTGGGAGGTTCCACTGCACTCTGGGGTGTAACTGCCTCTTTAACTGTGACGATTCAGTGATTCGGTTCCAATTGTCAGTGTGTTTCTCTGGGTGCAGCTCCTCAAACTAAGGAAACATTTTGAAACATTGGAAACTCAGAATACTCAGAACTTGAAGCAGATACAAACGCGTCACCCATAGGGCCAGAGAAAACATATTTAACTGTGAATAATTTGACACGGTCTCTAACTGATACTGGCCCTGCACTTAGAGAGAAGGGTTGAGATATGGAGGAAGAGAGAGCTGGTCTATGAGAAGTGCTGAGGAAGATAGAGTGAGAGAGAAAGAAGGAGAGTGAGAAACAGCATGAGAGATAAAGGAGGGTGAGAGCGAAATAGTGTGAGAATGACAGAGAGTGAGAGCGAATGAGAGTGAGAGAGAAAGAGGACGAGAGCATATGAGAGCGAGAAAGCAAGAGGTTGAGAGCGAACGAGCGTGAAAGAGAAAAGGGATGAGAGAGAAAGAGGGCGAGTGAGAAAGACGGTGAAAGAGAAAGCAAGAGGTTGAGAGCGAATGAGCGTGAGAGAGAAAAGGGATGAGAGAGAAAGAGGGTGAGGGAGAAAGACGGTGAAAGAGAAAGTGAGCAAGAGAGAAAGAGGCTGAGGGAGAAAATGAATGAGAGAAAGAGGGTGAGAGAGAAAGAGGGTGAGCGAGAATGTGGGTGATCGAGAAAGATATTGAAAGAGAAAGAAGATGAGACAGAATGAGAAAGCAAGAGGGTAATATTACCGTTAATAATAATTTGAGACAATTTTCTCCATCATCAGCCCCTCGAGGTGCGAGAGAAAGAAGCTAAGCGAGAATGAGAGAACGAGAACACAGATTTCATAGAATCTACAGTGCAGAAGGAGGCCATTCGGCCCAACGAGTCTGCACAGAAAAAGCACCATACCCGAGACCACACCTCCACACTATCCCCATTACCCAACACGAAGCGCAATTTTGGACACTAAGGGCAATTTAACATGGCCAATCCACCTAACCTGCACATCTTTGGACTGTGGGAGGAAATCGGAGAACCCGGAGGAAACCCACGCAGACACGTGGAGAACGTGCAGACTCCGCACAGGCAGTGACCCAAGCTGGGAATCGAACCTAGAACACTGGAGCTGTGAAGCAATTGTGCTAACCACCATGCTACCTTGCTGCCCTGAACGAGGGCCAGAGAGAAAAAATATGATAGAGAAAGGGATTTAGAGAGAAAGTGCGTGGGAGGGAAACAGGGTGAGAGAAAGACCGTGAGGGAGAAACAGAGAAAGGGACAAGGAGTGTGAGAGAAAGAGGGTGAGAGAGAAAAAGAGATAGTGTGGAAGAAACTGGGAGAGAAATGGAGTGAGAGTGAAAGAGCTCGAGAGAGAAAAAAGGTGAATGAGAAAGAAGGTGAGATAAAAAGTGGGTGAGAGAGAAAGACGATGAGAGAGAATGAGGATGAGGGGAAATGATGGTGAGAAAGAAAGGGGGCGGGAAAGAAACAGGATGAGAGAGAGAGGGTGAGGGAGAAGGAGCGTTGGAGTCAGAAATGCTGCCAGAAAAAGAGGGTGAGAGAAAGAAGTCGAGAGAGGAAGAGCGTGAGGGAGAAATAAAGTGAGAGAGAAAGCGAAAGAGTGCGAGAGAGAAAGAGGGTGAGGGAAAATGAGAGTGAGAGAGAAAGAAGGTGAGGAAGAACGAGAGTGAGGGAGAAAGAGGCTGAGAGAGAAAGATGGTGAGAGGGAAAGAGGCAAGAGATAAAATGTGTGGAAGAGAATGAGAGAGAAAGAGGATTTCAGAGAAAGGGGGTGAGAGAATCAGAGGGTGAGAGAGAAAAAAGGTGAGCGAGAAAGAGGGTGAGAGAATGAACATGAGAGAGAAAGAGGGTGAGACAGAAAGAGGGTGAAAGAGAATGAGAAAGCAAGAGGCTATTAAAATAGAAATGTGCTACCACCTTCTCTCTCATCACCCCCACAAGGCTTAGCATCATCCCTCATATACGTATGGGAATAACTCCCTCTCATGGCTGTCTGTAAACGTTTCATTGTTCCTTGTATTGTCTTCATGTCTGAGAATAACACAAGTGCGAGAGAGAGGGTGAAATAAAAAGAGGGTGAGAGAAGGTGGGTGGGGTAGAAAGAGTTTGAGAGAGAATGAGAGTGAGAGGGGAAGAGGGTAAACGAGAATGAGGGTCACCGAGAATGAGGGTCAGTGAGAAAGAGGGAGAAAGAGAAAGATGGTGATAGAAAATGAAGGTGAGTAGGAAAGAAAGTGAGAGAGAAAGACGGTGAGAGAGGAAGTGGGTGAGATAGAAATAGGGCGAGAGAGAATGAGGGTTAGGGGAATATATGGTGAGAAAGAAAAAGGCTGAGAAACAGTGAATGAAGCAAAGAGGCTGAGAGATGAAGTGGGTGAGATCGAAAGTGGGTGACAGAGAATGAGGGTGACGGAAAAAGATGGTGAAAAAGAAAGGGGATGAAAGAAAACGAGGGTGAGGGAGAAGGAGAGTGAGAGACACAGATAGTGACAGACAATGAGGGTGAGAGAAAGAGGGTGAGAGTGGAATTGGGTGGGAGAGAGAGGATGAGTGAGAAAGAGTGTAAGAGAGAAATAAGGTGAGAGACGGAGGGTGGGAGAGAATGAGAGTGAGTGAGAAACAGAACAAGTATGAGGGAGAAAGAGGGTGATGCAAAATAAGAGTGAGAGAGAGTAAAAGGTGAGAAAGAACGAGGGTAGAAGAGAAAGAGGGCAAGAGATAAAGAGAGTGAGTTAAAAAGACAGTGAGAGAGAAATAGAGTGAGGGAGAAAAAGGTTGAGAGAGAAAGAGGATGTAAGAGGAAGACGGTGAGTTAGAAAGAGGGTGAGAGAGAAAGAAGGCGAGAGAGAAACAAGGTGAGGAAGAAGGAGGGTGAGAGAGAAAGGTGAGAGAGAAAGAAGGTGAGGGAGAAGAGAAGGTGAAGGAGAATGAGAGTGAGAGAGAAAGAGAACGAGCGTAGGAAAAAATGTGAGAGAGAAAGAGAGTGTGAGGGAGAAAGAGAATGAGACAGAAAGAGTGTGAGAGGGAGAGGGTGAGGGAGGAGAAGAGTGAAAGAGAAAGAGGGCGAGAGAGATAGAGGGTGAGAGAAAGGGAGAGCAAGAGAGAAGGAGTGTGTGTGAAAGTGAGTGAGCGAGAAAGGGGTTGAGACAGAAAGAGGGTGAGAGAATGAGAATGCAAAAATGGTAAACAAAGTAATTTGCCACCACGACCTTCTCACCATCTTGACAGAAATCTTTGGATCCTCACTGTCTTCAGGTGATGCCCCGGAGGACTGGAGAATAGCGAATGTTGTTCCTCTGTTTAAGAAGGGTAGCAAGCACAATCCAGGGAACTACAGGCCGGTGAGCCTTACGTCAGTGGTAGAGAAATTACTGGAGAGAATTCTTCGAGACAGGATCTACTCCCATTTGGAAGCAAATGGACGTATTAGTGAGAGACAGCATGGTTTTGTTAAGGGGAGATCGAGTCTCACTAACTTGATAGAGTTTTTCGAAGAGGTCACAAAGTTGATTGATGCAGGTAGGGCAGTGGATGTTGTCTATATGGACTTCAGTAAGGCCTTTGACAAGGTCCCTCACGGTAGACTGTTACAAACGCTGAAGTCACACGGGAGAGCTGGCAAGGTGGATACAGAACTGGCTAGGTCATAGAAGGCAGAGAGTAGCAATGGAAGGGTGCTTTTCTAATTGGATGGCTGTGACCAGTGGTGTTCCGCAGAGTTCAGTTCTGGGACTTTTGTTGTTGAAATGAAATGAAATGAAAATCGCTTATTGTTACAAGTAGGCTTCAAATGAAGTTACTGCGAAAATCCCCTAGTCGCCACATTCCGGCGCCTGTTCGGGGAGGCTGTTACGGGAATCGAACCGTACTGCTGGCCTGCCTTGGTCTGCTTTCAAAGCCAGCGATGTAGCCCTGTGCTAAACAGCCCTTGTTTGTTGCATATATAAATAATTTGGAGGAAAATGTAACTCATCCGATAAGGAAGTTTGCTGACGACACAACGTTTGCTGGAATTGCGGATAGCGATGAGGACTGTCAGAGGATACAGCAGGATTTAGGTCGTTTGGAGACTTCGGCGGAGAGATGGCAGATGGAGTTTAATCCGAACAAATGTGAGGTAATGCGTTTTGTAAGGTCTAATGCAGGGAGGGAATATACAGGGAATGGTAGAACCCTCAAGAGTATTGAAAGTCAGAAAGATCTAGTTGTAAAGGTCCACAGGTCACTGAAAGGGGCAACACAGATGGAGAAGGTAGTCAAGAAGGCATACGGCATGCTTGCCTTTATTTGTCGGGGCATTGAGTATAAGAATTGGCAAGTCATGTTGCAGCTATATAGAACCTTAGTTAGGCCACACTTGGAATACAGTATTCAATTCTGGTCGTCACACTGCCAGAACTTTAGAGAGGGTGCAGAAGAGATTTACAGGATGGTGCCTGGTATGGAGGGCATTAGCTATGAGGAGCGGTTGAATAAACCCAATTTGTTCTCACTGGAACGACGGAGGTTGAGGGGCGACCTTATAGAGGTCTACAAAATTATGAGGGGCATAGACAAAGTGAATAGTCAGAGGCTTTTTTCCAGGGTAGAGGGTCAATTACTAGGGGCATAGGTTTAAAGTGCGAGGTGCAAGGTTTATATTAGATGTACGAGGCAAGAGCTTTACACAGAGGGTCGTGGGCGCCTGGGACTCGCTGCAGGAGGAGGTGGTGGAAGCAGGGATGATAGTGCCATTTAAGGGGCATCTTGACAAGCACACGAGTAGAATGGGAATATGGTGAGGGAATACGGACCCAGGAAGTGTGGAAGATTGTAGTTTAGTCTAGCAGCATGGTCGGCACGGGCTAGGAGGGCCGAAAGGCCTGTTCCTATGCTGTACATTTCTTTGTTCTTTGTTTTGTCATCAGCTTCCCAAGGCTCAGCATCATCCCTTATATACTTATGGGACTAGCTACCTCCAGTGGCTGTCTGTTTGCGTTTCATTATCCCTTGCATTGACTTCGTGTCTGAAAATACCACAAGTGAAATAAAATGAAATGAAATGAAAATCGCTCATTGTCACAAGTAGGCTTCAAATCAAGTTACTGTGAAAAGCACCGAGTCGCTACATTCCGGCGTCTGTTCGGGGAGGCTGGCATGGGAATTGAAGGGGGCTGCTGGCCTGCCTTGGTATGCTTTCAAAGGCAGCGATGTAGCCCGTGCTAAACCAGCCCCTGTAAGTGTGAGAGAGAAAGAGTGTGATAGAGAAAGTGGGTGTGAGTGGAAAAGGGATTGAGAGAAAAAGGATGAGAGAGAACGGGAGTGAGAGATGAAAAGGGTGAGTGAGAATGAGGCTGAGAGAGAAAGAGGGTAAGAGAGAAAGAGGGCGAGAGAGAAAAGGCGTCTGTAACAATGAGGGTGAGAGAGAAAGAGGGTGAGAGAGAATGAGGGTGAGGGAAAAAGATGATGAGAAAGAAAGAGGATGAGAAAGAAAGAAGGTAAATGAGAAAAAGGGCGAGTGTGTAAGAGGATAAAAGAGAAATAAGGTGAGACAAAGAGGGTGCGAGAGGATGACAGTGAGGGAAACAGAACGTATTTGAGGGAGAAGGAGGTCGAGGGAAAATGAGAGCGAGAGAAAATGAAAGTGAAAAAGAACGAGGGTGAAGGAGAAAGCTGGTGAGAGAGAAATTTGGTGAGCGAGAAAGACAGTTCGAGAGAATGAGAGTGAGAGAGAAAGAGCTTGAGAGTGAAAGAGGGTGAGAGAGAAGAGGGCGAGAGATAAAGAGGGTGAGTGAGAAAGACAGTGAGAAACAGTGGGAGGAAGGATGATGAGAAATAAAGAGGGTGAGTGAGAAAGAGGGTGAGAGTGAGAACTAAGGTGACAGAGAAAGCAGGTGAGCGAGAGTGAGAGTGAGAGAGAAAGAGGGTGAGAAAGAACGAGGGTGAGAGCGAAAGAAGTTGAGAGAGAATCAGGGTGAGAGAAAAAGAGGATGAAAGAGAAAGAGTGAGAGAGAAAGAGCTTGAGAGTGAAAGAGGGTTAGAGAGAAGTGGGCGAGAGATAAAGAGGGTGAGTGAGAAAAACACTGAGAGAGAAACAGTGGGAGGGAAAGATAATGAGAAAGAAAGAGTGTGAGAAATAAAGAGGGTGAGTGAGAAAGAGGGTGAGAGTGAGAACGAAGGTGACAGAGAAAGCAGGTGAGTGAGAATGAGAGGGTGAGAGAAAAAGGGTGAAAGAATGAGTCAGAGAGAAAAAGAGAGAGGAAGACAGTGAGAATGAGAGCTAGAGAGGAAGAGGGTGAGAGCGAAAGAAGGTGAGAGAGGAGGAGGGTGAGTGCGTAAGAAGGCGAGAGAGAGATTGAGAGGGGAGGAGGGTGAGTGAGAAAGAAGGTGAGAGAGAAAGTGAGTGAGAGAGGAGGAGGGTGAACGAGACAGAGGGTCAACCAGAATGAGGGTGAGATAAGGATGGTGGGAGAGAAAGTGGGTGAGAGAGAAAGTGGGTGAGATAGAAAGAGCCTGAGAGAGAAAGGGCTGAGGGAAAAGGTGGTGAAAATGAAAGAAAGAGGATGCGTGAAAAGAGTGAGGGAGTAGGAAAGTGAGACATAAACAGAGCAAGGATCGGGATAAAGAAGGTAAGGAAAATGAAAGTGAGCGACAAAGAGGGCGATGGAGAAAGGAGGTGAGAAAGAAAGAGGATGAGAAAGAAAGAAGGTAAATGAGAAAGAGGGTGAGTGTGTAAGAGGATAAAAGAGAAATAAGGTGAGACAAAGAGGGTGCGAGAGGATGACAGTGAGGGAAACAGAACGAGTTTGAGGGAGAAGGAGGTCGAGGGAAAATGAGAGCGAGAGAAAATGAAAGTGAAAAAGAACGAGGGTGAAGGAGAAAGCTGGTGAGAGAGAAATTTGGTGAGCGAGAAAGACAGTTAGAGAGAATGAGAGTGAGAGAGAAAGAGCTTGAGAGCGAAAGAGGGTGAGAGAGAAGAGGGCGAGAGATAAAGAGGGTGAGTGAGAAAGACAGTGAGAGAGAAACAGTGGTAGGAAGGATGATGAGAAATAAAGAGGGTGAGTGAGAAAGAGGGCGAGAGTGAGAACTAAGGTGACAGAGAAAGCAGGTGAGCGAGAGTGAGAGTGAGAGAGAAAGAGGATGAGAAAGAAAGAGGGTGAGAGCGAAAGAAGGTGAGAGAGAATCAGGGTGAGAGAAAAAGAGGATGAAAGAGAAAGAGTGAGAGAGAAAGAGCTTGAGAGTGAAAGAGGGTTAGAGAGAAGTGGGCGAGAGATAAAGAGGGTGAGTGAGAAAAACACTGAGAGAGAAACAGTGGGAGGGAAAGATAATGAGAAAGAAAGAGTGTGAGAAATAAAGAGGGTGAGTGAGAAAGAGGGTGAGAGTGAGAACGAAGGTGACAGAGAAAGCAGGTGAGTGAGAATGAGAGGGTGAGAGAAAAAGGGTGAAAGAATGAGAGTCAGAGAGAAAAAGAGAGAGGAAGACAGTGAGAATGAGAGCTAGAGAGGAAGAGGGTGAGAGCGAAAGAAGGTGAGAGAGGAGGAGGGTGAGTGCGTAAGAAGGTGAGAGAGAGATTGAGAGGGGAGGAGGGTGAGTGAGAAAGAAGGTGAGAGAGAAAGAGAGTGAGAGAGGAGCAGGGTGAACGAGACAGAGGGTCAGCCAGAATGAGGGTGAGATAAAGATGGTGGGAGAGAAAGTGGGTGAGAGAGAAAGTGGGTGAGATAGAAAGAGCCTGAGAGAGAAATGGCTGAGGGAAAAGGTGGTGAAAATGAAAGAAAGAGGATGCGTGAAGAGAGTGAGGGAGTAGGAAAGTGAGACATAAACAGAGCGAGGATCGGGATAAAGAAGGTAAGGAAAATGAAAGTGAGCGACAAAGAGGGCGAGGGAGAAAGGAGGTGAGAGAGAAAAAGAGTGAGAAAGCAAGAGGGTAAGTGAGAAAGAGGGTGAGAGGGAATGAGAGTTGTGTTGTTCTCTGCTTTACTTTAGCTCGGGTGGTTTTGATGCATATTGTTGCTTTGTTAACAAACTAAAACTATTTTATTAAGCACTACTGACTGGATTCGACACATCCACCAGAAACATACCTTTGATAAATAACAGATAACCTACTCTTTTCTACATCTGAACTCACTACGAGTTTAAACTACTATCTGCGCTCTCTCACTATCTTCCTTCAGTCTGTCTTTAACTAACTCCTCACTCATTCAGCCACCACCTTCTCTATCATCTGTCCACGAAAGCTTAGCATTATCCCTTATACACTTGTGGGACTATCTCCATCTAGTGGCTGTCTGTATACGTTTCATCAACCATTGCATTGTCTTCATGTATGATAATGCCACAAGTGTGAGAGAGAAAGAGAACAAAGAACAAAGAAAAGTACAGCACAGGAACAGGCCCTTCGGCCCTCCAAGCCCGTGCCGACCATGCTGCCCGTCTAAACTAAAATCTTCTACACTTCCTGGGTCCGTATCCCTCTATTCCAGGGGCCTGTCGGGAAGGAAAGAATAACTTTAAAAACTTACCTTGCAGGAGAAGCAGCCTCCAGATTTTCGGCGGGAGCAGTGACCAGGGGCCTGTCGGGAAGTTAAGAATAACTTTTAAAACTTCCCTTACAGGAGACGTAGCCTCCAGATTTTCGGCGGGAGCAGTGTTCAGGGGCCTGTCGGGAAGGTAAGAACAACTTGAAAAACTTACCTTTACAGCTGCAGGAAGTCGGCCGTGGGGATTTCTGAGAAGATTTGTTAGTGCCTGCATGTAGGTTGGGCGATTGCAAACCCGAGACGCTACACTTGTAGTGTCCCCCACCCTTCAACCTCCTCTAACCTGAGGGGTTGAGTGATTATCAGGTAAGCTCTTCCTTTCTTTTTCTTGTTTTATCTAGAGCGGATGGCAGGGAAGGCAGTACAATGTTCCTCCTACAGAATGTTTGAGGTGTGGGACGCCGCACTGTCCTAGCTGATTTCATCTGTGGGAAGTGCACCCATCTCCAGCTCTTCACAAACCGCGTTAGGGAACTGGACCTGGAAAAACTTGGGATCATTCGGGAGGCAAAGGTGGTCATAGGGATGTAGTAACTCCGAAGAATAAAGATAGATGGGTGACGGTGAGAGGAGCTGGGAGGAAGCAGTCTGTACAGGGATCCCCTGTGGTCGTTCCCTTTTTTAACAAGTATACCGCTTTGGATACTGTTGGGGGGGGGGGGGTCTTACCAGGGATAAGCCATGGGGTACAGCTCTCTGGCACAGAGTCTGACCCTGTTGCTCAGAAGTGAAGGGGGAGAGGAGTAGAGCATTAGTCATTGGAGACTCCATAGTTAGCGGGATAGATAGGAGATTTTGTGGGAACGAGACAGACTCGCGGTTGGTGTGTTGCCTCCCAGGTGCCAGTGTCCACGATGTCTCGGATCGTGTTTCGGATCCTGAAGGGCCAAATCGTGGTCCACATCGGTACCAACGACATAGGTAGGAAAAGGGATAGGGATGTAAGGCAGGAATTCAGGGACCTAGGGCGGAACCTTAGATCTCGGAAGAAAAGAGTTATTATCTCTGGGTTGTTATCCGTGCCACGTGCTAGCGAGACGAATAATAGGGAGAGAATGCAGTTGAACACGTGGCTACAGGGATGGAGCAGCAGGGAGGGTTTCAGATTCCTGTATAATTGGGGCTCATTCTGGCGTAGGTGGGACCTCTACAAACGGGATGGTCTACACCTGGACCAGAGGGGTACCAATATCCTGGGGGGTATATTTGCTAATGCTCTTAGGGACGGTTTAAACTTGTTCAGCAGGGGATTGGGAACATGAATTGTAGCTCCAGTATACAGGAGTCTTGAGAGTAGTGAGGTCATGAGTAAGGCCTCAAAGTTGCAGGAGTGTACCGGCAGACAGGAAGGTGGTTTAGAGTGTGTCTATTACAATGCCAGGAGCATCCGGAAGAAGGTGGGTGAACTTGCGGCATGGGTTGGTACCTGGGACTTCGATGTTGTGGCCACCTCAGAGACATGGATAGAGCAGGGACAGGAATGATTGTTGCAAGTGCCGGCTGTAGATATTTCAGTAAGCTCAGGGAAGATGGTAAAAGAGGGGGAGGGTTGGCATTGTTAGTCATGGACAGTATTACGGTGGCAGAAAGAACGTTTGATGAAGACTCATCGACTGAGGTAGTATGGACTGAGGTTAGAAACAGGAAAGGTGAGGTCACCCTGTTAGGGGTTTTCTCTAGGCCTCCGAAAAGTTCCAGAGATGTAGAGGAAAGGATTGCAAAGATGATTCTGGATAGGGGTGAAAGGAACAGGGTAGTTGTTATGTGGGACTTTAACTTTCCAAACATTGACTGGAAACGCTATAGTCCGAGTACTTTAGATGGGTCCGTTTTTGTCCAATGTGTGCAAGGGGGTTTCCTGACGCAGTATGTAGATAGGCCAACGAGAGGTGAGGCTATATTGGATTTGGTACTGGGTAATGAACCAGATTTGGAGGTAGGTGAGCACTTTGGTGATAGTGAACACAATTCGATTACGTTTACTTTAGTGATGGAAAGGGATAGGCATGTACCGCAGGGCAAGAGTTATATCTGGGGGAAAGGCAATAATGATGCGATGAGGCAAGACTTAGGATGCATCGGATGGAGAGGAAAACTGCAGGGGACGGGCACAATGGAAATGTGGAGCTTGTTCAAGGAACAGCTACTGCGTGTTCTTGATAAGTAGGTACCTGTCAGCCATGGAGGAACTGGTCGAGCAAGGTAACAGTGGTATACTAAAGCAGTTGAAACACTTGTCAAGAGGAAGAAGGAGGATCATGTAAAGATGAGACATCAAGGTTCAGTTAGGGCGCTCGAGATTTACAAGTTAGCGAGGAAGGACCTAAAGAGAGAGCTAAGAAGAGGCAGGAGGGGACATGAGGAGTCTTTGGCATGTAGGGTCAAGGATAACCCCACAGTTTCTATCGATATGTCAGGAATAAAAGAATGACTAGGGTAACAGTAGGGCCACTCAAGGGCAGTAGTGGGAAGTTGTGCGTGGAGTCCGAGGAGATAGGAGAGGTGCTAAATGATTATTTTTCGTCAGGATTCACAGAGGACAAGGACAATGTTGTCGTGGAGAGTACTGAAAGACAGGCTACTAGACTAGAAGGGCTTGAGGTTCATAAGGAGGAGGTGTTAGCAATTCTGGAAAGTATGAAAATAGGTAAGTGGCCTGGGTCGGATGGGATTTATCCTAGGATTCTCTGGGAAGCTAGGGAGGAGATTGCTGAGGCTTAGGCTTTAATCGTTAAGTCATCTTTGTCTACAGGAATAGTGCCATTACACTGGATGATAGCAAATGTTTCCCCCTTGTTCAAGAAGGCGAGTAGAGACAACCCCGGTAACTATAGACCAGTTAGCCTTACTTCTGTTCTGGGCAAAGTCTTGGAAAGGTTTATAAAAGATAGCATGTATAATCATCTGGAAAGGAATAATTTGATTAGAGATCGTCAACACGGTTTTGTGAAGGGTAGGTCGTACCTCAAAACCATTATTCAGTTATTTAAGACGGTGACCAAACAGGTGGATGAGGGTAAAGCAGTTGATGTGTTGCATATGGATTTCAGTAAAGCGTTTGATAAGATTCCCCACGGTAGGCTATTGCAGAAAATACGGAGGCATGGGATCAGGGTGATTTAGTAGTTTGGATCAGAAATTGGCTAGCTGGAAGAAGACAAAGGGTGGTGGTTGATGGGAAATGTTCAGACTGGAGTCCAGTTACTATTGGTGTCCGACAAGGATCTGTTTTGGAGCCACTGCTGTTTGTTCTTTTTATAAATTACCTGGAGGAGGGCGTAGAAGGATGGGTGAGTAAATTTGCAGATAATACTAAAGTCGGTGGAGTTGTGGACAGTGCGGAAGGATGTTACAGGTTACAGAGGGACATAGACAAGCTGCAGAGCTGGGCTGGAGTTTAATGCAGAAAAGTGTGAGGTGATTCATTTTGGAAGCAATAAGGAATAACAGGAAGACAGACTACTCGGCTAATGGTAAGATTCTTGGTAGTGTGGATGAGCAGAGAGATCTCGATGTCCATGTACATAGATCCCTGAAAGTTGCCACGCAGGTGGAGAGGGTTGTTAAATAGGCGTACGGTGTGTTAGCTTTTATTGGGAGAGGGATTGAGTTTCGGAGCCATGAGGTCATGTTGCAGCTGTACAAAACTCTGGTGCGGCCACATTTGGAGTATTGCGTGCAATTCTGTTCGCCGCATTATAGGAAGGGTGAGGAAACATTGGAAAGGGTTCAGAGGAGATTTACCAGGATCTTGCCTGGTATGGAGGGAAGACCTTATGAGGGAAGGCTCAGGGACTTGAGTCTGTTTTCGTTAGAGAGAAGACGGTTAAGAGGTGACTTAATTGAGGCATACAAGATGATCAGAGGATTAGATACAGTGGACAGTGAGAGCATGTTTCCTCGGATGGCGATGTCTAGCACGAAGGGACATAGCTTTAAATTGGGGGGAGATAGATTTAGGACAGATGTCAGCGGTAGGTTCTTTACTCAGAGAGTAGTAATGGCATGGAACAGTAGTGGACTCGCCAACAGTAAGGGCATTCAAATGATCATTGGATAGACATGTGGACGATAAGGGAATAGTGTAGAGTGGTTTCACAGGTCGGCGCAACACCGAGGGCCGAAGACCCTGCACTGCGCTGTGATGTTCTATTTTCTATTCCCATTCTATTCATGTATTTGTCAAGTTGTCCCTTAAACGTTATTATCGTCCCTACTTCCACCAACTCTTCCGGAAGCGAGTTCCAGGCACCCACTACCCTCTGTGTATAAAACTTACATCGTATATCTCCTCTAAACCTTGCCCCTCGCACCTTAAACCTATGCCCCGCAGTAATTGACCCCTCTACCCTGGGAAAAAGTCTCTGACTATCCACTCTGTCCATGCCCCTCAATAGACATCTATCAGGTCGTCCTTCGTTCCAGTGAGAACAAACCAAGTTTGTTCAACCTCTCCTCATACCTAATGCCCTCGATACGAGGCAATATCCTGGTAAAACCCTTCTGCACCCTCTATAAAGCCTCCACATCCTTCTGGTAGTGTGACGACCAGATTTTATCACTGTACTCCAAGTGTGGCCCAACTAAGGTTCTATACAGCTGCAACATGACATGCCAATTTTTATACTCAATGAATGGAAGCATGCCGTTTGCAAGCTTGACTACCCTCGCCACCTGTGTTGCCCCTTTCAGTGACCTGTGGACCTTTACACCTAGATATCTCTGACTATCAATACTCTTGAGGGTTCTACCATTCACTGTATATTCCCTACCTGTATTCGACCTTCCAAAATGCATTACCTCACATTTGTCCGGATTAAACTCCATCTGCCATCTTGCCACCCAAGTCTCCAAACGATCTACTGTATCCTCCGACAATCCTCATCGCTATCCGCAATTCGACCAACATTTATATCGTCCGCAAAATTACTAATCAGACCAGTTACATTTTCCTCCAAATAATTTGTATATACTACGAACATCAAAGGTCCCAGCACTGATCCCTGTGGAACACCACTTGTCACAGCCCTCCAATCAGAAGAGCACCCTTCCATTGCCACTCTCTGCCTTCGTTGACCTAGCCAGTTCTGTATCCATCTTGGCAGCTCACCTCTGATCCCTTGTGACTTCACCTCTTGTACCAGCCTGCCATGAGTGACCTTGTGAAAGGCCTTGCAGAAGTCCAGAGACAACATCCACTGCTCTACCTGCATTTATCATCTTTGTGACCTTCGCGAAAAAACTCTATCAAGTTAGTGATACACGACTTCCCCTTCACAAAACCATGCTGCCTCTCTCTAATACGTCCATTTGCTAACAGATGGGAGTAGATCCTGTTTCGAATTATCTCCAATAACCTCCCTACCACTGACATAACGCTCATCGGCCTGTAGTTTCCTGGATTATCGTTGCTACATTTCTTCAACAAAGGAACAACATTTCCTGTTCTCCAGTCCTCCGGGACATCACCTGAAACAGTGAGGATCATAAGGTTTTGGTAAAGTCCTCAGCAATTTCCTCGCTAGCCTCCTTCAGTATTCTGGGAAGGTCCCGTCAGGCCCTGGACTAAGCCACCTTAATGTTTTTCAAGATGCCCAACACCTCGTCTCTTTGGATCTCAATGTGACCCACGCTATCTACACACCCTTCTCCAGACTCAACATCGACCAATTCCTTCTCTTTGGTGAATAATGATGCATTAAGTACCTCGCCCATTTCCTCTGGCTCCACACATAGATTCTCTCCCCTGTCCTTCAGTGGGCCAACCCTTTCCCTGGCTACCCTCTTGCCTTTTATGTACGTGAAATGGTAAAAGGCTTTGTGATTTTACTTAACCCTATTTGCCAATGACCTTCCGTGACCACTCCTGACTCCTTCCTACTTTCCTTACATTTCACACAGGCTTCGTCTGTTCCCGGCCTTCTTGCCCTGACAAATGCCTCCCTTTTTCTTTTTGACGAGCCGACATTATCTCTCGTTGTCCAAGGTTCCCGAAGTTTGCCGCATTTATCCTTCTTCCTCACAGGAACATGCCGGTCCTGAATTCCTTTCAACTGATATTTATAAATGTCCAACATGTGAGATGTTGATTTACCTTCAAACATACGCCCCCAATCTATGTTCTTCAGTTCCCGCCTAGTATTGTTATAATTAGCCTTCCCCCAATTTAGCACATTCACGCTAGGACCACTCTTATCCTTGTCCACCAGCACTTTAAAACTTACGGAATTTTGGGCACTGTTCCCGAAATGCTCCCCTATTGAAACTTCTACCACCTGGCTGGGCTCTTTCCCCAATACCAGGTCCAGTACAGGCCCTTCCACAGTTGGACTACCGACATGTTGCTTTCACAAGCCCTCCTGGATGCTCCTTATAAACTCTGCCCCGTCCAAGCCTCTAGCGCTAAGTGAGTCCCAATCAATATTGGCGAAGTTAAAGTGTCCCATCACAACTCTGTTTCTTTCACTCCTTTTCAAAATGTGTCCACCTATCTGCTCCTCTATCTCCCGCTGGATGTTGGGAGGCCTGTAGTAAACCTCCAACATTGTGACTACACCCTTCTTATTCCTGATCTCTACCCATATAGCCTCGCTGCCCTCTGACGTGTCTTCCGCAGTACAACTGTGATATTCTCCCTAACCATGAACGCAAATCCTTTACGCCTTTTACATCCCCTTCTATCCCGCCTGAAACATCTAAACCATTGAACGCTGAACTGACAATCCTGTCCTTCCCACAACAAGGTCCCTGTACTGGCAACAACACCATAGTTCCAAGCACTAATCCAAGTACTAAATTCATCTGCCTTCCCTGTTAAACGCCTTCCTGTGGCAGGTACGGGAGGCTTCCACCGGCCGGATGGCTTGATCTGCAGAACGTGCACCCAACTAGAGCTCCTCACAGACCCCATGGTTCGGTTGGAGCAGCAGTTGGATGCACTTACGAGCATGCAGGTGGCGGAAAACGTCATAGATAGCAGTTATATAAATGTGGTCACACCCAGGGTGCAGGCAGAGAAATGGGTGACCACCAGAAAGGGCAGGCAGTCAGTGCAGGAATACCCTGTGGTTATCACCCTCTCGAACAGGTATACCCCTTTGGATACTGTCGGGGGGGATTGCCTATCAGGGCAAAACAGCAGCAGACAGAGCAGTGGCACCACGGCTGGTACTGATGTACAGAAGGGAGGGTCAAATGGCTGAAGAGCAATAGTCATAGGGGACTCTATAGTTAGGGGCACAGATAGGCTCTTCTGTGGACGTGAAAGAGACTCCAGGATGGTACGTTGCCTCCCTGGTGCCAGGTCCAGGATTTCTCCGAACGGATAGAGGGCATCCTAAAGGTGGAGGGCAAACAGGCAGAGGTCGTTATACATATTGGTTCTAACGACATCGGCAGGAAGGGGCATGAGGTCCTGCAGCAGGAGTTCAGGAAGCTAGGTAGAAAGTTAAAAGACAGGACCTCTAAGGTTTTAATCTCGGGATTACTCCCTGTGCCACGTGCCAGTGAGGCTCGATAGAGGAAGATAGAGCAGCTAAACACGTGGCTAAATAGCTGGTGTAGGAGGGAAATTTTCAGTAATCTGGACCACTGGGAGCTATTCCGGGGCAGGTGTGACCTATATAAGAAGGACCGGTTGCATCTAAACTGGAGAGGCATAAATATCCTGGCCGTGAGGTTTGCTAGTGTCACACGGGAGAGTTTGAACTAGTATGGCAGGGGGGTGGGCACGGGAGCAATAGGTCAGAAGGTGAGAGCATTGAGGGAGAACTAGGGATTAGGGACAGTTGGGCTCTGAGGCAAAGCAGAGAGGGAGAAGTTGCTGAACACAGCGGGTCTGGTGGCTTGAAATGCATATGTTTTAATGCAAGTATTGTGGGTAAGGCAGATGAACTTAGAGCTTGGATTAGTACTTGGAACTATGATGTTGTTGCCATTACAGAGACCTGGTTGAGGGAAGGACAGGATTGGCAGCTAAACGTTCCAGGAATTAGATTTTTCAGGCGGCATAGAGGGCGATGTAAATGGGGTGGCGGAGTTGCGCTATTGGTGAGGGAGAATATCACAGCTGTACTACGGGAGGATACCTCAGAGGGCAGTGAGGCTACATGGGGAGAGATCAGGAATAAGAAGAGTGCAGTCCCAATGTTGGGGGTTTACTACAGGCCTCCCAACAGCCAGCGGGAGATAGAGGAGCAGATAGGTAGACAGATTTTGGAAAAGAGTAAAATCAACAGGGTTGTTGCGATTAGAGACTTCAACTTCCCCAATATTAACTGGGACTCACTTAGTGCTAGGGGCTTAGACGGGGCACAGTTTGTAAGGAGCATCCAGGAGGGCTTCTTAAAACAATATGTAGCCTAGAAGGGGGTCACGAAAAGTCATTGGAAAATAGGGTTAAGGAACATCCCAAGACCTTTTACACGTACATAAAAAGCAAGAGGCCAGCAAGGGAAAAGGTTGGCCTGAAGGATAGGCAAGGGAATCTATGTGTGGAGCCAGAGGAAATGGCCGAGGTGCTAAATGAATATTTTGCATCAGGATTCACCAGAGAGAAGGGAATGGTGGATGTTGAGTCTGGAGAAGGGTGTGTAAGATAGCCTGGGTCACATTGAGATCCAAAAAGACGAGGTGTTGGGCGTCTTGAAAAATAGTAAGGTAGATAAGTCCCCAGGGTCTGATGGGATCGACCCCAGAATACTGAAGGAGGCAAGAGAGGAAATTGCTGAGGCCTTGACAGAAATATTTGGATCCTCGCTGTCTTCAGGTGATGTCCCGGAGGACTGGAGAATAGCCAATGTTGTTCTTTGTTTAAAAAAGGAAGGAAGGATAATCCAGGGAACAACAAGCCGGTGAGCCTTACGTCAGTGGTAGGGAAATAACTGGAGAGAACTCTTCGAGACAGGATCGACTCCCATCTGGAAGCAAATGGGCGTATTAGTGAGAGGCAGCATCGTTGTGTGAAGGGGAGGGCATGTCTCACTAAGTTGATAGTTTTTCGAAATGGCCACAAAGATGATTGATGCAGGTAGGGCAGTGGATGTTGTCTGTATGGACTTCAGTAAGGCCTTTGACAAGGTCCCTCACCGTAGAGTAACACAAAAGGTGAAGTCACACTGCATCAGGGGTGAGCTGGCAAGGTGGATATAGAGCTGGCTAAGTCATAGAAGGCAAAGAGTAGCAATGGAAGGATACTTTTCTAATTGGAGGACTGTGACTAGTGGTGTTCCGCAGGGATCAGTGCTGGGACCTTTGCTGTTTGTACTATATATAAATGATTTGGAGGAAAATGTAACTGGTCTGATTAGTAAGTTTACAGACGACACAAAGGTTGGTGGAATTGCGGAAAGCGATGAGGACTGGCAGAGGATACAGGAGGATTTAGATTGTTAGGATACTTGGGCGGAGAGATGGCAGATGGTGTTTAATCCAGACTAATGTGAGGTAATGCATTTTGTAAGGTCTAATGCATGTAGAGCATGTACAGTGATTGGTAGAACCCTCAAGAGTATTGAAAGCACGAGAGATCTAGGAGTATAGGTCCACAGGTCACTGAAAGGGGCAACACAGGTGGAGAAGGTAGTCAAGAAGGCATCCGGCATGCTTGCCTTCATTGGCCGGGTCATTGAGTAGAAGAATTGGCAAGTCATGTTGCAGCTGTATAGAACCTTAGCTAGGCCACACTTGGGGTATAGTGTTCAATTCTGGTCGCCATACTACCAGAAGGATGTGGAGGCTTTAGAGAGGGTGCAGAAGAGATTTACCAGGATGTTGCCTGGTATGGAGGGCATTAACTATGAGGAGCGGTTGTATAAACTCGGTTTGTTCTCACTGGAACGAAGGAGGTTGAGGGGCGACCTGGTAGAGGTCTATAAAATTATGAGGGGCATAGACAGAGTTGATAGTCAGAGGTATTGCCCCAGGGTAGAGTGGTCAATTACTAGGGGGCACAGGTTCAAGGTGCGACGGGCAAGGTTTAGAATAGATGTACGAGGGAAGATTTTGACATAGAGTGTAGAGGGTGGCGGGAACTCGCTGCCGGAGGAGTTGGTGGAAGCAGGGACGATAATGACATTTAAGGGGCATCTTGACAAATTCATGAATAGGATGGGAAAAGAGGGATATGGACCCAGGAAGTGTAGAAAATTGTAGTTTAGTCGGGCAGCGTGGTCGGCAGGGTCTTTGAGGTCCGAAAGGCCTGTTCCTGTGCTGTACTTTTCTTTGTTCTTTGTTTACCGAACCCCTTAATTTACATTGAGAGGGTGAGATAAAAAAGGGTGCGATAAAGACGGTGAGGGAGAAAGTGGTGAGGGATCAAGAGAGAGTGAGAGTGACAGAGAAAGTGGGACATCAGAATGAGAGTGGCTGAGAGTGAACAAGATAGAGGGTGAGTGAGAAAGACATTTTGAGGGAAATTGAGAGACAGAGGATTAAGGAGAAAGATTGTGAGAGAGAATGAAGGTGAGTGCGAATGAAGCTGATGGAAAATGAGAGTGAGCGAGTGACGAGGGTGAAGGAAAAGTGGGTGAGAGAGAAAGATCTTGAGAGAGAAATGGGTGGGTGAAAAAGAGGTTATGAGAGAATGAAGGTGAGGGAGAAGGAGGATGAGGCAGCAGGATGTAGAGGGAAAGGGGGTGAGAGAGGAAGAGGGCGAGAGAGGAAGAAGGTGAGTGAGAAAGGTGAGAGAGAGTGAGAGGGTGAGAGAGAAAGTGATTAAGAGAGAAAGAAAGTGAAAGAGAACGAGGATGAGACAGAAAGAGGTTGAGAGAGAAGGTGAGTGAGAGGGAAAGGTGAGAGAAAAAGGGTAAGAGAATGAGAGTGAGGGAGAAGGACGGTGAGAGAGAATGAGAAATCAAGAGGGTAATGATAATAATAATCTTTATTAGTGTTACAAGGAGGCTTAGATTAACAATGCAACGAAGGTGCTGTGGAAAGCCCCTAGTCTCAACATCCCGGCGCCTGTTGGGGTACACAGAGGGAGAATTCAGAATGTCCAATTCACCTAACAAGCACATCTTTCGGAACTTGTGGGAGGAAACCGGAGCACCCGGAGGAAACCCACGCAGACACGGGAGAACGTGCAGACTCCACACAGACAGTGCCAGAGGGTGAGATAGAGAGAGGGTGAGAGAAAAAGAGGGTGGGTGACAAAGAGGGTGACAGAGAATGAGAGTTGTGTTGTTCTCTGCTTTATTTTACCCGGGTGGTTTTGCTGCATAGTGGTGATCAAAGTACAACAACCTTTGTTAACAAATAAATCGACTTTATTGAACGCTGCTAACTGGCTTCGGCACATCCCCCAGAAACATACAGTTGACAAAACAACAGGTAAAATACTCTCTTATACATTTAATCTCACAATGAGTTTAAACTGCTATCTGCTCTCTCTCACTTCAGTCTGTTTTGAACTGACTCGTCATTCCTTCTGCTACCACCGTCACTATCATCTGTCCCCCACCCACCCAGGCTTAACATGATCCCTTGTGTACTTATGGTTCTAGCTCCCTGCAGTGGGTGTCTGTCCACGTTTCATTAACCATAACTTCATTTATGATGATACCACGAGTGAGGGAGTAGGAAGGTGAGATAAAGAGCGTGAGGGAGAAAGAGGCTGAGAGAGAAAAAGGGTGACACAAATAGGTTGAGAGAGAATGAGAGTGAGTGAGAAAGAGGGTGAGAGAGAATAAAGGTGAGATAGAATGAGAGTGAGTGAGGAACAGGCTGAGAGAGAATAGTGAGTTAGAAAGAGGGTGAGAGAGAAATGCGTGAGAGAATGCGAAAGCAAGAGGATAATGATAATAATGATCTGCATTATTGTCACCAGTAGGCTTACATTAACATTGCAAGGAAGTTACTCTGAAAAGCCCCTAGTCGCTACATTCCGGCACCTGTTCGGGTACGCAGATGAAGAATTCAGAATGTCCAATTCACCTAACAAGCACGTCTTTCTTGACTTGTGGGAGGAAACCGGAGCGCCCGGAAGAAACCCACGCAGACACGGGGAGAATGCACAGACTCCGCACCGACAGTGACCCACGCCCTGGATCAAAACCCGGTTCCTGGCGCTGCGAAGCAACAGTGATAACCACTGTGCTACCGAGCCGTGGGAGAGAAGTACCCCGGAAAATTACAATCTGTGTGTGAGCGGCTCTCTTATTTTAAACTCTGGCGGTAAATGTTCAATGCTGATCTCGTGCTCACTGTTATACAGACACCTGATCAATGATGTAATTCACTTCAGTCAAATGTTTTTAAACATGTCTGTTTGTATGCATTCCTTTTACCAACTGACAATAAACCTCTGTTTGGAACTCCAAGGATCTCTTACTAATGAAATTATTATATTGAGTGGTATCTTGTATAATGGAAGATTGGGTCTCAGTGAAGGCAATCTCTCTGAAGGAAGGTTCAGTTGGAGCAAGAATGCAATCACATCGAGTGTGGATCACTAATCAGAGTGGAATATCTGACAGCGGTGAACAAGTATTACTGGAAGTATCTGCCAGCGTAGAATTCTACTGGATGTGGTTTTCTCATAGAACATAGATCGATACAGCGCAGTACAGGCCCTTCGGCCCACAATGCTGCACCGACATGGGAAGTCAAAAAACAAAAGCAATCTAACCTACACTATGCCATTATCATCCATACGCTCATCCAATAAACTTTTAAATGCCCTCAATGTTGGCAAGTTCACTACTGTTGCAGGTAGGGCATTCCACGGCCTCACCACTCTTTGAGTAAAGAACCTACCTCTGACCGCTGTCCTATTACCCATCAGTTTAAGGCTATGTCCCCTCGTGCTAGCCATTTCCATCCGCGGGAGAAGGCTCTCACTGTCCACCCTATCTAACCCCCTGATCATTTTGTATGCCTCTATGAAGTCTCCTCTTAACCTTCTTCTCTCCAACGAAAACAACCTCAATTACATCAGCCTTTCCTCATAAGATTTTCCCTCCATACCAGGCAACATCCTGGTAAATATTCTCTGCACCCGCTCCAAAGCTTCCACGTCCTTCCTTTAATGCGGTGACCAGAACTGTACGCAATACTCCAAATGCGGCCGTACCAGAGTTTTGTACAGCTGCAACATGACCTCATGACTCCGGAACTCAATCCCTCTACCAATAAAGGCCAACACTCCATAGGCCTTCTTCACAACCCTATCAACCTGGGTGGCAACTTTCAGGGATCTATGTACATGGACACCTAGATCCCTCTGCTCATCCACACTTCCAAGGACTTTACCATTCCTGTTATTCCTTCCAAAGTGAATCGCCTCACACTTCTCGACATTAAACTCCATTTGCCACCTTTCAGCCCAGCTCTGCAGCTTATCTATATCCCTCGGTAACCTGCTACATCCTTCCGCACTGTCGACAACACCACCGACTTTAGTGTCGTCTGCAAATTTACTCACCCACCCTTCTGCGCCCTCCTTTAGGTCATTGATAAAAATGACAAAGAGCAACGGCCCCAGAACAGATCCTTGTGGTACGCCACTTGTAATTGAACTCCATTCTGAACATTTCCCATCAACTACCACCGTCTGTCTTCTTTCAGCAAGCCAATTTCTGATCCACATCTCTAAATCACCCTCAATCCCCAGCCTCCGTATTTCCTGCAATAGCCTACCGTGGGGAACCTTTTCAAACGCTTTACTGAAATCCATATACACCACATCAACTGCTCTACCCTCGTCTACCAGTTCAGTCACCTTCTCAAAGAACTCGATAAGGTTTGTGAGGCATGACCTACCCTTCACAAAGCCATGCTGACTATCCCTAATCATATTATTCCTATCTAGATGATTATAAATCTTGTCTCTTGGAATCCCCTCCAAGACTTTACCCACAACAGACGTGAGGCTCACCGGTCTATAGTTGCCGAGGTTGTCTCTACTCCCCTTATTGAACAAAGGGACCACATTTGCTATCCTCCAGTCCTCTGGCACTATTCCTGTAGCCAATGATGACATAAAAATCAAAGCCAAAAACCCAGCAATCTCTTCCCTGGCTTCCCAGAGAATCCTAGGATAAATCCCAGCAGGCCCTGGGGAATTATCTATTTTCAGCCTGTCCAGAATTGCCAACACCTCTTCCCTACGTACCTCAATGCCATCTATTCTAATAGCCTGGGTCTCAGCATTCTCCTTCACAACATTATCTTTTTCCTGAGTGAATACTGACGAAAAATATTCATTTAGTATCTCGCCTATCTCTTTAGACTCCGCACAAAACTTCCCATCCCTGTCCTTGACTGGCCCTGCTCTTACCCTAGTCATTCTTTTATTCCTGACATACCTATAGAAGGCTTTTGGGTTTTCCTTGATCCTACCTGCCAAATACTTATCATGTCCCCTCCTTGCTCGTCTTAGTTCTCTCTTTAGATCCTTCCTCCCTACCTTGTAACTTTCAAGCGCCCCAACTGAAACTTCACTTCTCATCTTCACATAGGCCTCCTTCTTCCTCTTAACAAGAGATTCCACTTATTTGGTAAACCACGGTTCCCTCGCTCTACGCCTTCCTCCCTGCCTGACCGGTACGTACTTATCAAGAACACGCAGTAGCTGTTCCTTAAACCAGCTCCACATATCCAGTGTGCCCAACACTTGCAGCCTACTTCTCCAACCTATCCCCCCCCCCCCCCCAAGTCATGTCTAATGGCATCATAATTGCCCTTCCCCCAGCTATAACTCTTGCCTGCGGGGTATACTTATCCCTTTGGTTGGTACCTGGGTTGGTACCTGGGACTTCGATGTTGTGCCAGCCGAACAGGATTCTACGGCGGGCGATCAGGAAGGCAAAGGCAAGGGCGTCCGCCCTCCTCTCCAGGAATAGATCTGGCTGGTCTGAAATCCCAAAGACTGCCACTTTCGGGCAAGGCTCCACCCTCACCACCTTGGACATTGCCTCGAAGAAGGCTGTCCAGTACTCAACAAGACTGGGGCAGGACCAGAACATGTGGGCGTGGTTGGCTGGGCCTCCTGGGCACCGCTCACACCTGTCCTCCACCTCCCGGAAGAACCTACTCATATGGGTTCTTGTTAAGTGGGTTCTATGTACAACGTTTAGTTGCGTCGGGCTGAGTCTTGCACAGGTGGAGGTGGAGTTGACCCTATGCAATGCTTCGCTCCAGAGTCCCCGCCCTATTTCGATCCCTACGTCTTCCTCACACTTCATTCTTGTTGCGTCCGATATGGTGTCGGTCCCTTCTACCAGTCGGTCATACATGTAACTACAGTTTTCTTTATCTAGTATGCTTGCGTCCAGTAACTCTTCCAGTTGTGTCTGTCCTGGTGGTTGTGGGTATGTCCCTGTCTCCTTTCGTAGGAAGTTTTTTAGTTCGTAGAATTTACAGTGCAGTAGGAGACGATTCGGCCCATCGAGTCTGCACCGGCTCTTGGAAAGAGCACCCTGTCCAAGGTCAACACCTCCACCTCAGGGAGCTAGGATGGAAGCTCAGAACTAGAACAGAGTTGTTATCTCTGGGTTGTTGCCCGTGCCACGTGATAGTGAGATGAGGAATAGGGAGAGAGCATTTAAACACGTGGCTACAGGGATGGTGCAGGCGGGAGGGTTTCAGATTTTTGGATAACTGGGGCTCTTTCTGGGGAAGGTGGGACCTCTACAGACAGGATGGTCTACATCTGAACCTGAGGGGCACAAATATCCTGGAGGGGAGATTTGTTAGTGCTCTTTGGGGGGGTTTAAACTAATGCAGCAGGGGCATGGGAACCTGGATTGTAGTTTTAGGGTAAGGGAGAATGAGAGTATAGAGGTCAGGAGCACAGATTTGACGTCGCAGGAGGGGGCCAGCGTTCAGGTAGGTGGTTTGAAGTGTGTCTACTTCAATGCCAGGAGTATACGAAACAAGGTAGGGGAACTGGCAGCGTGGGTTGGTACCTGGGACTTCGATGTTGTGGCCATTTCGGAGACATGGATAGAGCAGGGACAGGAATGGATGTTGCAGGTTCCGGGGTTTAGGTGTTTTAGTAAGCTCAGAGAAGGAGGCAAAAGAGGGGGAGGTGTGGCGCTGCTAGTCAAGAGCAGTATTACGGTGACGGAGAGGATGCTAGATGGGGACTCTTCTTCCGAGGTAGTATTGGCTGAAGTTAGAAACAGGAAAGGAGAGGTCACCCTGTTGGGAGTTTTTTATAGGCCTCCTAATAGTTCTAGGGATGTAGAGGAAAGGATGGCGAAGATGATTCTGGATATGAGCGAAAGTAACAGGGTAGTTATTATGGGAGACTTTAACTTTCCAAATATTGACTGGAAAAGATATAGTTCGAGTACAATAGATGGGTCGTTTTTTGTACAGTGTGTGCAGGAGGGTTTCCTGAAACAATGGTTTTGGGTAATGAACCAGGCCAGGTGTTGGATTTGGAGGTAGGAGAGCACTTTGGGGACAGTGACCACAATTCGGTGACGTTTACGTTAATGATGGAAAGGGATAAGTATACACCGCAGGGCAAGAGTTATAGCTGGGGGAAGGGCAATTATGATGCCATTAGACGTGACTTGGGGGGGATAAGGTGGAGAAGTAGGCTGCAAGTGTTGGGCACACTGGATAAGTGGGGCTTGTTCAAGGATCAGCTACTGCGTGTTCTTGATAAGTATGTACCGGTCAGACAGGGAGGAAGGCGTCGAGCGAGGGAACCGTGGTTTACCAAGGAAGTGGAATCTCTTGTTAAGAGGAAGAAGAAGGCCTAAGTGAAGATGAAGTGTGAAGTTTCGGTTGGGGCGATGGACAGTTACAAGGTAGCGAGGAAGGATCTAAAGAGAGAGCTAAGACGAGCAAGGAGGGGACATGAGAAGTATTTGGCAGGAAGGATCAAGGAAAACCCAAAAGCTTTCTATAGGTATGTCAGGAATAAGCGAATGACTAGGGAAAGAGTAGGACCAGTCAAGGACAGGGATGGGAAATTGTGTGTGGAGTCTGAAGAGATAGGCGAGATACTAAATGAATATTTTTCGTCAGTATTCACTCAGGAAAAAGATAATGTTGTGGAGGAGAATGCTGAGCCCCAGGCTAATAGAATAGATGGCATTGAGGTACGTAGGGAAGAGGTGTTGGCAATTCTGGACAGGCTGAAAATAGATAAGTCCCCAGGGCCTGATGGGATTTATCCTAGGATTCTCTGGGAAGCCAGGGAAGAGGTTGCAGGGCCTTTGGCTTTGATTTTTATGTCATCATTGGCTACAGGAATAGTGCAAGCGGACTGGAGGACAGCACATGTGGTCCCTTTGTTCAAAAAGGGGAGCAGAGACAACCCCAGCAACTATAGACCGGTGAGCCTCACGTCTGTAGTGGGTAAAGTCTTGGAGGGGATTATAAGGGACAAGATTTATAATCATCTAGATAGGAATAATATGATCAGGGATAGTCAGCATGGCTTTGTGAAGGGTAGGTCATGCCTCACAAACCTTATTGAGTTCTTTGAGAAGGTGACTGAACAGGTAGACGAGGGTAGAGCAGTTGATGTGGTGTATATGGATTTCAGCAAAGCGTTTGATAAGGTTCCCCACGGTAGGCTATTGCAAAAAATACGGAGGCTGGGGATTGAGGGTGATTTAGAGATGTGGATCAGAAATTGGCTAGCTGAAAGGTGGTTGATGGGAAATGTTCAGAATGGAGTACAGTCACAAGTGGAGTACCACAAGGATCTGTTCTGGGGCCGTTGCTGTTTGTCATATTTATCAATGACCTAGAGGAAGGCGCAGAAGGGTGGGTGAGTAAATTTGCAGACGATACTAAAGTCGGTGGTGTTGTCGATAGTGTGGAAGGATGTAGCAGGTTACAGAGGGATATAGATAAGCTGCAGAGCTGGGCTGAGAGGTGGCAAATGGAGTTTAATGTAGAGAAGTGTGAGGTGATTCACTTTGGAAGGAATAACAGGAATGCGGAATATTTGGCTAATGGTAAAGTTCTTGAAAGTATGGCTGAGCAGAGGGATCTAGGTGTCCATGTACATAGATCCCTGAAAGTTGCCACCCAGGTTGATAGGGTTGTGAAGAAGGCCTATGGAGTGTTGGCCTTTATTGGTAGAGGGATTGAGTTCCGGAGTCGGGAAGTCATGTTGCAGCTGTACAGAACTCTGGTCCGGCCGCATTTGGAGTATTGCGTACAGTTCTGGTCACCGCATTATAGGAAGGACGTGGAGGCTTTGGAGCGGGTGCAGAGGAGATTTACCAGGATGTTGCCTGGTATGGAGGGAAAATCTTATGAGGAAAGGCTGATGGACTTGAGGTTGTTTTCGTTGGAGAGAAGAAGGTTAAGAGGAGACTTAATAGAGGCATACAAAATGATCAGGGGGTTGGATAGGGTGGACAGTGAGAGCCTTCTCCCGCGGATGGATATGGCTGGCACGAGGGGACATAACTTTAAACTGAGGGGTAATAGATATAGGACAGAGGTCAGAGGTAGGTTCTTTACGCAAAGAGTAGTGAGGCCGTGGAATGCCCTACCTGCTACAGTAGTGAACTCGCCAACATTGAGGGCATTTAAAACTTTATTGGATAAACATATGGATGATAATGGCATAGTGTAGGTTAGATGGCTTTTGTTTCGGTGCAACATCGTGGGCCGAAGGGCCTGTACTGCGCTGTATTGTTCTATGTTCTATGTTCTATGTTCTATGTATCCCCATAACCCAGCAACCCCACCCAACACTAAGGACAATTTTGGACACTAAGGTCAATTTATCAAGGCCAATCCACCTAACCTGCACAGCTTTGGACTGTGGGGGGAAATCGGAGCACCCGGAGGAAACCCACGCACACACGGGGAGGATGTGCAGACTCCTCACAGACACTGACCCATGCCGGAATCGAACCTGGGACCCTGGAGCTGTGAAGCAATTGTGCTATTCACAATGCTATCGTGCTGCCCTACACTTGCAGGAACCTTAGCTCGTTCCCCCTGGCTAGCTGGAAGTTCTCTGTCAGTTCGCCCAGTGGTGCGATCCTCCCTTCCGTGTCTAGGTCCCTGACTGTCAGTGTTTAATCTATCCTGTCCCCACCTTTTGAAGGTGGCATCAGTCAGTGCTGGCGTGAACATGGTTGTTGCAGATGGGAGCTTTACCCGACATTCTGGTCAGGCCAAATTGTTGCCGTAGTTGGTTCCAGGATTGGAGGGTGGCTATTACCACAGGGCTGCTGGAGTGTTTTTTGGTTGGGGATGAGGATGGGAGTGCCACCGTGGCGAGAGCCCGGAGGGAGGTCCACATGCAGGAGGCCTCTTCCGCGCGCACCCACTCGGGTTCTGGCTCCTTGATCCATCCCCTTTTTCGCTCGGCCATCGCCACCCAGTGGTAAAGTTGTAGATTTGGAAGGGCAAGGCCCCCGCGCCTGGATTTTGTTTTTTGTAAGACGTTCTTTGTGATCCTAACATTCTACCCTCCCCTCCCCCCCACCTCCCCCACTCCCACCCCCGCCACCATAAGAACGCCATGATTAGTTTGCCTTGTGCTTTGAAAAAGTCATTGGGGATGTAGATCGGGATGGATCTGAATAGGAAGAGGTACATGGGCAACACGTTCATTTTGATCGTCTGGACTCTCCCCACGAGGGTGGGTGGGAGTGTGTTCCATCTTTGCAGGTCCTTTTTTACTTCCTCTGTCAGACTGGTGAGGTTCCATTTATTGATCCCTTTCCAGTCATGAGCTATTTGGATCCCCAGGTAGCTAAATTTGTGTCGGCCTTGTTTAAGCGGCAGTCCGGTGCGAGGCCTGGATAGAGTGGACGTGGGGAGGATATTTTCACTTGTAGGAAAAACAAGAACCAGAGGACACCATCACAGACTAAAGGGACGATCCTTCAAAACGGAGATGAGGAGGAATTTCTTCAGCCAGCGGGTTGTGAAACTGTGGAACTCTTTGCCTCAGAAGGCCGTGGAGGCCAGATCACTGAGTGTGTTTACGGCAGGTATAGATAGGTTCTTGATTAATAAGGGAATCAGGGGTTATGGGGAGAAGGCAGGAGAATAGGGTTGTGAAAATTTCAGCCATAATTGAATGGCGGAGCAAACTCGATGGGCCGAGTGGCCTTATTCTGCTCCTATGTCCTATGGGTGTGGTCCAATAATTGTGAGTGACGAGCGATGACATTCTCTGGTCTGTTTGTATCTGGTTTGTGAAACCTGGCCAGTCTGAGTTAATCCTGTAAATCAGACTAAATGAAGTGAGTCCTCCCAAAATTATTTGAATTATGAACATTTTCCTACTATTGCCATCAACATCAAACTGACAGGGCTGCAATGAACAGTTTCCTCCTTCCCCCTCTTAATCACTTAGAGGTGATTTGCTACTTCCCTCTCTGTAATGTCAAACTCTGTGGCAACTCCTCTACCAACACTCAGCCAGCCACTGCCCATTTTATTGATGCTGAAATCCTGTCCTGATTCAGAGACGGAGCATCACTAATTTAGAACATAAGAACATAAGAACTAGGCACAGGAGTAGGCCATCTGGACCCTCGAGCCTGCTCCGCCATTCAATGAGATCATGGCTGATCTTTGTGGACTCAGCTCCACTCTCTGGCCCGTACACCATATCCCCGAATCCCTTTATTCTTTAGAAAGGTATCTATCTTCTTCTTAAAAACGTTTGAAGAAGGAGCCTCAACTGCTTCACTGGGCAAGGAATTCCAGAGATTCACAACCCTTTGGGTGAAGAAGTTCCTCCTAAACTCGGTCCTAAATCGACTTCCCCTTATTTTGAGGCTATGCCCCTTAGTTCTGCTTGCCCTGACCAGTGGAAACAACCTGCCCGCATCTATCCTATCTATTCCCTTCATAATTGTATATGTTTCAATAAGATCCCCCCCACCCCCCCGCATCCTTCTAAACTCCAATGAGTACAGTCCCAGTCTACTCAACCTCTCGTCATAATCTAATCCCCTCAACTCTGGGATCAACCTAGTGAATCCCCTCTGCACTCTCTCCAGTGCCAATATGTCCTTTCTCAGGTAAGGAGACCAAAACTGAACACAATACTCCAGCTGTGGCCTCACCAACACCTTATACAATTGCAGCAAACCTCCATAGTCTTGAACTCCATCCCTCTAGCAATGAAAGACAAAACTCGATTAGCATTCTTAATCACCTGTTGCACCTGCACACCAACGTTTTGCGACTCGTGCACCAGCACACCCAGTTCCCTCCACACAGAAGCACGTTTTAACATCTTACCGTTTAAATAATAATCCATTCTGCTGTTATTCCTCCCAAAATGGATAGCCTCACACTTGGCAACATTGAATTCCATCTGCCAGACCCTAGCCCATTTACCTAACCTATCCAAATCCTTCTGCAGACTTCCAGTATCCTCGGCACTTTTTGCTTTGCCACTCATCTTAGTGTCGTGTGCAAACTTTGCCACATTGCACTTGGTCCCCAACTCCAAATCATCGATGTAAATTGTGAGCAACTGCGGGCCCAACACTGATCCTTGAGGGACCCCACTAGTTACAGGTTGCCAACCAGAGAAACACCCATTTATCCCCACTCTCTGCTTTCTGTTAGTTAACCAATCCTCTACCCATGCTATCACTTTACCCTCAATGCCATGCATCTTTAGTTTATGCAGCAACCTTTTGTGTGGCACCTTCTCAAAAGCTTTCTGGAAATCCAGACATACCACATCCATTGGTTCCCCGTTATCTACTGCACTGGTAACGTTCTCAACAAATTCTACCAAATATGTCAGACACGACCTACCCTTTATGAACCCATGCTGCGTCTGCCCAATGGGACAATTTCCCTCCAGGTGCCCCGCTATTTCCTCCTTAATGATAGATTCCAGCATTTTGCCTACAACCGAAGTTAAGCTTACCGGTCTATAATTACCCGCTTTCTGCCGACCTCCTTTTTTAAACAGTGGTGTCACGTTTGCTACTTTCCAATCCTCTGGGACCACCCCAGAGTCTAGTGAATTTTGATAAATTATCACTAGTGCGTTTACAATTTCCCTAGCCATCTCTTTTAACACTCTGGGATGCATCCCATCAGGGCCAGGAGACTTGTCTACCTTTAGCCCCATTAGCTTGCCCAATACTGCCTTCTTAGTGATTACAATCATCTCAATGTCCTCACCTATCATATCTTTATTTCTAGTCTCTTCTCCCTTCTCTCCCTGACAGTTCATTTACTGGGAATTGCAATCCTGAGTCGGGCAAAGTGTGACCTCTCTATCTGCACCACTCGCTACCTGGTGGCCATGGCGATGGCGGATCAGCTGTTTATTATCATTAAATCAATACTACTCTGAACAGTGGTTATTATTTTACCTGGATTTTCCTGAACCTTACCCCTGTGTGTTGTATTAAAGCTGTCCTGGGGTCTACAGCCATGGACTGTTCTGTATGGTTCACCCTCACATTCTCCTTTGATCGATTTATGGCCATTCGCTGCCAGAAAGTGAAAATTAAATATTGCACCGGGAAAACTGCGGCTGTGGTTCTGTCAACAAACGGCCTCCTGCTCTGTGTCAAAAAGATCCCCTGGTACTTTGCATTTGAAACTAGACAGATAGTTGACAAAGTCCAGTGGTTCCGCCAGACAAAGGAAAGCTTTTCGGCTGACGCCAGGTCGGTTGTATTCAACTGGTTTGAGCGGGATTCAACCCCATTGATCCCATTCTTTGCAATCCTCCTAATCAACGCTCTGACAGTCAGACACATTTTACTCACCAGTCGCGTCCGGAAAACACTGAGAGTTCAGAGTCAGGGAGACAATCGCACAGACCAAGAGATGAAGAGCAGGAGGAAGTCAATGATCTTACTCTTCAGCATCTCCGGATCAAGATCGCGGTGAAATATCCGATTACATCAATTATTAAATTTAACAATAAATAAAACTGTCTGGCAGCCCCCTGTCAATCAGGAGCTCCAGCCACTGATTGGCAGCCCATCAGCCAATCAGGAGCTCCAGCCGCTCACTGACAATCTCTCAGCCAATCAGGAGCTCCATCTGCAGACAGATAGTCACCCCAGCTAATCGGAAGTCGCTTTAAGGCCTCTGAAGCCAATCAGGAGCACGAACTGCCGACTAAGAGCCCTCACTTCCCTTTCCTACCTCAATTAACCCTTCCATCAATTTATCTTCATCGGGGAGAAAGATGGAGACACAGAGGAAAAGATGAGAGAATTCTACTTTCAAAATCTCAGTAAAGTGAAAGAAAATGTCTCCCGGTCTGGTGTTCTTTGTGTTGCTTATTTCAGGACGTTTGGCGTAGTGTTCACAAAGGCCATAAAACAGCTTTAACGTAAACACAGCTACGATTTTATTTACACTAATCACTTGGATTCGACACGTAACCCTAAAGAATACACAAGTGATTAATAACAACTAACAACACTCAACTACTGATAATCGCACTACTGGTTTAAACTATGATCTAACCTTACTTACATAGAACATAGAAAAATACAGCACAGAACAGGCCCTTCGGCCCACGATGTTGTGCCGAAGCTTTGTCCTAGATTAATCATAGATTATCATTGAATTTACAGTGCAGAAGGAGGCCATTCGGCCCTTTGAGTCTGCACCGGCTCTTGGAAAGAGCACCCTACCCAAACTCAACACTTCCACCCAACACCAAGGGCAATTTGGGCATTAAGGGCAATTTATCATTGGCCAATTCACCTAACCCGCACATATTTGGACTGTGGGAGGAAACCGGAGCACCCGGAGGAAACCCACGCAGACACGGGGAGGACGTGCAGACTCCGCACAGACAGTGACCCAAGCCGGAATCGAACCTGGGACCCTGAAGCTGTGAAGCAATTGTGCTATCCACAATGCTGCCCTTGAGAACAAATAAATCTACACTATCATTTTACTGTAATCCATGTACCTATCCAATAGCTGCTTGAAGGTCCCTAATGTTTCCAACTCAACTACTTCCACAGGCAGTGCATTCCATGCCCCCACTACTCTCTGGGTAAAGAACCTACCTCTGATATCCCTCCTATATCTTCCACCTTTCACCTTAAATTTATGTCCCCTTGTAATGGTTTGTTCCACCCGGGGAAAAAGTCTCTGACTGTCTACTCTATCTATTCCCCTGATCATCTTATAAACCTCTATCAAGTCGCCCCTCATCCTTCTCCGTTCTAATGAGAAAAGGCCTAGCCCCCTCAACCTTTCCTCGTAAGACCTACTCTCCATTCCAGGCAACATCCTGGTATATCTTCTTTGCGCCTTTTCCAAAGCTTCCACATCCTTCCTAAAATGAGGAGACCAGAACTGTACACAGTCCTCCAAATGTGGCCTTACCAAAGTTTTGTACAGCTGCATCATCACCTCACGGCTCTTAAATTCGATCCCTCTGTTAATGAACGCGAGCACACCATAGGCCTTCTTCACAGCTCTATCCACTTGAGTGGCAACTTTCAAAGATGTATGAAAATTCAAATTTGTCCTTCCAAAATGGACAACCTCACACTTTTCAGGGTTAAACTCCATCTGCCACTTCTCAGCCCAGCTCTGCATCCTATCTACGTCTCTTTGCAGCCGACAACAGCCCTCCTTACTATCCACAACTCCACCAATCTTCGTATCGTCTGCAAATTTACTGACCCACCCTTCAACTCCCTCATCCAAGTCATTAATGAAAATCACAAACAGCAGAGGACCCAGAACTGATCCCTGCGGTACGCCATGGGTAACTGGGATCCAGGCTGAAATTTGCCATCCACCACCACTCTCTGACTTCTATCGGTTAGCCACTTTGTTATCCAACTGGCCAAATTTCCCACTATCCCATGCCTCCTTACTTTCTGCATAAGCCTGCCATGGGGAACTTTATCAAATGCCTTACTAAAATCCATGTACACTACATCCACTGCTTTACCTTCATCCACATGCTTGGTCACCTCCTCAAAGAATTCAATAAGATTCGTCAGGCAAGACCTACCCCTCAAAAATCCGTGCTGACTATCCCTAATCAAGCAGTGTCTTTCCAGATGCTCAGAAATCCTATCCTTCAGTACCCTGTCCATTACTTTGCCTACTACCGAAGTAAGGCTAACTGGCCTGTAATTCCCAGGGTTATCCCTAGTCCCTTTTTTGAACAGGGGCACGACATTCGCCACTCTTCAATCCCCTGGTGCCACCCCTGTTGACAGTGAGGGCGAAAATATCATTGCCAACGGCTCTGCAATTTCATCTCTTGCTTCCCATAGAATCCTTGGATATATCCCGTCAGGCCCGAGGGACTTGTCTATCCTCAAGTTTTTCAAAATGCCCAACACATCTTCCTTCCTAACAAGTATTTCCTCGAGCTTACCAATCTGTTTCACACTGTCCTCTCCAACAATATCGCCCCTCTCATTTGTAAATACAGAAGAAAAGTACTCGTTCAAGACCTCTCCTATGTCTTCAGACTCAATACACAATCTCCCGCTACTGTCCTTGATCGGACCTACCCTCACTCTAGTCATTCTCATATTTCTCACATATGTGTAAAAGGCCTTGGGGTTTTCCTTGATCCTACCCGCCAAAGATTGTTCATGCCCTTTCTTAGCTCTCCTAATCCCTTTCTTCAGTTCCCTCCTGGCTATCTTGTATCCCTCCAGCGCCCTGTCTGAACCTTGTGTTCTCAGCCTTACATAAGTCTCCTTCTTTCTCTTAACAAGACATTCAACCTCTCTTGTCAACCATGGTTCCCTCACTCGACCAACTCTTCACTGCCTGACAGGGACATACATATCAAGGACACGTTGTACCTGTTCCTTGAACAAGTTCCACATTTCACTTGTGTCCTTCCCTGACAGCCTATGTTCCCAACTTATGCACTTCAATTCTTGTCTGACAACATCGTATTTACCCTTCCCCCAATTGTAAACCTTGCCCTGTTGCACGTACCTATCCCTCTCCATTACTAAAGTGAAAGTCACAGAATGGTGGTCACTATCTCCAAAATGCTCCCCCACTAACAAATCTATCACTTGCCCTGGCTCATTACCCAGTACTAAATCCAATATTGCCCCTCCTCTGGTCGGACAATCTACATACTGTGTTAGAAAAGCTTCCTGGACACACTGCACAAACACCACCCCATCCAAACTATTTGATCTAAAGAGTTTCCACTCAATATTTGGGAAGTTAAAGTCGCCCATGACTACTACCCTATGACTTCTGCACCTTTCCAAAATCTGTTTCCCAATCTGTTCCTCCACATCCCTGCTACTATTGGGGGGCCTATAGAAAACTCCTAACAAGGTGACTGCTCCTTTCCTATTACTGACTTCAACCCATACTACCTCAATAGGGTGATACAATAGATTTCTGCAGCTGTTATACTATCTCTAATTAATAACGCCACCCCCATCTCTTTTACCACCCTCCCTAATCTTATTGAAACATCTATAACCAGGGACCTCCAACAACCATTTCTTCCCCTCTTCTATCCAAGTTTCCGTGGTGGCCACCACATCATAGTCCCAAGTACTGATCCATGCCTTAGGTTCACCCACCTTATTCCTGATGCTTCTTGCGTTGAAGTATACACACTTCAACCCATCTCCGTGCCTGCAAGTACTCTCCTTTGTCAGTGTTCCCTTCCCCACTGCCTCAATGCACGCTTTGGCATCCTGAATATCGGCTACCTTAGTTGCTGGACGACAAATCCGGTTCCCATTCCCCTGCCAAATTAGTTTAAACCCTCCCGAAGAATACTAGAAAACCTCCCTCCCGGGATATTGGTGCCCCTCTGGTTCCGATGCAACCCGTCCTGCTTGTATAGGTCCCACCTTCCCCAGAATGCGCTCCAATTATCCAAATACCTGAAGCCCTCCCTCCTACACCATTCCTGCAGCCACGTGTTCAACTTAACTCCCTCCCTATTCCTAGCCTCGCTATCACGTGGCACCGGCGACAAACCAGAGATGACAGCTCTGTCTGTCTTGGCTTTTAACTTCCAGCCTAACTCCCTAAACTTGTTTATTACCACCACACCCCTTTTCCTACCTATGTCGTTTGTACCAATGTGCACCACGACTTCTGGCTGCTCACCCTCCCCCTAAAGGATCCTGAAGACACAATCCGAGACATCCATGGCCCTGGCACCCGGGAGGCAACATACCTTCCGGGAGTCTCGCTCGCGACCACAGAATCTCCTACCTATTCCCCTAACCATTGAATCTCCTACAACTATTGCTTTTCTATTCTCCCCCCTTCCCTTCTGAGCCCCAGAGCCAGACTCAGTGCCAGAGACCTGGCCGCTAGGGCCTTCCCCCGGTAGGTCATCCCCCCCCCCCCAACAACATCCAAAATGGTATACCTGTTTTGAAGGGGGACGGCCACGAGGGATCCCTGCACTTTCTGCCTGTTTGTTTTTTTTCCCCCTGACTGTAACCCAGCTATTCTTGTCCTGTACCTTGTGTGTGGTTACCTCCCTGTAACTCGTCTCAATCACCCCATCTGCACTCCGTACACTTTGTATCCGTCCGAAATAACTGTAGGACTTTTTTAAAATGTGGTTACTGGAATAGTTGCTGATAAACGACACTGTGCTGCTAAGTGCTGCAAAGTGGTTTAGTTTGCCACACTTAGAAAAAGGCAAATTAATGCGGATGCTGTCATCAAAAACCAAAGAGAAAGTGCTGGAAAATCTCAGCAGGTCTGGCAGCCTCTGTAGGGCGAGAAAAGAGCTAACGTTACGAGTCCAGATGACCCCTTGGTAAATCCAAAAGACAGAGAAAGTGGGAAATATTTATATTGTGGAGAATGAAAGATGAGCCATAGCCACAGAAACCCATGGAAACGGGGGTTCTAATGGCCAGAGAAATCAGGGGGAAAGAGTGCTAATGGCAGTCCCCAGAGAGAACAAAAACTGTGAAAGGCCAAACAGCAGAGAAACTAACATCAGAGGGTAAACTGTGACAGGTGTAGAAGTGGGGGGGCTTTGATAAAGCGTAACTTGGACTCGAAACGTTAGCTCTTTTCTCTCCCTACAGATGCTGCCAGATTTGCGGAGATTTTCCAGCATTTTCTCTTTCGTTTCAGATTCCAGCATCCGCAGTAATTTGCTTTTATGTAGAAGTGGGGGGACGGGAAGGGGGAAGCAAAGGAGAGAGATAGTATGAAAATGTGGATAAGATAAGGGGGTAACTATTTCCAAAGAAAGATAAGAAAGAAAGAAATGGTAAAAGACAATTAAACTAAAATGGGATGAAAACAAATGGGTCGAGGTGGGGTAGAGCTAATCATCAGAGGGGCTGTTTAGCACAGGGCTAAATCGCTGTCGTTGAAAGCAGCCCAAGGCAGGCCAGCAGGACATTCCCGTAACAGCCTCTCCGAACAGGCGCCGGGATGTGGCGACTAGGGGATTTTCACAGTAACTTAATTTGAAGCCTATTTATGACAATAAGCGATTTTCATTTCATTTCATTCATTTCATCTGACGTTGTTGATTTTGATGTTGAGATCGGAAGGCTGTAGCGTACCTCACTGGAAGATGAGCTGTTGTTCATCCAGTTTGCGTTAGCTTCACATTGCAGTAGGCCAAGGACAGACAGGTGGCCATGGGAGCTGAGTCTTGGATTAAAATGGCAAGCAATGAGAAGGTCAGGTTCCTGAATGCGCACAGTCCAAAGGTGATAAGCAACACGCTACAGCCTTCCGGTCTCAACAACGGATTCCGCACTTCAGATGATTGTCTCTACTCTAAATACACTGATCTACTGATAATCTCACTACTGGTTTAAACCATAATCTAACCTTACTTGCAGAGTAATCTATCCACATGCATACACTCCTTTACCCTGTCCTTGCCCTTCAGATCTACCAGCCGCTTATTTTTTGCCCCTGCTGGTTTTCACTGCTCCTTCTCGCCGCGCCCCCTTCCCCCCCCCTCCCCCCCCCCCCCCCCACCCGCCCCGGGTCTTCCCTCACTCTCCTCTCCTCTATCAAGCCTTGGCTGCTTTTCCCTGGCTCCTGGCAACTTATTTATTTATTTGTTTGTTAGCTGAAGTGGGCTCTATGAACCATTTTTAGCTGCGTTTGATTGTCTCGCGCATGGGGAGGTGGAGTTGACCCTGCGCAGTGCTTTGCTCCAGAAGCCCCATCCGCTTGGGAGCCCCATGCCTTCCTCCCATTTCCTCCCTCGTCGTTTCCAGTAAGGTGTCGGCCCTCTCTAGCAGTCGTCCGTCCATGTCACCACAGTTCCCTCTGCTTAGGATGTCTGCGTCCAATAGCTCTTCTAATCGTGTCTGTCGTGATGGTCGTGGATACGTCCTTGTCTCCTTCCGGAGGAAGATTTTAAGCTGCAGGTATCTGAGTTTGCTTCCCGTAGCCAGGTGGAATCTCTCCGTCAGTTTGTCCAATATTGTGACCCTACCGTCAGTGTATAGGTCGCTGACTGTCAGTGTCCCCCACCCTGTCTCCGTCTTTTAAAGGTGACATCGGTGAGGGCTGGCGTGAATCTGTGGTTATTGCAGAAAGGGGCTTTGTCGGTTATTTTGGTCAGTCCGAATTGCTGCCGTAGCTGGTTCCAGGTCTGGAGGGTGGCGACCACCATTGGTCTGCTGAGTGTTTCTTGCGTGGGGATCGGAGTTCCGCCGTGGCGATGGCCCAGAGAGAGGTGCCCATGCAGGAGAGCTCCTCCACGCGCACCCACTGGGCTTCTGGCTCCTTTATCCATCCCATCACGGTTTCCGCGGCAACTGATCATGTGGTAGTATTGTAGGATTGGGAGGTTTGGGAGGGCGAGTCCCCCCTGGATTTTGTTTTCTGTAGGACCTTCTTTATGATGCTAGCATTCGGCACCCCCCACCCCCCCCCCCCCACCCCCCGCCCCAACCTCTCTCCCCCCCCCCCATACAAACGCCATGATTAGGTTGTCCAGTGAGTTGAAAAAGGCCTTTGGAGATATAGATGGGGATAAATCTAAGTAGCGAGATGTACCTGGGCAGCACGTTCACTTTGATCATCTGTACTCTTCGCGCCAGGGAGAGGTGAGAGTGTGTTCCATCTCTACAGGTCCTTTTTTACTTCCTCTGTCAGACTAGTCAGGTTCCATTTGTGGATCTCCGTCCAGTCATGAGCGATGTGAATCGTCAGGTAGTGGAATTTGTGACGGGCTTGTTTAAACGGCAGTCCCACCAGTGCTGTCCCTCTCCATTGTGGGTTGACTGGGGACATCTAATTTTGCTCATGTTGAGTTTGTAGCCCGAGAAGGCATCAAACTCTTTCAGAGCACAATGATTCCGTCCATGCTGCTTTGTGTGTGGCGATGTTGAGGAGCAGGTCATCCGCGTCGAGTGAGACTCTATGCTCTCTGCCTCCTCTTTGGAGCCCCCTCCGAATTTCTGCTGGTCTGCGAGCGATCGCTGGTGGTTCCATCGCTCGGGCAAACAGCAGCGGGGACAGTAGGCATCCCTGCCTGTTGCCCCTGTGCAGCTGGAAGTACTGGGAGCTGATGTTATTCCTCTGTACGCTCGCCATGGGAGCGTTGTACAGGATTGTCATGCAGGCGGTGTACCCTGATCTGAGCCAGAACCGTTCCAGTACCTCGGTGATGTAATGCCACCCGATTCTGTCGAATGCCATTTCTGCGTCCAGGGAGACGATCAACTCTAGTGATCTCTCCCCAGATGGGGTCATAATCACGTCCATCAGGCGCCTAATGTTCGAGGTTAGTTGTCTACCTTTGATGAAGCCCGTTTGATCCTCTATGACCACCTCTGGACCGCAGTTCTCCAGCCTCTTTGCTTGAATCTTGGCCAGTATTTCGTCGTCTCGGTTTAGTAATGAATTGGGTCTGCAGGACCCGCATTCTGTTGGGTCTTTTTCTTTTTTACGTATTCACGAGATTGACGTTTGTGCTAACGTGGGTGCCAGTGTGCCCCTCGCCAGCGAGTCTGTTAACATCTCCCGCAGGTGTTGTCGTGAATATTCTGTATAAATCAGCCGGGAACCCATCTTCTGCCGGTGCCTTCCCCGCCTGCATGGAGCTAATACTCTCCATGATCTCTCCCAGTTCAAGGATCAATTTTCTTCTCTCCCCCCACAACTGGCATGTGCAGTTCATCGAGGAACTGTTACACCCCCGAGTGCCCTGCAAGGGGCTCCAACGTTTACAGTCCCCGGTGAAAGGCTTCGAACGTTTTTTTGACCTTTTCTGGGTCTGTTTCCAATGTGCCTCTGTTGTCTCTAATTTGCGTGATGTATCCAGGTTGCCTGCTTTCTCAGCTGATGTGCCAGCAGGGGCCTGGCTTTGCCACCGTGTTCGTATAGGGTCCCCTGTGCATTGCGGAGTTGGTGAAATGTTTTCCTCATGGAGAGCAGGTTAAAGTCCATTTGTATCACTTTCCCTTCCGCCAAGAGCTCTACAGTCGGGGTCTCGGAGTGTTTACGGTCTACCTCCAGTATGGAGTCGACCAGCTGCTGACTAGCCACTCCCTCATCCCTGTCTCATAGTGCCTTAAAAGCAGTCAATTCTCCTCTAAGAACGTGGAGGGTTAGACCTCCCCGTTTTAATTGTTTTTTTGTATATTCAGTTATGGCCTGTGACACTCGCTCGCTGAAAGCCATGTCGCCCAGTAGGGCCGTGTCCAACCTCCATGCGGGCATTGGGCCCTGCCCGTCTCCAACCTCACATCCATGTAATGTGGAGTGTGGTTAGAGATTACAATCGCAGAGTATTCCGCCATGACCAGCCCTGGAAGCACCGATTTCCGCGCCACAAATAAGCTGACCCTCGTGTATACATTATGCACTGGGGAGAAGGAGGAGAACTCCTTTTCTCCTGGTTGGGTGAACATCCAGGGTTCCACCGCCCCCATCTGCTCCATAAAACAACCGAGTTCGAGGTTTTCCCTGTTTTGGGGTACGACCTGTCTGTTCGTGGGTCCTGTGCACAGTTAAAGTCCCCCCCCCCGACACTCCCCCCTCCCCCCCCCCCACCCAACCATGATCCATCGGTGCGTCGCTATGTCTCGGGATTTCTGCCGTGGTCTTTTTGATGAATTTCGTGTCGTCCCAGTTGGGCACGGTACACGTTACCTAGTACTACCGGTGCCCCATCCAGGTACCCGCTGACCGTGACGTACTGTCCTCCTGGGTTTGTGACCGTCTTCATCACCCAAACATCGTCCTCTTGCTGATCATTATTGCCGCACCCCCTGGCCCTAGTCCCATGGCCGGAATGGTAGGTCTGTCCAACCCAACCCTTCCTTACCCACAGTCGGTCCTTCTCTCTCAGGTGTGTCTCTTGGAGGAAGACTATGCCAGCTTTCATGTTTCTTAGGTGGGTGAAGACTCTGGATCTTTTCACTGGGCCGTTAAGCCCCCGGCCATTACAGGTGAATCTTGCGCTCCGCCACTTTGTGCGCTGATCGGTTGTCCGACTGTCCCCGTTCCTGGCCCATTCCACTCCTGCTGTCTGCTCGGCCCCTGGACTGGACTTTTCAGGGCATTTGTCACTCTTTTTCTTTCTTCCCGCGTCTTACTGTAGAGTTTTCTGGCGAGTTTTCACTAAAAAGTGCCTGTTTTGCAGGTCCAAGGGAGATCAGCCACCTGCTGTGCGACTGCTCAGCACATCGTCGTCACCTGAAGGCCCGGCCAATTGTTTTAGATTTGGGCGTGTCCACAGAGTGTGCCATTGTACGCAGTTTTCTTTGTTGTGACACAGCATTAATGGCGTTCGCCACCTTTCCCATTTTCGCGCTCTTTTCCTTTGCCACGAACTCGGCATATTCGCTTGATGCTTATTCGCTGACCTTACACAAATTAATAGCTTCTTTAATCGATAAATCCGGTGTTTTGAGCACTTTCTCGCGCAAACGTTCATCATTTATCCAGGAAACGACCTGATCAAACAGCATCGAATCAGAGGCTGAGGAAAGATTACAGGACTGCGCTCGCAACTTGCGAGCTGTGATGAAGCAATCTACTGACTCTCCTCTTAACTGCAGTCTTTTCGGAAGCGCAGTACCCTTCAAGCATATTCACATGACACACTCGGTGAGTTTTCCATCTAGTTTCACCACTGGTAACAATATTAAAACGTTATCTCCACAGGCAAAACTACGAACTTTGGATTTCTTGCCCGCTACCCGTTTCATCACATTTTGTGCAACTTTTAAATGCTGTCCAGACAATTCACCTGCTCTGTTTAATTGTTCCCTAAAATTTGACACGTAATCCAATAATGTAATTTCCGATTTCTCACTCACCAATTTTTCCTTAATCAATTTCAGTGCTCCTCTTACCTCATGACAAAAAATTAGGTCAAAAGGGTTGAATTTGGTTGACTCATGAGGTGCATCCCTCATTGCAAACAGTCCGAATAGAATTCCTTTATCCAAATCCTCTGGATCATCTTGACAATAAACCCTCAACATTGTCTTTAATGCCTGATGCCACCTTTCTAACGCTCCCTGCGATTCTGGATGGTGCGCAGTTGATTTAACTTATTTTATTCCTAAGCTATCCATAACTTCTTTGAATAACCTTGAAGTAAAATTTGATCCTTGATCCGATTGGATTTCTATGGGTATTCCATATATAGTAAAGAATTGAAGTAACCCGCTCCACAATCCTTTTAGCTGTAATATTACGTACTGGAATGGCCTCTGGAAACCGAGAAGACACATCCATTAGAGTCAAAAGATATTGATTCCCACTTTTCGTTTTAGGAAGCGGTCCTACGCAATCAATTAGGAGCCTTGTGAAAGGTTCCTCAAATGCTGGAATGGTTATTAAGCGCGCTGGTTTTATACTGCTTAAGGTTTCCCTATCACTTGACATGTATGACATGATTGACAAAATTTAACTACATCTTTATGCAGTCCAGGCCAATAAAATATTTCTGGATTTTAGTTTGAGTTTTCCTTATTCCCAAATGTCCTCCCATTGGTACTTCATGTGCAACTCGCAATACCTCCTTTCAATACCCCACTGGCAATACTGCTTGATGAACATCTGCCCATTTTACATCCGCCAGCATATGTAGAGGCTAGTTTAGCACAGTGGGCTAAACAGCTAGCTTATAATGCAAAACAAGGCCAGCAGCACGGGTTCAATTCCCGTACCAGTCTCCCCGAACAGGCGCCGGAATGTGGCGACTAGGGGCCATTTACTGAATGGCACTGTTTATGCAGTCTGGTTACGGTGCGGCACAGTTTACATGAACTCTGTAAGCACCGTTTACAAAGACTGCTTACAGTAGGGCACTGTTAATGTAGGGCTCTGTTTATGAAATTAAAAAATGAAAATCGCTTATTGTCAGAAGTAGGCTTCAACTGAAGTTACTTACACATTTCAGCGCCTGGTCGAGAAGGCTGGTACAGGAATTGAACCCCGCTGCTGGCCTATCTTTGTCTGCTTTCAAAACCAACGATTTAGCCCTGTGCTGTTTACTATGTACCACTGTTTACATCGACAGCTTACTGAAGGGAACTGTGTATCTAGAAGGCTGACTGCATGGCACGCTTTATACAGGCTATTTACTTTCTTTACATAGACTCTTTTGCGACACTCTTACATAGACTCTGTTTACTGAAAGGCACATTTTATCTCGCCTGTTTACTGTCGTGCACTAATCTCACAGACTGTTTTCTGTCGGACACTGTTTACATACACTAATAACTTGAGGGCACTGTTATTGACTGTTTATTGTATGACACTGTTTATAAAGACTCTGTTTATTGAAAGGCACTGTTAACATCAACTGCTTACTGTCGGGCACTGTTTACATAGACAGTTTAATGTAGGGCACGGTGTACATCGTCTGTTTACTGTAGGGCACTGTTTACACAGACTGTTTGCTGCAGGGCACTGTTTATATAGACTGTTTACAGTTAAGGCACTAATCTCATAGACTGTTTTCTGTAGGACACTGTTAATATTCACTAATAACTTGAGGGCACTGTTATAGACTGTTTACTGTATGGCACTGTTTATAAAGACTCTGTTTATCGCAAGGCACTGTTAACATAAACTGCTTACTGTAGGGCACTGTTTACACAGACTGTTTGCAGCAGGGCACTGTTTATATAGGCTGTTTACGTAGGGTGCTGTTTATATAGACTTTGCTTACTCTAAGGCACTGTTGCCATAGTCAGTTTACTGTCGGGCACAGTTTAGATAGACTGTTTACTGTAGAGTACTGCTTACATAGACTCGGTTTACTGTATGTAGGGCACTCTTCACACAGACCCTGTTTACTGTCGGGCACTGTTTAAATAGACTGTTTACTGCAGGACACTGTTTATGTAGACTGTTTACTGCAGTGCAGTGGTTACATAGACTGTTTACTGTAGGGCACTGTTTACATAGCCTATTTGCTGTGGGGAACTGTTTACATAGACTGTTCAGCGTAGGGCACTGCTAATAGAGTCTGTTAACTGTATGGCACAGATTCTGTTCACTGCAAGGCACAGTTTACATTGACTACTTACTGTAGGTCACTGTTAATATAGACTGTTTTGTGTAGGACACTGTTTCCATAGGCTGTTTACTGTCGGATACTGTTTACATAGACTGTTTACTGTAGGGGACTGTTTATATAGGCTGTTTACTGTATGGCACTAATTACATCGACTGTTTTCTGTAGCATAAGACCATAAGACATAGGAGTGGAAGTAAGGCCATTCGACCCATCGAGTCCACTCCACCATTCAATCATGGCTGATTTCAACTCCATTTACCCGCTCTCTCTCCATAGCCCTTAATTCCTCGAGAAATCAAGAATTTATCAACTTCTGTGTTAAAGACACTCAACGTCCCGGCCTCCACCGCCCTCTGTGGCAATGAATTCCACAGACCCACCACTCTCTGGCTGAATAAATTTCTCCTCATCTCTGTTCTAAAGTGACTCCCTTTTATTCTAAGGCTGTGCCCCGGGTCCTAGTCTCCCCTGTTAATGGAAACAAATTCCCTACATCCACCCTATCTGAGCCATTCATTATCTTGGAAGTTTCTATTAGATCTCCCCTCAACCTCCTAAACTCCAATGAATATAATCCCAGGATCTTCAGACGTTCATCGTATATTAGGCCTACCATTCCTGGGATCATCCGTGTGAATCTCCGCTGGACCCGCTCCAGGGCCAGTATGTCCTTCCTGAGGTGTGGGACCCAAAATTGCTCACAGTATTCTAAATGGGGCCTAACTAATGCTTTATAAAGCTTCAGAAGTACATCCCTGTTTTTATATTCCAAGCCTCTTGAGATGAATGACAACATTGCATTTGCTTTCTTAATAACGGACTCAACCTGCAAGTTTACCTTTAGAGAATCCTGGACTAGGACTCCCAAGTCCCTTTGCACTTCAGCATTATGAATTTAATGACAGAATACACGGCTTGGTATGGACACATCGACTCTCTGCTCTCTGATCATTGCGGGTGTCCAGGACAGTGATTCTGTCCTTTATTTACGAAAGGAAGTAGCTCTGAGGGATGTCCTTGGTAGGTGGAAATGGCTCCAATTGGCTCTGCACGGCAAAAACTTGTGATTCCTTCTTTAATAATCAGGAGTCTAGGTACAACTGTGATCGAACCGAAACTCCCCATCCCAAGAAGCTTTCCAGTCACCTCCCTCATTATTACAGCAAAGGCTGAAATTGCCAGGATTGTTCCTGTGCTTGGTGAGGAGTTTGGAATCCAATTCCTTTGCTATCCACTGGAATGTTTACAGGACGGGATACGGAGGGTCACACCACTTTTATTGAATTACTTTTGTGTCATCGCTTTATAAGTACGAGTCCATGTGTCCACGTGTACTTATATGACCAAGATATCTCATACATCTTACTCTTTCTATCTTTATGTTTCTGAATTGTCAACCCTATCAGTATATAGAATACACGTGACTGGCGGGAGATAGTGGGATGAGGATGGAATCTAAGTGTCCTCGGGCTGGCATGGATAACGTGGCCAAATGGCCTCCTTCTGTACCGTGACTTTTCGATGATTTAAGACGTTATTTTGACTTTCCAATGATGAAATTGAAACCAATTTCCATTTGCCACGTTCTCCCTCGATTCTACTTTGAACGTGTGACCACTCTTCAGAAATCGTGCCAATTGAATTCTCTTCAGGTTTGTATAAGCACTACTTTTGTATATGAATGACCTACATACGTGTGACGCTGTGTATCTTAATGATCAACCGGCAGCGTTTGAAGTGTGTTTCAAGAGTCCGGGAACATATGTAGACCAGAAGCTAAGCTTCACAGAGAACAGCGGCAGCATATTTAAACATTGCATTTAATTAGAAACTAAAAGTGTTTGAAATGAATCATAATGCTTCAGAGAAGGTATAAAAAGTTCGGGCAGATATTATTTGAACGGTTAACATGCCAGTCTGGTATGGTTACCTCAGTGTGAACAGCAACGGGAAGCTCGCGAGAATTGTCAACACTTCAGGTAAAACCGTTGGTCGACAGCAGACACAAGTCAATAATTTGTTTCACAAAGTAGCTCAGAGGAATGTTCAGACCATCACCGGTAGACCCTCTCACTCTTTGAGACGATGCTTTATAATATTGCGTGGGACAATCGGCTTCAGAGGTATTTTGTTCCCAGTACCATGAACACTCAATAACATAATTATAATTTAACTTGCTGTTTTTCATATATATTTAGTGAATTGTGTTCTGCGTGTGTGGTATGGATGCATGACCTCTATTCACAAAAGTATGAATGGTGGCATACAAGCAATATTTACTCTTTTGAACTGTTTTTACTGCTATACTGGATGTGAAACCAAATACAATTGTACACTTTTGCATGGGAAATTAAACGCGATTATTATTATTCCTCCAAATCATTCGCAATATCGCAACGCCATTTCCAGCAAGCAACTGGCCATTTGTCCCCTCTAATCCTGCCGCACTATCTAAATTCACATTAACAATTAGAATGCTGTTACGTGTTAATTTCAATCACCAAGATATTGGTTGGGAAATTTCTGGGAGATTGATATTGAAAAGAGTTTCTTTATATCGGGAGATGTCTTTGTTGTGACTCAGTGTAACAAAGTATCTGTTGATCCGGAGTAATCAGAATGGAGATATAAATTGGAATATCCAGACAGAACAAGACAAAAGTCCATCGAGATGGAATTCGGCCATCGCGGTAAGATGATGGACTGAATTCCTACCAATTAGCTCAGAACTCGTCCTGACATAACGAGGAAATCTACCACTTGTAGAGAGAATAGTTCCAAATGCTCTACAGTTCCAACATACTCTACATCTTCCATCTCTGACATGTCGGTTTCAATCAATACTTCCTGGGTCAAGGGAAGATGGAATCATGGGAAATTTCATACATCACTCTCCACATCTGTCTGACTGTTCAGGGCCTGTTTACACCATCTGGCTCAACAGTGTGTTCACGAAGTTAAACTTCCGTACCGGCTGAGGCTTTTCAGGAAGGCCCCGCCTCCTGGCCCGTTGCTGCTCGCATGAGGTGCTGCGATCCACAGGTTACTTCACCACCAGTCAGCTCTCCCACTCAAAGGGGAAAGCAGCCTGTGGTCATCTGGGGCTAATGTTACTTTGATCACTTTCCCCAATTCACATCTCAACCCGTGAAACGCATCTGAATCCTGAACTGATATTTTCAACAGAAATCGCAGATGACATTCAATTATTTGTCAATTAGTGGTCGTATTGCAACATCGTTTAATGATCGATCAATTTATTTATATTTACATATCGACATTTGAAATGAAATGTCGCTGGAACTATCCAATCATCAGAGAGTTCTCACTGTGACTAGACTTTGCTCTACAATTCTGCCATACCTTAGCGACATGGTTACAGCGGATTATCACAAATGATTCTCAACACTTTATCCTCTACACTGAGCAAACGAGTCAGTGTTTGGCCCAATGCGCGGGGAGAGTTTAGCTGCTTTATAGAAGTCTCCTTGGCTCTATGTTTATTTCCATTAAGTTTCGGGTTGTTCGGCATATCCTGTCTCCTCCAGGATTCATCAAGGAAAAGCCATCGAGGTTCTCATCTGCCACCTGCCTTCTTTTTTGATCTCTTTTCCAAAGCGGCCAAGTCCAGGGAGGCATAGAGAGGTCCGCCCTGAGACTGGGAAATATATGAAGCATTGACATTCAAAAATAGTTAACATAGATGTCAAATTATCCCGAAATGAAATCGACTTCAATGAAGTGACAAAACGAGACATCTAAGAAGGATACCATTCGGCCCATTCAATCCGTAGTGGCTCCATGAAAGTGCTAGTCAGTTAGCGCAACCTCAGTTTAACATTCCCCATATCTTCAACAATTCTCCTCCCTTCAGCCTTTTCACAGATTCCCTTTTGAAAACCACGGTTGAATCTTCTTCCAGTGCCCTCTATATCTATCTGCGAGGGTGCTGCTTAATGTGTATCTGCAATAATTTTCTAGACAAATGATCTGTGATAGAATCGTGAAATTGGAAAGCAAATTAAAGCAGACGTCGTCAATGTCTCACCAGACAACTGCGGCGATGTAACTGTTACTTTTATTCGATATATTTATTGTTGAAGAGCGAACCTGATGATCATGTTTCCCCGTGTGTTATCTACAGGGTCCGGCAGATAAATCCATATCCAGACAGAAACACAGGCACAATAAAGAGACTTACACCGAAGAATCGCAGAGAAGGGGGTGGGGGGGGGGGGGGGGGGGGGTGGCACATCAAGAGTCCATTTAGACCATGCTGTCAGTGCCTAAATAAAATAACTTGAAAGATAAAGAACGCTGGTCATTCTTATCACAATGCCCATCTCCCGATCCGTTGTTTTAAACATTCCAACACTTTAAGTGAAGATCCAGGCGCCTTATTAAATGTTTCTGCCTCAACCTCCAAATCAGGTAGCAGAACCCACACTGCTCTTATTTTGCGCATTTCACGGCTATGCAAGACCCTGCTCGTTTGACAGCAACTTTTCAAAATACTCGTCAAAGCTTTCAATGAAGGTATTCTGCAGCCCTTTCGGAATCAATAGTGTTCCAAGAACATCCATTTAATAATGGTGCAGCGAATGTATTTTATTTGGATGTTTGTTGAGGGAATTGATGTCAACACTGGATACTGAGAGCTTCCTGCTCCCGAGTCCCAACACAACACCCTCGCTCCTCCACTTCTGCCCCCGCAAAGGAATATGTTCTGATTTTATTTAAAGCGACGAGTGTAATTTGAAACAAATACATGTGTTCTAGAATGTGCTCTGCCAACCACGTGAAACATCTAGCGTGGGTGGGGTGCACATTATTCCAACAATCAGCAATTATCTGGGCAGCTTGACAGCATATTAATTGCACTTACCCGTAACGCACCGTCATGGAATCTCTGTGTCTGTGTTTGGCGGAGTTCGCCTAGGTATTAAAGAATACAATATGAATTTAAATATTATTTCTTCCTGCGATTAGATATTCAGCTGGAGATAGGCAAAGACAATGACGAATCAATGCGCCAATGGCCTCAATGCAATTGGCCCTAATTGTCAATGGGAGTCAATCCAAAAGCTTCACACATAAACCTTTGTTCCCCCAATAGATCAACAGCCCCTCCATGCATCACTTCTCAGATAAAATGTCAATGGAGTCCAATTTGGCAATGGCTGGACAATCCCAGTCTAGTGTCCACTGCCCATCTGGTATATTAGCGGCAGATTTAATAATCCACAATTGGCCTTTTTCTGGCACCAACAGCAATGAGATGATTGGAGAATATTCTGATGGCGGTCAGTCCACTTCTCAATCGGTGAATTCCCGCTATTTGATATTTAATCTGTACCAATGTTTCAATGGAACTTACCCGTGTGTCGCTCTTTCCGCCCCTGTCTTTGTGTTGTCTCGCTCAAACTGAAATTGAACAAGGACAAGAAGTATTAATGAAGTGTTAGATCATCCAAATCCTGGCCCAGGTCCCAGAAATAGCTGAGAAAACAATTAATTGTACAGCAGTTTTAGATTCATCTTCAAATATCGAACAGAATGTCAACATGAAACATTGAAGTCAGAGTTGGGTTTGAACTGGACTTCACGCAATACTAAACACAAAGAGAGTGTCCGTGATGTAGTTTGCAAATGTCTCAGTCACTTACTTTTCATTTTGGCTTTTGTTGTCCCATTTTCCTGAAAGAAGGAACTATAATTAGCAAAATAAAATCAGGAGAAGATAATATCATTGGATACGCAATCATGGCAATGTCCCTCATGAACAGGATTCCTCACCTGATCTGCCGCCTTTACAAATCCAAATGGGAAGTAGAATCAACAAGAGAACCAGAACCGCCAGGACAGCGATGAAAGCGGGAAGGGCCCGACTGCACCATCCTGCAGAGACAACACAATTAAAACCTGTTTCTCTGTCTCGTCCTTATCTCCTGGCATTCTCAGTTGGGAAAGGGAACTCAGTTAAAAAATCGGAACCTGAACCTTGGGAGGGAAAGGGGGAAAGTAAACTACGGGAAACTGATAGCAACACCTGAAATGGAATCAAAGAATTTACAGTGCAGAAGGAGGCCATTCGGCCCTTCTAGTTTGCATCGGCCCTTGGAAAGAGCACCCTTCAGCCTATCCCTTTAACCCAGTTACCCCACCTAAGCTTTTTGGACACGATGGACAATTTAGCATGGCCAATCCACCTAACCTGCACAATTTTGGACTGTGGGAGGAAACCGGAGCACCCGGAGGAAACCCACGCAGACACGGGGAGAACATGCAGACTCCGCACAGACAGTGACCCAGGCCGGGAATCGAAACTGGAACCCTGGAGCTGTGAAGCAACAATGGTAACCACTCTGCTACCGTGCCGCCCTTTGATTTCGTTCTGCTGAAGTGTTTTGAAAAAGTAACTATGTTAAAGGTGTTAGAAATATCTCCGAATATATCTTCTTAACCTTCTCTTCCGTAAGGACAGGAGTCCACGTTTCTCCAGTCTCTCCGCATTAACTGAAGTGGCGAGTTCCCAACCAATCTCCCCGGCTCTCTCTGTAGACTTGTGACTTACACCCCTAAAAAGCTGTGTGCAGCTGAACACAATACTGTGAACGTGACCAGCCAATGCTTTCTGGCGCATCAACACATCGCCCTTGCTTTTAGACTCGATTTCTCAATTTAAAAATGCAATGATTCCGGATGTCTTCCAGCATTAATTTATCTTCCCATTTCCATCTCCAAACATTACTCAATCAGAGAATAATTGCAGCACAGAAGGAGGCCATTCAGCCCACCAACTCTCTGCTACCTCTCGACAGCAACAGCACGCTTTTTTCCGCTCGCCTGCAATTCCTCTTCCCCCTGCCCATTCTTCCATTTCTCACCATTCTCCAATTCCCTTTCGAACGCCACGATTGAACTGCTTCAACCAGACTCTCAGGCAGTGTGTTCCAATGATGAACATTCGGTGTACAGAAGGGCTCTCCAACATGTTGCAGTTCATAACTTTCCCAACCACAGCACATTTGTACAGCGCTGCCCTCCATCCTTCGGTCACGGGGTACTGATTTTCACTCTGCACTCAGCCCAGATCCCTCCTGATCTGTAAACACCACTATCAAATATCTGCTCAAACGTCTCTTCTCCGAGGAGAACAGCATCAGTGTCTATCGGTAATTCACGGGAATTAATTTTCCCGCCCTTGATACCATTGCCTTGAATCTTTTCTGCACTGTCTCTAATACATTCTCCAGACAGTCTGGTGCCCAGATAGGACGTAATACTTCAGTTGATGCTGAACCAGAGTTTTGTTAATGTTCATCACAGCTCCCTTCTTGTTCTACTTTCTGCCCTATTGCTAATGTCAAGGCCTTTGCATTCATTAGTAATCGCACTGCCCCTGTCAATGGTTTGTGACAATAAAGCTCCGATTCCCTGCCCAAGTAAAACCTGTGCGAAAAACGTGGAATAATTTCTGAAAATGACATTTGTGTGAAGTGCTAGACCCAGAGATTAATGTTCGAAAAGATTGTATATCTCAGGAAGCAGCATTCAACCAATAAGACAAAGAACAAAGAACAAAGAAATGTACAGCACAGGAACAGGCCCTTCGGCCCTCCAAGCCCGTGCCGACCATACTGCCCGACTAAACTACAATCTTCTACACTTCCTGGGTCCGTATCCTTCTATTCCCATCCTATTCATATATTTGTCAAGATGCCCCTTAAATGTCCCTATCGTCCCTGCTTCCACTACCTCCTCCGGTAGTGCGTTCCAGGCACCCACTATCCTCTGCGTAAGAAACTTGCCTCGGACATCTACTCTAAACCTTGCCCCTCTCACCTTAAACCTATGCCCCCTAGTAATTGACCCCTCTACCCTGGGGAAAAGCCTCTGACTATCCACTCTGTCTATGCCCCTCATAATTTTGTATACCTCTATCAGGTCGCCCCTCAACCTCCTTCGTTCCAGTGAGAACAAACCGAGTTTATTCAATCGCTCCTCATAGCTTATGCCCTCCATACCAGGCAACATTCTGGTAAATCTCTTCTGCACCCTCTCTAAAGCCTCCACATCCTTCTGGTAGTTTGGCGACCAGAATTGAACACTATACTCCAAGTGTGGCCTAACTAAGGTTCTATACAGCTGCAACATGACTTGCCAATTCTTATACTCAATGCCCCGGCCAATGAAGGCAAGCATGCCGTATGCCTTCTTGACTACCTTCTCCACCTGTGTTGCCCCTTTCAATGACCTGTGGACCTGTACTCCTAGATCTCTTTGACTTTCAATACTCTTGAGGGTTCTACCATTCACTGTATATTCCCTACCTGCATTAGCCCTTCCAAAATGCATTACCTCACATTTGTCCGGAGAAAACTCCATCTGCCATCTCTCCGCCCAAGTCTCCAGACAACCTAAATCCTGCTGTATCCTCAGACAGTCCTCATCGCTATCCGCAATACCACCAACCTTTGTGTCGTCTGCAAACTTACTAATCAGACCAGTTACATTTTCCTCCAAATGATTTATATATACTACAAAGAGCAAAGGTCCTAGCACTGATCCCTGTGGAACACCACTGGTCACAGCCCTCCAATTAGAAAAGCATCCCTCCATTGCTACCCTCTGCCTTCTATGGCCTAGCCAGTTCTGTATCCACCTTGCCAGTTCACCCCTGATCCCGTGTGACTGCACCTTATGTACTAGTCTACCATGAGGGACCTTGTCAAAGGTCTTACTGAAGTCCATATAGACAACATCTACTGCCCTACCTGCATCAATCATCTTAGTGACCTCCTCGAAAAACTCTATCAAGTTAGTGAGACACGACCTCCCCTTCACAAAACCGTGCTGCCTCTCACTAATACGTCCATTTGCTTCCAAATGGGAGTAGATCCTGTCTCGAAGAATTCTCTCCAGTAATTTCCCTACCACTGAAGTAAGGCTCACCGGCCTGTAGTTCCCGGGATTATCCTTGCTACCCTTCTTAAACAGAGGAACAACATTGGCTATTCTCCAGTCCTCCGGGACATCCCCTGAAGACAGCGAGGATCCAGATATTTCTGTCAAGGCCTCAGCAATTTCCTCTCCAGCCTCCTTCAGTATTCTGGGGTAGATCCCATCAGGCCCTGAGGACTTATCTACCTTAATATGTTTTAAGACACCCAATACCTCGTCTTTTTGGATCACAATGTGACCCAGGCTATCTACACCCCCTTCTCCAGACTCAACATCTACCAATGTCTTCTCTTTGGTGAATACTGGTGCAAAGTATTCATTTTGTACCTCGCCCATTTCCTCTGGCTCCACACATATATTCCCTTGCCTATCCTTCAGTGGGCCAACCCTTTCCCTGGCTACCCTCTTGCTTTTTATGTACGTGTAAAAAGCCTTGGGATTTTCCTTAACCCTATTTGCCAATGACTTTTCATGACCACTTCTAGCCCTCCTGACTCCTTGCTTAAGTTCCTTCCTACTTTCCTTATATGCCACACAGGCTTCGTCTGTTCCCAGCCTTTTAGCCCTGACAAATGCCTCCTTTTTCTTTTTGACGAGGCCTACAATATCACTCGTCATCCAATGTTCCCGAAAATTACCGTATTTATCTTTCTTCCTCACAGGAACATGCCTGTCCTGTATTCCTTTCAACTGACACTTGAAAGCCTCCCACATGTCAGATGTTGATTTGCCCTCAAACATCCGCCCCCAATCTATGTTCTTCAGTTCCCGCCTAATATTGTTATAATTAGCCTTCCCCCAATTTAGCACATTCATCCTCGGACCACTCTTATCCTTGTCCACCAGTACTTTAAAACTTACTGAATTGTGGTCACTGTTACCGAAATGCTCCCCTACTGAAACATCTACCACCTGGCCGGGCTCATTCCCCAATACCAGGTCCAGTACCGCCCCTTCCCTAGTTGGACTGTTTACATATTGTTTTAAGAAGCCCTCCTGGATGCTCCTTACAAACTCCGCCCCGTCTAAGCCCCTGGCACTAAGTGAGTCCCAGTCAATATTGGGGAAGTTGAAGTCTCCCATCACCACAATCCTGTTGTTTTTACTCTTTTCCAAAATCTGTCTACCTATCTGCTCCTCTATCTCCCGCTGGCTGTTGGGAGGCCTGTAGTATACCCCCAACATTGTGACTGCACCCTTCTTATTCCTGATCTCTACCCATATAGCCTCACTGCCCTCTGAGGTGTCCTCTCGCAGTATAGCTTTGATATTCTCCCGAACAAGTAGCGCAACTCCGCCTCCCCTTTTACACCCCCCTCTACCCCGTCTGAAACATCTAAATCCTGGAACGTTTAGCTGCCAATCCTGCCCTTCCCTCAACCAGGTCTCTGTAATGGCAACAACATCATAGTTTCAAGTAGTAATCCAAGCTCTAAGTTCATCTGCCTTACCCGTAATGCTCCTTGCATTAAAACATATGCACTTCAGGCCACCAGATCCGCTGTGTTCAGCAACTTATCCCCGTCTGCTCTGCCTCAGAGCCACACTGTCCCTATTCCCTAGTTCTCCCTCAATGCTCTCACCTTCTGACCTATTGCTCCCGTGCCCACCCCCTGCCATACTAGTTTAAACCCTCCCGTGTGACACTAGCAAACCTCGCGGCCAGGATATTTATGCCTCTCCGGTTTAGACAGATGTTCACGGATGATGGGTTCTGGAAAATGAGATTCAGAGAAAATAAATGAATGTCTCATAAAACAAGTCATTTTTTGACAACAATTTCCACTTTTTTCTGGTTTCTGTTTGTAAAGCCCATCCAGCAGAGAACTGATCACAAGTCCATTCCAAAGTCTACTCCGTAAACAGGACGGTTGAAGCAGATTCAATAACTTCGAAAAGGGAAACCAGATTCTAGTTTAATGGGAAAATGTGACAGAGCTATCGGGATAAAGATTGGAGAGCATTTGTTTTTATTTAACAGGCTTCAGAGTCTTATCTTCCAGCTAATCATTCTGATTGATTATAAATTGAATTCAAACCATTATTGTGAAGATCGCCAACTCACCTGTCCTTGTCTCTGCTGCTTTGGGGAACGACACGCTCGTTGCCCAATATTTATTTGGAGACCCCGTTAGAAGAATACAATTACAGACAGCGCCACTAGTCCAGATTTCCATCGACACCATGATCTGACTGGTGATGCTGTAGGTCCCGTCCTCCGCCATTGTACCGGAATCGCTCGATCCTTCGGTTACCAGGCCGGAAATATTCCAGAAAATAGCAATCCGGTTAGAAGAAAGTCCACTGACCAAAAACACCAAGGGGACGGTTTCACTCGAATTCTCCTCATCCTGTGGCACAAATATCAGCACCGCCGTCTTGTTGGTGGAACTGTCTGGACACAGATTGAGACATATTCAACGATTGATTCACACAAAATGATAATACTGTGCATGATCAGAATTCATTTCAATTGTTCTCTTACCTCCAACCAATAATGTAGCTGCTTTCTGGAGCGGTGTATAGCTATCCATATCAGCACAGTAGTAGGAACCCGAGTCATTCGCCTGAACATTGTGGATTTCCAGAATAAGTACTTTTTTGCTGTTGCCTTTTTTAGAAAAGAACTTACATTTCGCCCCGTTACAGGATGAAATGTCGATTTGTATCGGGGCTTCACCCACTCCTTGTTTATACCAGCCGTAGCTAGACACCAATTCCACTTCGTAAATGCAATGACAGGTTAATTCCACCATCTGCCCGACTTCAGCGGTCATTGGGAAGGGCTTCTGTGACAAAGAGGTCTCGGAGTCTGTAACCAGACAGATTATTGTCACGTTATCAGTGATTATTGAGAGATTGGAAACATCCGCTTTGAAACGCTTCAGCTATAATTAGAGAACAATCTCTTTGTAGTTTTACAGAGTTTTTGGTGTGATTTATTCTTCATTTTATTTCTGTCTCGGTTTATAGGAGGAAGCAGTAAACACAGTAACACTATCTGGTGAAATCCCTTCACCTGATCACTGGATCACATTTTTATCTCAGGAAACAATCATTCTCGCATTTTACTGAACGAAGGCAATTCCGGTTAAATTTCCCACCGCCGTTTACTCACCGTAACTCCGCAGCACGATGAAAATGAGTATCAGGGGGAAATGTTCCTTTGCCATCTTGAGCCGGAGCATGCTCCCCGTCTTCGCTCTCACTCGCTTGTTACTGTGGCCGGAGTGACCGCGGACTGACCGGAGCTCAGGGCCAGATCCGCTGGAAACGATGACGATCTGTGCTCGGGAAAGTATGACACCATTCTGTGAGCAGTGTCTTGGTGCATGTGACGTTCATTTGCGCTGCCGTCACCGCCTGGGTGTCACAGCTGACAAGGAACAGAAGAGCTCACAACAATCTGATTGGCTGTAGTTCAGAGGGCGGGGCGGAATAATAACTGCAGGGATCTATGCTGAATATAGCAGTTAGTAATTCACTCACGTTGATCCATCCCAGATTGTCATTGGGATGATGTTCCTGATCCAACTTATAAGACATCTACCAGGTCGTCCCTCAGCCTTGTCTTCGCCAGTTCAACAATTTCGAGCCTGTTCCCTATTTCTAGTTATTTATGACATTTCGGACCAGCTCTCTTGAAAATCGTGTCTGCTCCATTGCCAATATCCTTTTTGTAATTTGCGGGGGGGGGGGGGGGGGGGGAGGGGGGGTGCAGAAATTCGCAATTAGTACAAGTTTTCCAATCAAGGACCCATATATAAAAACAATTCAACAGAATTAGAATCATTTTCCTCTGTAGCCTTCTATGTATTATTCTCGTGAATATCGCCAACAAGATCATGCAAATGGGCGTTGCTTTGGAATTATTCACAGATCGAATAAACCAATCTTTTGAGTAGCAACAGGGACAGACCAAAACCCTGGGCCTCTCTTCAACTGGGTTGGATTTCGATTCTGAGCCGCATTCACTCTCGCACATTCTGCTGTTGAGTGAGTGGCTTCTCTTTAAAAAAAAATTTCGAGCAGAAACGACTTGCATTCCGTCTTCCCAAAGGGTTAAGTTAAAAGCATTTCCCCTCTGGGTAAAATTGTAGACAACATTATTAAACGGTGAACAGGGAAGATACTGGAGTAAATTTAGCCTGCATGCCATCTGTTCGTAAAGCCGCGAATAAAGGTTTGTGGTGATCGACATTCCCAATGCAATGCCCCACATTTTCCGAAAGATATGCCTCAGGAAATGTTCGGAAATCATTATCAGTGGAAATTCAGTTCATGCCGGGCACAGAACATGTCTTAGAAGCTGCAGTGTGGAAATACATTAGTGGAGAGAAATTAAGAGTGAAAGCTGTAACCATGTATTTCTTTCTAAATACAAAGATTTGCATTTATCTTCTGATGAAAGCAAGAGGTCACCAATTTATATTCGTTCGTTCATAGGATGTGATCATCGCTGGTCAGGGCGGCATTAATTGCCCATCCCTAACTGTCTCTACATTATGAGAGGAATAGATAGGGTGGAAACTCAGAGTCCTTCTCCAAGGGTGGACTTGTCAATGACAAGGTGCCACAGGTTCAAGGTGAGAGGAGTTTTGTTTAATGGCGATGTGCGGAGTAGGTTTATCATGCAGAGAGCGGTGGGTGCCTGGAACTCGCGGCGAGAGGATGTGGTGAAATCAGGCACATTAACACCATTTAAGAGACATCTGGATGGATAGATGAAGAAGGGGAAATAGAGGGATACGAGTAAGGGCAGCAGTTTTTTTTAGTTTGGGCGTCATGGTCAGAACCGTGGAGGGCCGAAGGGCCTGCTCCGATTATGTATTTTTCATTGTTCTTTTATAAGGGGATGAGGGGCAGGTTTGTTCACCTCTGTAGTCCATGGCGTGTCGGCACACCAACCTTTGGCTTGTTTCGCCAGGCGCTTGGTCCAGGAACAGTAAAGGAATGGCGATAAAGTCCCAAGCCAGTGTGCGATTTGGAAGACAATTGGTGTCTTGTTCCCATCTCCCTTCCTGTGTTGCCCTGTTCTCTGTGTCTATATTACACAGTACGATCCCGGTAAGATGAAGGCATTGTGCAATTGTGAATAAAGTTGGGGATCAGTTAATTTTATTCAAAGCCGGGTAAGGGCAGAGAAATAGGGAATCGGTATAACATTAATAAACACACTGTTACTGAGCATGATTGTACACCATCCTGTTCTCTGTTTAGTTGAATCCACTCTGGGCGGTAACCCCGCATTCTGTCTGCAGTTCGACATTGACTACCAGTGTGTGACCTCTGAAGGCAGTTCTGTGGGTGAAGCGCCTCAACTGTAAAAACAGGAAAACCACAGAGCGCTTTTGGCTCGAACATATTTTCCATCTCAAGCAGAGAGTGGTCACAATCTCGGGCACTGATATCTCGACGTCAACGCGCTTTGGCCGCCCACATGGGCTGTGGGCGAGGTATTTTTAACGCTCAAAGCAAACAGCTGCGGTCACCACCAATGCGCCTCGTTGCTGCCAGACCCGCTCTCTGCTGCAAGTTCTACTCCCCCGCTCCTTCGCCATGGAAGGCCAAGCATTTCTGCAGAAAAGGTCAAACTCTGAGTACAGCTAATTTCGTAACTCATGCTGCCAGTGATTCCTGCCACCAGACAACAACAGGAATGTATTTCGCTCTTGTCTCCCACCTTCCATTCCTCACCATTCTGCTGAAGATTCCGTGACCTGGGTTCCTGAGGATTCTTGCAGAGAATTTTCAGCACGGATTTTCCTGCTTTGAGTTCAGAATTGGGTCATGTTTCCTCTGAGATATTCCCATGAAGAATCATTTGACCCAGCAGCAGTTACTAATTGTTTTCTCTCTGTCAGGATTGTACATTTTCATCCATTGCCGGAACTGCCTGGATGATCAGGCCTAGAATATTCATCCTCATTTGGATTTGGAATTCATATTGTGGCTGATCGGGTGAATATTGATGATTAACACCGATATTTTACTGAACGTATGTTTAATGTCCATTACGTAAAGTACTAATTGCGTTTATTATTTGAGAAAACCGAATTGACAGACCCCACAGTGACAAGCCAGTAAGTAAAGTGTTTTTAAAGCTCATCACTGACATCAGTATGTAAATAGTCCAACTCGGAAAGGGGCCATACTGGACCTGGTATTGGGGAATTATCCCGGCCAGGTCCTTGAAGTTTCAGTCAGTGATTCCTTTGGGAATAGTGATCACAATTCCGTAAGTTTTAGAATACTCCTGGACAAAGACGAGAGTGGTCCTGAAGGAAGAGTGCTAAATTGGGGAAAGGCCAAGTCGAACCAAATTCGGCAGGAGCTCGGGAATGTACACTGGGAGCAGCTGTTTAAGGGTAAATCCACAATTGAAATTTGGGATTCTTTTAAGGAAAGGTTGATCAGAGTGCAGGACAGAAATGTCCCTGTGAAACTGAGGGATAGAAATGGCAAGATTAGGGAACCATGGATGACGGGTGGAATTGTGAGACTAGCTAAGATGAAAAAGGAAGCTGACATACGATCTAGTCAACTTAAAACTGATGAAGTTTTGGAGGAATATCGGGAAAGTAGGATAAATCACAAACGCGCAATAAAGAGGGCTAATAGGGGTCATGGAATATCTTTGGCTAACAGTGTTAAGGAAAATCCCAAAGCCTTTTATTCGTATACAAGGAGCAAGAGGGTAACTAGGGAAAGGATTGGCCGACTCAGAGACAAAAGAGGGAGTTTATGCGTGGAGTCAGAGGAAATGGGTGAGATTCTTAATGGAACGAGATTCTCACTGGAACGAAGGAGGTTGAGGGGAGACCTGATAGAGGTATACAAAATTATGAGGGGCATAGACAGAGTGGATAGTCAGGGGCTTTTCCCCAGGGTAGAGGGGTCAATTACTAGGGGGCATAGGTTTAAGGTGAGAGGGGCAAGGTTTAGAGTCGATGTACGAGGCAAGTTTTTTACGCAGAGGGCAGTGGGTGCCTGGAACTCGCTACCGGAGGAGGTGGTGGAAGCAGGGACGACAGTGACATTTAAGGGGCATCTTGACAATACATGAATAGGATGGGAATAGAGGGATACGGACCCAGGAAGTGTAGAAGATTGTAGTTTAGTCGGGCAGCATGGTCGGCACGGGCTTGGAGGGCCGAAGGGCCTGTTTCTGTGCTGTACATTTCTTTGTTCTTTGTTCTTGTTCTTTGAGTACTTTGCATCGGGATTCATCAAGGAGAGGAACATGACGGATGTTGAGGTTAGGGATGGATGTCGGCATAAGGAAGGGGGAAGTTTTGGGTATTCTCAAAGGCATTAAGTTGGACAAGTCCCCATGTCCGGATGGGATCTATCCCAGGTTGCTGAGGAAATCGAGGGACGAAATAGCTGGCGCCTTAATAGATATCTTTGCAGCATCCTTGAGCACGGGTGAGGTCCCGGAGGACTGGAGAATTGCTAAAATTGTCCCTTTGTTTAAGAAGGGTAGCAGGGATAATCAAGGGAATTATAGACCTGTGAGCTTGACGTCACTGGTAGGCAAACTGTTGGAGAATATACTGAGGGATAGGATCTATTCACACTTGGAAGAAAATAGACGTATCAGTGATAGTCAGCATAGTTTTGTGCAGGGAAGGTCTTGTGTTTGAAACCTAATAGAATTATTTGAGGAAGTGACAAAGTTAATTGATGAGGGAAGGGCTGTCGTATACATGGACTTCAATAAGGCGTTTGATAAAGTTTCCCATGGCAGGTTGATGGAAAAAGTGAAGTCGCATGGGGTTCAGGGTGTACAAGCTAGATGGATAAAGAACTGGCTGGGCAACAGGAGACAGAGAGTAGTGGTGGAAGGGAGTTTCTCAAAATGGAGAAAGGTGACTAGTGGTGTTCCACAGGGATCCGTGCTCGGACCACTGTTGTTTGTGATATACATAAATGTTCTGGACGAAGGTACAGGTGGTCTGATTAGCAAGTTTGCAGATGATACTAAGATTGGTGCCGTTGCAGATAGCGAGGGGGACTGTCAATGAATACAGCAAAATATAGATAGTTTGGAGAGTTGGGCAGAGAAATGGCAGATTGAGTTCAATCCAGGCAAATGCGAGGTGATGCATTTTGGAAGAACCAATTCGAGAGCGGACTATACGGTCAATGGAAGAGTCCTGGGGAAAATTGGTGTAGAGCGGGAACTGGGAGTTCAGGTTCATTGTACCCTGAAGGTGGCAACGCAGGTCGATAGAGTGTTCAAGGCAGACAGCATGCTTGCCTTCATCGGACGGGGTATTGAGTACAAGAGTCGGCAGGTCATGTTACAGTTGTATAAGACTTTCGTTAGACCACATTTGGAATACTGCGTGCAGTTCTGGTCGCCACATTACGAGAATGATATGAATGCTTTCGAGAGGGTGCAGAGGAGTTTCACCAGGATGTTGCCTGGCATGGAGGGTGCTAGCTATGAAGACAGGTTAGTATTGTTTTCGTTGGAAAGGCGGAGGTTCAGGGGTACCCGATTGAGGTCTACAAAATTATGAGAGGATTGGACAGGGTGGATAGCAAGAAGCTTTTTCCAAGAATGGTGGTGTCAATTACAAAGGGTCACGATTTCAAGGTGAGAGGGGGAAAGGTTAAGGGAGATGTGCGTGGAAAGTGTTTTACGTAGAGAGTGGTGGGTGCCTGGAACGTTTTGCCAGCGGAGGTGGTAGAGGCGGGCACGATAGCTTCATTTAAGATGTATCTAGATAGATATATGAACGGGAGGGGAACAAAGGGAAGTAGATCCTTGGAAAATAGGCGACAGTTTTAGATAGAGGATCTGGATCGGCGCAGGCTGAGAGGGCCGAAGGGCCTGTTCCTGTGCTGTAATTTTCTTTGTTTTTTTGTATTTTGTGTTCTCACTGTATTTATAACTGTTTCAGAAATCAGTTTATTCCCAAAGCCATAACCATGGTATTGATGCTTTAAATTTCCCACGTTCCTTCATGTTTTATTCTGAGATGAATTAATAATTCCGATTGTCTTTACTTAACTGAGCAGAGACTAAATGGCCATAGCAAATTGCAACACGAAGAGGCCATTCGTCCCCTCGAGCCTGCTCTGCTATACAACAAGATCATAGCTGACCTGATTGTTGATTTTATCTCCATCCTCCTGTCTGCCTCCCTACAACCCTGTCCTCCATTGTTCATTCAAACCGCTCTAATTCAGCCTTGTCTATATTCAATGACCCCCGCCACACTTCTCTGTGTGAATGGGAATTTCAAACACCAGTGAGCCACTGAGAGATGACATTGATCCTCGTCCCCCTCTTACTGCGGAAACTGTGATCCCTACTTCACTCTTCCCTCACCAGAGGACGCATCTTTCCAACATTTACTGTGGTCATCGTTTCGGAATTCTATCTGTTTTAAGGACGAAAATACGAAGAACGATCAGGAATGCGCTATTCCTCCTCGCGACTCTGCTTCACAGTTTAACCAGACCATGTCTGATCTGATAGTAACCTCACTTCAGCATACTGCCTGCTCCCGATCACCTCTCAACTCCCTGCTTACCAAGAACATACCAATCTCTGCCTTAAAATTATTCAAAGATACTCCTTCAACCGCCATTGAAAGGATGGAAGTTATCAAGATTCACGACCCTCTCAGAGTAAACAAATTATCCTAATTTTCCTTTTAAACGGACGACCAGTTATTTTTAAACAGAGACCCCCCAATTCTACATTTTCCTACAAGAGAAAACATCTTCTCCACATCCACCTTTTCAATACCCTTCTGGATCTGATATATTGCAATAAAGTCGCCTCTTGCTCTTTAAACTCTAGCGGATATGATACATATAACCATTCCAACTTTCCCTCATGGGACAAATTCCGGGCATTATTCTGATGCATTTCTGTGAATGACTTCCAACGCATTTACATCCTTCCTTAACTAAAGTGACCAATGTTGTCCAGAGTATACCAAATGTGGTATCGATCGTACAACTGGTGTAAACTCCCTACTTTTTCATTGAGTACTCTTCTCAGTAAATGAAAACGTTCTGTTAGATTTCTCAATTACTTGCTCTGCCTGCACACTGTGATTCATTCGCCAGGACACCCAGATGTATCGCACCTCAGAGATTTGCAATCTCTCATCATCTTGGTAATGTGTTCTTCTTTTCTTCCTCCTCCCAAACTGGATCAATTCACATTTTCCCCACATTATTCTCCAGCAAACAGATCTTTGCCCAACCCCTTAACTTCTCTCTATTTGTCGTTGCCTCCATTTGTCAACTTCACAACTTTCCTTCCGACATATCTTTGAGTTGTCAATAATTTTGGCAACCACCCTTCCAAACATTTCATCCGAGTCATTTGTATCAATTGCAAACAGTCGGGGTCCCAGAACAGTTCCCTTTGACAACCAAACCTTACATCTTGCCAACGTGTTCTACCGATCCCTGCTTCCTTTTATCCAACCAATTGTCTACACTTACCAACATGTTACCCAAAAGCATCAGTTTTGTTATTTATTTAATTTCGGTAATACCGTGTGGTGTCACTTTGCCAAATCTCTTCTCAAAGTATCTCATCAACCTTTTTATTCACAGCTCATGATACGTGTCCAAAAAAAAGTCGGTTAAACTTGATTTCTCTTGCATAAAACATATTGACTTTGAATTATTTCATTGAATTGATCTAACTGTCATTCTTCACCGTCTTTAAGAATAACTCCGAATGATTTCCCCATATAAGATGTTAAGTCAACTGGCCTATATTTCGTACTTTCTCTCTCACATCCTTGTTGAACATCCCATCGGAATCGGGGCACTTGTCATCACGCATCTCAAAAAATTACACCCCTGTCTCTTTGGTGATTTTAATTTTCCGAGGTACTTCTCTCCCACGGCTCGGTAGCACAGTGGTTATCACTGTTGCTTCGCAGCGCCAGGAACCGGATTTTGATCCAGGGCATGGGTGACTGTCTGTGCGGAGTCTGCGTGTTCCCCCCGTGTCTGCATGGGTTTCCTCCGGGTGCTCAGGTTTCCCCCCACAAATCCCGAAATACGTGCTTGTTAGGTGAATTGGACATTCTGAATTCTCCCTCAGTGTACCCGAAAAGGCGCCGGAGTTTGGATACTCGGGGATTTTCACAGTAACTTCATTGCAGTGTTAATGTAAAACTACGTGTGACACCAATAAAGATTAATGTTATTATTTCCTGGCTTATTGCTGCTTCTTGGATTTAACTTGTGTATTCGACAGTGAAGGTGAATGCAAAATACCTGTTCGATTCAAGTGCCACTTTCCTATTTTCCATTTCCATTCTGCAGACTCACTTTCTATACGTCAAACACTCACTTTGTCCATTCCTCTTCTTCAGATATTGACAAAAATACTGACCATCTGTTTTGTTTTCTCAGAGGCAGAATCTACAGGCACTTCCAGAGGCAAGAGCTGATGAAGAACAGTCCGCATGGATTTGTGAGTGGAATGTTACGACTCACCAATTTAATTGAAATTCATGAATGGTAACCAACAAGGGCGATGAAGGCACTGAAGTCGACGTTGTCTACATGGACCTTTACAAGACCTTTGACAAGGTACCGCATGGTAGGATGTTGCATAAGGTTAAATCTCTTGGGATCCACGGTGAAGTAGCCAATTGGACACAAAACTGGCTTGACGACAGAGGACAAAGTGTGGTTGCAGAGGTTTCTTTTTCAAACTGTCGGACTCAAACCAGCAGTGTACCTCAGGGATCAGTGCTGGGTCCACGATTTTTTTGTATTTCCATCAATGATTTGGATGAGTGTCCATCGAAGACATAATTCTCTGAATTACAGCATATTCTGCTCACCTTAGATGCCAGTGCAGTTGCCAGTTTTAGTGATGATGGGGATTGGATGCAAATGGAGATTATGTCGACTGGCTCCTCATGCCCTCTGTTAATGACGAGAAATATTCTGTTCAAACTGAAAGTACGGGCAGGTAAATAATCCAAAAGAAATTCCTAATTGTAACTCCAATCTTGTTGAAACATTAAAGATTCCCAGCAAGCTTCAAAGGGTAGATGCAGAGAGAATGATCCCCCTCATGGGGGAATCCAGGAAAGGAGCCATAGTTTCATAATAGGCTGTTTAAGATGGGGATTAGGAGAAAGATCTCCTCTCGGCAGGGTTCAGTGTTTGACTTCTCTTCCCCAGTGAACAGTGGAGGTCGGTTCATGGAATATACTCAGGGCTGAGGTAGTCAGATTTAATATCGACAAGGTAGTCAAGGGCAATGTGGCCACGGGCTTTAAAATGATATGGAGCACACAGTCAGGTCAGTCATGTTTGTATTGAAGGGCGGAGCAGACTCGAGGTCCCCAGTGTGCAAGTCCTCTCTTATTTCTTTTGGTCGTTTAATATTTGGTATTTTCAAATAATTATTGAGAGGGTAACTGTTGATTGACTCCAAAAGATATTGCTCGAAATTGGAAAATATTGAAATGTCTATTCCACAGGCATGGTATTGGGGACAACTTTTGACACAGAGTTATATACAGTTAGTAGGTTCAGTTACTCGCGTTTCAATGTAGGAACTATTCCTGGAGTTATATCATAGATCATAGAATTTACAGTGCAGAAGGTAGCCATTTTTAAAAATAAATTTAGAGTACCCAATTCTTTTTTTGTACCAATTATGGATCAATTTAGCCTGGCCAATCCACCCAGTGCACATGATTGGGTGAGGGACGAGACCCACAAACACGGAAGAATGTGCAAACTCCACATGGACAGTAACCCAGGGCCGGGATTGAACTCTGGTCCTGGATCAGTGCTATCCGCTGTGCACCCTACTTAAGGCCACACATCCAGGCTACCCATGTAACCCCGTAACCCTACCTAACCTTTTGAATACTAAGAGTAAAATTGGCATGGCCAGTGCACCAAACCTGCACAGCTTTGGACGGTGGGACAAAACTGCAGCACCCAGAGGAAACCACACTGACACTGGAGAAAGTGCAAACTCCACACAGAGAACCACCTGATGCCGGAAATGAACCCAGGTCCCTGGAGTTGTGAGGGATCAGTGCTAACCACTGTGCCAGCGTGCCGTGTGAAACAACATACTGTATTTTGTACTTAAAATTAATGCACAATGGACTGAAGTTTGTTGCATGAAAATGCTCCTGTTTAGCTGAATACTCACCGATCAGCGGCATACTTGAGTCCACATCATGACGAGAATGAAGAGGTGAGGCAGGATTATCCTGACAGTTAAGTTAAAGACTCAAAATGCACAATGCTGACATGCGACTAATCATTTAGAAACGGCTTAGGGAGTCAAATCATTTTTACGCCATTTCGTCATGGGCAGCATGGTCCAGTTAAATATGGAAAGCAGGGAATCCCATACAACCCAGAGTTAGGGGCCATGGATTAGAAACTCCAAAATGTATTCTGATGTTCACCTGACCTTCAGCCGTTATGTTGAATTGGGCTAGGATGAGCCTTCACTGCAGGTGTCATTCATCAGTCTTCCTGGACACTTCAGTCAAAACAAGGTTTAGTCTAAGATTGTAGCAAACATTTACATATATTAAAACACAACAATATTATTTTTATCAATTACAACCGTAAAGACACCACACACGACAGTAATCTATGTATAGCACTTAATGATTTCCCCCTTAGCTGTTCCAATTCAATACCAAAATCCAATTAATCCAAAACCCCTTTACAAGGACGTGGGCCAGCACAATGTATTCTCACTAGACAGGACTGTTCTGATCCAGTTCAGCGAGCAGTTCAAACTCCTTCTGGAAAACAACTATATCTTTCAATTGACCAATGCAGTTTGCCACACGCAATGTGGTTTTCACTGGAACAGCTTTTTAAACTGAAAACAGAGAAAACACGTGTTCTTCCTTCTGTAGCCCAAAGCAGTCAAAGTCAAACGGAAACCTCTTCTCACCTCACAGCCACAGCCCAATGTGCTGCGAGTCACATGATAAGAACCCTTTCTTAAATGGACACTCACATGACACTAGTCTCAGCAAGATTCCACCGGAACCATGGCACAGAACCCCTTCCAGAAAGTTATGAGGCATCATGTGAGGCCTAAAGGGCAGAAGGTGGACATTTGTCTCAACGGGTCTGCACGGACCCTTCGAAATATCACATACTCAATTCCCCGCCCTCCAAGGCCTCTTTTCCGTGACCTAATCTGCACATCCCTGGAAACTACGAGGCAATCTCGCATGGCTAATCCACTTCATCCACACGTCTTTTGAGCACCCGGAGAATACCCACGCAGACACGGGGAGAACGTACAAAACAGCCCACAGACGGTCATCCCAGGCCGGAATTGAACCCGGGTCCCTGGCAGCAGCGTTAATTGGAGGGTGGCTAACGTAACTCCTCGATTTTAAAATGGAGTTATAGAGAAAGTAGACAGTTAAAAAGAAATTATAAACAATAAGCCTGACGTAATCCATTATGAAAAATGAAACATGAAATGAAAATCGCTTATTGTAGGCTTCAAATGAAGTTTCTGTGAAAAGCCACTGGTCGCCACATTGCGGCGCCTGTTCGGGAGGCCGGTACGGGAATTGAACCGTGCTGCTGGCCTGCCTTGGTCTGCTTTCAAAGCCAGCTCTTTAGCCCTGTGCTAAACCAAATCAAAGATTTAATTGCAGAGCACTTCGAAAACAGTGATAGTCAGCATGGATTCATGAACGCGAAATCGAGCTTGACAAATCTATTGGAATTCTTCGAGGATGCAACTAGTATAATTGATGAATGGGGTCAATTGGATGTGGTATATTTGGACTTTCAGAAGGCTTTGACAAAGTCCTGCATAAAAGATAAGTGTGTAAAATTAAAACGCATTGGATTGGGGTTAGTGTATTCAGATGCACAGAAAACTGGGTTGCAAACTGGACACAAGAGTAGGAATTAACGGGTCTTTTTCCAAATGGCAGGCGGTGACTAGTGGTGTACCACAGGGGTCAGTGCTAGGACCCAGCTATTCACAATATATAGTAATGATTTTAATGAGGGTGCGGAGATTCTTCATTGTGATTTGGACACGTTGAGTAAGTGGGCAAATGAATGACACATGTAGTATAATTTGGAGACTTGCGAGATTATGCACCTTGGTAGCAAAAACAAGAAGGAAGACTATTATCCGAATGGTGACAAACTAGGAGAGGGGAACGAGTAACGAGACCTGGGTGTCCTCATGCACGTGTCACTGAAGATAAGCATGCAGGTGCAGCAAGCGGTAAAGAAGACAAATGGTAGGTTGGTCTTCATTGCGAGAGGATTTGAATACATGAGCAGGGATGTCCTAGTGCAATTATACAGGGCCTTGGTGAGGCCACACCTGGAATATCAGTTTTGGTCTCCTTATCTGAGGAAGGTAGTTTAGCTATACAGGGAGCACAGCGAAGATCTACCAGACTGATTCCTGGCATGGTAAGTATGGCATAAGAGGGGAGATTGAATCGGTTAGGATTGTATTCTCTGGAGTTCAGAAGAAAGAGGAGGGGGGATCTCATAGAAACTAATTAAATTCTAACTTTGCTGGCTTGCCCCGGCGTTAGGCAAATTTTTACTCTTTTTATGAACACTTTTTCTTTTGCTCCAGAATAATCGAGCAGATGCAGGAGAAATCGACGTGCATTTTCAATGTTTTATAATATTCGTATTTAGTTTATATGAATATGTTTAAATTGTATATAAAGCTACAGCAAGATATATTTTGTAAACTTTAGTTTGGCATCACAGAAAGTGAAATATATTTTTTTAGCGTTTGTTTGCCATGACGATGTTCATTCCATTAAAGGAATTTTAATGAATAGAATTGGTATGGAGTGCATTTAATGTTGAGCGATCATTCGGAAGAAAGTATAATTCTCCACCTAAGATGTGCATGTCATTGGTAGTGGTTCTCTGAGGCCTTGCGTGGCTTCTGAGCCCGATCGTAGAGCCACATCTCCGACAGCATACCTAGCAGATGTTATCAGAAGGTGCAATCGGTCTTTGGGTTCCAGATCGCGGCCATTCTTTTCTCAAGCTCTGTTTCGGAGCCTCCTGTTGCCGTCATGTTTCTTCAAAGAGTTGTGTCAGGATTCGGACATCCTTCGCACATGGGTGACCAAGCGGAGTTCGTTCCGGATGATCATGCCTCGATACTGGTGCTCTTGACTCCTTTCAGTACAATAGTGTCACCACACCTGTCCTCACAGCTGCTTCGGTGCAAAAGTACATTTGGATTTTGTAAGGTATATTTAGTTGAGCAGTTTAAGCGTCTCTGGGATGTATTGTTGATCATTATAAGCCTTAGTTATGAGAACAAAGCTTGAGCAGAGGTAAATTTGCAAATTAATAAATTAATATGAACTATCTCTCTGACAGGAATTGCAGGATCCACTGCAGATTCCAAATCTGTAGTCCTGCTTCACGTACGCTACGACATCACACTTATAGCTTGGCATCGTAAAATCCTTACCATTCTGCTGAGGTTCAACATAGGTGCCGATTCGTGAGAGCAGAGTCAGACTTCATCTCTGCCTGGCGAGGAAGCAAAACAATTTCACACCCCGAAGAGTGTGCATTTATGTTAGAAAATATATCTTATTGCAATAAATTATTGTAAGTTAAGGCAGATATTAAACTGCGTTGCTCAGCTGCTAAAGATAAACGTTATGTTAAATATTAACACGTTTCAACTTTTTTTACTTTAAAATTATTTTTGTTCATAAATACCTTTTATTAAACTTTACAAATGTCTGCAATTGTTTTATTCAAAAAATCAAAGCACAGAATTTAACAATCATGCAATTTAAGTCTGCTGACATAATTGAGGTAGAGAAAACAGAATAATTAATGATAAATAAAATGTTTTAAAAAATCAAATATCACAAGGACAGTAACAGCTAAAAGCAAAAAGCCATCGGGAGCGGATTTGAACCACTTTACCAGGTCAAAACCAATTTGCAATGACGTGTTATGACCCACTTTGCAGGTCTGTAAGGAGACGGGGTTATTTACACTTTGTCCTGCTTCAAAAATCCTCATTGTTCGTTATCCGAGAAGATCTGGCTTCTCTCCTTCCAAACTAAATTTTCTGTTGCCACTATCTAAATTAAAATATGCAAAAACCTTTAAGCTTTCAGCACATAAAGTTATGAAATAATACAGCGCAGATATAAATAGTTGCACAGATGGCAAACAAATTTCAAAACCCATGTTCACACATAAATATTATAATAATCAACTTTAATTACAGAAATACGAAAATTAATTTAAAGCAGCATTGCCTGTGTAATGGAAAGAGCAAAAAACTGTTCAGAAAACTTCAAGATATCTTTAAAACATTTGTGAAATATGGCCTGTTGTCTTCAAATCTGCAGTTTAAATGTCCAACCTCAATGGACATTCCCGTTGCTTCTGCGTCACAATGGGGGCGTGGTTTACCGCTGATACTCGGAAGTTCCGGGCCAACATCCCTGCATCCAGTCGGCCCAGTGCTGATAGAATTTTGTTTGTTTCAATGCGGTATTCAGAAGCAGGTCTATTCAACCCAATCTTGCACATGTGAAATTCTTGCCACTCCAGATATCAGTTTAATGATCTTTCGTTTAGAGCCATCTATGGAACCGACAGCCTCCCCGAACAGGCGCCGGAATGTGGCGACTATGGGCTTTTCACAGCAACTTCATTTGAAGCCTACTTGTGACAATAAGCGATTTTCATTTCATTCATGTTCATTCATTTCACATTGCTTCTTTGGGAAGGATACAAGACGGAATACAGCACTTCAGCTGTTGACTTACAAAGGCCCTGGACAACAGAATTAATACATTATTTGTCCCTGTTGAAGTCAGATTTAGAATGAAGATTTTAGATAAAGGTACCCTGTCTGAGATGCCTGTATGAGAGCAATTTGTAGGAATTGATAGTTTATTAACAATGCTTGTGATTTTATAACCTAAGAATTACTAATATCAGAAAAGACAGACAGACAATCAATAGAAGCTACACAAAATGGCTGTTAGCTAAGTTAGCAATACTAAAGACACAAAATGGCCTTTAGCTGAATTAGTCACATTTCTGAACAACCATTAGCTGGGTTAAGTTGCAAATTAGAACAAATAACATCATTTAATTACGGCAGCAGAGTTAGTCAGGGAGACATGAATGGTTGATATTGAGGCATCGAATGGGAAACACACATGGGAGATTATAATGAGTACTTCACCCGCGAGTGATAACAGCTCCACAGGACAGAGAGCCTTATGTATCCTCGTCAGCCCAAGGTTTCCAGGGGCAGGCAGGAAACATAATTATAACATAAGTGTGAGTGACTTCTTCATGAAGTCAGGGGCTGGTAAGCTACCAACCCAATTTACGTAATGTCAAATTTATTTGGATATGTCACTAATGTATGGAACTTATAACCAATATTATTGGACATGGTTTGCACTGAGTGCTGAATTTGGTGCATTTGAGTGCTATAGTGAGAGTTTGGTGACTGAGGGAGTATAAGGGTTCATTTTTGTCTAAAGTCTAGTATTTCTTCTATTTAGTTAATTAACATAGAAGTTGCTGTTTTGTTCAGAAGAAGGTGAATTACTTGTAGGCACTTGCAGCTGGAGCTTGTTAATTAGTTAATTGGATTAGGACAGTTTTCAGAGGCGAGTTCACAGTATAAAAGTGATCCACTGCAGTGCAGGCTTTGTTTTCATTGAGTGCTGAATTTGGTGCATTTGTGTTCTATAGTGAGAGTTTGGTGACTGAGGGAGTTAGGCGAGGAGGGCGTAAGGTGCTCCTTTCATTTTGTTTCCTACATTTTCGCAAAGAACGAGAAGGGTGCCAGGAGTATACAGAGAGTGCAGCTGAGTGGGAGCAGAGTCGGAGGGCAGAGGTCCAGTTCGTCCACAAGGCAGTTATATTCTGTGAGGTAAGAGGGAATGGAGGCTAGGCCAGTTGCATGCTCCTCCTGAAGGATGTGGGTGGTGAGGGATACCACCGGTGTCCCCGCTGACTATACCTGCGGGAAGTGCACCCAACTCCATCTCCTCAGAGATGGTGTTAGGGAACTGGAGCTGGAGCTGGATAAACTTCGGATCATCCGGGACGCAGAGGGGGTGATAGAGAGGAGTTACAGGGAGGTAACCACACCCAAGTTACAGGACAAGAGTAGCTTGGTTACAGTCAAGGGAAAGAAAACAAACAGGCAAACAGTGCAGGGATCCCTCGTGGCGGTTCCCCTTCAAAACAAGTGTACCGTTTAGGATGCTGTTGGGGGGGGGATGACCTACCGGGGAAGGCCCTAGTGGCCAGGTCTCTTGGCACTGAATCTGGCTCTGGGGCTCATAAGGGAAGGGGGGAGAATAGAAAAGCAATAGTAGTCGGAGATTCAATGGTTAGGGGAATAGATAGGAGATTCTGTAGTCCCGAGCGAGACTCCTGGAAGGTATGTTCCCTCCCGGGTGCCAGGGCCAGGGATGTCTCGGATCGTGTCTTCAGGATCCTTAAGGGGGAGGGGGAGCAGCCAGAAGTCGTGGAGCACATTGGTACCAACGACGTAGGTCGGAAAAGGGGTGCGGAGGTAATAAATGCATTTAGGGAGTGAGGCTGGAAGTTAAAAGCCAGGACAGACAGAGTTGTCATCTCTGGTTTGTTGCCGGTGCAACGTGATAGCGAGGCTAGGAATAGGGAGAGAGTACAGTTAAACACGTAGCTGCAGGAATGGTGTAGGAGGGAGGGCTTCAGGTATTTGGACAATTGGAGCGCATTCTGGGGAAGGTGGGACCTGTACAAGCAGGACGGGTTGCATCTGACCCAGGGGGCACCAATAACCTGAGAGGGAGATGTTCTAGTACTCATCGGGAGGGTTTAAACTAATTTGGCAGGGGAATGGGAACCGGATGTGTAGTCCAGCAACTAAGGTAGCCGATATTCAGGACGCCAAAGCGTGTAGTGAGGCAGCGGGGAAGGGAATACTGACAAAGGAGAGTACTTGCAGGCACGGAAGTGGGTTGAAGTGTGTATACTTCAACGCAAGACGCATCAGGAATAAGGTGGGTGAACTTAAGGCATGGATCGGTACTTGGGACTACGATGTGGTGGCCATCACAGAAACTTGGATAGAAGAGGGGCAGAAATGGTTGCTGAAGGTCCCTGGTTATAGATGTTACAATAAGATTAGGGAGGGTGGTAAAAGAGGTGGGGGTGAAATTGTTAATTAGAGATAGTATAACAGCTGCAGAAAGGCACTTCGAGGAGTATCTGCCGACTGAGGTAGCATGGTTTGAAGTCAGAAATAGGAAAGGAGCAGTCACCTTGTTAGGGGTTTTCCATCGGCCCCCCAATAGTAGCAGAGATGTGGAGGAACAGATTGGGAAACAGATTTCGGAAAGGTGCAGAAGTCACAGAGTAGTAGTCATGGGTGACTTCAACTTCCCAAATATTGAGTGGAAACTCTTTAGATCAAATAGTTTGGATGGGGTGGTGTTTGTGCAGTGTGTCCAGGAAGCTTTCCTAACACAGTATGTAGATTGTCCGACCAGAGGGGTGGCCATATTGGATTTAGTACTTGCTAATGAACCAGGGCAAGTGATAGATTTGTTACTGGGGGTGCATTTTGGAGATAGTGACCACAATTCTGTGACTTTCACTTTAGTAATGGAGAGGGATAGGTGCGTGCAACAGGGCAAGGTTTACAATTGGGGGAAGGGTAAATACGATGTTTTCAGACAAGAATTGAAGTGCATAAGTTGGGAACATAGGCTGTCAGGGAAGGACACAAGTGAAATGTGGAACTTGTTCAAGGAACAGGTACAACGTGTCCTTGATATGTATGTCCCTGTCAGGCAGTGAAGAGTTGGTCGAGTGAGGGAACCATGGTTGACAAGAGAGGTTGAATGTCTTGTTAAGAGAAAGAAGGAGACTTATGTAAGGCTGAGAACACAAGGTTCAGACAGGGCGCTGGAGGGATACAAGATAGCCAGGAGGGAACTGAAGAAAGGGATTAGGAGAGTTAAGAGAGGGCATGAACAATCTTTGGTGGGTAGGATCAAGGAAAACCCCAAGGCCTTTTACATGTATGTGAGAAATATGAGAATGACTAGAGCGAGGGCAGGTCCGATCAAGGACAGTAGCGGGAGATTGTGTATTGAGCCTGAAGAGATGGGAGATGTCTTGAACGAGTACTTGTCTTCTGTATTTACAAATGAGAGGGGCCATATTGTTGCAGAGGACATTGTAAAACAGACTGGTAAGCTCGAGGCAATACTTGTTCGGAAGGAGGATGTGTTGGGCATTTTGAAAAACTTGAGCTTAGACAAGTCCCCCGGGCCTGACAGGATATATCCAAGGATTCTATGGGAAGCAAGAGATGAAATTGCAGAGCCGTTGGCAATGATCTTTTCGTCCTCACTGTCAACAGGGGTGCTACCAGGGGCTTGGAGAGTGGCGAATGCCGTGGCCCTGTTCAAAAACGGGACTAGGGATAACCCTGGGAATTAGAGGCCAGTTAGTCTTACTTCGGTGGTAGGCAAAGTAATGGAAAGTGTACTGAAGGATAGGATTTCTGAGCATCTGGAAAGACACTGCTTGATTAGGGATAGTCAGCACGGATTTGTGAGGGGTAGGTCTTGCCATACAAGTCTTATTGAATTCTTTGAGGAGGTGACCAAGCATGTGGATGAAGGTAAAGCAGTGGATGTAGTGTACATGGGTTTTAGTAAGGCATTTGATAAGGTTCCCCGTGGTTGGCGTATGCAGAAAGTAAGGAGGAATGGCATAGTGGGAAATTTGGCCAGTTGGATAACGAACTGGCTAACCGATCGAAGTCAGAGTGTGGTGGTGGATGGCAAATATTCAGCCTGGAGCCCAGTTACCAGTGGAGTACTGTAGGGAACAGTTCTGGGTCATCTGCTATTTGTGATCTCCATTAATGACTTGGATGAGGGAGTTGAAGGATGGGTCAGTAAATTTGCAGACGATACGAAGATTGGTGCAGTTGTGGATAGTGAGGAGGGCTGCTGTCGGCTGCAAAGAGACATAGATAGGATGCAGAGCTGGGCTGAGAAGTGGCAGATGGATTTTAATCCTGAAAAGTGTGAGGTTGTCCATTTTGGAAGGACAAATATGAATGCGGAATACAGGGTTAACGGTAGAGTTCTTGGCAATGTGGAGGAGCAGAGAGATCTTGGGGTATATGTTCATACATCTTTGAAAGTTGCCACTCAAGTGGATAGAGATGTGAAGAAGGCCTATGGTGTGCTAGCGTTCATTAACAGAGGGATTGAATTTAAGAGCCGTGAGGTGGTGATGCAGCTGGACAAAACTTTGGTAAGGCCACATTTGGAGTACTGTGTCCAGTTCTGGTCGCCTCATTTTCGGAAGGATGTGGAAGCTTTGGAAACAGTGCAAAGCAGATTTAGCAGGATGTTGCCTGAAATGGAGAGTAGGTCTTACGAGGAAAGGTTGAGGGTGCTAGGCCTTTTCTCATTAGAACGGAGAAGGATGAGGGGCGACTTGATAGAGATTCATAGGATGATCAGGGGAATAGATAGAGTAGACAGTCGGAGACTTTTTCCCCGGGTGGAACAACCCATTACAAGGGGACATAAATTTAAGATGAATGGTGGAAGATATAGGGGGGGATGTCAGAGGTAGGTTCTTTACCCAGAGAGTAGTGGGGGCATGGAATGCACTGCCTGTGGAAGTAGTTGAGTCGGAAACATTAGGGACCTTCAAGCAGCTATTGGATAGGTACATGGATTACGGTAGAATGATATAGTGTAGATTAAGTTGTTGTTAATGGCAGAACGGTAGCATTGTGGATAGCACAATTGTTTCACAACTCCAGGGTCCCAGGTTCGATTCTGTCTTGGGTCACTGTCTATGTGGAGTCTGCACGTCCTCCCCGTGTGTGCGTGCGTTTCCACCGGGTCCTCCGGTTTCCTCCCACAGTCCAAAGATGTGCAGGTTAGGTGGATTGGCCGTGATAAATTGCCCTTAATGTCCAAAATTGTCCTTTGTGTTGGGTGGGGTTGCTGGGTTGTGGGGATAGGGTGGAGGTGCTGACCATGGGTAGGGTGCCCTTTCCAGGAGCCGGTGCAGACTCGATGGGCCGGTTGGCCTCCTTCTGCACTGTAAATTCTATGATAATCTATGATTAATCTAGGACAAAGGTTCGGCACAACATCGTGGGCCGAAGGGTCTGTTCTGTGTGAATTTTTTATGTTCTATGGTCCAGCCGAAATGGACTGTGTAGCTGTTTTGAAAAATGTATAAGAATGGATGTTTCTCTTTGTTCGGCGGAGAGGCTCTCTGGAACTTTCACTGACGTCATTTCCCTGCCGACAAAATAAACCATTTGATGCGAGGACCAGTACCCCTGGGCATTGAGTGATTTACATAGAATTTACAGTGCACAGGGAGCCCATTCGGCCCATTGAGTCTGCACCAGCTCTTGGAAAGTGCACTCGATCGAAACCCACACCTCCACCTTGTACCCATAACCCAGTAACCCGATACAACGCTAAGGGCAATATTGGGCACTAAGGGCATTTTATAATGGCCAATCCACCTAACCTGCACATCTTTCGACTGTGGCAAAAAACCGGAGCACCCGGAGGAAACCCATGCAGACACAGGGAGAAAGTGCAGTGTCCACACACAGGCAGTGACCGAAGCCGGGAATCGAATCTGGGACCCTGGAGCTGTGAAGCAATTGTGTTAACCACTATGCTACCGTGTTGTCCAATTTACACAAATTCTTTGATATCCTCTCGCGCCAACAGTTCCAATTGTCAATGTGTTTCTCTGGGTGGTTACACTGCACTCTGGCGTGCAGCTGCTCTGTAACTGTGACCATTCAGTGATTCAGTTCCAATTGTCAATGTGTTTCTCTGGGTGGTTCCACTGCTCTCTGGGATGTAGCTGCCTCTGAAACTGTGACCGTTCAGTGATTCAGTTCCAAATGTCAGTGTATTTTTCTGGGATGTTCCACTGCTCTCTGGAATGTAGCTGCTTCTGTAACTGTGACCGTTCAGTTATTCAGTTCCAAATGTCAATGTGTTTCTCTGGGAGGTTCCACTGCACTCTGGGATGTAACTGCCTCTTTAATTGTGACGATTCAGTGAGTCAGTTCCAATTGTCAATGTGTTTCTTTGGGTGCAGCTCCTCAAACTAAGGAAACATTTTGATACATTGGAAACTCAGAATACTCAGAACTTGAAGCAGATACAAACACGTCACCCATAGGGCCAGAGAAAACATATTTAACTGTGAATAATTTGACACGGTCTCTAACTGATACTGGCCCTGCACTTAGAGAGCGGGGTTGAGATATGGAGGAAGAGAGAGCTAGTATTTGAGAAGTGCTGAGGAAGATAGAGCGAGAGAGAAAGAAGGAGAGTGAGAAACAGCATGAGAGATAAAGGAGGGTGAGAGCGAAATAGTGTGAGAATTAAAGAGAGTGAGAGCGAATGAGAGTGAGAGAGAAAGAGGACGAGAGAATATGAGATGAGAAAGCAAGAGGTTGAGAGCGAATGAGCGTGAGAGCGAAAAGGGATGAGAGAGATAGAGGGCAAGGGAGAAAGACGGTGAAAGAGAAAGCAAGAGGTTGAGAGCGAATGAGCGTGAGAGAGAAAAGGGATGAGAGACAAAGAGGGCGAGGGAGAAAGACGGTGAAAGAGAAAGTGAGCAAGAGAGAAAGAGGCTGAGGGAGAAAGTGAATGAGAGAAAGAGGGTGAGAGAGAACGAGGGTGAGCGAGAATGTGGGTGATCGAGAAAGATATTGAGAGAGAAAGAAGATGAGACAGAATGAGAAAGCAAGAGGGTAATATTACCGTTAATAATAATTTGAGACAATTTTCTCCATCATCAGCCCCTCGAGGTGCGAGAGAAAGAAGCTAAGCGAGAATGAGAGAACGAGAACACAGATGTCATAGAATTTACAGTGCAGGAGGAGGCCATTCGGCCCATCGAGTCTGCTCCGAAAAAGCACCATACCCGAGACCACACCTCCACACTATCCCCATTACCTATTAACCCACCCAACGCGAAGGGCAATTTTGGACACTAAGGGCAATTTAACATGGCCAATCCACCTAACCTGCACATCTTTGGACTGTGGGAGGAAATCGGAGAACACCCACGCACACACGTGGAGAACGTGCAGACTCTGCACAGACAGTGACCCAAGCTGGATATCGAACCTAGAACACTGGAGCTGTGAAGCAATTGTGGTAACCACCATGCTACCGTGCTGCCCTGAACGAGGGCCAGAGTGAAAAAATATGATAGAGAAAGGGATTTAGCGAGTAAGTGCGTGGGAGGGAAACAGGGTGAGAGAAAGACCGTGAGGGAGAAACAGAGTAAGGGAGAAGGAGTGTGAGAGAAAGAGGGTGAGAGAGAAAAAGAGATAGTGGGGAAGAAAGTGAGAGAGAAATGGAGTGAGAGTGAAAGAGCACGAGAGAGAAAAAAGGTGAGTCAGAAAGAAGGTGAGATAAAAAGTGGGTGAGAGAGAAAGACGATGAGAGAGAATGAGGGTGAGGGAAAATGATGGTGAGAAATAAAGAGGGCGGGAAAGAAACAGGATGAGAGAGAAAGAAGGTGAGGGAGAAGGAGCGTTGGAGTCACAAAAGCTGCCAGAAAAAGAGGGTGAGAGAAAGAAGTCGAGAGAGGAAGAGTGTGAGGGAGAAATAAAGTGAGAGAGAAAGAGAACGAGTGCGAGAGAGAAAGAGAACAAAGAACAAGAACAAAGAAATGTACAGCACAGGAACAGGCCCTTCGGCCCTCCAAGCCCGTGCCGACCATACTGCCCGACTAAACTACAATCTTCTATACTTCCTGGGTCCGTATCCTTCTATTCCCATCCTATTCATATATTTGTCAAGATGCCCCTTAAATGTCCCTATCGTCCCTGCTTCCACTACCTCCTCCAGTAGTGAGTTCCAGGCACCCACTATCCTCTGCGTAAAAAACTTGCCTCGTACATCTACTCTAAACCTTGCCCCTCTCACCTTAAACCTATGCCCCCTAGTAATTGACCCCTCTACCCTGGGGAAAAGCCTCTGACTATCCACTCTGTCTATGCCCCTCATAATTTTGTATACCTCTATCAGGTCGCCCCTCAACCTCCTTCGTTCCAGTGAGAACAAACCGAGTTAATTCAATCGCTCCTCATAGCTTATGCCCTCCATACCAGGCAACATTCTGGTAAATCTCTTCTGCACCCTCTCTAAAGCCTCCACATCCTTCTGGTAGTGTGGCGACCAGAATTGAACACTATACTCCAAGTGTGGCCCAACTAAGGTTCTATACAGCTGCAACATGACTTGCCAATTCTTATACTCAATGCCCCGGCCAATGAAGGCAAGCATGCCGTATGCCTTCTTGACTACCTTCTCCACCTGTGTTGCCCCTTTCAATGACCTGTGGACCTGTACTCCTAGATCTCTTTGACTTTCAATACTCTTGAGGGTTCTACCATTCACTGTATATTCCCTACCTGCATTAGCCCTTCCAAAATGCATTACCTCACATTTGTCCGGATTAAACTCCATCTGCCATCTCTCCGCCGAAGTCTCGACAATCTAAATCCTGCTGTATCCTCTGACAGTCCTCATCGCTATCCGCAATTCCACCAACATTTGTGTCGTCTGCAAACTTGGTGTCGTCTGCAAGGGTGAGGGAAAATGAGAGTGAGAGAGAAAGAAGGTGAGGAAGAACGAGAGTGAGGGAGAAAGAGGTTGAGAGAGAAAGATGGTGAGAGGGAAAGAGGCAGCAGATAAAAAGTGTGGAAGAGAAAGAGAATGAGAGAGAAAGAGGATTTCAGAGAAAGCGGGTGAGAGAATCAGAGGGTGAGAGAGAAAAAAGGTGAGCGAGAAAGAGGGTGAGAGAATGAAAATGAGAGAGAAAGAGGGTGAGACAGAAAGAGGGTGAAAGAGAATGAGAAAGTCCAAAGATGTGCGGGTTAGGTGAATTGGCCAATGATAAATTGCCCTTAATGTCCAAATTGCCCTTGGTGTTGGGTGGAGGTGTTGAGTTTGGGTAGGGTGCTCTTTCCAAGAGCTGGTGCAGACTCGGGGGGCCGAATGGCCTCCTTCTGCACTGTAAATTCAATGATAATCTATGATTAATCTAGGACAAAGGTTCGGCACAACATCGTGGGCCGAAGGGCCTGTTCTGTGCTGTATTTTCTATGTTCTATGTTCTATGTTCTATGAGAAAGCAAGAGGCTATTAAAGTAAAAATGTGCGACCACATTCTCTCTCTTCACCCCCACAAGGCTTAGCATCATCCCGCATATACTTATGGGACTAACTCCCTCTAGTGGCTGTCTGTATACGTTTCATTGTACCTTGTGTTGTCTTCATGTCTGGGAATACCACAAGTGCGAGAGAGAGGGTGAAATAAAAAGAGGGAGAGAGAAAGTGGGTGAGGTAGAAAGAGTTTGAGAGAGAATGAGAGTGAGAGGGGAAGAGGGTAAACGAGAATGGGGGTCACCGAGAATGAGGGTCAGTGAGAAAGAGGGCGATAGAGAAAGATGGTGATAGAAAATGAAAGTGAGTGGGAAAGAAAGTGAGAGAGAAAGACGGTGAGAGAGGAAGTGGGTGAGATAGAAAGAGGGCGCGAGAGAATTAGGGTGACGGAAAAAGATGGTGAAAAAGAAAGGGGATGAGAGAAAAAGAGGGTGAGGGAGAAAGAGAGTGAGAGACACAGATGGTGACAGACAATGAGGGTGAGAGAAAGAAGGTGAGAGTGGAATGGGGGTGAGAGAGAAAGAGGGTGAGTGAGAAAGAGTGTAAGAGAGAAATAAGGTGCGAGAAGGAGGGTGGGAGAGAATGAGAGTGAGTGAGAAACAGAACAAGTATGAGGGAGAAAGAAGGTGATGCAAAATAAGAGTGAGAGAGAGTAAAAGGTGAGAAAGAACGAGGGTAGAAGAGAAAGAGGGCAAGAGAGAAAGAGAGTGAGTTAAAAAGACAGTGAGAGAGAAATAGAGTGAGGGAGAAAAAGGATGAGAGAGAAAAAGGATGTAAGAGAAAGACGGCGAGTTAGAAAGAGGGTGAGAGAGAAAGAAGGCGAGAGAGAAACAAGGTGAGGAAGAAAGAGGGTGAGAGAGAAAGGTGAGCGAGAAAGAAGGTGAGAAAGAAGAGAAGGTGAGGGAGAATGAGAGTGAGAGAGAAAGAGAACGAGGGTGAGAAAAAAGGTGAGAGAGAAAGAGAGTGTGAGGGAGAAAGAGAATGAGACAGAAAGGGGGGAGAGGGAGAGGGTGAGGGAGGATAAGAGTGAAAGAGAAAGAGGGCGAGAGTGATAGAGGGTGAGAGAAAAGTAGAGCAAGAGAGAAGGAGTGTGTGTGAAAGTGTGTGAGCGAGAAAGGGGTTGAGACAGAAAGAGGGTGAGAGAATGAGAATGCAAAGATGGTAATCAATGTAATTTGCCACCACGACCTTCTCACCATCTTGACAGAAACCTTTGGATCCTCACTGTCTTCAGGTGATGCCCCGGAGGACTGGAGAATAGCGAATGGTGGTCCTCTGTTTAAGAAGGGTAGCAAGGACAATCCAGGAAACTACAGGCCGGTGAGCCTTATGTCAGTGGTAGAGAAATTACTGGAGAGAATTCTTCGAGACAGGATCTACTCCCATTTGGAAGCAAATGGATGTATTAGTGAGAGACAGCATGGTTTTGTTAAGGGTAGATCGCGTCTCACTAACTTGATAGAGTTTTTCGAAGAGGTCACAAAGTTGATTGATGCAGGTAGGGCAGTGGATGTTGTCTATATGGACTTCAGTAAGGCCTTTGACAAGGTCCCTCACGGTAGACTGTTACAAAAGGTGAAGTCACACGGGAGAGCTGGCAAGGTGGATACAGAACTGGCTAGGTCATAGAAGGCAGAGAGTAGCAAGGGAAGGGAGCTTTTCTAATTGGAGGGCTGTGACCAGTGGTGTTCCGCAGGGATCAGTTCTGGGACCTTTGCTGTTGAATTGAAATGAAAAGAAAATCGCTTATTGTTACAAGTAGGCTTCAAATGAAGTTACGGCGAAAAGCCCCTATTCGCCACATTCCGGCGCCTGGTCGGGGAGGCTGTTACGGGAATCGAACCGTTCTGCTGGCCTGCCTTGGTCTGCTTCCAAAACGAGCGATTTAGCCCTGTGCTAAACAGCCCCTTGTTCGTTGTATATATAAATGATTTGGTGGGAAATGTAACTCATCCGATTAGGAAGTTTGCTGACGACACAAAGTTTGGTGGAATTGCGGATAGCGATGAGGACTGTCAGAGGATACAGCGGGATTTAGGTCGTTTGGAGACTTCGGCTGAAAGATGGCAGATGGAGTTTAATCCGAACAAATGAGAGGGAATGCGTTTTGTAAGGTCTCATGCAGGGAGGGAATATACAGGGAATGGTAGAACCCTCAAGAGTATTGAAAGTCAGAGAGACCTAGGTGTAAAGGTCCACAGGTTACTGAAAGGGGCAACACAGATGGAGAAGGTAGTCAAGAAGGCATCCGGCATGCTTGCCTTTATTTGCCGGGGCATTGAGTATAGCACGAGGGGACATAGTCATGTTGCAGCTGTATAGAACCTTAGTTAGGCCACACTTGGGGTATAGTGTTCAATTCTGGTCGCCACACTACCAGAAGGATGTGGAGGCTTTAGAGAGTGTGCAGACGAGATTTATCAGGATGTTGCCTGGTATGGAGGACATTAGCTATGAGGAGCGGTTGAATAAACTCGGTTCTTTCTCACTGGAACGAAGGAGGTTGAGGGGCGACCTGGTAGAGGTCTATAAAATGATGAGGGGCATAGACAGAGTGGATAGTCAGAGGTATTTCCCCAGGGTAGAGGGGTAAATTATTAGGGGGCACAGGTTTAAGGTGCGACGGGCAAGGTTTAGAGTAGATGTACGAGGTAAGTTTTTTACATAGAGTGTAGAGGGTGCCTGAAACTCGCTACCGGAGGAGTTGGTGGAAGCAGGGACGATAGTGACATTTAAGGGGCATCTTGACAAATTCATGAATAGGATGGGAAAAGAGGGCTATGGACCCAGGAAGTGTAGAAGATTGTACTTTAGTCGGGCAGCGTGGTCGGCAGGGTCTTAGAGGGCCGAAAGGCCTGTTCATGTGCTGTCCTTTTGTTTGTTCTTTGTTCACTGAACCCCTTAATTGACATTGAGAGGGTGAGATAAAAAAGGGTGAGATAAAGACGGTGAGGAAGAAAGTGGTGAGTGATCAAGAGAGAGTGAGAGTGACAGAGAAAGTGGGAGATCAGAATGAGAGTGGCTGAGAGAGTCAACAAGATAGAGGGTGAGCGAGAAAGACATTTTGAGGGAAAGTGAGAGACAGAGGATTAAAGAGAAAGAGTGTGAGAGAGAAAGAATGTGAGTGAGAAAGAAGCTGACGGAGAATAAGAATGAGCGAGTGACGAGCGTGAAGGAGATAGTGGGTTAGAGAGAAAGATCTTGAGAGAGAAATGGGTGGGTGAAAAAGAGGTTAAGAGAGAATGAAGGTGAGGGAGAAAGAGGATGAGGCAGCAGGATGTGAGAGAGAAAGGGGGTGAGAGAGAAAGAGGGCGAGAGAGGAAGAAGGTGAGTGAGAATGGTGACAGAGGGTGAGAGAGAAAGTGATTAAGAGAGAAAGAAAGTGAAAGGGAAAGGTGAGAGAAAAAGGGTAAGAGAATGAGAGTGAGGGAAAAAGACGGTGAGAGAGAAAGAGAAATCAAGAGGGTAATGATAATAATAAACTTTATTAGTGTCACAAGGAGGCTTAGATTAACAATGCAATGAAGGAACTGTGGAAAGCCCCTAGTCTCAACATTCCGGCGCCTGTTGGGGTGCAAAGAGGGAGAATTCAGAATGTCCGATTCACCTAAAAAGCACGTCTTTCGGAACTTGTGGGAGGAAACCGGAGCACCCGGAGGAAACCCACGCAGACACGGGAGAACGTGCAGACTCCACACAGACAGTGCCAGAGGGTGAGATAGAGAGAGGGTGAGAGAAAAAGAGGGTGGGTGACAAAGAGGGTGACAGAGAATGAGAGTTGTGTTGTTCTCTGCTTTACTTTACCCGGGTGGTTTTGCTGCATAGTGGTGATCAAAGTACAACAACCTTTGTTAACAAACAAGTCGACTTTATTGAACGCTGCTCACTGGCTTCGGCACATCCCCCAGAAACATATAGTTGACAAAGCAACACGTAAAATACTCTCTTATACATTTAAACTCACAATGAGTTTAAACTTCTATCTGCTCTCTCACTTCAGTCTGTTTTGAACTGACTCGTCATTCCTTCTGCTACCACCGTCACTATCATCTGTCCCCCACCCACCCAGGCTTAACATGATCCCTTGTGTACTTATGGTTCTAGCTCCCTCTGGTGGCTGTCTGTACACGTTTCATTAACCATAACTTCATGTATGATGATACCACGAGTGAGGGAGTAGGAAGGTGAGATAAAGAGCGTGAGGGAGAATGAGGCTGAGAGAGAAAGAGGGTGAGACAAAGAGGCTGAGAGAGAATGAGAGTGAGTGAGAAAGAGGGTGAGAGAGAATAAAGGTGAGATAAAATGAGAGTGAGTGAGAAACAGGCTGAGAGAGAATAGTGAGTGAGAAAGAGGGTGAGAGAGAATGCGAAAGCAAGAGGATAATGATAATAATGATCTGCATTATTGTCACCAGTAGGCTTACATTAACACTGCAAGGAAGTTACTCTGAAAAGCCCCTAGTCGCTACATTCCGGCACCTGTTCGGGTATGCAGATGAAGAATTCAGAATGTCCAATTCACCTAACAAGCACGTCTTTCGGGACTTGTGGGAGGAAACCGGAGCGCCCGGAAGAAACCCACGCAGACACGGGGAGAACGCGCAGACTACGCACAGAGAGTGACCCACGCCCTGGATCAAAACCGGGTTCCTGGCGCTGCGAAGCATCAGTGATAACCACTGTGCTACCGAGCCGTGGGAGAGAAGTACCCAGGAAAATTACAATCTGTGTGTGAGCGGCTCTCTTATTTTAAACTCTGGCGGTAAATGTTCAATGCTGATCTCGTGCTCACTGTTATACAGACACCTGATCAATGATGTAATTCACTTCAGTCAAATGTTTTTAAACATGTCTGTTTGTATGCATTCCTTTTACCAGCTGACAATAAACCTCTGTTTGGAACTCCAAGGATCTCTTACCAATGAAGTTATTATATTGAGTGGTATCTTGTATAATGGAAGATTGGGTATCAGTGAAGGCAATCTCTCTGAAGGAAGGTTCAGTTGGAGCAAGAATGCAATCACATCGAGTGTGGATCACTAATCAGACTGGAATATCTGACAGCGGTGAACAAGTATTACTGGAAATATCTGCCAGCATAGAATTCTACTGGTGGTTTTCTCATAGAACATAGAACGATACAGCGCAATACAGGCCCTTCGGCCCACAATGCTGCACCGACATGGGAAGTCAAAAAACAAAAGCCATCTAACCTACATTATTCCATTATCATCCATATGCTTATCCAATAAACTTTTAAATGCCCTCAATGTTGGCGAGTTCACTACTTTTGCAGATAGGGCATTCCACGGCCTCACCACTCTTTGCGTAAAGAACCTACCTCTGACCTCTGTCCTATATCTATTACCCCTCAGTTTAAGGCTATGTCCCCTCGTGCTAGCCATTTTCATCCGCGGGAGAAGGCTCTCACTGTCCACCCTATCTAACCCCCTGATCATTTTGTATGCCTCTATTAAGTCTCCTCTTGACCTTCTTCTCTCTAACGAAAACAACCTCAAGTCCATCAGCCTTTCCTCATAAGAATTTCCCTCCATACCAGGCAACATCCTGGTAAATCTCCTCTGCACCCGCTCCAAATCTTCCACGTCCTTCCTATAATGTGGTGACCAGAACTGTACGCAATACTCCAAATGCAGCCGTACCAGAGTTTTGTACAGCTGCAACATGACCTCATGACTCCGGAACTCAATCCCTTTACCAATAAAGGTCAACACTCCATCGGCCTTCTTCACAACCCTATCAACCTGGGTGGCAACTTGCAGGGATCTATGTACATGGACACCTAGATCCCTCTGCTCATCCACACTTCCAAGAACTTTACCATTAGCCAAATATTCCGCATTCCTGTTATTCCTTCCAAAGTGAATCACCTCACACTTCTCTACATTAAACTCCATTTGCCACCTCTCAGCCCAGATCTGCAGCTTATATATGTCCCTCTGTAACCTGCTACATCCTTCCACACTGTCGACAACACCACCGACTTTAGTGTCGTCTGCAAATTTACTCACCCACCCTTCTGCGCCTTCCTCTAGGTCATTGATAAAAATGACAAACAGCAACGGCCCCAGAACAGATCCTTGTGGTACGCCACTTGTAACTGAACTCCATCCTGAATATTTCCCATCAACCACCACCCTCTGTCTTCTTTCAGCTAGCCAATTTCTGATCCACATCTCTAAATCTCCCTCAATCCCCAGCCTCCGTATTTTCTGCAATAGCCTACCGTGGTGAACCATATCAAACGCTTTACTGAAATCCATATACACCACATCAACTGCTCTACCCTCGTCTACCTGTTCAGTCACCTTCTCAAAGAACTCGATAAGGTTTGTGAGGCATGACCTACCCTTCACAAAGCCATGCTGACTATCCCTAATCATATTATTCCTATCTAGATGATTATAAATCTTGTCTCTTTTCATCCCATCCAAGACTTTACCCACAACAGACGTGAGGCTCACCGGTCTATAGTTGCCGGGGTTGTCTCTACTCCCCTTCTTGAACAAAGGAACCACATTTGCTATCCTCCAGTCCGCTTGCACTATTCCTGTAGCCAATGATGACATAAAAATCAAAGCCAAAGGCCCTGCAACCTCTTCCCTGGCTTCCCAGAGAATCCTAGGATAAATCCCATCAGGCCCTGGGGACTTATCTATTTTCAGCCTGTCCAGAATTGCCTACACCTCTTCCCTACTTACCTCAATGCCATCTATTCTAATAGCCTGGGTCTCAGCATTCTCCTCCACGACATTATCTTTTTCCTGAGTGAATACTGACGAAAAATATTCATTTAGTATCTCGCCTATCTCTTCAGACTCCGCACACAACTTCCCATCCCTGTCCTTGACTGTTCCTACTCTTACCCTAGTCATTCTTTTATTCCTGACATACCTATAGAAAGCTTTTGGGTTTTCCTTTGATCCTACCTGCCAAATACTTCTCATGTCCCCGCCTTGCTCGTCTTAGCTCTCTCTTTAGATCCTTCCTCGCTACCTTGTAACTATCAAGCGCCCCAACTGAAACTTCACTCCTCATCTTCACATAGGCCTCCTTCTTCCTCTTAACAAGAGATTCCACTTCTTTGGTAAACCACGGTACCCTCGCTCGACGCCTTCCTCCCTGCCTGACCGGTACGTACCTATCAAGAACACGCAGTAGCTGTTCCTTAAACCAGCTCCACATATCCAGTGTGCCCAACACTTGCAGCATACTTCTCCAACCTATCCCCGCCCCCCCCCCCAAGTCATGTCTAATGGCATCATAATTGCACTTCCCCCAGCTATAACTCTTGCCCTGCGTGGTATACGTATCCCTTTCCATCACTAACGTAAAAGTCATCGAATTGTGGTCACTGTCCCCAAAGTGCTCACCTACCTCCAAATCTAACACCTGGCCTGGTTCATTACCCAAAACCAAATCCAATGTGGCCTCTCCTCTTGTTGGCCTGTCAACATATTGTGTCAGGAAACGATCCTGCACACATAGTACAAAAAACGACCCATCTAATGTACTCGAACTACATCTTTTCCAGTCAATATTTGGAAAGTTAAAGTCTCCCATAATAACTACCCTGTTACTTTCGCTCTTATCCAGAATCATCTTCGCCATCCTTTCCTCTACATCCCTAGAACTATTTGGAGGCCTACAGAAAACTCCCAACAGGGTGACCTCTCCTTTCCTGTTTCTAACCTCAGCCCATACTACCTCGGAAGAACAGTCCCCATCTAGTATCCTCTCCGCCACCGTAATACTGTTTTTGACGAGCAGCGCCACACCTCCCCCTCTTTTGCCTCCTTCTCTGAGCTTACTAAAACACCTAAACACCGGAACCTGCAACAACCAGTCCTGTCCCTTCTCTATCCATGTTTCCTAAATGGCGACAACTTCGAAGTCCCAGGTACCAACCCATGCTGCCAGTTCCCCTACCTTATTTCGTATACTCCTGGCATTGAAGTAGACACACTTCAACCCACCGACCTGAACACTGGCCCCCTCCTGCGAAGTCAATTCTGTGCTCCTGACCTCCATACTCTCAATCTCTCGTACCCTAAAACTACAATCCAGTTTCCCATGCCGCTGCTGTATTAGTTTAACCCCCCCCCCCACCCCCCCCCCCCCACCCCCCCCCACCCCCCCCGCCAAAGAGCACTAGCAAATCTCCACACCAGGATATTTGTGCCCCTCAGGTTCAGATGTAGACCATCCTGTCTGTAGAGGTCCCACCTTCCCCAGAAAGAGCCCCAGTTATCCAGAAATCTGAATCCCTCCCGCCTGCACCATCCCTGTAGCCACGTGTTTAATTGCTCTCTCTCCCTATTCCTCATCTCATTATCACGTGGCACGGGCAACAACCCAGAGATAACAACTCTGTTTGTTCTCGTTCTGAGCTTCCATCCTAGCTCCCTGACATCCTTGTCCCCTTTCCTACCTATGTCGTCTGTGCCAATGTGGACCAAGACTTGGGGCTGCTCCCCCTCCCCCTTAAGGACCCGGAAAACACGATCCGAGACATCACGTACCCTTGCACCTGGGAGGCAACATACCAAACGTGAGTCTCTCTCGCTCCCACAAAATCTCCTATCTGTGCTCCTGACTATCGAATCCCCAATTACTAATGCTCTGCTCCTCACTCCCCTTCCCTTCTGAGCAACAGGGACAGACTCCGTGCCAAAGGCCCGTACCCCATGGCTTACCCCTGGTTAGTACCCCCCCCACACACAAGTATCCAAAGCGGTATACTTGTTACTCAGGGGAACGACCGCAGGGGATCCCTGCACTGACTGCTTCTTCCCAGTCCCTCTTACAGTTACCCATCTATCTCCAATCTTTGGTGTAACTAATTCCCTGAAGCTGCTATCTATGACCCCCTCTGCCTCCCGAATGATCCTAAGTTCATCCAACTCCAGCTCCAGTTCCCTAACTCGGTCTTGGAGGAGCTGGAGATGGCTGCACTTCCTGCAGGTAAAATCAGCAGGGACACTAACGGCATCCCTCACCTCAAACATCCTGCAGGAGGAACATTGCACTACCTTCCATGCCATCCCTCTAACCTCCAACCAAGATCTGGTTAATAAATACATTTTTAAAATATGTATATATATATATATTATAATAATATGGCACTTACCTCACACCAATGGGTCTGATTATTAGGTTCGGAGTGGAATATCTGATCCAAATACCCATCTATTACTGGGACTGTCTGTCCGTGTAGAATAGTATTGTGTATGGGTGAGGGGCTGTCCCGAAATCACTTGTTTCTATTTTGAAATAAGGTATTTTATTGGCGAGTGGATGCTCCATTCTATGGGACGCTCTCTCTGTCTTTGACCTTTGGATTAGATTAAAAACAGGAAGAGTTTGCCTGTGTTTTGCAGATGTTGGATATTTATTGTGTGAAGGAAATATCTCGATATCTCAATTTTCTATTGAGCTGCTCCAACAGGATCAGCTATCACCTACAGCCTGGCATTAAAAAAACCACAACAGTCCAGTATACCAATAGGTTTTGTGATATCCTTCTCATTTCTATTCATCTGGGATTTAATCCAATGTTTGTTCAAATTTTATGGGTGCGTTGAAACTGTTCTTGCTTCGAATGAATCGGGAATATGTTCACCTGAACCCAGAAACCCCTCCATTCCATTCAGACCCTTGTTTTTCAAGGTCTGATTGGGAGACTTATTGTTCTGATCAAAATGCAGCAGCAGACACTGAGCTGTGGGCAAATTAATTTCCCACTGAAATACCCACTTTGCAAGTTTATAATTGATGGTGAATGTGTGACTGTGCTTAGTTGTATTTTTCCTCTAAATTTGGATGTGTTTGTAATTTCTGTAATTATCATTCTGCTTCCCGATTCCATATTGTTGATGTAAATGATGATGGGACAGTTGCGTTCCTTGTGGAGCACCACTTCCCACCTTCCACCAATCAGACTAAATCCCTTTAACTCCTCTCCCTGTGTGTCTCCAGCTTGCTGTCAATCCTGCTGCTGTGTCCCCTAACGCCACTGGCTCTGACATTACTCATGCGTCTGCTATGCCAGATCTTACCGACAGCCTTTAGAAAATCGACTGGTTTCACATCTATCATACTAATGGAATCTTTAATTACCTCTCGTTATTGAAATGATTGAATCAATTCTGTCAGGACTGATTGATTTTGGAATATGTGCTGACTGTGTTACTAGATTTTTTACCTCACCATTTTAATTCCAGTTTTTCCTATTATTGATGTTGTGATTGGGAGATTGCTTTCTGGAATTGTTTTCATTTCTGTTTCAAGAATAACAGACACCGTCTGCGGCCTTCCAATTCTTTGGTAATATTCTGATGATGATTGGTGAATAGATAATAGTATCTCTGCTGTTTCTCACTGTCTATTTTATGAATATTTGCGTTTGAAATCCATCCACCTCCAGTAATCTCCCTCTAACTGGACCCCCATCCTTTGGCCTCCTACCTGCTCTTCTTCTTTACATTGAGCTCCGTCAGTGCGACATTGGCCATCTCAATTCCTCCTCCACCACTTACCCACTCTATCCTGTCTCCCTCTGAACTTGCTCCATTCCTCTCTAAAATCCAGCTCTGACCTGGTGATCTGATCTGCTCACAAGGGTGGTGCCATTGTTGTTTTAAAAATATTTTTTTAAATTAAAGTTTTGCAAGTTTTTCATAATAAATAGTAATAATCCTAACAGAGCAAAATCGAGTGAACATTAACATAGTGCAAAAAGAGAATATAAAATAGCAATTGACTAGACGTGACACCACGCGTCTCAGTCTTCCCACACCCTCCCAACGGAGCACTCAGCCTCACTCCCCTGCTGCTGCTGACGTTTTAATTTTCCCTGAGAAGCCAATAGGACGGTATTATGCCCCCCCCCCCCCCCCCGCTCAACAGCAGCAGCTCTGTACACTTGGCAAAATAAGTAGGCATCTGTTTGTGGTGTTGTCGTCCCTTGATTCTCCCAGACGGAGTTCGCTGCCGTTGTCATCTCGTTCCGCTTCTGCGCCCTCCCGTCTTCCCTGTTTTCTCTGCTCCTGTGGACTTTAGGTTTGTTAATGTTTCCCTGACTCCCCACTCCCTCTCCCTGGCTCTCCTCTATTGTTCCATCTCTTCCCTCTACCCCCTCTATTCCCGCTCCTACCCCCTTGTGGCTCGCCTTTCCTTCCTCTTCCATTCAGCTGTTTCCCCCACCCCCCCCAACCTCCCCGCCTCTCTCGGTCTATCTCTCCCTCTCATGCTTTGGCTACTCTCTCCTGTATCTACCTGGCTATTCTTCTGCTTGTTTGTTGGCCACAAACAGGTCCCGGAACAATTGAGTGAATGGCTCCCACATTCTGTGGAAGCCGTCGCCTGATCCTCAGATGAAGCATTTGATTTTCTCCATTTGGAGAGATTCCGAGAGATCGGACAGGCAGTCAGCAGCTTTGGGTGGTGCTGCTGACCGCCAGCCGAACAGGATTCTACGGCGGGCGATCAGGGAGGCAAAGGCAAGGGCGTCCGCTCTCCTCTCCAGAAATAGATCTGGCTGGTCTGAAATCCCAAAGACCGCCACTTTCGGGCAAGGCTCCACCCTCACCACCTTGGACATTGCCTCGAAGAAGGCTGTCCAGTACTCCACAAGACTGGGTTCGGACCAGAACTTGGCACCTCCTTGGCACCGCTCACACCTGTCCTCCACCTCCGGGAAGAAACTACTCATATGGGTTCATAGAATTTACAGTGCAGAAGGAGGCCATTCGGCCCATCGAGTCTGCACCGGCTCTTGGAAAGAGCACCCTACCGAGGCCCACACCTCCACCCTATCACCATAACCCCTTAACCCAGTAACCACACCCAACACTAAGGGCAATTTTGGACACTAAGGACAATTTAACATGGCCAATCCACCTACCCTGCACATCTTTGGACTGTGGGAGGAAACCGGAGCACCCGGAGGAAACCCACGCACACACGGGGAGGACGTGCAGACCCCGCACTGACAGTGATCCAAGCCAGGAATCGAACCTGGGACCCCGGAGCTGTGAAGCAATTGTACTATCCACTATGCTACCGTGCTGCCCACGCTGCCCGTGCTGTTAAGTGGGTTCTATGTACCACGATTAGTTGCGTCAGGCTGAGCCTTGCGCAGGTGGAGGTGGAGTTGGCCCTATGCAGTCCTTCACTCCAGAGTCCCCGCCCTATTTCGATCCCTCGGTCCTCCTCACACTTCATTCTTGTTGCGTCCGATATGGTGTCGGCCCCTTCTACCAGTCGGTCATACATGTCACTACAGTTTTCTTGATCTAGTATGCTTGCGTCCAGTAACTCTTCCAGTTGTGTCTGTCCTGGTGGTTGTGGGTATGTCCCTGTCTCCTTTCGTGGGAAGGTTTTTAGTTGCAGGTACCTTAGCTCGTTCCCCCTGGCTATCTGGAATTTCTCTGTCCGTTCGCCCAGTGTTGCGATCCTGCCGTCCGTGTATAGGTCCCTGACTGTCAGTGACATTCTGTCTTGTCCCCACCTTTTGAAGGTGGCGTCAGTCAGTGCTGGCGTGAACCTATGGTTGTTGCAGATGGGAGCTTTACCCGACATTCTGGTCAGGCCAAATTGTTGATGTAGTTGGTTCCAGGACTGGAGGGTGGCTATTACCACCGGGCTGCTGGAGTGTTTTTTGGTTGGGGATGGGGATGGGAGTGCCACCGTGGCGAAGGCCCGAAGGGAGGTCCACATGCAGGAGGCTTCTTCCGCGTGCACCCACTCGGGTTCTGGCTCGTTGATCCATCCCCTTATTCGCTCGGCCATCGCCGCCCAGTGGTAAAGTTGTAGATTTGGAAGGGCAAGGCCTCCCCCCCTGGATTTTGTTTTTTGTAAGACGTTCTTTGTGATCGTAACATTCTCCGCCCCCCCCCCCACACACACACACACACATACGAAAGCCATGATTAGTTTGTCTTGTGCTTTGAAAAAGGCCTTGGGGATGTAGATCGGGATGGATCTGAATAGGAAGAGGTACCTGGGCAGCACGTTCATTTTGATCGTCTGGACTCTCCCCGGGAGGGAGGGTGGGAGTGTGTTCCATCTTTGCAGGTCCTTTTTTACTTCCCCTGTCAGACTGGTGAGGTTCCATTTATTGATCCCTTTCCAGTCATGGGCTATTTGGATCCCCAGGTTGCTAAATTTGTGTCGGCCTTGTTTAAGCGGCAGTCCGGTGCGAGGCCTGGATAGAGTGGGCGTGGGGAGTCTATTTTCACTTGTAGGAAAAACAAGAACCAGAGGACACCATCACAGACTAAAGGGACGATCCTTCAAAACGGAGATGAGGAGGAATTTCTTCAGCCAGCGGGTTGTGAAACTGTGGAACTCTTTGCCTCAGAAGGCCGTGGAGGCCAGATCACAGAGTGTGTTTAAGGCAGAGATAGATAGGTTCTTGATTAATAAGGGAATCAGGGGTTATGGGGAGAAGGCAGGAGAATAGGGTTGTGAAAATATCAGCCATGATTGAATGGCGGAGCAAACTCGATGGGCCGAGTGGCCTAATTCTACTCCTATGTCCTATAGGTGTGGTCCAATAATTGTGAGTGACGAACGATAACAATCTATGGTCTGTTTGTATCTGGTTTGTGAAACCTGGCCAGTCTGAGTTAATCCTGTAAATCAGACTAAATTAGAAGTGAGTCCTCCCAAAATTATTTGAATTATGAACATTTTCCTACTATCGCCATCAACATCAAACTGACAGGGCTGCAATGAACAGTATCCTCCTTCCCCCTCTTTATCACCTTGTTTAGATTGGTTACTTCCCTCTCTGTAATGCCAAACTCTGTGGCAACTCCTCTACCAACACTCACCCAGCCACTGCCCATTTTATTGATGCTGAAATCCTGTCCTGATTCAGACACGGAGAATCACTAATTTAGAACATAAGAACATAAGAACTAGGCACAGGAGTAGGCCATCTGGCCACTCGAGCCTGCTCCGCCATTTAATGAGATCATGACAGATCTTTGTGGACTCAGCTCCACTCTCTAGCCCGTACACCATATCCCCGAATCCCTTTCTTCTTTAGAAAGGTATCTATCTTCTTCTTAAAAACGTTTAAAGAAGGCTCCTCAACTGCTTCACTGGGCAAGGAATTCCAGAGATTCACAACCCTTTGGGTGAAGAAGTTCCTCCTAAACTCGGTCCTAAATCTACTTCCCCTTATTTTGAGGCTATGCCCCCTCGTTCTGCTTTCCCCGACCAGTGGAAACAACCTGCCCGCATCTATCCTATCTATTCCCTTCATAATTGTATATGTTTCAATAAGATCCCCCCCCCCCCCCCACCCCGCATCCTTCTAAAAGCCAATGAGTACAGTCACAGTCTACTCAACCTCTCGTCATAATCTAATCCCCTCAACTCTGGGATAAACCGAATGAATCTCCTCTGCATTCCCTCCAGTGCCAATATGTCCTTTCTCAGGTAAGGAGACCAAAACTGAACACAATACTCCAGATGTGGCCTCACCAACACCTTATACAATTGCAGCATAACCTCCCGAGTCTTGAACTCCATCCCTCTAGCAATGAACGACAAAACTCGATTAGCATTCTTAATCACCTGTTGCACCTGCACACCAACTTTTTGCGACTCGTGCACCAGCACACCCAGGTCCCTCTGCACAGCAGCATGTTTTAACATCTTACCGTTTAAATAATAATCCATTCTGCTGTTGTTCCTCCCAAACTGGATAGCCTCACACTTGGCAAAATTGAATTCCATCTGCCAGACCCTAGCCCATTGACCTAGCCTATCCAAATCCTTCTGCAGACTTCCGGTATCCTCTGCACTTTTTGCTTTACCACTCATCTTAGTGTCGTCTGCAAACTTTGCCACATTGCACTTGGTCCCCAACTCCAAATCATCGATGTAAATTGTGAACAACTGCGGGCCCAGCACTGATCCTTGAGGGACCCCACTATTTACAGGTTGCCAACCAGAGAAACACCCATTTATCCCCACTCTCTGCTTTCTGTTAGTTAACCAATCCTCTACCCATGCTACCACTTTACCCTCAATGCCATGCATCTTTAGTTTATGCAGCAACCTTTTGTATGGGACCTTGTCAAAAGCTTTCTGGAAATCCAGACATACCACATCCATTGGTTCCCCGTTATCCACTGCACTGGTAACGTCCTCAATAAATTCTACCAAATATGTCAGACACGACCTACCCTTTATGAACCCTTGCTGCGTCTGCCCGATGGGACAATTTCCCTCCAGGTGCCCCGCTATTTCCTCCTTAATGATAGATTCCAGCATTTTGCCTCCAACCGAAGTTAAGCTTACCGGCCTATAATTACCCGCTTTCTGCCGACCTCCTTTTTTAAACAGTGGTGTCACGTTTGCTGCTTTCCAATCCTCTGGGACCACCCCAGAGTCTAGTGAATTTTGATAAATTATCACTAGTGCGTTTACAATTTCCCTAGCCATCTCTTTTAACACTCTGGGATACATCCCATCAGGGCCAGGAGACTTGTCTACCTTTAGCCCCATTAGCTTGCCCAATAATGCCTCCTTCGTGATTACAATCATCTCAAGGTCCTCACCTATCATATCTTTATTTCCAGTCTCTTCTCCCTTCTCTCCCTGTCAGTTCATTTACTGGGAATTGCAATACTGAGCTGGGCAAAGTGTGGCCTCTCTATCTGCACCACTCGCTACATGGTGGCCATGGCGATGGCGGATCAGCTGTTTATTATCATTAAATCAATACTACTCTGAACAGTGGGTATTATTTTACCTGGAGTTTCCTGAACATTACCCCTGTGTGTTGTATTAAAGCTGTCCTGGGGTCTACAGCCATGGACTGTTCTGTATGGTTCACCCTCACATTCTCCTTTGATCGATTTATGGCCATTCGCTGCCAGAAAGTGAAAATTAAATATTGCACCGGGAAAACTGCGGCTGTGGTTCTGTCAACAAACGGCCTCCTCCTCTGTGTCAAAAAGATCCCCTGGTACTTTGCATGTGAAACTAGACCGATAGTTGACAAAGTCCAATGGTTCCGTCAGACAAAGGGGAGCTTTTCGGCTGACGCCAGGTCGGTTGTTTTCAACTGGTTTGAGCGGGATTCAACCACATTGATCCCATTCTTTGCAATCCTCCTAATCAACGCTCTGACAGTCAGACACATTTTACTCACCAGTCGCGTCCGGAAAACACTGAGAGTTCAGAGTCAGGGAGACAATCGCACAGACCAAAAGATGAAGAGCAGGAGGAAGTCAATGATCTTACTCTTCAGCATCTCCGGAACATTCATTCTCCTCTGGACTGTGTCTGTTATTAAATGTTTCTTTATTGATTTGAGAGGGCTAATTTACATCACCCTTCCTGAATATAATTTCCAACAAGTCGGACATATTCTGGTGGCTTTAAGTTGCTGCTCAAACACAATTATTTATGTGATGATTCAGTCCAGGTTCTTGGAGCAGATCAAGATCGCGGTGAAATATCCGATTACATCAATTATTAAATTAATCAATAAATAAAACTGTCTGGCAGCCCCCTGTCAATCAGGAGCTCCAGCCACTGTTTGGCAGCCCCTCAGCCAATCAGGAGTTCCAGCCGCTCACTGACAATCTCTCAGTCAATCAGGAGCTCCATCTGCAGACAGATAGTCACCCAGCCAATCGGAAGTCGCTTTAAGGCCTCTGAAGCCAATCAGGAGCACGAACTACCGACTAAGAGCCCTCACTTCCCTTTCCTATCTCAATTAATCCTTCCATCAATTTATCTTCATCGGGGAGAAAGGTGGAGACACAGAGGAAAAGATGAGCGAATTCTACTTTCAAAAACTCAGTAAAGTGAAAGAAAATGTCTCCCGGTGTGGTGTTCTTTGTGTTGCTTATTTCAGGACGGTTGGCGTAGTGTTCACAAAGGCCATAAAACAGCTTTAACGTAAACACAGCTACGATTTTATTTACACTAATCACTTGGATTCGACACGTAACCCTAAAGAATACACAAGTGATTAATAACATCTAACAACACTCAACTACTGCTAATCGCGCGACTCGTTTAAACTATGATCTAACCTTGCTTGCACTATCTGCTCTTCTTACCTTCACTCGCAACCTCCTACATACTCTCCTCACCTAATTTCTCGCATCACTGCCTTACATAGTTATAACTGTAGCTCCCTCTAGTGGCTACCCTCGACACTACATTAACATAAGTTCAGACAGAGGTTTGGTTTGATTACTATAGACCTCTTGTTCCTTCTTTTTAGTTGCTGTGATTTATTCACGCATCTCTTTATTATCAATTAGACACGTTCACGTAATCTCTGGTCGAGTGGTTATTAGTCGACTACCCATCAGGTGATAGACCAGTTGATAACGGTGTTTCTCGGTATGCTAACAACGTTAACAACACACCTTGCCAATCTTCACTCGCTTTGCGGTACAAAGTCTTAATTATCCCTACTACTTTCTTTGCTTTCCCATTAGACTGAGGATAACATAGGCTAGAAGTAACACGATTGAAGATATATTGCTCTGCAAACTGTGTCCACTCCCAACAGGAGAAACACGGTCCATTGTCAGAGACAATAGGTATCCCATGGAGTGCAAAAAATGATTTTGTTGCCTTTCCTACCGATCTGGCAGCCGAATCTTTCAGCGTCATCACCTCTGGAAAGTTGGAGGATTGGTCTATGGCTATCAAATAGTTATGACTCTTGTACGAAATACATCCATGCCCACTTTGTTCTTTGGACTGGTAATGATTTCCAGCTGTTGCATGGTTCCTTTGCTCTGTGCAGGATGATGCATCTGACACATTGTGCATGCTTGAACATATTAGTCGACATCACTGTTTAATCCCGGCCAATGCACCGACTGTCTGGCTGTCCTATCACACTTTCCGCTGCCTCGATGACCCTCGTGCATCTGCGGCAGAATCCCTAAATGTCAGCTGGCAGGAATTACTATCCTATCTCCCTTGAGCAGGAAACCACCGACTGTAGAAAGATCATCTCTTATATCTCAAAAGGCAGATTGACATCCAGCAGACCATCTTTCTTTTAGGTATTGTTTCACCTTCTGGAGCGTCACATCCTTTTCAGTTTCCGCTGTTATAGTCTGTAGTTTGTGGTAAGACACTGGCAGTATCTTGTTAAATAGACGAGCTTAAGATTCCACGGTTTGGACTATCTCGGGTTCTGATGTTTCAGCATCAGTGGTTGCTTTGGTCGTTCACACAACATCTAATTCTTCCATGGACTCTTCATCTTGAAATTGAGTGAATCCTTTCAACTAGCTGCAATCTTTCACACGCATCCACTCCAATTAATGATGATTTCTCACCCTCTACCACCTCAAAGTCGACGGGTATCTCAATGTTCCCATTCTTAACAACAAGGACAGTAGAAACCTTTTGTGACTATCGTGTTACCGTTGTAATCTTCGAGCCGACAAGTGGATTGTGTCATTAATGATTTGTCAATAGCTTCCTTTAAAGATCGGTAGGTGATAATATTTGTGTGTGCTCCTGTGTCAAACTTAAATGGTATCATTTCTCCATTTATAGAGACAGTCCACTCCTTAATTATCTTCCAAAGTGCTTTTAATTTCGAAGCAGTAAATCAATATTAGTGATAGCTTCTATCATAAAGGTATCCGAAAGTGAATATGGTGAGCAATCCTCCCTACCCACTGCGATGTTGGATTTTGTCTCTGCACTCCGTACACTTTGTATCCGTCCGAAATAACTGTAGGACTTTTTAAAATGTGGTTACTGGAATAGTTGCTGATACACGACACTGTGCTGCTAAGTGCTGCAAAGTGGTTCAGTTTGCCACACTTGGAAAAAGGCAAATTATTGCGGATGCTGTCATCAAAAACCAAAGAGAACGTGCTGGAAAATCTCAGCAGGTCTGGCAGCCTCTGTAGGGAGAGAAAAGAGCGAACGTTACGAGTCCTGATGACCCCTTGTTAAATCCAAAAGACAGAGAAAGTGGGAAATATTTATATTGTGGAGAATGAAAGATGAGCTATAGCCACAGAAACCCATGCAAACGGGGGTGCTAATGGCCAGAGAAATAAGGGGGAAAGAGTGCGAATGGCAGTCCCCAGAGAGAACAAAAACTGTGAAAGGCCAAACAGCAGAGAAACTAACATTAGAGGGTAAACTGTGACAGGTGTAGAAGTGGGGGGGGGCTTTGATAAAGCGTAACCTGGACTCGAAACGTTAGCTCTTTTCTCTCCCTACAGATGCTGCCAGATTTGCGGAGATTTTCCAGCATTTTCTCTTTCGTTTCAGATTCCGGCATCCGCAGTAATTTGCTTTTATGTAGAAATGGGGGGACGGGAAGGGGGAAGCAAAGGTGAGAAATGGTATGAAAATGTGGATAAGATAAGGGGGTAACTATATACAAAGAAAGGTAAGAAAGAAAGAAATGGTAAAAGACAATTAAACTAAAATGGGATGAAAACAAATGGGCCGAGGTGGGGTAGATCTAACCATCAGAGGGGCTGTTTGGCACAGGGCTAAATCGCTGGCTTTGAAAGCAGACCAAGGCAGGCCAGCAGCACAATTCGATTCCCGTAACAGCCTCTCCGAAAAGGGGCCGGAATGTGGCGACTAGGGGCTTTTCACAGTAACTTCATTTGAAGCCTATTTGTGACAATAAGCGATTTTCATTACATTTCATTCATTTCATCTGAAGTTGTTGATTTCGATGTTGAGACCGGAAGGCTGTAGCGTGCCGCACTGGAAGATGAGCTGTTGTTCATCCAGTTTGCGTTAGCTTCACATTGCAGTAGGCCAAGGACAGACATGTGGGCATGGGAGCTGAGTCTTGGGTTAAAATGGCAAGCAATGAGAAGGTCAGAGTCCTCAATGCGCACAGTCCAAAGGTGATAAGCAACACGCGTTTCCGGTCTCAACATCGGATTCCGCACTTCAGATGATTATCTCTACTCTAAATACACTGATCTACTGATAATCTCACTACTGGTTTAAACCATAATCTAACCTTACTTGCAGAGTAAGCATCTTTCTTCTCTCCTTCACTATTTACCACATGCATACACTCCTTTACTCTGTCCTTGCCCTTCATATCTACTAGCCGCTTCTTTTTTGCCCTTGCTGGTTTTCACTGCTCCTTCTCGCCGCGCCCCCTCCACCCACCCCCCACCCCCACCCATCCCCCCTCCCCCACCCCCGCCCCGGGTCTTCCCTCACTCTCCTCTCCTCTATCAAGACTTGGCTGCTTTTCCCTGGCTCCTGGCAACTTTTTTATTTATTTGTTTGTTACCTGAAGTGGGCTCTATGAACCATTTTTAGCTGCGTTTGATTGTCTTGCGCATGTGGAGGTGGAGTTGACCCTGTGCAGTTCTTCGCTCCAGAAGCCCCATCCGCTTGGGAGCCCCATGTCTTCCTCCCATTTACTCCCATTTCTTCCTCGTCGTTTCCAGGAAAGGTGTCGGCCCTCTCTAGCAGTCGTCCGTCCATGTCAGCACAGTTCCTTCTGCTTAGGGTGTGTGCGTCCAATAGCTCTTCTAATCGTGCCTGTCGTGATGGTCGTGGGTACGTCCTTGTCTCCTTCCGGAGGAAGATTTTAAGCTGCAGGTATCTGAGTTTGCTTCCCGTAGCCAGGTGGAATCTCTCCGTCAGTTTGTACAATGTTGTGACCCTACCGTCAGTGCATAGGTCACTGACTGTCAGTGCCCCCCACCCTGTCTCAGTCTTTTAAAGGTGACGTCGGTGAGTGCTGGCGTGAATCTGTGGTTATTGCAGAAAGGGGCTTTGTCGGATATTTTGGTCAGTCCGAATTGCTGCCGTAGCTGGTTCCAGGTCTGGAGGGTGGCGACCACCATTGGTCTGCTGAGAGTTTCTTGCGTGGGAATCGGAGTTCCGCTGTGGCGAGGGCCCAGAGAGAGGTGCCCATGCAGGAGACCTCCTCCACGCGCACCCACTGGGCTTCTGGCTCCTTTATCCATCCCATAACGGTTTCCGCGGCAACTGACCATGTGGTAGTATTGTAGGTTTGGGAGGTTTGAGAGGGCGAGTCCCCCCTGGATTTTGTTTTCTGTAGGACCTTCTTTATGATGCTAGCATTCTGCACCCCCCCCCCTCCGCCCCAACCTCTCTCCCCATACAAACGCCATGATTAGGTTGTCCAGTGAGTTGAAAAAGGCCTTGGAGATATAGATGGGGATAAATCTAAGTAGCCAGATGTACCTGGGCAGCACGTTCACTTTGATCATCTGTACTCTTCACGCCAGGGAGAGGTGAGAGTGTATTCCACCTCTAGAGATCATTTTTTACTTCCTCTGTCAGACTGGTCAGGTTCCTTTTGTGGACCCCCGTCCAGTCATGAGCGATGTGAATCGTCAGGTAGTGGAATTTGTGACGGGCTTGTTTAAACGGCAGTCCCACAAGTGCTGCCCCTCTCCACTGTGGGTTGACCGGGAACATCTAATTTTGCTCATGTTGAGTTTGTAGCCCGAGAAGACATCAAACTCTTTCAGAGCACAATGATTCCGTCCATGCTGCTTTGTGTGTGGCGATGTTGAGGAGCAGGTCATCCGCGTCGAGTGAGACTCTGTGCTCTCTGCCTACTCTTTGGAGCCCCCTCCGAATTTCTGCTGGTCTGAGAGCGATCGCTGGTGGTTCCATCGCTCGGGCAAACAGCAGCGGGGACAGTAGGCATCCCTGCCTGTTGCCCCTGTGCAGCTGGAAGTACTGGGAGCTGATGTTACTCCTCTGTACGCTCGCCATGGGAGCGTTGTACAGGATTGTCATGCAGGCGGTGTACCCTGATCCGAGCCCGAAGCGCTCCAGTACCTCGGTGAGGTAATGCCACCCGATTCTGTTGAATGCCATTTCTGCGTCCAGGGAGACGATCACCTCTAGTGATCTCTCCCCAGATGGGATCATAATCACATCCATCAGGCGCCTAATGTTCGAGGTTAGTTTTCTACCTTTGATGAAGCCCGTTTGATCCTCTGTGACCACCTCTGGACCGCAGTTCTCCAGCCTCTTTGCTTGAATCTTGGCCAGTATTTCGTCGTCTCGGTTTAGTAACGAGTTGGGTCTGCAGGACCCGCATTCTGTTGGGTCTTTTTCTTTTTTAGGTATTCGCCAGATTGAGGTTTGTGCTAACGTAGGTGGCAGTGTGCCCCTCGCCAGCGAGTCTGTGAACATCTCCCACAAGTGTTGTCGTGAATCTTCTGTAGAAGTCAGCCGGGAACCCATCTTCTGCCGGTGCCTTCCCCGCCTGCATGGAGCTAATACTCTCCATGATCTCTCCCAGTTCCAGGATCAATTTTCTTCTCTCCCCCCACAACTGACATGTGCAGTTCATCGAGGAACTGTTACACCCCCGAGTGCCCTGCTGGGGGATCCAAGGTTTACAGTCCCCGCTGAAAGGCTTCGAAGGTTTTGTTGACCATTTCTGGGTCTGTTTCCAATGTGCCTCTGTTGTCTCTAATTTGCGTGATGTATCCAGGTTGCCTGCTTTCTCAGCTGATGTGCCAGCAGGGGGCTGGCTTTGCCACCGTGTTCGTATAGGGTCCCCTGTGCATTGCGGAGTTGGTGAAATGTTATCCTCATGGAGAGCAGGTTAAAGTCCATTTGTAGCACTTTCCTCTCCGCCAAGAGCTCTACAGTCGGGGTCTCGGAGTGTTTACGGTCTACCTCCAGTATGGAGTCGACCAGCTGCTGACTAACCACTCCCTCATCCCTGTCTCATAGTACCTTCAAGGCAGTCAATTCTCCTCTAAGAACGTGGAGGGTTAGACCTCCCCGTTTTAATTGTTTTTTTTGTATATTCAGTTATGGCCTGTGACACTCGCTCGCTGAATGCCATGTCGGCCAGTAGGGCCGTGTCCAACCTCCATGCGGGCCCTGCCCGTCTCCAACCTCACATCCATGTAATGTGGAGTGTGGTTAGAGATTACAATCGCAGAGTATTCCGCCATGACCAGCCCTGGAAGCACCGATTTCCGCGCCACAAATAAGCTGACCCTCGAGTATACATTATGTACTGGGGAGAAGGAGGAGAACTCCTTTTCTCCTGTTTGGGTGAACATCCAAGGTTCCACCGCCCCCATCTGCTCCATAAAACAACCGAGTTCGAGGTCTTCCCTGTTTTGGGGTACGACCTGCCTGTCCGTGGGTCCTGTGCACAGTTAAAGTCCCCCCCCCCTCCCAACCATGATCCATCAGTGCGTCGCTATGTCTCTTTTTCATGAATTTCGTGTCATCCCAGTTGGGCACGGTACACGTTACCTAGTACTACCGCTGCCCCATCCAGGGCCTCGCTGACCGTGACGTACTGTCCTCCTGGGTTCGTGACCGCCTTCATCACCCAAACATCGTCCTCTTGCTGATCATTATTGCCGCACGCCTTGGCCCTCGTCCCATGGCCGGAATGGTAGGTCTGTCCAACCCAACCCTTCCTTACGCACAGTCGGTCCTTCTCTCTCAGGTGTGTCTCTTGGTGGAAGACGCCAGCTTTCATGTTTCTTAGGTGGGTGAAGACTCTGGATCTTTTCACTGGGCCGTTAAGCCCCCGGCCATTACAGGTGAATCTTGCGCTCCGCCACTTTGTGCGCTGATCGGTTGTCCGACTGTCCCCGTTCCTGGCCCATTCCACTCCTGCTGTCTGCTCGGCCCCTGGACTGGACTTTTCAGGGCATTTGTCACTCTTTTTCTTTCTTCACGCGCCTTACTGTAGAGTTTTCTGGCGTGTTTTCACTAAAAAGAGCCTGTTTTGCAGGCCCACAGGAGAACAGCCACCTGCTGTGCGACTGCTCAGCACATCGTCGTCACCTGAAGGCCCGGCCAATTGTTTTTGTTTTGGGCGTGTCCACAGAGTGTGCCATTGTGCGCAGTTTTCTTTGTTGTGACACAAAATTAATGGCGTTAGCCACCTTTCCCATTTTCGCGCTCTTTTCCTTTGCCACGAACTCGGCATATTCGCTTGATGCCTATTCGCTGACTTTACACAAATTAATAGCTTCTTCAATCGATAAATCCGGTCGTCTTAGCACTTTCTCGCGCAAACGTTCATCATTTATCCAGGAAACGACCTGATCACGCAGCAACGAATCAGAGGCTGAGGAAAAATTATAGGACTGCGCCCGCAACTTGCGAGCTGTGATGAAGCAATCTACTGACTCTCCTCTTCACTGCAGTCTTTTCGGGAGCGCAGTACCCTTCAAGCATATTCACATGACACACTCGGTGAGTTTTCCATCTAGGTTCACCACTGGTAATATTAAAACGTTATCTCCACAGGCAAAACTACGAACTTTGGATTTCTTGTCCGCTACCCGTTTCATCACATTTTGTGCAACTTTTAAATGCTGTCCAGCCAATTCACCTGCTCTGTTAGGGTTCCCTAAAATTTGACACGTAATCCAATAATGTAATTTCCGATTTCTCACTCACCAATTTTTCCTTAATCAATTTCAGTGCTCCTCTTACCTCATGACCAAAAATTAGGTCAAAAGGACTGAATTTGGTTGACTCATGAGGTGCATCCCTCATTGCAAACAGTCCGAATAGAATTACTTTATCCCAATCCTCTGGATCATCTTGACAATAAACCCTCAACATTGTCTTTAATGCCTGGTGCCACCTTTCTAACGCTCCCTGCGATTCTGAATGGTGCGCAGTTGATTTAACTTATTTGATTCCTAAGCTATCCATAACTTCTTTGAATAACCTTGAAGTAAAATTTGATCCTTGATCCGATTGGATTTCTGTGGGTAGTCCATATCTAGTAAAGAATTTAAGTAACCCCTCCACAATTCTTTTAGCTGTAATATTACGTACTGGAATGGCCTCTGGAAACCTAGAAGACACATCCATTAGAGTCAAATGATATTGATTCCCACTTTTCGTTTTAGGAAGCGGTCCGACACAATCAATTAGGAGCCTTGTGAAAGGTTCCTCAAATGCTGGAATGGGTATTAAGCGCGCTGGTTTTATACTGCTTAAGGTTTCCCTATCACTTGACATGTGTGACCTTATTGACAAAATTGAACTACATCTTTATGCAGTCCAGGCCAATAAAATATTTCTGGATTTTAGTTTGAGTTTTCCTTATTCCCAAATGACCTCCCATTGGTACTTCATGTGCAACTCGCAACACCTGCTTTCTATACCCCACTGGCAATAGTGCTTGATGAACCTCTGCCCATTTTACATCCGCTTGCATACGTAGAGGCTAGTTTAGCACAGTGGGCTAAACAGCTAGCTTATTATTGCAAAACAAGGCCAGCAGCACGGGTTCAATTCCCGTACCAGTCTCCCCGAACAGGCGCCGGAATGTGGCGTCTAGGGGCCATTTACTGAATTGCACTGTTTATGCAGTCTGCTTACGGTGCGGCACTGTTTACATGAATTCTGTTTAGTGCAAGGCACCGTTTACAAAGACTGCTTACAGTAGGGCACTGTTAATGTAGAGCTCTGTTTATGAAATTAAAAAATGAAAATCGCTTATTGTCAGAAGTAGGCTTCAAATGAAATTACTGCGAAAAGCCCCTAATCGCCTGTTCGAGAAGGCTGGTACAGGAATTGAATCGCGCTGCTGGCCTGCCTTGGTCTGCTTTCAAAGCCAGCGATTTAGCCCTGTGCTATGGACTGTTTACTATGTGCCACAGTTTACATAGAGAGCTTACTGAAGGGCACTGTTTACCTAGAAGGCTTACTGTATGGCACGGTTTATACAGGCTATTTACTCTCTTTACATAGACTCTTTTGCGACACTCTTTACATAGGCTCTGTTTACTGAAAGGCACATTTTATCTCGCCTGTTTACTGTCGGGCACTAATCTCACAGACTGTTTTCTGTCGGACACTGTTTACATACACTAATAACTTGAGGGCATTGTTATAGACGGTTTATTGTATGACACTGTTTATAAAGACTCTGTTTATTGCAAGGCACTGTTAACATAAACTGCTTACTGTCGGGCACTGTTTACATAGACAGTTTAATGTAGGACACTGTGTACATCGTCTGTTTACTGTAGGGCACTGTTTACGCAGACTGTTTGCAACAGGGCACTTTTTATATAGACTGTTTACGTAGGGTGCTGTTTATATATACCTTGTTTACTGTAAGGCACTGTTGCCATAGGCTGTTTACTGTCGGGCACAGTTTAGATAGACTGTTTGCAGTAGAGTACTGCTTACATGGACTCGGATTACTGTATGTAGGGAACTCTTCACACAGACCCTGTTTACTGTCGGGCACTGTTTAAATAGACTGTTTACTCCAGGACACTGTTTATATAGACTGTTTACTGTAGTACAGTGGTTACAGAGACCGTTTACTGTAGGGCACTGTTTACACAGACTCTGTTTACTGCAAGGCACAGTTTACATCGACTACTTACTGTAGGTCATTGTTTATATAGACTGTTTTGTGTAGGACACTGGTTCCATAGACTGTTTACTGTCGGATACTGTTCATATAGACTGTTTACTGTAGGACAGTGTTTACATAGACTGTTAACTGTAGGGCACTGTTTATATAGACTGTTTAACGTCGGGCACTCTTTATGTAGACTGTTTACTGTATGGCACTGTTTACATAGACTCTTTTTACTGCAAAGCATTGTTACATAGACTACTTACTGTAGGACACTGTATATATAGACCGTTTACTGTCGGCCACTGTTTCCATAGACTGTTTAATGTAGGGCACTGTTTATATAGACAGTTTACTGAACGGCACTGTTTACAAAGACAGCTTACCGTTGGGCACTGTTACTGTATGGCACTGTTTATATAGACTGTTTACTGTCGGGCACTGTCTATTTAGACTGTTTACTGTAGGACAGTGGTTACATAGACTGTTTACTGTAGGGTACTGTTTACATAGACTAGTCACTGTGGGGAAGTTTGCATTGACTTTTCAGCTTAGGGCACTGTTCATAGAGACTGTTTACTCTTGGTCACAATTTACAGAGTCAGGTTTCTATAGTGCAATGTTGACATAGACTGTTTACTGTAGGGCACTGTTTCTAGACTGTTTACTGTCGGGCACTGTTTATAGAGACTGTTTACTGTATGGCACTGTTTACATAGACTATGTTTACTGCAAGGCTCTGTTTCCATAGACTACTTACTGTAGGACAGTTTATATAGACTGTTTACTGTCGATTCGACAACTGTTTCCATAGACTGTTTACTGTATGGCACTGTTTATATAGACTGCTTACTGTAGACCACTGTTTACATAGACTGTTCACTGTAGGGCACTGTTTATATAGACTGTTTACTGTAGGGTACTGTTTACATAGAATGTTTACTGCCGGGCACTGCTTAGATCGTAAGAAGTCTTACAACACCAGGTTAAAGTCCAACAGGTTTGTTTCAAACACTAGCTTTCGGAGGTGTGGAAGGAGCAGTACTCCTCAAGCTAGTGTTTGAAACACACCTGTTGGACTTTAACCTGGTGTTGTAAGACTTCTTACTGTGCTCACCCCAGTCCAACGCCGGCATCTCCACATCACTGTTTAGATAGACTGTTGACTGTAGAGTACTGTTTACATAGACTGGGTTTACTGTATGTAGAGCACTCTTTATACAGACTCTGTTCACTGTAGGGCATTAATTACATAGACTGTTTACTGTAGGGCACTGTTTACATAACTGTTTGCACCAGGGCACTGTTTATATTGACTGTTTACTGTAGGGTGCTGTTTAGATAGACTTTGTTTACAGTCGTGCACTGTTAGCACATACTCTATTACTTTAGGGCACTGTTTACATAGACTGTTTACTGTGGGAAACTGTTTACATAGACTTTTCAGCGTAGGGCATTGTTTATGTAGAGTGTTTACTGTTGGGCACTGTTTACAGAGACTGTTTTCTGTAGTACAATGTATACATAGCCTGTTTACTGTAGGCCACTTTTTACATAGACTGTTTACTCTATGGCACTGTTCATATAGACTGTTTACTGCATGGCACTGTTTATAGAGGCTGTTTACTGTGCGGCACTGTTTACATAGACTCTGTTTACTGCACGGCACTGTTTACGAAGGCTGCTTACACTAGGGCACTGTTACTGTAGTGCACTGTGTATATAGACTGTTTAATGTAGGGCATTGCTTATATAGACTGTTTACTGTAGGACACTAATTACATCGACTGTTTTCTGTAGGACACTGTTTACATATACTAATAAATTTAGTGCACTGTTGATAGAGACTGTTTACTGTATGGCACTGTTTATATAGACTATGTTTACTGCAAGGTACTGTTTACATGGACTGCTTACTGTAGGGCACTGTTTACATATACTCTGCTTACTTAAGGGCACTGTTTACATAGACTGTTTACAGTAGGGCATGGTTTACATTGACTGTTTTCAGCAGGGCACTGTTTACATAGACTGTTTACTGAAGGGCACTGTTTATATAGTCTGTTTCCTGTAGGCCACTGTATACATAGCCTGTTTACTGTAGGGCACTATTTATATAGACTGTTTACTGAATTACACAGTTTATGCAGTCTGGTTACGGTGCAGTACTGTTTAAATAAACTCTGTTTACTGCAAGGCACCGTTTACAAAGACTGCTTACAGTAGGGCACTGTTAATTTAAGGCTCTGTTTATGAAATTAAAAAATGAAAATCGCTTATTGTCAGACGTAGGCTTCAAATGAAGTTACTGCGATAAGACCCTAGTCGCCGCATTTCAGCGCCTGTTCGAGAAGGCTGGTAGAGAAATTGAACCGCGCTGCTGGCCTGCTTGGTCTGCTTTCAAAGCCAGCAATTTATCCCTGTGCTCTCGACTGTTTACTGCCTGCCACTGTTTACATAGACAGCTTACTGAAGGGCACTGTTTATCTGGAAGGCTTACTGCATGGCACTGTTTATACAGGCTATTTACTGTGCGGCATTCTTTACATAGACTATGTTTACTGAAAGGCACTGTTTATATCGAATGTTTACTGTCGGGCACTAATCTATAGACTGTTTTCTGTAGGACACTGTTTACATACACTAATAACTTGAGGGCACTGTTATACACTGTTTAGTGTATGACACTGTTTATAAAGTCTCTGTTTGTTGTAAGGCACTATTAACATAAACTGCTTACTGTCGGGAACTGTTTACATAGACAGTTTAATGTAGGGCACTGTGTACATCGTCTGTTTACTGTAGGGCACAGTTTACAAAGACTGTTTGCTGCAGGGTACTGTTTATATAGACTGTTTACTGTAGGGCACTAATTTCATAGACTGCTTTCTGTAAGACACTGTTTACATACACTAATAACTTGAGGGCACTGTTATAGACTGTTTACTGTATGGCACTGTTTATAAAGACTCTGTTTATTGCAAGGCACTGTTAACATAGACTGCTTACTGTCGGGCACTGTTGACATAGACAGTATAATGTAGGGCCCTGTGTACATCGTCTGTTTACTGTAGGGCACTGTTTACACAGGCTGTTTGCAGCAGGGCACTGTTTATATAGACTGTTTACTGGAGGGTGCTGTTTATATATACCTTGTTTACTGTAAGGCACTGTTGCCATAGACTGTTTACTTTCGGGCTCAGTTTAGATAGACTGTTTACTGTGGAGTACTGCTTACATAGACTCGGTTTACTGTATGTAGGGCACTCTTCACACAGACCATTTTTACTGCAGGATACTGTTTATATAGACTGTTTACTGTAGTACAGTGGTTACATAGACTGTTTACTGTTGGGCACTGTTTACAGAGACTGCTTTCTGTAGTACAATGTTTACATAGACTGTTTGTTGTAGGACACTTTTTATATAGACTGTTTACTGTCGGGCAGTGTTTATCTGGACTGTTTACTGTAGGCCACTGCTTACATAGAATGTTTACTGTCGGGCACTGTTTCTATGGACTGTTCACTGTAGGCCGCTGTTCACATAGGCTGTTTACTGTAGCACACTGTTTATCTAAACTGTTCACGGCATGGAAATGTTTATACAGGCTGTTTACTGTGCGGCACTGTTTACATAGACTCTGTTTACTGCAAGGCACTATTTACAAAGACTGCTTACAGTCGGGCACTGTTACTGTAGGTCACTCTTTACGTAGACTGATTACTGCAGGGCACTGTTTAAAAAGACTGTTTTCTGTAGGACACTGTTTACGTACACTATTAACTTTAGGGCACTGGTGATAGAGACTGTTTACTGAATGGTACAATTTATATAGATTATGTTTACTGCAAGGCACTGTTTACATAGACTGCTTACTGTAGGGCACTGTTTATATACACTGTTTACTGTAGGGTACTGTTTACATAGACTGTTTACTGTAGGGCACTGTTTACGTAGACTGTTTACAGTAGGGTACTGTTACACTGACTGTTTACAGCATCCACCGTTTACATAGACTGTTTACTTTAGGACACTGTTTATATAGACTGTTTTCTTTAGTGTACTCTTCACAGAGACTGTTACTGCACAGCACTGTTTACAAAGACTGCTTGCAGCAGGGCACTGTTTATATAGAATGTTTACTGTAGAGTACTTTTGATGTAGATTCGGTTTACTGTATGTAGGGCACTCTTCACTTAGGCTCAGTTTACCGTAGACGTTGTTTACTGCAGGGCACTGTTTACATAGACTGTTAACTGTCGGGCACTGTTTGGACAGACTGTTTACTGTAGAGTACGATTTACATAGTCGCGGTTTACTGTGTAGGGCACACTTCACAGAGACTCTGTTTACTGTAGAGCGCTGTTTTCATAGACTGTTTAGTGTAGGGCGCTGTGTACATAGACTGTTTGCTGTGGGAAAATGTTTACACAGACTGTTCAGCGTAGGGCACTGTTTATATAGACTGTTTACTGTAGAACACTGTTTACAGAGACTGTTTTCTGTAGTACAATGTTTACGCAGACTGTTTCCTGTCGGGCACTGTTTATATCGACTTTTTCCTGTAGGGCACTGTTTATAAAGACTGTTTACTGTCAGGCACTGTTTATATAGACTGTTTACAGTCGGGCAATGTTTATACAGACTGTTTACTGTCGGCCACTGTTTGCACAGCGTGTTTACTGTAGGGCACTGTTTATATAGACTGTTTACTGCCAGGCACTGTTTATACAGGCTGTTTACTGTGCGGCACTGTTTACATAGACTCTGTTTACTGCCAGGCACTGTTTATACAGGCGTTTTACTGTGCGGCACTGTTTACATAGACTCTGTTCACTGCAAGGCTCTGGTTACATCGACTATTTACTGTAGGTCACTGTTTATATAGACTGTTTACTGCAAGGCACTGTTTACATAGACTCTGTTTACTGCAAGGCACTGTGTAGACTGTTTACTGTGGGAAACTGTTTACATAGACTGTTTGCTGTCGGCCACTGTTTCCATTGACTGTGTACTGTAGTGCATTGTTTATATAGACTGTATACTGCAAGGCACTGTTTACAAAGACTGCTTAAAGTAACGGTCTGTTACTGTAGGGCACTGTTTATATATACTGTTTACTGTAGGGTACTGTTTATATAGACTGCTTACTGCATGGCACTGTTTATGCTGGCTATTTACTGTGCGGCACTGTTTACATAGACTCTGTTTATTGAAAGCCACTGTTTATATAGACTGTTTATTGTAGGGCACTAATCTCATGGACTGTTTTCTGTAGGACACTGTTTACAGACATTAATAACTTTAAGGCACTGTTGATATATACTGTTTTCCAAATGGCACTGTTTATAAAGAATGTATATTGCTAGGCACTGTTAACATAGACTGCATACTGTCGGCACTGTTTACATGGACAGTTTATTGTAGGGCACTGTGTACATCGTCTATTTACTGTAGGGCACTGTTTATACAGATTGTTTGCAGCAGGGCACTGTTTATGTAGATTGTTTACTGTAGGGTGCTCTTTATATAGACTTTGTTTACTGTAGGGCACTGTTGCCATAGACTGTTTACTGTCGGGCACAGTTTAGATAGACTCTTTCCTGTAGCGTACTGCTTACGTCGACTCGGTTTACTGTATGTAGGGCACTCTTCACACAGACCCTGTTTTCTGTCATGCAATATTTACATAGACTGTTTACTGCAGGACGCTGTTTTCGTCGACTGTTTACTGAAGGGCACAGTTTTTATTGACTGTTTACTGTCGGGCACTGTTTATATAGTCTGTTTACTGCAGGACAGTGGTCACATTGACTGTTTACTGTAGGGCACAGTTTACATAGACCATTTACTGTGCAGAACTGTTCACACAGACTGTTCAGCGTAGGGCACTGTTAATAGAGACTGTTGACTGTAGGGCACTGTTTACAGAGACTGTTTTGGGTAGGACACTGTTTCCTTCGACTGTTTTCTGTAGGGCATTGTTTACATAGACTGTTTAATGTCGGGCACTGTTTATATAGACTGTTTACTGTAGGGCACTGCTAAAAAGACTGCTTAATGTAGGGCACTGTTTTTATAGACGCTGTTTACTGCAAGGCACTGTTACATAGACTGTTTGTAGCAGGGCACTGTTTATATAAACTGTTTACTGGAGAGTACTGTTTACATAGACTCGGTTTACTGTATGTAGTGCACTCTTCACATAGACTCACTTTACTGAAGGGCACTGTTAACATAGACTTTGTTTACTGTAGGGCACATGTTAGGTAGACTGTTTACTGCCGGGCAATGTTTAGATAGACTGTTTACATGTAGAGTACGGTTGACATAACTCGGTTTACTGTATGTCGGGCACACTTCACATAGACTCTGTTTACTGTAGAGCACTGTTTTCATAGACTGTTTACTGTAGGGCACTGTGTACATAGACTGTTTATTGTTCTATGAATAGCTGCATCCAACTAATTTATATCACCATATAATGAATTATAATTCCTTTCAACATTCATAATCCTTTGTAATCCTATCCAATATTTTGTTAACTTTCCCAGCAATTATAATGTTTTAGAACACTTTATACTTATTAATCCTTTATGATATCTGTGAAGATGATATGATTACAATGTTACCCATTCACAAAATTAGAATCACAAAATAATGCAGTGCAGAAGAGACCGTTCGACCCATCGCGCCTGCACCAACGCATGAAAAACACCTTGTGCACCATATAGTTTTCACTGGAGCCAAAGCTGTTGCTTGTTCGGGTGAATAGAACCACGAACAATGATGTGAATGTAACCATGCCACCGGAGAACAAGGACCTCTGTAAATAAGCGCGTGTTCACATACATAAACTTGGAGAGAATTTTGCAGTTCAGATTCCAGCCTACATTTGCTCAGTCATGGGATGTTCACTCTTTCTTCTAATCGAGCGAATTCACCGTCCCATTGTGAAATTAGTTAACGTGCAGTTTAACCTTTATTTCATGTGTTGATGATGTTATAAAACGTTTTTTACTGTCCTGGTGTGTTTGGCAATATTTATATCGCTTCATTATTTCCTCAAATCTCTGCTCTGTTCTCTCGGCTCAGAGATTCACTTTATGTCTCCAACTCTGATGTTGGACTGGATTATTATTATTTGCACTGAATATGTTGAACATATGTCTCTTGCTCAGCAAATATAATCGGAGATACAGGGGACTGATCAAGTTTCATGTTGATGAACAAAACAGTTCAGAAACATTCACTCACGATTGTGCTATCACCGATTGATGGTGAAGCGTTTCAATCATTCCCCAGTAACGAAGTTCAGTTGATCTGGCAGATCAATCTATTAATGGGTTATCTGTACAATAAAATCATGTTGTCTATGTGTAGTTGATATAGCTCAATGTGACTGAAACAGGCGGATAAACAAATAATGAATACAGCATATGCAAAAGCGAATTCGGGCTGCAAATTGATGCCAGCTACCTGTATCATAATCCATTCAATCCCCTCACATCGCCTCATTCCCGAAACCCTGTAATGTAGTTTCGATCATCAAGTTCCCTTTTCTAAATATGAGTGCTTTCAACTTCCACAACACATTGTCACTGAGAGTAGTGGTTATTGCCACTCGCAGAATAAAGTAAAGATATTCCTCATATGTCCCTGCCACTCTTGGCGAAGTAAAAAGCTATATCATCTCGCCTTTGTACCAGCAATGGTAGCAGCATGTTCTGTTGTTTACTTTATACAATGCTGTAATAATCGTGCCTCCCTCTCTGACGACTTCCCACAATCATTTCCCTTCAAGCGAAACAACTTAAATTTCTCCAAACAAACCTTGTAGCTGCAAATGTATCATTACTTTACCTATTCTTGCAGACCTCGTCTCCACCCTTTCAAAGGACCATATATTCGTCCTACTTTGCGCTCACCAGATCTGGATGCGACGCAAGGTGTGGAGCAAGGTGAGTTTTTAGCAGCTTCCACATAACGTTCCCATTTTTAAAAATACAACAGAGTTCCAAATATTTTCTAGTTAATCACAGATTACATACGCGGTTCTCATTATTTGGACATGATACTCAATCGACATTCGTTCCATGGACTCCTTTTCGTCCTGTGCCTGCCTGTCGTCATCTTTTCTCGTCATCTGTGGTCATTTTTAAGCATTTACTTTCCATTTGCTTGTCCAAGTCAGTTTGTAACTGAATGGTATCATTCCACAAGGAGCTGTGGAATTTGCCTTAATTTGTTGAAGCGGTTCCCTGGTCAGAAGGAGCTGACTCATTTTCTATTTTCCTCTATAATAACAGGAGGGTCTTCCCTCATCGCCAAATCTTTTTTTGTTATGTACATTTAGATTACCTAAATATTTTTATTTCTAATTAAGGGACACTTCAGCGTGGCTCATCCACCTAACCTGCACATCTTTGGGTTGTGGGGGTGAACCCCAAGCATATAGGGGGAGAATTTGCAAACTCCACGCGGACAGTGACCCAGGGTGGGGATTCGAACCCAGGTCCTCAGCGCCGCAGTCCCAGTGCGATCCACTGCGCCACATGCTTCCATACAATCGCTAAACTTAACTGTATCCAATACTTCGGTAAAGGCCTTTACTCATACTCTTCACAGCGATCGCCAGGGTGAGAGGCAGATGGACAAAATGAGAGACGGCATGAGAGGTTAATGGCAGGGAAAACAGAGAGAGATGAAGATATCAAGACGGAACTAAAAGGACAAAGAGAAGAATGCAAACCATGCACATTGAAGACGGCAGAGGAATGTAGAGATAAACACGTAGAGAGATAGCGTGAGTGCGGAAATCAGACAAGTCACTCAGAGATTGATAGTAGAGCTGGAAAGAGTTACAAAGTTATGAGGTGGTGCTCAGACCGCAAAGGAAAAAAGGAATGAGTAACGCGAGGGAGTAACGTGTCGTGTTAGACAAATAGGAGAAGAATAGAACGAAGACAGCTACAGAAATAAGACACACTGACTGAATTTAGCTCCAGTCAGAAGCTCCATTTGAATATTCTAAAGAAAAGCAGAGTATAGTTGTGTTAATTTATTTGACCGACATCAGACCACAGTCCAGATCAATGGCGGGCACGTTTGAATACGAAGCTCGAGACCATCCAAGACAAAAGTAGCGCACTTGTTTGGAATGCCTTCCACAAGCATTCATTCCCTCTGCCACCTATACACAGTGGCAGCTGTGTACCATCTATAAGATGCACTGCAGAGAATAACCGAAGCTCCTTCCGCAGCACCTTCCAAACCAGTGACGTCTCCCACCTACAAGGACAAGGGGAACAGGCACTCGGGAACACCACCAACTGCACGTTCCCCTCGTTCCTCCATTCATGGTGGCCTACTGAACATCTCATTGAAATTACTCTCATCCTCAAATATAGTTCCCCTTCGACACATTTCCCATATACCTCGTTCGCCACACCTGCTGTCACGGCAGTGTTTATCTCAGGTCTCAAAGTTGCTGCTTGAGCTGAAGTCTGACCTGTAGTATTCTCCACTTCTGTTCCCATTTCAGAATACACTTTCTGATCTCCAACAAGTCCCATGGACTTTTCCAACAACTTCCAATATGCTGAACAGACGTGTCTCACCTTATAGCAATGGGAACACCTCAGCTTTCGAGTCTAATTTCCACCCTAATTACCTTTCAGCCTGGTCTGAGGATGCGATCTCAGAGCGTTGCCAGCTGTCCATTCCTTACCTTGGCGTCCTGCCTTGCTTTAATTATCTCACCTCCTTCCCTTTCAAAGGGGTGATGGAACAAATATTTAAATATATGGATCAGCTTATTGTCAGCCATCATTGCTGGCTGTCGGGCGGCCATAACCCTTTTGTCTTCAAGATGGATTTTGATCTGGGAAGGGCATGAATCATAGATTATTCCAAGAGAATGATTTCTGTCAGAGGCCCATAGGCAGTTTGATCCCCCAATTCTCCTTTCCACCTATTACAATTGCTCTGCTTAACCCTTTCACAGGGAACATATGTCAGTCCCACTTATTTCCTGAAATTCAGAAACTTTTGGCGATTTGCGGCCGTGAGCAATCAGTGTGACCCGAGATCACCTATTGTCCACTTTCAGTGGTGGTTATGAGCAGAGCGGTCTCACAGAAGGGGGCTCTCGCTTATAAACTTTCGTTAAGACTCTTTAACCGCAACAGCCGTGAATCAAAAGGACAGAAATTTAGCAACCCCCCCCCTTCCCCCCCCCCCCCCCCACCGCATGAACCACAGGGCCAAACAACATGCCGAGGAACATGCAACCCGGCCGGAAAAGCAGGAAAACTGAGGAGAGCGATCCCTCAGCTTTGGAGAAGGGATGACCCCGTGGCGACACGGAGCAGCGACGGATGACCTCACGGAATTTCCAGTGCAGACACAGGCAGATGTAACATGCTGAGTTTCATTCCCTCCGAGTTCCAGAAGCACAGGGCGACAATGCAGGTAGACGTCATGGCAGGCGTGGGGGCGGCAGTGGAGGCCGCGATGACCCCATGAAGGAGGCTTGAGGCCCAAGAGGTAACCACACGAGACCTCGAGAAAGTCGCCACACATCAGGGGGATCGGATTGCGGATCTGGAAGCCGAGGTGGCGAGGCTGGCCAGGTCTTAGAAAGGGCTGAGGGGAAATGGCGATGACGAGGAAAACAGCTCAAGTCGGCAAAAGCTGCAGATCGTGGGACTTCCAGAGGGATCGGAGGGAGGATCCCAGTCGAATAGGGAGCAGCGATGCTCGGGAAGCTGGTGAGCGAGGAACATTTCGCCAAAGCCGCGGAGGTAGACCTCGCTCACATATAGCTCCGGCAATGGCCCAAGGCGCCAGGATAAGGAGCGGATCCTGAGGATGGCGATAAGCAGGAAAGGATGCAAATGTGAAGGACAATCCATTCGCCTGTACGTGGACATTGGAGCAGACCTGGCCAAGCGCTGGGCAGAATTTAACAGCTCCGAATCCTGACTGTATAACAGCAAGGTGCAGTTTGGCATGCTCTACCCCACGAGCTATGGGTCAGCTAGCAGATAAAGGACCACTATTTCGCCAACGCGGAGGAGGCCACCAAGTTCTTGCAGAAAAGTGAACATAGAAACAGCAGTAGAAGGGATTGATTATATCGTGGCATTTAGGGACTAAAGAGGGACAGAGGTGAGCACATGAGGGAGTGAGGAGGGCGGGAACCGGGAGAGACGTTAACGGTGTTAAATGCCGATGTCACAAAATGCAGATTCGTAGACACCGGATGGAAAGATTAGCTCCTTGCCAAGAAATTGCCTGCTCGTGTTTCGAGGCTGTTACTGTGGGGAAAGATTGCATAGGTTGGCGCTCTGAACTCTAAGAAAGAACAGGCTGGTTGGCGAACTGATAGAGCTGTTGGAAATTCTGAGAGAGGCTTCAGCGGAGATAGAGAAAAACAACAATTCCACTTGTGGGGGAGAGAAATGACTGAGAGTCCATCAATATCACAGAGATTATCATACATCCAATCGGCGGAGCTCAGGTGCAAGGTCTTTGAACAGAGTATGGGGTGAATGTTGACCGAGCTCCCAAAGGAAAAGATCCTGGTGAATAACAGTGTTGCATTTCAGTGGGGAAGCTGGATTAGCACATGGAGGAATGTATAGAATGTATTTGTTGATGGGTTGAGACAAAGAGGAGGTGGAAGGAGTTACCAGTAGAACATAAAATTACCGTACTCCCCAGGACCAGAGATGCAAATCTGACTCGAAGAGACAGGCGGGGAGACGCAATTGGGTGAGACTGTTACTAAAATATAGACATCGAATTCTGGCGATTTTTAGTTTGGTATATTTTTGTTGAATTCCGAACAAGTTAATGTGTTGCGGGTGAATGTAACACAACCAACGCTCTGAATTATGGGCATTCCTCTGGACCCAGGCTATTAGAATAGATGGCATTGAGGTACGTAGGGAAGAGGTGGCAATTCTGGACTGGCTGAAAATAAATAAGTCCCCGGGGCCTGATGGGATTTATCCTAGGATTCACTGGGAAGCCAGGGAAGAGATTGTTGGGCCTTTGGCTTTGATTTTTATGTCATCATTGGCTACAGGAATAGTGCCAGAGGACTGAAGGATAGCAAATGTGGTCCCTTTGTTCAAAAAGGGGAGTAGAGACAACCCCGGCAACTGTAAACCGGTAAGCCTCACGTCTGTTGTGGGTAAAGTCTTGGAGGGGATTATAAGAGACAAGATTTATAATCATCTAGATCGGAATAATTTGATCAGGGATAGTCAACATGGCTTTGTGAATGGTAGGTCATGCCTCACAAACCTTATCGAGTTCTTTGAGAAGTTGACTGAACAGGTAGACGAGGGTGGAGCAGTTGATGCGGTGTATATGGATTTCAGTAAAGCGTTTGATAAGGTTCTCCACGGTAGGCTATTGCAGAAAATACGGAGGCTGGGGATTGAGGGTGATTTAGAGATGTGGATCAGAAATTGGCTAGCTGAAAGAAGACAGAGGGTGGTGGTTGATGGGAAATGTTCAGAATGGAGTTCAGTTACAAGTGGCGTACCACAAGGATCTGTTCTGGGGCCGTTGCTGTTTGTCATTTTTATCAACGACCTAGAGGAGGGCGCAGAAGGGTGGGTGAGTAAATTTGCAGACGATACTAAAGTCGGTGGTGTTGTCGACAGTGCGGAAGGATGTAGCAGGTTACAGAGGGATATAGATAAGCTGCAGAGCTGGGCTGAGAGGTGGCAAATGGAGTTTAATGTAGAGAAGTGTGAGGTGATTCACTTTGGAAGGAATAACAGGAATGCGGAATATTTGGCTAATGGTAAAGTTCTTGGAAGTGTGGATGAGCAGAGGGATCTAGGTGTCCATGTACATAGATCCCTGAAAGTTGCCACCCAGGTCAGGTTGATAGGGTTGTGAAGAAGGCCTATGGAATGTTGGCCTTTATTGGTAGAGGGATTGAGTTCCGGAGTCAGGAGGTCATGTTGCAGCTGTCCAAACCTCTGGTACGGCCGCATTTGGAGTATTGCGTACAGTTCTGGTCACCACATTATAGGAAGGATGTGGAGGCTTTGGAGCGCGTTGAGAGGAGATTTACCAGGATGTTGCCTGGTATGGAGGGAAAATCTTATGAGGAAAGGCTGATGGACTTGAGGTTGTTTTCGTTAGAGAGAAGAAGGTTAAGAGGAGACTTAATAGAGGCATACAAAATGATCAGGGGGTTAGCTAGGGTGGAGAGTGAGAGCCTTCTCCCGCGGATGGAAATGGCTGGCACGAGGGGACATAGCTTTAAACTGAGGGGTAATAGATATAGGACAGAGGTCAGAGGTAGGTTCTTTACGCAAAGAGTAGTGAGGCCGTGGAATGCCCTACCTGCAACAGTAGTGAACTCGCCAAAATTGAGGGCATTTAAAAGTTTATTGGATAAACATATGGATGAGAATGTCATAGTGTAGGTTAGATGGCTTTTGTTTCGGTGCAACATCGTGGACCGAAGGGCCTGTACTGAGCTGTATCGTTCTATGTTCTATGTTCTATGTAACAGCAATGATGTCGTTGGATTTAGCACTATTGACGTTTGATGCAGTTTGTGGAGTCTGGTCCCTACACCACATTTTCAGCAGCGATAACCGTGAGTTGAAGATCTTGCCCTTTCAAGGCAGAGCAGTGCGGTAGTAACTTTACTAAGTACCTATCAGGTACCCAACAGGATGCCCTCATCCAAGATGTGCACCTCGTTCAATTTTCCAGTGCGCAACTTTTAAACACTGCACGTAACTTCCGCAACATGAGCATTTTCACAATGCTTTGCGAGTATAGATTTCCCCAGCGCCTAATCTGTGTCAATCCCAGAGTACCAGTGAACTGGTTAATGTCCAGTACGCTGCAGCAGCTGTTTCCCGGATCAGACCTCTTCATTCCTCATTCAGAACTGTCCAATTGCAGGAGGTGGGTCATTGATATCGTCATTCGTGTAGGAAATCACTCCTATACCATGAGTATTTAATACTGGTATAAAATGTTAAATCGCAAAGCCTTGCCTGCCCTTCTGGGCTGTAAAGAAAGAACATGTTCTCTCTGAGCGGAAGAGTGGAGTGCGTCTGTCAGTGGTGTTAGCTTGGGGGAGGGAGGCATTCGCCCCCGTGTATCAGGATCAATGATTGGCCCTGAACATATATAATAAAAAAACATAACCTTGGCCATTGACACATGGTTGATTGTGAGCTCTTGCTCTGCATCGTTCCACACATAGCAACATCCACTATACTTCCATTAGTCCTGAAGTGTGTCCCTTTCTCTTTTTGTCCTGGTATTCATTAATTTGTATCTTGTCACTAGATTACTCCCGGTGGTGCCGTCCATACAAGCAGAAGGGAAATGCTGCCAAACAAGCCTTGTGACTGTGCACATTTAGATAGTTCAAAGTCAGAGATCCTGAAGAACCGGAGCCTGGGACAAAACAACCTGAGACACAATAACTGTGAGAGACAAAATCATTCACCATTCAATTGTTAGTCTCGGCATTTGATTCAAATTAGATTCATTAATACGGGAATGGGCTATTTTATAGTTTACTCTTGCACCTCATCCTTCATTGGGAATATTGTCTCTTCCTGATACAACAGAACCACTGGTGAATGATTTTGTCTCTCACAGTTATTGTGTTTCAGGTAGTTTTGTCCCAGCCTCCGGCAATTCACTCTCTGGTTGAACTACCTAAAAGGAGCACAATCAAAAGGCTTGTTTGGCAGCATGTCCGATCTGCTTGAATGAACGGCAGCACCGGGAATAATTTAATGACAGAAGACACTCTGCTCTCTGATCATTGCGGGTGTCCAGGACAGTGATTCTGTCATTTATTTATGAAAGGAAGGAGCTCTCAGGGATGTCCTTGGTAGGTGGAAATGGCTCCAATTGGCTCTGCACGGCAAAAACTTGCGATTCCTTCTTTAATAATCAGGAGTCTCGGTACAACTGTGATCGAACCGAAACTTCCCATCCCAAAAAACTTTCCAGTCACCTCCCTCATTATTACACCAAAGGCTGAAATTGCCAGGATTGTTCCTGTGCTTGGTGAGGAGTTTGGAATCCAATTCCTTTGCTATCCACTGGAATGTTTACAGGGCGGGATACGGAGGGTCACAACACTTTTATTGAACGACTTATGTGTCATCGCTATATAAGTACGAGTCCATGTGTCCACGTGTACTTATATGACCAAGATATCTCATACACCTTACTCTTTCTATCTTTATGTTTCTGAATTGTCAACCCTATCAGTATTTAGAATACACGTGACTGGCGGGAGATAGTGGGATGAGTATGGAATCTGAGTGTCCTCGGGCTGGCATGGATAACGTGGCCAAATGGCCACCTTCTGTACCGTGACCTTTCGATGATTTAAGACGTTATTTTGACTTTCCAATGATGAAATTGAAACCAATTTCCATTTACCACGTTCTCCCTCGATTCTAATTTGAACGTGTGACCACTCTTCAGAAATCGGGCCAATTGAATTCTCTTCAGATTTGTATAAGCACTACGTTTGTATATTAATGACCTACATACGTGTGACGCTGTGTATCTGAATGATCAACCGGCAGAGTTTGAAGTGTGTTTCAAGAGTCCTTGAACATATGTAGACCAGAAGCTAAGCTTCACAGAGAACAGCGGCAGCATATTTAAACATTGCTTTTAATTAGAAACTAAAAGTGTTTGAAATGAATCATAATGCTTCAGAGAATGTACAAAAAGTTCGGGCAGATATTATTTGAACGGTTAACATGGCAGTCTGGTATGGTTACCTCAGTGTGAACAGCAATGGTAAGCTCGCGAGAATTGTCAACACTTCAGGTGAAACAGTTGGTAGACAGCAGACGCAACTCAATAATTTGCTTCACAAAGTAGCTCAGAGGAATGTTCAGACCATCACCGGTAGACCCTCTCACTCTTTGATCCGATGCTTTGTAATGTTGCGTGGGACACTCAGCTCCAGAGGTATTTTGTTCCTAGTACCATGAACACTCAATAACATAATTATAATTTAACTTGCTGTTTTTCATATATATTTAGTGAATTGTGTTCTGCGTGTGTGGTATGGATGCACGACATATATTCGCAAAAGAATGAATGGTGGCATACAAGCAATATTTACTCTTTTGAACTATTTTTACTGCTATACTGAATGTGAAACCAAATACAATTGTACACTTTTGCATGGGAAATTAAACGCTATTATTATTATTCCTCCAAATCATTCGCAATATCGCAACGCTATTTCCAGCAAGCAACTGGCCATTTGTCCCCTCTAATCCTGCCGCACTATCTAAATTCACATTAACAATTAGAATGCTGTTACGTATTAATTTAAATCACCAAGATATTGTTGGGAAATTTCTGGGAGATTGATATTGAAAAGAGTTTCTTGTATTTGGGAGATGTCTAAGTTGTGACTCAGTGTAACAAAGTATCTGTTCATCCGGAGTAATCAGAATGTAGATATAAATTGGAATATCCAGACAGAACACGACAAAAGTCCATCGAGATGGAATCCGGCCATCGCGGTAAGATGATGGACTGAATTCCTACCAATTAGCTCAGAACTCGTCCTGACATAACGAGGAAATCTACCACTTGTAGAGAGAATAGTTCCAAATGCGCCCCTTATTTCTAAACATACTCTACATCTTCCATCTCTGACATGTTGGTTTCAATCAATGCTTCCTGGGTCAAGGAAAGATGGAATCATGGGAAATTTCATACATCACTCTCCACATCTGTCTCTGACTGTTCAGAGCCTGTTTACACCATCTGGCTCAACAGTGTGTTCACGAAGTTAAACTTCCGTACCGGCTGAGGCTGTTCATGAAGGCCCCGCCTCCTGGCCTATTGCCGCTCGCATGAGGTGCTGCGATCCTCAGGTTACCTCACCACCAGTCAGCACTCCCACTCAAAGGGGAAAGCAGCCTGTGGTCATCTGGGGCTATTGTTACTTTGATCACTTTCCCCAATTCACATCTCAACCCGTCAAACGCATCTGAATCCTAAACTGATATTTTCAACAGAAATCGCAGATGTTTTTTTTTATTTTAGTGTTTATGGCGGGAACAGGAAGTTCGACCCGCGGACTTCTGGGAAGTCCCTCACCAATATATTCTGGTGGAGCGGAAACCCGAGACACTACACGTGTAGTGTCTCCCACCCGCCCTCCTCCTCTAACCTAATAATAAAACCCATTGGTGTGAGGTAAGTGCCATATTTTATTATTATTATTTTTTTTTTAGTAGAAAGTTAGAGGGATGGCAGGGAAGGGAGTGCAATGTTCCTCCTGCAGGATGTTTGAGGTGAGGGATGCCGTTAGTGTCCCTGCTGATTTTACCTGCAGTAAGTGCTGCCATCTCCAGCTCCTCCAAGACCGAGTTAGGGAACTGGAGCTGGAGTTGGAAGAACTTCGGATCATTCGGGAGGCAGAGGGGGTCATAGATAGCAGCTTTCGGGAATTAGTTACACCAAAGATTGGAGATAGATGGGTAACTGTAAGAGGGACTGGGAAGAAGCAGTCAGTGCAGGGATCCCCTGCGGTCGAACCCTGAGAAACAAGTATACCGCTTTGGATACTTGTGGGGGGGGGGGGGGGTGGACTTACCAGAGGTAAGCCATGGGGTACGGGCCTCTGGCACGGAGTCTGTCCCTGTTGCTCAGAAGGGAAGGGGGGAGAGGAGCAGAGCATTAGTAATTGGGGACACGATAGTCAGGGGCACAGATAGGAGATTTTGTGGGAGCGTGAGAGACTCACGTTTGGTATGTTGCCTCCCAGGTGCAAGGGTACGTGATGTTTCGGATCGTGTTTTCCGGGTACTTAAGGGGGAGGGGGAGCAGCCCCAAGTCGTGGTCCATATTGGCAACGACATAGGTAGGAAAGGGGACAATGATGTCAGGCAGGCTTTCAGGGAGCTCGGATGGAAGCTCATAACTAGAACAAACAGAGTTGTTATCTCTGGGTTGTTGCCCGTGCCACGTGATAGTGAGATGCGGAATAGGGAGAGAGAGCAATTAAACACGTGGCTACAGGGATGGTGCAGGCGGGAGGGATTCAGATTTCTGGATAACTGGGGCTCTTTCTGGGGAAGGTGGGACCTCTACAGACAGGATGGTCTACATCTGAACCTGAGGGGCATAAATATCCTGGGGGGTAGATTTGTTAGTGCTCTTTGGGGGGGGGGGTTAAACTAATGCAGCAGGGGCATGGGAACCTGGATTGTAGTTTTAGGGTAAGGGAGAATGAGAGTATAGAGGTCAGGAGCACAGATTTGACGTCGCAGGAGGGGGCCAGTGTTCAGGTAGGTGGTTTGAAGTGTGTCTACTTCAATGCCAGGAGTATACGAAATAAGGTAGGGGAACTGGCAGCATGGGTTGGTACCTGGGACTTCGATGTTGTGGCCATTTCGGAGACATGGATAGAGCAGGGACAGGACTGGATGTTGCAGGTTCCGGGGTTTAGGTGTTTTAGTAAGTTCAGAGAAGGAGGCAAAAGAGGGGGAGGTGTGACGCTGCTAGTCAAGAGCAGTATTACGGTGGCGGAGAGGATGCTAGATGGGGACTCATGTTCCGAGGTAGTATGGGCTGAGGTTAGAAACAGGAAAGGAGAGGTCACCCTGTTGGGAGTTCTCTATAGGCCTCCAAATAGTTCTAGGGATGTAGAGGAAAGGATGGCGAGGATTATCCTGGATAACAGCGCAAGTAACAGGGTAGTTATTATGGGAGACTTTAACTTTCCAAATATTGACTGGAAAAGATATAGTTCGAGTACATTAGATGGGTCGTTTTTGTACAGTGTGTGCAGGAGGGTTTCCTGACACAATATGTTGACAGGCCAACAAGAGGCGATTTGGTTTTGGGTAATGAACCAGGCCAGGTGTTGGATTTGGAGGTAGGAGAGCACTTTGGGGACAGTGACCACAATTCGGTGACGTTTACGTTAATGATGGAAAGGGATAAGTATACACCGCAGGGGAAGTGTTTTTGCTGGAAGAAGGGCAATTATGATGCATTAGACGTGACTTGCGGGGGTTGGGGTAGGATAAGGTGGAGAAGTAGGCTGCAAGTGTTGGGCACACTGGATAAGTGGAGCTTGTTCAAGGATCAGCTTCTGCGTGTTCTTGATAAGTATGTACCGGTCAGGCAGGGAGGAAGGCGTAGAGCGAGGGAACCGTGGTTTACAAAAGAAGTGGAATCTCTTGTTAAGAGGAAGAAGGAGGCCTATGTGAAGATGAGGTGTGAAGTTTCAGTTGGGGCGAGGGATAGTTACAAGGTGGCGAGGAAGGATCTTGAGAGAGCTAAGACGAGCACGGAGGGGACATGAGAAGTATTTGGAAGGTAGGATCAAGGAAAACCCAAAAGCTTTCTATAGGTATGTCAGGAATAAGCAAATGACTAGGGAAAGTGTAGGACCAGTCAAGGACAGGGATGGGAAGTTGTGTGTGGAGTCTGAAGAGATAGGCGAGATACTAAATGATTATTTTTCGTCCGTATTCACTCAGGAAAAAGAATATGTTGTTTAGGAGAATGCTGAGACCCAGGCTATTAGAATAGATGGCATTGAGGTACGTGGGGAAGAGGTGTTGGCAATTCTGGACAGGCTGAAAATAGATAAGTCACCGGGGCCTGATGGGATTTATCCTAGGATTCTCTGGGAGGCCAGGGAAGAGATTGCTGGACCTTTGGCTTTGATTTTTATGGCACCATTGGCTACAGGAATAGTGCCAGAGGACTGGTGGATAGCAAATGTGGTCCCTTTGTTCAAAAAGGGGAGTAGAGACAACCCCGGCAACTATAGGCCGGTGAGCCTCACGTCTGTTGTGGGTAAAGTCTTGGAGGGGATTATAAGAGACAAGATTTATAATCATCTAGATAGGAATAATTTGATCAGGGATAGTCAGCATGGCTTTGTGAAGGGTAGGTCATGCCTCACAAACCTACATTCAATTATTTGTCAATTATTGGTCGTATTGCAACATCGTTTAATGGTCGATCAATTTATTTATATTTACTTATCGACATTTGAAATGAAATGTCGCTGGAACTATCCAATCATCAGAGAGTTTTCACTGTGATTAGACTTTGCTCTACAATTCTGCCATACCTTAGCGACATGGTTACAGCGGATTATCACAAATGATTCTCAACACTTTATCCTCTACACTGAACAATGGAGTCAGTGTTTGGCGCAATGCACGGGGAGAGTTTAGCTGCTTTATAGAAGTCTCCTTGGCTCTATGTTTATTTCCATTAAGTTTCGGGTTGTTCGGCATATCCTGTCTCCTCCAGGATTCATCAAGGAAAAGCCATCCAGGTTCTCATCTGCCACCTGCCTTCTTTTTTGATCTCTTCTCCAAAGCGGCCAAGTCCAGGGAGGCATAGAGAGGTCCGCCCTGAGACTGGGAAATATATTGACATTCAAAAATAGTTAACATAGATGTCAAATTATACCGAAATGAAATCGACTTCAATGAAGTGACAAAACGAGGCAACTAAGAAGGATACCATTCGGCCCATTCAATCCGTACTGGCTCCATGAAAGTGCTAGTCAGTTAGCGCAACCTCAGTTTAACATTCCCCATATCTTCAACAATTCTCCTCCCTTCAACCATTTCACAGCTTCCCTTTTGAAAACCACTGTTGAATCTTCTTCCAGTGCCCTCTATATCTATCTGCGAGGGTGCTGCTAAATGTGTATCTGCAATAATTGTCTGGACAAATGATCTGTGATAGAGTCGTGAAATTGGAAAGCAAATTAAAGCAGACATGGTCAATGTATAACCAGACAACTGCGGCAATGTACCTGTTACTTTTATTCGATATATTTATTGTAAAAGAGCGAACCTGATGATCATGTTTCCCCCGTGTGTTATCTATAGGGTCCGGCAGATAAATCCATATCCAGACAGAAACACAGACACAACAAAGAGGCTTACACCGAAGTATCGCAGAGAAGAGGTTGGGAGGAAACATCAAGAGTCCATTTAGACCATGCTGTCAGTGCCTAAATAAAATAACTTGAAAGATAACGCACGCTGGTTATTCTTATCACAATGCCCATCTCCCGATCCGTTGTTTTAAACATTCCAACACTTTAAGTGAAGATCCAGGTGCCTTATTAAATGTTTCTGACTCAACCTCCAAATCAGGTAGCAGAACCCACACTGCTCTTATTTTGCGCAATTCACGGCTATGCAAGACCCTGCTCGTTTGACAGCAACTTTTCAAAATACTCGTCAAAGCTGTCAATGAAGGTATTCTGCAGCCCATTCGGAATCAATAGTGTTCCAAGAACATCCATTTAATAACGGCGCAGCGAATGTATTTTATTTGGATGTATGTTGAGGGAATTAATGTCAACACTGGATACTGAGAGCTTCCTGCTCCCGAGTCCCAACACAACCCCCTCGCTCCTCCACTCCTGCCCCCGCAGAGGAATATGTTCTGATTTTAGTTAAAGCGACGAGTGTGATTTGAAACAAATGAATGTGTTCTAGAATGTGCTCTGCCAACCACGTGAAACATCTAGCGTGGGATGGGTTGCACATTATTCCAAAAATCAGCAAATATCTGGGCAGCTTGCCAGCATATTAATTGCACTTACCCGTAACGCACCATCATGTAATCTCTGTGTCTGTGTTTGGCGGAGTTCGCCTGGGTATTAAAGAATACAATATGAATTTAAATATTATTTCTTCCGGCGAATAGATATTCAGCTGGAGATAGGCGAAGACAATGACGAATCAATGCGACAAGGCCCTAATTGTCAATGGGAGTCAATCCAAAAGCTTCACACATAAGCCTGTGTTCCCCCAATGGATCAACAGCCCCTCAATGCATCACTTCTCAGATAAAACGGCAATGGAGTCCAATTTGCCAATGGCTGGACAATACCTGTCTAGTGTCCACTGCCCATCTGGTATATTAGCGGCAGATTTAATAATCCACAATTGGCCGTTTTCTGGCACCAACAGGAATGAGATGATTGAAGAATATTCTGATGGCGGTCAGTCCACTTATCAATCGGTGAATTCCCGCCATTTGATATTTAATCTGTACCAATGTTTCAATGGAACTTACCCGTTTGTCGCTCTTTCCGCCCCTGTCTTTGTGTTGTCTCGCTCAAACTGAAACTGAACAAGGACAAGAAGTATTAATGAAGTGTTAGGTCATCCAAATCCTGGCACAGGTCCCAGAAATAGCTGAGAAAATAATTAATTGTACAGCAATTTTAGATTCATCTTCAAATATCGAACAGAATGTCAACATGAAACATTGAAGTCAGAGTCGGGTTTGAACTGGACTTCACACAATACTAAACACAAAGAGAGTGTCCGTGATGTAGTTTGCAAATGTCTCAGTCACTTACTTTTCATTTTGGCTTTTGTTGTCCCATTTTCCTGAAAGAAGGAACTATAATTAGCAAAATAAAATCAGGAGAAGATAATAACATTGGATACGCAATCATGGCAATGTCCCTCATGAACCGGATTCCTCACCTGATCTGCTGCCTTTACAAATCAAAATGGGAAGTAGAATCAACAAGAGAACCAGAACCGCCAGGACAGCGATGAAGGCGGGAAGGGCCCGACTGCACCATCCTGCAGAGAGAACACAATTAAAATCTGCTTCTCTGTCTCATCCTTATCTCCTGACATTCTCAGTTGGGAACGGAACTCAGTTAAAAAATCGGAACCTGAACCTTGGGAGCGAAGGGGGAAAGTAAACCCCGGGAAACTGATAGCAACACATGAAATGGAATCAAATAATTTTCAGTGCAGAAGGAGGCCATTCGGCCCTTCGAGTTTGCATCGGCCCTTGGAAAGAGCACCCTTCAGCCTATCCCTTTAACCCAGTTACCCCACCTAACCTTTTTGGACACGATGGACAATTTAGCATGGTCAATCCACCTAACCTGCACATCTTTGGACTGTTTGGAGGAAACCGGAGCACCCGGAGGAAACCCACGCAGGCAAATCGAGAGCATGCAGACTCCGTACAGGCAATGACCCACCTGGGAACCGAAACTGGGACCCTGGAGCTGTGAAGCAACAGTGTTAAACACTGTGCTACCGTGCCGCCCTTTGATTTCGCTCTGTTGAAGTGTTTTGAAAAAGTAACAATGTTAAAGGTGTTAGAAATATCTCCGAATAAGAAAATGGCTAGAGTATTCGAGTGCATAACGTTAGGCCATGGACATCAACTATCTGGCACGCCTGTCAGTGTTGTTCCACACTCACAGTGCATCAGTTTGTATGATGCAAACAGCACCTGATGTCATATTGGAAAAACTGAGCCATTGAATGATGCTGCCCTTTGTCCTCGTGTCAACTCTGAAAGTTCTCTCCAAATTGGGTCAATCTCCCTCAGCGTTCCCTCATAGACCTGTACATTGCTCCCCATTAAACATTTCTGCAGATCCCCTTTTGAAAGTAACTAGTAAATATGGTTTTGCTGCGTGTTCCAGATTTCATGAACTTTCAGTGTAAATCACACTCTCCAAAGATCCGCAGTTTTTGCTGATTATCTCCAATCTGTGTCCCCTTGATTGCTCACCTCCTGCCATTGTACACTGTTCCTATTAGTTGCTCCATCGAAACGTTCTGGTTTTGATCGCCGCCTCGATCATTTCTCTTCTTAACCTTCTCTTCCGTAAGGACAGGAGTCCAAGTTTCTCCAGTCTCTCCACATTAACTGAAGTGGCCAGTTCCCAACAAATCTCCCCGGCTCTCTCTGTAGACTTGTGACTTCCACCCCTAAAAAGCTGTGTGCAGCTGATCACAATACTGCGAACGTGACCAGCCAATGCTTTCTGGCGCATCAACACATCGCCCTTGCTTTTAGACTCGATTCCTCAATTTAAAAATTCAATGATTACGGATGTCTTCCAGCATTGATTTATCTTCCCATTTCCATCTCCAAACATTACTCAATCAGAGAATAATTGCAGCACAGAAGGAGGCCATTCAGCCCACCAACTCTCTGCTATCTCTCGTCAGCAACAACCCGCTTTATTCCGCTCGTCTGCAATTCCTCTTCCCCCTGCCCATTCTTCCATTTCTCACCATTCTCCAATTCCCTTTCGAACGCCACGATTGAACTGCTTCAACCACACTCTCAGGCAGTGTGTTCCAATGATGAACATTCGGTGTACAGAAGGGTTCTCCAACATGTTGCAGTTCATTCCTTTCCCAATCACAGCACATTTGTAGCGCCTGGCCCTCCATCCTTCGGTCACGGGGTACTGATTTTCACTCTGTACTCAGCCCATATCCCTCCTGATCTGTAAACGCCACTATCAAATATCTGCTCAAACTTCTCTTCTCCGCTGAGAGCAGCATCAATGTCTATCGGTAATGCACGGGAATTAATTTTCACGCCATTGATACCATTATCTTGAATCTTTTCTGCACTGTCTCTAACACATTCTCCAGACAGTCTGGTGCCCAGATAGGACTAATACTTCAGTTGATGCTGAACCAGAGTTTTGTTAATGTTCATCACAGCTCCCTTCTTGTTCTACTTTCTGCCCTATTGCTAATGTCAAGGCCTTTGCATGCATTAGTAATCGCACTGCCTATGTCAATGGTTTGTGACAATAAAGCTCCGATTGCCTGCCAAGTAAAACCTGTGCGATACACTTGGGATAATTTCTGAAAATGACATTTCTGTGAAGTGCTAGACCCAGAGATTAATGTTCCTAAAGATTGTAGGTCTCAGGAAGCAGGATTCAACCAATAAAACAGATGTTCACGGATGATGGGTTCTGGAAAATGAGATTCAGAGAAAATAAATGAATGTCCCATAAAACAAGTCATTTTTAGACAACAATTTCCACTTTTGTCTGGTTTCTGTTTGTAAAGCCCATCCAGCATAGAACTGACCACAAGTCCATTCCAAAGTCTACTCCGTAAACAGGATGGTTGAAGCAGATTCAATAACTTCGAAAAGGGAATCCAGATTCTAGTTTATGGCAAAATGTGACAGAGCTATCGGGATAAAGATTGGAGAGCCTTTGCTTTTATTTAACAGGCTTCAGAGTCTTATCTTCCAGCTAATCATTCTTATTGATTATAACTTGAATTCAAACCATCATTGTGAAGATCGCCAACTCACCTGTCCTTGTCTCTGCTGATTTGGGGAACGACACGCTCGTTGTCCATTTTTTGATTGGAGACCCCAGTTGAACAATACAAGTACAGACAGCGCCAGTAGTCCAGATTTCCATCGACACCATGATATGACTGGTGATGCTGTAGGTCCCGTCCTCCGCCATTGTACCGGGATCGCTCGATCCTTCGGTTGCCAGGCCGGAAATATTCCAGAAAATAGCAATCCGGTTAGAAGAAAGTCCACTGACCAAACACACCAAAGGGACGGTTTCACTCGAATTCGCCTCACCCTGTGGCACAAATATCAGCACCGCCGTCTTGTTGGTGGAACTGTCTGGACACAGATTGAGACATATTCAGCGATTGATTCACACAAAATGATAATACTGTGCATGATCAGAATTCATTTCAATTGTTCTCTTACCTCCAACCAATAATGTAGCTGCTTTCTGGAGCGGTGCATAGTTAGCTATACGAGCACAGTAGTAGGAACCCGAGTCATTCGCCTGAACATTGTGGATTTCCAGAATCAGTACTTTTTTGCTGTTGCCTTTTTTAGAAATGAACTTACAATTCGCCCCGTTACAGGATGAAATGTCGATTGGTATCGGGGCTTCACCCACTCCTTGTTTATACCAGCCATAGCTAGAGACCAATTCCACTTCGTAAATGTAATGACAGGTTAATTCCACCATCTTCCCGACTTCAGCGGTCATTGGGAAGGGGATGTGAGACAGAGTGGACTCGAAGTCTGTAACCAGAGAGATTATTGTCACGTTATCAGTGATTATTGACAGATTGGACACATCCGCTTTGAAACGCTTCAGCTATAATTAAAGAACAATCACTTTGTAGTTTTACAGAGTTTTTGGTGAGATTTATTCTTCAATTCATTTCTGTTTCGGTGTATAGGAGGAAGCAGTAAACACATTGACACTATCTGGTGAAATCCCTTCACCTGATCACTGGATCATATTTTTGTCTCAGGAAACAATCATTCTCGCATTTTACTGAACGAAGGTAATTCCGGTTAAATTTCCCACCGCCGTTTACTCACCGTAACTCCGCAGCACCAGGAAAATGAGTATCAGGGGGAAATGTTCCTTTGCCATCTTGAGCCGGAGCCTGCTGCGCGTTTTCGCTCTCACTCGCTTGTTACTGTGGCCGGAGTGACCGCGGACTGACCCGAGCTCAGGGCCAGATCCGCTGGAAACGCTGACGATCTGTGCTCCGGAAAGTATGACACCTTTCTGTGAGCAGTGTCTTGGTGAATGTGACGTTCATTTGCGCTGCCGTCACCGCCTGGGTGTCACAGCTGACAAGGAACAGAAGAGCTCACAACAATCTGATTGGCTGTAGTTCAGAGGGCGGGGCGGAATAATAACTGCAATTATATGCTGAATATAGCAGTTGATAATTCACTCAAGTTGATCCATCCCAGATTGTCATTGGGATGATGTTGCTGATCCAACTTATAAGACATCTACCAATCCGCCCCTCAGCCTTGGCTTCGCCAGTTAACCAGCCTGTTCGCTATTTCTAGTTATTTATTGTCATTTGTTATTTATTATTTCGGCCCAGCTCTCGTTCTTGTAAATCGTGTTTGCTCCATTGCCAATATCCTTTTTGTAATTTGCGGGGGGAGGGGGGGGCGGCAGAAATTTGCAATTAGTACAGGTTTTCCAAACAAGGACCCATATATAAAAACAATTCAACAGAATTAGAATCATTTTCCTCTGTAGCCTTCTATGTGTTTTTCTCGTGAATATCACCAACAAAATCATGGAAATGGGCGTTGCTTTGGAATTCTTCACAGGTCGAATAAACCAATCTTTTGAGTAGCAACAGGGACAGACCAAAATCCTGGGCCTATCTTTAACTGGGTTGGATTTCGATTCTGAGCCGCATTCACCCTCGCACATTCTGCTGTTGAGTGAGTGGCTTCTCTTTAAAATAAAATTTCGAGCAGAAACGACTTGCATTCCGTCTTCCCAAAGGGTTAAGTTAAAAGCATTTCCCCTCTGGGTAAAATAGTAGACAACATTATTAAACGGTGAACAGGGAAGTTACTCGAGTAAATTTAGCCTGCATGCCATCTGTTCGTAAAGCCGCGAATAAAGGTTTGTGGTGATCGACATTCCCAATGCAATGCCCCACATTTTCCGAAAGATAGGCCTCAGGAAATATGTGGAAATCATTATCAGTGGAAATGCAGCACATGCCGGGCAGAGAACATGTCTGAGAAGCTGCAATATGGAAATACATTAGTGGAGAAAAATTAAGAGTGAAAGTTGTACCATGTATTTCTTTCTAAATACAAAGATTTGCATTTATCTTCTGATGAAAGCAAGAGGTCACCAATTTATATTCGTTCGTTCATAGGATGTGATCATCGCTGGTCAGGGCGGAATTAATTGTCCATCCCTAACTGTCTCTACATTCTGAGAGCAATAGATAGGGTGGAAACTCAGAGTCTTTCTCCAAGGGTGGACTTGTCAATGACAAGGGGCCACAGGTTCAAGGTGAGAGGAGTTTTGTTTAATGGCGATGTGCGGAGTAGGTTTATCATGTTGAGCGGTGGGTGCCTGTAACTCGCGGCGAGAGGATGTGGTGAAATCAGGCACCTTAACACCATTTAAGAGACATCTGGATGGATAGATGAAGAAGGGGAAATAGAGGGATACGAGTAAGGGCAGCAGTTTTTTTAGTTAGGGCATCATGGTCAGAACCGTGGAGGGCCGATGGGCCTGCTCCGATTATGTATTTTTCATTGTTCTTTTATAAGGGGATGAGGGGCAGGTTTGTTCACCTCTGTAGTCCATGGCGTGTCGGCACACCAACCTTTGGCTTGTTTCTCCAGGCGCTTGATCCAGGAACAGTAAAGGAATGGCGATAAAGTCCCAAGCCAGTGTGCGGTTAGAAAGACAATTGGTGTCTTGTTCCCATCTCCCTTCCTGTGTTGCCCTGTTCTCTGTGTCGATATTACACAGTGCGATCCCAGCGAGACGCTGATGAAGGCATTGTGCAATTGTGAATAAAATTGGGAATCAGTTAATTTTATTGAAATCCCGGTAAGGGCAGAGAAATAGGGAATCGGTATAACATTAATAAACACACTGTTACTGAGCATGATTGTACACCAGCCTGTTCTCTGTTTAGTTGAATCCACTCTTGGCGGTAACCCCGCATTCTGTCAGCAGTTTAACATTGACTACCAGCGTGTGACCTTTGAAGGCAGTTCTGTGGGTGAAGCGCCTCAACTGTGAAAACAGGAAAACCACAGAGCGCTTTTGGCTCGAACATATTTTCCATCTCAAGCAGAGAGTGGTCACAATCTCGGGCACTGATATCTAGACTTCAACGCGCTTTAGGCAGCCCCACATGGGCTGTGGGCGAGGTATTTTTAACGCTCAAAGCAAACAGCTGCAGTCACCACCAATGCGCCTCGTTGCTGCCAGACCCGCTCTCTGCTGCAAATTCTACTCCCCCGCTCCTTCGCCATGCAAGGTCAAGCATTTCTGCAGAAAAGGTCAAACTCTGAGTACAGCTAATTTCGTAACTCATGCTGCCAGTGATTCCTGCCACCAGACAACAACAGGAATGCATTTCGCTCTTGTCTCCCACCTTCCATTCCTCACCATTCTGCTGAAGATTCCGTGACCTGGGTTCCTGAGGAGTCTTGCAGAGAATTTTCAGCACGGATTTTCCTGCTTTGAGTTCAGAATTGGGTCATGTTTCCTCTGAGATATTCCCATGAAGAATCATTTGACCCAGCAGCAGTTACTAATTGTTTTCTCTCTGTCAGGATTGTACATTTTCATCCATTGCCGGAACTGCCTGGATGATCCGGCCTAGAATATTCATCCTCAATTGGATTTGGAATTCATATTGTGGCTGATCGGGTGAATATTGATGATTAACACCGATATTTTACTGAACGTATGTTTAATGTCCATTTTTTAAAGTACTAATTGCGTTTATTATTTGAGAAAAGCGATTTGACAGACCCCACAGTGACAAGCCAGTAAGTGAAGTGTTTTTAAAGCTCATCACTGACATCAGTCTGTAAATAGTCCAACTCGGGAAGGGGCCATACTGGACCTGGTATTGGGGAATGATCCCGGCCAGGTCCTTGAAGTTTCAGTCGGTGATTACTTTGGGAATAGCGATCACAATTCCATAAGTTTTAGAATACTCCTGGACAAAGACGAGAGTGATCCTGAAGGAAGAGTGCTAAATGGGGGAAAGGCCAAGTATAACCAAATTCGGCAGGAGCTAGGGAATGTAGACTGGGAGCAGCTGTTTAAGGGTAAATCCACACTTGAAATTTGGGATTCTTTTAAGGAAAGGTTGATCAGAGTGCAAGACAGAAATGCCCCTGTGAAAATGAGGGATAGAAATGGCAAGATTAGGGAACCATGGATGACGGGTGGAATTGTGAGACTAGCTAAGATGAAAAAGGAAGCAGACAAACGATCTAGTCAATTTAAAACTGATCAGGTTTTGGAGGAATATCGGGAAAGTCGGATAAATCACAAACGCGTAATAGGGGTCATGGAATATATTTGGCTGACAGTGTTAAGGAAAATCCCAAAGCCTTTTATTCGTATATAAGGAGCAAGAGGGTAACTAGGGAAAAATTGGCCGACACAAAGACAAAAGAGGGAATTTATGCGTGGAGTCAGAGGAAATGGGTGAGATTCTTAATGAGTACTTTGCATCGGTATTCATCAAGGAGAGGAACATGACGGGTGTTGAGGTTAGGGGTGGATGTCGGCATAAGGAAGGGGGAAGTTTTGGGTATTCTAAAAGGCATTAAGGTGGACAAGTCCCCATGTCCGGATGGGATCTATCCCAGGTTGCTGAGGGAATCGAGGGACGAAATAGCTGGCGCCTTAATAGATAACTTTGCAGCATCCTTGAGCACGGGTGAGGTCCCGGAGGACTGGTGAATTGCTAAAGTTGTCCCTTTGTTTAAGAAAGGTAGCAGGGATAATCCAGGGAATTATAGACCTGTGAGCTTGACGTCAGTGGTAGGCAAACTGTTGGAGAGTATACTGAGGGATAGGATCTATTCACACTTGGAAGAAAATAGACGTATCAGTGATAGGCAGCTTAGTTTTGTGCAGGGAAGGTCATGTCTTTGAAACCTAATAGAATTATTTGAGGAAGTGACAAAGTTAATTGATGAGGGAAGGGCTGTCGTATACATGGACTTCAATAAGGCGTTTGATAAAGTTTCCCATGGCAGGTTGATGGAAAAAGTGAAGTCGCACGGAGTTCAGGGTGTACAAGCTAGATGGATAAAGAACTGGCTGGGCAACAGGAGACAGAGAGTAGTGGTGGAAGGGAGTTTCTCAAAATGGAGAAATATGACTAGTGGTGTTCCACAGGGATCCGTGCTCTGACCACTGTTGTTTGTGATATACATAAATGTTCTGGACGAAGGTACAGGTGGTCAGATTAGCAAGTTTGCAGATGATACTAAGATTGGTGCCGTTGCAGATAGCGAGGGGGACTGTCAATGAATACAGCAAAATATAGATAGTTTGGAGAGCTGGACAGAGAAATGGCAGATTGAGTTAAATCCAGGCAAATGCGAGGTGATGCATTTTGGAAGAACCAATTCGAGAGCCGACTATACGGTCAATGGAAGAGTCCTGGGGAAAATTGGTGTACAGAGAGAACTGGGAGTTCAGGTTCATTGTACCCTGAAGGTGGTAACGCAGGTCGATAGAGTGTTCAAGAAGGCAGACAGCATGCTTGCCTTCATCGGACGGGGTATTGAGTACAAGAGTCGGCAGGTCATGTTACAGTTGTATAAGACTTTCGTTAGACCACATTTGGAATACTGCGTGCAGTTCTGGTCGCCACATTACGAGAATGATGTGAATGCTTTAGAGAGGGTGCAGAGGAATTTCACCAGGATGTTGCCTGGCATGGAGGGTGCTAGCTATGAAGACAGGTTAGTATTGTTTTCGTTGGAAAGGCGGAGGTTCAGAGTGGACCTGATTGAGTTCTACAAAATTATGAGAGGTATGGACAGGGTGGATAGCAAGAAGCTTTTTCCAAGAGTGGGGGTGTCAATTACAAAGGGTCACGATTTCAAGGTGAGAGGGGGAAAGGTTAAGGGAGATGTGCGTGGAAAGTGTTTTACGTAGAGGGTGGTGGGTGCCTGGAACGCTTTGCCAGCGGAGGTGGTAGAGGCGGGCACGATAGCGTCATTTAAGATGTATCTAGATAGATATATGAACGGGAGGGGAACAAAGGGAAGTAGATCCTTGGAAAATAGGCGACAGTTTTAGATAGAGGATCTGGATCGGCGCAGGCTGGAAGGGCCGAAGGGCCTGTTCCTGTGCTGTAATTTTCATTGTTTTTTTGTACTTTGTGTTTCACTGTATTTATAACTGTTTCAGAAATCAGTTAATTCCCAAAACCATAACCATGGTATTGATGCTTTAAATTTCCCACGTTCCTTCATGTTTTATTCTGAGATGAATTAATAATTCCGATTGTCTTTACTTTACTAAGCAGAGACTAAATGACTATAGCAAATTGCAACACGAAGAGGCCATTCGGCCCCTCGAGCCTGCTCAGCTATACAAAAAGATCATAGCTGACCTGATTGTTGATTTTATCTCCATCCTCCTGTCTGCCTCCCTACAACCCTGTCCTCCATTGTTAATTCAAACCGCTCTAATTCAGCCTTGACTATATTCAATGACCCCCGCCACACTCCTCTGTGTGAATGGGCATTTCAAACACCAGTGAGCCTCTGAGAGTAGACATTGATCCTCGTCCCCCTCTTACTGCGGAAACTGTGTTCCCTCCTTCACTATTCCCTCACCAGAGGACGCATCTTTCCAACATTTACTGTGGTCATCGTTTCGGAATTCTATCTGTTTTAAGGACGAAAATACGAAGAAGGATCAGGAATGCGCTATTCCTCCTCGCGACTCTGCTTCACATTTTAACCAGACCATGTCTGATCTGATAGTAACCTCAGTTCAGCATACGGCCTGCTCCCGATCACCTCTCAACTCCCTGCTTACCAAGAACATACCAATCTCTGCCTTATAAAGTTTCAAAGATACTCCTTCAACCGCCATTGAAAGGATGGAAGTTATCAAGATTCACGACCCTCTCAGATTAAAGGCAAAATTATCCTAATTTTCCTTTTAAACGGACGACCCGTTATTTTTAAACAGTTACACCCAAATTCTACATTTTCCTACAAGAGAAAACATCTTCTCCATATCCACCTTTTCAATACCCTTCTGGATCTGATATATTTCAATAAAGTCGCCTCTTGCTCTTTAAACTCTAGCGGATATGATACATATAACCATTCCAACTTTCCCTCATGGGACAAATTCCGGGCATTATTCTGATGCATTTCTGTGAATGACTTCCAACGCATTTACATCCTTCCTTAACTAAAGTGACCAATGTTGTCCAGAGTATTCCAAATGTGGTATCGCTCGTACAACTGAAGTGTAAACTTCCTACTTTTTCATTGAATCCTCCTCTCAGTAAATGAAAACGTTCTGTTAGATTTCCCAATTACTTGCTCTGCCTTCACACTGTGATTCGTTCGCCAGGACACCCAGATGATTCGCACCTCAGAGATTTGCAATCTCTCATCATCTTGGTAATGTGTTCTTCTTTTCTTCCTGCTCCCAAACTGGATCAATTCACATTTTCCCCACATTATTCTCGAGCTAACAGATCGTTGCCCAACCCCTTAACTTCTCTCTATTTGTCGTTGCCTCCATTTGTCAACTTCACAACTTTCCTTCCGACATATCTTTGAGTTGTCAATAATTTTGGCAACCACCCTTCCAAACATTTCATCCGAGTCATTTGTATCAATTGCAAACAGTCGAGGTCCCAGAACAGTTCCCTTTGACAACCAAACCTTACATCTTGCCAACGTGTTCTGCTTCCTTTTATCCAACCAATTGTCTACACTTGCCAACATGTTACCCAAAAGCATCAGTTTTGTTATTTATTTAATTTCGGTAATACCGTGTGTTCTCACTTTACCAACTCTCTTCTCAAAGTATCTCACCAACCTTTTTATTCACAGCTCATGATACTTGTCCAAACAAAAACTCTAAGTCGGTTAAACTTGATTTCTCTTGCATAAAACATGTTGACTTTGAATGATTTCATTGAATTGATGTAACTGTCATTCTTCCCCGTCTTTAAGAATAACTTCGAATGATTTCCCCATATAAGATGTTAAGTCAACTGGCCTATATTTCGTACATTCTGTCTCACATCCTTGTTGAATTAAAGAGTCACGTTGCCTTTCTTCCAAGCAAGGTAATGCCCCCCGCCCCCCCCCCTTGAATGTACGGGGTTTGGGAAAATTAAAACCAATACTGCAATTCTCTCACTCGACACACATGTTATGACGGGAGTATACATCCCATCGGAATCGGGGCACTTGTCATCACGCATCTCAAAAGATTTCACCCGTGTCTCTTTGGTGATTGTAATTTTCCGAGGTACTTCTCTCCCACGGCTCGGTAGCACAGTGGTTATCACTGTTGCTTCGCAGCGCCAGGAACCCGATTTTGATCCAGGGCGTGGGTGACTGTCTGTGCGTTCCCTCCGTGTCTGCGTGGGTTTCCTCAGGGTGCACCGGTTTCCTCCCACAAGTCCCGAAAGACGTGCTTGTTAGGTGAATTGGACATTCCACCTGGGGAAAAAGTCTCTGACTGTCTACTCTATCTATTCCCCTGATCATCTTATAAACCTCTATCAAGTCGCCCCTCATCCTTCTCCGCTCTAATGAGAAAAGGCCTAGCACCCTCAACCTTTCCTCGTAAGACCTACTCTCCATTCCAGGCAACATCCTGGTAAATCTTCTTTGCACCTTTTCCAGAGCTTCCACATCCTTCCTAAAATGAGGCGACCAGAACTGTACACAGTACTCCAAATGTGGCCTTACCAAAGTTTTGTACAGCTGCATCATCACCTCACGGCTCTTAAATTCAATCCCTCTGTTAATGAACGCGAGCGCACCATAGGCCTTCTTCACAGCTCTATCCACTTGAGTGGCAACTTTCAAAGATGTATGAACATAGACCCCAAGGTCTCTCTGCTCCTCCACAATGCCAAGAACTCTACCGTTAACCCTGTATTCCGCATTCATATTTGTCCTTCCAAAATGGACAACCTCACACTTTTCAGGGTTAAACTCCATCTGCCACTTCTCAGCCCAGCTCTGCATCCTATCTATGTCTCTTTGCAACCGACAACAGCCCTCCTTACTATCCACAACTCCACCAATCTTCGTATCGTCTGCAAATTTACTGACCCACCCTTCAACTCCCTCATCCAAGTCATTAATGAAAATCACAAACAGCAGAGGACCCAGAACTGATCCCTGCGGTACACCACTGGTAACTGGGATCCAGGCTGAATATTTGCCATCCACCACCACTCTCTGACTTCTATCGGTTAGCCAGTTCGTTGATTGACTCCAAAAGATATTGCTCGTAATTGGAAAATATTGAAATATCTATTCCACTGGCATGGTATTAGGGGAGACCTTTTGACACAGAGTTAGATACAGTTAGTAGGTTCAGTTACTCGCGTTTCAATGTAGGAGCTATTCCTCGAGTTATATCATAGATCATAGAATTTACAGTGCAGAAGGTGGCCATTTTAAAAAATAGATTTAGAGTACCCAATTCTTTTTTTGTACCAATTATGGATCAATTTAGCCTGGAAAATCCAGCCAGTGCACATGATTGGGTGAGGGACGAGACCCACAAAGACGGAAGAATGTGCAAACTCCACATGGACAGTAAACCAGGGCCGTGATTGAACTCTGGTCCTGGAGCTGTGATAGATCAGTGCTATCCGCTGTGCACCCTACTTAAGGCCACACATCGAGCATACCCACGTAAACCTACCTAACCTTTTGAATACTTAGAGTAAAATTGGCATGGCCAATGCACCAAACCTGCACAGCTTTAGACAGTGGGACATAACTGCAGCACCCAGAGGAAACCACACTGACACTGGAGAAAGTGCAAACTCCACACAGAGAATCACCTGACGCCGGAAATGAACCCAGGTCCCTGGAGTTGTTAGGGATCAGTGCTAACCACTGTGCCAGCGTGCCGTGTGAAACAACATACTGTATTTTGAACTTAAAATTAATGCACAATGGACTGAAGTTTGTTGCATGAAAATGCTCCTGTTTAGCTGAATACTCACCGATCAGCGGCATACTTGAATCCACACCATGACGAGAATGAAGAGGTGAGGGAGGATTATCCTGACAGTTAAGTTAAAGACTCAAAATGCACAATGCTGACATGCGACTAATCATTTAGAAACGGCTTCGGGAGTCAAATCATTTTTACGCCATTTCGTCATGGGCAGCATGGCCCAGTTAAATATGGAAAGCAGGGAAACCCATACAACCCAGTGTTAGGGGCCATGGCTTAGAAACTCCAAAATGTATTCTGATGTTCACCTGACCTCCAGCCGTTATGTCGAATTGGGCTAGGATGAGCCTTCACTGCAGGTGTGATTCATCAGTCTTCCTGGACACTTCAGTCAAAACAAGGATTAGTCTAAGATTGTAGCGAATATTTACATATATTAAAACACAACAATATTATTTTTATCAATTACAACCGTAAAGACACCACACACGACAGCAATCTATGTATAGCACTTAATGATTTCCCCCTTAGCTGTTCCAATTCAATACCAAAATTCAATTAATCCAAAACCCCTTTACAAGGACGTAGGCCAGCACACTGTATTCTCACTAGACAGGACTGTTCTGATCCAGTTTAGCGAGCAGTTCAAACTCCTTCTGGAAAACAACTACAGCTTTCAAATTACCAATGCAGTTTGTCACACGCAATGTGGTTTTCACTGGAACAGCTTTTTAAACTGAAAACAGAGAAAACACGTGTTCTTCCTTCTGTAGCCCAAAGCAGTCAAACTCAAACGGAAACCCCTTCTCGCCTCACAGCCACAGCCCAATGTGCTGCGAGTCACATGATAAGAATCCTTTCTTAAATGGACACTCACATGACACTAGTCTCAGCAACATTCCACCTGAACCATGGCACAGAACCCCTTCTAGAAATTTATGAGGCATCATGTGAGGCCTACAGGGCAGAAGGAGGACATTTGTCTCAACGGGTCTGCACGGACCCTTCGAAAAATCACATACTCAATTCCCCGCCCTCCAAGGCCTCTTTTCCGTGACCTAATCTGCACATCCCTGGACACTACGAGGCAATCTCGCATGGCCAATCCACTTCATCCACACGTCTTTTGAGCACCAGGAGAATACCCACGCAGACACGGGTAGAACGTACAAAACAGCCCACAGACGGTCATCCCAGGCCGGAATTGAACCCGGGTCCCTGGCACCGTGATGCAGCAGTGTTAATTGGAGGGTGGCTAAAGTAACTCCTCGATTTAAAAATGGAGTTATAGAGAAAGTAGACAGTTAAAAAGAAATTATAAACAATAAGCCTGACGTCATTCGAGGGGAAAATGCTAGAATCCATTATGAAAAATGAAACATGAAAAATGAGGCCGGTACGGGAATTGAACCGTGCTGCTGGCCTGCTTTGGTCTGCTTTCAAATCCAGCTCTTTAGCCCTGTGCTAAACCAAATCAAAGATTTAATTGCAGAGCACTTTGAAAACAGTGGCCGGATCGTTGATAGTCAGCATGGATTCATGGAGGCGAAATCGAGCTTGACAAATCTATTGGAATTCTTCGAGGATGCAACTAATAGAATTGATGAATGGGGTCAATTGGATGTGGTATATTTGGACTTTCAGAAGGCTTTGTCAAAGTCCTGCATAAAAGATTAGTGTGTAAAATTAAAGCACGTTGGATTGGGGTTAGTATATTCAGATGCACAGAAAACTGGGTTGCAAACTGGACACAACAGTAGGAATTAACGGGCCTTTTTCCAAATGGCAGGCAGCGACTTGTGGTGTAACAGATGGGTCAGTGCTAGGACCCAGCTATTCACAATATATAGTAATGATTTTGACGATGGAACAAAACGTCATGCCATCAAATTTGCAGATGACAACAAGTTGGGTGGAAGTGTGAGCTGGGAGGTGGATGCGGAGATTCTTCATTTTGATTTGGACACGTTGAGTGAGTGGGCAAATGAATGACACATGCAGTATAATTTGGAGACTTGCGAGATTATGCACCTTGGTAGCAAAAACAAGAAGGCAGATTATTATCCGAATGGTGACAAACTAGGAGAGGGGAGCGAGTCATGAGACCTGGGTGTCCTCATGCACGTGTCACTGAAGATAAGCATGCAGGTGCAGCAAGCGGTAAAGAAGGCAAATGGTATGCTGGTCTTCATTGTGAGCGGATTCGAATACAGGAGCAGGGATGTCCTAGTGAAATTATACAGGGCCTTGGTGAGGCCACACCTGGAATATCAGTTTTGGTCTCCTTATCTGAGGAAGGTAGTTCTAGCTATACAGGGAGCTCAGCGAAGATCTACCAGACTGATTCCTGGCATGGTAAGTATAGCATAAGAGGAGAGATTGAATCGGATAGGACTGTGTTCTCTGGAGTTCAGAAGAAAGAGGAGGGGGATCTACATAGAACATAGAACGATACAGCGCAGTACAGGCCCTTCGGCCCACGATGTTGCACCGAAACAAACGCCATCTAACCTACACTATGCCATAATCATCCATATGCTTATCCAATAAACGTTTAAATGCCCTCAATGTTGGCGAGTTCATTACTGTTACAGGTAGGGCATTCCACGGCCTCACCACTCTTTGCGTAAAGAACCTACCTCTGACCTCTGTCCTATATCGATTACCCCTCAGTTTAAAGCTATGTCCCCTCGTGCCAGCCATTTCCATCCGCGGGAGAAGGCTCTCACTGTCCACCCTATCTAACCCCCTGATCATTTTGTATGCCTCTATTAAGTCTCCTCTTAACCTTCTTCTCTCCAACGAAAACAACCTCAAGTCCATCAGCCTTTCCTCATAAGATTTTCCCTCCATACCAGGCAACATCCTGTTAAATCCCCTCTGCACCCGCTCCAAAGCCTCCACGTCCTTCCTATAATGTGGTGACCAGATCTGTACGCAATACTCCAATGCGGCCGTACCAGAGTTTTGTACATCTGCAACATGACCTCCTGACTCCGGAACTCAATCCCTCTAACAATAAAGGACAACACTCCATCGGCCTTCTTCACAACCCTATCAACCTGGGTGGCAACTTTCAGGGATCTATGTACATGGACGCCTAGATGCCTCTGCTCATCCACACTTCCAAGAACCTTACCATTAGCCAAATATTCCGCATTCCTGTTATTCCTTCCAAAGTGAATCACCTCACACTTCTCTACATTAAACTCCATTTGCCACCTCTCAGCTCAGCTCTGCAGCTTATCTATGTCCCTCTGTAACCTGCTACATCCTTCCACACTGTCGACAACACCACCGACTTTAGTGTCGTCTGCAAATTTACTCACCCACCCTTCTGCGCCTTCCTCTAGGTCATTGATAAAAATGACAAATAGCAACGGCCCCAGAACAGATCCTTGTGGTACGCCACTTGCAACTGAACTCCATTCTGAACATTTCCCATCAACCACCACCCTCTGTCTTCTTTCAGCTAGCCAATTTCTGATCCACATCTCTAAATCTCCCTCAATCCCCAGCCTCCGTATTTTCTGCAATAGCCTAACGTGGGGAACCTGATCAAACGCTTTACTGAAATCCATATACACCACATCAACTGCTCTGCCCTCGTCTACCTGTTCAGTCACCTTCTCAAAAAACTCGATAAGATTTGTGAGGCATGACCTACCCTTCACAAAGCCATGCTGACTATCCCTGATCATATTATTCCTATCTAGATGATTATAAATCTTGTCTCTTATAATCCCCTCCAAGACTTTACCCACTACAGACGTGAGGCTTGCCGGTCTATAGTTGCCGGGGTTGTCTCTGCTCCCCTTTTTGAACAAAGGGACCACATTTGCTATCCTCCAGTCCTCTGGCACTATTCCTGTAGCCAATGATGACATAAAAATCAAAGCCAAAGGTCCAGCAATCTCTTCCCTGGCCTTCCAGAGAATCCTAGGATAAATCCCATCAGGCCCCGGTGACTTATCTATTTTCAGCCTGTCCAGAATTGCCAACACCTCTTCCCTACGTACCATCAATGCCATCTATTCTAATAGCCTGGGTCTCAGCATTCTCCTCCACGACATTATCTTTTTCCTGAGTGAATACTGACGAAAAATATACATTTAGTATCTCGCCTATCTCTTCAGACTCCACACACAACTTCCCATCTCTGTCCTTGACTGGTCCTACACTTACCCTAGTCATTCGCTTATTCCTGACATACCTATAGAAAGCTTTTGGGTTTTCCTTGATCCTACCTGCCAAATACTTCTCATGTCCCCTCCTTGCTCGTCTTAGCTCTCTCTTTAGATCCTTCCTCGCTACCTTGTAACTATCCCTCGCCCCAACTGAAACTTCACACCTCATCTTCACATAAGCCTCCTTCTTCCTCTTAACAAGAGATTCCACTTCTTTGGTAAACCACGGTTCCCTCGCTCGACGCCTTCCTCCCTGCCTGACCAGTACATACTTATCAAGAACACGCAGTAGCTGATCCTTGAACAAGCTCCACTTATCGAGTGTGCCCAACACTTGCAGCCTACTTCTCCACTTTATTCCCCCCCCCCCCCCAAGTCACGTCTAATGGCATCATAATTGCCCTTCCCCCAGCTATAACTCTTGCCCTGCGGTGTATACTTATCCCTTTCCAACATTAACGTAAACGTCACCAAATTGTGGTCACTGCCCCCAAAGTGCTCTTCTACCTCCAAATCCAACGTGGCCTCGCCTCTTGTTGGCCTGTCAACATATTGTGTCAGGAAACCCTCCTGCACACACTGTACAAAAAACGACCCATCTAATGTACTCGAACTATATCTTTCCCAGTCAATATTTGGAAAGTTAAAGTCTCCCATAATAACTACCCTGTTACTTTCGCTCTTATCCAGGATCATCCTCGCCATCCTTTCCTCTCCATCCCTCGAACTATTTGGAGGCCTATAGAAAACTCCCAACAGGGTGACCTCTCCTTTCCTGTTTCTAACCTCAGCCCATACTACCTCGGAAGATGAGTCCCCATCTAGCATCCTCTCCGCCACCATAATACTGCTCTTGACTAGCAGCGCCACACCTCATAGATCTCATAGAAACTAATTAAATTCTAACTTTGCTGGCTTGCCCCGGCGTTAGGCAAATTTTTACTCTTTTTATGATCACTTATTATTTTGTTCCAGAATAATCGAGCAGATGCAGGATAAATCGACGCGCAATTTCAATGTTTTATAATATTCGCATTTAGATTATATGAATATGTTTAAACTGTATATAAAGCTACAGCAAGATATATTTTGTAAACTTTAGTTTGGCGTCACAGAAAGTGAAATACATTTTTTTAGCATTTGTTTGTCATGACGATATTCATTCCATTAAAGGAATTTTAATGAATAGAATGGTTATGGAGTGCATTTAATGTTGAGCGATCATTCGGTAGAATGTATAATTCTCCACCTCAGATGTCCATGTCATTGGTAGTGGTTCTCTGAGGCCTTGCGTGGCTTCTGAGCCCGATCGTAGAGCCACATCTCCGACAGCACACCTAGCAGATGTTTTCAGAAGGTGCAATCGGTCTTTGGGTTCCAGATCGCGGCCATTCTTTTCTCAAGCTCTGTTTCGGAGCCTCCTCTTGCCGTCACGTTTCTTCGAAGAGTTGTGTCAGGATACTCACATCCTACGCACATGGGTGACCAAGCGGAGTTTGTTCCGGATGGTCATGCCTCGATACTGGTGCTCTTGACTCCTTTCAGTACAATAGTGTCAGCACACCTGTCCTCACAGCTGCTTCGGTGCAAAAGTAAATTTGGATTTTGCAATGTATTTTTAGTTGAGCAGTTTAAGCGTCTCCGGGATGTATTGTTGATCCTTATAAGCCTCAGTGATTACTACAAAGCTTGAGCAGAGGTAAATTTGCAAATTAATAAATTAATATGAACTATCTCTCTGACAGGAATTGCAGAATCCACTGCAGATTCCAAATCTGTAGTCCTGCTTCAAGTACGCTACGGCATCACACTTATAGCTTGGCTTCGTAAAATCCTTACCGTTCTGCTCAGGTTCAACATAGGTGCCGATTCGTGAGAGCAGAGTCAGACTTCATCTCTGCCTGGCGAGGAAGCAAAACAATTACACAACCTGAAGAGTGTGCATGCAAAGGACATGTTACGAAATTAAATCGGAGGGGATGTGGGCCTCTGCTTCAGCAAGGAAGCATTGAGACACCTTTGTGAAATGTTGACGAGAGACCTGAAGCTGAAATCCAACTGGTGTACCGTCTTCACAGTGAAAATGAAACACTCGCCACTGCTGATTTCTTTTCCTGGGTAATTTCAACATGTTACATGTAACATTTCACAGAGTGCTGCGATGATGTGCTCACCTGGTGATGAATGTAATTTAGCACAAAACTTCGGAGCATATTAGTCTTGACACATCCCCAGTGAAGATTAAGGAGAGGTCTACGAATTCTACAGTATTTCTGGAAGATATCGTGTCACCGGAAATTGAGTGTTTGGAGGAATGGCATATGGAGCCTGAAACTGGCATACTTCGCGGTGCACGTGTGCAAGCTGAGGCTCCAGGTCACACAAGTGCCTTTTGAGATCAGCTGGCAGCGGCTGCTTTCGGTCTTTGATCCAACAAACTTAGCATTCGATATGTCAAAAAAAAACTCCATCCTCATATCACTCCGTCGCTCCCCTCCTATTCGCCCTCCTTCCTCCCCCACCCCACCCGCTGACAAATGGAGAGATCCGTTGTATTGATGTGGAAAAATATATATTTTTGACTGTTGCATTTAAGTTAGAAAATATATCTTATTGCAATAATTTTTTGTAAGTTAAGGCAGATATTAAACTGCGTTGCTCAGCTGCTAAAGATAAACGTTATGTTAATTATTAACTCGTTTCAACATTTTTCACTTTAAAATTATTTTTGTTCATAAATACCTTTTATTAAACTTTACAAATGTCTGCAAATGTTTTATTCAAAAAATCAAAGCACTGAATTTAACTATCATGCAATTTAAGTCTGCTGACATGATTGAGGTAGAGAAAACTGAATAATTAATGATAAATAAAATGTTTTCAAAAATCAAATATCACAAGGACAGTAACAGCTAAAAGCTAAAAGCCATGGGGATCGGATTTGAACCATTTTATCTGGTCAAAACCAATTTGCAATGACGTGTTATGACGCACTTTGCAGGTCTGTAAGGAGACGGGGTTATTTACACTTTGTCCTGCTTCAAAAATCCTCATTGTTCGTTATCCGAGAAGATCTGCCTTCTCTCCTTCCAAACTAAATTTTCTGTTGCCACTATCTAAATTAAAATATGCAAATACCTTTAAGCTTGCAGCATATAAAGTTATGAAATAATACAGCGCAGATTTAAATAGTTGCACAGATGTCAAACAAATTCCAAAACCCATGTTCACACATAAATATTATAATAATCAACTTTAATTACAGAAATACGAAAATGAATTTAAAGCAGCATTGCTTGTGTAATGGAAAGAGCAAAAAACTGTTCAAAAAACTTCAAGATACCTTTAAAACATTTGCGAAATATGACCTGTTGTCTTCAAATCTACAGTTTAAATGTCCAACCTCAATGGACATTCCCGTTGCTTCTGCGTCACAATGGGGGCGTGGATTCCCGCTGACACTCGGAAGTTCCGGGCTAACATCCCTGCATCCAGTCGGTCCAGCGCTGATATAATGTTGTGCGTATCAATGCGGTATTCAGAAGCTGGTCTAATCAACCCAATCTTGCACATATGAAATTCTTGCCACTCCAGATTTCAGTTTAATTAACTTTCCTTTAGAGCCATCTATGGAAACGACATTGCTTCTTTGGGAAGGATACAAGACGGAACACAGCACTTCAGCTGTTGACTTACAAAGGCCCTGGACAACAGAATTAATGCATTATTTGTCCCTGTTGAAGTCAGATTTAGAATGAAGATTTTAGATTAAAGGTACCCTGTCTGAGATGCCTGTGTAAGAGCAATTTGTAGGAATTGATAGCTTATTAACAATGCTTGTGATTTTATAACCTAAGAATTACTAATATCAGTAAACACAGTCATACAATCAAAAGAAGTTACACAAAATGGCTGTTAGCTAAGTTAGCAATACTAAAGACACAAAATGGCCTTTAGCTGAATTAGTCACATTCCTGAACAACCATTAGCTGGGTTAAGTTGCAAATTGGAACAAATAACATCATTTAATTACGGCAGCAGAGTTAGTCAGGGAGACAAGAATGATTGATATGAAGGCATTGAATGGGAAACAGACATGGGAGATTCTAATGAGTACTTCACCCGCGAGTGATAACAGCTCCTTATGTATCCTCGCCAGCCCAAGGTTTCCAGGTGCAGGCAGGAAAGATAATTATAACATTAGTGTGACTTACTTCTTCATGAAGTCAGGGGCTGGTAAGGTACCAACACAATTTACGTAATGTCAAATGTATTTGGATATATAACTAATGTATGGAACTTATAACCAATATTATTGGACATGGTTTGCACTGAGTGCTGTATTTGGTGCATTTGAGTGCTATAGTGAGAGTTTGGTGACTGAGGGAGTATAAGGGTTCATTTTTATCTAAAGTCTAGACTTTCTTCTATTTAATTAATTAACTTAGAAGTTGCTGTTTTGATTAGAAGAAGGTGGATTATCAATCAGCTTCAAACAAAGGTTATACTTGTAGCTACTCGCAGCTGGAGCTTGTTAATTAGTTAATTGGATTAGGCCAGTTTTCAGAGGCTAGATTCACAGCATAAAAGTGACCCACTATAGTGCAGACTTTGTTTTCACTGAGTGCTGAATTTGGTGCATTTGAGTGCTATAGTGAGTGTTTGGTCACTGAGGAAGTTAGGCGAGGAGGGAGTAAGGTGGTCCTTTCGTTTTGTTTCCTACATTTTTGCAAAGAGCGAGAAGGGAGCCAGGGGTTTACAGAGAATGCAGCTGAGTGGGAGCAGAGTCGGAGGGCGGAGGTCCAGTTTGTCCACAGGGCAGTTATATTCTGTAACGTAAGATGGGATGGAGGCTAGGCCAGTTGCATGCTCCTCCTGTAGGATGTGGGTGGTGAGGGATACCACCGGTGTCCCCGCTGACGATAGCTGCGGGAAGTGCACCCAACTCCAGCTCCTCAGAGACCGTGTTAGGGAACTGGAGCTGGATGAACTTCGGATCATCCGGGAGGCAGAGGGGGTGATAGAGAGGAGTTACAGGGAGGTAACCACACACAAGTTACAGGACAAGAGTAGCTGGGTTACAGTCAGGGGAAAGAAAACAAACAGGCAAACAGTGCAGGGATCCCTCCATGCGGTTCCCCTTCAAAACAAGTGTACCGTTTTGGATGCTGTTTTTTTTTTTGGGGGGGGGGGGGGATGACCTACCGGGGGAAGGCCCTAGTGGCCAGTTCTCTGGCACTGAGTCTGGCTCTGGGGCTCAGAAAGGAAGGGGGGAGAGTAGAAAAGCAATAGTAGTCGGAGATTCAATGGTTAGGGGAATAGATAGGAGATTCTGTGGTCCACAGCGAGACTCCCGGAAGGTATGGTCCCTCCCGGGTGCCAGAGAGAGGGATGTCTCGGATCGTGTCTTCAGGATCCTTAAGGGGAGGGGGAGCAGCCAGAAGTCGTGGTGCACATTGGTACCAACGACGTAGGTAGGAAAAGTGGTGTGGAGGTAATAAATGAATTTACGGAATGAGGCTGGAAGTTAAAAGCCAGGACAGACAGAGTTGTCATCTCTGTTTTGTTGCCGGTGCCACGTGATAGTGAGGCTAGGAATAGAGAGAGAGTACAGTTGAACATGTGGCTGCAGGAATGGGTTAGGAGGGAGGGCTTCAGGTATTTGGATAATTGGAGCGCATTCTGGGGAAGGTGGGACCTGTACAAGCAGGACGGGTTGCATCTGAACCAGAGGGACACCAATATCCTGGGAGGGAGGTTTTCTAGTACTCTTCGGGGGGGGGGGGGGGGGTTTAATCTAATTTGGCAGGGGAATGGGAACCGGATTTGTAGTCCAGCAACTAAGGTAGCCGATATTCAGGACGCCAAAGCGTGTAATGGGGCAGTGGGGAAGGGAACACTGACAAAGGAGAGTACTTGCAGGCACGGAGATGGGTTGAAGTGTGGATACTTCAACGCAAGAAGCATCAGGAATAAGGTGGGTGAACCTAAGGCATGGATCGGTACTTGGGACTAGGATGTGGTGGCCATCACGGAAACTTTGATAGAAGAGGGGCAGAAATGGTTGTTGGAGGTCCCTGGTTATAGATGTTTCAAGAAGATTAGGGAGGGTGGTAAAAGAGGTTGGGGGGGGGGGCGGGGGGTGACAGTGTTAATTAGAGATAGCATAACAGCTGCAAAAAGGCAGTTCGAGGAGCATCTGCCTACTGAGGTAGTATGGGTTGAAGTCAGAAATAAGAAAGGAGCAGTTACCTTATTAGGAGGTTTCTATAGGCCCCCCAATAGTAGCAGAGATGTGGAGGAACAGATTGGGAAACAGATTTGGGAAAAACTGAAAAACAGATTAGTCACAGACTAGTAGTCATGGGTGACTTCAACTTCCCAAACATTGAGTGGAATGATAAAATAGTTTGGATGTGGTGGAGTTTGTGCAGTGTGTCCAGGAAACGTTACTAACACAGTATGTAGATTGTCCGAGCAGAGGGGAGGCCATATTGGATTTGGTACTTGGTAATGAACCAGGGCAAGTGATAGATTTGTTACTGGGGGAGCATTTTGGAGATAGTCACCACAATTCTGTGACTTTCACTTTAGTAATGGAGAGGGATAGGTGCATGCAACAGGGCAAGGTTTACAATTGGTGGAAGGGTAAATACGATGTTGTCAGACAAGAATTGAAGTGCATAAGTTGGGAACATAGGCTGTCAGGGAAGGACACAAGTGAAATGTGGAACTTGTTCAAGGAACAGGTACTACGTGTCCTTGATGTGTATGTCCCTGTCAGGCAGGCAAGAGATGGTCGCGTGAGGGAACCATGGTTGACAAGAGAGGTTGAATGTCTTGTTAAGAGGAAGACGGAGACTTATGTAAGGCTGAGGACACAAGGATCAGACAGCGCGCTGGAGGGATACAACATAGCCAGGAGGGAACTGAAGAAAGGGATTAGGAGAGCTAAGAGAGGGCATGAACAATCTTTGCCGGGTAGGATCAAGGAAAACTCCAAGGCCTTTTACACATATGTGAGAAACATGAGAATGAATAGAGCGAGGGTAGGTCCGATCAAGGTCAGTAGCGGGAGATTGTGTATTGAGTCTGAAGAGAGAGGAGATGTCTTGAACGAATACTTTTCTTCTGTATTTACAAATGAGAAGGGCCATATTGTTGGAGAGGACAGTGTGAAACAGACTGGTAAGCTCGAGGAAATACTTGTTAGGAAGGAAGATGTGTTGGGCATTTTGAAAAGCTTGAGGATAGACAAGTCCCCCGGGCCTGACAGGATATATCCAAGGGTTCTATGGGAAGCAAGAGATGAAATTGCAGAGCCGTTGGCAATGATCTTTTCTTCTTCACTGTCAACAGGGGTGGAACCAGGGGATTGGAGAGTGGCGAATGTCGTGCCCCTGTTCAAAAAAGAGAGTCGGGATAACCCTGGGAATTACAGGCCAGTTAGTCTTACTTCGGTGGTAGGCAATTTAATGGAAAGGGTACTGAAGGATAGGATTTCTGAGCATCTGGAAAGACACTGCTTGATTAGGAATAGTCAGCACGGATTTGTGAGGGGGTAGGACTTGCCTTACAAGTCTTATTGTATTCTTTGAGGAGGTGACCAAGCATGTGGATGAAGATAAAGCAGTGGATGTAGTGTACATGGGTTTTAGTAAGGCATTTGATAAGGTTCCCCATGGTAGGCTTATGCAGAAAGTAAGGAGGAATGGGATGGTGGGAAATTTGGCCAGTTGGATAACGAACTGGCTAACCGATCGAAGTTAGAGAGTGGTGGTGGATGGCAAATATTCAGCCTGGAGCCCAGTTACCAGTGGCGTACCGCAGGGATCATATTTGGGTCCTCTGCTGTTTGTGATCTCCATTAATGACTTGGATGAGGGAGTTGAAGGATGGGTCAGTAAATTTGCAGACGATACGAAGATTGGTGGAGTTGTGGATAGTGAGGAGGACTGTTGTCGGCTGCAAAGAGACATAGATAGGATGCAGAGCTGTACTGAGAAGTGGCAGATGGAGTTTAACCCTGAAAACTGTTGTCCATTTTCGAAGGACAAATATGCATGCGGAATACAGGGTTAACGGTAGAGTTCTTAGCAATGTGGAGGAGCAGAGAGATCTTGGCGTCTATGTTCATACATCTTTGAAAGTTGCCACTCAAATGGATAGAGCTGTGAAGAAGGCCTTATGGTGTGCTAGCGTTCATTAACAGAGGGGTTTAATTTAAGAGCCGTGAGATGATGATGCAGCTGTACAAAGCTTTGGTGAGGCCACATTTGGAGTACAGTGTACAGTCCTGGTCGCCTCATTTTAGGAAGGATGTGGAAGCTTTGGAAAAAGTGCAAAGGAGATTTACCAGGATGTTGCCTGAAATGGAGAGTAGGTCTTACCAGGAAAGGTTGAGGGTGCTATGCCTTTTCTCAATAGAACGGAGAAGGATGAGGGGCGACTTGATAGAGGTTTATAAGATGATCAGGGGAATAGATAGAGTAGACAGTCAGAGACTTTTTCCCCGGGTGGAACAAACCATTACAAGGGGACATAAATTTAAGGTGAATGGTGGAAGATATAGGGGGATGTCAGAGGTAGGTTCTTTACCCAGAGAGTAGTGGGGGCATGGAATGCACTGCCTGTGGAAGTAGTTGAGTCGGAAACATTAGGGACCTTTAAGCAGCTATTGGATAGGTACATGGATTACGGTAGAATGATATAGCGTAGATTAAGTTGTTCTTAAGGGTAGAACGGTAGCATTGTGGATCGCACAATTGCTTCACAGCTCCAGGGCCCCAGGTTCGATTCTGGCTTGGGTCACTGTCGGTGCGGAGTCTGCAGGTCCTCCCCGTGTGTGCATGGGTTTCCTCCGGGTGCTCCGGTTTCCTCCCACAGTCCAAAGATGTGCAGGTTAGGTGGATTGGCCGTAATAAATTGCCATTCGTGTCCAAAATTGCCTTTAGTGTTGGGTGGGGTTGCTGGGTTGTGGGTATAGGGTAGGGTGACCTTGGGTAGGGTGCTCTTTCCAGGAGCCGGTGCAGACTCGATGGGCCGGGTGGCCTCCTTCTGCACTGTAAATTCTATGATGATCTATGATTAATCTACGACAAAGGTTCGGCACAACATCGTGGGCCGAAGGGCCTGTTCTGTGCTGTATTTTTAATAAGAACATAAGAACATAAGATCTAGGAGCAGGAGTAGGCCATCTGGCCCCTCTAGCCTGCTCCGCCATTCAATGAGATCATGGCTGATCTTTTGTGGACTCAGCTCCACTTTCCGGCCCGAACACCATAACCCTTAATCCCTTTATTCTTCAAAAAACTATCTATCTTTATCTTAAAAACATTTAATGAAGGAGCCTCTACTGCTTCACTGGGCAAGGAATTCTATAGATTCACAACCCTTTGGGTGAAGAAGTTCCTCCTAAACTCAGTCCTAAATCTACTTCCCCTTATTTTGAGGCTATGCCCCCTAGTTCTGCTTTCACCCGCCAGTGGAAACAACCTGCCCGCATCTATCCTATCTATTCCCTTCATAATCTTATATGTTTCTATAAGATCCCCCCTCATCCTTCTAAATTCCAACGAGTACAGTCCCAGTCTACTCAACCTCTCCTCGTAATCCAACCCCTTCAACTCTGGGATTAACCTAGTGAATCTCCTCTGCACACCCTCCAGTGCCAGTACGTCCTTTCTCAAGTAAGGAGACCAAAACTGAACACAATACTCCAGGTGTGGCCTCACTAACACCTTATACAATTTCAGCATAACCTCCCTAGTCTTAAACTCCATCCCTCTAGCAATGAAGAACAACATTCCATTTGCCTTCTTAATCACCTGTTGCACCTGAAAACCAACTTTCTGCGACTCATGCACTAGCACACCCAGATCTCCCTGCACAGCAGCATGTTTTAATTTTTTATCATTTACATAATAATGCCTTTTCCCGTTATTCTTACAAAATGGATAACCTCACATTTGTCAACATTGTATTCCATCTGCCAGACCCTTGCCCATTCACTTAGCCTGTCCAAATCCCTCTGCAGACTTCCAGTATCCTCTGCACTTTTTGCTTTACCACTTATCTTAGTGTCGTCTGCAAACTTGGACACATTGCCCTTGGTCCCCAACTCCAAATCATCTATGTAAATTGTGAACAGTTGTGGGCCCAACACTGATCCCTGAGGGACACCACTAGCTACTGATTGCCAACCAGAGAAACACCCATTAATCCCCACTCTTTGCTTTCTATTAATTAACCAATCCTCTATCCATGCTCCTACTTTCCCCTTAATGCCATGCATCTTTATCTTATGCAACAACCTTTTGTGTGGCACCTTGTCAAAGGCTTTCTGGAAATCCAGATATACCACATCCATTGGCTCCCCGTTATCTACCGCACTGTTAATGTCCTCAAAAAATTCCACGAAATTAGTTAGGCACGACCTGCCCTTTATGAACCCATGCTGCGTCTGTCCAATGGGACAATTTGCATCCAGATGCCTCGCTATTTCTCCCTTGATGATAGATTCCAGCATCTTCCCGACTACCGAAGTTAAGCTCACTGGCCTATAATTACCCACTTTCTGCCTACCTCCTTTTTTAAACAGTGGTGTCACGTTTGCTAATTTCCAATCCGCCGGGACCTCCCCAGAGTCTAGTGAATTTTGGTAAATTATCACTAGTGCATTTGCAATTTCCCTAGCCATCTCTTTTAGCACTCTGGGATGCATTCCATCAGGGCCAGGAGACTTGTCTACCTTTAGCCCCATTAGCTTGCCCATCACTACCTCTTTGGTGATATCAATCCTCTCAAGGTCCTCACCTGTCATAGCCTCATTTCCATCAGTCACTGGCATGTTATTTGTGTCTTCCACTGTGAAGACCGACCCAAAATACCTGTTCAGTTCCTCAGCCATTTCCTCATCTCCCATTATTAAATCTCCCTTCTCATCCTCTAAAGGACCAATATTTACCTTAGCCACTCTTTTTTGTTTTATGTATTTGTAGAAACTTTTACTGTCTGTTTTTATATTCTGAGAAAGTTTACTCTCATAATCTATCTTACCCTTCTTTATAGCTTTTTTAGTAGCTTTCTGTTGCCCCCTAAAGATTTCCCAGTCCTCTCGTCTCCCACTGATCTTTGCTACTTTGTATGTTTTTTCCTTCAATTTGATACTCTCCCTTATTTCCTGAGATATCCACGGTCGATTTTCCCTCTTTTTACCATCCTTCCTTTTTGTTGGTATAAACCTTTGCTGGGCACTGTGAAAAATCACTTGGAAGGTTCTCCACTGTTCCTCAATTGTTTCACCATAAAGTCTTTGCTCCCAGTCTACCTTAGCTAGTTCTTCTCTCATCCCATTGTAATATCCTTTGTTTAAGCACAAAACACTAGTTCTTGATTTTACCTTCTCACCCTCCATCTGTATTTTAAATTCCACCATATTGTGATCGCTCCTTCCGAGAGGATCCCTAACTATAAGATCCTGAATCAATCCTGTCTCATTACACAGGACCAGATCTAGGACCGCTTGTTCCCTCGTAGGTTCCATTACATACTGTTTGAGGAAACTATCGCAGATACATTCTATAAACTCCTCCTCAAGGCTGCCTTGACCGACCTGGTTAAACCAATCAACATGTAGATTAAAATCCCCCATGATAACTGCTGTACCATTTCTACATGCATCTGTTATTTCTTTGTTTATTGCCTGCCCCACCATAATGTTACTATTTGGTGGCCTATAGATTACTCCTATCAGTGACTTTTTCGCCTTACTATTCCTGATTTCCACCCAAATGGATTCAACCTTATCCTCCATAGCACCAATGTCATCCCTTACTGTTGCCCGGATGTCATCCTTAAATAACAGAGCTACACCACCTCCCTTACCATCCACTCTGTCCTTCCGAAAAGTTTGATACCCTCGGATATTTCACTCCCAGTCGTGACCATCCTTTAACCATGTTTCAGTAATGGCCACTAAATCATAGTTGTTCACGATGATTTGCGCCATCATTTACCTTATTCCGAATACTACGAGCATTCAGGTAAAGTACACTTATGTTGGCTTTTTTACCTCTGTTCTTAATCTTAACACCTCGATCAGTAACCTCTCCTAAGTTATATTTCCTCTTAACCTTTCTCCTAATTTTCCTTGTCGTCGAACCCACATCTTCCTGTAACAACCTGCCGCATCGCTTACCATTAATGTTTTCACTTCCCGTTTTATTTCTTTTAGTATTCCTGGTCCTATTCACTGAGCTTCCCTCAGTCACTGTACCTTGTACTGTCGCCCTTTTTGATTTTTGACTGTGGCTTCTCTGCCTTACATTTTCCCCCTTGCTGCCTTTTATTTCTGTCCCTGTTTTCCTACCTTCCAATTCCTGCATCGGTTCCCATCCCCCTGCCACATTAGTTTAAACTCTCCCCAACAGCTCTAGCAAACACCCCCCCTAGGACATCGGTTCCAGTCCTGCCCAGGTGCAGACCGTTCGGTTTGTACTGGTCCCACCTCCCCCAGAATCGGTTCCAATGTCCCAGGAATTTGAATCCCTACCTCTTGCACCATCTCTCGAGCCACGTATTCACCCTCTCTATCCTGACATTCCTACTTTCACCATCTCTCGAGCCACGTATTCATCCTCTCTGTCCTGACATTCCTACTCTGACTAGCTCGTGGCACTGGTAGCAATCCTGAGATTACTACCTTTGAGGTCCTACTTTTTAGTTTAACTCCTAGCTCCCTAAATTCAGCTTGTAGGACCTCGTCCCGTTTTTTACCTATATCGTTGGTGCCTATGTGCACCACGACAGCTGGCTGTTCACCCTCTCCCGCCCCCCCCCCCCAGAATGTCCTGCAGCCGCTCCGAGACATCCTTGACCCTTGCACCAGGGAGGTAACATACCATCCTGGAGTCTCGATTTCGTCTGCAGAACCGCCTGTCTATTCCCCTTACAATTGAGTCCCCTATCACTATAGCCCTGCCATTTTTCTTCCTGCCCAGCTGCGCAGCAGAGCCAGCCACGGTGCCATGAACCTGGCTGCTGCCGCCTTCCCCTGGTGAGCCATCTCCCTCAACAGTATCCAAAGCGGTATATCACTCAGCGCGGGAGCTGAGTGAGCCGGGACAGTGAAAACAGCGCGGGAGGTGAGTGAGCCGGGACAGAGAAAACAGCGCGGGAGGTGAGTGAGCCGGGACATTGAAAACAGCGTGGGAGGTGAGTGAGCTGGGACATTGAAAACAGCGCGGGAGGTGAGTGAGCCGGGACATTGAAAACAGCGCGGGAGGTGAGTGAGCCGGGACAGTGAAAACAGCGCGGGAGCTGAGTGAGCCACGACAGTCAAAACAGCGCGGGAGCTGAGTGAGCCGGGACATTGAAAACAGCGCGGGAGCTGAGTGAGCCGGGACAGTGAAAACAGCGCGGGAGGTGATAGAGCCCGAACATTGAAAACAGCGCGGCAGGTGAGTGAGCCGGGACTCAGAAAACAGCGCGGGAGCTGAGTGAGCCGGTACAGTGAAAACAGCGCGAGAGGTGAGTGAGCCGGGACAGTGAAAACAGCGCGGGAGGTAAGTGAGCCGGGACAGTGAAATCAGCGCGAGAGGACAGTGAGTCGGGAAATTGAAAACAGCGCAGGAGGTGAGTGAGCCGGGACTCTGAAAACAGCGCGGGAGCTGAGTGAGCCGGGACAGTGAAAACAACACGGGAGGTGAGTGACCCGGGACAGTGAAAACAGCGCGGGAGAAGAGAGTCGGGACAGTGAAACCAGCACGGTAGCTGAGTGAGCCTGGAGAGTGAAAACAGCACAAGAGCTGAGTGAGCCGGGTCACTGAAAACAGCGCGAAAGGAGAGTGAGCCGGGACATTGAAAACAACGGGAGAGGTGAGTGAGCCGGGACATTAAAACAGCGTGGGAGCTGAGTGAGCCGGGACAGTGAAAACAGCGCGGGAGCTGAGTGAGCCGGATCTGTGAAAACAGCGCGAGAGGAGAGTGAACCGGGACATTGAAAACAACGGGAGAGGTGAGTGAGACGGGACATTAAAACATCGCGGGTGGTGAGTGAGCCGGGACAGTGAAAACAGCGCGGGAGGTGAGTGAGCCGGGACAGTGAAAACAGCGCGAGAGATGAGTGAGCCGGGACACTGTAAACAGCGCGGGAGCTGAGTGAGCCGGGACAGTGAAAACAGCGCGGGAGGTGATTGAGCCGGGATATTGAAAACAGCGCGGGAGGTGAGTGAGCCAGGACATTGAATACAACGGAAGAGGTGAGTGAGCCGGGACATTGGAAACAGCGGGGGAGGTAAGTGAGCAGGGACAGTGAAAACAGCACGGGAGCTGAGTGAGCCGGGACAGTGAAAACAGCACGGGAGCTGAGTGAGCCGGGACAGTGAAAGCAGCGCGGGAGCTGAGTGAGCCGGGACATTGAAAACAGCGCGGGAGCTGAGTGAGTCGGGACAGTGAAAACAGCGCGAGAGGTGATTAGGCCGGGACAGTGAAAACAGCGGGGGAGGTGAGTGAGCCGGGACAGTGAAAACAGCGCACGAGGTGAGTGAGCCGGGACATTGGTAATAGCGTGGGAGCTGAGTGAGCCGGGACAGTGAAAACAGCGCGGGAGGTGAGTGTGCCGGGACAGTGAAAACAGCGCGGGAGGTGAGTGAGCCGGGACATTGAAAACAGCGCGGGAGCTGAGTGAGCCGCGACAGTCAAAACAGCGCGGAAGGAGAGTGAGCCTGGACACTGAAAACAGCGCGGGAGGTGAGTGAGCCGGGACAGTGAAAACAGCGCACGAGGTGAGTGAGCCGGGACATTGGTAATAGCGTGGGAGCTGAGTGAGCCGGGACAGTGAAAACAGCGCGGGAGGTGAGTGTGCCGGGACAGTGAAAACAGCGCGGGAGGTGAGTGAGCCGGGACATTGAAAACAGCGCGGGAGCTGAGTGAGCCGCGACAGTCAAAACAGCGCGGAAGGAGAGTGAGCCTGGACACTGAAAACAGCGCGGGAGGTGAGTGAGCCGGGACATTGAAAACAGCGCGGGAGTTGAGAGAGCCCGAACATTGAAAACAGCGCGGGAGGTGTGTGAGCCGGGACAGTGAAAACAGCGCGAGAGGAGAGTGAGCTGGGAAATTGAAAACAGCGCGGGAGCTGAGTGAGCCGGGACAGTGAAAACAGCGCGAGAGGTGAGTGGGCCGGGACATTGAAAACAGCGCGGGAGCTGAGTGAGCCGGGACAGTGAAAACAGCGCGAGAGGTGAGTGAGCCGGGACATTGAAAACAGCGCGGGAGCTGAGTGAGCCGGGACAGTGAAAACAGCGCGAGAGGTGAGTGGGCCGGGACAGTGAAAACAGCGCGAGAGGAGAGTGAGCTGGGAAATTGAAAACAGCGCGGGAGCTGAGTGAGTCGGGACAGTGAAAACAGCGCGGGAGATGAGTGAGCCGGGACAGTGAAAACATCGCGGGAGCTGAGTGAGCCGTGACAGTGAAAACAGCGCCGTAGCTGAGTGAGCCGGGATATTGAAAACAGCGCGGGAGCTGAGTGATCCGGCACAGTGAAAACAGCGCGGGAGGTGAGTGAGCAGGGACTATGAAAACAGAGCGGGAGGTGAGTGAGCCGGGACATTGAAAACAGCGTGGGAGCTGAGTGAGCTGGGACAGTGAATACAGCGCGTAACCTCCTATCGCAATAACGTTTGTACCCCTTAGGACTACCACTATATTCAAAGCAAGTATAATTTGAGTTAGGAGTATTAACAGCCAGGGATGGTCACACATCTTCCAGAAACTCTGAGGGAACGAAGACTCAAGATCAGTCAATCAGTTAAGCTTTACCACTAGTTAACTGAAAAAAATCCATGCTTTGAAAAAAATCACACAGAGGATCTACTTCAGAGTGACAGTTAGTGGCAGCGGTTATGGGACTGTTAGATGAGCTTACTTGAAAACTGCTACGAATAACATCATTTAATGACAGACAGCAGAGTTAGTCTGTGAGGCAGGAATGATTAATATCAAGACATTAAATGTGACATATATGGGTTTGTTTGAGGGGTGATCATTGAATCACGTGCACGGTGTACGTACGGAACATCTGGGAAGTTACATGCCCCAAAGGCCGTATTAAGTGCACCCTGCAGCCCCCATATCATTTCATTGTGGTCAGTTGGAGTTCTGTAAACATCTTCCATGACCAAAAGGGGGAAGTGTTGGAGGGCTTTTTGTGATACTGGACTATGATATAAATTATAGTTAACCCTGTAACTACATCGGTGCTCCTATATTACGTTTTGAATTGTTCTGATGCTACAAAAGGTACTCACTGGCTTAGATGCCTGTTTAGAAGAGGCAAGTTGTAGAAGTAGATAGTGTGTACACAATGCTGTTAATATGAGAAAAGACAAAATGGCTGTTAGCTATTTTTTAATATTAAAATCACAAAATGGCTGAACAAGCCACATTCCCTGTAAACTGTCTCATGAGATCCAAGCGTGGGTATGTATAGAGAGTGTCCCAACAGCCGCTGATAACAGCTTCACAGAACAAGACTTGCAATGTATCCTTGACAAGCTCAAGGTCTACGGCTGAAGACAGGACACATCATTATGTTTGTTTTGAATGACTTCTGTATGATGTTAGGGGCGGGTTACACAACGCCCACTTTAACCATATATGTGACCATTTGGATGCTTGGAAAATTGATTGACTGCATGTAATGAGGTGTGACGCGAATATAGTCGATTGATTGTATGTAAATGAGAAAACAACTAATTCTGCCCCTTTAATCTGTATAAATCTGTAGTGGGAAGATGTGCTCTCAATAGGCTGCGGAGTCTCAGGCCTTTCCACCCAGAATTTTGACATAATAAACTGCTTTTTTAACTTATACTCAAGCCTTCGTGTGAATAATTTCACCCCTAACAACTGTATTTAGTTGTATTTTTCCTCTGTATTCACAGTCACTCTCAATTTGGGTTTGTCTGAAATCTCTGTAATTATCATTCTGCTTCCCGATTCCATATCGGTGATGTAAATGGTGAAGGAGAGTGATCCCAGCGCCAATCCTTGTGGAACACCACTTCCCACTTTCCACCAATCAGACTAAATCCCTTTAACTCCTCTCTCTGTTTTCTGTGTGTCTCCATTCTGCTGCCTTAACTCCACTGGCTCTGACATTCCTAATCATAGAAGTTACAGTGCAGAAGGAGGCCATTCGGCCCATCGAGTCCGCACCGGCTCTTGGAAAGAGCACCTCCACCCTATCCCCGTAACCCAATAACCCAGTAACCCCACCTAACCTAAGGGCAATTTATCATGGCCAATCCACCTAACCTGCACATCTTTGGACTATAGGAGGAAACCGGAGCACCCGGAGGAAACCCACGCAGACACGGGGAGAACATGCAGACTCCGCACAGACAGTGACCCAAGCCGGAATCGAACCTGGGACCCTGGAGCTGTGAAGCAATTGTGCTATCCACAAGGCTACCGTGCTGCCCTTTTTACTCATGAGTCTGTTATGTCAGATCTTACTGACGGCCTTAAGAAAATCAAATTGTTTAACATCTATCATACTAATGGAATCTTTAATTTCCTCTAGTTATTGAAATCATTCAATTAAATCTGTCAGGACTGATGTTGATTTTTGTGCTGATTGTGTTACTAGATTTTTTACCTCACCATTTTAATTCCAGTTTTTCCGATTATTGACATTGTGATTGGGAGATTGTTTTCTGTAATTGTTTTATTATCTGTTTCAAGAATAACAGAAACCGTCTGCTAACTTTCAATCCTTTGGTAATATTCTGATGGTGATTTGTGAATAGGTGATAGTGTCGCTGCTGTTTCACACTGTCTGTTTAATGAATATTTATGGTTCAAATCCATCCGCCTCCAGTAATATCCCTCGACCTGGGCCCCACCCTCTGGCCTCCTATCTACTCTTCATCTTTTCATTGAGATCCGTCAGCATGACGTTGGCCGTCTCAATTCCTCCCCACCCCCTTACCCACTCTATCCTATCTCCCTCTGAACTTGCTCCACTCCTCTCTCTAATCTCCAGCCCCGACCTGGTGATCTGATCTGCTCACAAGGGTGTACCATTGTTCCCCGGTTACTGACCTCTACCTCACAGAGGCTGTGTCAATTCTCAGGCACATCCTGATATCTCTCCCTGGACCAGGACCCCACCACCAAACATCCTGATATTGTTTCCAGGACTTTCACTGTCCTCACCGACTCCCGCAACTCCCATTGCAAAGATACAGACAGTGCAACAACTGCCCCTTTACCTCCTCCCGTCTCATGATTCTCGGCAGCTACCTCTCCTTTCTGGGGAAGCAGTGTTTCACTTCTGTTTCTTTCAATTTGGTCAACTGTATTCGCTGCTCCCAATACCGTCTCCTCTACATTGGGGAGAGTAACCGCAGACTGGGTGACCACATCGCGGAACAACTTCACTCAGCCCACAAGCATGACCCCAGCCTTCCTGATGCGGTTATTTTAACTCAGCACCTTTCTCTCATGCCCACATGTCTGTCCTTGGCATAGGGCTGGTTTACACAGGGCTAAATCGCTGGCTTTGAAAGCAGACCAAGCCAGGCCAGCAGCACGGTTCAATTCCCGTACCAGCCTCCTCTAACAGGCGCCAGAATGCGGTGACGAGGGGATTTTGATAGTAACTTAATTTGAAGCCTACTTGTGACAATAAGCGGTTTTCATTTCATTGATGCAGGAATCCAGTGAAGCTACAACGCAAGCTGGAGGTGCTGCATCTCAGCTTCCAATTAGGCACGTTACAGTCAGCAGGACTAAACATTAAGTTGAACAACTTTAGACTGGGAACTTTTTCCTCCATCTTAGTGCCCTTCTTTTTGGAATGTCCGACCTTTTTATTTAAATGAAATCTGTCCGAATCTATAGAGAGTCTATTCCTGACAAGTGAACCCTGCGGAATATCCAATACGGGAGAGGGAATATTCCTGAGAAATAGATTGTCAGGGATTGTTTCCAAACTAGGAGAGGATAGTGAATAGTGTGATCTGGGGATGTTCACAACATTACCATGGCGTATTTCTGGGAGAGCAAGCCCTATAAATGACTGAATCTGGAAATCGAATGTTCTGGTGTCTCGCCAAGCTCTGTTCGTACCAAGATTATGATCTGGGAAGGTACTGCAACTTTGATCATGGAGTATTCCAATAATCCAGCTGTGCTGTCGAACTCCATCAGGAATCCAGTCCTAGGAACCATCCAATCCGGGGTGAGGTTACTTTGGAAGGATACATGGCGGCATAGGCTATCACCTGAATGGGGAGATCTTAGGAAATCAGACGCGCAAAGGGACTTGGGAGGCCTATTTCATGATTCTGTGAATGTTAACGGGCAAGTCCAGTCGGTAGTTAGGAAGGCAAATGCAATGTTGGACTTTATGTCAAGAGGGGTAGAATAGAAGACCAGGGATGTACTTCTATTGTGTCTCACGTAGTTTAGGTCCAAACTCCGGCAATTTACTCTCTGACTTTGAACTACCTAAAAGGTGCGCAATCACAAGGCTTGTTTGGCAGCATGTCCGATCTGCTTGAATGAACGGCAGCACCGGGAATAAGCTAATGACAGAATACACAGCTTGGTATGGACACATCCACTCTCTGCTCGCTGATCATTGCGGGTGTCCAGGACAGTGATTCTGTCATTTATTTATGAAAGGAAGGAGCTCTGAGGGATGTCCTTAGTAGGTGGAAATGGCTCCAATTTACTCTGCACGGGATAAACTTGCGATTCCTTCTTAAGTACAACTGCTTCCTTCTTAGGTACAACTTAAGTACAACTTAAGTACAATTCCTTCTTAGGTACAACTGTGATCGAACCGAAACTCCCCATCCCAAGAAGCTTCCCAGTCACCTCCCTCATTATTACACCAAAGGCTGAAATTGCCAGGATTGTCCCTGTGCTTGGTAATGAGTTTGAAATCCAATTCCTTTGCTACCACTGGAATGTGTACAGGCCGGGATACGGAGGGACACACGACTCGTTTATTGAACTATTTTTGTGTCATCGCTTTATAAGTACGAGTCCATGTGTCCACGTGTACTTATATGACCAAGATATTTCATACACCTTACTCTTTCTATCTTTATGTTTCTGAATTGTCAACCCTATCATTATTTACAATACACGTGACTGGCGGGAGATAGTGGGATGAGGATCGAATCTGAGTGCCCTCGGGCTGGCATGGATAACGTGGCCAAATGGCCTCCTTCTGTACCGTGACTTTTCTATGATTCTAAGAAGTTATTTTGACTTTCCAATGATGAAATTGAACACCAATTTCCATTTACCAGTTTCTCCCTCGATTCTACCTTGAACGTGTGACCACTCTTCAGAAATCGCGCCAATTGAATTCTCTTCAGATTTGTATAATGAATCCAAAGCACCACTTTTGTATATTCATGGCCTACATACGTGAAATGAAAATGGCTTATTGTCACGAGTAAGCTTCAATTAAATTACTGTGAAAAGCCCCTAGTCGCCACATTCCGCCGCCTGTTCGGGGAGGCTGGTACGTGAATGGAACCGTGCTGCTGGCCTGCTTTGTGTTGCTTTAAAAGCCAGCGATTGAGCACAGAGAGCTAAACCAGCCCCTCGTGTGACGTGTGACGCTGTGTATCTTAATGATCAACCGGCAGAGTTTGAAGTGTGTTTCAAGAGTCCGGGAAAATATGTAGACCAGAAGCTAAGCTTCACAGAGAACAGCGGCAGCATATTAAAAAATTGCTTTTAATTAGAAACTAAAAGTGTTTGAAATGAATCATAATGCTTCAGAGAAGGTATACAAAGGTCGAGTAGACAGTATTTTCACGGTCAACATGGCAGTTGGTATGGTTACCTTAGTGTGAGCAGCAAAGGTAAGCTCGCGAGAATTGTCAACACTTCAGGTAAAACCGTTGGTAGACAGCAGACGCAGCTCAAAAATTTGTTTCACAAAGTAGCTCAGAGGAAAGTTCAGACCATCACCGGTAGACCCTCTCACTCTTTGAGCCGATGCTTTATAATGTTGCGTGGGACAATCGGCTCCAGAGGTATTTTGTTCCCAGTACCATGAGCACTCAATAACATAATTATAATTTAACTTGCTGTTTTTCATATATATTTAGTGAAATGTGTTATACGTGTGTGGTGTGGATGCATGATTTATATTCGCAAAAGTATGAATAGTGGCATACAAGCAATATTTACTATTTTGAACTGTTTTTACTGCTAGACTGGATATGAAACCAAATACAATTGTACACTTTTGCATGGGAAATTAAACATTATTGTTATTATTCCTCGACTACATTCGCAATATCGCAAGGCTATTTCCAGAAAGCAACTGGCCATTCGTCCCCTCTGCTCCTGCCGCACTATCTAAATTCACATTAACAATTAGAATGCTGCTACGTGTTAATTTCAATCGCCAAGAGATTGGTTGGGAAATTTCTGGCAGATTGATATTGAAAGAGTTTCTTTATATGGGGAGATATCTTTGTTGTGACTCAGTGTAACAAAGTATCTGCTCATCCGGAGTAATCAGAATGGAGATATAAATTGGAATATCTAGACAGAACAAGACGAAAGTCCATCGAGATGGAATCCGGCCATCGCGCTAAGGTGCTACACTGAATTCCTAATAATTAGCTCAGAACTGGTCGTGAATAAACGAGGAAATCTATGACTTGTAGTGGGCATAGTTCCAAATTATTTCTAATCATACTCCACTCATCTTCCACCTTTGACATGTTGGTTTCAATCAATGTTCCCTGTGTAAAGGAAAGATGGAATCATGGGAAATTTTGTACATCACTCCCCACATCCGTCTGTGACTGTTAAGGGCCTGTTTAGGTCATCTGGCTCAACAGTGTGTTCACGATGTTAAACTTCCGTACCGGCTGAGGCTGTTCATGAAGGCCCCGCCTCCTGGCCCATTGCCGCTCGCATGAGGTGCTGCGATCCTCAGGTTACCTCACCACCAGTCAGCTCTTCCACTCACAGGGGAAAGCAGCCTCTGGTCACCTGGGGCTATTGTTACTTTGATCACTTTCCCCAATTCACATCTCAGCCCGTGAAACGCATCTGAATCCTGGACTGATATTTTCAGCTCAACAGAAATCGCAGATGACATTCAATTATTTGTCAATTATTGGGCGTATTGCAACATCGTTTAATGGTCGATTCATTTGTATATATTTACATATCGACATTTGAAATGAAATGTCGCTGGAACTATCCAATCATCAGAGAGTTCTCACTGTGACTAGACTTTGCTCTACAATTCTGCCATACCTTAGCGACATGGTTACAGCGGATTGTCACAAATGATTCTCAACACTTTATCCTCTACACTGAACAAAGGAGTCAGTGTTTGGCCCAATGCACGGGGAGGGTTTAGCTGCTTTATAGAAGTCTATGTTTAATTCCATTAAGTTTCGGGTTGTTCGGCATATCCTGTCTCCTCCAGGATTCATCAAGGAAAAGTCATCCAGGTTCTCATCTGCCACCTGCCTTCTTTTTTGATCTCTTTTCCAAAGCGGCCAAGTCCAGGGAGGTATAGAGAGGTCTGCCCTGAGACTGGGAAATATATGAAGCATTGACATTCAAAAATAGTTAACATAGATGTCAAATTATCCCGAAATGAAATCGACTTCTTTGAAAACCACTGTTGAATCTTCTTCCAGTGCCCTCTATATCTATCTGCGAGGGTGCTGCTTAATGTCTATTTGCAATAATTGTCTGGACAAATGATCTGTGATAGAGTCGTGAAATTGGAAAGCAAATTAAAGCAGACATCGTCAATGTATAACCAGGCAACTACGGCAATGTAACTTTTAATTTTATTCGATATATTTATTGTTAAATAGCGAATCTGATGATCTTGTTTCCCCATGTGTTATCTGTAGGATCCGGCAGATAAATCCATATCCAGACAGAAACACAGACACAATAAAGAGACTGACACCGAAGAATCGCAGAGAAGTGGGTGGGGGAGGGGGGGGGCACATCAAGAGGCCATTTAGACCATGCTGTCAGTGCCTAAATAAAATAACGTGTAACATAAAGCACGCTGGCCATTCTTATCACACTGCCCATCTCCCGATCCGTTGTTTTAAACATTCCAACACTATAAGTGAAGATCCAGGTGCCTTATTAAATGTTTCTGCCTCAACCTCCAAATCAGGTAGCAGAACCCACACTGATCTTATTTTGCGCATTTCACGGCTATGCAAGACCCTGGTCGTTTGACAGCAACTTTTCAAAATTCTCGTCAAAGCTTCCAATGAAGGTATTATGCAGCCCCTTCGAAATCAATAGTGTTCCAAGAACATCCATTTAATAACGGCGCAGCGAATGTATTTGATTTGGATGTTTGTTGAGGGAATTGATGTCAACACTGGACACCGAGAGCTTCCTGCTCCCCAGTCCCAACACAACCCCCTCGCTCCTCCACTCCTGCCCCCGCACAGGAATATGTTCTAAAGCGAAGAGTGTGATTTGAAACAAATGAATGTGTTCTAGAATGTGCTCTGCCAACCACGAGAAACATCTAGCGTGGGATGGGATGCACATTATTCAAAAAATCAGCAATTATCTTGGCAACATGACAACATATTCATTGAACTTACCCGTAACGCACCGTCATATAATCTCTGTGTCTGTGCTTGGTGGTGGTCGCCTAGGTATCAAATAATGTAATGTGAATTTAAATAGTATGTTCTTCCGGAGAATAGATATGTTGCTGGAGGTAGGCGAAGACAATGACAAATCAATGCGCCAATGGCCTCAACGCAATTGGCCCTAATTGTCAATGCGAGTCAATCCAAAAGCTTCACTCATAAGCCAGTGTTCCCCCAATAGATCAACGGCCCCTCAATGCACCACTTGTCAGATAAAGCGTCAATTGAGCCTAATTTGCCAATGGCTGGACAATCCCTGTCTAGTGTCCATTGCCCACCTGGTATATTACCGGCAGAATTAACAATCAATAATTGGTCGTTTTCTGGCACCAGGATAGCGGTGATTGAAGAATATTTTGATGGCGGGAAGTCCACTTATCAATCGGTGAATTCCCGCCATTTGATATGTAATCTGTGCCACTGTTTCAATGCAACTTACCTGTTTGTCGCTTTTTCCGCCCCTGTCTTTGTGTTGTCTCTCAAGCTCAAACTGAATAAGGGCAAGAAGTATTAATAAAATGTTAGGTCATCCAAATCCTGGCCCAGGTCACAAAAAAAGATGAAAAAAATAATTAATTGTACAGCAGTTTTAGATTCATCAGCAAATATCGAACCGAACGTCAACATGGAACATTGAAGTCAGAGTTGGGTTTGAACTGGACTTCACGCAATACTAAACACAAAAAGAGTGACCATGGTGTAGTTTGCAAATGTCTCAGTCACTTACTTTTCATTTTGGCTTTTGTTGTTCCATTTTCCTTAAAGAAGAAACTATAATGAGCAAAATAGAATCAAGAGAAGATAATAACATTGGATACGCAATCACGGCAATATCCCTCATGAACTGGATTCCTCACCTGATCTGCCGCCTTTACAAATCCAAATGGGAAATGTAATCAACAAGAGTACGAGAACCACCCGAACAGCGATGAAAGCGGGAAGGGCCCGACTGCACCATCCTGCAGAGAACACGCAATTAGAATCTGCTTCTCTGTCACATCCTTATCTCTGGGATTCTCTGCTGGGAAACGGAACTCAGATAAAAAGTCGGAACTTGAACCTTGGGAGTGAAAGGGGGAAAGTAAAGCCCGGGAAACGGATAGCAACACCTGAAATGGAATCATAGAATTTACAGTGCAGAAGGAGGCCATTCGGCCCATCTTGTTTGTATCGGCCCTCGGAAAGAGCAGCCTTCACCCCATCCCCATAACCCAGTAACCCCACATAATCGTTTTGGACACGATGGACAATTTAGCATGGCCAATCCACCTAACCTGCACATCTTTGGACTGTGGTAGGAAACCGGAGAACCCGGATGAAACCCACGCAGACAAGTCGAGAGCATGCAGACTCCGTACAGACAGTGACCCACCCGGGAACCGAAACTGGGACCCTTGAGCTGTGAAGCAACAGTGCTAACCACTGTGCTACCGTGCCGCCCTTTGATTTCGTTCTGTTGAAGTGTTTTGAAAAAGTAACTATGGTAATGGTGTTCGAAATATCTCCGAATAAGAAAATGGCTAGAGTATTCGAGTGCACAACGTTAGACCATGGATAAACACATGGATGATAATGGTATAGTGTAGGTGAGATGGCTTTTGTTTCGGTGAAACATCGTGGGCCGAAGGGCCTGTACTGCGCTGTATTGTTCTATGTTCTATGTTCTATGTTCTATATGAACTATCTGACAGGCCTGTCAGTGTTGTTCCACACTCACAGTGCATCAGTTTGTATGATGCAAACAGCACCTGATGTCATAGTGGAAAAACGGAGCCAGTGAATGATGCTGCCCTTTGTCCTCGTGTCAACTCTGAAAGTTCTCTCCAAATTGGGTCAATCTCCCTCAGCTTTCCCTCATAGACCTGTACATTGCTCCCCATTAAATATTTCTGCAGATCCCCTTCTGAAAGTAACTAGTAAATATGATTTTGCTGCGTGTTCCAGATTTCATGAACTTTCAGTGTAAATCACACTCTCCAAAGATCCACAGTTTTTGCTGATTATCTTCAATCTGTGTCCCCTTGATTGCTCACCTCCTGCCATTGTACACTGTTCCTATTAGTTGCTCCATCGAAACGTTCTGGTTTTGATCGCCGCCTCGATCATTTATCTTCTTAACCTTCTCTTCCGTAAGGACAGGAGTCCAAGTTTCTCCAGTCTCTCCACATTAACTGAAGTGGCCAGTTCCCAACAAATCTCCCCGGCTCTCTCGGTAGACTTGTGACTTCCACCCCTAAAAAGCTGTGTGCAGCTGATCACAATACTGTGAACGTGACCAGCCAATGCTTTCTGGCGCATCAACACATCGCCCTTGCTTTAGACTCGATTCCTCAATTTAAAAATTCAATGATTCGGATGTCTTCCAGCATTAATTTATCTTCCCATTTCCATCTCCAAACATTAATCAATCAGAGAATAATTGCAGCACAGAAGGAGGCCATTCCGCCCACCAACTCTCTGCTACCTCTCGACGGCAACAGCAGGCTTTATTCCACTCGCCTGCAATTCCTCTTCCCCCTGCCCATTCTTCCATTTCTCACCATTCTCCAATTCCCTTTCGAACGCCACGATTGAACTGCTTCAACCACACTCTCAGGCAGTGTGTTCCAATGATGAACATTCGGTTTACAGAAGGGTTCTCCACCATGTTGCAGTTCATTCCTTTCCCAACCACAGCACATTTGTACAGCCCTGCCCTCCATCCTTCGGTCACGGGGTACTGATTTTCACTCTGTACTCATCCCTGATCCCTCCTGATCTGTAAACGCCACTATCAAATATCTGCTCAAACTTCGCTTCTCCGAGGAGAACAGCATGAGTGCATATCGGTAATGCACGGGAATTAATTTTCCCGCCCTTGATACCATTGCCTTGACTATTTTCTGCACTGTCTCTAATACATTCTCCAGACAATCTGGTGCCCAGATAGGACGTAATACTTCAGTTGATGCTGAACCAGAGATTTGTTAATGTTCATCACAGCTCCCTTCTTGTTCTACTTTCTGCCCTATTGCTAATGTCAAGGCCTTTGCATGCATTAGTAACCGCCCTGCCCATGTCAATGGTTTGTGACAATAACGCTCCGATTCGCTGCCAAGTAAAACCTGTGCGATACACTTGGGATAATTTCTGAAAATGACATTTCTGTGAAGTGCTAGACCCAGAGATTAATGTTCGAAAAGATTGTCGGTCTCAGGAAGCAGCATTCAACCAATAAAACAGATGTTCACGGATGATGGGTTCTGGAAAATGAGACTCAGAGAAAATAAATTAATGTCTCATAAAACAACTCATTTTTAGACAACAATTTCCACTTTTGTCTGGTTTCTGTTTGTAAAGCCCATCCAGCATAGAACTGATCACAAGTCCATTCCAAAGTCTACTCCGTAAACAGGATGGTTGAAGCAGATTCAATAACTTCGAAAAGGGAAACCAGATTCTAGTTTAATGGGAAAATGTGACAGAGCTATCGGGATAAAGATGGGAGAGCCTTTGCTTTTATTTAACAGGCTTCAGAGTCTTATCTTCCAGCTAATCATTCTTATTGATTATAACTTGAATTCAAACCATCATTGTGAAGATCGCCAACTCACCTTTCCTTGTCTCTGCTGATTTGGGGAACGACACGCTCGTTGTCCATTTTTTGATTGGAGACCCCAGTTGAACAATACAAGTACAGACAGCGCCTCTAGTCTAGAGTTCCATCGACACCATGATCTGACTGGTGATGCTGTAGGTCCCGTCCTCCGCCATTGTACCGGGATCGCTCGATCCTTCGGTTACCAGGCCGGAAATATAATCCAGAAAATAGCAATCCGGTTAGAAGAAAGTCCACTGACCAAACACACCAAGGGGACGGTTTCACTCGAATTCTCCTCACCCTGTGGCACAAATATCAGCACCGCCGTCTTGTTGGTGGAACTGTCTGGACACAGATTGAGACATATTCAGCGATTGATTAACACAAAATGATAATACTGTGCATGATCAGAATTCATTTCAATTGTTCTCTTACCTCCAACCAATAATGTAGCTGCTTTCTGGAGCGGTGCATAGCTAGCTATACGAGCACAGTAGTAGGAACCCGAGTCATTCGCCTGAACATTGTGAATTTCCAGAATCAGTACTTTTTTGCTGTTGCCTTTTTTAGAAATGAACTTACAATTCGCCCCGTTACAGGATGAAATGTCGATTGGTATCGGGGCTTCACCCACTCCTTGTTTATACCAGCCATAGCTAGAGACTAGTTCCACTTCGTAAACGTAATGACAGGTTAATTCCACCATCTTCCCGACTTCAGCTGCCATTGGGAAAGGGATGTGAGACAGAGTGGACTCGAAGTCTGTAACCAGAGAGATTATTGTCACGTTATCAGTGATTATTGACAGATTGGACACATCCGCTTTGAAACGCTTCAGCTATAATTAAAGAACACTCTCTTTGTAGTTTTACAGAGTTTTTGGTGAGATTTATTCTTCAATTCATTTCTGTTTCGGTGTATAGTAGGAAGCAGTAAACACATTGACACTATCTGGTGAAATCCCTTCACCTGATCACTGGATCATATTTTTACCTCAGGAAACAATCATTCTCGCATTTTACTGAACGAAGGTAATTCCGGCTAAATTTCCCACCGCCGTTTACTCACCGTAACTCCGCAGCACCAGGAAAATGAGTATCAGGGGGAAATGTTCCTTTGCCATCTTGAGCCGGAGCCTGCTGCCCGTTTTCGCTCTCACTCGCTTGTTACTGTGGCCGGAGTGACTGCGGACTGACCCGAGCTCAGGGCCAGATCCGCTGGAAACGATGACGATCTGTGCTCCGGAAAGTATGACACCATTCTGTGAGCAGTGTCTTGGTGAATGTGACGTTCATTTTCGCTGCCATCACCGCCTGGGTGTCACAGCTGACAAGGAACAGAAGAGCTCACAACAATCTGATTGGCTGTAGTTCAGAGGGCGGGGCGGAATAATAACTGCAATTATATGCTGAATATAGCAGTTGGTAATTCAATCAAGTTGATCCATCCCAGATTGTCATTGGGATGATGTTGCTGATCCAACTTATAAGACATCGACCAATTCGCCCCTCAGCCTTGGCTTCGCCAGTTAACCAGCCTGTTCGCAAGTTCTAGTTATTTAGGTACGTCGGGAAGAGGTGTTGGCAATTCTGGACAGGCTGAAAATAGATAAGTCCCTGGGACCTGATGGGATTTATCCTAGGATTCTATGGGAGGCCAGGGAAGAGATTGCTGGACCGTTGGCTTTGATTTTTATGTCATCATTGGCTACAGGAATAGTGCCAGAGGACTGGAGGACAGCAAATGTGGTCCCTTTGTTCAAAAAGGGGAGCAGAGACAACCCCGGCAACTATAGACCGGTGAGCCTCACGTCTGTAGTGGGTAACGTCTTGGAGGGGATTATAAGGGACAAGATTTATAATCATCTAGATTGGTATAATATGATCAGGGATAGTCAGCATGGCTTTGTGAAGGGTAGGTCATGCCTCACAAACCTTATTGAGTTCTTTGAGAAGGTGACTGAACAGGTAGACGAGGGTAGAGCAGTTGATGTGGTATATATGGATTTCAGCAAAGCGTTTGATAAGGTTCCCCACGGTAGGCTATTGCAAAAAATACGGAGGCTGTGGATTGAGGGTGATTTAGAGATGTGGATCAGAAATTGGCTAGCTGAAAGAAGACAGAGGGTGGTGGTTGATGGGAAATGTTCAGAATGGAGTACAGTCACAAGTGGAGTACCACAAGGATCTGTTCTGGGGCCGTTGCTGTTTGTCATTTTTATCAATGACCTAGAGGAAGGCGCAGAAGGGTGGGTGAGTAATTTTGCAGACGATACTAAAGTCGGTGGTGGTGTCGATAGTGTGGAAGGATGTAGCAGGTTACAGAGGGATATAGATAAGCTGCAGAGCTGGGCTGAGAGGTGGCAAATGGAGTTTAATGTAGAGAAGTGTGAGGTGATTCACTTTGGAAGGAATGACAGGAATGCGGAATATTTGGCTAATGGTAAAGTTCTTGAAAGTGTGGCTGAGCAGAGGGATCTAGGTGTCCATGTACATAGATCCCTGAAAGTTGCCACCCAGGTTGATAGGGTTGTGAAGAAGGCCTATGGAGTGTTGGCCTTTATTGGTAGAGGGATTGAGTTCCGGAGTCGGGAGGTCATGTTGCAGCTGTACAGAACTCTGGTCCGGCCGCATTTGGAGTATTGTGTACAGTTCTGGTCACCGCATTATAGGAAGGACGTGGAGGCTTTGGAGCGGGTGCAGAGGAGATTTACCAGGATGTTGCCTGGTATGGAGGGAAAATCTTATGAGGAAAGGCTGACGGACTTGAGGTGGTTTTCGTTGGAGAGAAGAAGGTTAAGAGGAGACTTAATAGAGGCATACAAAATGATCAGGGGGTTGGATAGGGTGGACAGTGAGAGCCTTCTCCCTCGGATGGATATGGCTGGCACGAGGGGACATAACTTTAAACTGAGGGGTAATACATATAGGACAGAGGTCAGAGGTAGGTTCTTTACGCAAAGAGTAGTGAGGCCGTGGAATGCCCTACCTGCTACAGTAGTGAACTCGCCAACATTGAGGGCATTTAAAAGTTTATTGGATAAACATATGGATGATAATGGCATAGTGTAGGTTAGATGGCTTTTGTTTCGGTGCAACATCGTGGGCCGAAGAACGTGTACTGCGCTGTATTGTTCTATGTTCTATATGTTCTATGTTCTATTTATGACATTTCGGCCCAGCTCTCGTTCTTGTAAATCGTGTTTGCTCCATTGCCAATATTCTTTTTGTAATTTGCGGGGGGGGGGGGGGGGGGGGGCGGCAGAAATTTGCAATTGTTACAAGTTTCCAAACAAGGACCCATATATAAAAACAATTCAACAGAATTAGAATCATTTTCCTCTGTAGCCTTCTATGTGTTTTTCTCGTGAATATCACCAACAAAATCATGGAAATGGGCGTTGCTTTGGAATTCTTCACAGATCGAATAAACCAATCTTTTGAGTAGCAACAGGGACAGACCAAAATCCTGGGCCTATCTTTAACTGGGTTGGATTTCGATTCTGAGCCGCATTCACTCTCGCACATTCTGCTGTTGAGTGAGTGGCTTCTCTTTAAAATAAAATTTCGAGCAGAAACGACTTGCATTCCGTCTTCCCAAAGGGTTAAGTTAAAAGCATTTCCCCTCTGGGTAAAATAGTAGACAACATTATTAAACGGTGAACAGGGAAGATACTCGAGTAAATTTAGCCTGCATGCCATCTGTTCGTAAAGCCGCGAATAAAGGTTTGTGGTGATCGACATTCCCAATGCAATGCCCCACATTTTCCGAAAGATAGGCCTCAGGAAATATGTGGAAATCATTATCAGTGGAAATGCAGCACATGCCGGGCAGAGAACATGTCTGAGAAGCTGCAATATGGAAATACATTAGTGGAGAGAAATTAAGAGTGAAAGTTGTACCATGTATTTCTTTCTAAATACAAAGATTTGCATTTATCTTCTGATGAAAGCAAGAGGTCACCAATTTATATTCGTTCGTTCATAGGATGTGATCATCCCTGGTCAGGGCGGAATTAATTGTCCATCCCTAACTGTCTCTACATTCTGAGAGGAATAGATAGGGTGGAAACTCAGAGTCTTTCTCCAAGGGTGCACTTGTCAATGACAAGGGGCCACAGGTTCAAGCTGAGAGGAGTTTTGTTTAATGGCGATGTGCGGAGTAGGTTTATCATGCAGAGAGTGGTGGGTGCCTGGAACTCGCGGCGAGAGGATGTGGTGAAATCAGGCACATTAAGACCATTTAAGAGACATCTGGATGGATAGATGAAGAAGGGGAAATAGAGGGATACGAGCAAGGGCAGCAGTTTTTTTAGTTAGGGCATCATGGTCAGAACCGAAGGGCCTGCTCCGATTATGTATTTGTCATTGTTCTTTTATAAGGGGATGAGGGGCAGGTATGTTCACCTCTGTAGTCCATGGCGTGTCGGCACACCAACCTTTGGCTTGTTTCTCCAGGCGCTTAGAATCATAGAATCATAGAAGTTTACAGCATGGAAACAGGCCCTTCGGCCCAACCAGTCCATGCCGCCCAGTTTTTACCATTAAGCTAGTCCCAGTTGCCCGCACTTGGCCCATAACCCTCTATACCCATCTTACCCATGTAATCATCTAAATGCTTTTTGAAAGACACAATTGTACCCGCCTCTACTACTACCTCTGGCAGCCCATTCCAGACACTCACTACCCTCTGAGTGAAGAAATTGCCCTTCTAGGCCCTTCTGAATCTCTCCCCTCTCACCTTAAACCTATGCCCTCTAGTTTTAGACTCCCCTACCTTTGGGAAAAGATGTTGACTATCTACCTTATCTATGCCCCTCATTATTTTATAGACCTCTATAAGATCACCCCTAAGCCTCCTACGCTCCAGGGAAAAAAGTCCCAGTCTATCCAGCCTCTCCTTATAACTCAAACCATCAAGTCCCGGCAACATCCTAGTAAATCTTTTCTGCACTCTTTCCAGTTTAATAATATCCTTTCTATAATAGGGTGACCAGAACTGCACACAGTATTCCAAGTGTGGCCGTACCAATGTCTTGTACAACTTCAACAAGACGTCCCAACTCCTATATTCAATGTTCTGACCAATGAAACCAAGCATGCCGAATGCCTTCTTCACCATCCTGTCCACCTGCGACTCCACCTTCAAGGAGCTATGAACCTGTACTCCTAGATCTCTTTGTTCTATAACTCTCCCCAACGCCATACCATTAACTGAGTAGGTCCTGGCCTGATTCGATCTGCCAAAATGCATCACCTCACATTTATCTAAATTAAACTCCATCTGCCATTCGTCGGCCCACTGGCCTAATTGATCAAGATCCCGTTGCAATCCTAGATAACCTTCTTCACTATCCACTGTGCCACCAACCTTGGTGTCATCTGCAAACTTACTAACCATGCCTCCTAAATTCTCATCCAAATCATTAATATAAATCACAAATAACAGTGGACCCAGCACCGATCCCTGAGGCACACCACTGGTCACAGGCCTCCAGTTTGAAAAACAACCCTCTACAACCACCCTCTGCCTTCTGTCGTCCAGCCAATTTTGAATCCAATTGGCAACCTCACCCTGGATCCCGTGAGCTTTAACCTTCTGCAACAACCTACCATGCGGTACCTTGTCAAAGGCTTTGCTAAAGTCCATGTAGACAACGTCTACTGCACTGCCCTCATCTACCTTCTTGGTCACTCCCTCAAAAAACTCAATCAAATTTGTGAGACATGATTTTCCACGCACAAAGCCATGCTGACTGCCCCGAATCAGTCCTTGCCTCTCTAAATGCTTGTAGATCCTGTCTCTCAGAATACCTTCTAGCAACTTACCTACTACAGACGTTAGGCTCACCGGTCTGTAGTTCCCAGGCTTTTCCCTGCTGCCCTTCTTAAACAAGGGCACAACATTCGCCACTCTCCAATCTTCAGGCACCTCACCTGTGGCTGCCGATGATTCAAATATCTCGGTTAGGGGACCCGCAATTTCCTCCCTAGCCTCCCACTACATCCTGGGATACATTTCATCAGGTCCCGGGGATTTATCTACCTTGATGCGCTTCAAGACTTCCAGCAACTCCTCCTCTGTAATATGCACACTTCTCAAGACATCACTATTTATTTCCCTTAGTTTCCTAACATCCATGCCTTTCTCCACCGTGAATACCGATGAGAAATATTCATTCAGGATCTCACCCAACTCTTGTGGCTCTGCACATAGATGCTCTTGTTGATCCTTAAGAGGCCCTACTCTGTCCCAAGTTACTCTTTTCCCCTTTATGTATCTGTAGAATCTCTTTGGATTCTCCCTTGCATTATTTGCCAAAGCAATTTCATGTCCCCTTTTTGCCCTCCTGATTTCCCTCTTAACTCTACTTCGACAATCTCTATACTCTTCAAGGGATCTACTTGATCCCAGTTGCTTATGTACGTCATATGCCTCCTTCTTCTTTTTGACCAGAGTCTCAATATCTCGAGTCATCCAGGGTTCCCTACTTCTACCAGCCTTGCCCTTCACTCTAAAGTGAATGCGCTTACCCTGCACCCTGGTTAACACATTTTTAAAAGCCTCCCATTTACCAGCCGTCCCTTTGTCTGCCAATAGTCTCCCCCAATCTACCTCTGCAAGTTCCTGTCTGATACCATCAAAATTGGCCTTGCCCCAATTAAGAATTTTAACTCTTGGGCCAGACCTATCATTCTCCATAGCTATCTTAAAACTAATGGAATTATGGTCACTTGTCCCAAAGTGATCCCTCACTAGCACTTCTATCACTTGCCCTTCCTTATTTCCCAAGACGAGGTCAAGTTTTGCCCCCTCTCTAGTCGGTCCATCCACATACTGAATGAGAAATTCCTCCTGAATACACTCAACAAATTTCCCTCCATCCAAACCCCTAATGCTCTGGCTGTCCCAGTCAATGTTGGGAAAGTTAAAGTCCCCTACTACTACCACCCTATTATTCTTGCAGCTATCTGTAATCTCCTTACATATTTGCTCCTCAATTTCCCGCTGACTATTTGGGGGCCTGTAGTACAGTCCTACCAAGGTGATCTCTCCCTTCTTATTTTTCAGTTCCACCCATATAGACTCAGTGGGCGAACCCTCGGATATATCCCCTCTAAGTACTGCTGTGATGTTCTCCCTAATCAAAAACGCCACTCCCCCTCCTCTCTTACCTCCTGTTCTATCCTTTCTATAGCATCTGTACCCCGGAACATTGAGCTGCCAGTCCTGCCCCTCCCTTAGCCATGTTTCAGTCATAGCTATAATATCCCAGTCCCATGTGCCCGTCCATGCCCTGAGTTCATCCGCTTTGCCCGTCAGGCCCCTTGCATTGAAATAAATGCAGTTTAATGTAGACCTTCCTTGCTCTCTGCCCTGCTTTCTCTGGTCATGCTTTACACACTCTCCCTTCCTGCCTTTTGTTTCTGTCCCCACTGACTTCCTACATCGGTTCCCATCCCCCTGGCACATTAGTTTAAACCCTCCCCAACTGCACTAGCAAACACCCCCCCGAGAACATTGGTTCCGGTCCCACCCAGATGCAGACCGTCCGATTTGCACAGGTTCCACCTCCTCCAGAATCGGTCCCAATGTCCCAGGAATTTGAAACCCTCCCTCTTGCACCATCTCTCAAGCCACGTATTCATCCTAGCTATCCTGTCATTCCTACTCTGACTAACACGTGGCACTGGTAGCAATCCTGAGATTACTACCTTTGAGGTCCTACCTTTTAGTTTAACTCCTAACTCCCTAAATTCAGCTTGTAGGACCTCATCCCGTTTTTTACCTATATCGTTGGTGCCTATATGCACCACGACAGCTGGCTGTTCACCCTCCCCCTCCAGAATGCCCTGCAGCCGCTCCGAGACATCCTTGACCCTTGCACCAGGGAGGCAACATACCAACCTGGATTCTCGTTTGCGTCCGCAGAAACGAGCTTGATCCAGGAACAGTAAAGGAATGGCGATAAAGTCCCAAGCCAGTGTGCGGTTAGGAAGACAATTGGTGTCTTGTTCCCATATCCCTTCCTGTGTTGCCCTGTTCTCTGTGTCGATATTACACAGTGCGATCCCAGCGAGACGCTGATGAAGGCATTGTGCAATTGAGAATAAAGTTGGGAATTAGTTAATTTTATTCAAATCCCGGTAAGGGCAGAGAAATAGGAAATCGGTATAACATTAATAAACACACTGCTAATGAACATGATTGTACACCAGCCTGTTCTCTGTTTAGTTGAATCCACTCTGGGCGGTAACCCCGCATTCTGTCTGCAGTTTAACATTGACTACCAGCGTGTGACCTCTGAAGGCAGTTCTGTGGGTGAAGCGCCTCAACTGTAAAAACAGGAAAACCACAGAGCGCTTTTGGCTCGAACATATTTTCCATCTCAAGCAGAGAGTGGTCACAATCTCGGGCACTGATATCTAGACTTCAACGCGCTTTGGGCTGTGGGCGAGGTATTTTTAATGCTCAAAGCAAACAGCTGCGGTCACCACCAATGCGCCTCGTTGCTGCCAGACCCGCTCTCTGCTGCAAATTCTACTCCCCCGCTCCTTCGCCATGCAAGGTCAAGCATTTCTGCAGAAAAGGTCAAACTCTGAGTGCAGCTAATTTAGTAACTCATGCTGCCAGTGATTCCTGCCACCAGACAACAACAGGAATGTATTTCTCTCTTGTCTCCCACCTTCCATTCCTCACCATTCTGCTGAAGATTCCGTGACCTGGGTTCCTGAGGAGTCTTGCAGAGAATTTTCAGCACGGATTTTCCTGCTTTGAGTTCAGAATTGGGTCATGTTTCCTCTGAGATATTCCCATGAAGTATCATTTGACCCAGCAGCAGTTACTAATTGTTTTCTCTCTGTCAGGATTGTACATTTTCATCCATTGCCGGAACTGCCTGGATGATCAGGCCTAGAATATTCATCCTCATTTGGATTTGGAATTCATATTGTGGCTGATCGGGTGAATATTGATGATTAACACCGATATTTTACTGAACGTATGTTTAATGTCCATTATTTAAAGTACTAATTGAGTTTATTATTTGAGAAAACCGATTTGACAGACCCCACAGTGACAAGCCAGTAAGTGAAGTGTTTTTCAAGCTCATCACTGACATCAGTCTGTAAATAGTCCAACTCGGGAAGGAGCCATAATGGACCTGGTATTGGGGAATGATCCCGGCCAGGTGCTTGAAGTTTCAGTCGGTGATTATATTGGGAATAGCGATCACAATTACGTAAGTTTTAGAATACTCCTGGACAAAGACGAGAGTGGTCCTAAAGGTAGAGTGCTAAATTGGGGAAAGGCCAAGTCTAACCAAATTCGTCAGGAGCTAGGGAATGTAGACTGGGAGCAGCTGTTTAAGGGTCAATCCACAATTGAAATTTGGGATTCTTTTAAGGAAAGGTTGATCAGAGCGCAGGACAGAAATGTCCCTGTGAAAATGAGGGATAGAAATGGCAAGATTAGGGAACCATGGATGACGCGTGGAATTGTGAGACTAGCTAAGATGAAAAAGGAAGCAGACATCCGATCTAGTCAACTTAAAACTGATGAAGTTTTGGAGGATATCGGGAAAGTCGGATAAATCACAAACGCGCAATAAAGAGGGCTAATAGGGGTCATGGAATATCTTTGGCTGACAGTGTTAAGGAAAATCCCAAAGCCTTTTATTCGTATATAAGGAGCAAGAGTGTAACTCGGGAAAAATTGGCCGACACAAAGACAAAAGAGGGAATTTCTGCGTGGAGTCAGAGGAAATGGGTGAGATTCTTAATGAGTACTTTGCATCGGTATTCATCAAGGAGAGGAACATGACGGATGTTGAGGTTAGGGATGGATGTCGGCACAAGGAAGGGGGAAGTTTTGGGTATTCTAAAAGGCATTAAGGTGGACAAGTCCCCATGTCCGGATGGGATCTCTCCCAGGTTGATGAGGAAATCGAGGGACGAATTAGTTGGCGCCTTAACAGATATCTTTGCAGCATACTTGAGCACGGGTGAGGTCCCGGAGGACAGGAGAATTGCTAAAGTTGTCCCTTTGTTTAAGAAGGGTAGCAGGGATAATCCAGGGAATTATAGACCTGTGAGCTTGACGTCAGTGGTAGGCAAACTGTTGGAGAATATACTGAGGGATATGATCTATTCACACTTGGAAGAAAATAGTCTTATCAGTGAACGGCATCATAGTTTTGTACAGGGAAGGTCTTGTTTTTGAAACCTAATAGAATTATTTGAGGAAGTGACAAAGTTAATTGATGAGGGAAGGGCTGTCGTGTACATGGACTTCAATAAGGCGTTTGATAAAGTTTCCCATGGTAGGTTGATGGAAAAAGTGAAGTCGCATGGGGTTCAGGGAGGACAAACTAGATGGATAAAGAACTGGCTGGGCAACAGGAGACAGAGAGTAGTGGTGGAAGGGAGTTTCAAAAAATGGAGAAAGGTGACTAGTGGTGTTCCACAGGGATCCGTGCTCGGACCACTGTTGTTTGTGATATACATAAATGTACTGGACGAAGGTACAGGTGGTCTGATTAGCAAGTTTTCAGATGATACTAAGATTGGTGCAGTTGCAGATAGCGAGGGGGACTGTCAATTGATACAGCAAAATATAGATAGTTTGGAGAGTTGGGCAGAGAAATGGCAGATTGAGTTCAATCCAGGCAAATGTGAAGTGATGCATTTTGGAAGAATGAATTCGAGAGCGGACTATACGGTCAATGGAAGATTCCTGGGGAAAATTGGTGTACAGAGGGAAGTGGGAGTCCAGGTTAATTGTATCCTGAAGGTGGCAACGCAGGTCGATAGAGTGTTCAAGAAGGCAGACAACATGCTTGCCTTCATCGGACGGGGTATTGAGTACAAGAGTCGGCAGGTCATGTTACAGTTGTATAAGACTTTCGTTAGACCACATTTGGAATACTGCGTGCAGTTCTGGTCGCCACATTACGAGAATGATGTGAATGCTTTAGAGAGGGTGCAGAGGAGTTTCACCAGGATGTTGCCTGGCATGGAGGGTGCTAGCTATGAAGACAGGTTAGTATTGTTTTCGTTGGAAAGGCGGAGGTTCACGGGGGACCTGATTGAGGTCTACAAAATTATGAGAGGTATGGACAGGGTGGATAGCAAAAAGCTTTATCCAAGAGTGGTGGTGTCACTTACAAAGGGTCACGATGTCAAGGGGAGAGGGGGAAAGGTTAAGGGAGATGTGCGTGGAAAGTGTTTTACGTCGAGGGTGGTGGGAGCCTGGAACGCTTTGCCAGCGGAGGGGGTATAGGCGGGCACGATAGCGTCATTTAAGATGTATCTAGATAGATATATGAACGGGAGGGGAACAAAGGGAAGTAGATCCTTGGAAAATAGGCGACAGTTTTAGATAGAGGATCTGGATCGGCGCAGGCTGGGAGGGCCGAAGGGCCTGTTCCTGTGCTGTAATTTTCTTTGTTGTTTTGTACTTTTTGTTCTCACTGTATTTATAACTGTTTCAGAAATCAGTTCATTCCCAAAGCCATAACCATGGTATTGATGTTTTACATTTCCCACGTTCCTTCATGTTTTATTCTGAGATGAATTAATAATTCCGATTGTCTTTACTTAACTGAGCAGAGCCAATTGCAACACGAAGAGGCCATTCGGCCCCTCGAGCCTGCTCTGCTATACAACAAGATCATAGCTGACCTGATTGTTGATGTTATCTCCATCCTCCTGTCTGCCTCCCTACAACCCTGTCCTCCATTGTTAATTCAAACCGCTCTAATTCAGCCTTGTCTATATTCAATGACCCCCGCCACACTCCTCTGTGTGAATGGGAATTTCAAACACCAGTGAGCCACTGAGAGTAGACATTGATCCTCGTCCCCCTCTGACTGCGGAAACTGTGTTCCGTACTTCACTATTCCCTCACCAGTGGACGCATCTTTCCAACATTTACTGTGGTCATCGTTTCGGAATTCTATCTGTTTTAAGGACGAAAATACGAAGAAGGATGAGGAATGCGCTATTCCTCCTCGCGACTCTGCTTCACAGCTTAACCAGGCCATGCCTGATCTGATAGTAACCTCAGTTCAGCATACGGCCTGCTCCCGATCACCTCTCAACTCCCTGCTTACCAAAAACATACCAATCTCTGCCTTAAAAAGATTCAAAGGTACTCCTTCAACCGCCATTGAAAGGATGGAAGTTATCAAGATTCACGACCCTCTCAGAGGAAACAAATTATCCTAATTTTCCTTTTAAACGGACGACCCATTATTTTTAAACAGTGACCCCCCCCCCCCCCCCCCCCCCCCCCCCCACCCCCCCAAATTCTACATTTTCCGACAACAGAAAACATCTTATCCACATCCACCTTTTCAAGACCCTTCTGGATCTGATTTATTTCAACAAAGTAGCCTCTTGCTCTTTAAACTCTAGCGGATATGATACATATAACCATTCCAACTTTCCCTCATGGGACAAATTCCGGGCATTATTCTGATGCATTTCTGTGAATGACTTCCAACGCATTTACATCCTTCCTTAACTAAAGTGACCAATGTTGTCCAGCGTATTCCAAATGTGGTATCGCTCGTACAACTGAAGTGTAAACTCCCTACTTTTTCATTGAATCCTCCTCTCAGTAAATGAAAACGTTCTGTTAGATTTCCCAATTACTTGCTCTGCCTGCACACTGTGATTCATTCGCCAGGACACCCAGATGTATCGCACCTCAGAGATTTGCAATCTCTCTTCATCTTGGTAATGTCCAAAAAAAATCTATAAGTCGGTTAAACTTGATTTCTCTTGCATAAAACATGTTGACTTTGAATGATTTCATTGAATTGATCTAACTGTCATTCTTCACTGTCTTGAAGAATAACTTCGAATGATTTCCCCATATAAGATGTTAAGTCAACTGGCCTATATTTCGTACTTTCTGTCTCACATCCTTGTTGAATTAAAGAGTCACGTTGCCTATCTTCCAAGGTAATGGGAAAATTAAAACCAATACTGCAATTCTCTCACTCGACACACATGTTATGATGGGAGGATACATCCCATCGGAATCGGGGCACTTGTCATCACGCATCTCAAAAAATGTCACCCGTGTCTCTTTGGTGATTGTAATTTTCCGAGGTACTTCTCTCCCACGGCTCGGTAGCACAGTGGTTATCACTGTTGCTTCGCAGCGCCAGGAACCCTATTTTGATCCAGGGCGTGGGTGACTGTCTGTGCGGAGTCTGCGCGTTCCCCCCGTGTCTGCGTGGGTTTCCTCAGGGTGCACCGGTTTCCTCCCACAAGTCCCGAAAGACGTGCTTGTTAGGTGAATTGGACATTCTGAATTCTCCCTCACTGTGCCCGAAAAGGCGCCGGAGTGTGGACACTCGGGGATTTTCACAGTAACTTCATTGCAGTGTTAATGTAAAACTACGTGTGACCCCAATAAAGGTTAATATTATTATTTCCTGGCTTATCGCTGCTTCTTGGATTTAACTTGTGTATTCGACAGTGAATGTGAATGCAAAATACCTGTTCGATTCAAGTGCCACTTTCCTATTTTCCATTTCCATTCTGCAGACTCACTTTCTATACGTCAAACACTCACTTTGTTCATTCTTCTTCTTCAGATATTGATAAAAATACTTACCATCTGTTTTTGTTTTCTCAGAGGCAGAATCTACAGGCACTTATAGAGGCAAGGACTGATGAAGAAAAGTCCGCATGGATTGGTGAGTGGAAAATTACGACTCACCAATTTAATTGAAATTCATGAATGGTGACCAACAAGGGCGATGAGGGCACTGAAGTCGACGTTGTCTACATGGACCTTTACAAGGCCTTTGACAAGGTACCGCATGGTAGGTTGTTGCATAAGGTTAAATCTCTTGGGATCCACGGTGAAGTAGCCAATTGGACACAAAATTGGCTTGACGACAGAGGACAAAGGGTGGTTGCAGAGGTTTCTTTTTCAAACTGTCGGACTCAAACCAGCAGTGTACCTCAGGGATCAGAGCTGGTTCAACGATTTTTTGTTATTTCCATGAATGATTTGGATGAGTGTCCATCGAAGACATAATTCTCTGAACTACAGCATATTCTTCTCACCTTAGATGCCAGTGCAGTTGCCAGTTTTAGTGATGATGGGGATTGGATGCAAATGGAGATTACGTTGACAGGCTCCACATGCCGTCTGTTAATGACGAGAAATATTCCGTTCAAACTGAAAGTACGGGCAGGTAAATAATCCAAAAGAAATTCCTAATTGTAACTCCAATCTCGTTGAAACATTAAAGATTTCCAGCAAGCATCAAAGGGTAGATGCAGAGAGAATGATCCCCCTCATGGGGGAATCCAGGAAAGGAGCCATAGTTTCATAATAGGCTGTTTAAGATGGGGATTAGGAGAAAGATCTCCTCTCGGCAGGGTTCAGTGTTTGACTTCTCTTCCTCAGTGAACAGTGGAGGTCGGTTCATGGAATATACTCAGGGCTGAGTTAGTCAGATTTAATATCGACAGGGTAGTCAAGGGCAATGTGGCCACGGGCTTGAAAATTATATGGAGCACACAGTCAGATCAGTCATGTTTGTATTGAAGGGCGGAGCAGACTCGAGGTCCCCAGTGTGCAAGTCCTCTCTTATTTCTTTTGGTCGTTTAATATTTGGTATTTTCAAATAATTATTGAGAGGGTAACTGTTGATTGACTCCAAAAGATATTGCTCGTAATTGGAAAATATTGAAATATCTATTCCACAGGCATGGTATTAGGGGACACCTTTTGACACAGAGTTAGATACAGTTAGTAGGTTCAGTTAGGGTTAGGGACACTCGCGTTTCAATGTAGGAACTATTCCTGGAGTTATATCATAGATCATAGAATTTACAGTGCAGAAGGTGGCTATTTGAAAAATAGATTTAGAGTTTCCAATTCTTTTTTTGTACCAATTATGGATCAATTTAGTCTGGCCAATCCACCCAGTGCACATGATTGGGTGAGGGACGAGACCCACAAAGACGGAAGAATGTACAAACTCCACATGGACAGTAACCCCTGGCCGGGATTGAACGCTGGTCCTGGAGCTGTGATAGATCAGTGCTATCCGCTGTGCACCCGATTTAAGGCCACACATCCAGGCTACCCACGTAACCCTACCTAACCTTTTGAATACTAAGAGTAAAATCGGCATGGCCAATGCACCAAATCTGCACAGCTTTGGACGGTGGGACAAAACTGCAGCACCCAGAGAAAACCACACTGACACTGGAGAAAGTGCAAACTCCACGCAGAGAATCACCTGATGCCGGAAATGAACCCAGGTCCCTGGAGTTGTGAGGGATCAGTACTAACCACTGTGCCAGCGTGCCGTGTGAAACAACATACTGTATTTTGTACTTAAAATTAATGCACAATGGACAGAAGTTTGTTGCATGAAAATGCTCCTGTTTAGCTGAATACTCACCGATCAGCGGCATACTTGAGTCCACATCATGACGAGAATGAAGAGGTGAGGCAGGATTATCCTGACAGTTAAGATAAAGACTCAAAATGCACATTGCTGACACGCGATTAATCATTTAGAAACGGCTTAGGGAGTCAAATCATTTTTACGCCATTTCGTCATGGGCAGCATGGCCCAGTAAAATATGTAAAGCAGGGAAACCCATACAACCCAGTGTTAGGGGCCATGGCTTAGAAACTCCAAAATGTATTCTGATGTTCACCTGACCTCCAGCCGTTATGTTGAATTGGGCTAGGATGAGCCTTCACTGCAGGTGTGATGCCTCAGTCTTCCTGGACACTTCAGTCAAAACAAGGTTTAGTCTAAGATTGTAGCGAATATTTACATATATTAAAACACAACAATATTATTTTTATCAATTACAACCGTAAAGACACCACACACGACAGTAATCTATGTATAGCACTTAATGATTTCCCCCTTAGCTGTTCCAATTCAATACCAAAATCCAATTAATCCAAAACCCCTTTACAAGGACGTGGGCCAGCACACTGTATTCTCACTAGACAGAACTGTTCTGATCCAGTTTAGCGAGCAGTTCAGACTCCTTCTGGAAAACAACTACATCTTTCAAATTACCAATGCAGTTTGCCACACGCAATGTGGTTTTCACTGGAACAGCTTTTTAAACTGAAAACAGAGAAAACACGTGTTCTTCCTTCTGTAGCCCAAAGCAGTAAAACTGAAACGGAAACCCCTTCTCACCTCACAGCCACAGCCCAATGTGCTGCGAGTCACATGATAAGAAACCTTTCTTAAATGGACACTCACATGACACTAGTCTCAGCAAGATTCCACCGGAACCATGGCACAGAACCCCTTCCAGAAATTTATGAGGCATCATGTGAGGCCTACAGGGCAGAAGGAGGACATTTGTCTCAACGGGTCTGCACGGACGCTTCGAAAAATCACATACTCAATTCCCCGTACTCCAAGGACTCTTTTCCGTGACCTAATCTGCACATCCCTGGACACTAAGTGGCAATCTCGCATGGCCAATCCACTTCATCCACACGTCTTTTGAGCATGAAGAGAATACCCACGCAGACACGGGGAGAACGTACAAAACAGCCCACAGACGAACATCCCAGGTCGGAATTGAACCCGGGTTCCTGGTACCGTGATGCAGCAGTGTTAATTGGAGGGTGATTCATGTAACTCCTCTTTTTAAAAATGGACTTATAGAGAAAGTAGACAGTTAAAAAGAAATGATTACCCAGTAAGCCTGACGTCATTCGTGGGGAAAATGCTAGAGTCCATTATGAAAAATGAAAATCGCTTATTGTAACAAGTAGGCTTCAAATGAAGTTACTGTGAAAAGCCACTGGTCGCGACATTTCGGCGCCTGTTCGGGGAGGCCGGTACAGGAATTGAACCGTGCTGCTGGCTTGCCTTGGTCTGATTTCAAAGCCAGTTCTTTAGCCCTGTGCGAAACCAAATCAAAGATTTAATTGCAGAGCACTTCGAAAACAGTGATAGTCAGCAATGATTCATGAACGCGAAATCGAGCTTGACAAATCTATTGGAATTCTTCGAGGATGCAACTAATAGAATTGATGAAGGGGATCCACTGGATGTGGTATATTTGAACTTTCAGAAGGCTTTGACAAAGTCCTGCATAAAAGATTAGTGTGTAAAATTAAAGCACAATGGATTGGGGTCAGTGTATTCAGATGAACAGAAAACTGGGTTGCAAACTGGACACAAGAGTAGGAATTAACTGGTCTTTTTCCAATTGGCAGGCAGTGACTAGTCGTGTACCACAGGGGTCAGTGCTAGGTCCCAGCTATTCACAACATATATTAATAATTTTGATGATGGAACAAAACGTCATGCCATGAAATTTGCAGATGACAACAAGTTGAGTGGAAGTGTGTGCCGTGAGGAGGATGGAGAGATTCTTCGTTGTGATTTGGACAAGTTGAGTGAGGGGCAAATGAATGACACATGCAGTATAATTTGGAGACTTGCGAGATCATGCGCCTTGGTAGCAAAAACAAGAAGGCAGACTACTATCCGAATGTTGAAAAACTAGGAGAGGGGAACGAGTAATGAGACCTGGGTGTCCTCATGCACGAGTCACTGAAGATAAGCAGTCAGGTGCAGCAAGCGGTAAAGAAGGCAAATTGTATGTCGGTCTTCATTGCGGGCGGATTCGAATACAGGAGCAGGGATGTTCTAGTGCAATTATACAGGGCCTTGGTGAGGCCACACCTGGAATATCAGTTTTGGTCTCCTTATCTGAGGAAGGTAGTTATAGCTATACAGGGAGCGCAGCGAAGATCTACCAGACTGATTCCTGGCATGGTAAGTATGGCATAAGAGGAGAGATTGAATCGGTTAGGATTGTATTCTCTGGAGTTCAGAAGAAAGAGGAGGGGGGATCTCATAGAAACTAATTAAATTCTAACTTTGCTGGCTTGCCCTGGCGTTAGGCAAATTTTTACACTTTTTATGAGCACTTTTTCTTTTGCTCCAGAATAATCGAGCAGATGCAGGAGAAATCGACGTGCATTTTCAATGCTTTATAATATTCGTATTTAGTTTATATGAATATGTTTAAACTGTATATAAAGCTACAGCAAGATATATTTTGTAAATTTTAGTTTGGCATCACAGAAAGTGAAATACATTTTTTTAGCATTTGTTTGTCATGACGATGTTCATTCCATTAAATGAATTTTAATGAATAGAATGGGTATGGAGTGCATTTACTGTTGAGCGATCATTCGGTAGAAAGTATAATTCTCCACCTAAGTTGTCCATGTCATTGGTAGTGGTTCTCTGAGGCCTTGCGTGGCTTCTGAGCCCGATCGTAGAGCCACATCTCCGACAGCACACCTAGCAGATGTTTTCAGAAGGTACAATCGGTCTTTGGGTTCCAGATCGCGGCCATTCTTTTCTCAAGCTCTGTTTCGGAGCCTCCTCTTGCCATCACGTTTCTTCGAAGAGTTGTGTCAGGATTCTGACATCCTACGCACATGGGTGACCAAGCGGAGTTCGTTCCGGATGATCATGCCTCGATACTGGTGCTCTTGACTCCTTTCAGTACAATAGTGTCACCACACCTGTCCTCACAGCTGCTTTGGTGCAAAAGTACATTTGGGTTTTGCAATGTATTTTTAGTTGAGCAGTTTAAGCGTCTCCGGGATGTATTGTTGATCATTATAAGCCTTAGTGATTACTACAAAGCTTGAGCAGAGGTAAATTTGCAAATTAATCAATTAATATGAACTATCTCTCTGACAGGAATTGCAGAATCCACTGCAGATTCCAAATCTGTAGTCCTGCTTCACGTACGCTGCGGCATCACATTTATAGCTTGGCTTCATACAATCCTTACCGTTCTGCTCAGGTTCAACATCGGTGCCGATTCGTGGGAGCAGAGTCAGACTTCATCTCTGCCTGGCGAGGAAACAAAACAATTAAACACTCCTAAGAGTGTGCATGCAAAGGACATGTTACGAAATTAAATCGGAGGAGATGTGGGCCTGTGCTTCAGCAAGGAAGCATTGAGACACCTTTAAGGGTTATGGTGTTCGGGCCGGAAAGTGGAGCTGAGTCCACAAAAGATCAGCCATGATCTCATTGAATGGTGGAGCAGGCTCGAGGGGCCAGATGGCCTACTCCTGCTCCTAGTTCTTATGTTCTTATGTTCTTTGTGAAATGTTGACGAGAGACCTGAAGCTGAAATCTAACTGGTGTACCGTCTTCACAGTGAAAATGAAACACTGGCCACTGCTGATTTCTTTTCCTGAGTAATTTCAACATGTTACATGTAACATTTCACAGAGTGCTGCGATGATGTGCTCGCCTGGTGATGAATGTAATTTAGCACAAAACTTCGGAGCATATTAGTCTTGACACATCCCCAGTGAAGATTATGGAGAGGTCTACGAATTCTACAGTATTTCTGGAAGATGTCTTGTCAAATAGAGTGTTTGGAGGAAGGGCATATGGAGCCTGAAACTGGCTTACTTCGGGTGCACGTGTGCAAGCTGAGGCTCCAGGTGACACAAGTGCCTTTGAGATCAGCTGGCAGCTGCTGCTTTCGGTCTTTGAGCCAACAAAATTAACATTCGATATGCCAAAAAAAACCTCAATCCTCATATCACTCCGTCCCTCCCCTCCTATTCGCCCTCTTTCCTCCTCCCACCCCTCCCGCTGACAAATGGAGAGATCCGTTGTATTTATGTGGAAAAATATATATTTTTGACTGTTGCATTTAAGTTAGAAAATATATCTTATTGCAATAAATTATTGTAAGTTAAGGCAGATATTAAACTGCGTTTCTCAGCTGCTAAAGATAAACGTTATGTTAAATAGTGACTCGTATCAACATTTTTTACTTTTAAATTATTTTTTTCATAAATACCTTGTATTAAACTTTACAATTTTCTGCAAATGTTTTATTCAAAGAATCAAAGCACAGAATTTAATTATCATGCAATTTAAGTCTACTAACATAATTGAGGTAGAGAAAACAGAATAATTAATGATAAATAAAATGTTTTTAAAAATCAAATATCACAAGGACAGTAAAAGCTAAAAGCAAAAAGTAATCGGGAGCGGATTTGAACCACTTTACCAGGTCAAAACCAATTTACAATGACGTGTTATGACGCGCTTTGCAGGTCTACAAGGAGACGGGGTTATTTACACTTTGTCCTGCTTCAAAAATCCGCGTTGTTAGTTATCCGAGAAGATCTGCCTTCTCTCCTTCCAAACTAAATTTTCTGTTGCCACCATCTAAATTAAAATATGCAAATACCTTTAAGCTTGCAGCACATAAAGTTATGAAATAATACAGCGCAGATTTAAATAGTTGCACAGATGTCAAACAAATTCCAAAACCCATGTTCACACATAAATATTATAATAATCAACTTTAATTTCAGAAATACCAAAACTAATTTAACGCAGCATTGCCTGTGTAATGAAAAGAGCAAAAAACTGTTAAGAAAATTTCAAGATATCTTTAAAGCATTTGTGAAATGTGGCCTGTTGTCTTCAAATCTGCAGTTTAAATGTCCAACCTCAATGGACATTCCCGTCGCTTCTGCGTCACAATGGGGGCGTGGTTTCCCGCTGATACTCGGAAGTTCCGGGCCAACATCCCTGCATCCAGTCGGCCCAGCGCTGATAGAATTTTGTGCGTTTCAATGCGGTATTCAGAAGCAGGTCTATTCAATCCAATCTTGCATATGTGAAATTCTTGCCATCACAGATATCAGTTTAATGAACTTTCGTTTAGAGCCATCTATGGAACCGACAGCCTCCCCGAACAGGCGCCGGAATGTGGCGACTATGGGCTTTTCACAGCAACTTCATTTGAAGCCTACTTGTGACAATAAGCGATTTTCATTTCATTCATTTTCATTCATTTCACATTGCTTCTTTGGGAAGGATACAAGACGGAACACAGCACTTCAGCTGTTGACTTACAAAGGCCCTGGACAACAGAATTAATACATTATTTGTCCCTGTTGAAGTCAGATTTAGAATGAAGATTTTAGATAAAGGTACCCTGTCTGAGATGCCTGTATAAGAGCAATTTGTAGGAATTGATAGTTTATTAACAATGCTTGTGATTTTATAACTTAAGAATTACTTATATCAGAAAAGACAGACATACAATCAATAGAAGTTACACAAAATGGCTGTTAGCTAACTTAGCAATACAAAAGACACAAAATGGCCTTTAGCTGAATTAGTCACATTCCTGAACAACCATTAGCTGGGTTAAGTTGCAAATTGGAACAAATAACATCATTTAATTACGGCAGCAGAGTTAGTCAGGGAGACATGAATGATTGATATTGAGGCATCGAATGGGAAACACACATGGGAGATTCTAATGAGTACTTCACCCGCGAATGATAACAGCTCCACAGGACAGAGAGCCTTATGTATCCTCGCCAGCCCAAGGTTTCCACGTGCAGGCAGGAAACATAATTATAACATAAGTGTGAGTGACTTCTTCATGACGTCAGGGGCTGGTAAGGTACCAACCCAATTTACGTAATGTCAAATTTATTTGGATATATAACTAATGTATGGAACTTATAACCAATATTATTGGACATGGTTTGCACTGAGTGCTGAATTTGGTGCATTTGAGTGCTATAGTGAGAGTTTGGTGACTGAGGGAGTATAAGGGTTCATTTTTATCTAAAGTCTAGTCTTTCTTCTATTTAGTTAATTAACTTAGAAGTTGCTGTTTTGTTTAGAAGAAGATGAATTATCAATCAGCTTCAAACAAAGGTTATACTTGTCGGTACTTGCAGCTGGAGCTTGTTAATTAGTAAATTGGATTAGGCCAGTTTACAGAGGCTAGATTCACAGTATAAACATGATCCACAACAGTGCAGACTTTGTTTTCACTGAGTGCTGAATTTGGTGCATTTGAGTGCTATAGTGAGAGTTTGGTGACTGAGGGAGTTAGGCGAGGAGGGAGTAAGGTGCTCCTTTCATTTTGTTTCCTACATTTCCGCAAAGAACGAGAAGGGAGACAGGAGTTTACAGAGAGAGTGCAGCTGAGTGGGAGCAGAGTCGGAGGGCGGAGGTCCAGTTGGTCCACAGGGCAGTTATATTCTGTAAGGTAAGAGGGGATGGAGGCTAGGCCAGTTGCATGCTCCTCCTGTAGGATGTGGGTGGTGAGGGATACCACCGGTGTCCCCGCTGATTAGACCTGCGGGAAGTACACCCAACTCCAGCTCCTCAGAGACCGTGTTAGGGAACTGGAGCTGGATGAACTTCGGATCATCCGGGAGGCAGAGAGGATGATAGAGAGGAGTTACAGGGAGGTAACCACACCCAAGTTACAGGACATGAGTAGCTGGGTTACAGTCAGGGGAAAGAAAACAAACAGGCAAACAGTGCAGTGATCCCTCATGGCGGTGCCCCTTCAAAACAAGTGTACCGTTTAGGATGCTGTTGGGGGGGGGGATGATCTACCGGAGAAGGCCCTAGTGACCAGGTCTCTTGGCGCTGAGTATGGTTCTGGGGCTCAGAAGGGAAGGGGGAGAACAGAAAAGCAATAGTAGTAGGAGATTCAATGGTTAGGGGAATAGATCGGAGATTCTGTGGTCGCGAGCGAGACTCCCGGAAGGTATGTTCCCTCCCGGGTGCCAGGGCCAGGGATGTCTCGGATCGTGTCTTCAGGATCCTGAAGGTGGAGGGGGAGCAGCCAGAAGTTATGGTTCACATTGGTACCAACGACGTAGGTAGGAAAAGGGGTGTGGAGGTAATAAACGCGTTTAGGGAGTTAGGCTGGAAGTTAAAAGGCAGGACAGACAGAGTTGTCATCTCTGGTTTGTTGCCGGTGCAACGCGATAGCGAGGCTAGGAATAGGGAGAGAGTACAGTTGAACACGTAGCTGCAGGAATGGTGTAGGAGGGAGGGCTTCAGGTATGTGGATAATTGGAGCGCATTCTGGGGAAGGTGGGACCTGTACAAGCAGGACGGGTTGCATCTGAACCAGAGGGGCACCAATAACCTGAGAGGGAGGTTTTCTGGTACTCTTCGGGAGGGTTTAAACTAATTTGGCAGGGGAATGGGAACCGGATTTGTAGTCCAGCAACTAAGGTAGCCGATATTCAGGACGCCAAAGCGTGTAGTGAGGCAGTGCGGAAGGGAACACTGACAAAGGAGAGTACTTGCAGGCACGGAGATGGGTTGAACTGTGTATACTTCAACGCAAGACGCATCAGGAATAAGGTGGGTGAATTTAAGGCATGGGTCGGTACTTGGGACTACGATGTGGTGGCCATCACGGAAACTTGGAGAGAAGAGGGGCACAAATGGTTGTTGGAGGTCCCTGGTTATAGATGTTACAATAAGATTAGGGAGGGTGGTAAAAGAGGTGGGGGGGTGACACTGTTAATGAGAGATAGTATAACAGCTGCAGAAAGGCTTTCCATCGACCCCCCAATAGTAGCAGAGATGTGGAGGAACAGATTGGGAAACAGATTTGGGAAAGGTGCAGAAGTCACAGAGTAGTAGTCATGGGTGACGTCAACTCCCCAAACATTGAGTGGAAACTCTTTAGATCAAATAGTTTGGATGGGGTGGTGTTTGTGCAGTGTGTCCAGGAAGCTTTCCTAACACAGCATGTAGATTGTGCGACCAGAGGGGAGGCCATATTGGATTTAGTACTTGGTAATGAACCAGGGCAAGTGATAGATTTGTTACTGAGGGAGCATTTTGGAGATAGTAACCACAATTCTGTGACTTTCACTTTAGTAATGGAGAGGGATAGATGCGTGCAACAGGGCAAGGTTTACACTTGGGGGAAGGGTATATACGATGTTGTCAGACAAGAATTGAAGTGCATAAGTTGGGAACATAGGCTGTCAGGGAAGGACACAAGTGAAATGTGGAACTTGTTCAAGGAACAGGTCCTATGTGTCCTTGATATGTATGTCCCTGTCAGGCAGGAATGAGATGGTCGAGTGAGGGAACCATGGTTGACAAGAGAGGTTGAATGTCTTGTTAAGCGGAAGAAGGAGACTTATGTAAGGCTGAGGACACAAGGTTCAGACAGGGCATTGGAGGGATACAAGATAGCCAGGAGGGAACTGAATAAAGGGATTAGGAGAGCTAAGAGAGGGCATGAACAATCTTTGGCGAGTAGGATCAAGGAAAACCCTAAGTCCTTTTACACATATGTGAGAAATATGAGAATGACTAGAGCGAGGGCAGGTCCGATCAAGGACAGTGGCGGGAGATTGTGTATTGAATCTGAAGAGATGGGAGATGTCTTGAACGAGTACTTTTCTTCTGTATTTACAAATGAGAGGGGCCATATTGTTGGAGAGGACAGTGTGAAACAGACAGGTAAGCTCGAGGAAATACTTGTTAGGAAGGAAGATGTGTTGGGCATTTTGAAAAACTTGAGGATAAACAAATCCCCCGGGCTTGACAGGATATATCCAAGGATTCCATGGGAAGCAAGAGATGAAATTGCAGAGCCGTTGGCAATGATCTTTTCGTCCTCTTTGTCAACAGGGGTGGTACCAGGGGATTGGAGAGTGGCGAATGCCGTGGCCCTGTTCAAAAAAGGGACTAGGGATAACCCTGGGAATTACAGGCCAGTTAGTCTTACTTCGGTGATTGGCAAAGTAATGGTAAGGGTACTGAAGGATAGGATTTCTGAGCATCTGGAAAGACACTGCTTGATTAGGGATAGTCAGTACGGATTTGTGAGGGGTAGGCCTTGCCTTACAAGTCTTATTGAATTATTTGAGGAGGTGACCAAGCATGTGGATGGAGGTAAAGCAGTGGATGTAGTGTACATGGGTTTTAGTAAGGCATAGGAAGTACAAAATGATCAGGGGGTTAGATAGGGTGGACAGTGAGAGCCTTCTCCCGCGGATGGAAATGGCTATCACGAGGGGACATAGCTTTAAACTGAGGGGTAATAGATAAAGGAAAGAGGTCAGAGGTAGGTTCTTTACGCAAAGAGTGGTGAGGCCGTGGAATGCCCTACCTGCAAAAGTAGTGAACTCGCCAACATTGAGGGCATTTAAACGTTTATTGGATAAGCATATGGATGATAATGGCATAGTATAGGTTAGATGGCTTTTGTTTCGGTGCAACATCGTGGGCCGAAGGGCCCGTACTGCGCTGTATCGTCCTATGTTCTATGTTCAATTTGATAAGGTTCCCCATGGTAGGCGTATGCAGAAAGTAAGGAGGAATGGTATAGTGGGAAATTTGGCCAGTTGGATAACGAACTGGCTAATCGATCGAAGTCAGAGAGTGGAGATGGATGGCAAATATTCAGCCTGGAGCCCAGTTACCAATGACGTACCGCAGGGATCAGTTCTGGGTCCTCTGCTGTTTGTGACCTCCATTAATGACTTGGATGAGGGAGTTGAAGGATGGGTCAGTAAATTTGCAGACGATACGAAGATAGGTGGAGTTGTGGATAGTGAGGAGGGCTGCTGTCGGCTGGAAAGAGACATAGATAGGATGCAGAGCTGTGCTGAGAAGTGGCAGATGGAGTTTAACCCTGAAAAGTGTGAGGCTGTCCATTTTGGAAGGAAAAATATGAATGCGGAATACAGGGTTAACGGTAGAGTTCTTGGCAATGTGGAGGAGCAGAGAGATCTTGGGGTCTATGTTCATACATCTTTGAAAGTTGCCACTCAAGTGGATAGAGATGTGAAGAAGGCCTATGGTGTGCTAGCGTTCATTAACAGAGGGATTGAATTTAAGAACCGTGAGCTGATGATGCAGCTGTACAAAACTTTGGTAAGGCCACATTTGGAGTACTGTGTACAGTTCTGGTCGCCTCATTTTAGGAAGGATGTGGAAGCTTTGGAAAAAGTGCAAAGCAGATTTACCAGGATGTTGCCTGAAATGGAAAGTAGATCTTAGGAGGAAAGGTTGAGGGTGCTAGGCCTCTTCTCATTAGAACGGAGAAGGATGAGGGGCGACTTGATAGAGGTTTATAAGATGATCAGGGGAATAGATAGAGTAGACAGTCAGAGACTTTTTTGCCGGGTGGAACAAACCATTACAAGTGGACATAAATTTAAGATGAATGGTGGAAGATATTGGGGGGGGGGGGGGGGGGATGTCAGAGGTAGGTTATTTACCCAGGGAGTAGTGGGGGCATGGAATGCACTGCTTGTGGAAGTAGTTGAGTAGGAAACATTAGGGACCTTCAAGCAGCTATTGGATAGGTACATGGATTACGGTAGAATGATATAGTGTAGATTAAGTTGTTCTTAATGGCAGAACGGTAGCATTGTGGATAGTACAATTACTTCACAACTCCAGGGTCCCAGGTTCGATTCTGGCTTGGGTCACTGTCTGGGCCGAGTCTGCACGTCCTCCCCGTGTGCACGTGGGTTTCCTCCGGGTGCTCCGGTTTCCTCCCACAGTCCAAAGATGTGCAGGTTAGGTGGATTGGCCGTCATAATTTGCCCTTAATGTCCAAAATTGCCCTTAACGTTGGGTTGGGTTGCTGGGTTGTGGGGATCGGGTGGAGGTGCTGACCTTGGGTCGGGTGCCCTTTCCAGGAGCCGGTGCAGACTCGATGGGCCGGTTGGCCTCCTTCTGCACTGTAAATTCTATGATAATCTATGATTAATCTAGGACAAAGGTTCGGCACAACATCGTGGGCCGAAGGGTCTGTTCTGTGTGAATTTTTTATGTTCTATGGTCCAGCCGAAATGGACTGTGTGGCTGTTTTGAAAAATGTATAAGAATGGATGTTTCTCTTGGTTCGGTGGAGAGGCTGTCTGGAACTTTAACTGACGTCATCTCCCTGCCGGCAAAATAAACCTTTTGATGCGAGGACCACTACCCCTGGGCATTGAGTGATTAGCATAGAATTTACAGTGCCCAAGGAGCCCATTCGGCCCATTGAGTCTGCACCAGCTCTTGGAAAGTGCACTCGATCCAAACCCACACCTCCACCCTGTACCCATAACCCAGTAACCCGATGCAACACTGAGGGCAATTTGGGGCACAAAGGGCATTTTATAATGGCCAATCCACCTAACCTGCACATCTTTCGACTGTGGCAAAAAACCGGAGCACCCGGAGGAAACCGATGCAGACATAGGGAGAAAGTGCAGAGTCCACACACAGGCAGTGACCCAAGCCGGGAATCGAATCTTGGACCCTGGAGCTGTGAAGCAATTGTGTTAACCACTATGCTACCGTGTTGCCCAATTTACACAAATTCTTTGATATCCTCTCGCGCCAACAGTTCCAATTGTCAATGTGTTTCTCTGGGTGTTTACACTGCACTCTGGCGTGCAGCTGCCTCTGTAACTGTGACCATTCAGTGATTCAGTTCCAATTGTCAATGTTTTTCTCTGGGTGGTTTCACTGCTCTCTGGGATGTAGCTGCCTCTGAAACTGTGACCGTTCAGTGATTCAGTTCCAATTGTCAATGTGTTTCTCTGGGATGTTCCACTGCTCTCTGGAATGTAGCTGCCTCTGTAACTGTGACCGTTCAGTTATTCAGTTCCAACTGTCAATGTGTTTCTCTGGGAGGTTCCACTGCACTCTGGGGTGTAACTCCCTCTTTAACTGTGACGATTCAGTGATTCAGTTCCAATTGTCAGTGTCTTTCTCTGGGTGCAGCTCCTCAAACTAAGGAAACATTTTGAAACATTGGAAACTCAGAATACTCAGAACTTGAAGCAGATACAAACGCGTCACCCATAGGGCCAGAGAAAACATATTTAACTGTGAATAATTTGACACGGTCTCTAACTGATACTGGCCCTGCACTTAGAGAGAGGGGTTGAGATATGGAAGAAGAGAGAGCTGGTCTATGAGAAGTGCTGAGGAAGATAGAGTGAGAGAGAAAGAAGGAGAGTGAGAAACAGCATGAGAGATAAAGGAGGGTGAGAGCGAAATAGTGTGAGAATGAAAGAGAGTGAGAGCGAATGAGAGTGAGAGAGAAAGAGGACCGGAGAATATGAGAGTGAGAAAGCAAGAGGTTGAGAGCGAATGAGCGTGAGAGAAAAGGGATGAGAGAGAAAGAGGGCGAGTGAGAAAGACGGTGAAAGACAAAGCAAGAGGTTGAGAGCGAATGAGCGTGAGAGAGAAAAGGGACGAGAGAGAAAGAGGGTGAGGGAGAAAGACGGTGAAAGAGAAAGTGAGCAAGAGAGAAAGAGGCTGAGGGAGAAAATGAATGAGAGAAAGAGGGTGAGAGAGAAAGAGGATGAGCGAGAATGTGGGTGATCGAGAAAGGTATTGAGAGAGAAAGAAGATGAGACAGAATGAGAAAGCAAGAGGGTAATATTACCGTTAATAATAATTTGAGACAATTTTCTCCATCAACAGCCCCTCGAGGTGCGAGAGAAAGAAGCTAAGCGAGAATGAGAGAACGAGAACACAGATGTCATAGAATTTACAGTGCAGAAGGAGGCCATTCGGCCCAACGAGTCTGCACCGAAAAAGCACCATACCCGAGACCACACCTCCACACTATCCCCATTACCCAGTAACCCACACAACACGAAGCGCAATTTTGGACACTAAGGGCAATTTAACATGGCCAATCCACCTAACCTGCACATCTTTGGACTGTGGGAGGAAATCGGAGAACCCGGAGGAAACCCACGCAGACACGTGGAGAACGTGCAGACTCCGCACAGACAGTGACCCAAGCTGGGAATCGAACCTAGAACACTGGAGCTGTGAAGTAATTGTGCTAACCACCATGCTACCTTGCTGCCCTGAACGAGGGCCAGATAGAAAAAATATGATAGAGAAAGGGATTTAGAGAGAAAGTGCGTGGGAGGGAAACAGGGTGAGAGAAAGACCGTGAGGGAGAAACAGAGAAAGGGAGAAGGAGTGTGAGAGAAAGAGGGTGAGAGAGAAAAAGAGATAGTGTGGAAGAAAGTAAGAGAGAAATGGAGTGAGAGTGAAAGAGCTCGAGAGACAAAAAAGGTGAGTGAGAAAGAAGGTGAGATAAAAAGTGGGTGAGAGAGAAAGACGATGAGAGAGAATGAGGGTGAGGGGAAATGATAGTGAGAAAGAAAGAGGGCGGGAAAGAAACAGGATGAGAGAGAGAGGGTGAGGGAGAAGGAGCGTTGGAGTCACAAATGCTGCCAGAAAAAGAGGGTGAGAGAAAGAAGTCGAGAGAGGAAGAGCGTGAGGGAGAAATAAAGTGAGAGAGAAAGCGAAAGAGTGCGAGAGAGAAAGAGGGTGAGGGAAAATGAGAGTGAGAGAGAAAGAAGGTGAGGAAGAACGAGAGTGAGGGAGAAAGAGGCTGAGAGAGAAAGATGGTGAGAGGGAAAGAGGCAGGAGATAAAATGTGTGGAAGAGAATGAGAGAGAAAGAGGATTTCAGAGAAAGGGGGTGAGAGAATCAGAGGGTGAGAGAGAAAAAAGGTGAGCGAGAAAGAGGGTGAGAGAATGAACATGAGAGAGAAAGAGGGTGAGACAGAAAGAGGGTGAAAGAGAATGAGAAAGCAAGAGGCTATTAAAATAGAAATGTGCTACCACCTTCTCTGTCATCACCCCCACAAGGCTTAGCATCATCCCTCATATCCGTATGGGAATAACTCCCTCTCATGGCTGTCTGTAAACGTTTCATTGTTCCTTGTATTGTCTTCATGTCTGAGAATAACACAAGTGCGAGAGAGAGGGTGAAAGAAAAAGAGGGTGAGAGAAAGTGGGTGAGGTAGAAAGAGTTTGAGAGAGAATGAGAGTGAGACGGGAAGAGGGTAAACGAGAATGAGGGTCACCGAGAATGAGGGTCAGTGAGAAAGAGGGAGAAAGAGAAAGATGGTGATAGAAAATGAAGGTGAGTAGGAAAGAAAGTGAGAGAGAAAGACGGTGAGAGAGGAAGTGGGTGAGATAGTAATAGGGCGAGAGAGAATGAGGGTTAGGGGAATATATGGTGAGAAAGAAAAAGGGTGAGAAACAGTGAATGAGGCAAAGAGGCTGAGAGATGAAGTGGGTGAGATCGAAAGTGGGTGACAGAGAATGGGGGTGACGGAAAAAGATGGTGAAAAAGAAAGGGGATGAAAGAAAACGAGGGTGAGGGAGAAGGAGAGTGAGAGACACAGATGGTGACAGACAATGAGGGTGAGAGAAAGAGGGTGAGAGTGGAATGGGGTGAGAGAGAGAGGATGAGTGAGAAAGAGTGTAAGAGAGAAATAAGGTGAGAGACGGAGGGTGGGAGAGAATGAGAGTGAGTGAGAAACAGAACAAGTATGAGGGAGAAAGAGGGTGATGCAAAATAAGAGTGAGAGAGAGTAAAAGGTGAGAAAGAACGAGGGTAGAAGAGAAAGAGGGCAAGAGAGAAAGAGAGTGAGTTAAAAAGACAGTGAGAGAGAAATAGAGTGAGGGAGAAAAAGGATGAGAGAGAAAGAGGATGTAAGAGAAAGACGGTGAGTTAGAAAGAGGGTGAGAGAGAAAGAAGGCGAGAGAGAAACAAGGTGAGGAAGAAGGAGGGTGAAAGAGAAAGGTGAGAGAGAAAGAAGGTGAGAGAGAAGAGACGGTGAAGGAGAATGAGAGTGAGAGAGAAAGAGAACGAGGGTAAGAAAAAATGTGAGAGAGAAAGAGAGTGAGACGGGAAGAGGGTAAACGAGAATGAGGGTCACCGAGAATGAGGGTCAGTGAGAAAGAGGGAGAAAGAGAAAGATGGTGATAGAAAATGAAGGTGAGTAGGAAAGAAAGTGAGAGAGAAAGACGGTGAGAGAGGAAGTGGGTGAGATAGTAATAGGGCGAGAGAGAATGAGGGTTAGGGGAATATATGGTGAGAAAGAAAAAGGGTGAGAAACAGTGAATGAGGCAAAGAGGCTGAGAGATGAAGTGGGTGAGTTCGAAAGTGGGTGACAGAGAATGGGGGTGACGGAAAAAGATGGTGAAAAAGAAAGGGGATGAAAGAAAACGAGGGTGAGGGAGAAGGAGAGTGAGAGACACAGATGGTGACAGACAATGAGGGTGAGAGAAAGAGGGTGAGAGTGGAATGGGGTGAGAGAGAGAGGATGAGTGAGAAAGAGTGTAAGAGAGAAATAAGGTGAGAGACGGAGGGTGGGAGAGAATGAGAGTGAGTGAGAAACAGAACAAGTATGAGGGAGAAAGAGGGTGATGCAAAATAAGAGTGAGAGAGAGTAAAAGGTGAGAAAGAACGAGGGTAGAAGAGAAAGAGGGCAAGAGAGAAAGAGAGTGAGTTAAAAAGACAGTGAGAGAGAAATAGAGTGAGGGAGAAAAAGGATGAGAGAGAAAGAGGATGTAAGAGAAAGACGGTGAGTTAGAAAGAGGGTGAGAGAGAAAGAAGGCGAGAGAGAAACAAGGTGAGGAAGAAGGAGGGTGAAAGAGAAAGGTGAGAGAGAAAGAAGGTGAGAGAGAAGAGACGGTGAAGGAGAATGAGAGTGAGAGAGAAAGAGAACGAGGGTAAGAAAAAATGTGAGAGAGAAAGAGAGTGTGAGGGAGAAAGAGAATGAGATAGAAAGAGGGTGAGAGGGAGAGGGTGAGGGAGGAGAAGAGTGAAAGAGAAAGAGGGCGAGAGAGATAGAGGGTGAGAGAAAGGGGGAGCAAGAGAGAAGGAGTGTGTGTGAAAGTGGGTGAGCGAGAAAGGGGTTGAGACAGAAAGAGGGTGAGAGAATGAGAATGCAAAGTTGGTAAACAAAGTAATTTGCCACCACGACCTTCTCACCATCTTTGGATCCTCACTGTCTTCAGGTGATGCCCCGGAGGACTGGAGAATAGCGAATGTTGTTCCTCTGTTTAAGAAGGGTAGCAAGGACAATCCAGGGAACTACAGGCCGGTGAGCCTTACGTCAGTGGTAGAGAAATTACTGGAGAGAATTCTTCGAGACAGGATCTACTCCCATTTGGAAGCAAATGGACGTATTAGTGAGAGACAGCATGGTTTTGTTAAGGGGAGATCGAGTCTCACTAACTTGATAGAGTTTTTCGAAGAGATCACAAAGTTGATTGATGCAGGTAGGGCAGTGGATGTTGTCTATATGGACTTCAGTAAGGCCTTTGACAAGGTCCCTCACGGGAGACTGGTACAAAAGGTGAAGTCACACGGGAGAGCTGGCAAGGTGGATACAGAACTGGCTAGGTCATAGAAGGCAGAGAGTAGCAATGGAAGGGTGCTTTTCTAATTGGATGGCTGTGACGAGTGGTGTTCCGCAGGGTTCAGTCTGGGACGTTTGTTGTTGAAATGAAATGAAAATCGCTTATTGTCACAAGTAGGCTTCAAATGAAGTTACTGCGAAAAGCCCCTAGTCGCCACATTCCGGCGCCTGTTCGGGGAGGCTGTTACGGGAATCGAACCGTGCTGCTGGCCTGCCTTGGTCTGCTTTCAAAGCCAGCGATTTAGCCCTGTGCTAAACAGCCCCTTGTTTGTTGTATATATAAATAATTTGGAGGAAAATGTAACTCATCCGATAAGGAAGTTTGCTGACGACATAACGTTTGGTGGAATTGCGGATAGCGATGAGGACTGTCAGAGGATACAGCAGGATTTAGGTCGTTTGTAGACTTCGGCGGAGAGATGGCAGATGGAGTTTAATCCGGACAAATGTGAGGTAATGCGTTTTGTAAGGTCTAATGCAGGGAGGGAATAGACAGGGAATGGTAGAACCCTCAAGAGTATTGAAAGTCAGAAAGATCTAGTTGTAAAGGTCCACAGGTCACTGAAAGGGGCAACACAGATGGAGAAGGTAGTCAAGAAGGCATACGGCATGCTTGCCTTTATTTGTCGGGGCATTGAGTATAAGAATTGGCAAGTCATGTTGCAGCTATGTAGAACCTTAGTTAGGCCACACTTGGAATACTGTGTTCAATTCTGGTCGTCACACTGCCAGAAGGATGTGGAGGCTTTAGAGAGGGTGCAGAAGAGATTTACCAGGATGGTGCCTGGTATGGAGGGCATTAGCTATGAGGAGCGGTTGAATAAACCCAATTTGTTCTCACTGGAACGACGGAGGTTGAGGGGCGACCTGATAGAGGTCTACAAAATTATGAGGGGCATAGACAAAGTGAATAGTCAGAGGCTTTTTCCCAGGGTAGAGGGTCAATTACTAGGGACATAGGTTTAAAGTGCGAGGGGCAAGGTTTATATTAGATGTACGAGGCAAGAGCTTTACACAGAGGGTAGTGGGCGCCTGGGACTCGCTGCCGGAGGAGGTGGTGATAGTGCCATTTAAGGGGCATCTTGACAAGCACATGAGTAGAATGGGAATAGGGTGAGAAATACGGACCCAGGAAGTGTAGAAGATTGTGGTTTAGTCTAGCAGCATGGTCGGCAAGGGCTTGGAGGGCCGAAAGGCCTGTTCCTATGCTGTACATTTCTTTGTTCTTTGTTTTGTCATCAGCATCCCAAGGCTCAGCATCATCCCTTATATAATTATGGGACTAGCTACCTCCAGTGGCTGTCTGTTTGCGTTTCATTATCCCTTGCATTGACTTCGTGTCTGAAAATACCACAAGTGAAATGAAAATGAAATGAAATGAAAATCGCTCATTGTCACAAGTAGGCTTCAAATGAAGTTACTGTGAAAAGCACCGAGTCGCTACATTAAGGCGTCTGTTCGGGGAGGCTGGCATGGGAATTGAAGGGGGCTGCTGGCCTGCCTTGGTATGCTTTCAAAGGCAGCGATGTAGCCCGTGCTAAACCAGCCCCTGTAAGTGTGAGAGAGAAAGAGTGTGATAGAGAAAGTGGGTGTGAGTGGAAAAGGGATGGAGAGAAAAAGGATGAGAGAGAACGGGAGTGAGAGATGAAAAGGGTGAGTGAGAATGAGGCTGAGAGAGAAAGAGGGTAAGAGAAAGAGGCCGAGAGAGAAAAAGCGTCTGTAACAAAGAGGGTGAGAGAGAAAGAGGGTGAGAGAGAAAGAGGGTGAGGGGAAAAGATGATGAGAAAGAAAGAGGATGAGAAAGAAAGAAGGTAAATGAGAAAGAGGGTGAGTGTGTAAGAGGATAAAAGAGAAATAAGGTGAGAGAGGATGACAGTGAGGGAAACAGAACGAGTTTGAGGGAGAAGGAGGTCGAGGGAAAATGAGAGCGAGAGAAAATGAAAGTGAAAAAGAACGAGGGTGAAGGAGAAAGCTGGTGAGAGAGAAATTTGGTGAGCGAGAAAGACAGTTAGAGAGAAAGAGAGTGAGAGAGAAAGAGCTTGAGAGTGAAAGAGGGTGAGAGAGAAGAGGGAGAGAGATAAAGTGGGTGAGTGAGAAAGACAGTGAGAGAGAAACAGTGGGAGGAAGGATGATGAGAAATAAAGAGGGTGAGTGAGAAAGAGGGTGAGAGTGAGAACTAAGGTGACAGAGAAAGCAGGTGAGCGAGAGTGAGAGTGAGAGAGAAAGAGGGTGAGAAAGAAAGAGGGTGAGAGCGAAAGAAGGTGAGAGAGAATCAGGGTGAGAGAAAAAGAGGATGAAAGAGAAAGAGTGAGAGAGAAAGAGCTTGAGAGTGAAAGAGGGTTAGAGAGAAGTGGGCGAGAGATAAAGAGGGTGAGTGAGAAAAACACTGAGAGAGATACAGTGGGAGGGAAAGATAATGAGAAAGAAAGAGTGTGAGAAATAAAGAGGGTGAGTGAGAAAGAGGGTGAAAGTGAGAACGAAGGTGACAGAGAAAGCAGGTGAGTGAGAATGAGAGGGAGAGAGAAAAAGGGTGAAAGAATGAGAGTCAGAGAGAAAAAGAGAGAGAAAGACAGTGAGAATGAGAGCTAGAGAGGAAGAGGGTGAGAGCGAAAGAAGGTGAGAGAGGAGGAGGGTGAGTGCGTAAGAAGGTGAGAGAGAGATTGAGAGGGGAGGAGGTTGAGTGAGAAAGAAGGTGAGAGAGAAAGAGAGTGAGAGAGGAGGAGGGTGAACGAGACAGAGGGTCAGCCAGAATGAGGGTGAGATAAAGATGGTGGGAGAGAAAGTGGGTGAGAGAGAAAGTGGGTGAGATAGAAAGAGCCTGAGAGAGAAAGGCTGAGGGAAAAGGTGGTGAAAATGAAAGAAAGAGGATGCGTGAAGAGAGTGAGGGAGTAGGAAAGTGAGACATAAACAGAGCGAGGATCGGGATAAAGAAGGTAAGGAAAATGAGAGTGAGAGACAAAGAGGGCGAGGGAGAAAGGAGGTGAGAGAGAAAAAGAGTGATAAAGCAAGGGGGTAAGTGAGAAAGAGGGTGAGAGGGAATGAGAGTTGTGTTGTTCTCTGCTTTACTTTAGCTCGGGTGGTTTTGATGCATATTGTTGCTCAAAGAACAACAAGCTTTGTTAACAAACAAAACTATTTTATTAAGCACTACTGACTGGATTCGACACATCCACCAGAAACATACCTTTGATAAATAACAGATAACCTACTCTTTTCTACATCTGCACTCACTACGAGTTTAAACTACTATCTGCTCTCTCTCACTATCTTCCTTCAGTCTGTCTTTAACTAACTCCTCACTCATTCAGCCACCACCTTCTCTATCATCTGTACCCGAAAGCTTAGCATTATCCCTTATACACTTGTGGGACTATCTCCATCTAGTGGCTGCCTGTATACGTTTCATCAACCATTGCATTGTCTTCATGTATGATAATGCCACAAGTGTGAGAGAGAAAGAGAACAAAGAACAAAGAAAAGTACAGCACAGGAACAGGCCCTTCGGCCCTCCAAGCCCGTGCCGACCATGCTGCCCGTCTAAACTAAAATCTTCTACACTTCCTGGGTCCGTATCCCTCTATTCCAGGGGCCTGTCGGGAAGGAAAGAATAACTTTAAAAACTTACCTTGCAGGAGAAGCAGCCTCCAGATTTTCGGCGGGAGCAGTGACCAGGGGCCTGTCGGGAAGTTAAGAATAACTTTTAAAACTTCCCTAACAGGAGACGTAGCCTCCAGATTTTCGGCGGAAGCAGTGTTCAGGGGCCTGTCCAACTTGAAAAACTTACCTTTACAGCTGCAGGAAGTCGGCCGTGGGGATTTCTGAGAAGATTTGTTAGTGCCTGCATGTAGGTTGGGCGATTGCAAACCCGAGACACTACACTTGTAGTGTCCCCCACCCTTCAACCTCCTCTAACCTAAGGGGTTGATTGATTATCCGGTTAGCTCTTCCTTTCTTTTTCTTGTTTTTTCTAGAGCGGATGGCAGGGAAGGCAGTACAATGTTCCTCCTACAGAATGTTTGAGGTGTGGGACGCCGCCACTGTCCCTGCTGATTTCATCTGTGGGAAGTGCACCCATCTCCAGTTCTTCACAAACGGCGTTCGGGAACTGGACCTGGATAAACTTTGGATCATTCGGGAGGCAAAGGTGGTCATAGGGATGTAGTAACTCCGAAGAATAAAGATAGATGGGTGACGGTGAGAGGAGCTGGGAGGAAGCAGTCAGTACAGGGATCGCCTGTGGTCGTTCCCCTTAGTAACAAGTATACCGCTTTGGATTACTGTTGGGGGGGGGGGGCTTACCAGGGATAAGCCATGGGGTACAGCTCTCTGGCACAGAGTCTGACCCTGTTGCTCAGAAGTGAAGGGGGGAGAGGAGTAGAGCATTAGTCATTGGAGACTCCATAGTTAGCAGGATAGATAGGAGATTCTGTGGGAACGAGACAGACTCGCGGTTGGTGTGTTGCCTCCCAGGTGCCAGTGTCCACAATGTCTCGGATCGTGTTTCGGAGCCAAATCGTGGTCCACATCGGTACCAACGACATAGGTAGGAAAAGGGATAGGGATGTAAGGCAGGAATTCAGGGACCTAGGGCGGAATCTTAGATCTCGGAAGAACAAAGTTATTATCTCTGGGTTGTTATCCGTGCCACGTGCTAGCGAGACGAGGAATAGGGAGAGAATGCAGTTGAACACGTGGCTACAGGGATGGTGCAGCAGGGAGGGTTTCAGATTCCTGTATAATTGGGGCTCATTCTGGCGTAGGTGGGACCTCTACAAACGGGATGGTCTACACCTGGACCAGAGGGGTACCAATATCCTGGGGGGTATATTTGCTAATGCTCTTAGGGACGGTTTAAACTAGTTCAGCAGGGGATTGGGAACCTGAATTGTAGCTTCAGTATACAGGAGCTTGAGAGTAGTGAGGTCATGAGTAAGGTCTCAAAGTTGCAGGAGTGTACCGGCAGACAGGAAGGTGGTTTAGAGTGTGTCTATTTCAATGCCAGGAGCATCCGGAAGAAGGTGGGCGAACTTGCGGCATGGGTTGGTACCTGGGACTTCGATGTTGTGGCCACCTCAGAGACATGGATAGAGCAGGGACAGGAATGGTTGTTACAAGTGCCGGGTGTAGATATTTCAGTAAGCTCAGGGAAGATGGTAAAAGAGGGGGCGGGTTGGCATAGTTAGTCAAGGACAGTATTACGGTGGCAGAAAGAACGTTTGATGAGGACTCATCGACTGAGGTAGTATGGACTGAGGTTAGAAACAGGAAAGGTGAGGTCACCCTGTTAGGGGTTTTCTCTAGGCCTCCGAAAAGTCCCAGAGATGTAGAGGAAAGGATTGCAAAGATGATTCTGGATAGGGGCGAAAGGAACAGGGTAGTTGTTATGGGGGACTTTTAATTTCCAAATATTGACTGGAAACGCTATAGTCCGAGTACTTTAGATGGGAGCGTTTTTGTCCAATGTGTGCAAGGGGGTTTCCTGACGCAATATGCAGATAGGCCAACGAGAGGCGAGGCTATATTGGATTTGGTACTGGGTAATGAACCAGGACATGTGTTAGATTTGGAGGTAGGTAAGCACTTTGGTGATAGTGAACACAATTCGATTACGTTTACTTTTGTGATGGAAAGGGATAGGTATATACCGCAGGCAAGAGTTATATCTGGGGGAAAGGCAATAATGATGCGATGAGGCAAGACTTAGGATGCATCGGATGGAGAGGAAAACTGCAGGGGATGAGCACAATGGAAATGTGGAGCTTGTTCAAGGAACAGCTACTGCGTGTCCTTGATAAGTATGTACCTGTCAGCCATGGAGGAACTGGTCGAGCAAGGTAACAGTGGTTTACTACAGCAGTTGAAACATTTGTCAAGAGGAAGAAGGAGGCTCATGTAAAGATGAGACATCAAGGTTCAGTTAGGGCGCTCGAGATTTACAAGTTAGCGAGGAAGGACCTAAAGAGAGAGGCAAGAAGAGCCAGGAGGGGACATGAGGAGTCTTTGGCATGTAGGGTCAAGGATAACCCAAAGGTTTCTATAGATATGTCAGGAATAAAAGAATGACTAGGGTAACAGTAGGGCCACTCAAGGGCAGTAGTGGGAAGTTGTGCGTGGAGTCCGAGGAGATAGCAGAGGTGCTAAATGAATATTATTCGTCAGGATTCACAGAGGAAAAGGACAATGTTGTCGTGGAGAGTACTGAAAGAAAGGGTACTAGACTAGAAGGGCTTGAGGTTCATAAGGAGGAGGTGTTAGCAATTCTGGAAAGTGTGAAAATAGGTAAGTCGCCTGGGACGGATGGGATTTATCCTAGGATTCTCTGGGAAGCTAGGGAGGAGATTGCTGAGGCTTAGGCTTTAATCGTTAAGTCATCTTTGTCTACAGGAATAGTGCCATTAGACTGGAGGATAGCAAATGTTTTCCCCTTGTTCAAGAAGGCGAGTAGAGACAACCGCGGTAACTATAGACCAGTGAGCCTTACTTCTGTTCTGGGCAAAGTCTTGGAAAGGTTTCTAAAAGATAGCATGTATAATCATCTGGAAAGGAATAATTTGATTAGAGATCGTCAACACGGTTTTGTGAAGGGTAGGTCGTACCTCAAAACCATTATTGAGTTCTTTAAGAAGGTGACCAAACAGGTGGATGAGAGAAAAGCAGTTGATGTGGTGCATATGGATTTCAGTAAAGCGTTTGATAAGATTCCCCACGGTAGGCTATTGCAGAAAATACGGAGGCATGGGATCAGGGTGATTTAGCAGTTTGGATCAGAAATTGGCTAGCTGGAAGAAGACAAAGGGTGGTGGTTGATGGGAAATGTTCAGACTGGAGTCCAGTTACTATTGGTGTACCACAAGGATCTGTTTTGGGGCCACTGCTGTTTGTTATTTTTATAAATGACCTGGAGGAGGGCGTAGAAGGATGGGTGAGCACATTTGCAGATAACACTAAATTCGGTGGAGTTGTGGACAGTGCGGAAGGATGTTACAGGTTACAGAGGGACATAGACAAGCTGCAGAGCTGGGCTGGAGTTTAATGCAGAAAAGTGTGAGGTGATTCATTTTGGAAGCAATAACAGGAAGACAGACTACTAGGCTTTTGGTAAGATTCTTGGTAGTGTGGATGAGCAGAGAGATCTCGATGTCCATGTACATAGATCCCTGAAAGTTGCCACGCAGGTTGAGAGGGTTGTTAAAAAGGCGTACGGTGTGTTAGCTTTTATTGGGAGAGTGATTGCGTTTCGGAGCCATGAGGTCATGTTGCAGCTGTACAAAACTCTGGTGCATCCGCATTTGGAGTATTGCGTGCAATTCTGGTCGCCGCATTATAGGAAGGGTGTGGAAGCATTGGAAAGGGTTCAGAGGAGATTTATCAGGATCTTGCCTGGTATGGAGGGAAGATCTTATGAGGAAAGGCTCAGGGACTTGAGGCTGTTTTCGTTAGAGAGAAGACGGTTCAGAGGTGACTTAATTGAGGCATACAAGATGACCAGAGGATTAGATAGAGTGGACAGTGAGAGCATGTTTCCTCGGATGGCGATGTCTAGCACGAGGGGCATAGCTTTAAATTAAGGGGAGATAGATATAGGACTGATGTCAGCGGTAGGTTCTTTACTCCGAGAGTAGTAAGGGCATGGAACAGTAGTGGACTCGCCAACACTAAGGGCATTCAAATGGTCATTGGATAGACATGTGGACGATAAGGGAATAGTGTAGCGTGGTTTCAAAGGTCGGCGCAACACCGAGGGCCGAAGAGCCTGTACTGCACTGTAATGTTCTATGTTCTATTCCCATTCTATTCATGTATTTGTCACGTTGGCCCTTAAATGTTATTATCGTCCCTGCTTCCACCAACTCTTCCGGCAGCGAGTTCCAGGCACCCACTACCCTCTGTGTAAAGAACTTACCTCGTATATCTCCTCTAAACCTTGTCCCTCGCACATTAAACCTATGCCCCCAAGTAATTGACCCCTCTACCCTGGGAAAAAGTCTCTGACTATCCACTCTGTCCATGCCCCTCAATAGACCTCTATCAGGTCGTCCTTCGTTCCAGTGAGAACAAACCAAGTTTGTTCAACCTCTCCTCATACCTAATGCCCTCGATACCAGGCAATATCCTGGTAAAACCCTTCTGCACCCGCTATAAAGCCTCCACGTCCCTCTGGTAGTGTGACGACCAGATTTTATCACAATACTCCAAGTGTGGCCCAACTAAGGTTCTATAAAGCTGCAACATGACATGCCAATTTTTATACTCAATGAAGGGAAGCATGCCGTTTGCAAGCTTGACTACCCTCGCAACCTGTGTTGCCCCTTTCTGTGACCTGTGGAGCTGTACACCTAGATCTCTCTGACTGTCAATACTCTTGAGGGTTCTACCATTCACTGTATATTCCCTCCCTGTATTCGACCTTCCAAAATGCATTACCTCACATTTGTCCGGATTAAACTCGATCTGCCATCTTGCCACCCAAGTCTCCAAACGATCTAAATCCTGCTGTATCCTCTGACAGTCCTCATCGGTATCGGCAATTCGACCAACCTTTATATCGTCTGCAAAATTACTAATCAGACCAGTTACATTTTCCTCCAAATAATTTGTATATACTACGAACAGCAAAGGTCCCTGCAATGATCCCTGTGGAGCACCACTTGTCACAGCCCTCCAATCAGAAGAGCACCCTTCCATTGCCACTCTCTGCCTTCGATGACCTAGCCAGTTCTGTATCCATCTTGGCAGCTCACCTCTGATCCCTTGTGACTTTACCTATTGTACCAGTCTGCCATGAGTGACCTTGTCAAAGGCCTTGCAGAAGTCCAGAGACAACATCCACTTCCCTACCTGCATCAATCATCTTTGTGACCTTCGCGAAAAAACTCTATCAAGTTAGTGATACACGACTTCCCCTTCACAAAACCATGCTGCCTCTCACTAATACGTCCATTTGATTACAGATGGAAGTAGATCCTGTTTCGAATTATCTCCAGTAACTTCCCTACCACTGACATAAGTCTCATCGGCCTGTAGTTTCCTGGATTATCGTTGCTACATTTCTTAAACAAAGGAACAACATTTCCTGTTCTCCAGTCCTCCGGGACATCACCTGAACCAGTGAGGATCATAAGGTTTTGGTAAAGGCCTCATCAATTTCCTCTCTAGCCTCCTTCAGTATTCTGGGAAGGTCCCGTCAGGCCCTGGACTTAGCCACCTTAATATTTTTCAAGATGCCCAACACCTCGTCTCTTTGGATCTCAATGTGACCCAGGCTATCTACACACCCTTCTCCAGACTCAACATCGACCAGTTCCTTCTCTTTGGTGAATAATGATGCATTAGGTACCTCGCCCATTTCCTCTGGCTCCACACATAGATTATCTCCCCTGTCCTTCAGTGGGCCAACCCTTTCCCTGGCTACCCTCTTGCCTTTTATGTACATGAAAGGGTAAAAGGCTTTGTGATTTTACTTAACCCTATTTGCCAATGACCTTTCGTGACCCCTCCTGACTCCTTGCTTAAGTTCCTTCCTACTTTCCTTACATTTCACACAGGCTTCGTCTGTTCCCGGCCTTCTTGCCCTGACAAATTCCTCCCTTTTTCTTTTTGACGAGCCTACATTATCTCTCGTTATCCAAGGTTCTCGAAGTTTGCCGCATGTATCCTCCTTCCTCACAGGAACATGCCGGTCCTGAATTCCTTTGAACTGATATTTATAAATCTCCAACATGTCAGATGTTGATTTACCTTCAAACATACGCCCCCAATCTATGTTCTTCAGTTCCCGCCTAGTATTGTTATAATTAGCCTTCCCCCAATTTAGCACATTCACGCTATGACCACTCTTATCCTTGTCCACCAGCACTTTAAAACTTACGGAATTTTGGGCACTGTTCCCAAAATGCTCCCCTATTGAAACTTCTACCACCTGGCTAGGCTCTTTCCCCAATACCAGGTCCAGTACAGGCCCTTCCCCAGCTGGACTACCTACATGTTGCTTTCACAAGCCCTCCTGGATGCTCCTTATAAACTCTGCCCCGTCCAAGCCTCTAGCGCTAAGTGAGTCCCAGTCAATATTGGCGTAGTTAATGTCTCCCATCACAACTCTGTTTCTATCACTCCTTTTCAAAATGTGTCCACCTATCTGCTCCTCTATCTCCCGCTGGATGTTGGGAGGCCTGTAGTAAACCTCCAACATTGTGACTACACCCTTGTTATTCCTGATCTCTACCCATATAGCCTCGCTGCCCTCTGACGTGTCTTCCGCAGTACAACTGTGATATTCTCCCTAACCATAAACGCAAATCCTTCACGCCTTTTACATCCCCTTCTATCCCGCCTGAAACATCTAAATCCTTGAACGCTTAACTGACAATCCTGCCCTTCCCTCAACAAGGTCCCTGTACTGGCAACAACATCATAGTTCCAAGTACTAATCCAAGTACTAAATTCATCTGCCTTACCTGTTAAACGCCTTCCTGTGCCAGGTACGGGAGGCTTCCAGCGGCCCGGATGGCTTGATCTGCAGAAAGTGCACCCAACTAGAGCTCCTCACAGACCGCATGGTTCGGTTGGAGCAGCAGTTGAATGCACTTACGAGCATGCAGGTGGCGGAAAACGTCATAGATAGCAGTTATATAAATGTGGTCACACCCAAGGTGCAGGCAGAGAAATGGGTGACCACCAGAAAGGGCAGGCAGTCAGTGCAGGAATCCCCTGTGGTTATCACCCTCTCGATCAGGTATACCCCTTTGGATACTGTCGGGGGGGATAGCCTATCAGGAGAAAACAGCAGCAGCCAGAGCAGTGGCACCACGGCTGGCTCTGATGTACAGAAGGGAGGGTCAAAGCGCAGAAGAGCAATAGTCATAGGGGACTCTATAGTCAGGGGCACAGATAAGCTCTTCTGTGGACGTGAAAGAGACTCCAGGATGGTAGGTTGCCTCCCTGGTGCCAGGTCCAGGATTTCTCCGAACGGGTAGAGGGCATCCTAAAGGGGGAGGGCAAACAGGCAGAGGTCGTTATACATATTGGTGCTAACGACATAGGCAGGAAGGGGTATGAGGTCCTGCAGCAGGAGTTCAGGGAGCTAGCTAGAAAGTTAAAAGACAGGACCTCTAAGTTTCTAATCTCGGGATTACTCCCTGTGCCACGTGCCAGTGAGGCTAGATATAGCAAGATAGAGCAGCTAAACACGTGGCTAAATAGCTGGTGTAGGAGGGAAATATTCCGTAATCTGGACCACTGGGAGCTCTTCTGGGGCAAATGTGGCATATATAAGAAGGACCGGTTGCATCTAAACTGGAGAGGCATAAATATCCTGGCCGTGAGGTTTGCTAGTGTCACACGGGAGGGTTTGAACTAGAATGGCAGGGGGTGGGCACGGGAGCAATATGTCAGAAGGTGAGAGCATTGAGGGAGAACTAGGGAATAGGGACAGTGGGGCTCTGAGACAGAGCAGACAGGGAGAAGTTGCTGAACACAGCGGGTCTGGTGGCCTGAAGTGCATATGTTTTAATGCAAGTATTATGGGTAAGGCAGATGAACTTAGAGCTTGGATTAGTACTTGGAACTATGATGTTGTTGCCATTACAGAGACCTGGTTGAGGGAAGGACAGGATTGGCAGCTAAACGTTCCAGGATTTAGATGTTTCAGGCGGTATAGAGGGGGATGTAAAAAGGGTGGCGGAGTTGCGCTTTGGTTAGGGAGAATATCACAGCTTTACTCCGGGAGGATACCTCAGAGAGCAGTGAGGCTACATGGGGAGAGGTCAGGAATAAGAAGAGTGCAGTCACAATGTTGGTGGTTTACTACAGGCCTCCCAACAGCCAGCGGGAGATGGAGGAGCAGATAGGTAGACAGATTTTGGAAAAGAGTAAAATCAACAGGGTTGTTGCGATGGGAGACTTCAACTTCCCCAATATTAACTGGGACTCATTTTTACACGTACATAAAAAGCTAGAGGGCAGCAAGGGAAAGGGTTGGCCCACTGAAGGATAGGCAAGGGAATCTATGTGTGGAGCCAGAGGAAATGGCCGAGGTACTAAATGAATACTTTGCATCAGGATTCACCAGAGAGAAGGGAATGGTGGATGTTGAGTCTGGAGAAGGGTGTGTAAGATAGCCTGGGTCACATTGAGATCCAAAAAGACGAGGTGTTGGGCGTCTTGAAAAATATTAAGGTAGATAAGTCCCCAGGGCCTGATGGGATCGGCCCTAGAATACTGAAGGAAGCAAGAGAGGAAATTGCTGAGGCCTTGACAGAAATATTTGGATCCTCGCTGTCTTCAGGTGATATCCCGGAGGACTGGAGAATAGACAATGTTGTTCTTTGTTTAAAAAAGGAAGGAAGGATAATCCAGGGAACAACAGGCCGGTGAGCCTTACGTCAGTGGTAGGGAAATTACTGGAGAGAATTCTTCGAGACAGGATCTACTCCCATCTGGAAGCAAATGGGCGTATTAGTGAGAGGTAGCATCGTTGGGTGAAGGGGAGGGCATGTCTCACTTCGTTGATAGTCACACTGCATCAGGGGTGAGCTGGCAAGGTGGATATAGAGCTGGCTAAGTCATAGAAGGCAGAGAGTAGCAATGGAAGGATACTTTTCTAATTGGAGGGATGTGACTAGTGGTGTTCCGCAGGGATCAGTGCTGGGACCTTTGCTGTTTGTACTATATATAAATGATTTGGAGGAAAATGTAACTGGTCTGATTAGTAAGTTTACAGACGACACAAAGGTTGGTGGAATTGCGGATAGCGATGAGGACTGTCAGAGGATACGGGAGGATTTAGATTGTTAGGATACTTGGGCGGAGAGATGGCAGATGGTGTTTAATCCAGACAAATGTGAGGTAATGCATTTTGTAAGGTCTAATGCATGTAGAGCATGTACAGTGATTGGTAGAACCCTCAAGAGTATTGAAAGCCAGAGAGATCTAGGTGTACAGGTCCACAGGTCACTGAAAGGGGCAACACAGGTGGAGAAGGTAGTCAAGAAGGCATCCGGCATGCTTGCCTTCATTGGCCGGGACATTGAGTATAAGAATTGGCAAGTCATGTTGCAGCTGTATAGAACCTTAGTTAGGCCACACGGGGTATAGTGTTCAATTCTGGTCGCCACACTACCAGAAGGATGTCGAGGCTTTAGAGAGGGTGCAGAAGAGATTTACCAGGATGTTGCCTGGTATGGAGGGCATTAGCTATGAGGAGCGGTTGAATAAACTCGGTTTGTTCTCACTGGAACGAAGGAGGTTGAGGGGCGACCTGGTAGAGGTCTACAAAATTATGAGGGGCATAGACAGAGTGGATAGTCAGAGGTATTTCCCCAGGGTAGAGGGGTCAATTACTACGGGGCACAGGTTTAAGGTGCGACGGGCAAGGTTTAGAATAGATGTACGAGGGAAGTTTTTGACATAGAGGGTAGTGGGTGCCTGGAACACGCTGCCGGAGGAGTTGGTGGAAGCAGGGACGATAGTGACATTTAAGGGGCATCTTGACAAATTCATGAATAGAATGGGAAAAGAGGGATATGGACCCAGGAAGTGTAGAAGATTGTACTTTAGTCAGGCAGCGTGGTCGGCAGGGTCTTAGAGGGCCGAAAGGCCTGTTCCTGTGCTGTACTTTTGTTTGTTCTTTGTTCACTGAACCCCTTAATTGACATTGAGAGGGTGAGATAAAAAAGGGTGAGATAAAGACGGTGAGGAAGAAAGTGGTGAGTGATCAAGAGAGAGTGAGAGTGACAGAGAAAGTGGGAGATCAGATTGAGAGTGGCTGAGAGAGTGAACAAGATAGTGGGTGAGCGAGAAAGACATTTTGAGGGCAAGTGAGAGACAGAGGATTAAAGAGAAAGAGTGTGAGAGAGAAAGAAGGTGCGTGAGAAAGAAGCTGACGGAGAATGAGAGTGAGCGAGTGACGAGGGTGAAGGAGATAGTGGGTTAGAGAGAAAGATCTTGAGAGAGAAATGGTTGGGTGAAAAAGTGGTTATGAGAGAATGAAGGTGAGGGAGAAAGAGGATGAGGCAGCAGGATGTGAGAGAGAAAGGGGGTGAGAGAGAAAGAGGGCGAGAGAGGAAGAAGGTGAGTGAGAAAGGTGAGAGAAGGTGAGAGAGAAAGTGATTAAGAGAGAAACAAAGTGAAAGGGAAAGGTAAAGGTGAGAGAAAAAGGGTAAGAGAATGAGAGTGAGGGAGAAAGACGGTGAGAGAGAAAGAGAAATCAAGAGGGTAATGATAATAATAATATTTATTAGTGTCACAAGGAGGCTTAGATTAACAATGCAACGAAGGTACTGTGGAAAGCCCCTAGTCTCAACATTCCGGCGCCTTTTGCGGTACACAGAGGGAGAATTCAGAATGTCCAATTCACCTAAAAAGCACATCTTTCGGAACTTGTGGGAGGAAACCGGAGCACCCGGAGGAAACCCACGCAGACACGGGAGAACGTACAGACTCCACGCAGACAGTGCCAGAGGGTGAGATAGAGAGAGGGTGAGAGAAAAAGAGGGTGGGTGACAAAGAGGGTGACAGAGAATGAGAGCTGTGTTGTTCTCTGCTTTACTTTACCCGGGTGGTTTTGCTGCATAGTGGTCATCAAAGTACAACAACTTTTGTTAACAAACAAATCGACTTTATTGAACGCTGCTAACTGGCTTCGGCACATCCCCCAGAAACATATAGTTGACAAAACAACACGTAAAATACATTTAAACTCACAATGAGTTCAAACTGCTATCTGCTCTCTCTCTCACTTCAGTCTGTTTTGAACTGACTCGTCATTCCTGCTGCTACCACCGTCACTATCATCTGTCCCCCACCCAGGCTTAACATGATCCCTTGTGTACTTATGGTTCTAGTTCCCTCTAGTGGCTGTCTGTACACGTTTCATTAACCATAACTTCATGTATGATGATACCACGAGTGAGGGAGTAGGAAGGTGAGATAAAGAGCGTGAGGGAGAAAGAGGCTGAGAGAGAATGAGAGTGAGTGAGAATGAGGGTGAGAGAGAATAAAGGTGAGATAGAATCAGAGTGAGTGAGAAACAGGCTGAGAGAGAATATTGAGTGAGAAAGAGGGTGAGAGAGAAAATGCGTGAGAGAGAATGCGAAAGCAAGAGGATAATGATAATAATGATCTGCATTATTGTCACCAGTAGGCTTACATTAACACTGCAAGGAAGTTATTCTGAAAAGCCCCTAGTCGCTACATTCCGGCACCTGTTCGGGTACGCAGATGAAGAATTCAGAATGTCCAATTCACCTAACAAGCACGTCTTTCGGGACATGTGGGACAGTCCAACTAGGGAAGGGGCGGTACTGGACCTGGTATTGGGGAATGAGCCCGGCCAGGTGGTAGATGTTTCAGTAGGGGAGCATTTCGGTAACAGTGACCACAATTCAGTAAGTTTTAAAGTACTGGTGGACAAGGATAAGAGTGGTCCGAGGATGAATGTGCTAAATTGGGGGAAGGCTAATTATAACAATATTAGGCGGGAACTGAAGAACATAGATTGGGGGCGGATGTTTGAGGGCAAATCAACATCTGACATGTGGGAGGCTTTCAAGTGTCAGTTGAAAGGAATACAGGACCGGCATGTTCCTGTGAGGAAGAAAGATAAATACGGCAATTTTCGGGAACCTTGGATGACGAGTGATATTGTAGGCCTCGTCAAAAAGAAAAAGGAGGCATTTGTCAGGGCTAAAAGGCTGGGAACAGACGAAGCCTGTGTGGCATATAAGGAAAGTAGGAAGGAACTTAAGCAACGAGTCAGGAGGGCTAGAAGGGGTCACGAAAAGTCATTAGCAAATAGGGTTAAGGAAAATCCCAAGGCTTTTTACACGTACATAAAAAGCAAGAGGGTAGCCAGGGAAAGGGTTGACCCACTGAAGGATAGGCAAGGGAATCTATGTGTGGAGCCAGAGGAAATGGGCGAGGTACTAAATGAATACTTTGCATCAGTATTCACCAAAGAGAAGGAATTGGTAGATGTTGAGTCTGGAGAAGGGGGTGTAGATAGCCTGGGTCACATTGTGATCCAAAAAGACGAGGTGTTGGGTGTCTTAAAAAATATTAAGGTAGATAAGTCCCCAGGGCCTGATGGGATCTACCCCAGAATACTGAAGGAGGCTGGAGAGGAAATTGCTGAGGCCTTGACAGAAATCTTTGGATCCTCGCTGTCTTCAGGGGATGTCCCGGAGGACTGGAGAATAGCCAATGTTGTTCCTCTGTTTAAGAAGGGTAGCAAGGATAATCCCGGGAACTACAGGCCGGTGAGCCTTACGTCAGTGGTAGGGAAATTACTGGAGAGAATTCTTCGAGACAGGATCTACTCCCATTTGGAAGCAAATGGACGTATTAGTGAGAGGCAGCACGGTTTTGTGAAGGGGAGGTCGTGTCTCACTAACTTGATAGAGTTTTTCGAGGAGGTCACTAAGATGATTGATGCAGGTAGAGCAGTAGATGTTGTCTATATGGACTTCAGTAAGGCCTTTGACAAGGTCCCTCATGGTAGACTAGTACAAAAGGTGAAGTCACACTGGATCAGGGGTGAACTGGCAAGGTGGATACAGAACTGGCTAGGCCATAGAAGGCAGAGGGTAGCAATGGAGGGATGCTTTTCCAATTGGAGGGCTGTGACCAGTGGTTCCTGTGCTGTACATTTCTTTTTTCTTTGTTCTTTGTTTGTTTTGAAACCGGAGCAGGCTCCGCACAGACACTGACCCACGCCCTGGATCAAAACCGGGTTCCTGGCGCTGCGAAGCAACAGTGATAACCACTGTGCTACCGAGCCGTGGGAGAGAAGTACCCAGGAAAATTATAATCTGTGTGTGAGCGGCTCTCTTATTTTAAACTCTGGCGGTAAATGTTCAATGCTGATCTCGTGCTCACTGTTATACAGACACCTGATCAATGATGTAATTCACTTCAGTCAAATGTTTTTAAACATGTCTGTTTGTATGCATTCCTTTTACCAGCTGACAATAAACCTCTGTTTGGAACTCCAAGGAACTCTTACCAATGAAGTTACCCGGGCAGCACGGTAGCCTTGTGGATAGCACAATTGCTTCACACCTCCAGGGTCCCAGGTTCGATTCCGGCTTGGGTCACTGTCTGTGCGGAGTCTGCACATCCTCCCCGTGTGTGCGTGGGTTTCCTCCGGGTGCTCCGATTTCCTCCCACAGTCCAAAGATATGCGGGTTAGGTGGATTGGCCATGATAAATTGCCCTTAGTGTCAAAAATTGCCCTTAGTGTTGGGTGGGGTTACTGGGTTATGGGGATAGGGCGGAGGTGTTGACCTTGGGTAGGGTGCTCTTTCCAAGAGCCGGTGCAGACTCGATGGGCCGAATGGCCTCCTTCTGCACTGTAAATTCTATGAAAGTTATTATATTGAGTGGTATCTTGTATAATCGAAGATTGGGTCTCAGTGAAGGCAATCTCTCTGAAGGAAAGTAAAGTTAGAGCAAGAATGCAATCACATCGAGTGTGGATCACTAATCAGACTGGAATATCTGACAGCGGTGAACAAGTATTACTGTAAGTATCTGCCAGCGTAGAATTCTACTGGACGTGGTTTTCTCATAGAACATAGAACGATACAGCGCAGTACAGGCCCTTCGGCCCACAATGCTGCACCGACATGGGAAGTCAAAAAACAAAAGCCATCTAACCTACACTATGCCATTATCATCCATACGCTTATCCAATAAACTTTTAGATGCCCTCAATGTTGGCGAGTTCACTACTGCTGCAGGTAGGGCATTCCACGGCCTCACCACTCTTTGCGTAAAGAACCTACCTCTGACCTCTGTCCTATATCTATTACCCATCATTTTAAGGCTATGTCCCCTCGTGCTAACTATTTCCATCCGTGGGAGAAGGCTCTCACTGTCCACCCTATCTAACCCCCTGATCATTTTGTATGCCTCTATTAAGTCTCCTCTTAACCTTCCTCTCTCTAACGAAAACAACCTCAAGTCCATCAGCCTTTCCTCATACGTTTTTCCCTACATACCAGGCAACATCGTGTTAAATCTCCTCTGCACCCGCTCCAAAGCTTCCACGTCCTTCCTATAATGTGGTGACCAGAACTGTACGCAATACTACAAATGCGGCTGTACCAGAGTTTTGTACAGCTGCAACATGACCTCATGACTCCGGAACTCAATCCCTCTACCATTAAAGGCCAACACTCCATAGGCCTTCTTCAGGAACCTATCAACCTGGGTGGCAACTTTCAGGGATCTATGCACATGGACACCTAGATCCCTCTGCTCATCCACACTTCCAAGAACTTTACCTTTAGCCAAATATTCCGCATTCCTGTTATTCCTTCCAAAGTGAATCACCTCCCACTTCTCTACATAAAACTCCATTTGCCACCTCTCAGCCCAGCTCTGCAGCTTATCTATGTCCCTCTGTAACCTGCAACATCCTTCTGCACTGTCGACAACACCACCGACTTTAGTGTTGTCTGCAAATTTACTCACCCATCCTTCTGCGCCCTCCTCTAGGTCATTTATAAAAACGACAAACAGCAACGGCCCCAGAACAGATCCTTGTGGTACGCCACGTGTAACTGAACTCCATTCTGAACATTTCCCATCAACCACCACCCTCTGTCTTCTTTCAGCTAGCCAATTTCTGATCCACATCTCTAAATCACCCTCAATCCCCAGCCTCCGTATTTTCTGCAATAGCCTACCGTGGGGAACCTTATCAAACGCTTTACTGAAATCCATATACACCACATCAACTGCTCTACCATCGTCTACCTGTTCAGTCACTTTCTCAAAGAACTCGATAAGGTTTGTGAGGCATGACCTACCCTTCACAAAGCCATGCTGACTATCCCTAATCATATTCTTCCTATCTAGATGATTATAAATCTTGTCTCTTCTCATCCCCTCCAAGACATTACCCACAACAGACGTGAGGCTCACCGATCTATCGTTGCCGGGGTTGTCTCTACTCCCCTTCTTGAACAATGGGACCACATTTGCTATCCTCCAGTCCTCTGGCACTATTCCTGTAGCCAATTATGACATAATATTCAAAGTCAAAGGCCCGGCAATCTCTTCCCTGGCTTCCCAGAGAATCCTAGGATAAATCCCATCAGGCCCTGGGGACTTATCTATTTTCAGCCTGTCCAGAATTGCCAACTCCTCTTCCCTACGTACCTCAATGCCATCTGTTCTAATAGCCTGGGTCTCAGCATTCTCCTCCACAACATTATCTTTTTCCTGAGTGAATACTGACGAAAAATATTCACTTAGTATCTCGCCTATCTCTTCAGACTCCACACACAATTTCCCATCCCTGTCCTTGACTGGCCCTACTCTTACCCAAGTCATTCTTTTATTCCTGACATACCTATAGAACGCTTTTAGGTTTTCCTTGATCCTACCTGGCAAATACTTCTTATGTCCCCTCCTTGCTCGTCTTCGCTCTCTCTTTAGATCCTTCCTCGCTACCTTGTAACTATCAAGCGCTCCAACTGAAACTTCACTCCTCATCTTCACATAGGCCTCCTTCTTCCTCTTAACAAGAGATTCCACTTCTTTGGTAAACCACGGTTCCCTCGCTCGACGCCTTCCTCCCTGCCTGACCGGTACGTACTTATCAAGAACACGCAGTAGCTGTTCCTTAAACCAGCTCCACATATCCAGTGTGCCCAACACTTGCAGCCTACTTCTCCAACCTACCACCCCAAGTCATGTCTAATGGCATCATAATTGCCCTTCCCCCAGCTATAACTCTTGCCCTGCGGGGTATACTTATCCCTTTCCATCACTAACGTAAACGTCACCGAATTGTGGTCACTGTCCCCAAAGTGCTCTCCTACCTCCAAATCTGACACCTGGCCTGGTTCATTACCCAAAACCAAATCCAATGTGGCCTCTCCTCTTGTTGGCCTGTCAACATATTGTGTCAGGAAACCCTCCTGCACACATTGTACAAAAAACGACCCATTTAATGTACTCGAACTATATCTTTTCCAGTCAATATTTGGAAAGTTAGTCTCCCATAATAACTACCCTGTTACTTTCGCTCTTCGCCATCCTTTCCTCTACATCCCTAGAAGTATTTGGAGGCCTATAGAAAACTCCCAACAGGGTGACCTCTCCTTTCCTGTTTCTAACCTCAGCCCATACTACCACGGAGGAAGAGTCCCCATCTAGTATCCTCTCCGCCACAGTAATACTGTTTTTGATTGGCAGCGCCACACCTCCCCCTCTTTTGCCTCCTTCTCTGAGCTTACTAAAACACCTAAACCCCGGAACCTGCAACAAACATTCCTGTCCCTGCTCTATCCATGTCTCCTAAACGGCCGAAGTCCCAGGTACCAACCCATGCAGCCAGTTCCCTTACCTTATTTCGCATACTCCTGGCATTGAAGTAGACACACTTCAAACCACCTACCTGAACACTGCCCCCCCCCCTCCTGCGAAGTCAATTCTGTGCTCCTGACCTCTATACTCTCAATCTCTCGTAGCCTAAAACTACAATCCAGTTTCCCATGCCCCTGCTGTATTAATTTAACCCCCCCCCCAAAGAGCACTAACAAATCTCCCCCCCCAGGATATTTGTGCCCCTCAGGTTCAGATGTAGACCATCCTGTCTGTAGAGGTCCCACCTTCCCCAGAAAGAGCCCCAGTTATCCAGAAATCTGAATCCCTCCCGCCTGCACCATCCCTGTAGCCACGTGTTTAATTGCTCTCACTCCCTATTCCTTATCTCATTATCACGTGGCACGGGCAACAACCCAGAGATAACAACTCTGTTTGTTCCCTTTCTGAGCTTCCACCCTAGCTCCCTGAAAGCTTTGTCCCCTTTCCTACCTCTGTCGTTAGTGCCAATATGGACCACGACTTGGGGCTCCTTCCCCCCCCCCCCTTAAGGACCCGGAAAACACGATCCGAGCCATCACGTACCCTTGCACCTGGGAGGCAACATACCAATCGTGAGTCTCTCTCGCTCCCACAAAATCTCCGATCTGTGCCCCTGACTATCGAGTCCCCAATTACTAATGCTCTGCTCTTCTCCCCCCTTCCCTTCTGAGCAACAGGGACAGACTCCGTGCCAGAGGCCCGTACCCCATGGTTTACCCCTGGTAAGTCGTCCCCCCCACAAGGATCCAAAGCGGTATACTTGTTACTCAGGGGAACGACCGCAGGGGGTCCCTGCACTGACTGCTTCTTCCCAGACCCTCTTACAGTTACCGATCTATCTCCAATCTTTGGTTCAACTAATTCCCTGAAGCTGCTGTCTATGACCCCCCTCTGCCTCCCGAATGATCCGAAGTTCATCCAACTCCAGCTCCAGTTCCCTAACTCGGTCTTGGAGGAGCTGGAGATGGCTGCACTTCCTGCAGGTAAAATCAGCAGGGACACTAACGGCATCCCTCACCACAAACATCCTGCAGGAGGAACATTGCACTACCTTCCCTGCCATCCCTCTAACCTCCAACCAAGATCTGGTTAATAATTTTTTCAAAAAAAATATATATATATAATAATAATAATATTGCACTTAGCTCTTACCAATGGGTCTTATTATTAGGTTAGGAGTGGAATATCTGATCCAAATATCCATCTAATACTGGTACTGTCTGTCCGTGTAGAATAGTATTGTGTATGGGTGAGGGGCTGTCCCGAAATCACTTGTTTCTATTTTGAAATAAGGTATTTTATTGGCGAGTGGATGCTCCATTCTATGGAACGCTCTCTCTGTCTTTGACCTTTGGATTAGATTAAAAACAGGAAGAGTTTGTCTGTGTTTTGCAGATGTTGGATATTTATTGTGTGAAGGAAATATCTCGATATCTCAATTTTCCAATGAGCTGCTCCAACAGGAACAGCTATCACCTACAGCCTGGCATTAAAAAAAACACAACAGTCCAGTATTCCAATAGGTTTTGTGATATCCTTCTCATTTCTATTCATCTGGGATTTAATCCAATGATTGTTCAAATTTTATGGGTGCGTTGAAACTGTATTCTTCCTTCGAATGAATCGTGAATATGTTCACCTGAACCCAGAAACCCCTCCATTCCATTCAGACCCTTCTTTTTCAAGGTCTGATTGGGAGACTTATTGTTCTGATCAAAATGCAGTAGCGGACACTGAGCTGTGGGCAAATTAATTTCCCACTGAAATACCCACTTTGCAAGTTTATAATTGATGGTGAATGTGTGCCTGTGCTTAGTTGTATTTTTCCTCTAAATTTGGATGTGTTTGTAATCTCTGTAATTATCATTCTGCTTCCCGATACCATATTGTTGATGTAAATGATGATGGGGCGTGATGCCAGTTGTGTTCCTTGTGGAGCACCACTTCCCACCTTCCACCAATCAGACTAAATCCCTTTAACTCCTCTCCCTGTGTGTCTCCAGCTTGCTGTCAATTTTGCTGCTGTGTCCCCTAACACCACTGGCTCTGACATTACTCATGCGTCTGTTATGCCAGATCTTACCGACAGCCTTTAGAAAATCGACTGGTTTCACATCTATCATACTAATGGAATCTTTAATTACCTCTCGTTATTGAAATTATTGAATCAAATCTGTCAGGACTGAATGATTTTGGAATATGTGCTGACTGTGTTACTAGACTTTTTACCTCACCATTTTAATTCCAGTTTTTCCTGTAATTGATGTAGTGATTGGGAGATTGATTTCTGGAATTGTTTTCATTTCTGTTTCAAGAATAACAGACACCGTCTGCGGCCTTCCAATTCTTTGGTAATATTCTGATGATGATTGGTGAATAGATAATAGTATCTCTGCTGTTTCTCACTGTCTATTTTATGAATATTTGCGGTTGAAATCCATCCACCTCCAGTAATCTCCCTCTAACTGGACCCCCATCCTTTGGCCTCCTACCTGATCTTCTTCTTTACATTGAGCTCCGTCAGTGCGACATTGGCCATCTCAATTCCTCCTCCGCCACTTACCCACTCTATCCTGTCTCCCTCTAAACTTGCTCCATTCCTCTCTAAAATCCAGCTCTGACCTGGTGATCTGATCTGCTCACAAGGGTGGTGCCATTGTTTTTTTTTAAATATTTTTTTTAATTAAAGTTTTGCAAGTTTTTCATAATAATTAGTAATAATCCTAACACAGCAAACATAGTGCAAAAAGAGAATATAAAATAGCAATTGACTAGGCGTGACCCCACGCGTCTCAGTCTTCCCCCCCCCCCACCCCCACCCCCAACGGAGCACTCACCCCCACTCCCCTGCTGCTGTTGACGTTTTAATTTTCCCTGTGAAGCCATAGGACGGTATTATGCCCCCCGCTCAACAGCAGCAGCTCTGTACACTTGGCAAAATTTTTTACACACATAAGTAGGCATCTGTTCGTGGTGTTGTCGTCCCTTGATTCTCCCAGACGGAGTTCGCAGCCGTTGTCGTCTCGTTCCGCCTCTGCGCACTTCCGCTTCTGCGCCCTCCCATCTTCCCCGTTTTCTCTGTTCCTGTGGACGTTAAGTTTGTTTATGTTTCCCTGACTCCCCACTCCCTCTCCCTGGCACTCCTCTATTGTTCCATCTCTTCCCTCTACCCCCTCTATCCCCGCTCCTGCCCCCCCTTGTGGCTCGCATTTCCTTCCTCTTAGATTCAGCTGCCCCCACCCCCCCCCCCCCATCCACCTCCCCGCATCTCTCGGTCTATCTCTCTCTCTCATGCTTTGGCTACTCTCCCCTGTATCTTGGCTACCTGGCTATTCTTCTGCTTGTTAGTTGGCCACCAACAGGTCCCGAAACAATTGGGTGAATGGCTCCCACATTCTGTGGAAGCCGTCGTCTGATCCTCGGGTGGCGCATTTGATTTTCTCCATTTGGAGAGATTCCGATAGATCGGACAGGCAGTCAGCAGCTTTGGGTGGTGCTGCTTACCGCCAGCCGAACAGGATTCTACGGCGGGCGTTCTAGGAGGCAAAGGCAAGGGCGTCCGCCCTCCTCTCCAGGAATAGATCTGGCTGGTCTGAAATCCCAAACACCGCCACTTTCGGGCAAGGCTCCACCCTCACCACCTTGGACATTTCCTCGAAGGAGGCTGTCCAGTACTCCACAAGACTGGGGCAGGACCAGAACATGTGGGCGTAGTTGGCTGGGCCTCCTTGGCACCGCTCACACCTGTCGTCCACCTCCGGGAAGAACCTACTCATATGGGTTCTTGTTAAGTGGGTTCTATGTACCACGTTTAGTTGTGTCAGGCTGAGCCTTGCGCAGGTGGAGGTGGAGTTGACCCTATGCAGTGCTTCGCTCCAGAGTCCCCGCCCTATTTCGATCCCTCGGTCCTCCTCACACTTCATTCTTGTTGCGTCCGATGTGGTGTCGGCCCCTTCTACCAGTCGGTCATACATGTCACGACAGTTTTCCTTATCTAGTATGCTTGCTTCCAGTAACTCTTCCAGTAGTGTCTGTCCTGGTGGTTGTGGGTATGTCCCTGTCTCCTTTCGTGGGAATTTTTTTAGTTGCAGGTACCTTAGCTCGTTCCCCCTGGCTAGCTGGAATTTCTCTGTCAGTTCGCCCAGTGTTACGATCCTGCCGTCCGTGTATAGGTCCCTGACAGTCAGTGTCATTCTGTCCTGTCCCCACCTTTTGAAGGTGGCGTCAGTCAGCGCTGGCGTGAACCTATGGTTGTTGCAGATGGGAGCTTTACCCGACATTCTGGTCAGGCCAATTTGTTGCCGTAGTTGGTTCCAGGACTGGAGGGTGGCTATTACCACCGGGCTGCTGGAGTGTTTTTGGGGATGGGGATGGGGATGGGAGTGCCACCGTGGCGAGGGCCCGGAGGGAGGTCCACATGCAGGAGGCCTCTTCCGCGCGCACCCACTCGGGTTCTGGCTCCTTGATCCATCACCTTATTCGCTCGGCCATCGCCGCCCAGTGGTAAAGTTGTAGATTTGGAAGGGCAAGATTTTGTTTTTTGTAAGACGTTCTTTGTGATCTAAACATTCCCCCCCCCCCCACCCCCACCCCCCCCCCCCCCCCCCCATACGAACGCCATGATTAGTTTGTCTTGTGCTTTGGAAAAGACCTTGGGGATGTAGATCGGGATGGATCTGAATAGGAAGAGGTACCTGGGCAGCACGTTCATTTTGATCGTCTGGACTCTCCCCGAGAGGGAGGGTGGGAGTGTGTTCCATCTTTTCAGGTCCTTTTTTTACTTCCTCTGTCAGACTGGTGAGGGTCCATTTATTGATCCCTTTCCAGTCATGGGCTATTTGGATCCCCAGGTAGCTAAATTTGTGTCGGCCTTGTTTAAGCGGCAGTCCGGTGCGAGGCCTGGATAGAGTGGGTGTGGGGAGGATATTTTCACTTGTAGGAAAAACAAGAACCAGAGGACACCATCACAGACTAAAGGGACGATCCTTCAAAATGGAGATGAGGAGGCATTTCTTCAGCCAGCGGGTTGTGAAACTGTGGAACTCTTTGCCTCAGAAGGCCGCGGAGGCCAGATCACAGAGTGTGTTTAAGGCAGAGATAGTTAGGTTCTTGATTAATAAGGGAATCAGGGGTTATGGGGAGAAGGCAGGAGAATAGGGATGTGAAAATATCAGCCATGATTGAATGGCGGAGCAAACTCGATGGGCCGAGTGGCCTAATTCAGCTCCTATGTCCTATTGGTGTGGTCCAATAATTGTGAGTGACGAGCGATAACAATCTCTGGTCTGTTTGTATCTGGTTTGTGAAACCTGGCCAGTCTGAGTTAATCCTGTAAATCAGCCTAAATGAGAAGTGAGTCCTCCCAAAATTATTTGAATTATGAACACTTTCCTACTATTGCCATCAACATCAAACTGACAGGGCTGCAATGAACAGTTTCCTCCTACCCCCTCTTAATCACCTTGTTTAGATTTGCTACTTCCCTCTCTGTAATGTCAAACTCTGTGCCAACTCCTCTACCAACACTCACCCAGCCACTGCCCATTTTATTGATGCTGAAATCCTGTCCTGATTCAGACACGGAGAATCACTCATTTAGAACATAAGAACATAAGAACTAGGCACAGGAGTAGGCCATCTGGCCACTCGAGCCTGCTCCGCCATTTAATGAGATCATGGCTTATCTTTGTGGACTCAGCTCCACTCTCCAGCCCGTACACCATATCCCCGAATCCCTTTATTCTTTAGAAAGGTATCTATCTTCTTCTTAAAAACGTTTAAAGAAGGAGCCTCAACTGCTTCACTGGGCAAGGAATTCCAGAGATTCACAACCCTTTGGATGAAAAAGTTCCTCTTAAACTCGGTCCTAAATCTACTTCCCCTTATTTTGAGGCTATGCCCCCTAGTTCTGCTTTCCCCGACCAGTGGAAACAACCTGCCCGCATCTATCCTATCTATTCCCTTCATAATTGTATATGTTTCAATAAGATCACCCCGCATCCTTCTAAACTCCAATGAGTACAGTCCCAGTCTACTCAACCTCTCGTCATAATCTAATCCCCTCAACTCTGGGATAAACCTAGTGAATCTCCTCTGCACTCCCTCCAGTGCCAATATGTCCTTTCTCAGGTAAGGAGACCAAAACTGAACACAATACTCCAGATGTGGCCTCACCAACACCTTATACAATTGCAGCATAACCTCCCTAGTCTTGAACTCCATCCCTCTAGCAATGAACGACAAAACTCGATTAGCATTCTTAATCACCTGTTGCACCTGCACACCAACTTTTTGCGACTCGTGCACCAGCACACCCAGGTCCCTCTGCACAGCAGCATGTTTTAACATCTTACCGTTTAAATAATAATCCATTCTGCTGTTATTCCTCCCACAATGAATAGCCTCACACTTGGCAACATCGAATTCCATCTGCCAGACCCTAGCCCATTGACCAAACCTATCCAAATCCTTCTGCAGACTTCCTGTCTCCTCTGCACTTTATGCTTTACCACTCATCTTAGTGTCGTGTCGTCTGCAAACTTTGCCACATTGCACTTGGTCCCCAACTCCAAATCATCGATGTACATTGTGAACAACTGCGGGCCCAACACTGATCCTTGAGGGACCCCACTAGTTACAGGTTGCCAACCAGAGAAACACCCATGTATCCCCACTCTCTGCTTTCTGTTAGTTAACCAATCCTCTACCCATGCTACCACTTTACCCTCAATGCCATGCATCTTTAGTTTATGCAGCAACCTTTTGTGTGGCACCTTGTCAAAAGCTTTCTGGAAATCCAGACATACCACATCCATTGGTTCCCCGTTATCTACTGCACTGGTAACGTCCTCAACAAATTCTATCAAATATGTCAGACACGACCTACCCTTTATGAACCCATGATTCGTCTGCCCAATGGGACAATTCCCCTCCAGGTGCCCCGCTATTTCCTCCTTAATGATAGATTCCAGCATTTTGCCTACAACCGAAGTTAAGCTTACCGGCCTATAATTACCCGCTTTCTGCCGACCTCCTTTTTTAAACAGTGGTGTCTCGTTTGCTACTTTCCAATCCTCTGGGACCACCCCAGAGTCTAGTGAATTTTGATAAATTATCACTAGTGCGTTTACAATTTCCCTAGCCATCTCTTTTAACACTCTGGGATGCATCCCATCGGGGCCAGGAGGCTTGTCTACCTTTAGCCCCATTTGGTTGCCCAATACTGCCTCCTTAGTGATTACAATCATCTCAAGGTCCTCACCTATCATATTTTTATTTCCAGTCTCTTCTCCCATCTCTCCCTGACAGTTCATTTACTGGGAATTGCAATACCGAGCCGGGCAAAGTGTGGCCTCTCTATCTGCACCACTCGCTACCTGGTGGCCATGGCGATGGCGGATCAGCTGTTTATTATCATTAAATCAATACAACTCTGAACAGTGGTTATTATTTTACCTGGAGTTTCCTGAACATTACCCCTGTGTGTTGTATTAAAGCTGTCCTGGGGTCTACAGCCATGGACTGTTCTGTATGGTTCACCCTCACATTCTCCTTTGATCGATTTATGGCCATTCGCTGCCAGAAAGTGAAAATTAAATATTGCACCGGGAAAACTGCGGCTGTGGTTCTGTCAACAAACGGCCTCCTGCTCGGTGTCAAAAAGATCCCCTGGTACTTTGCGTGTGAAACTAGACAGATAGTTGACAAAGTCCAATGGTTCTGTCAGACAAAGGGAAGCTTTTCGGCTCACGCCAGGTCGGTTGTATTCAACTGGTTTGAGCGGGATTCAACCCCATTGATCCCATTCTTTGCAATCCTCCTAATCAACGCTCTGACAGTCAGACACATTTTACTCACCAGTCGCGTCCGGAAAACGCTGAGAGTTCAGAGTCAGGGAGACAATCGCACAGACGAAGAGATGAAGAGCAGGAGGAAGTCAATGATCTTACTCTTCAGCATCTCCGGAACTTTCATTCTCCTCTGGACTGTGTCTGTTATTAAATGTTTCTTTATTGATTTGAGAGGGCTAATTTACATCACCCTTCCTGAATATAATTTCCAACAAGTCGGACATATTCTGGTGGCTTTAAGTTGCTGCTCAACCACAATTATTTATGTGATGACTCAGTCCAGGTTCTTGGAGCAGATCAAGATCGCGGTGAAATATCCGATTACATCAATTATTAAATTAATCAAGAAATAAAACTGTCTGGCAGCCCCCTGTCAATCAGGAGCTCCAGCCACTGATTGGCAGCCCCTCAGCCAATCAGGAGCTCCAGCCGCTCACTGACAATCTCTCAGCCAATCAGGAGCTCCATCTGCAGACAGATAGTCACCCCAGCCAATCGGAAGTCGCTTTAAGGCCTCTGAAGCCAATCAGGAGCACGAACTGCCGACTACGAGCCCTCACTTCCCTTTCCTATCTCAATTAATGCTTCCACCAATTTATCTTCATCGGGGAGAAAGGTGGAGACACAGAGGAAAAGATGAGAGAATTCTACTTTCAAAAACACAGTAAAGTGAAAGAAAATGTCTCCCGGTGTGGTGTTCTTTGTGTTGCTTATTTCAGGACGGTTGGCGTAGTGTTCACAAAGGCCATAAAACAGCTTTAACGTAAACACAGCTACGATTTTATTTACACTAATCACTTGGATTCGACACGTAACCCAAAAGAATACACAAGTGATTAATAACATCTAACAACACTCAACTACTGCTAATCGCACTACTGGTTTAAACTATGATCTAACCTTACTTGCACTATCTGCTCTTCTTACCTTCACTCGCAACCTCCTACATACTCTCCTCACCTAATTTCTCGCATCACTGCCTTACATGGTTATAACTGTAGCTCCCTCTAGTGGCTACTCTCGACTACATTCACATAAGTTCAGACAGAGATTTGGTTTAAGACCATAAGACATAGGAGCGGAAGTAAGGCCATTCGGCCCATCGAGTCCACTCTGCCATTCAATCATGGCTGATTTCAACTCCATTTACCCACTCTCTCTCCATAGCCCTTAATTCCTCGAATACTGTAGACCTCTTGTTACTTCTTTTTAGTTGCTGTGATTTATTCACGCATCTCTTTATTATCAATTAGACACGTTCACGTGATCTCTGGTCGAGTGGTTCTTAGTCGACTACCCATCAGGTGATAGACCAGTTGATAACGGTGTTGCTCGGTATGCTAACAACGTTAACAACACACCTTGACCATCTTCACTCGCTTTGCGGTACAAAGTCTTAATTATCTCTACTCCTTTCTCTGCTTTCCCATTAGACTGAGGATAACATAGGCTAGAAGTAACACGATTGAAGATATATTGCTCTGCAAACTGTGTCCACTCCCAACAGGAGAAACACGGGCCATTGTCAGAGACAATAGGTATCCCATGGAGTGCAAAAAATGATTTTGTTGCCTTTACTACCGATCTGGCAGTCGAATCTTTCAGCATTATCACCTCTGGAAAGTTGGAGTAATAGTCTATGGCTATCAAATAGTTATGACTCTGGCGACGAAATAGATCCATGCCCACTTTGTTCTGTGGACTGGTAACGATTTCCATCTGTTGCATGGTTCCTTTGCTCTGTGCAGGATGATGCATCTGACAAATTATGCATGCTTGAACAGATTAGACGACATCACTGTTTAATCCCGGCCAATACACTGACTGTCTGGCTGTCCTATGACACTTTCCGATGCCTCGATGACCCTCGTGCATCTGCGGCAGAATCCCTAAATGTCAGCTGGCAGGAATTACTATCCTATCTCCCTTGAGCAGGAAACCACCGACTGTAGAAAGATCATCTCCTATATATCAAAAGGCAGATTGACATCCAGCAGACCATCTTTCTTTTAGGTATTGTTTCACCTTCTGGAGCGTCACATCCTTTTCAGTTTCCGCTGTTATAGTCTGTAGTTTGCGGTAAGACACTGGCAGTATCTTGTTAAATAGACGAGCTTAAGATTCCACGATTTGGACTATTGCGGGTTCTGATGTTTCAGCATCAGCAGTTGCTTTGGTCGTTCACAACATCTAATTCTTCCCTGGACTCTTCATCTTGAAATTGAGTGAATCCTTTCAACTCGCTGCAATCTTTCACACGCATCCACTCCAATTAATGATGATTTCTCACCCTCTACCACCTTCAAGTCGATGGGTATCTCGATGCTCCCATTCTTAACAACAAGGACAGTAGGAACCTCTTGTGACTATCGTGTTACCGTTGTAATCTTCGAGCCGACAATTGGATTATGTTATTAATGATTTGTCAATAGCTTGCTTTAAAGATCGGTAGGTGATAATATTTGTGTGGCCTCCTGTGTCAAACTTGAATGGTATCATTTCTCCATGTATAGAGACAGCCCACTCCTTAATTAACTTCCAAAGTGCTTTTACTTTCGAAGCAGTAAATCAATCTTAATGATAGCTTCTATCATAAAGGTATCCAAAGGTAAATATGGTGAGCAATCCTCCCTACCCACTGCGATGTTGGATTTTGTCTCTGCACTCCGTACACTTTGTATCCGTCCAAAATCACTGTAGGACTTTTAAAAATTTGGTTACTGGAATAGTTGCTGATAAACGACACTGTGCTGCTAAGTGCTGCAAAGTGGTTCAGTTTGCCACACTTGGAAAAAGGCAAATTAATGCGGATGCTGTAATCAAAAACCAAAGAGAAAGTGCTGGAAAATCTCAGCAGGTCTGGCAGCCTCTGTAGGGAGAGAAAAGCGCTAACGTTACGAGTCCAGATGACCCCTTGTTAAATCCAAAAGACTGAGAAAGTGGGAAATATTTATATTGTGGAGAAGGAAAGATGAGCCATAGCCACAGAAATCCATCGAAACGAGGGTGCTAATGGCCAGAGAAATCAGGGGGAAAGAGTGCGATTGGCAGTCCCCAGAGAGAACAAAAACTGTGAAAGGCCAAACAGCAGAGAAACTAACATCAGAGGGTAAACTGTGACAGGTGTAGAAGTGGGGGGGCTTTGATAAAGCGTAACCTGGACTCGAAACGTTAGCTCCTTTCTCTCCCTACAGATGCTGCCAGATTTGCGGAGATTTTCCAGCATTTTCTCTTTCGTTTCAGATTCCAGCATCCGCAATAATTTGCTTTTATGTAGAAGTGGGGGGACGGGAAGGGGGAAGCAAAGGTGAGAAATGGGATGAAAACAAATGGGTCGAGGTGGGGTAGAGCTAATCATCAGAGGGGCTGTTTAGCACAGGGCTAAATCGCTGGCTTTGACAGCAGCCCAAGGCAGGCCAGCAGCACGGTTCGATTCCCGTAACAGCCTCTCCGCACAGGCGCCGGAATGTAGCGACAAGGGGCTTTTCACAGTAACTTCATTTGAAGCCTAGTTGTGACAATAAGCGATTTTCATTACATTTCATTCATTTCATCTGAAGCTGTTGATTTCGATGTTGAGACCGGAAGGCTGTAGCGTGCCTCACTGGAAGATGAGCTGTTGTTCAATGTTAGCTTCACATTGCAGTAGGCCAAGGACAGACATGTGGGCATGGGAGCTGATTCTTGGGTTAAAATGGCAAGCAATGAGAAGGTCAGGGTCCTGAATGCGCACAGTCCAAAGGTGATAAGCAACACGCTACAGCCTTCCGGTCTCAACATCGGATTCCGAACTTCAGATGATTAGCTCTACTCTAAATACACTGATCTACTGATAATCTCACTACTGGTTTAAACCATAATCTAACCTTACTTGCAGAGTAAGCATCTTTCTTCTCTCCTCCACTATTTACCCTGTCCTTGCCTTCATATCTACTAGCCGCCTCTTTTTTGCCCCAGCTGGTTTTCACTGCTCCTTCTCGCCTAGCCCCCTGCCTCCCCCCCCCCTCCCCCCGCCACGGGTCTTCCCTCACTCTCCTCTCCTCTATCAAGTCTTGGCTGCTTTTCTCTGGCTCCTGGCAACTTATTTATTTATTTGTTTGTTAGCTGAAGTGGGCTCTATGAACCATTTTTAGCTGCGTTTGATTGTCTTGCGCATGTGGAGGTGGAGTTGACCCTGTGCAGTGCTACGCTCCAGAAGGCCCATCCGCTTGGGAGCCCCATGTCTTCCTCCCATTTCCTCCCATTTCTTCCTCGTCGTTTCCAGTTAGGTGTCGGCCCTCTCTAGCAGTCGTCCGTCCATGTCACCACAGTTCCCTCTGCTTAGGATGTCTGCGTCCAATAGCTCTTCTAATCGTGTCTGTCGTGATGGTCGTGGGTACGTCCTTGTCTCCTTCCGGAGGAAGATTTTAAGCTGCAGGTATCTGAGTTTGCTTCCCGTAGCCAGGTGGAATCTCTCCGTCAGTTTGTCCAATATTGTGACCCTACCATCAGTGTATAGGTCGCTGACTGTCAGTGTCCCCCGCCCTGTCTCCACCTTTTATAGGTGACGTCGGTGAGTGCTGGCGTGAATCTGTGGTTATTGCAGAAAGGGGCTTTGTCGGATATTTTGGTCAGTCCGAATTGCTGCCGTAGCTGGTTCCAGGTCTGGAGGGTGGCGACCACCATTGGTCTGCTGAGTGTTTCTTGCGTGGGGATCGGAGTTCCGCCGTGGCGAGGGCCCAGAGAGAGGTGACCATGCAGGAGACCTCCTCCACGCGCACCCACTCGGCTTCTGGCTCCTTTATCCATCCCATAACGGTTTCCGCGGCAACTGACCATGTGGTAGTATTGTAGGTTTGGGAGGTTTAGGAGGGTGAGTCGCTCCTGGATTTTGTTTTCTGTAGGACCTTCTTTATGATGCTAGCATTCTGCAATCCCCCCCCCCCCCCCGCCCCAATCTCTCCCCCATACAAACGCCATGATTAGGTTGTCCAGTGAGTTGAAAAAGGCCTTGGAGATATAGATGGGGATAAATCTAAGTAGCCAGATGGACCTGGGCAGCACGTTCACTTTGATCATCTGTACTCTTCACGCCAGGGAGAGGCGAGAGTGTGTTCCACCTCTAGAGGACCTTTTTTACTTCCTCTGTCAGACTGGTCAGGTTCCATTTGTGGACCTCCGTCCAGTCATGAGTGATGTGGATCGTCAGATAGTGGAATTTGTGACGGGCTTGTTTAAACGTCAGTCCCACCAGTGCTGCCCCTCTCCATTGTGGGTTGACTGGGAACATCTAATTTTGCTTATGTTGAGTTTGTAGCCCGAGAAGGCATCAAACTCTTTCAGAGCACAATGATTCCGCCCATGCTGCTTTGTGTGTGGCGATGTTGAGGAGCAGGTCATCCGCGTCGAGTAAGACTCTATGCTCTCTGCCTCCTCTTTGGAGCCCCCTCCGAATTTCTGCTGGTCTGAGAGCGATCGCTGGTGGTGCCATCGCTCGGGCAAACAGCAGCGGGGACAGTAGGCATCCCTGCCTGTTGCCCCTGTGCAGCTGGAAGTACTGGGAGCTGATGTTATTCCTCTGTACGCTCGCCATGGGAGCGTTGTATAGGATTACCATGCAGGCGGTGTACCCTGATCCGAGCCCGAACCGCTCCAGTACCTCGGTGAGATAATGCCACCCGATTCTGTCGAATGCCATTTCTGCGTCCAGGGAGACGATCAACTCTAGTGATCTCTCCCCAGATGGGGTCATAATCACGTCCATCAGGCGCCTAATGTTCGAGGTTAGTTGTCTACCTTTGATGAAGCCCGTTTGATCCTTTGTGACCACCTCTGGACCGCAGTTCTCCAGCCTCTTTGCATGAATCTTGGCCAGTATTTCGTCGTCTCGGTTAGTAACGAGTTGGGTCTGCAGGACCCGCATTCTGTTGGGTCTTTTTCGTTTTTAGGTATTCGCCAGATTGAGGTTTGTGCTAACGTAGGTGGCAGTGTGCCCCTCGCCAGCGAGTCTGTGAACATCTCCCGCAGGTGTTGTCGTGAATCTTCTGTAGAAGTCAGCCGGGAACCCATCTTCTGCCGGTGCCTTCCCCGCCTGCATGGAGCGAATACTCTCCATGATCTCTCCCAGTTCCAGGATCAATTTTCTTCTCTCCCCCCAAAACTGGCATGTGCAGTTCATGGAGGAACTGTTACACCCCCGAGTGCCCTGCAAGGGGCTCCAAGGTTTACAGTCCCCGCTGAAAGGCTTCGAAGGTTTTGTTCACCTTTTCTGGGTCTGTTTCCAATGTGCCTCTGTTGTCTCTAAATTGCGTGATGTATCCAGGTTGCCTGCTTTATCAGCTGATGTGCCAGCAGGGGGCTGGCTTTGCCTCCGTGTTTGTATAGGGTCCCCTGTGCATTGCGGAGTGGGTGAAATGTTTTCCTCATGGAGAGCAGGTTAAAGTCCATTTGTAGCACTTTCCTCTCCGCCAAGAGCTCTACAGTCGGGGTCTCGGAGTGTTTACGGTCTACCTCCAGTATGGAGTCGACCATCTGCTGACTAGGTAAGTGTATCCTTTAAGGACACTTACCCTCACAGGAGCAGGCCAGTCGATTTCAGCGGGAGCGGTGCGCAAGTGATTTCTGGGAGGTAAGTGTATCCTTTAAAAACACTTACCTTCACAGGAGCAGGCCAGTCGATTTCAGCGGGAGCGGAAGCGGTGTGCAAGTGATTTCAGGGAGGTAAGTGTATCCTTTAAAAACACTTACCTTCACAGGAGCAGGCCAGTCGATTTCAGTGGGAGCGGTGCGCAAATGATTTCTGGGAGGTAAGTGTATCCTTTAAAAACACTTACCTTCACAGGAGCAGACCAGTCGATTTCAGCGGGAGCGGTGTGCAATTGATTTCAGGGAGGTAAGTGTATCCTTTAAAAACACTTACCTTCACAGGAGCAGGCCAGTCGATTTCAGCGGGAGCGGTGCGCAAGTGATTTCTGGGAGGTAAGTGTATCCTTTAAAAACACTTACCTTCACAGGAGCAGGCCAATCGATTTCAGCGGAAGCGGTGTGCAAGTGATTTCAGGGAGGTAAGTGTATCCTTTAAAAACACTTACCTTCACAGGAGCAGGCCAGTCGATTTCAGCGGGAGCGGTGCGCAAGTGATTTCTGGGATGTAAGTGTATCCTTTAAAACCACTTACCTTCACAGGAGCAGGCCAGTCGATTTCAGCGGGAGCGGTGTGCAAGTGATTTCTGGGAGGTAAGTGTATCCTTTCAAAACACTTACCTTCATAGGAGCAGGCCAATCGATTTCAGCGGGAGCGGTGTGCAAGTGATTTCAGGGAGGTAAGTGTATCCTTTAAAAATACTTACCTTCACAGGAGCAGGCCAGTCGATTTCAGCGGGAGCGGTGCGCAAGTGATTTCTGGGAGGTAAGTGTATCCTTTAAAAACACTTACCTGCACAGGAGCAGGCCAGTCGATTTCAGCGGGAGCGGTGCGCAAGTGATTTCTGGGAGGTATGTGTATCCTTTTAAATCACTTACCTTCACAGGAGCAGGCCAGTCGATTTCAGCGGGAGCGGTGTGCATATGATTTCAGGGAGGTAAGTGTATCCTTTAAAAACACTTGCCTTCACAGGAGCAGGTCAGTCGATTTCAGCGGGAGCGGTGCGCAAGTGATTTCTGGGAGGTAAGGTTATCCTTTTAAAAAAACACTTCTTTTCTGTTTTATTTTTTTCGACCCGCGGACTTCTGGGAAGACACCCCCTCCACCCCCCCCCCCCCCCCCCCCCCCCAACCAATAAATTCTGGTGGGGAGGAAACCCGATACACTACACGTGTAGTGTCTCCCACCCGCCCTTCTCCTCTAACCTAATAATAAGACCCATTGGTGTGAGGTAAGTGCCATATTATATTATTATTATATTATATTATTAGCATTGTGCAGGTCAAGGTTCGGAGGTGGAGGAGCAGTCTCTGTCAGTGAGAGAACCTGAGAACATCTAAGACACTCAGAAGGTAAGAAGGTAAGTAAGTGATTTTTACTCATTTTTACTTTTATACCTTTTTCAAATTGTGTGTGTCGGGGGAAACTGAAGTGACATCACAGAAAAGCTGTGACCTGAGTGGCTGGTTGGGAATCTACGCTAAATTAAAAAAATTAAGCATTCGTAACTAATTAAACATAATTACTTAATTATAATTGAGAGGGGCATCTAAGCCAGAGATCGGAGAGTACTATATTTAGCTTTCGCATTTCTATTAGAAATCTAGTGCTAGGAAACAGATAGTTAACAGTAACTTTGAAATTTTTAAAAATATATATATTTTTAAAAACAATTTTTTTTAGATTTTAATTTTAATTAATTGACGCAATGTCAGTTAGAGGGGTGCAGTGCTCTGATTGTGAGATGTGGCAGGTCCGGGAGGCTTCCAGCGTCCCGGATGGCTTCGTCTGCAGAAAGTGCACCCAACTGGAGCTTCTCACAGACCGCATGGTTCGGTTGGAGCAGCAATTGGATGCACTTAGGACCATGCAGGTGTCGGAAAGCGTCATAGATCGCAGTTATGTAAATGTGGTCACACCCAAGGTGCAGGCAGAGAAATGGGTGACCACCAGAAAGGGCAGGCAGTCAGTGCAGGAATCCCCTGTGGTTGTCCCCCTCTCGAACAGGTATACCCCTTTGGATACTGTCGGGGGGGGGGGGGGTGTAGCCTATCAGGGGAAAACAGCAGCAGCCAGAGCAGTGGCACCACGGCTGGCACTGATGTTCAGAAGGGAGGGTCAAAGCGCAGAAGAGCAATTGTAATAGGGGACTCGATAGTCAGGGGCACAGATAGACACTTCTGTGGACGTGAAAGAGACTCCAGGATGGTATGTTGCCTCCCTGGTGCCAGGGTCCAGGATGTCTCCGAACGGGTAGAGGGCATCCTGAAGGGGGAGGGCAAACAGGCAGAGATCGTTATACATATTGGTACTAACGACATACGCAGGAAGGGGCATGAGGTCCTGCAGCAGGAGTTCAGGGAGCTAGGCAGAAAGTTAAAAAACAGGACCTCTAGGGTTGTAATCTCGGGATTACTCCCTGTGCCACGCGCCAGTGAGGCTAGAAATAGGAAGATAGAGCAGCTAAACACGTTGCTAAACAGCTGGTGTAGGAGGGAGGGTTTCCGTTATCTGGACCACTGGGAGCTCTTCCGGGGCAGGTGTTACCTATATAATAAGGACGGGTTGCATCTAAACCGGAGAGGCATAAATATCCTGGTCGCGAGGTTTGCTAGTGTCACACGGGAGGGTTTAAACTAGTATGGCAGGGGGGTGGGCACGGGAGCAATAGGTCAGAAGGTGAGAGCATTGAGGGAGAACTAGGGAATAGGGACAGTGGGGCTCTGAGGCAGAGCAGACAGGGAGAAGTTGCTGAACTCAGCGGGTCTGGTGGCCTGAACTGCATATGTTTTAATGCAAGAAGTATTAAGGGTAAGGCAGATGAACTTAGAGCTTGGATTAGTACTTGGAACTATGATGTTGTTGCCATTACAGAGACCTGGTTGAGGGAAGGGCAGGATTGGCAGCTAAACGTTCCAGGATTTAGATGTTTCAGGCGGGATAGAGGGGGATGTAAAAGGGGAGGCGGAGTTGCGCTACTTGTTCGGGAGAATATCACAGCTATACTGCGAGAGGACACCTCAGAGGGCAGTGAGGCTATATGGGTAGAGATCAGGAATAAGAAGGGTGCAGTCACAATGTTGGGGGTATACTACAGGCCTCCCAACAGCCAGCGGGAGATAGAGGAGCAGATAGGTAGACAGATTTTGGAAAAGAGTAAAAACAACAGGGTTGTGGTGATGGGAGACTTCAACTTCCCCAATATTGACTGGGACTCACTTAGTGCCAGGGGCTTAGACGGGGCGGAGTTTGTAAGGAGCATCCAGGAGGGCTTCTTAAAACAATATGTAGACAGTCCAACTGGGGAAGGGGCGGTATTGGACCTGGTATTGGGGAATGAGCCCGGCCAGGTGGTAGATGTTTTAGTAGGGGAGCATTTCGTGAACAGTGACCACAATTCAGTAAGTTTTAAAGTGCTGGTGGACAAGGATAAGAGTGGTCCTATGATGAATGTGCTAAATTGGGGGAAGGCTAATTACAACAATATTAGGCGGGAACTGAAGAACAGAGATTGGGGGCGGATGTTTGAGGGCAAATCAACATCTGACATGTGGGAGGCTTTCAAGTGTCAGTTGAAAGGAATTCAGGACCGGCATGATCCTGTGTCGAAGAAGGATAAATACGGCAATTTTCGGGATCCTTGGATAACGAGAGAGAGTGTAGGCCTCGTCAAAAAGAAAAAGGAGGCATTTGTCAGGGCTAAAAGGCTGGGATCAGACGAAACCTGAGTGGAATATAAGGAAAGTAGGAAGGAACTTAAGCAAGGAGTCAGGAGGGCTAGAAGGGGGTCACGAAAAGTCATTGGCAAATAGGGTTAAAGAAAATCCCAAGGCTTTTTACACGTACATAAAAAGCAAGAGGGTAGCCAGGGAAAGGGTTGGCCCACTGAAGGATAGGCAAGGGAATCTATGTGTGCAGCCAGAGGAAATGGGCGAGGTACTAAATGAATACTTTGCATCAGTATTCACCAAAGAGAAGAAATTGGTAGATGTTGAGTCTGGAGAAGGGTGTGTAGATAGCCTGGGTAACATTGTGATCCAAAAAGACGAGGTGTTGGGTGTCTTAAAAAATATTAAGGTAGATAAGTCCCCAGGGCCTGATGGGATCTACCCCAGAATACTGAAGTAGGCTGGAGAGGAAATTGCTGAGGCCTTGACAGAAATCTTTGGATCCTCACTGTCTTCAGGGGATGTCCCGGAGAACTGGAGAATAGCCAATGTTGTTCCTCTGTTTAAGAAGGGTAGCAAGGATAATCCAGGGAACTACAGGCCGATGAGCCTTATTTCAGTGGTAGCGAAATAACTGGAGATAATTCTTCGAGACAGGATCTACTCCCATTTGGAAGCAAATGGACGTATTAGTGAGAGGCAGCATGGTTTTGTGAAGGGAGGTCGTGTCTCACTAACTTGATAGAGTTTTTCGAGGAGGTCACTAAGATGATTGATGCAGGTAGGGCAGTGGATGTTGTCTATATGGACTACAGTAAGGCCTTTGACAAGGTCCCTCATGGTAGACTAGTACAAAAGGTGAAGTCACACGGGATCAGGGGTGAGCTGGAAAGGTGGATACAGAACTGGCTAGGCCATAGAAGGCAGAGAGTAGCAATGGAAGGATGCTTTTCTAATTGGAGGGCTGTGACCAGTGGTGTTCCACAGGGATCAGTGCTGGGACATTTGCTCTTTGTAGTATATATAAATGATTTGGAGGAATATGTAACTGGTCTGATTAGTAAGTTTGCAGACGACACAAAGGTTGGTGGAATTGCGGATAGCGATGAGGACTTTCAGAGGATACAGCAGGATTTAGATTGTTTGGAGAATTGGGCGGAGAGATGGTAAATGGAGTTTAATCCGGACAAATGTGAGGTAATGCATTTTGGAAGGTCTAATGCAGGTAGGGAATATACAGTGAATGGTAGAACCCTCAAGAGTATTGAAAGTCAAAGAGATCTAGGAGTACAGGTCCACAGGTCATTGAAAGGGGCAACACAGGTGGAGAAGGTAGTCAAGAAGGCATACGGCATGCTTGCCTTCATTGGCCGGGGCATTGAGTATAAGAATTGGCAAGTCATGTTGCAGCTGTATAGAACCTTAGTTAGGCCACACTTGGAATATAGTGTTCAATTCTGTTCGCCACACTACCAGAAGGATGTGGAGGCTTTATGAGGGTGCAGAAGAGATTTACCAGAATGTTGCCTGGTTATGGAGGGCATTCGCTATGAGGAGCGGTTGAATAAACTCGGTTTGTTCTCACTGGAACGAAGGAGGTTGAGGAGAGACCTGATAGAGGTCTACAAAATTATGAGGGGCATAGACAGAGTGGACAGTCAGAGGCTTTTCCCCAGGGTAGAGGGGTCAATTACTAGGGGGCATAGGTTTAAGGTGAGAGGGGCAAGGTTTAGAGTAGATGTACGAGGCAAGTTTTTTACGCAGAGGGTAGTGGGTACCTGGAAGTCGCTACCGGAGGAGGTGGTGGAAGCAGGGACGATAGTGACATTTAAGGGGCATCTTGAAAAATACAGGAATAGGATGGGAATAAAGGGATACGGACCCAGGAAGTATAGAAGATTGTAGTTTAGTCGGGCAGCATGTCGGCACTGGCTTGGAGGGCCGAAGGTCCTGTTCCTGTGCTGTACATTTCTTTGTTCTAGCCACTCCCTCATCCCTGTCCCATAGTGCCTTCAAGGCAGTCAATTCTCCTCTAAGAACGTGGAGGGTTAGACCTCCCCGTTTTAATTGTTTTTTTGTATATTCAGTTATGGCCTGTGACACTCTCTCGCTGAAAGGCATGTCGCCCAGTAGGGCCGTGTCCAACCTCTATGCGGGCATTGGGCCCTGCCCGTCTCCAACCTCAGATCCATGTAATGTGGAGTGTGGTTAGAGATTACAATCGTAGAGTATTCCGCCATGACCAGCCCTGGAAGCACCGATTTCCCCGCCACAAATAAGCTGACCCTCGAGTATACATTATGTACTGGGGAGAAGGAGGAGAACTCCTTTTCTCCTGGCTGGGTGAACATCCAAGGTTCCACCATCTGCTCCATAAAACAACCGAGTTCGAGGTCTTCCCTGTTTTGGGGTTCGACATGTCTGCCTGTGGGTCCTGTGCACAGTTAAAGTCCCTCCCCCCCCCCCACACTCCCCCTCCCCCCCCCCCTCCCCCCGCCACCCCCCCACCCACCCACCACCACCACCACCATGATCCATCAGTGCGTCGCTATGTCTCGGGATTTCTGCCGTGGTCTTTTCGATGAATTTCGTTTTGTTCCAGTTGGGCGGCGTACACGCTAACTAGTACTACCGCTGCCCCATCCAGGGCCCCGCTGACCGTGACGTACTGTCCTCCTGGGTTCGTGACCGTCTTCATCACCCAAACATCGTCCTCTTGCTGATCATTATTGCCGCACCCCCTGGCCCTCGTCCCATGGCCGGAATGGTAGGTCTGTCCAACCCAACCCTTCCTTACCCACAGTCGGTCCTTCTCTCTCAGGTGTGTCTCTTGGAGGAACACTATGCCAGTTTTCATGTTTCTTAGGTGGGTGAAGACTCTGGATCTTTTCACTGGGCCGTTAAGCCCCCGGCCATTACAGGTGAATCTTGCGCTCCACCACTTTGCGCGCTGATCAGTTGTCCGACTGTCCCCGTTCCTGGCCCATTCCACTCCTGCTGTCTGCTCGGCCCCTGGACTGGACTTTTCAGGGCATTTGTCACTCTTTTTCTTTCTTCCCGCGTCTTACTGTAGAGTTTTCTGGCGAGTTTTCACTAAAAAGTGCCTGTTTTGCAGGTCCACGGGAGAACAGCGACTGCTCAGCACATCGTCGTCACCAGAAGGCCCGGCCAATTGTTTTTGTTTTGGGCGTGTCCACAGAGTGTGCCATTGTACGCAGTTTTCTTTGTTATGACACAGCATTAATGGCGTTAGCTACCTTTCCCATTTTCGCGCTCTTTTTCTTTGCCACGAACTCGGCATATTCGCTTGATGCCTATTCGCTGACCTTACACAAATTAATAGCTTCTTCAATCGATAAATCCGGTCGTCTTAGCACTTTCCCGCGCAAACGTTCATCATTTATCCAGAAAACGACCTGATCACGCAGCATCGAATCAGAGGCTGAGGAAAAATTACAGGACTGCGCTCGCAACTTGCGAGCTGTGATGAAGCAATCTACTGACTCTCCTCTTAACTGCAGTCTTTTCGGAAGCGCAGTACCCTTCAAGCATATTCACCTGACACACTCGGTGAGTTTTCCATCTAGGTTCACCACTGGTAACAATATTAAAATGTTATCTCCACAGGCAAAACTACGAACTTTGGATTTCTTGTCCGCTACCCGTTTCATCACATTTTGTGCAACTTTTAAATGCTGTCCAGCCAATTCACCTGCTCTGTTTAATCGTTCCCTAAAATTTGACACGTAATCCAATAATGTAATTTCCGATTTCTCACTCGCCAATTTTTCCTTAATCAATTTCAGTGCTCCTCTTACCTCATGACCAAAAATTAGGTCAAAAGGACCGAATTTGGTTGACTCATGAGGTGCATCCCTCATTGCAAACAGTCCGAATAGAATTACTTTATCCCAATTCGCTGGATCATCTTGACAATTCACCCTCAACATTGTCTTTAATGCCTGGTGCCACCTTTCTAACGCTCCCTGCGATTATGGATGGTGCGCAGTTGATTTAACTTATTTGATTCCTAAGCTATCCATAACTTCTTTGAATAACCTTGAAGTAAAATTTGATCCTTGATCCGATTGTGTTTCTGTGGGTAGTCCATATCTAGTAAAGAATTTAAGTAACCCCTCCACAATCCTTTTAGCTGTAATATTACGTACTGGAATGGCCTCTGGAAACCTAGAAGACACACCCATGAGAGTCAAATGATATTGATTCCCACTTTTCGTTTTAGGAAGCGGTCCTACACAATCAATTAGGAGCCTTGTGAAATGTTCCTCAAATGCTGGAATGGGTATTAAGCGCGCTGGTTTTATACTGCTTAAGGTTTCCCTATCACTTGACATGTGTGACCTGATTGACAAAATGGAACTACATCTTTATGCAGTCCAGGCCAATAAAATATTTCTGGATTTTAGTTTGAGTTTTCCTTATTCCCAAATGACCTCCCATTGGTACTTCATGTGCAACTCGCAACACCTGCTTTCTATACCCCACTGGCAATACTGCTTGATGAACCTCTGCCCATTTTACATCCGCTTGCATACGTAGAGGCTAGTTTAGCACAGTGGGCTAAACAGCTAGCTTATTATTGCAAAACAAGGCCAGCAGCACGGGTTCAATTCCCGTACCAGTCTCCCCGAACAGGCGCCGAAATGTGGCGACTAGGGGCCATTTACTGAATTGCACTGTTTATGCAGTCTGGTTACGGTGCGGCACTGTTTACATGAATTCTGTTTAGTGCAAGGCACCGTTTACAAAGACTGCTTACAGTAGGGCACTGTTAATGTAGAGCTCTGTTTATGAAATTAAAAAATGAAAATCGCTTATTGTCAGAAGTAGGCTTCAAATGAAATTACTGCGAAAAGCCCCTAATCGCCTGTTCGAGAAGGCTGGTACAGGAATTGAATCGCGCTGCTGGCCTGCCTTGGTCTGCTTTCAAAGCCAGCGATTTAGCCCTGTGCTATAGACTGTTTACTATGTACCACAGTTTACATAGAGAGCTTACTGAAGGGCACTGTTTATCTAGAAGGCTTACTGTATGGCACGGTTTATACAGGCTATTTACTCTCTTTACATAGACTCTTTTGCGACACTCTTTCCATAGACTCTGTTTACTGAAAGGCACATTTTATCTCGACTGTTTACTGTCGGGCACTAATCTCACAGACTGTTTTCTGTCGGACACTGTTTACATACACTAATAACTTGAGGGCACTGTTATAGACGGTTTATTGTATGACACTGTTTATAAAGACTCTGTTTATTGCAAGGCACTGTTAACATAAACTGCTTATTGTCGGGCACTGTTTACATAGACAGTTTAATGTAGGACACTGTGTACATCGTCTGTTTACTGTAGGGCACTGTTTACGCAGACTGTTTGCAACAGGGCACTTTTTATATAGACTGTTTACGTAGGGTGCTGTTTATATAGACTTTGCTTCCTGTAAGGCACTGTTGCCATAGACTGTTTACTGTCGGGCACAGTTTCGATAGGCTGTTTGCAGTAGAGTACTGCTTACATGGACTCGGATTTCTGTATGTAGGGAACTCTTCACACAGACCCTGTTTACTGTCGGGCACTGTTTAAATAGACTGTTTACTCCAGGACACTGTTTATATAGACTGTTTACTGGAGTACAGTGGTTACAGAGACCGTTTACTGTAGGGCACTGCTGACAGAGACTGTTAACTGTAGGGCACTGTTTATATAGACTGTTTACTGTCGGGCACTGTTTATATAGACTGTTTACTGTATGGCACTGTTTACACAGACTCTGTTTACTGCAAGGCACAGTTTACATCGACTACTTACTGTAGGTCACTGTTTATATAGACTGTTTTGTGCAGGACACTGGTTCCATAGACTGTTTAACGTCGGATACTGTTTACATAGACTGTTTACTGTAGGGCACTCTTTATGTAGACTGTTTACTGTATGGCACTGTTTACATAGACTCTGTTTACTGCAAAGCATTGTTACAAAGACTACTTACTGTAGGACACTGTATATATAGACCGTTTACTGTCGGCCACTTTTTCCATAGACTGTTTAATGTAGGGCACTGTTTATATAGACAGTTTACTGAACGGCACTGTTTACAAAGACAGCTTACCGTAGGGCACTGTTACTGATGGCACTGTTTATATAGACTGTTTACTGTCGGGCACTGTCTATTTAGACTGTTTACTGTAGGACAGTGGTTACATAGACTGTTTACTGTAGGGTACTGTTTACATAGACTAGTCACTGTGGGGAAGTTTGCATTGACTTTTCAGCGTAGGGCACTGTTCATAGAGACTGTTTACTCTTGGTCACAATTTACAGAATCAGGTTTCTATAGTGCAATGTTTACATAGACTGTTTACTGCAGGGCACTGTTTCTAGACTGTTTACTGTCGGGCACTGTTTATATAGACTGTTTACTGTATGGCACTGTTTCTAGACTGTTTACTGTCGGGCACTGTTTATATAGACTGTTTACTGTATGGCACTGTTTCTAGACTGTTTACTGTCGGGCACTGTTTATATAGACTGTTTACTGTATGGCACTGTTTACATAGACTATGTTTACTGCAAGGCTCTGTTTCCATAGACTACTTACTGTAGGACAGTTTATATAGACTGTTTACTGTCGATTCGACAACTGTTTCCATAGACTGTTTACTGTATGGCACTGTTTATATAGACTGCTTACTGTAGACCACTGTTTACATAGACTGTTCACTGTAGGGCACTGTTTATATAGACTGTTTACTGTAGGGTACTGTTTACATAGACTGTTTACTGCCGGGCACTGCTTAGATCGTAAGAAGTCTTACAACACCAGGTTAAAGTCCAACAGGTTTGTTTCAAACACTAGCTTTCGGAGGTGTGGAAGGAGCAGTACTCCTCAAGCTAGTGTTTGAAACACACCTGTTGGACTTGAACCTGGTGTTGTAAGACTTCTTACTGTGCTCACCCCAGTCCAACGCCGGCATCTCCACATCACTGTTTAGATAGACTGTTGACTGTAGAGTACTGTTTACATAGACTGGGTTTACTGTATGTAGAGCACTCTTTATACAGACTCTGTTCACTGTAGGGCATTAATTACATAGACTGTTTACTGTAGGGCACTGTTTACATAACTGTTTGCACCAGGGCACTGTTTATATTGACTGTTTACTGTAGGGTGCTGTTTGGATAGACTTTGTTTACAGTCGTGCACTGTTAGCACATACTCTATTACTTTAGGGCACTGTTTACATAGACTGTTTACTGTGGGAAACTGTTTACATAGACTTTTCAGCGTAGGGCATTGTTTATGTAGAGTGTTTACTGTTGGGCACAGTTTACAGAGACTGTTTTCTGTAGTACAATGTATACATAGCCTGTTTACTGTAGGCCACTTTTTACATAGACTGTTTACTCTATGGCACTGTTCATATAGACTGTTTACTGCATGGCACTGTTTATAGAGGCTGTTTACTGTGCGGCACTGTTTACATAGACTCTGTTTACTGCACGGCACTGTTTACGAAGGCTGCTTACACTAGGGCACTGTTACTGTAGTGCACTGTGTATATAGACTGTTTAATGTAGGGCATTGTTTATATAGACTGTTTACTGTAGGACACTAATTACATCGACTGTTTTCTGTAGGACACTGTTTACATATACTAATAAATTTAGTGCACTGTTGATAGAGACTGTTTACTGTATGGCACTGTTTATATAGACTATGTTTACTGCAAGGCACTGTTTACATGGACTGCTTACTGTAGGGCACTGTTGACATATACTCTGCTTACTTAAGGGCACTGTTTACATAGACTGTTTACAGTAGGGCATGGTTTACATTGACTGTTTTCAGCAGGGCACTGTTTACATAGACTGTTTACTGGAGGGCACTGTTTATATAGTCTGTTTCCTGTAGGCCACTGTTTACATAGCCTGTTTACTGTAGCGCACTATTTATATAGACTGTTTACTGAATTACACAGTTTATGCAGTCTGGTTACGGTGCAGTACTGTTTAAATAAACTCTGTTTACTGCAAGGCACCGTTTACAAAGACTGCTTACAGTAGGGCACTGTTAATTTAAGGCTCTGTTTATGAAATTAAAAAACGAAAATCGCTTATTGTCAGACGTAGGCTTCAAATGAAGTTACTGCGATAAGACCCTAGTCGCCGCATTTCAGCGCCTGTTCGAGAAGGCTGGTAGAGAAATTGAACCGCGCTGCTGGCCTGCTTGGTCTGCTTTCAAAGCCAGCAATGTATCCCTGTGCTCTCGACTTTTTACTGCCTGCCACTGTTTACATAGACAGCTGACTGAAGGGCACTGTTTATCTGGAAGGCTTACTGCGTGGCACTGTTTATGCAGGCTATTTACTGTGCGACATTCTTTATATAGACTCTGTTTACTGAAAGGCACTGTTTATATCGACTGTTTACTGTCGGGCACTAATCTATAGACTGTTTTCTGTAGGACACTGTTTACATACACTAATAACTTGAGGGCACTGTTATACACTGTTTAGTGTATGACACTGTTTATAAAGACTCTGTTTGTTGTAAGGCACTGTTAACATAAACTGCTTACTGTCGGGAACTGTTTACATAGACAGTTTAATGTAGGGCACTGTGTACATCGTCTGTTTACTGTAGGGCACTGTTTACAAAGACTGTTTGCTGCAGGGCACTGTTTATATAGACTGTTTACTGTAGGGCACTAATTTCATAGACTGTTTTCTGTAGGACACTGTTTACATACATTAATAACTTGAGGGCACTGTTATAGACTGTTTACTGTATGGCACTGTTTATAAAGACTCTGTTTATTGCAAGGCACTGTTAACATAGACTGCTTACTGTCGGGCACTGTAAATAGACAGTTTAATGTAGGGCCCTGTGTACATCGTCTGTTTACTGTAGGGCACTGTTTACACAGGCTGTTTGCAGCAGGGCACTGTTTATATAGACTGTTTACTGGAGGGTGCTGTTTATATATACCTTGTTTACTGTAAGGCACTGTTGCCATAGACTGTTTACTTTCGGGCTCAGTTTTGATAGACTGTTTACTGTGGAGTACTGCTTACATAGACTCGGTTTACTGTATGTAGGGCACTCTTCACACAGACCATGTTTACTGCAGGATACTGTTTATATAGACTGTTTACTGTAGTACAGTGGTTACATAGACTGTTTACTGTTGGGCACTGTTTACAAAGACTGCTTTCTGTAGTACAATGTTTACATAGACTGTTTGCTGTAGGACACTTTTTATATAGACTGTTTACTGTCGGGCAGTGTTTATCTGGACTGTTTACTGTAGGCCACTGTTTACATAGAATGTTTACTGTCGGGCACTGTTTCTATGGACTGTTTACTGTAGACCGCTGTTTACATAGGCTGTTGACTGTAGCACACTGTTTATCTAAACTGTTCACAGCATGGAAATGTTTATACAGGCTGTTTACTGTGCGGCACTGTTTACATAGACTCTGTTTACTGCAAGGCACTATTTACAAAGACTGCTTACAGTCGGGCACTGTTACTGTAGGTCACTCTTTACGTAGACTGATTACTGCAGGGCACTGTTTAAAAAGACTGTTTTCTGTAGGACACTGTTTACGTGCACTATTAACTTTAGGGCACTGGTGATAGAGACTGTTTACTGAATGGTACAATTTATATAGATTATGTTTACTGCAAGGCACTGTTTACATAGACTGCTTACTGTATGGCACTGTTTATATACACTGTTTACTGTAGGGTACTGTTTACATAGACTGTTTACTGTAGGGCACTGTTTACGTAGACTGTTTACAGTAGGGTACTGTTACACTGACTGTTTACAGCATCCACCGTTTACATAGACGGTTTACTGTAGGGCACTGTTTATATAGACTGTTTTCTTTAGTGCACTCTTTACAGAGACTGTTACTGCACAGCACTGTTTACACAGACTGCTTGCAGCAGGGCACTGTTTATATAGAATGTTTACTGTAGAGTACTTTTGATGTAGATTCGGTTTACTGTATGTAGGGCACTCTTCACATAGGCTCAGTTTACCGTAGGGCACTGTTAACGTAGACTTTGTTTACTGCAGGGCACTGTTTACATAGACTGTTAACTGTCGGGCACTGTTTGGACAGACTGTTTACTGTAGAGTACGATTTACATAGACTCGGTTTACTGTAGGGCACTGTTAACGTAGACTTTGTTTACTGTAGGGCACTGTTTACAAAGACTGTTAACTGTCGGGCACCGTTTGGACAGGCAGTTTACTGTAGAGTGCGGTTTACATTGACGCGGTTTACTGTGTAGGGCACACTTCACAGAGACTCTGTTTACTGTAGAGCGCTGTTTTCATAGACTGTTTAGTGTAGGGCGCTGTGTACATAGACTGTTTGCTGTGGGAAAATGTTTACACAGACTGTTCAGCGTAGGGCACTGTTTATATAGACTGTTTACTGTAGAACACTGTTTACAGAGACTGTTTTCTGTAGTACAGTGTTTACGTAGACTGTTTCCTGTCGGGCACTGTTTATATCGACTTTTTCCTGTAGGGCACTGTTTATAAAGACTGTTTACTGTCAGGCACTGTTTATATAGACTGTTTACAGTCGGGCAATGTTTATACAGACTGTTTACTGTCGGCCACTGTTTGCACAGAGTGTTTACTGTAGGGCACTGTTTATATAGACTGTTTACTGCCAGGCACTGTTTATACAGGCTGTTTACTGTGCGGCACTGTTTACATAGACTCTGTTTACTGCCAGGCACTGTTTATACAGGCTGTTTACTGTGCGGCACTGTTTACATAGACTCTGTTCACTGCAAGGCTCTGGTTACATCGACTATTTACTGTAGGTCACTGTTTATATAGACTGTTTACTGCAAGGCACTGTTTACATAGACTATATTACTGCAAGGCACTGTGTAGACTGTTTACTGTGGGAAACTGTTTACAGTGACTGTTTGCTGTCGGCCACGGTTTCCATTGACTGTGTACTGTAGTGCATTGTTTATATAGACTGTATGCTGCAAGGCACTGTTTACAAAGACTGCTTAAAGTCAGGGTCTGTTACTGTAGGGCACTGTTTATATATACTGTTTACTGTAGGGTACTGTTTATATAGACTGCTTACTGCATGGCACTGTTTATGCTGGCTATTTACTGTGCGGCACTGTTTACATAGACTCTGTTTATTGAAAGCCACTGTTTATATAGACTGTTTATTGTAGGGCACTAATCTCACGGACTGTTTTCTGTAGGACACTGTTTACAGACATTAATAACTTTAGGGCACTGTTGATATATGCTGTTTACTGTATGGCACTGTTTATAAAGACTGTATATTGCTAGGCACTGTTAACATAGACTGCTTACTGTCGGCACTGTTTACATGGACAGTTTACTGTAGGGCACTGTGTACATCGTCTATTTACTGTAGGGCACTGTTTATACAGATTGTTTGCAGCAGGGCACTGTTTATGTAGATTGTTTACTGTAGGGTGCACTTTATATAGACTTTGTTTACTGTAGGGCACTGTTGCCATAGACTGTTTACTGTCGGGCACAGTTTAGATAAACTCTTTCCTGTAGCGTACTGCTTACGTCGACTCGGTTTACTGTTTGTAGGGCACTCTTCACACAGACCCTGTTTTCTGTCATGCAATATTTACATAGACTGTTTACTGCAGGACGCTGTTTTCATCGACCGTTTACTGTAGGGCACAGTTTATATTGACTGTTTACTGTCGGGCACTGTTTATATAGTCTGTTTACTGCAGGACAGTGGTCACATTGACTGTTTACTGTAGGGCACAGTTTACATAGACCATTTACTGTGCAGAACTGTTCACACAGACTGTTCAGCGTAGGGCACTGTTAATAGAGACTGTTGACTGTAGGGCACTGTTTACAGAGACTGTTTTGGGTAGGACACTGTTTCCTTCGACTGTTTTCTGTAGGGCATTGTTTACATAGACTGTTTAATGTCGGGCACTGTTTATATAGACTGTTTACTGTCGGGCACTGATAAAAAGACTGCTTAATGTAGGGCACTGTTTTTATAGACGCTGTTTACTGCAAGGCACTGTTACATAGACTGTTTGCAGCAGGGCACTGTTTATATAAACTGTTTACTGGAGAGTACTGTTTACATAGACTCGGTTTACTGTATGTAGTGCACTCTTCACATAGACTCACTTTACTGAAGGGCACTGTTAACATAGACTTTGTTTACTGTAGGGCACATGTTAGGTAGACTGTTTACTGCCGGGCAATGTTTAGATAGACTGTTTACTGTAGAGTACGGTTGACATAACTCGGTTTACTGTATGTCGGGCACACTTCACATAGACTCTGTTTACTGTAGAGCACTGTTTTCATAGACTGTTTACTGTAGGGCACTGTGTACATAGACTGTTTATTGTTCTATGACTAGCTGCATCCAACTAATTTATATCACCATATAATGAATTATAATTCCTTTCAACATTCATAATCCTTTGTAATGCTATCCAATATTTTGTTAACTTTCCCAGCAATTATAATGTTTTAGAACACTTTATACTTATTAATCCTTTATGATATCTGTGAAGATGATATGATTACAATGTTACCCATTCACAAAATTAGAATCACAAAATAATGCAGTGCAGAAGTGACCGTTCGACCCATCGCGCCTGCACCAACGCATGAAAAACACCTTGTGCACCATATAGTTTCCACTGGAGCCAAAGCTGTTGCTTGTTCGGGTGAATAGAACCACGAAGAATGATGTGAATGTAACCATGCCACCGGAGAACAAGGACCTCTGTAAATAAGCGCGTGTTCACATACATAAACTTGGAGAGAATTTTGCAGTTCAGATTCCAGCCTACATTTGCTCAGTCATGGGATGTTCACTCTTTCTTCTAATCGAGCGAATTCACCGTCCCATTGTGAAATTAGTTAACGTGCAGTTTAACCTTTATTTCATGTGTTGATGATGTTATAAAACGTTTTTTACTGTCCTGGTGTTTTTGGCAATATTTATATCGCTTCATTATTTCCTCAAATCTCTGCTCTGTTCTCTCGGCTCAAAGAGATTCACTTTATGTCTCCAACTCTGATGTTGGACTGGATTATTATTATTTGCGCTGAATATGTTGAACATATGTCTCTGGCTCAGCAAATATAATCGGAGATACAGGGGACTGATCAAGTTTCATGTTGATGACCAAAACAGTTCAGAAACATTCACTCACGATTGTGCTATCACCGATTGATGGTGAAGCGTTTCAATCATTCCCCAGTAACGAAGTTCAGTTGATCTGGCAGATCAATCTATTAATGGGTTATCTGTACAATAAAATCATGTTGTCTATGTGTAGCTGATAGAGCTCAATGTGACTGAAACAGGCGGATAACCAAATAATGAATACAGCATATGCAAAAGCTAATTCGGGCTGCAAATTGATGCCAGCTACCTGTATCATAATCCATTCAATCCCCTCACATCGCCTCATTCCCGAAACCCTGTAATGTACTTTCGATCATCAAGATCCCTTTTCTAAATATGAGTGCTTTCAACTTCCACAACACATTGTCACTGAGAGTAGTGGTTATTGCCACTCGCAGAATAAAGTAAAGATATTCCTCATATGTCCCTGCCACTCTTGGCGAAGTAAAAAGCTATATCATCTCACCTTTGTACCAGCAACGGTAGCAGCATGTTCTGTTGTTTACTTTATACAATGCTGCAATAATCGTGCCTCCCTCTCTGACGACTTCCCACAATCATTTCCCTTCAAGCGAAACAACCTAAATTTCTCCAAACAAACCTTGTAGCTGCAAATGTATCATTACTTTACCTATTCTTGCAGACCTCGTCTCCACCCTTTCAAAGGACCATATATTCGTCCTACTTTGCGCTCACCAGATCTGGATGCGACACAAGGTGTGGAGCAAGGTGAGTTTTTAGCAGCTTCCACATAACGTTCCCATTTTTAAAAATACAACAGAGTTCCAAATATTTTCTAGTTAATCACAGATTACATACGCGGTTCTCATTATTTGGACATGATACTCAATCGACATTCGTTCCATGGACTCCTTTTCGTCCTGTGCCTGCCTGTCGGCATCTTTTCTCGTCATCTGTGGTCATTTTTAAGCATTTCCTTTCCATTTGCTTGTCCAAGTCAGTTTGTAACTGAATGGTATCATTCAACAGGGAGCTGTGGAATTTGCCTTAATTTGTTGAAGCGGTTCCCTGGTCAGAAGGAGCTGACTCATTTTCTATTTTCCTCTATAATAACAAGAGGGACTTCCCTCATCGCCAAATCTTTTTTTGTTATGTACATTTAGATTACCTAAATATTTTTATTTCTAATTAAGGGACACTTCAGCGTGGCTCATCCACCTAACCTACACATCTTTGGGTTGTGGGGGTGAACCCCAAGCATATAGGGGGAGAATTTGCAAACTCCACGCGGACAATGACCGAGGGTGGGGATTCGAACCCAGGTTCTTTGCGCCGCAGTCCCAGTGCGATTCACTGCGCCACATGCTGCCATAAAATCGCCAAACTTAACTGTATCCAATACTTCGGTAAAGGCCTTTACTCATACTCTTCACAGCGATCGCCAGGGTGAGAGGCAGATGGACAAAATGAGAGACGGCATGAGAGGTTAATGGCAGGGAAAACAGAGAGAGATGAAGATATCAAGACGGAACTAAAAGGACAAAGAGAAGAATGCAAACCATGCACATTGAAGACGGCAGAGGAATGTAGAGATAAACACGTAGAGAGATAGCGTGAGTGCGGAATGCAGGCAAGTCACTCAGAGATTGATAGTAGAGCTGGAAAGAGTTACAAAGTTATGAGGTGGTGGTCAGACCGCAAAGGAAAATAGGAATGAGTAACGCGAGGGAGGAACGTGTCGTGTTAGACAAATAGGAGAAGAATAGAACGAAGACAGCTACAGAAATAAGACACACTGACTGAATTTAGCTCCAGTCAGAAGCTCAATTTGAATATTCTAAAGAAAAGCAGAGTATAGTTGTGTTAATTTATTTGACCGACATCAGACCACAGCCCAGATCAATGGTGGGCACGTTTGAATACGAAGCTCGAGACCATCCAAGACAAAAGTAGCGCACTTGTTTGGAATGCCTTCCACAAGCATTCATTCCCTCTGCCACCTATACACAGTGGCAGCTGTGTACCATCTATAAGATGCACTGCAGAGAATCACCGAAGCTCCTTCCGCAGCACCTTCCAAACTACTGACGTCTACTACCTACAAGGACAAGGGGAACAGACACCCGGGAACACCACCAACTGCACGTTCCCCTCGTTCCTCCATTCATGATGGCCTACTGAAGATCTCATTGGAATTACTCTCATCATCAAAGATAGTTCCCCTTCGACACATTTCCCATATACCTCGTTCGCCACACCTGCTGTCACGGCAGTGTTTATCTCAGGTCTCAAAGTTGCTGCTTGAGCTGAAGTCTGACCTGTAGTATTCTCCACTTCTGTTCCCATTTCAGAATACACTTTCTGATCTCCAACAAGTCCCATGGACTTTTCCAACAACTTCCAATATGCTGAACAGACGTGTCCCACCTTACAGCAATGGGAACACCTCAGCTTTCGAGTCTAATTTCCACCCTAATTACCTTTCAGCCTGGTCTGAGGATGCGATCTCAGAGCGTTGCCAGCTGTCCATTCCTTACCTTGGCGTCCTGCCTTGCTTTAATTGTCTCCCCTCCTTCCCTTTCAAAGGGGTGACGGAACAAAGATTTAAATTTATGGATCAGCTTATTGTCAGCCATCATTGCTGGCTGTCGGGTGGCCATAACCCTTTTGTCTTCAAGATGGATTCTGATCAGAGAAGGGCATGAATCATAGATTATTCCAAGTGAATGATTTCTGTCAGAGGCCCATAGGCAGTTTGATCCCCCAATTCTCCTTTCCACCTATTACAATTGCTCTGCTTAACACTTTCACAGGGAACATATGTCAGTCCCACTTATTTCCAGAAATTCAGAAACTTTTGGCGATTTGCGTCCGTGAGCAATCAGTGTGACCCGAGATCACCTGTTGTCCACTTTCAGTGGTGGCTATGAGCTGAGCGGTCTCACAGAAGGGGGCTCTCGTTTATAAACTTTCGTTAAGACTCTTTAACCGCAACAGCCGTGAACCAAAAGGACAGAAATTTAGCAACCCCGCCGCCTCTCCTCCCCCCCACCCCGCCACCGCATGAACCACAGGGCCAAACAACATGCCGAGGAACATGCAACCCGGCCGGAAAAGCAGGAAAACTGAGGAGAGCGATCCCTCAGCTTTGGAGAAGGGATGACCCCGTTGCGACACGGAGCAGAGACGGATGACCTCACGGAATTTCCAGTGCAGACACAGGCAGATGTAACATGCTGAGTTTCATTCCCTCCGAGTTCCAGAAGCACAGGGCGGCAATGCAGGTAGACGTCATGGCAGGCGTGGGGGCGGCAGTGGAGGCCGCGATGACCCCATGAAGGAGGCTTGAGGCACAAGAGGTAACCACACGAGGCCTCAAGAAAGTCGCCACACATCAGGGGGATCGGATTGCGGATCTGTAAACCGAGGTGGCGAGGCTGGCCAGGTCTTAGATAGGGCTGAGGGGAAATGGCGATGACGAGGAAAACAGCTCAAGTCGGCAAAAGCTGCAGATCGTGGGACTTCCAGAGGGATCGGAGGGAGGATCCCAGTCGAATAGGGAGCAGCGATGCTCCGGAAGCTGGTGAGCGTGGAACATTTCGCCAAAGCCGCGGAGGTAGACCTCGCTCACATGTAGCTCCGGCAATGGCCCAAGCGCCAGGATAAGGAGCGGATCCAGGGGATGGCGATAAGCAGGAAAGGATGCAAATGAGAAGGACAATCCATTTGCCTGTACGTGGACATTGGAGCAGACCTGGCCAAGCGCTGGGCAGAATTTAACAGCTCCGAACCCTGACTGTATAACAGCAAGGTGCAGTTTGGCATGCTCTTCCCCACGAGCTATGGGTCAGCTAGCAGGTAAAGGACCACTATTTCGCCAACGCGGAGGAGGCCACCAAGTTCTTGCAGAAAAGTGAACATAGAAACAGCAGTAGAAGGGATTGATTATAGCGTGGCATTTAGGGACTAACGAGGGATAGAGGTGAGCACATGAGGGAGTGAGGAGGGCGGGAACCGGGAGAGACGTTAACGGTGTTAAATGCCGATGTCACAAAATGCAGATTCGTAGACACCGGATGGAAAGATTTGCTCCTTGTCAAGAAATTGCCTGCTCGTGTTTCGAGGCTGTTACTGTGGGAGAAGATTGCATAGGCTGGCGCTCTGAACTCTAGAAAAGAACAGGCTGGTGAGCGAACTGACAGAGCTGTTGAAAATTCTGAGAGAGGCTTCAGCGGAAATAGAGTAAAACAACAATTCCACTTGAGGGGGAGAGAAATGACTGAGAGTCCATCAATATCATAGAGATTATCATACATCCAATCGGCGGAGCTCAGGTGCAAGGTTTTTGAACAGAGTATGGAGTGATTGTTGACCGAGCTCCCAAAGGAAAAGATCCTGGTGAATAACTGTTGCATTTCAGTGGGGAAGCTGGATGAGCACATGGTGGAATGTACAGAATGTATATGTTGATGGGTCGAGACAAAGAGGAGGTGGAAGGAGTTACCAGTAGAACTTGAAATTACCGTACTCCCCAGGACCAGAGATGCAAATCTGACTCGAAGAGACAGGCGGGGAGATGCAATCGAATTCTGGCGATTTTTAGTTTGGTATATTTTTGTTGAATTCCGAACAAGGTAATGTGTTGCGGGTGAATGAAACACAACCAACACTCTGAATTATGGGCATTTCTCTGGACCCAGGCATGTAACAGCAATGATGTCGTTGGATTTAGCACCATTGACGTTTAATGCAGTTTGTGGAGTCTGCTCCCTACACCACATTTTCAGCAGCGATAACCGCGAGTTGAGGATCTTGCCCTTTCAAGGCAGAGCAGTGTGGTAGTACCTTTACTAAGTACCTATCAGGTACCCAACAGGACGCCCTCATCCAAGATGTGCACCTCGTTCAATTTTCCAGTGCGCAACTTTTAAACACTGCACGTAACTTCCGCAACATGAGCAGTTTCACAATGCTTTGCGAGTACAGAGTTCCCCAGCGCCTAATCGGTGTCAATCCCAGAGTACCAATGAACTGGTTAATGTCCAGTACGCTGCAGCAGCTGTTTCCCGGATCAGACCTCTTCATTCCTCATTCAGAACTGTCCAATTGCAGGAGGTGGGTCATTGATATCGTCATTCGTGTAGGAAATCACTCCTATACCATGAGTATTTAATATTGGTATGAAATGTTAAATCGGAAAGCCTTGCCTGCCCTTCTGGGCTGTAAAGAAAGAACATGTTCTCTCTGAGCGGAAGAGTGGAGTGCGTCTGTCAGTGGTGTTAGCGTGGGGGAGGGAGGCATTCGCCCCCGTGTATCAGGATCAATGATTGGCCCTGAACATATAATAAAAAACATAACCTTGGCCATTGACACATGGTTGATTGTGAGCTCTTGCTCAGCAGCGTTCCCCACATAGCAACATCCACTATACTCCCATTAGTCCTGAAGTGTGTCACTTTCTCTTTTTGTCCTGGTATTCATTCATTTGTATCTTGTCACTAGATTACTCCCGGTGCAAGCAGGGACGGTGCACGTCCATGCAAGTAGAAGGGAAATGCTGCCAAACCAGCCTTGTGATTGTGCACATTTAGGTAGTTCAAAGTCAGAGATCCTGAAGAGCCGGAGCCTGGGACAAAACAACCTGAGACACAATAACTGTGAGAGACAAAATCATTCACCATTCTTTTGTTAGTCTCGGCATTTGATTCAAATTAGATTCATTAATGCGGGAATGGGCTATTTTATAGTTTACTCTTGCACCCCATCCTTCATTGGGAATACTGTCTCTTCCTGATACAACAGAACCACTGGTGAATGATTTTGTCTCTCACAGTTATTGTGTTTCAGGTAGTTTTGTTCCAGCATCCGGCAATTCACTCTCTGGCTGAACTACCTAAAAGGTGCACAATCACAAGGCTTGGTTGGCAGCATGTCCGATCTGCTTGAATGAACGGCAGCACCGGGAATAATTTAATGACAGAAGACACGGCTTGGTATGGATACATCGACTCTCTGCTCTCTGATCATTGCAGGTGTCCAGGACAGTGATTCTGTCATATATTTATGAAAGGAAGGAGCTCTGAGGGATGTCCTTGGTAGGTGGAAATGGCTCCAATTGGCTCTGCACGGCAAAAACTTGCGATTCCTTCTTTAATAATCAGGAGTCTAGGTACAACTGTGATCGAACCGAAACTCCCCATCCCAAGAAGCTTTCCAGTCACCTCCCTCATTATTACACCAAAGGCTGAATTGCCAGGATTGTTTCTGTGCTTGGTGAGGAGTTTGGAATCCAATTCCTTTGCTATCCGCTGGAATGTTTACAGGGCGGGATACGGAGGGTCACACCACTTTTATTGAATTACCTTTGTGTCATCGCTTTATAAGTACGAGTCCATGTGTCCACGTGTACTTATATGACCAAGATATCTCATACACCTTACTCTTTCTATCTTTATGTTTCTGAATTGTCAACCCTATCAGTATTTAGAATACACGTGACTGGCGGGAGATAGTGGGATAAGGATGGAATCTGAGTGTCCTCGGGCTGGCTTGGATAACGTGGCCAAATGGCCTCCTTCTGTACCGTGACTTTTCGATGATTTAAGACGTTATTTTGACTTTCCAATGATGAAAATGAAACCAATTTCCATTTGCCACGTTCTCCCTCGATTCTACTTTGAACGTGTGACCACTCTTCAGAAGTCGCGCCAATTGAATTCTCTTCAGGTTTGTATAAGCACTACTTTTGTATATGAATGACCTACATACGTGTGACGCTGTGTATCTTAATGATCAACCGGCAGAGTTTGAAGTGTGTTTCAAGAGTCCGGGAACATATGTAGACCAGAAGCTAAGCTTCACAGAGAACAGCGGCAGCATATTTAAAAATTGCTTTTAATTAGAAACTAAAAGTGTTTGAAATGAATCATAATGCTTCAGAGAAGGTATAAAAAGTTCGGGCAGATATTATTTGAACGGTTAACATGGCAGTCTGGTATGGTTACCTCAGTGTGAACAGCAACGGTAAGCTCGCGAGAATTGTCAACACTTCGGGTAAAACCGTTGGTCGACAGCAGACACAACTCAATAATTTGTTTCACAAAGTAGCTCAGAGGAATGTTCAGACCATCACCGGTAGACCCTCTCACTCTTTGAGACGATGCTTTATAATATTGCGTGGGACAATCGGCTCCAGAGGTATTTTGTTCCCAGTACCATGAACACTCAATAACATAATTATAATTTAACTTGCTGTTTTTCATATATATTTAGTGAATTGTGTTCTGCGTGTGTGGTATGGATGCATGACATATATTCGCAAAAGTATGAATGGTGGCATACAAGCAATATTTACTCTTTTGAACTGTTTTTACTGCTAAACTGGATGTGAAACCAAATACAATTGTACACTTTTGCATGGGAAATTAAACGCGATTATTATTATTCCTCCAAATCATTCGCAATATCGCAACGCCATTTCCAGCAAGCAACTGGCCATTTGTCCCCTCTAATCCTGCCGCACTATCTAAATTCACATTAACAATTAGAATGCTGTTACGTGTTAATTTCAATCACCAAGATATTGGTTGGGAAATTTCTGGGAGATTGATATTGAAAAGAGTTTCTTGTATTCGGGAGATGTCTAAGTTGTGACTCAGTGTAACAAAATATCTGTTCATCCGGAGTAATCAGAATGGAGATATCAATTGGAATATCCAGACAGAACACGACAAAAGTGCATCGAGATGGAATCCAGCCATCGCGGTAAGATGATGGACTGAATTCCTACCAATTAGCTCAGAACTCGTCCTGACATAACGAGGAAATCTACCACTTGTAGAGAGAATAGTTCCAAATGCGCCCCTTCTTTCTAAACATACTCTACATCTTCCATCTCTGACATGTTGGTTTCAATCAATACTTCCTGGGTCAAGGAAAGATGGAATCATGGGAAATTTCATACATCACTCTCCACATCTGTCTCTGACTGTTCAGGGCCTGTTTACACCATCTGGCTCAACAGTGTGTTCACGAAGTTAAACTTCCGTACCGGCTGAGGCTGTTCATGAAGGCCCCGCCTCCTGGCCCATTGCCGCTCGCATGAGGTGCTGCGATCCTCAGGTTACCTCGCCACCAGTCAGCTCTCCCACTCAAAGGGGAAAGCAGCCTGTGGTCATCTGGGGCTATTGTTACTTTGATCACTTTCCCCAATTCACATCTTAACCCGTCAAACGCATCTGAATCCTAAATTGATATTTTCAACAGAAATCGCAGATCTTTTTTTTTATTTTAGTGTTTAAGGCGGGAACAGGAAGTTCGACCCGCGGACTTCTGGGAAGTCCCTCACCAATATATTCTGGTGGAGAGGAAACCCGAGACACTACACGTGTAGTGTCTACCACCCGCCCTCCTCCTCTAACCTAATAATAAAACCCATTGGTGTGAGGTAAGTGCCATATTTTATTATTATTATTTTTTTTAGTAGAAAGTTAGAGAGATGGCAGGGAAGGGAGTGCAATGTTCCTCCTGCAGGATGTTTGAGGTGAGGGATGCCGTTAGTGTCCCTGCTGATTTTACCTGCAGGAAGTGCTGCCATCTCCAGCTCCTCCAAGACCGAGTTAGGGAACTGGAGCTGGAGTTGGAAGAACTTCGGATCATTCGGGAGGCAGAGGGGGTCATCGATAGCAGCTTTAGGGAATTAGTTACACCAAAGATTGGAGATAGATGGGTAACTGTAAGAGGGACTGGGAAGAAGCAATCAGTGCAGGGATCCCCTGCGGTCGTCCCCTGAGAAACAAGTATACCGCTTTGGATACTTGTGGGGGGGGGGGGACTTACCAGGGGTAAGCCATGAGGTACGGGCCTCTGGCACGGAGTCTGTCCCTGTTGCTCAGAAGGGAAGGGGGGAGAGGAGCAGAGCATTAGTAATTGGGGACACGATAGTCAGGGGCACAGATAGGAGATTTTGTGGGAGCGTGAGAGACTCACGTTTGGTATGTTGCCTCCCAGGTGCAAGAGTACGTGATGTGTCGGATCGTGTTTTCCAGGTACTTAAGGGGGAGGGGGAGCAGCCCCAAGTCGTGGTCCACATTGGCAACGACATAGGTAGGAAAGGGGACAAGGATGTCAGGCAGGCTTTCAGGGAGCTAGGATGGAAGCTCATAACTAGAACAAACAGAGTTGTTATCTCTGGGTTGTTGCCCGTGCCACGTGATAGTGAGATGCGGAATAGGGAGAGAGAGCAATTAAACACGTGGCTCCAGGGATGGTGCAGGCGGGAGGGATTCAGATTTCTGGATAACTGGGGCTCTTTCTGGGGAAGGTGGGACCTCTACAGACAGGATGGTCTACATCTGAACCTGAGGGGCACAAATATCCTGGGGGGGGGGAGATTTGTTAGTGCTCTTTGGGGGGGGGGGGGGGGTGTTTAAACTAATGCAGCAGGGGCATGGGAACCTGGATTGTAGTTTTAGGGTAAGGGAGAATGAGAGTATAGAGGTCAGGAGCACAGATTTGACGTCGCAGGAGGGGGCCAGTGTTCAAGTAGGTGGTTTGAAGTGTGTCTACTTCAATGCCAGGAGTATACGAAATAAGGTAGGGGAACTGGCAGCATGGGTTGGTACCTGGGACTTCGATGTTGTGGCCATTTCGGAGACATGGATAGAGCAGGGACAGGACTGGATGTTGCAGGTTCCGGGGTTTAGGTGTTTTAGTAAGCTCAGAGAAGGAGGCAAAAGAGGGGGAGGTGTGACGCTGCTAGTCAAGAGCAGTATTACGGTGGCGGAGAGGATGCTAGATGGGGACTCATGTTCCGAGGTAGTATGGGCTGAGGTTAGAAACAGGAAAGGAGAGGTCACCCTGTTGGGAGTTTTCTATAGGCCTCCAAATAGTTCCAGGGATGTAGAGGGAAGGATGGCGAGGATTATCCTGGATAACAGCGAAAGTAACAGGGTAGTTATTATGGGAGACTTTAACTTTCCAAATATTGACTGGAAAAGATATAGTTCGAGTACATTAGATGGGTCGTTTTTTGTACAGTGTGCGCAGGAGGGTTTCCTGACACTATATGTTGACAGGCCAACAAGAGGCGATTTGGTTTTGGGTAATGAACCAGGCCAGGTGTTGGATTTGGAGGTAGGAGAGCACTTTGGGGACAGTGACCACAATTCGGTGACGTTTACGTTAATGATGGAAAGGGATAAGTATACACCGCAGGGCAAGTGTTATAGCTGGAAGAAGGGCAATTATGATGCCATTAGACGTGACTTGCGGGGGTTGGGGTGGGATAAGGTGGAGAAGTAGGCTGCAAGTGTTGGGCACACTGGATAAGTGGAGCTTGTTCAAGGATCAGCTTCTGCGTGTTCTTGATAAGTATGTACCGGTCAGGCAGGGAGGAAGGCGTAGAGCGAGGGAACCGTGGTTTACAAAAGAAGTGGAATCTCTTGTTAAGAGGAAGAAGGAGGCCTATGTGAAGATGAGGTGTGAAGTTTCAGTTGGGGCGAGGGATAGTTACAAGGTGGCGAGGAAGGATCTTGAGAGAGCTAAGACGAGCACGGAGGGGACATGAGAAGTATTTGGAAGGTAGGATCAAGGAAAACCCAAAAGCTTTCTATAGGTATGTCAGGAATAAGCAAATGACTAGGGAAAGTGTAGGACCAGTCAAGGACAGGGATGGGAAGTTGTGTGTGGAGTCTGAAGAGATAGGCGAGATACTAAATGATTATTTTTCGTCCGTATTCACTCAGGAAAAAGAATATGTTGTTTAGGAGAATGCTGAGACCCAGGCTATTAGAATAGATGGCATTGAGGTACGTAGGGAAGAGGTGTTGGCAATTCTGGACAGGCTGAAAATAGATAAGTCCCCGGGGCCTGATGGGATTTATCCTAGGATTCTCTGGGAGGCCAGGGAAGAGATTGCTGGACCTTTGGCTTTGATTTTTATGGCATCATTGTCTACAGGAATAGTGCCAGAGGACTGGTGGATAGCAAATGTGGTCCCTTTGTTCAAAAAGGGGAGTAGAGACAACCCCGGCAACTATAGACCGGTGAGCCTCACGTCTGTTGTGGGTAAAGTCTTGGAGGGGATTATAAGAGACAAGATTTATAATCATCTAGATAGGAATAATTTGATCAGGGATAGTCAGCATGGCTTTGTGAAGGGTAGGTCATGCCTCACAAACCTACATTCAATTATTTGTCAATTATTGGTCTTATTGCAAATCGTTTAATGGTCGATCAATTTATTTATATTTACTTATCGACATTTGAAATGAAATGTCGCTGGAACTATCCAATCATCAGAGAGTTTTCACTGTGACTAGACTTTGCTCTACAATTCTGCCATACCTTAGCGACATGGTTACAGCGGATTATCACAAATGATTCTCAACACTGTATCCTCTACACTGAACAAAGGAGTCAGTGTTTGGCGCAATGCACGGGGAGAGTTTAGCTGCTTTATAGAAGTCTCCTTGGCTCTATGTTTATTTCCATTAAGTTTCGGGTTGTTCGGCATATCCTGTCTCCTCCCGGATTCATCAAGGAAAAGCCATCCAGGTTCTCATCTGCCACCTGCCTTCTTTTTTGATCTCTTCTCCAAAGCGGCCAAGTCCAGGGAGGCATAGAGAGGTCCGCACTGGGACTGGGAAATATATGAAGCATTGACATTCAAAAATAGTTAACATAGATGTCAAATTATACCGAAATGAAATCGACTTCAATGAAGTGACAAAACGAGGCAACTAAGAAGGATACCATTCGGCCCATTCAATCCGTACTGGCTCCATGAAAGGGCTAGTCAGTTAGCACAACCTCAGTTTAACATTCCCCATATCTTCAACAATTCTCCTCCCTTCAACCATTTCACAGCTTCCCTTTTGAAAACCACTGTTGAATCTTCTTCCAGTGCCCTCTATATCTATCTGCGAGGGTGCTGCTAAATGTGTATCTGCAATAATTGTCTGGACAAATGATCTGTGATAGAGTTGTGAAATTGGAAAGCAAATTAAAGCAGGCATGGTCAATGTATAACCAGACAACTGCGGCGATGAACCTGTTACTTTTATTCGATATATTTATTGTAAAAGAGCGAACCTGATGATCATGTTTCCCCGTGTGTTATCTATAGGGTCCGGCAGATAAATCCATATCCAGACAGAAACACAGACACAATAAAGAGACTTGCACCGAAGAATCGCAGAGAAGAGGGTGGGAGGAAACATCAAGAGTCCATTAAGACCATGCTGTCAGTGCCTAAATAAAATAACTTGAACGATAAAGCACGCTGGTCATTCTTATCACAATGCCCATCTCCCGATCCGTTGTTTTAAACATTCCAACACTTTAAGTGAAGATCCAGGTGCTTATTAAATGTTTCTGACTCAACCTCCAAATCAGGTAGCACGACCCACACTGATCTTATTTTGCGCATTTCACGGCTATGCAAGACCCTGCTCGTTTGACAGCAACTTTTCAAAATACTCGTCAAAGCTTTCAATGAAGGTATTCTGCAGCCCATTCGGAATCAATAGTGTTCCAAGAACATCCATTTAATAACGGCGCAGCTAATGTATTTTATTTGGATGTTTGTTGAGGGAATTGATGTCAACACTGGATACTGAGAGCTTCCTGCTCCCGAGTCCCAACACAACCCCCTCGCTCCTCCACTCCTGCCCCCACAGAGGAATATGTCCTGATTTTAGTTAAAGCGACGAGTGTGATTTGAAACAAATGAATGTGTTCTAGAATGTGCTCTGCCAACCACGTGAAACATCTAGCGTGGGATGGGTTGCACATTATTCCAAAAATCAGCAAATATCTGGGCAGCTTGACAGCATATTAATTGCACTTACCCGTAACGCACCGTCATGTAATCTTTGTGTCTGTGTTTGGCGGAGTTCGCCTAGGTATTAAAGAATACAATATGAATTTAAATATTATTTCTTCCGGCGAATAGATATTCAGCTGGAGATAGGCGAAGACAATGACGAATCAATGCGACAATGGCCCTAATTGTCAATGGGAATCAATCCAAAAGCTTCACACATAAGCCTGTGTTCCCCCAATGGATCAACAGCCCCTCAATGCATCACTTCTCAGATAAAACGGCAATGGAGTCCAATTTGCCAATGGCTGGACAATCCCTGTCTAGTGTCCACTGCCCATCTGGTATATTTGCGGCAGATTTAATAATCCACAATTGGCCGTTTTCTGGCACCAACAGGAATGAGATGATTGAAGAATATTCTGATGGCGGTCAGTCCACTTATCAATCGGTGAATTCCCGCCATTTGATATTTAATCTGTACCAGTGTTTCAATGGAACTTACCCATTTGTCGCTCTTTCCGCCCCTTTCTTTGTGTTGTCTCGCTCAAACTGAAACTGAACAAGGACAAGAAGTATTAATGAAGTGTTAGGTCATCCAAATCCTGGCCAGGTCCCAGAAATAGCTGAGAAAACAATTAATTGTACAGCAGTTTTAGATTCATCTTCAAATATCGAACAGAATGTGAACATGAAACATTGAAGTCAGAGTCGGGTTTGAACTGGACTTCACACAATACTAAACACAAAGAGAGTGTCCGTGATGCAGTTTGCAAATGTCTCAGTCACTTACTTTTCATTTTGTCTTTTGTTGTCCCATTTTCCTGAAAGAAGGAACTATAATTAGCAAAATAAAATCAGGAGAAGATAATAACATTGGATACGCAATCATGGCAATGTCCCTCATGAACCGGATTCCTCACCTGATCTGCCGCCTTTACAAATCCAAATGGAAAGTAGAATCAACAAGAGAACCAGAACCGCCAGGACAGCGATGAAAGCGGGAAGGGCCCAACGGCACCATCCTGCAGAGAGAACACAATTAAAATCTGCTTCTCTGTCTCATCCTTATCTCCTGGCATTCTCAGTTGGGAACGGAACTCAGTTAAAAAATCGGAACCTGAACCTTGGGAGCGAAGGGGGAAAGTAAACCCCGGGAAACTGATAGCAACACATGAAATGGAATCAAATAATTTACAGTGCAGAAGGAGGCCATTCGGCCCATCGAGTTTGCATCGGCCCTTGGAAAGAGCACCCTTCAGCCTATCCCTTTAACCCAGTTACCCCACCTAACCTTTTTGGACACGATGGACAATTTAGCATGGTCAATCCACCTAACCTGCACATCTTTGGACTGTTTGGAGGAAACCGGAGCACCCGGAGGAAACCCACGCAGGCAAGTCGAGAGCATGCAGACTCCGTACAGGCAGTGACCCACCAGGGAACCGAAACTGGGACCCTGGAGCTGTGAAGCAACAGTGTTAAACACTGTGCTACCGTGCCGCCCTTTGATTTCGCTCTGTTGAAGTGTTTTGAAAAAGTAACAATGTTAAAGGTGTTAGAAATATCTCCGAATAAGAAAATGGCTAGAGTATTCGAGTGCATAACGTTAGGCCATGGACATCAACTATCTGGCAGGCCTGTCAGTGTTGTTCCACACTCACAGTGCATCAGTTTGTATGATGCAAACAGCACCTGATGTCATAGTGGAAAAACTGAGCCATTGAATGATGCTGCCCTTTGTCCTCGTGTCAACTCTGAAAGTTCTCTCCAAATTGGGTCAATCTCCCTCAGCGTTCCCTCATAGACCTGTACATTGCTCCCCATTAAACATTTCTGCAGATCCCCTTTTGAAAGTAACTAGTAAATATGATTTTGCTGCGTGTTCCAGATTTCATGAACTTTCAGTGTAAATCACACTCTCCAAAGATCCGCAGATTTTGCTGATTATCTTCAATCTGTGTCCCCTTGATTTCTCACCTCCTGCCATTGTACGCTGTTCCTATTAGTTGCTCCATCGAAGCTTTCTGGTTTTGATCGCCGCCTCGATCATTTCTCTTCTTAACCTTCTCTTCCGTAAGGACAGGAGTCCAAGTTTCTCCAGTCTCTCCACATTAACTGAAGTGGCCAGTTCCCAACAAATCTCCGCGGCTCTCTCGGTAGACTTGTGACTTCCACCCCTAAAAAGCTGTGTGCAGCTGATCACAATACTGCGAACGTGACCAGCCAATGCTTTCTGGCGCATCAACACATCGCCCTTGCTTTTAAACTCGATTCCTCAATTTAAAAATTCAATGATTACGGATGTCTTCCAGCATTGATTTATCTTCCCATTTCCATCTCCAAACATTACTCAATCAGAGAATAATTGCAGCACAGAAGGAGGCCATTCAGCCCACCAACTCTCTGCTATCTCTCGTCAGCAACAACCCGCTTTATTCCGCTCGTCTGCAATTCCTCTTCCCCCTGCCCATTCTTCCATTTCTCACCATTCTCCAATTCCCTTTCGAACGCCACGATTGAACTGCTTCAACCAGACTCTCAGGCAGTGTGTTCCAATGATGAACATTCGGTGTACAGAAGGGTTCTCCAACATGTTGCAGTTCATTCCTTTCCCAATCACAGCACATTTGTAGCGCCTGGCCCTCCATCCTTCGGTCACGGGGTACTGATTTTCACTCTGTACTCAGCCCATATCCCTCCTGATCTGTAAACGCCACTATCAAATATCTGCTCAAACTTCTCTTCTCCGCTGAGAACAGCATCAATGTCTATCGGTAATGCACGGGAATTAATTTTCCCGCCCTTGATACCATTGCCTTGAATCTTTTCTGCACTGTCTCTAACACATTCTCCAGACAGTCTGGTGCCCAGATAGGACGTAATACTTCAGTTGATGCTGAACCAGAGTTTTGTTAATGTTCATCACAGCTCCCTTCTTGTTCTACTTTCTGCCCTATTGCTAATGTCAAGGGCTTTGCATGCATTAGTAATCGCACTGCCTATGTCAATGGTTTGTGACAATACAGCTCCGATTCCCTGCCCAAGTAAAACCTGTGCGATATACGTGGAATAATTTCTGAAAATGACATTTCTGTGAAGTGCTAGACCCAGAGATTAATGTTCTACAAGATTGTAGGTCTCAGGAAGCAGCATTCAACCAATAAAACAGATGTTCACGGATGATGGGTTCTGGAAAATGAGATTCAGAGAAAATAAATGAATGTCTCATAAAACAAGTCATTTTTAGACAACAATTTCCACTTTTGTCTGGTTTCTGTTTGTAAAGCCCATCCAGCATAGAACTGATCACAAGTCCATTCCAAAGTCTACTCCGTAAACAGGATGGTTGAAGCAGATTCAATAACTTCGAAAAGGGAAACCAGATTCTAGTTTAATGGGAAAATGTGACAGAGCTATCTGGATAAAGATGGGAGAGCCTTTGCTTTTATTTAACAGGCTTCAGGGTCTTATCCTCCAGCTAATCATTCTTATTGATTATAACTTGAATTCAAACCATCATTGTGAAGATCGCCAACTCACCTTTCCTTGTCTCTGCTGATTTGGGGAACGACACGCTCGTTGTCCATGTTTTGATTGGAGACCCCAGTTGAACAATACAAGTACAGACAGCGCCAGTAGTCCAGATTTCCATCGACACCATGATCTGACTGGTGATGCTGTAGGTCCCGTCCTCCGCCATTGTACCGGGATCGCTCGATCCTTCGGTTACCAGGCCGGAAATATTCCAGAAAATAGCAATCCGGTTAGAAGAAAGTCCACTGACCAAACACACCAAGGGGACGGTTTCACTCGAATTCTCCTCACCCTGTGGCACAAATATCAGCACCGCCGTCTTGTTGGTGGAACTGTCTGGACACAGATTGAGACATATTCAACGATTGATTCACACAAAATGATAATACTGTGCATGATCAGAATTCATTTCAATTGTTCTCTTACCTCCAACCAATAATGTAGCTGCTTTCTGGAGCGGTGTATAGCTATCCATATCAGCACAGTAGTAGGAACCCGAGTCATTCGCCTGAACATCGCGGATTTCCAGAATAAGTACTTTTTTGCTGCTGCCTTTTTTAGAAAAGAACTTACAATTCGCCCCGTCACAGGATGAAATGTCGATTTGTATCGGGGCTTCACCCACTCCTTGTTTATACCAGCCGTAGCTAGACACCAATTCCACTTCGTAAATGCAATGACAGGTTATTTCCACCATCTGCCCGACTTCAGCGGTCATTGGGAAGGGCTTCTGAGACAAAGAGGTCTCGGAGTCTGTAACCAGACAGATTATTGTCACGTTATCAGTGATTATTGAGAGATTGGAAACATCCGCTTTGAAACGCTTCAGCTATAATTAGAGAACAATCTCTTTGTAGTTTTACAGAGTTTTTGGTGTGATTTATTCTTCATTTTATTTCTGTTTCGGTTTATAGTAGGAAGCAGTAAACACAGTGACACTATCTGATGAAATCCCTTCACCTGATCACTGGATCACATTTTTATCTCAGGAAACAATCATTCTCGCATTTTACTGAACGAAGGTAATTCCGGTTAAATTTCCCACCGCCGTTTACTCACCGTAACTCCGCAGCACCAGGAAAATGAGTATCAGGGGGAAATGTTCCTTTGCCATCTTGAGCCGGAGCATGCTCCCCGTCTTCGCTCTCACTCGCTTGTTACTGTGGCCGGAGTGACCGCGGACTGACCGGAGCTCAGGGCCAGATCCGCTGGAAACGATGACGATCTGTGCTCGGGAAAGTATGACACCATTCTGTGAGCAGTGTCTTGGTGAATGTGACGTTCATTTGCGCTGCCGTCACCGCCTGGGTGTCACAGCTGACAAGGAACAGAAGAGCTCACAACAATCTGATTGGCTGTAGTTCAGAGGGCGGGGCGGAATAATAACTGCAGGGATCTATGCTGAATATAGCAGTTAGTAATTCACTCACGTTGATCCATCCCAGATTGTCATTTGGGATGATGTTCCTGATCCAACTTATAAGACATCTACCAGGTCGTCCCTCAGCCTTGTCTTCGCCAGTTCAACAATTTCGAGCCTGTTCCCTATTTCTAGTTATTAATGACATTTCGGACCAGCTCTCTTGAAAATCGTGTCTGCTCCATTGCCAATATCCTTTTTGTAATTTGCGGGGGGAGGGGGTGGGGGGCAGAAATTCGCAATTAGTACAAGTTTTCCAAACAAGGACCCATAGATAAAAACAATTCAACAGAATTAGAATCATTTTCCTCTGTAGCCTTCTATGTATTTTTCTCGTGAATATCACCAACAAGATCATGCAAATGGGCGTTGCTTTGGAATTATTCACAGATCAAATAAACCAATCTTTTGAGTAGCAACAGGGACAGACCAAAACTCTGGGCCTCTCTTCAACTGGGTTGGATTTCGATTCTGAGCCGCATTCACTCTCGAACATTCTGCTGTTGAGTGAGTGGCTTCTCTTTAAAATAAAATTTCGAGCAGAAACGACTTGCATTCCGTCTTCCCAAAGGGTTAAGTTAAAAGCATTTCCCCTCTGGGTAAAATTGTAGACAACATTATTAAACGGTGAACAGGGAAGATACTCGAGTAAATTTAGCCTGCATGCCATCTGTTCGTAAAGTCGCGAATAAAGGTTTGTGGTGATCGACATTCCCAATGCAGTGCCCCACATTTTCCGAAAGATATGCCTCAGGAATATTCGGAAAACATTATCAGTGGAAATTCAGTTCATGCCGGGCAGAGAACATGTCTTAGAAGCTGCAGTGCGGAAATAAATTAGTGGAGAGAAATTAAGAGTGAAAGTTGTACCATGTATTTCTTTCTAAATACAAAGATTTGCATTTATCTTCTGATGAAAGCAAGAGGTCACCAATTTATATCCGTTCGTTCATAGGATGCGATCCTCGCTGGTCAGGGCGGAATTAATTGTCCATCCCTAACTGTCTCTACATTATGAGAGGAATAGATAGGGTGGAAACTCAGAGTCCTTCTCCAAGGGTGGACTTGTCAATGACAAGGGGCCACAGGTTCAAGGTGAGAGGAGTTTTGTTTAATGGCGATGTGCGGAGTAGGTTTATCATGCAGAGAGCGGTGGGTGCCTGGAACTCGCGGCGAGAGGATGTGGTGAAATCAGGCACATTAACACAATTTAAGAGACATCTGGATGGATAGATGAAGAAGGGGAAATAGAGGGATACGAGTAAGGGCAGCAGTTTTTTTAGTTCGGGCATCATGGTCAGAACGGTGGAGGGCCGAAGGGCCTGTTTCGATTATGTATTTGTCATTGTTCTTTTATAAGGGGATGAGGGGCAGTTTGTTCGCCTCTGTAGTCCATGGCGTGTCGGCACACCAACCTTTGGCTTGTTTCTCCAGGCGCTTGACCAGGAACAGTAAAGGAATGGCGATAAAGTCCCAAGCCAGTGTGCGGTTAGGAAGACAATTGGTGTCTTGTTCCCATCTCCCTTCCTGTGTTGCCCTGTTCTCTGTGTCGATATTACACAGTGCGATCCCAGCGAGACGCTGATGAAGGCATTGTGCACTTGTGAATAAAGTTGGGAATCAGTTAATTTTATTGAAATCCCGGTAAGGGCAGAGAAATAGGAAATCGGTATAACATTAATAAACACACTGCTAATGAACATGATTGTACACCAGCCTGTTCTCTGTTTAGTTGAATCAACTCTGGGCGGTAACCCCGCATTCTGTCTGCAGTTTAACATTGAGTACCAGTGTGTGACCTCTGAAGGCAGTTCTGTGGGTGAAGCGCCTCAACTGTAAAAACAGGAAAACCACAGAGCGCTTTTGGCTCGAACATATTTTCCATCTCAAGCAGAGAGTGGTCACAATCTCGGGTACTGATATCTAGACTTCAACGCGCTTTGGGCAGCCCCACATGGGCTGTGGGCGAGGTATTTTTAACGCTCAAAGCAAACAGCTGCAGTCACCACCAATGCGCCTCGTTGCTGCCAGACCCGCTCTCTGCTGTAAGTTCTACTCCCCCGCTCCTTCGCCATGCAAGGTCAAGCATTTCTGCAGAAAAGGTCAAATCTGAGTACAGCTAATTTCGTAACTCATGCTGCCAGTGATTCCTGCCACCAGACAACAACAGGAATGTATTTCTCTCTTGTCTCCCACCTTCCATTCCTCACCATTCTGCTGAAGGTTCCGTGACCTGGGTTCCTGAGGAGTCTTGCAGAGAATTTTCAGCACGGATTTTCCGGCTTTGAGTTCAGAATTGGGTCATGTTTCCTCTGAGATATTCCCATGAAGAATCATTTGACCCAGCAGCAGTTACTAATTGTTTTCTCTCTGTCAGGATTGTACATTTTCATCCATTGCCGGAACTGCCTGGATGATCCGGCCTAGAATATTCATCCTCATTTGGATTTGGAATTCATATTGTGGCTGATCGGGTGAATATTGATGATTAACACCGAAATTTTACTGAACGTATGTTTAATGTTCATTGTTTAAAGTACTAATTGCGTTTATTATTTGAGAAACCCGAATTGACAGACCCCACAGTGACAAGCCTGTAAGTAAAGTGTTTTTAAAGCTCATCACTGACATCAGTATGTAAATAGTCCAACTCGGGAAGGGGCCATACTGGACCTGGTATTGGGGAATGATCCCGGCCAGGTGCTTGAAGTTTCAGTCGGTGATTATATTGGGAATAGCGATCACAATTCCGTAAGTTTTAGAATACTCCTGGACAAAGACGAGAGTGGTCCTAAAGGAAGAGTGCTAAATTGGGGAAAGGCCAAGTATAACCAAATTCGGCAGGAGCTCGGGAATGTAGACTGGGAGCAGCTGTTTAAGGGTAAATCCACACTTGAAATTTGGGATTCTTTTAAGGAAAGGTTGATCAGAGTGCAGGACAGAAGTGTCCCTGTGAAACTGAGGGATAGAAATGGCAAGATTAGGGAACCATGGATGACGGGTGGAATTGTGAGACTAGCTAAGATGAAAAAGGAAGCAGACATACGATCTAGTCAACTTAAAACTGATGAAGTTTTGGAGGATATCGGGAAAGTAGGATAAATCTCAAACGCCCAATAAAGAGGGCTAATAGGGGTCATGGAATATCTTTGGCTAACAGTGTTAAGGAAAATCCCAAAGCCTTTTATTCGTATATAAGGAGCAAGAGGGTAACTCGGGAAAGGATTGGCCGACTCAAAGACAAAAGAGGGAGTTTATGCGTGGAGTCAGAGGAAATGGGTGAGATTCTTAATGGAACGAGATTCTCACTGGAACGAAGGAGGTTGAGGGGAGACCTGATAGAGGTATACAAAATTATGAGGGGCATAGACAGAGTGGATAGTCAGGGGCTTTTCCCCAGGGTAGAGGGGTCAATTACTAGGGGGCATAGGTTTAAGGTGAGAGGGGCAAGGTTTAGAGTCGATGTACGAGGCAAGTTTTTTACGCAGAGGGTAGTGGGTGCCTGGAACTCGCTACCGGAGGAGGTGGTGGAAGCAGGGACGACAGTGACATTTAAGGGGCATCTTGACAAATACATGAATAGGATGGGAATAGAGGGATACGGACCCAGGAAGTGTAGAAGATTGTAGTTTAGTCGGGCAGCATGGTCGGCACGGGCTTGGAGGGCCGAAGGGCCTGTTTCTGTGCTGTACATTTCTTTGTTCTTTGTTCTTGTTCTTTGAGTACTTTGCATCGGTATTCATCAAGGAGAGGAACATGACGGATGTTGAGGTTAGGGATGGATGTCGGCATAAGGAAGGGGAAGTTTTGGGTATTCTAAAAGGCATTAAGGTGGACAAGTCCCCATATCCGGATGGGATCTATCCCAGGTTGCTGAGGAAATCGAGGGACGAAATAGCTGGCGCCTTACTAGATATCTTTGCAGCATCCTTGAGCACGGGTGAGGTCCCGGAGGACTGGAGAATTGCTAAAATTGTCCCTTTGTTTAAGAAGGGTAGCAGGGATAATCAAGGGAATTATAGACATGTGAGCTTGACGTCAGTGGTAGGCAAACTGTTGGAGAATATACTGAGGGATAGGATCTATTCACACTTGGAAGAAAATAGACGTACCAGTGATAGTCAGCATAGTTTTGTGCAGGGAAGGTCTTGTCTTTGAAACCTAATAGAATTATTTGAGGAAGTGACAAAGTTAATTGATGAGGGAAGGGCTGTCGTATACATGGACTTCAATAAGGCGTTTGATAAAGTTTCCCATGGCAGGTTGATGGAAAAAGTGAAGTCGCATGGGGTTCAGGGTGTACAAGCTAGATGGATAAAGAACTGGCTGGGCAACAGGAGACAGAGAGTAGTGGTGGAAGGGAGTTTCTCAAAATGGAGAAAGGTGATTAGTGTGTAAAATTAAAACACATTGGATTGGGGTTAGTGTATTCAGATGCAGAGAAAACTGGGTTGCAAACTGGACACAAGAGTAGGAATTAACGGGTCTTTTTCCAAATGGCAGGCGGTGACTAGTGGTGTACCACAGGGGTCAGTGCTAGGACCCAGCTATTCACAATATATAGTAATGATTTTAATGAGGATGCGGAGATTCTTCATTGTGATTTGGACACGTTGAGTAAGTGGGCAAATGAATGACACATGTAGTATAATTTGGAGACTTGCGAGATTATGCACCTTGGTAGCAAAAACAAGAAGGAAGACTATTATCCGAATGGTGACAAACTAGGAGAGGGGAACGAGTAACGAGACCTGGGTGTCCTCATGCACATGTCACTGAAGATAAGCATGCAGGTGCAGCAAGCGGTAAAGAAGGCAAATGGTAGGTTGGTCTTCATTGCGAGAGGATTTGAATACATGAGCAGGGGTGTCCTAGTGCAATTATACAGGGCCTTGGTGAGGCCACACCTGGAATATCAGTTTTGGTCTCCTTATCTGAGGAAGGTAGTTTAGCTATACAGGGAGCACAGCGAAGATCTACCAGACTGATTCCTGGCATGGTAAGTATGGCATAAGAGGAGAGATTGAATCGGTTAGGATTGTATTCTCTGGAGTTCAGAAGAAAGAGGAGGGGGATCTCATAGAACCTAATTAAATTCTAACTTTGCTGGCTTGCCCCGGCGTTAGGCAAATTTATACTCTTTTTATGAACACTTTTTCTTTTGCTCCAGAATAATCGAGCAGATGCAGGAGAAATCGACGTGCATTTTCAATGTTTTATAATATTCGTATTTAGTTTATATGAATATGTTTAAATTGTATATAAAGCTACAGCAAGATATATTTTGTAAACTTTAGTTTGGCATCACAGAAAGTGAAATATATTTTTTTAGCGTTTGTTTGCCATGACGATGTTCATTCCATTAAAGGAATTTTAATGAATAGAATTGGTATGGAGTGCATTTAATGTTGAGCGATCATTCGGAAGAAAGTATAATTCTCCACCTAAGATGTGCATGTCATTGGTAGTGGTTCTCTGAGGCCTTGCGTGGCTTCTGAGCCCGATCGTAGAGCCACATCTCCGACAGCATACCTAGCAGATGTTTTCAGAAGGTGCAATCGGTCTTTGGGTTCCAGATCGCGGCCATTGTTTTCTCAAGCTCTGTTTCGGAGCCTCCTGTTGCCGTCATGTTTCTTCAAAGAGTTGTGTCAGGATTCTGACATCCTACGCACATGGGTGACTAAGCGGAGTTTGTTCCGGATGATCATGCCTCGATACTGGTGCTCTTGACTCCTTTCAGTACAATCGTGTCAGCACACCTGTCCTCACAGCTGCTTCGGTGCAAAAGTACATTTGGATTTTGTAAGGTATATTTAGTTGAGCAGTTTAAGCGTCTCTGGGATGTATTGTTGATCATTATAAGCCTTAGTTATTAGTACAAAGCTTGAGCAGAGGTAAATTTGCAAATTAATAAATTAGTATGAACTATCTCTCTGACAGGAATTGCAGAATCCACTGCAGATTCCAAATCTGTAGTCCTGCTTCACGTACGCTACGACATCACACTTATAGCTTGGCTTCGTGCAGTCCTTACCATTCTGCTGAGGTTCAACAGAGGTGCCGATTCGTGAGAGCAGAGTCAGACTTCATCTCTGCCTGGCGAGGAAGCAAAACAATTACACACCCCTAAGAGTGTGCATGTAAGTTAGAAAATATATCTTATTGCAATAAATTATTGTAAGTTAAGGCAGATATTAAACTGCGTTGCTCAGCTGCTAAAGATAAACGTTATGTTAAATATTAACTCTTTTAAACTTTTTTTACTTTAAAATTATTTTTGTTCATAAATACCTTGTATTAAACTTTCCAAATGTCTGCAATTGTTTTATTCAAAAAATCAAAGCACAGAATTTAACAATCATGCAATTTAAGTCTGCTGACATAATTGAGGTAGAGAAAACAGAATAATTAATGATAAATAAAATGTTTTAAAAAATCAAATATCACAAGGACAGTAACAGCTAAAAGCAAAAAGCCATCGGGAGCGGATTTGAACCACTTTACCAGGTCAAAACCAATTTGCAATGACGTGTTATGACCCACTTTGCAGGTCTGTAAGGAGACGGGGTTATTTACACTTTGTCCTGCTTCAAAAATCCTCATTGTTCGTTATCCGAGAAGATCTGGCTTCTCTCCTTCCAAACTAAATTTTCTGTTGCCACTATCGAAATTAAAATATGCAAAAACCTTTAAGCTTTCAGCACATAAAGTTATGAAATAATACAGCGCAGATATAAATAGTTGCACAGATGTCAAACAAATTTCAAAACCCATGTTCACACATAAATATTATAATAATCAACTTTAATTACAGAAATACGAAAATTAATTTAAAGCAGCATTGCCTGTGTAATGGAAAGAGCAAAAAACTGTTCAGAAAACTTCAAGATATCTTTAAAACATTTGTGAAATATGGCCTGTTGTCTTCAAATCTGCAGTTTAAATGTCCAACCTCAATGGACATTCCCGTTGCTTCTGCGTCACAATGGGGGCGTGGTTTACCGCTGATACTCGGAAGTTCCGGGCCAACATCCCTGCATCCAGTCGGCCCAGTGCTGATAGAATTTTGTTTGTTTCAATGCGGTATTCAGAAGCAGGTCTATTCAACCCAATCTTGCACATGTGAAATTCTTGCCACTCCAGATATCAGTTTAATGATCTTTCGTTTAGAGCCATCTATGGAACCGACAGCCTCCCCGAACAGGCGCCGGAATGTAGCGAGTATGGGCTTTTCACAGCAACTTCATTTGAAGCCTACTTGTGACAATAAGCGATTTTCATTTCATTCATGTTCATTCATTTCACATTGCTTCTTTGGGAGGGATACAAGACGGAATACAGCACTTCAGCTGTTGACTTACAAAGGCCCTGGACAACAGAATTAATACATTATTTGTCCCTGTTGAAGTCAGATTTAGAATGAAGATTTTAGATAAAGGTACCCTGTCTGAGATGCCTGTATGAGAGCAATTTGTAGGAATTGATAGTTTATTAACAATGCTTGTGATTTTATAACCTAAGAATTACTAATATCAGAAAAGACAGACATACAATCAATAGAAGTTACACAAAATGGCTGTTAGCTAAGTTAGCAATACTAAAGACACAAAATGGCCTTTAGCTGAATTAGTCACATTTCTGAACAACCATTAGCTGGGTTTAGTTGCAAATTAGAACAAATAACATCATTTAATTACGGCAGCAGAGTTAGTCAGGGAGACATGAATGGTTGATATTGAGGCATCGAATGGGAAACACACATGGGAGATTATAATGAGTACTTCACCCGCGAGTGATAACAGCTCCACAGGACAGAGAGCCTTATGTATCCTCGCCAGCCCAAGATTTCCAGGTGCAGGCAGGAAACATAATTATAACATAAGTGTGAGTGACTTCTTCATGAAGTCAGGGGCTGGTAAGGTACCAACCCAATTTACGTAATGTCAAATTTATTTGGATATATCACTAATGTATGGAACTTATAACCAATATTATTGGACATGGTTTGCACTGAGTGCTGAATTTGGTGCATTTGAGTGCTATAGTGAGAGTTTGGTGACTGAGGGAGTATAAGGGTTCATTTTTGTCTAAAGTCTAGTATTTCTTCTATTTAGTTAATTAACATAGAAGTTGCTGTTTTGTTCAGAAGAAGGTGAATTACTTGTAGGCACTTGCAGCTGGAGCTTGTTAATTAGTTAATTGGATTAGGACAGTTTTCAGAGGCGAGTTCACAGTATAAAAGTGATCCACTGCAGTGCAGGCTTTGTTTTCATTGAGTGCTGAATTTGGTGCATTTGTGTTCTATAGTGAGAGTTTGGTGACTGAGGGAGTTAGGCGAGGAGGGCGTAAGGTGCTCCTTTTATTTTTTTTCATACATTTCCGCAAAGAACGAGAAGGGTGCCAGGAGTATACAGAGAGTGCAGCTGAGTGGGAGCAGAGTCGGAGGGCAGAGGTCCAGTTGGTCCACAAGGCAGTTATATTCTGTAAGGTAAGAGGGGATGGAGGCTAGGCCAGTTGCATGCTCCTCCTGAAGGATGTGGGTGGTGAGGGATACCACCGGTGTCCCCGCTGACTATACCTGCGGGAAGTGCACCCAACTCCATCTCCTCAGAGACGGTGTTAGGGAACTGGAGCTGGAGCTGGAGCTGGATAAACTTCGGATCATCCGGGACGCAGAGGGGGTGATAGAGAGGAGTTACAGGGAGGTAACCACACCCAAGTTACAGGACAAGAGTAGCTTGGTTACAGTCAAGGGAAAGAAAACAAACAGGCAAACAGTGCAGGGATCCTTCGTGGCGGTTCCCCTTCAAAACAAGTGTACCGTTTAGGATGCTGTTGGGGGGGGGGGGGGTGACCTACCGGGGAAGGCCCTAGTAGCCAGGTCTCTTGGCAGTGAATCTGGCTCTGGGGCTCATAAGGGAAGGGGGGAGAATAGAAAAGCAACAGTAGTAGGAGATTCAATGGTTAGGGGAATAGATAGGAGATTCTGTAGTCCCGAGCGAGACTCCTGGAAGGTATGTTCCCTCCCTGGTGCCAGGGCCAGGGATGTCTCGGATCGTGTCTTCAGGATCCTTAAGGGGGAGGGGGAGCAGCCAGAAGTCGTGGTGCACATTGGTACCAACGACGTAGGTCGGAAAAGGGGTGCGGAGGTAATAAATGCGTTTAGGGAGTGAGGCTGGAAGTTAAAAGCCAGGACAGACAGAGTTGTCATCTCTGGTTTGTTGCCGGTGCAACGTGATAGCGAGGCTAGGAATAGGGACAGAGTACAGTTAAACACGTAGCTGCAGGAATGGTGTAGGAGGGAGGGCTTCAGGTATTTGGACAATTAGAGCGCATTCTGGGGAAGGTGGGACCTGTACAAGCAGGACGGGTTGCATCTGACCCAGGGGACACCAATAACCTGAGAGGGAGATGTTCTAGTACTCATCGGGAGGGTTTAAACTAATTTGGCAGGGGAATGGGAACCGGATTTGTAGTCCAGCAACTAAGGTAGCCGATGTTCAGGACGCCAAAGCGTGTAGTGAGGCAGCGGGGAAGGGAATACTGACAAAGGAGAGTACTTGCAGGCACGGAAATGGGGTGAAGTGTGTATACTTCAACTCAAGACGCATCAGGAATAAGGTGGGTGAACTTAAGGCATGGATCGGTACTTGGGACTACGATGTGGTGGCCATCACGGACACTTGGATAGAAGAGGGGCAGAAATGGTTGCTGAAGGTCCCTGGTTATAGATGTTACAATAAGATTAGGGAGGGTGGTAAAAGAGGTGGGGGTGACATTGTTAATTAGAGATAGTATAACAGCTGCAGAAAGGCACTTCGAGGAGTATCTGCCGACTGAGGTAGCATGGTTTGAAGTCAGAAATAGGAAAGGAGCAGTCACCTTGTTAGGAGTTTTCCATCGGCCCCCCAATAGTAGCAGAGATGTGGAGGAACAGATTGGGAAACAGATTTCGGAAAGGTGCAGAAGTCACAGAGTAGTAGTCATGGGTGACTTCAACTTCCCAAATATTGAGTGGAAACTCTTTAGATCAAATAGTTTGGATGGGGTGGTGTTTGTGCAGTGTGTCCAGGAAGCTTTCCTAACACAGTATGTAGATTGTCCGACCAGAGGGGAGGCCATATTGGATTTAGTACTTGATAATGAACCAGGGCAAGTGATAGATTTGTTACTGGGGGTGCATTTTGGAGATAGTGACCACAATTCTGTGACTTTCACTTTAGTTATGGAGAGGGATAGGTGCGTGCAACAGGGCAAGGTTTACAATTGGGGGAAGGGTAAATACGATGTTTTCAGACAAGAATTGAAGTGCATAAGTTGGGGACATAGGCTGTCAGGGAAGGACACAAGTGAAATGTGGAACTTGTTCAAGGAACAGGTACAACGTGTCCTTGATATGTATGTCCCTGTCAGGCAGTGAAGAGTTGGTCGAGTGAGGGAACCATGGTTGACAAGAGAGGTTGAATGTCTTGTTAAGAGAAAGAAGGAGACTTATGTAAGGCTGAGAACACAAGGTTCAGACAGGGCGCTGGAGGGATACAAGATAGCCAGGCGGGAACTGAAGAAAGGGATTAGGAGAGTTAAGAGACGGCATGAACAATCTTTGGTGGGTAGGATCAAGGAAAACCCCAAGGCCTTTTACATGTATGTGAGAAATATGAGAATGACTAGAGCGAGGGCAGGTCCGATCAAGGACAGTAGCGGGAGATTGTGTATTGAGCCTGAAGAGATGGGAGATGTCTTGAACGAGTACTTGTCTTCTGTATTTACAAATGAGAGGGGCCATATTGTTGCAGAGGACATTGTAAAACAGACTGGTAAGCTCGAGGCAATACTTGTTCGGAAGGAAGATGTGTTGGGCATTTTGAAAAACTTGAGCATAGACAAGTCCCCCGGGCCTGACAGGATATATCCAAGGATTCTATGGGAAGCAAGAGATGAAATTGCAGAGCCGTTGGCAATGATCTTTTCGTTCTCACTGTCAACAAGGGTGCTACCAGGGGCTTGGAGAGTGGCGAATGCCGTGGCCCTGTTCAAAAAAGGGACTAGGGATAACCCTGGGAATTAGAGGCCAGTTAGTCTTACTTCGGTGGTAGGCAAAGTAATGGAAAGTGTACTGAAGGATAGGATTTCTGAGAATCTGGAAAGACACTGCTTGATTAGGGATAGTCAGCACGTATTTGTGAGGGGTAGGTCTTGCCATACAAGTCTTATTGAATTATTTGAGGAGTTGACCAAGCATGTGGATGAAGGTAAAGCAGTGGATGTATTGTGCATGGGTTTTAGTAAGGCATTTGATAAGGTTCCCCATGGTTGGCGTATGCAGAAAGTAAGGAGGAATGGCATAGTGGGAAATTTGGCCAGTTGGATAACGAACTGGCTAACCGATCGAAGTCAGAGTGTGGTGGTGGATGGCAAATATTCAGCCTGGAGTCCAGTTACCAGTGGAGTACTGTAGGGAACAGTTCTGGGTCCTCTGCTATTTGTGATCTCCATTAATGACTTGGATGAGGGAGTTGAAGGATGGGTCAGTAAATTTGCAGACGATACGAAGATTGGTGGAGTTGTGGATAGTGAGGAGGGCTGCTGTCGGCTGCAAAGAGACATAGATAGGATGCAGAGCTGGGCTGAGAAGTGGCAGATGGAGTTTAACCCTGAAAAGTGTGAGGTTGTCCATTTTGGAAGGACAAATATGAATGCGGAATACAGGGTTAACGGTAGAGTTCTTGGCAATGTGGAGGAGCAGAGAGATCTTGGGGTCTATGTTCATACATCTTTGAAAGTTGCCACTCAAGTGGATAGAGATGTGAAGAAGGCCTATGGTGTGCTAGCGTTCATTAACAGAGGGATTGAATTTAAGAGCCTTGATGTGGTGATGCAGCTGTACAAAACTTTGGTAAGGCCACATTTGGAGTACTGTGTCCAGTTCTGGTCGCCTCATTTTCGGAAGGATGTGGAAGCTTTGGAAACAGTGCAAAGCAGATTTAGCAGGATGTTGCCTGAAATGGAGAGTAGGTCTTACGAGGAAAGGTTGAGGGTGCTAGGCCTTTTCTCATTAGAACGGAGAAGGATGAGGGGCGACTTGATAGAGATTCATAGGATGATCAGGGGAATAGATAGAGTAGACAGTCGGAGACTTTTTCCCCGGGTGGAACAACCCATTACAAGGGGACATAAATTTAAGATGAATGCTGGAAGATATAGGGGGGGGATGTCAGAGGTACGTTCTTTACCCAGAGAGTAGTGGGGGCATGGAATGCACTGCCTGTGGAAGTAGTTGAGTCGGAAACATTAGGGACCTTCAAGCAGCTATTGGATATGTACATGGATTACGGTAGAATGATATAGTGTAGATTAAGTTGTTCTTAATGGCAGAACGGTAGCATTGTGGATAGCACAATTGTTTCACAGCTCCAGGGTCCCAGGTTCGATTCTGGCTTGGGTCACTGTCGATGTGGAGTCTGCACGTCCTCCCCGTGTGTGCGTGCGTTTCCACCGGGTGCTCCGGTTTCCTCCCACAGTCCAAAGATGTGCAGGTTAGGTGGATTGGCCGTGATAAATTGCCCTTAATGTCCAAAATTGTCCTTTGTGTTGGGTGGGGTTGCTGGGTTGTGGGGATAGGGTGGAGGTGCTGACCATGGGTAGGGTGCCCTTTCCAGGAGCCGGTGCAGACTCGATGGGCCGGTTGGCCTCCTTCTGCACTGTAAATTCTATGATAATCTCTGATTAATCTAGGACAAAGGTTCGGCACAACATCGTGGGCCGAAGGGTCTGTTCTGTGCTGTATTTTTTATGTTCTATGGTCCAGCCGAAATGGACTGTGTAGCTGTTTTGAAAAATGTATAAGAATGGATGTTTCTCCTTGTTCGGTGGAGAGGCTGTCTGGAACTTTAACTGACGTCATTTCCCTGCCGACAAAATAAACCATTTGATGCGAGGACCAGTCCCCCTGGGCATTGAGTGATTTACATAGAATTTACAGTGCACAAGGAGCCCATTCGGCCCATTCAGTCTGCACCAGCTCTTGGAAAGTGCACTCGATCCAAACCCACACCTCCACCTTGTACCCATAACCCAGTAACCCGATACAATGCTAAGGGCAATTTTGGGCACTAAGGGCATTTTATAATGGCCAATCCACCTAACCTGCACATCTTTCGACTGTGGCAAAAAACCGGAGCACCCGGAGGAAACCCATGCAGACACAGGGAGAAAATGCAGAGTCCACCCACAGGCAGTGACCCAAGCCGGGAATCGAATCTGGGACCCTGGAGCTGTGAAGCAATTGTGTTAACCACTATGCTACCGTGTTGTCCAATTTACACAAATTCTTTGATATCCTCCCGCGCCAACAGTTCCAATTGTCAATGTGTTTCTCTGGGTGGTTACACTGCACTCTGGCGTGCAGCTGCTCTGTAACTGTGACCATTCAGTGATTCAGTTCCAATTGTCAATGTGTTTCTCTGGGTGGTTCCACTGCTCTCTGGGATGTAGCTGCCTCTGAAACTGTGACCGTTCAGTGATTCAGTTCCAAATGTCATTGTATTTTTCTGGGATGTTCCACTGCTCTCTGGGATGTAGCTGCTTCTGTAACTGTGACCGTTCAGTTATTCCGTTCCAAATGTCAATGTGTTTCTCTGGGAGGTTCCACTGCACTCTGGGATGTAACTGCCTCTTTAATTGTGACGATTCAGTGATTCAGTTCCAATTGTCAGTGTGTTTCTTTGGGTGCAGCTCCTCAAACTAAGGAAACATTTTGATACATTGGAAACTCAGACTACTCAGAACTTGAAGCAGATACAAACACGTCACCCATAGGGCCAGAGAAAACATATTTAACTGTGAATAATTTGACACGGTCTCTAACTGATACTGGCCCTGCACTTAGAGAGAGGGGTTGAGATATGGAGGAAGAGAGAGCTAATATTTGAGAAGTGCTGAGGAAGATAGAGCGAGAGAGAAAGAAGGAGAGTGAGAAACAGCATGAGAGATAAAGGAGGGTGAGAGCGAAATAGTGTGAGAATGAAAGAGAGTGAGAGTGAATGAGAGTGAGAGAGAAAGAGGACGAGAGAATATAAGATGAGAAAGCAAGAGGTTGAGAGCGAATGAGCGTGAGAGCGAAAAGGGATGAGAGAGATAGAAGGCAAGGGAGAAAGACGGTGAAAGAGAAAGCAAGAGGTTGAGAGCGAATGAGCGTGAGAGAAAAAAGGAATGAGAGACAAAGAGGGCGAGGGAGAAAGACGGTGAAAGAGAAAGTGAGCAAGAGAGAAAGAGGCTGAGGGAGAAAGTGAATGAGAGAAAGAGGGTGAGAGAGAACGAGGGTGAGCGAGAATGTGGGTGATCGAGAAAGATATTGAGAGAGAAAGAAGATGAGACAGAATGAGAAAGCAAGAGGGTAATATTACCGTTAATAATAATTTGAGACAATTTTCTCCATCATCAGCCCCTCGAGGTGCGAGAGAAAGAAGCTAAGCGAGAATGAGAGAACGAGAACACAGATGTCATAGAATTTACAGTGCAGAAGGAGGCCATTCGGCCCATCGAGTCTGCTCCGAAAAAGCACCATACCCGAGACCACACCTCCACACTATCCCCATTACCCAGTAACCCACCCAACACGAAGGGCAATTTTGGACACTAAGGGCAATTTAACATGGCCAATCCACCTAACCTGCACACCTTTGAACTGTGGGAGGAAATCGGAGAACACCCACGCACACACGTGGAGAACGTGCAGACTCCGCACAGACAGTGACCCAAGCTGGATATCGAACCTAGAACACTGGAGCTGTGAAGCAATTGTGCTAACCACCACGCTACCGTGCTGCCCTGAACGAGGGCCAGAGTGAAAAAATATGATAGAGAAAGGGATTTAGCGAGAAATTGCGTGGGAGGGAAACAGGGTGAGAGAAAGACCGTGAGGGAGAAACAGAGTAAGGGAGAAGGAGTGTGAGAGAAAGAGGGTGAGAGAGAAAAAGAGATAGTGGGGAAGAAAGTGAGAGAGAAATGGAGTGAGAGTGAAAGAGCACGAGAGAGAAAAAAGGTGAGTGAGAAAGAAGGTGAGATAAAAAGTGGGTGAGAGAGAAAGACGATGAGAGAGAATGAGGGTGAGGGAAAATGATGGTGAGAAATAAAGAGGGCGGGAAAGAAACAGGATGAGAGAGAAAGAAGGTGAGGGAGAAGGAGCGTTGGAGTCACAAAAGCTGCCAGAAAAAGAGGGTGAGAGAAAGAAGTCGAGAGAGGAAGAGTGTGAGGGAGAAATAAAGTGAGAGAGAAAGAGAACGAGTGCGAGAGAGAAAGAGGGTGAGGGAAAATGAGAGTGAGAGAGAAAGAAGGTGAGGAAGAACGAGAGTGAGGGAGAAAGAGGTTGAGAGAGAAAGATGGTGAGAGGGAAAGAGGCAGGAGATAAAAAGTGTGGAAGAGAAAGAGAATGAGAGAGAAAGAGGATTTCAGAGAAAGCGGGTGAGAGAATCAGAGGGTGAGAGAGAAAAAAGGTGAGCGAGAAAGAGGGAGAGAGAATGAAAATGAGAGAGAAAGAGGGTGAGACAGAAAGAGGGTGAAAGAGAATGAGAAAGCAAGAGGCTATTAAAGTAAAAATGTGCGACCACATTCTCTCTCTTCACCCCCACAAGGCTTCGCATCATCCCGCATATACTTATGGGACTAACTCCCTCTAGTGGCTGTCTGTATACGTTTCATTGTACCTTGTGTTGTCTTCATGTCTGGGAATACCACAAGTGCGAGAGAGAGGGTGAAATAAAAAGAGGGTGAGAGAAAGTGGGTGAGGTGGAAAGAGTTTGAGAGAGAATGAGAGTGAGAGGGGAAGAGGGTAAACGAGAATGGGGGTCACCGAGAATGAGGGTCAGTGAGAAAGAGGGCGATAGAGAAAGATGGTGATAGAAAATGAAAGTGATACGGAAAGAAAGTGAGAGAGAAAGACGGTGAGAGAGGAAGTGGGTGAGATAGAAAGAGGGCGAGAGAGAATGAGGGTTAGGGGAATATATGGTGAGAAAGAAAAAGGCTGAGAAACAGTGAATGAGGCAAAGAGGCTGAGAGATTAAGTGGGTGAGATCGAAAGTGGGCGACAGAGAATGAGGGTGACGGAAAAAGATGGTGAAAAAGAAAGGGGATGAGAGAAAAAGAGGGTGAGGGAGAAAGAGAGTGAGAGACACAGATGGTGACAGACAATGAGGGTGAGAGAAAGAGGGTGAGAGTGGAATGGGGGTGAGAGAGAAAGAGGGTGAGTGAGAAAGAGTGTAAGAGAGAAATAAGGTGCGACAAGGAGGGTGGGAGAGAATGAGAGTGAGTGAGAAACAGAACAAGTATGAGGGAGAAAGAGGGTGATGCAAAATAAGAGTGAGAGAGAGTAAAAGGTGAGAAAGAACGAGTGTAGAAGAGAAAGAGGGCAAGAGAGAAAGAGAGTGAGTTAAAAAAACAGTGAGAGAGAAATAGAGTGAGGGAGAAAAAGGATGAGAGAGAAAAAGGATGTAAGAGAAAGACGGTGAGTTAGAAAGAGGGTGAGAGAGAAAGAAGGCGAGAGAGAAACAAGGTGAGGAAGAAAGAGGGTGAGAGAGAAAGGTGAGAGAGAAAGAAGGTGAGAGAGAAGAGAAGGTGAGGGAGAATGAGAGTGAGAGAGAAAGAGAACGAGGGTGAGAAAAAAAGTGAGAGAGAAAGAGAGTGTGAGGGAGAAAGAGAATGAGACAGAAAGGGGGGAGAGGGAGAGGGTGAGGGAGGATAAGAGTGAAAGAGAAAGAGGGCGAGAGAGATAGAGGGTGAGAGGAAAGTAGAGCAAGAGAGAAGGAGTGTGTGTGAAAGTGGGTGAGCGAGAAAGGGGTTGAGACAGAAAGTGGGTGAGAGAATGAGAATGCAAAGATGGTAAACAATGTAATTTGCCACCACGACCTTCTCACCATCTTGACAGAAACCTTTGGATCCTCACTGTCTTCAGGTGATGCCGCGGAGGACTGGAGAATAGCGAATGGTGGTCCTCTGTTTAAGAAGGGTAGCAAGGACAATCCAGGAAACTGCAGGCCGGTGAGCCTTATGTCAGTGGTAGAGAAATTACTGGAGAGAATTCTTCGAGACAGGATCTACTCCCATTTGGAAGCAAATGGATGTATTAGTGAGAGACAGCATGGTTTTGTTAAGGGTAGATCGCGTCTCACTAACTTGATAGAGTTTTTCGAAGAGGTCACAAAGTTGATTGATGCAGGTAGGGCAGTGGATGTTGTCTATATGGACTTCAGTAAGGCCTTTGACAAGGTCCCTCACGGTAGACTGGTACAAAAGGTGAAGTCACACGGGAGAGCTGGCAAGGTGGATACAGAACTGGCTAGGTCATAGAAGGCAGAGAGTAGCAAGGGAAGGGTGCTTTTCTAATTGGAGGGCTGTGACCAGTGGTGTTCCGCAGGGATCAGTTCTGGGACCTTTGCTGTTGAAATGAAATGAAAAGAAAATCGCTTATTGTCACAAGTAGGCTTCAAATGAAGTTACGGCGAAAAGCCCCTATTCGCCACATTCCGGCGCCTGGTCGGGGAGGCTGTTACGGGAATCGAACCGTTCTGCTGGCCTGCCTTGGTATGCTTCCAAAACGAGCGATTTAGCCTGTGCTAAACAGCCCCTTGTTCGTTGTATATATAAATGATTTGGTGGGAAATGTAACTCATCCGATTAGGAAGTTTGCTGACGACACAAAGTTTGGCGGAATTGCGGATAGCGATGAGGACTGTCAGAGGATACAGCAGGATTTAGGTCGTTTGGAGACTTTGGCTGAGAGATGGCAGATGGAGTTTAATCCGAACAAATGTGAGGGAATGCGTTTTGTAAGGTCTAATGCAGGGAGGGAATTTACAGGGAATGGTAGAACCCTCAAGAGTATTGAAAGTCAGAGGGACCTAGGTGTAAAGGTCCACAGGTCACTGAAAGGGGCAACACAGATGGAGAAGGTAGTCAAGAAGGCATCCGGCATGCTTGCCTTTATTTGCCGGGGCATTGAGTATAGCACGAGGGGACATAGTCATGTTGCAGCTGTATAGAACCTTAGTTAGGCCACACGGGGTAGAGTGTTCAATTCTGGTCGCCACACTACCAGAAGGATGTGGAGGCTTTAGAGAGTGTGCAGACGAGATTTATCAGGATGTTGCCTGGTATGGAGGGCATTAGCTATGAGGAGCGGTTGAATAAACTCGGTTCTTTCTCACTGGAACGAAGGAGGTTGAGGGGCGACCTGGTAGAGGTCTACAAAATTATGAGGGGCATTGACAGAGTGGATAGTCAGAGGTATTTCCCTAGGGTAGAGGGGTCAATTACTAGGGGGCACAGGTTTAAGGTGCGACGGGCAAGGTTTAGAGTAGATGTACGAGGTAAGTTTTTTACATAGAGTGTAGAGGGTGCCTGAAACTCGCTACCGGAGGAGTTGGTGGAAGCAGGGCCGATAGTGCCATTTAAGGGGCATCTTGACAAATTCATGAATAGGATGGGAAAAGAGTGCTATGGACCCAGGAAGTGAAGAAGATTGTACTTTAGTCGGGCAGCGTGGTCGGCAGGGTCTTAGAGGGCCGAAAGGCCTGTTCCTGTGCTGTACTTTTGTTTGTTCTTTGTTCACTGAACCCCTTAATTGACATTGAGAGGGTGAGATAAAAAAGGGTGAGATAAAGAAGGTGAGGAAGAAAGTGGTGAGTGATCAAGAGAGAGTGAGAGTGACAGAGAAAGTGGGAGATCAGAATGAGAGTGGCTGAGAGAGTGAACAAGATAGAGGGTGAGCGAGAAAGACATTTTGAGGGCAAGTGAGAGACAAAGGATTAAAGAGAAAGAGTGTGAGAGAGAAAGAATGTGAGTGAGAAAGAAGCTGACGGAGAATGAGAATGAGCGAGTGACGAGGGTGAAGGAGATAGTGGGTTAGAGAGAAAGATCTTGAGAGAGAAATGGGTGGGTGAAAAAGAGGTTAAGAGAGAATGAAGGTGAGGGAGAAAGAGGATGAGGCAGCAGGATGTGAGAGAGAAAGGGGGTGAAGAGAAAGAGGGCGAGAGAGGAAGAAGGTGAGTGAGAATGGTGAGAGAGGGTGAGAGAGAAAGTGATTAAGAGAGAAAGAAAGTGAAAGGGAAAGGTGAGAGAAAAAGGGTAAGAGAATGAGAGTGAGGGAAAAAGACGGTGAGAGAGAAAGAGAAATCAAGAGGGTAATGATAATAATAATCTTTATTAGTGTCACAAGGAGGCTTAGATTAACAATGCAATGAAGGAACTGTGGAAAGCCCCTAGTCTCAACATTCCGGCTCCTGTTGGGGTGCACAGAGGGAGAATTCAGAATGTCCGATTCACCTAAAAAGCACGTCTTTCGGAACTTGTGGGAGGAAACCGGAGCACCCGGAGGAAACCCACGCAGACACGGGAGAACGTGCAGACTCCACACAGACAGTGCCAGAGGGTGAGATAGAGAGAGGGTGAGAGAAAAAGAGAGTGGGCGACAAAGAGGGTGACAGAGAATGAGAGTTGTGTTGTTCTCTGCTTTACTTTACCCGGGTGGTTTTGCTGCATAGTGGTGATCAAAGTACAACAACCTTTGTTAACAAACAAATCGACTTTATTGAACGCTGCTAACTGGCTTCGGCACATCCCCCAGAAACATACAGTTGACAAAACAACACGTAAGATACTCTCTTATACATTTAAACTCACAATGAGTTTAAACTGCTATCTGCTCTCTCACTTCAGTCTGTTTTGAACTGACTCGTCATTCCTTCTGCTACCACCGTCACTATCATCTGTCCCCCACCCACCCAGGCTTAACATGATCCCTTGTGTACTTATGGTTCTAGCTCCCTCTAGTGGCTGTCTGTACACGTTTCATTAACCATAACTTCATGTATGATGATACCACGAGTGAGGGAGTAGGAAGGTGAGATAAAGAGCGTGAGGGAGAATGAGGCTGAGAGAGAAAGAGGGTGAGACAAAGAGGCTGAGAGAGAATGAGAGTGAGTGAGAAAGAGGGTGAGAGAGAATAAAGGTGAGATAAAATGAGAGTGAGTGAGAAACAGGCTGAGAGAGAATAGTGAGTGAGAAAGAGGGTGAGAGAGAAAATGCGTGAGAGAGAATGCGAAAGCAAGAGGATAATGATAATAATGATCTGCATTATTGTCACCAGTAGGCTTACATTAACACTGCAAGGAAGTTACTCTGAATAGCCCCTAGTCGCTACATTCCAGCACCTGTTCGGGTACGCAGATGAAGAATTCAGAATGTCCAATTCACCTAACAAGCACGTCTTTCGGGACTTGTGGGAGGAAACCGGAGCGCCCGGAAGAAACCCACGCAGACACGGGGAGAACGCGCAGACTACGAACAGACAGTGAACCACGCCCTGGATCAAAACCGGGTTCCTGGCGCTGCGAAGCAACAGTGGTAACCACTGTGCTACCGAGCCGTGGGAGAGAAGTACCCAGGAAAATTACAATCTGTGTGTGAGCGGCTCTCTTATTTTAAACTCTGGCGGTAAATGTTCAATGCTGATCTCGTGCTCACTGTTATACAGACACCTGATCAATGATGTAATTCACTTCAGTCAAATGTTTTTAAACATGTCTGTTTGTATGCATTCCTTTTACCGGCTGACAATAAACCTCTGTTTGGAACTCCAAGGATCTCTTACCAATGAAGTTATTATATTGAGTGGTATCTTGTATAATGGAAGATTGGGTATCAGTGAAGGCAATCTCTCTGAAGGAAGGTTCAGTTGGAGCAAGAATGCAATCACATCGAGTGTGGATCACTAATCAGACTGGAATAACTGACAGCGGTGAACAAGTATTACTGGAAATATCTGCCAGCATAGAATTCTACTGGTGGTTTTCTCATAGAACATAGAACGATACAGCGCAATACAGGCCCTTCGGCCCACAATGCTGCACCGACATGGGAAGTCAAAAAACAAAAGCCATCTAACCTACACTATGCCATTATCATCCATATGCTTATCCAATAAACTTTTAAATGCCCTCAATGTTGGCGAGTTCACTACTGTTGCAGGTAGGGCATTCCACGGCCTCACCACTCTTTGCGTAAAGAACCTACCTCTGACCTCTGTCCTATATCTATTACCCCTCAGTTTCAGGCTATGTCCCCTCGTGCTAGCCATTTTCATCCGCGGGAGAAGGCTCTCACTGTCCACCCTATCTAACCCCCTGATCATTTTGTATGCCTCTATTAAGTCTCCTCTTAACCTTCTGCTCTCTAACGAAAACAACCTCAAGTCCATCAGCCTTTCCTCATAAGAATTTCCCTCCATACCATACAACATCCTGGTAAATCTCCTCTGCACCCGCTCCAAAGCTTCCACGTCATTCCTATAATGTGGTGACCATAACTGTACGCAATACTCCAAATGCGGCCGTATCAGAGTTTTGTACAGCTGCAAAATGACCTCATGACTCCGGAACTCAATCCCTCTACCAATAAAGGCCAACACTCCAAAGGCCTTCTTCACAACCCTATCAACCTGGGTGGCAACTTTCAGGGATCTATGTACATGGACACCTAGATCCCTCTGCTCATCCACGCTTCCAAGAGCTTTACCATTAGCCAAATATTCCGCATTCCAGTTATTCCTTCCAAAGTGAATCACCTTACACTTCTCTACATTAATCTCCATTTGCCACCTCTCAGCCCAGCTCTGCAGCTTATCTATGTCCCTCTGTAACCTGCTACATCCTTCCGCACTGTCGACAACACCACCGACTTTAGTGTCGTCTGCAAATTTACTCACCCACACTTCTCCGCCCTCCTCTAGGTCATTGATAAAAATGACAAACAGCAACGGCCCCAGAACAGATCCTTGTGGTACGCCACTTGTAGCTGAACTCCATTCTGAACATTTCCCATCAACCACTACCCTCTGTCTTCTTTCAGCTAGCCAATTTCTGATCCACATCTCTAAATCTCCCTCAACCCCCAGCCTCCGTATTTTCTGCAATAGCCTACCGTGGGGAACCATATCAAACGCTTTACTGAAATCCATATACACCACATCAACTGCTCTACCCTCGTCTACCTGTTCAGTCACCTTCTCAAAGAACTCGATAAGGTTTGTGAGGCATGACCTACCCTTCACAAAGCCATGCTGACTATCCCTAATCATATTATTCCTATCTAGATGATTATAAATCTTGTCTCTTATAATCCCCTCCAAGACTTTACCCACAACAGACGTGAGGCTCACCGGTCTATAGTTGCCGGGGTTGTCTCTACTCCCCTTCTTGAACAAAGGAACCACATTTGCTATCCTCCAGTCCTCTGGCACTATTCCTGTAGCCAATGACGACATAAAAATCAAAGCCACAGGTCCAGCAATCTCTTCCCTGGCTTCCCAGAGAATCCTAGGATAAATCCCATCAGGCCCTGGGGACTTATCTATTTTCAGCCTGTCCAGAATTGCCAACACCTCTTCCCTACTTACCTCAATGCCATCTATTCTAATAGCCTGGGTCTCAGAATTCTCCTCCACAACATTATCTTTTTCCTGAGTGAATAATGACGAAAAATATTCATTTAGTATCTCGCCTATCTCTTCAGACTCCGCACACAACTTCCCATCCCTGTCCTTGACTGGCCCGACTCATACCCTAGTCATTCTTTTATTCCTGACATACCTATAGAAAGCTTTTGGGTTTTCCTTTGATCCTACCTGCCAAATACTTCTCATGTCCCCGCCTTGCTCGTCTTAGCTCTCTCTTTAGATCCTTTCTCGCTACCTTGTAACTATCAAGCGCCCCAACTGAAACTTCACTCCTCATCTTCACATAGGCCTCCTTCTTCCTCGTAACAAGAGATTCCACTTCTTTGGTAAACCACGGTACCCTCGCTCGACGCCTTCCTCCCTGACTGACCGGTACGTACCTATCAAGAACACGCAGTAGCTGTTCCTTAAACCAGCTCCACATATCCAGTGTGCCCAACACTTGCAGCCTACTTCTCCAACCTATCCCCCCCCCCCCCCAAGTCATGTCTAATGGCATCATAATTGCACTTCCCCCAGCTATAACTCTTGCCCTGCGTGGTATACGTATCCCTTTCCATCACTAACGTAAACGTCATCGAATTGAGGTCACTGTCCCCAAAGTGCTCTCCTACCTCCAAATCTAACACCTGGCATGGTTCATTACCCAAAACCAAATCCAATGTGGCCTCTCCTCTTGTTGGCCTGTCAACATATTGTGTCAGGAAACGATCCTGCACACATTGTACAAAAAACGACCCATCTAATGTACTCCAACTACATCTTTTCCATTCAATATTTGGAAAGTTAAAGTCTCCCATAATAACTACCCTCTTACTTTCGCTCCTATTCAGAATCATCTTCGCCATCCTTTCCTCTACATCCCTAGAACTATTTGGAGGCCTATAGAAAACTCCCAACAGGGTGACCTCTCCTTTCCTGTTTCTAACCTCAGCCCATACTACCTCGGAAGAAGAGTCCCCGTCTAGTATCCTCTCCGCCACCGTAATACTGTTTTTGACTAGCAGCGCCACACCTCCCCCTCTTTTGCCTCCTTCTCTGAGCTTACTAAAACACCTAAACACCGGAACCTGCAACAACCAGTCCAGTCCCTGCTCTATCCATGTCTCCTAAATGGCCACAACTTCGAAGTCCCAGGTACAAACCCATGCTGCCAGTTCCCCTACCTTATTTCGTATACTCCTGGCATTGAAGTAGACACACTTCTAACCAACGACCTGAACACTGGCCCCCTCCTGCGAAGTCAATTCTGTGCTCCTGACCTCTATACTCTCAATCTCTCGTACCCTAAAACTACAATCCAGGTTCCCATGCCCCTGCTGTATTAGTTTAACCTCCCCCCCCCCCCGCCCCCCCCCCCCCCCCCGCCAAAGAGCACTACCAAATCTCCACCCCAGGATATTTGTGCCCCTCAGGTTCAGATGTAGACCATCCTGTCTGTAGAGGTCCCACCTTCCCCAGAAAGAGCCCCAGTTATCCAGAAATCTGAATCCCTCCCGCCTGCACCATCCCTGTAGCCACGTGTTTAATTGCTCATTCTCCCTATTCCTCATCTCATTATCACGTGGCACGGGCAACAACCCAGAGATAACAACGCTCTTTGTTCTCGTTCTGAGCTTCCATCCTAGCTCCCTGACATCCTTGTCCCCTTTCCTACCTATGTCGTTTGTGCCAATGTGGACCAAGACTTTGGGCTGCTCCCCCTCGCCCTTAAGGACCCGGAAAACACGATCCGAGGCATCACGTGCCCTTGCACATGGGAGGCAACATACCAAACGTGAGGCTCTCTCGCTCCCACAAAATCTCCTATCTGTGCTCCTGACTATCGAGTCCCCAATTACTAATGCACTGCTCCTCTCTCCCCTTCCCTTCTGAGCAACAGGGACAGACTCCGTGCCAAAGTCCCGTACCCCATGGCTTACCCCTGGTTAGTCGTCCCCCCCACAAGTATCCAAAGCGGTATACTTGTTACTCAGGGGAACGACCGCAGGGGATCCCTGCACTGACTGCTTCTTCCCAGTCCCTCTTACAGTTACCCATCTATCTCCAATCTTTGGTGTAACTAATTCCCTGAAGCTGCTATCTATGACCCCCTCTGCCTCCCGAATGATCCGAAGTTCATCCAACTCCAGCTCCAGTTCCCTAACTCGGTCTTGGAGGAGCTGGAGATGGCTGCACTTCCTGCAGGTAAAATCAGCAGGGACACTAACGGCATCCCTCACCTCAAACATCCTGCAGGAGGAACATTGCACTACCTTCCATGCCATCCCTCTAACCTCTAACCAAGATCTTGTTAATAAATAAATTTTAAAAATATGTATATATATATATATTATAATAATATGGCACTTACCTCACACCAATGGGTCTGATTATTAGGTTCGGAGTGGAATATCTGATCCAAATATCCATCTATTTCTGGGACTGTCTGTCCGTGTAGACTAGTATTGTGTATGGGTGAGGGGCTGTCCCGAAATCACTTGTTTCTATTTTGAAATAAGGTATTTTATTGGCGAGTGGATGCTCCATTCTATGGAACGCTCTCTCTGTCTTTGACCTTTGGATTAGATTAAAAACAGGAAGAGTTTGTCTGTGTTTTGCAGATGTTGGATATTTATTGTGTGAAGGAAATATCTCGATATCTCAATTTTCTATTGAGCTGCTCCAACAGGAACAGCTATTACCTACAGCCTGGCATTAAAAAAAACCACAACAGTCCAGTTTACCAATAGGTTTTGTGATATCCTTCTCATTTCTATTCATCTGGGATTTAATCCAATGTTTGTTCAAATTTTATGGGTGCGTTGAAACTGTGTTCTTGCTTCGAATGAATCGGGAATATGTTCACCTGAAACCAGAAACCCCTCCATTCCATTCAGACCCTTTTTTTTCAAGGTCTGATTGGGAGACTTATTGTTCTGATCAAAATGCAGCAGCGGACACTGAGCTGTGGGCAAATTAATTTCCCACTGAAATACCCACTTTGCAAGTTTATAATTGATGGTGATTGTGTGACTGTGCTTAGTTGTATTTTTCTTATAAATTTGGATGTGTTTGTAATCTATGTAATTATCATTCTGCTTCCCGATTCCATATTGTTGATGTAAATGATGATGGGACGTGATCCCAGTTGTGTTCCTTGTGGAGCACCACTTCCCACCTTCCACCAATCAGACTAAATCCCTTTAACTCCTCTCCCTGTGTGTCTCCAGCTTGCTGTCTGCAGCTGTGTCCCCTAACGCCACTGGCTCTGTCATTACTCATGCGTCTGTTATGCCAGATCTTACCGACAGCCTTTAGAAAATCGGCTGGTTTCACATCTATCATACTAATGGAATCTTTAATTACCTCTCGTTATTGAAATGATTGAATCAATTCTGTCAGGACTGATTGATTTTGGAATATGTGCTGACTGTGTTACTAGATTTTTTACCTCACCATTTTAATTCCAGTTTTTCCTATTATCGATGTTGTGATTGGGAGATTGCTTTCTGGAATTGTTTTCATTTCTGTTTCAAGAATAACAGACACCGTCTGCGGCCTTCCAATTCTTTGGTAATATTCGGATGATGATTGGTGAATAGATAATAGTATCTCTGCTCTTTCCCACTGTCTATTTTATGAATATTTGCGGTTGTAATCCATCCACCTCCAGTAATCTCCCTCTAACTGGAACCCCATCCTTTGGCCTCCTATCTGCTCTTCTTCTTTACATTGAGCTCCGTCAGTGCGACATTGGTCATCTCAATTCCTCCTCTGCCACTTACCCACTCTATCCTGTCTCCCTCTGAACTTGCTCCATTCCTCTCTAAAATCCAGCTCTGACCTGGTGATCTGATCTGCTCACAAGGGTGGTGCCATTGTTTTTTTAAAAATATTTTTTTAAATTAAAGTTTTGCAAGTTTTTCATAATAAATAGTAATAATCCTAACATAGCAAAATTGAGTGAACATTAACATAGTGCAAAAAGAGAATATAAAATAGCAATTGACTAGACGTGACCCCACGCGTCTCAGTCTTCCCACACCCTCCCAACGGAGCAATCAGCCCCACTCCCCTGCTGCTGCTGACGTTTTAATTTTCCCTGAGAAGCCATAGGACGGTATTATCCCCCCCCCACCCCGCTCAACAGCAGCAGCTCTGTACACTTGGCAAAATTGTTTACACACATAAGTAGGCATCTGTTCGTGGTGTTGACGTCCCTTGATTCTCCCAGACGGAGTTCGCTGCCGTTGTCATCTCGTTCCGCTTCTGCGCCCTCCCGTCTTCCCTGTTTTCTCTGCTCCTGTGGACTTTAAGTTTGTTAATGTTTCCCTGACTCCCCACTCCCTCTCCCTGGCTCTCCTCTATTGTTCCATCTCTTCCCTCTACCCCCTCTGTTCCCGCTCCTACCCCCTTGTGGCTCGCCTTTCCTTCCTCTTACATTCAGCTGTCCCCCCCCCTCCCCAACCTCTCCGCCTCTCTCGGTCTATCTCTCCCTCTCATGCTTTGGCTACTCTCCCCTGTATCTTGGCTACCTGGCTATTCTTCTGCTTGTTTGTTGGCCACAAACAGGTCCCGGAACAATTGGGTGAATGGCTCCCACGTTCTGTGGAAGCCGTCGCCTGATCCTCGGATGGCGCATTTGATTTTCTCCATTTGGAGAGATTCCGAGAGATCGGACAGGCAGTCAGCAGCTTTGGGTGGTGCTGCTGACCGCCAGCGGACAGGATTCTACGGCGGGCGATCAGGGAGGCAAAGGCAAGGGCGTCCGCCCTCCTCTCCAGAAATAGATCTGGCTGGTTTGAAATCCCAAAGACCGCCACTTTCGGGCAAGGCTCCACCCTCACCACCTTGGACATTGCCTCGAAGAAAGCTGTCCAGTACTCCACAAGACTGGGGTAGGACCACAACATGTGGGCGTGGTTGGCTGGGCCTCCTTGGCACCGCTCACACCTGTCCTCCACCTCCGGGAAGAAACTACTCATATGGGTTCAAGGAATTTACAGTGCAGAAGGAGGCCATTCGGCCCATCGAGTCTGCACCGGCTCTTGGAAAGAGCACCCTACCGAGGCCCACACCTCCACCCTATCACCATAACCCCTTAACCCAGTAACCACACCCAACACTAAGGGCAATTTTGGACACTAAGTACAATTTAACATGGCCTATCCACCTACCCTGCACATCTGGAACAGCTGGTGAGTCAGTTTCAGCGGGAGCAGTGCGGAAGTGGTTGCTGGGAGGTAAGCCTGTCCTTTAAAAGCACTTGTCTTTGCAGGGGCAGGCCAGTCGATTTCGGCGGAAGAATCAGCTGGTGAGTCAGTTTCAGCGGGAGCAGTGCGGAAGTGGTTGCTGGGAGGTAAGTCTGTCCTTTAAAAGCACTTGTCTTTGCAGGGGCAGGCCAGTCGATTTTGGCGGGAGTGGAGCTGGCTGGTTAGTCAATTTCAGCAGGAGCTGAGAAATTTTTTTTTTTTTAATTAGTGTTTTAGGCGGGAACAGGAAGTCGACTCGCGGACGTCTGGGAAGACCCTCACCAATAAATTCTGGTGGAGAGGAAACCCGAGACACTACACGTGTAGTGTCTCCCACCCGCCCTCCTCCTCTAACCTAATAATAAAACCCTTTGGTGTGAGGTAAGTCCCATATTTTATTATATTATTATTTTTTTTTTACAAAAAAATTTAATTTAGTTGTTAGCCAGATCTTGGTAGAAAGTTAGAGGAATGGCAGGGAAGGGAGTGCAATGTTCCTCCTGCAGGATGTTTGAGGTGTGGGATGCAGTTAGTGTCCCTGCTGATTTTACCTGCAGGAAGTACTGCCATCTCCAGCTCCTCCAAGACCGAGTTAGGGAACTGGAGCTGGAGTTGGAAGAACTTCGGATCATTCGGAAGGCAGAAGGGGTCATAGATAGCAGCTTCAGGGAATTAGTTACACTAAAGATTGGAGATAGGTGGGTAACTGTAAGAGGGACAGGGAAAAAGCAGTCAGTGCAGGGATCCCCTGCGGTCGTTCCCCTGAGAAACAAGTATACCGCTTTGGATAATTGTGGGGGGGTGGGGGGGGGGGGACTTACCAGGGGTAAGCTATGTGGTACGGGCCTCTGGCACGGAGTCTGTCCCTGTTGCTCAGAAGGGAAGGGGGGAGAGGAGCAGAGCATTAGTAATTGGGGACTCTATAGTCAGGGGCACAGATAGGAGATTTTGTGGGAGCGTGAGAGACTCACGTTTGGTATGTTGCCTCCCAGGTGCAAGGGTACGTGATGTCTCGGATCGTGTTTTCCGGGTCCTTAGGGGGGAGGGGGAGCAGCCCCAAGTCGTGGTCCACATTGGCACTAACGACATAGGTAGGAAAGGGGACAAGGATGTCAGGCAGGCTTTCAGGGAGCTAGGATGGAAGCTCAGAACTAGAACAAACAGAGTAGTTACCTCTGGGTTGTTGCCCGTGCCACGTGATAATGAGATGAGGAATAGGGAGAGAGAGCATTTAAACACGTGGCTCCAGGGATGGTGCAGGCGGGAGGGATTCAGATTTCTGGATAACTAGGGCTCTTTCTGGGGAAGGTGGGACCTCTACAGACAGGATGGTCTACATCTGAACCTGAGGGGCACAAATATCCTGGGGGGGGGGGAGATTTGTTAGTGCTCTTTGGGGGGTTTAAACTAATGCAGCAGGGGCATGGGAACCTGGATTGTAGTTTTAGGGTAAGGGAGAATGAGAGTATAGAGGTCAGGAGCACAGATTTGACGTCGCAGGAGGGGGCCAGTGTTCGGGTATGTGGTTTGAAGTGTGTCTACTTCAATGCCAGGAGTATACGAAACAAGGTAGGGGAACTGGCAGCATGGGTTGGTACCTGGGACTTCGATGTTGTGGCCATTTCGGAGACATGGATAGAGCAGGGACAGGAATGAATGTTGCAGGTTCCGGGGTTTAGGTGTTTTAGTAAGCTCAGAGAAGGAGGCAAAAGAGGGGGAGGTGTGGCACTGCTAGTCAAGAGCAGTATTACGGTGGCGGAGAGGATGCTAGATGGGGACTCTTCTTCCGAGGTAGTATGGGCTGAAGTTAGAAACAGGAAAGGAGAGGTCACCCTGTTGGGAGTTTTTTATAGGCCTCCTATTAGTTCTAGGGATGTTGTGGAAACGATGGCGAAGATGATTCTGGATAAGAGCGAAAGTAACAGGGTTCTGGTCACCGCATTATAGGAAGGACGTGGAGGCTTTGGAGCGGGTGCAGAGGAGATTTACCAGGATGTTGCCTGGTATGGAGGGAAAATCTTATGAGGAAAGGCTGATGGACTTGAGGTTGTTTTCGTTGGAGAGAAGAAGGTTAAGAGGAGACTTAATAGAGGCATACAAAATGATCAGAGGTTTAGATAGGGTGGACAGTGAGAGCCTTCTCTCGCGGATGGAAATGGCTAGCACGAGGGGACATAGCCTTAAACTGAGGGGTAATAGATATAGGACAGAGGTCAGAGGTAGGTTCTTTACGCAAAGAGTAGTGAGGCCGTGGAATGCCCTACCTGCTACAGTAGTGAACTCGCCAACATTGAGGGCATTTAAAAGTTTATTGGATAAACATATGGATGATAATGCTATAGTGTAGGTTAGATGGCTTTTGTTTCGGTGCAACATCGTGGGCCGAAGGGCCTGTACTGCGCTGTATTGTTCTATGTTCTATGTAGTTATTATGGGAGACTTTAACTTTCCAAATATTGACTGGAAAAGATATAGTTCGAGTACAATAGATGGGTCGTTTTTTGTACAGTGTGTGCAGGAGGGTTTCCTGAAACAATATGTTGACAAGCCAACAAGAGGCGAGGCCACGTTGGATTTGGTTTTGGGTAATGAACCAGGCCAGGTGTTGGATTTGGAGGTAGGAGAGCACTTTGGGACAGTGACCACAATTCGGTGACGTTTACGTTAATGATGGAAAGGGATAAGTATACACCGCAGGGCAAGAGTTATAGCTGGGGGAAGGGAAATTATGATGCCATTAGACGTGACTTGGGGGGGATAAGGTGGAGAAGTAGGCTGCAAGTGTTGGGCACACTGGATAAGTGGGGCTTGTTCAAGGATCAGCTACTGCTTGTTCTTGATAAGTATGTACCGGTCAGACAGGGAGGAAGGCGTCGAGCGAGGGAACCGTGGTTTACCAAGGAAGTGGAATCTCTTGTTAAGAGGAAGAAGGAGGCCTATGTTAAGATGAGGTGTGAAGTTTCGGTTGGGGCGATGGATAGTTACAAGGTAGCGAGGAAGGATCTAAAGAGAGCTAAGACGAGCAAGGAGGGGACATGAGAAGTATTTGGCAGGAAGGATCAAGGAAAACCCAAAAGCTTTCTATAGGTATGTCAGGAATAAGCGAATGACTAGGGAAAGAGTAGGACCAGTCAAGGACAGGGATGGAAAATTGTGTGTGGAGTCTGAACATCGTGGGCCGAAGATAGGCGAGATACTAAATGAATATTTTTCGTCAGTATTCACTCAGGAAAAAGATAATGTTGTGGAGGAGAATGCTGAGCCCCAGGCTAATAGAATAGATGGCATTGAGGTACGTAGGGAAGAGGTGTTGGCAATTCTGGACAGGCTGAAAATAGATAAGTCCCCGGGACCTGATGGGATTTATCCTAGGATTCTCTGGGAGGCCAGGGAAGAGATTGCTCGACCTTTGGCTTTGATTTTTATGTCATCATTGGCTACAGGAATGGTACCAGAGGATTGGAGGACAGCAAATGTGGTCCCTTTGTTCAAAAAGGGGAGCAGAGACAACCCCGGCAACTATAGACCGGTGAGCCTCACGTCTGTAGTGGGTAAAGTCTTGGAGGGGATTATAAGAGACAAGATTTATAATCAACTAGATAGGAATAATATGATCAGGGATAGTCAGCATGGCTTTGTGAAGGGTAGGTCATGCCTCACAAACCTTATTGAGTTCTTTGAGAAGGTGACTGAACAGGTAGACGAGGGTAGAGCAGTTGATGTGGTGTATATGGATTTCAGCAAAGCGTTTGATAAGGTTCCCCACGGTAGGCTATTGCAAAAAATACGGAGGCTGTGGATTGAGGGTGATTTAGAGATGTGGATCAGAAATTGGCTAGCTGAAAGCAGACAGAGGGTGGTAGTTGATGGGAAATGTTCAGAATGGAGTACAGTCACAAGTGGAGTACCACAAGGATCTCTTCTGGGGCCGTTGCTGTTTGTCATTTTTATCAATGACCTAGAGGAAGGCGCAGAAGGGTGGGTGAGTAAATTTGCAGATGATACTAAAGTCGGTGGTGTTGTCGATAGTGTGGAAGGATGTAGCAGGTTACAGAGGGATATAGATAAGCTGCAGAGCTGGGCTGAGAGGTGGCAAATGGAGTTTAATGTAGAGAAGTGTGAGGTGATTCACTTTGGAAGGAATAACAGGAATGCGGAATATTTGGCTAATGGTAAAGTTCTTGAAAGTGTGGATGAGCAGAGGGATCTAGGTGTCCATGTACATAGATCCCTGAAAGTTGCCACCCAGGTTGATAGGGTTGTGAAGAAGGCCTATGGAGTGTTGGCCTTTATTGGTAGAGGGATTGAGTTCCGGAGTCGGGAGGTCATGTTGAAGCTGTACAGAACTCTGGTACGGCCGCATTTGGAGTATTGCGTACAGTTCTGGTCACCGCATTATAGGAAGGACGTGGAGGCTTTGGAGCGGGTGCAGAGGAGATTTACCAGGATGTTGCCTGCTATGGAGGGAAAATCTTATGAGGAAAGGCTGATGGACTTGAGGTTGTTTTCGTTGGAGAGAAGAAGGAGACTTAATAGAGGCATACAAAATGATCAGGGGGTTGGATAGGGTGGACAGTGAGAGCCTTCTCCCGCGGATGGATATGGCTGGCACGAGGGGACATAACTTTAAACTGAGGGGTAATAGATATAGGACAGAGGTCAGAGGTAGGTTCTTTACGCAAACAGTAGTGAGGCCGTGGAATGCCCTACCTGCTACAGTAGTGAACTCGCCAACATTGAGGGCATTTAAAAGTTTATTGGATAAACATATGGATGATAATGGCATAGTGTAGGTTAGATGGCTTTTGTTTCGGTGCAACATCGTGGGCCGAAGGACCTGTACTGCGCTGTATTGTTCTATGTTCTATGTTCTATGCTACCGTGCTGCCCACGCTGCCCGTGCTGTTAAGTGGGTTCTATGTACCACGTTTAGTTGCGTCAGGCTGAGCCTTGCGCAGGTGGAGGTGGAGTTGACCCTATGCAGTGCTTCACTCCAGAGTCCCCGCCCTATTTCGATACCTAGGTCCTCCTCACACTTCATTCTTGTTGCGTCCGATATGGTGTCGGCCCCTTCTACCAGTCGGTCATACATGTCACTACAGTTTTCTTTATCTAGTATGCTTGCGTCCAGTAACTCTTCCAGTAGTGTCTGTCCTGCTGGTTGTGGGTATGTCCCTGTCTCCTTTCGTGGGAAGTTTTTTAGTTGCAGGTACCTTAGCTCGTTCCCCCTGGCTAGCTTGAATTTCTCTGTCCGTTCGCCCAGTGTTGCGATCCTGCCGTCCGTGTATAGGTCCCTGACTGTCAGTGTCATTCTGTCTTGTCCCCACCTTTTGAAGGTGGCGTCAGTCAGTGCTGGCGTGAACCTATGGTTGTTGCAGATGGGAGCTTTACCCGACATTCTGGTCAGGCCAAATTGTTGCTGTAGTTGGTTCCAGGACTGGAGGGTGGCTATTACCACCGGGCTGCTGGAGTGTTTTTTGTTTGGGGATGGGGATGGGAGTGCCACCGTGGCGAGGGCCCGAAGGGAGGTCCACATGCAGGAGGCTTCGTCCGCGCGCACCCACTCGGGTTCTGGCTCCTTGATCCATCCCCTTATTCGCTCGGCCATCGCCGCCCAGTGGTAAAGTTGTAGATTTGGAAGGGCAAGGCCTCCCCCCCCCCCACTGGATTTTGGTTTTTGTGAGACGTTCTTTGTGATCGTAACATTCTCCCCCCCCCCCCCCCCCCCCCCACACACACACACACGAAAGCCATGATTAGTTTGTCTTGTGCTTTGAAAAAGGCCTTGGGGATGTAGATCGGGATGGATCTGAATAGGAAGAGGTACCTGGGCAGCACGTTCATTTTGATCGTCTGGACTCTCCCCGGGAGTGAGGGTGGGAGTGTGTTCCATCTTTGCAGGTCCTTTTTTACTTCCTCTGTCAGACTGGTGAGGTTCCATTTATTGATCCCTTTCCAGTCATGGGATATTTGGATCCCCAGGTAGCTAAATTTGTGTCGGCCTTGTTTAAGCGGCAGTCCGGTGCGAGGCCTGGATAGAGTGGACGTGGGGAGTATATTTTCACTTGGAGGAAAAACAAGAACCAGAGGACACCATCACAGACTAAAGGGACGATCCGTCAAAACGGAGATGAGGAGGAATTTCTTCAGCCAGCGGGTTGTGAAACTGTGGAACTCTTTGCCTCAGAAGGCCGAGGAGGCCAGATCACAGAGTGTGTTTAAGGCAGAGATAGATAGGTTCTTGATTAATAAGGGAATCAGGGGTTATGGGGAGACGGCAGGAGAATAGGGATGTGAAAATATCAGCCATGATTGAATGGCGGAGCAAACTCGATGGGCCGAGTGGCCTAATTCTACTCCTATGTCCTATGGGTGTGGTCCAATAATTTTGAGTGACGAGCGATAACAATCTCTGGTCTGTTTGTATCTGGTTTGTGAAACCTGGCCAGCCTGAGTTAATCCTGTAAATCAGACTAAATTAGAAGTGAGTCCTCCCAAAATTATTTGAATTATGAACATTTTCCTACTATCGCCATCAACATCAAACTGACAGGGCTGCAATGAACAGTATCCTCCTTCCCCCTCTTAATCACCTTGTTTAGATTTGTTACTTCCCTCTCTGTAATGCCAAACTCTGTGGCAACTCCTCTACCAACACTCACCCAGCCACTGCACATTTTATTGATGCTGAAATCCTGTCCTGATTCAGACACGGAGAATCACTAATTTAGAACATAAGAACATAAGAACTAGGCACAGGAGTAGGCCATCTGGCCACTCGAGCCTGCTCCGCCATTCAATGAGATCATGGCAGATCTTTGTGGACTCAGCTCCACTCTCTAGCCCGTACACCATATCCCCGAATCCCTTTCTTCTTTAGAAAGGTATCTATCTTCTTCTTAAAAACGTTTAAAGAAGGCGCCTCAACTGCTTCACTGGGCAAGGAATTCCAGAGATTCACAACCCTTTGGGTGAAGAAGTTCCTCCTAAACTCGGTCCTAAATCTACTGCCCCTTATTTTGAGGCTATGCCCCCTCGTTTTGCTTTCCCCGACCAGTGGAAACAACCTGCCCGCATCTATCCTATCTATTCCCTTCATAATTGTATATGTTTCAATAAGATCCCCCCCTCCCCCCCCCCCCCCGCATCCTTCTAAAAGCCAATGAGTACAGTCACAGTCTACTCAACCTCTCGTCATAATCTAATCCCCTCAACTCTGGAATAAACCGAATGAATCTCCTCTGCATTCCCTCCAGTGCCAATATGTCCTTTCTCAGGTAAGGAGACCAAAACTGAACACAATACTCCAGATGTGGCCTCACCAACACCCTATACGATTGCAGCATAACCTCCCGAGTCCTGAACTCCATCCCTCTAGCAATGAACGACAAAACTCGATTAGCATTCTTAATCACCTGTTGCACCTGCACACCAACTTTTTGCGACTCGTGCACCAGCACACCCAGGTCCCTCTGCACAGCAGCATGTTTTAACATCTTACCGTTTAAATAATAATCCATTCTGCTGTTGTTCCTCCCAAACTGGATAGCCTCACACTTGGTAAAATTGAATTCCATCTGCCAGACCCTAGCCCATTGACCTAGCCTATCCAAATCCTTCTGCAGACTTCCGGTATCCTCTGCACTTTTTGCTTTACCACTCATCTTAGTGTCGTCTGCAAACTTTGCCACATTGCACTTGGTCCCCAACTCCACATCATCGATGTAAATTGTGAACAACTGCGGGCCCAGCACTGATCCTTGAGGGACCCCACTATTTACAGGTTGCCAACCAGAGAAACACCCATTTATCCCCACTCTCTGCTTTCTGTTAGTTAACCAATCCTCTACCCATGCTACCACTTTACCCTCAATTCCATGCATCTTTAGTTTATGCAGCAACCTTTTGTATGGGACCTTGTCAAAAGCTTTCTGGAAATCCAGACATACCACATCCATTGGTTCCCCGTTATCCACTGCCTGGTAACGTCCTCAATAAATTCTACCAAATATGTCAGACACGACCTACCCTTTATGAAACCATGCTGCGTCTGCCCGATGGGACAATTTCCCTCCAGGTGCCCCGCTATTTCCTCCTTAATGATAGATTCCAGCATTTTGCCTACAACCGAAGTTAAGCTTACCGGCCTATAATTACCCGCTTTCTGCCGACCTCCTTTTTTAAACAGTGGTGTCACGTTTGCTACTTTCCAATCCTCTGGGACCACCCCAGAGTCTAGTGAATTTTGATAAATTATCACTAGTGCGTTTACAATTTCCCTAGCCACCTCTTTTAACACTCTGGGATACATCCCATCAGGGCCAGGAGACTTGTCTACCTTTAGCCCCATTAGCTTGCCCAATAATGCCTCCTTAGTGATTACAATCACCTCAAGGTCCTCACCTATCATATCTTTATTTCCAGTCTCTTCTCCCTTCTCTCCCTGACAGTTCATTTACTGGGAATTGCAATACTGAGCTGGGCAAAGTGTGGCCTCTCTATCTGCACCACTCGCTACCTGGTGGCCATGGCGATGGCGGATCAGCTGTTTATTATCATTAAATCAATACTACTCTGAACAGTGGTTATTATTTTACCTGGAGTTTCCTGAATATTACCCCTGTGTGTTGCATTAAAGCTGTCCTGGGGTCTACAGCCATGGACTGTTCTGTATGGTTCACCCTCACATTCTCCTTTGATCGATTTATGGCCATTCGCTGCCAGAAAGTGAAAATTAAATATTGCACCGGGAAAACTGCGGCTGTGGTTCTGTCAACAAACGGCCTCCTGCTCTGTGTCAAAAAGATCCCCTGGTACTTTGCATGTGAAACTAGACCGATAGTTGACAAAGTCCAATGGTTCCGTCAGACAAAGGGGAGCTTTTCGGCTGACGCCAGGTCGGTTGTTTTCAACTGGTTTGAGCGGGATTCAACCACATTGATCCCATTCTTTGCAATCCTCCTAATCAACGCTCTGACAGTCAGACACATTTTACTCAGCAGTCGCGTCCGGAAAACACTGAGAGTTCAGAGTCAGGGAGACAATCGCACAGACCAAAAGATGAAGAGCAGGAGGAAGTCAATGATCTTACTCTTCAGCATCTCCGGAACTTTCATTCTCCTCTGGACTGTGTCTGTTATTAAATGTTTCTTTATTGATTTGAGAGGGCTAATTTACATCACCCTTCTTGAATATAATTTCCAACAAGTCGGACATATTCTGGTGGCTTTAAGTTGCTGCTCAAACACAATTATTTATGTGATGACTCAGTCCAGGTTCTTGGAGCAGATCAAGATCGCGGTGAAATATCCGATTCCATCAATTATTAAATTAATCAATAAATAAAACTGTCTGGCAGCCCCCTGTCAATCAGGAGTTCCAGCCACTGTTTGGCAGCCCCTCGGCCAATCAGGAGCTCCAGCCGCTCACTGACAATCTCTCAGTCAATCAGGAGCTCCATCTGCAGACAGATAGTCACCCGGCCAATCGGAAGTCGCTTTAAGGCCTCTGAAGCCAATCAGGAGCACGAACTGCCGACTAAGAGCCCTCACTTCCCTTTCCTATCTCAATTCATCCTTCCATCAATTTATCTTCATCGGGGAGAAAGGTGGAGACACAGAGGAAAAGATGAGCGAATTCTACTTTCAAAAACTCAGTAAAGTGAAAGAAAATGTCTTCCGGTGTGGTGTTCTTTGTGTTGCTTATTTCAGGACGGTTGGCGTAGTGTTCACAAAGGCCATAAAACAGCTTTAACGTAAACACAGCTACGATTTTATTTACACTAATCACTTGGATTCGACACGTAACCCTAAAGAATACACAAGTGATTAATAACATCTAACAACACTCAACTACTGCTAATCGCGCGACTCGTTTAAACTATGATCTAACCTTGCTTGCACCATCTGCTCGTCTTACCTTCACTCGCAACCTCCGACATACTCTCCTCACCTAATTTCTCGCACCGCTGCCTTACATAGTTATAACTGTAGCTCCCTCTAGTGGCTACTCTCGACACTACATTAACATAAGTTCAGACAGAGGTTTGGTTTGTTTACTATAGACCTCTTGTTCCTTCTTTTTAGTTGCTGTGATTTATTCACGCATCTCTTTATTATCAATTAGACACGTTCACGTGATCTCTGGTCGAGTGGTTATTAGTCGACTACCCCATCAGGTGATAGACCAGTTGATAACGGTGTTGCTCGGTATGCTAACAACGTTAACAACACACCTTGACCATCTTCACTCGCTTTGCGGTACAAAGTCTTAATTATCTCTACTCCTTTCTCTGCTTTCCCATTAGACTGAGGATAACATAGGCTAGAAGTAACACGATTGAAGTTATATTGCTCTGCAAACTGTGTCCACTCCCAACAGGAGAAACACGGTCCATTGTCAGAGACAATAGGTATCCCATGGAGTGCAAACAATTATTTTGTTGCCTTTCCTACCGATCTGGCAGCCGAATCTTTCAGCGTCATCACCTCTGGAAAGTTGGAGGATTGGTCTATGGCTATCAAATAGTTATGACTCTTATACGAAATACATCCATGCCCACTTTGTTCTTTGGACTGGTAACGATTTCCATCTGTTGCATGGTTCCTTTGCTCTGTGCAGGATGATGCATCTGACAAATTGTGCATGCTTGAACATATTAGTCGACATCACTGTTTAATCCCGGCCAATGCACTGACTGTCTGGCTGTCCTATCACACTTTCCGCTGCCTCGATGACCCTCGTGCATCTGCGGCAGAATCCCTAAATGTCAGCTGGCAGGAATTACTATCCTATCTCCCTTGAGCAGGAAACCACCGACTGTAGACCACGCCCACATGTTCTGGTCCTTATATCTCAAAAGGCAGATTGACATCCAGCAGACCATCTTTCTTTTAGGTATTGTTTCACCTTCTGGAGCGTCACATCCTTTTCAGTTTCCGCTGTTATAGTCTGTAGTTTGTGGTAAGACACTGGCAGTATCTTGTTAAATAGACGAGCTTAAGATTCCACGATTTGGACTATTGCGGGTTCTGATGTTTCAGCATCAGTGGTTGCTTTGGTCGTTCACAACATCTAATTCTTCCCTGGACTCTTCATCTTGAAATTGAGTGAATCCTTTCAACTAGCTGCAATCTTTCACACGCATCCATTCCAATTAATGATGATTTCTCACCCCCTACCACCTCAAAGTCGATGGGTATCACGATGTTCCCATTCTTAACAACAAGGACAGTAGGAACCTCTTGTGACTATCGTGTTACCGTTGTAATCTTCAAGCCGACAAGTGGATTGTGTTAGAATCATAGAATCATAGAAGTTTACAGCATGGAAACAGGCCCTTCGGCCCAACCAGTTAATGCCGCCCAGTTTTTACCATTAAGCAATCCCAGTTGCCCGCACTTGGCCCATAACCCTCTATACCCATCTTACCCATGTAACCATCTAAATGCTTTTTGAAAGACACAATTGTACCCGCTTCTACTACTACCTCTGGCAGCCCATTCCAGACACTCACTACCCTCTGAGTGAAGAAATTGCCCCTCTGGGCCCTTCTGAATCTCTCCCCTCTCACCTTAAACCTATGCCCTCTAGTTTTAGACTCCCCTACCTTTGGGAAAAGATGTTGACTATCTACCTTATCTATGCCCCTCATTATTTTATAGACCTCTATAAGATCACCCCTAAGCCTCCTACGCTCCAGGGAAAAAAGTCCCAGTCTATCCAGCCACTCCTTATAACTCAAACCATCAAGTCCCGGCAACATCCTAGTAAATCTTTTCTGCACTCTTTCTAGTTTAATAATATCCTTTCTATAATACGGTGACCAGAACTGCACACAGTATTCCAAGTGTGGCCGTACCAATGTCTTGTACAACTACAACAAGACGTCCCAACTCCTATATTCAATGTTCTGACCAATGAAACCAAGCATGCCGAATGCCTTCTTCACCACCCTGTCCACCTGCGACTCCACCTTCAAGGAGCTATGAACCTGTACTCCTAGATCTATTTGTTCTATAACTCTCCCCAACGCCATACCATTAACTGAGTAGGTCCTGGCCTGATTCGATCTGCCAAAATGCATCACCTCACATTTATTAATGATTTGTCAATAGCTTGCTTTAAAGATCGGTAGGTGATAATATTTGTGTGTGCTCCTGTGTCAAACTTAAATGGTATCATTTCTCCATTTATAGAGACAGTCCACTCCTTAATTATCTTCCAAAGTGCTTTTAATTTCGAAGCAGTAAATCAATATTAGTGATAGCTTCTATCATAAAGGTATCCGAAAGTGAATATGGTGAGCAATCCTCCCTACCCACTGCGATGTTGGATTTTGTCTCTGCACTCCGTACACTTTGTTTCCGTCCGAAATAACTGTAGGACTTTTTAAAATGTGGTTACTGGAATAGTTGCTGATACACGACACTGTGCTGCTAAGTGCTGCAAAGTGGTTCAGTTTGCCACACTTGGAAAAAGGCAAATTAATGCGGATGCTGTCATCAAAAACCAAAGAGAAACTGCTGGAAAATCTCAGCAGGTCTGGCAGCCTCTGTGGGGAGAGAAAAGAGCGAACGTTACGAGTCCAGATGACCCCTTGTTAAATCCAAAAGACAGAGAAAGTGGGAAATATTTATATTGTGTAGAATGAAAGATGAGCCATAGCCACAGAAACCCATGGAAACGGGGGTGCTAATAGCCAGAGAAATCAGGGGGAAAGAGTGCGAATGGCAGTCCCCAGAGAGAACAAAAACTGTGAAAGGCCAAACAGCAGAGAAACTAACATCAGAGGGTAAACTGTGACAGGTGTAGAAGTGGGGGGGCTTTGATAAAGCGTAACCTGGACTCGAAACGTTAGCTCTTTTCTCTCCCTACAGATGCTGCCAGATTTGCGGAGATTTTCCAGCATTTTCTATTTCGTTTCAGATTCCAGCATCCGCAGTAATTTGCTCTTATGTAGAAGTGGGGGGTCGGGAAGGGGGAAGCAAAGGAGAGAGATAGTATGAAAATGTGTATAAGATAAGGGGGTAACTATATACAAAGAAAGATAAGAAAGAAAGAAATGGTAAAAGACAATTAAACTAAAATGGGATGAAAACAAATGGGTCGAGGTGGGGTAGAGCTAATCATCAGAGGGGCTGTTTAGCACAGGGCTAAATCGCTGGCTTTGAAAGCAGACCAAGGCAGGCCAGAAGCACGGTTCGATTCCCGTAACAGCCTCTCCGAACAGGCGCCGGAATGTGGCAACTAGGGGCTTTTCACAGTAACTTCATTTGAAGCCTATTTGTGACAATAAGCGATTTTCATTTCATTTCATCTGAAGTTGTTGATTTCGATGTTGAGACCGGAAGGCTGTAGCGTGCCTCACTGGAAGATGAGTTGTTGTTCATCCAGCTTGCGTTAGCTTCACATTGCAGTAGGCCAAGGACAGACATGTGGGCATGGGAGCTGAGTCTTGGGTTAAAATGGCAAGCAATGAGAAGGTCAGGGCCCTGAATGCGCACAGTCCAAAGGTGATAAGCAACACGCCTTCTGGTCTCAACATCGGATTCCGCACTTCAGATGATTAGCTCTACTCTAAATACACTGAACGACTGATAATCTCACTACTGGTTTAAACCATAATCTAACCTTACTTGCAGGTAAGGTGACTGCAAGTAAGCATCTTTCTTCTCTCCTTCACTATTTACCACATGCATACACTCCTTTACCCTGTCCTTGCCCTTCATAATCTACTATCCGCTTCTTTTTTGCCCCTACTGGTTTTCACTGCCCCTTCTCGCCGCGCTTCCCCCCCCCCCCCCCCAGCCACGGGACTTCCCTCACTCTCCTCTCCTCTATCAAGTCTTGGCTGCTTTTCCCTGGCTCCTGGCAACTTATTTCTTTATTTGTTTGTTAGCTGAAGTGGGCTCTATGAACCATTTTTAGCTGCGTTTGATTGTCTTGCGCATGTGGAGGTGGTGTTGACCCTGTGCAGTGCTTCGCTCCAGAAGCCCCATCCGCTTGGGAGCCCCATGTCTTCCTCCCATTTCCTCCCATTTCTTCCTCGTCGTTTCCAGTTAGGTGTCGGCCCTCTCCAGCAGTCGCCCGTCCATGTCACCACAGTTCCCTCTGCATAAGATGTCTGCGTCCAATAGCTCTTCTAATCGTGTCTGTCGTGGGTACATCCTTGTCTCCTTCCGGAGAAAGATTTTAAGCTGCAGGTATCTGAGTTTGCTTCCCGTAGCCAGGTGGAATCTCTCCGTCAGTTTGTCCAATGTTGTGACCCTACCGTCAGTGCATAGGTCGCTGACTGTCAGTGTCCCCCGCCCTGTCTCCGCCTTTTTAAGGTGACGTCGGTGAGTGCTGGCGTGAATCTGTGGTTATTGCAGATGGGGGCTTTGTCGGATATTTTGGTCAGTCCGAATTGCTGCCGTAGCTGGTTCCAGGTCTGGAGGGTGGCGACCACCATTGGTCTGCTGAGTGTTTCTTGCGTTGGGATCGGAGTTCCGTCGTGGCGAGGGCACAGAGAGAGGTGCCCATGCAGGAGACCTCCTCCACGCGCAACCACTCGGCTTCTGGCTCCTTTATCCATCCCATCACGGTTTCCGTGGCAACTGACCATAGAACATAGAAAATACAGCACAGAACAGGCCCTTCGGCCCACGATGTTGTGCCGAACCTTTGTCCTAGACTAATCATAGATTATCATTGAATTTACAGGGCAGAAGGAGGCCATTCGGCCCTTTGAGTCTGCACCGGCTCTTGGAAAGAGCACCCTACCCAAACTCAACACCTCCACCCAACACCAAGGGCAATTTGGACATTAAGTGCAATTTATCATTGGCCAATTCACCTAACCCGCATATCTTTGGACTGTGGGAGGAAACCGGAGCACCTGGAGGAAACCCACGCAGACACGGGGAGGACGTGCAGACTCCGCACAGATAATGACCCAAGCCGGAATCGAACCTGGGACCATGGAGCTATGAAGCAATTCTGCTATCCACAATGCTACCGTGCTGCCCTTAAGAACAAATAAATCTACACTATATCATTTTACCGTAATCCATGTACCTAGCAAATAGCTGCTTGAAGGTCCCTAATGTTTCCGACTCAACTACTTCCACAGGCAGTGCATTCCATGCCCCCACTACTCTCTGGGTAAAGAACCTACCTCTGATATCCCTCCTATATCTTCCACCTTTCACCTTAAATTTATGTCCCCTTGTAATGGTGTGTTCCACCCGGGGAAAAAGTCTCTGACTGTCTACTCTATCTATTCCCCTGATCATCTTAAAAACCTCTATCAAGTCGCCCCTCATCCTTCTCCGCTCTAATGAGAAAAGGCCTAGCACCCTCAACCTTTCCTCGTAAGACCTACTCTCCATTCCAGGCAACATGTGGTAGTATTGTAGGTTTGGGAGGTTTGGAAGGGCGAGTCCCCCCTGGATTTTGCTTTCTGTAGGACCTTCTTTATGGTGCTAGCATTCTGCAACCAACACCCCCCCCCCCGCCCCAAACGCTCCCCGCATACAAACGCCATGATTAGGTTGTCCAGTGAGTTGAAAAAGACCTTGGAGATATAGATGGGGATAAATCTAAGTAGCGAGATGTACCTGGGCAGCACGTTCACTTTGATCATCTGCAGCAGCCAAAGCAGTGGCACCACGGCTGGCTCTAATGTTCAGAAGGGAGGGTCAAAGCGCAGAAGAGTAATAGTGATAGGGGACTCTATAGTCAGGGGCACAGATAGGCGCTTCTGTGGACGTGAATGAGACTCCAGGATGGTATGTTGCCTCCCTGGTGCCAGGGTCCAGGATGTCTCCGAACAATAGAGGGCATCCTGAACGGGGAGGGCAAACAGGCAGAGGTCGTTGTACATATTGGTACTAACGACGTAGGCAGGAAGGGGCATGAGGTCCTGCAGCAGGAGTTCAGGGAGCTAGGCAGAAAGTTAAAAGACAGGACCTCGAGGGTTGTAATCTCGGGATTACTCCCTGTGCCACGTGCCAGTGAGACTAGAAATAGGAAGATAGAGCAGCTAAACACGTGGCTAAACAGCTGGTGTAGGAGGGAGGGTTTCCATTATCTGGACCACTGGGAGCTCTTCCGGGGCAGGTGTGACCTGTATAAGAAGGTCGGGTTGCATCTAAACCGGAGAGGCATAAATATCCTGGCCGCGAGGTTTGCTAGTGTCACACGGGAGGGTTTAAACTAGTATGGCCGGGGGGTGGGCACGGGAGCAATAGGTCAGAAGGTGAGAGCATTGAGGGAGAACTAGGGAACAGGGACAGTGTGGCTCTGAGGCAGAGCAGACGGGGAGAAGTTGCTGAACACAGCGGGTCTGGTGGCCTGAAGTGCATATGTTTTAATGCAAAAAGTATTACGGGTAAGGCAGATGAACTTAGAGCTTGGATTAGTACTTGGAACTATGATGTTGTTGCCCTTACAGAGACCTGGTTGAGGGAAGGGCAGGATTGGCAGCTAAACGTTCCAGGATTTAGATGTTTCAGGCGGGATAGAGGGGGATGTAAAAGGGGAGGCGGAGTTGCGCTACTGGTTCGGGAGAACATCACAACTGTACTGCGAGAGGACAGCTCAGAGGGCAGTGAGGCTATATGGGTAGAGATCAGGAATAAGAAGGGTGCAGTCACAATGTTGGGGGTTTACTACAGGCCTCCCAACAGCCAGCGGGAGATAGAGGAGCAGATAGGTAGACAGATTTTGGAAAAGAGTAAAAACAACAGGGTTGTGGTGATGGGAGACTTCAACTTCCCCAATATTGACTGGGAGTCACTGAGTGCCAGGGCTTAGACGGGGCGGAGTTTGTAAAGAGCATCCAGGAGGGCTTCTTAAAACAATATGTAGGCAGTCCAACTAGGGGAGGGGCGGTACTGGACCTGGTATTGGGGAATGAGCCCGGCCAGGTAGTAGATGTTTCAGTAGGGGAGCATTTCGGTAACAGTGACCACAATTCAGTGAGTTTTAAAGTACTGGTGGACAAGGATAAGAGTGGTCCTAGGATGAATGTGCTAAATTGGGGGAAGGCTAATTATAACAATATCAGGCGGGAACTGAAGAACATAGATTGGGGGCGGATGTTTGAGGGCAAATCAACATCTGACATGTGGGAGGCTTTCAAGTGGCAGTTGAAAGGAATTCAGGACCGGCATGTTCCTGTGAGGAAGAAGGATAAATACGGCAATTTTCGGGAACCGTGGTTGACGAGAGATATTGTAGGCCTCGTCAAAAAGAAAAAGGAGGCATTTGTCAGGGCTAAAAGGCTGGGAACAGACGACGCCTGCGTGGAAAATAAGGAAAGTAGGAAGGAACTTAAGCAAGGAGTCAGGAGGGCTAGAAGGGGTCACGAAAAGTCATTGGCAAATAGGTTTAAGGAAAATCCCAAGGATTTTTACACGTACATAAAAAGCAAGAGGGTAGCCAGGGAAAGGGTTGGCCCACTGAAGGATAGGCAAGGGAATCTATGTATGGAGCCAGAGGAAATGGGCGAGGTACGAAATGAATACTTTGCATCAGTATTCACCAAAGAGAAGAAATTGATCGATGTTGAGTCTGGAGAAGGGTGTGTAGATAGCCTGGGTCACATTGAGATCCAAAAAGAAGAGGTGTTGGGTGTCTTAAAAAAATATTAAGGTAGATAAGTCCCCAGGGCCTGATGAAATCGACCCCAGAATACTGAAGGAGGCTGGACAGGAAATTACTGAGGCCTTGACAGAAATCTTTGGATCGTCGCTGTCTTCAGGGGATGTCCCGGAGGACTGGAGAATAGCCAATGTTGTTCCTCTGTTTCAGAAGGGTAGCAAGGATAATCCCGGGAACTACAGGCAGGTGAGCCTTACTTCAGTGGTAGGGAAACTACTGGAGAGAATTCTTCGAGACAGGATCTACTCCCATTTGGAAGCAAATGGACGTATTAGTGAGAGGCAGCACGGTTTTGTGAAGGGGAGGTCGTGTCTCACTAACTTGATAGAGTTTTTCGAGGAGGTCACTAAGATTATTGATGCAGGTAGGGCAGTGGATGTTGTCTATATGGACTTCAGTAAGGCCTTTGACAAGGTCCCTCATGGTAGACGAGTACAAAAGGTGAAGTCACAAGGGATCAGGGGTAAGCTGGCAAGGTGGATACAGAACTGTCTAGGCCATTGAAGGCAGAGAGTAGCAATGGAAGGATGCTTTTCTCATTGGAGTGCTGTAACCAGTGGTGTTCCACAGGGATCAGTGCTGGGACCTTTGCTCTTTGTAGTATATATAAATGATTTGGAGGAAAATGTAACTGGTCTGATTAGTAAGTTTGCAGACGACACAAAGGTTGGTGGAATTGCGGATAGCGATGAGGACTGTCTGAGGATACAGCAGGATTTAGATTGTTTGGAGACTTGGGCGGAGAGATGGCAGATGGAGTTTAATCCGGACAAATGTGAGGTAATGCATTTTGGAAGGTCTAATGCAGGCAGGGAATATACAGTGAATGGTAGAACCCTCAAGAGTATTGAAAGTCAAAGAGATCTAGGACTACAGGTGCACATGTCATTGAAAGGGGCAACACAGGTGGAGAAGGTAGTCAAGAAGTCATACGGCATGCTTGCCTTCATTGGCCGGGGGATTGAGTATAAGAATTGGCAAGTCATGTTGCAGCTGTATAGAACCTTAGTTAGGCCACACTTGGAGTATAGTGTTCAATTCTGGTCGCCACACTACCAGAAGGATGTGGAGGCTTTAGAGAGGGTGCAGAAGAGATTTACCAGAATGTTGCCTGTTATGGAGGGCATTAGCTATGAGGAGCGGTTGAATAAACTCAGTTGTTCTCACTGGAACGAAGGAGGTTGAGGAGAGACCTGATAGAGGTATACAAAATTATGAGGGGCATAGTCAGAGTGTATAGTCAGAGGCTTTTCCCCAGGGTAGAGGGGTCAATTACTAGGGGGCATAGGTTTAAGGTGAGGGAGGCAAGGTTTAGAGTAGATGTACGAGGCAAGTTTTTTATGCAGAGGGTAGTGGGTGCCTGGAACTCGCTACCGGAGGAGGTGGTGGAAGCAGGAACGATAGTGACATTTAAGGGGCATCTTGACAAATACATGAATAGGATGGGAATAGAGGGATACGGACCCAGGAAGTGTAGAATATTGTAGTTTAGTCGGGCAGCATGGTCGGCACGGGCTTGGAGGGCCGAAGGGCCTGTTCTTGTGCTGTACATTTCATTGTTCTTTGTTCTTTGTTCTTTGTACTCTACGTGCCAGGGAGAGGTGAGAGTGTGTTCCACCTCTAGAGGTCCTTTTTACTTCCTCTGTCAAACTGGTCAGGTTCCATTTGTGGACCTCCGTCCAGTCATGAGCGATGTGAATCGTCAGGTAGTGGAATTTGTGACGGGCCTGTTTAAACGGCAGTCCGACCAGTGCTGCCCCTCTCCATTGTGGGTTGACTGGGAACATCTAATTTTGCTCATGTTGAGTTTGTAGCCCGAGAAGGCATCAAACTCTTTCAGAGCACAATGATTCCGCCCATGCTTGAATTTTGGCCAGTATTTCGTCGTCTCGGTTAGTAACGAGTTGGGTCTGCAGGACCCACATTCTATTGGGTCTTTTTCTTTTTTAGGTATTGTGTGTGGTCATGTTGAGGAGCAGGTCATCCTCGTCGAGTTAGACTCTATGCTCTCTGCCTCCTCTTTGGAACCCCCTCCGAATTTTTGCTGGTCTGAGAGCGATCGCTGGTGGTTCCATCGCTCGGGCAAACAGCAGCGGGGACAGTAGGCATCCCTGCATGTTGCCCCTGTGCAGCTGGAAGTACTGGGAGCTGATGTTATTCCTCTGTACGCTCGCCATGGGAGCGTTGTACAGGATTGTCATGCAGGCGGTGTACCCTGATCTGAGCCAGAACCGTTGCAGTACCTCGGTGAGGTAATGCCACCCGATCCTGTCGAATGCCATTTCTGCGTCCAGGGAGACGATCAACTCTAGTGATCTTTCCCCAGATGGGGTCATAATCACGTCCATCAGGCTCTAATGTTCGAGGTTAGTTGTCTACCTTTGATGAAACCCGTTTGATCCTCTGTGACCACCTCTGGACCGCAGTTCTCCAGCCTCTTTGCTTGAATTTTGGCCAGTATTTCGTCGTCTCGGTTAGTAACGAGTTGGGTCTGCAGGACCCACATTCTATTGGGTCTTTTTCTTTTTTAGGTATTCGCGAGATTGAGGTTTGTGCTAACATAGGTGGCAGTGTGCCCCTCGCCATCGAGTCTGTGAACATCTCCCGCAGGTGTTGTCATTAATCTTCTGCAGAAGTCAGCCGGGAAGCCATCTTCTGCCGGTGCCTTCCCCGCCTGCATGGAGCTAATACTCTCCATGATCTCTCCCAGTTCCAGGATCAATTTTCTCCTCTCCCCCCACAACTGGCATGTGCAGTTCATCGAGGAACTGTTACACCCCCGAGTGCCCTGCTGGGGGCTCATAGGTTTACAGTCCCCGCTGAAAGGCTTCGAAGGTTTTGTTGACCTTTTCTGGGTCTGCTTCCAATGTGCCTCTGTTGTCTCTAACTTGCGTGATGTATCCAGGTTGCCTTCTTTCTCAGCTGATATGCCAGCAGGGTGCTGGCTTTGCCTCCGTGTTCGTATAGGGTCCCCTGTGCATTGCGGAGTTGGTGAAATGTTTTCTTCATGGAGAGCAGGTTAAAGTCCATTTGTAGCACTTTCCTCTCCGCCAAGAGCTCTACAGTATGGGTCTCGGAGTGTTTACGGTCTACCTCCAGCATGGAGTCGACCAGCTGCTGACTAGCCACTCCCTCATCCCTGACTCATAGTGCCTTAAAGGCAGTCATTCCTCGTCTAAGAACGTGGAGGGTTAGACCTCCCCGTTTTAATTGTTTTTTTGTATATTCAGTTATGGCCTGTGACACTCTCTCGCTGAAAGCCATGTCGGCCAGTAGAACATAGAACATAGAACAATACAGCGCAGTACAGGCCCTTCGGCCACGATGTTGCACCGAAACAAAAGCCATCTAACCTACACTCTGCCATTATCATCCATATGCTTATCCAATAAACTTTTAAATGCGCTCAATGTTGGCGAGTTCACTACTGTTGCAGGTAGGGCATTCCACGGCCTCACCACTCTTTGCGTAAAGAACCTACCTCTGACCTCTGTCCTATATCTATTACCCCTCAGTTTAAAGCTATGTCCCCTCGTGCTTGCCATTACCATCAGCGGGACAAGGCTCTCACTGTCCACCCTATCTAACCCCCTGATCATTTTGTATGCCTCTATTAAGTCTCCTCTTAACCTTGTTTTCTCTAACGAAAACAACCTCAAGTCCATCAGCCTTTCCTCGTATGATTTTCCCTCCATACCAGGCAACATCATGATAAATCTCCTCTGCATCCGCTCCAAAGCTTGCACGTCCTTCCTATAATGCGGTGAACAGAACTGTACGCAATACTCCAAATGCGGCCATACCAGAGTTTTGTACAGCTGCAACATGACCTTATGACTCCAGAACTCAATCCCTCTGCCAATAAAGGCCAACACTCCACAGGCCTTCATCACAACCCTATCAACCTGGGTGGCAGCGTTCAGGGATCTATGTACATGGACACCTCGATCCCTCTGCTCATCCACACATCCAAAAACTTTACGATTAGCCAAATATTCCGCATTCCTGTTATTCCTTCCAAAGTGAATCACCTCACACTTCTCTACATTAAACTCGATTTGCCACCTCTCAGTCCAGCTCTGCAGCTTCTCTATTTCCCTCTGTAACCTGCTACATCCTTCCGCACGGTCGACAACACCACCGACTTTAGTGTCGTCTGCAAATTTACTCACCCACCCTTCTGCGCCCTCCTTTAGGTCATTGATAAAAATGACAAACAGCAACGACCCCAGAACAGATCCTTGTGGTACGCCACTTGTAACTGAACTCCATTCTGAACATTTCCCATCAACTACCACCCTCTGTCTGCTTTCAGCCAGCCAATTTCTGATCCATATCTCTAAATCACCCTCAATCCCCAGCCTCCGTATTTTCTGCAAAAGCCTACCGTGGGGAACCTTATCAAACGCTTTACTGAAATCCATATACACCACATCAACTGCTCTACCCTCGTCTACCTGTTTAGTCACCTTCTCAAAGAACTCGATAAGGTTTGTGAGGCATGACCTACCCTTCACAAAGCCATGCTGACTATCCCTGATCATATTATTCCTATCTAGATGATTATAAATCTTGTCTTTTATAATCCCCTCCAATACTTTACCCACAACAGACGTGAGGCTCACCGGCCTTTATTGCTGGGGTTGTCTCTACTCCCCTTCTTGAACAAAGGGACCACATTTGCTATCCTCCAGTCCTCTGGCACTATTCCTGTAGCCAACGATGACATAAAAATCAAGGCCAAAGGCCCAGCAATCTCTTCCCTGGCTTCCCAGAGAATCCTAGGATAAATCCCATCAGGCCCCGGGGACTTATCTATTTTCAGCCTGTCAAGAACTGCCAACACCTCTTCCCTACGTACCTCAATGCCATATATTCTACTAGCCTGGGTCTCAGCATTCTCCTCCACAACATTATCTTTTTCCTGAGTGAATACTGACGAAAAATATTCATTTAGTATCTCGCCTATCTCTTCAGACTCCACACACAACTTCCCATCCCTGTCCTTGACTGGTGCTACTCTTACCGCAGTCATTCTTATATTCCTGACATACCTATAGAAAGCTTTTGGGTTTCCCTGATCCTACCTGCCAAATACTTCTCATGTCCTCTCCTTGCTCGTCTTAGCTCACTCTTTAGATCCTTCCTCACTACCTTGTAACTATCAATTGCCCCAACTGAAACTTCACACCTCATCTTCACATAGGCCTCCTTCTTCCTCTTAACAAGAGATTCCACTTCTTTGGTAAACCACGGTTCCCTCGCTCGACTCCTTCCTCTCTGCCTGACCGGTACGTACTTATCAAGAACACGCAGTAGCTGTTCCTTGAACAAGCTCCACTTATCTAGTGTGCCCAACACTTGCAGCCTACTTCTCCAACCTATACCCCCCCCCCCCCACACCCCCAAGCCATGTCTAATGGCATCATAATTGCCCTTCCCCCAGCTATAACTCTTGCCCTGCGGTGTGTACTTATCCCTTTCCATCACTAACGTAAACGTCAACGAATTGTGGTCACTGTCCCCAAAGTGCTCTTCTACCTCCAAATCTAAACCTGGCCTGGTTCATTACCCAAAACCAAATCCAAAGAGGCCTCGTCTCTTGCTGGCCTGTCAACATATTGTGTCAGGAAACCATCCTGCACACATTGTACAAAAAACGACCCTTCTAATGTAGTCGAACTACATCTTTTCCAGTCAATATTTGGAAAGTTAATGTCTCCCATAATAACTACCCTGTTACTTTCGCTCTTATCCAGAATCATCTTCGCCATCCTTCCCTCTACATCCCTAGAACTATTTGGAGGCCTATAGAATACTCCCAACAGGGTGACCTCTCCTTTCCTGTTTCTAACCTCAGCCCATACTACCTCGGAAGAAGAGTCCCCATCTAGCATCCTCTCCGCCACCGTAATACTGTTCTTGACTAGCAGCACCACACCTCCCCCTCTTTTGCCTCCTTCTCTGTGCTTACTAAAACACCTAAACCCCGGAACCTGCAACATCCATTGCTGTCCCTACGCTATCCATGTCTCCGAAATGGCCACAACATCGAAGTCCCAGGTACCAACCCATGCTGCCAGTTCCCCTACCTTATTTTGTATACTCCTGGCATTGAAGTAGAAACACTTCAAACCACCTACCTGAACACTGGCCCCCTCCTGCGAAGTCAAATGTGTGCTCCTGACCTCTATACTCTCATTCTCCCGTACACTAAAACTACAATTCAGGTTCCCATGCCCCTGCTGCATTAGTTTAAACCCCCCCCCCCCCCAAAGAGCACTAACAAATCTCACCCCCCCCCCCCCCCCAGTATATTTGTGCCCCTCAGGTTCCGATGTAGACCATCCTGGCTGTAGAGGTCCCACCTTCCCCAGAAAGAGCCCCAGTTATCCGGAAATCTGAATCCCTCCCGCCTGCACCATCCCTGTAGCCACGTGTTTAATTGATCTCTCTCCCTATTCCTCATCTCATTATCTCGTGGCACGGGCAACAACACAGAGATAACAACTCTGTTTGTTCCCGGTCTCTCGCGCTACCACAAAATCTCCTATCTGTGTCCCTGACTATCGAGTCCCCAATTACTAATGCTCTGGTCCTCCCCTCCCCTTCCCTTCTGAGCAACAGGGACAGACTCCGTGCCAGAGGCCCGTACCCCATGGCTTACCCCTGGTAAGTGCCCCCCCCCACCCCACACACACACAAGTATCCAAAGAGGTATACTTGGTATTCAGGGGAACGACCACAGGGGATCCCTGCACTGACTGCTTCTTCCCAGTCCGTCTTACAGTTATCTCCAATCTTTGGTGTAACTAATTCCATGAAGCTGCTACCTATGACCCCCTCTGCCTCCCGAATGATCCGAAGTTCATCCAACTCCAGCTCCAGTTCCCTAACCCGGTGTTGGAGGAGCTGGAGATGGCTGCACTTCCTGCACATAAAATCAGCAGGGACACTAACGGCATTCCTCACCTCAAACATCCTGCGGGAGGAACATTGCACTCCCTTCACTCCTATCCCTTTAACTTCCAAACAAGATCTGGTGAATAACATAATTTTAAAAAATAATAATAATAATAATATAATATGGCATTTACCTCACACCAATGGGTTTTATTATTAGGTTAGAGGAGGAGGGCGGGTGGGAGACACTACACGTGTAGTGTCTCGTGTCTCCTCTCCACCAGAATTTATTGGGGGGGGGGGGTGGGGGGGACTTCCCAGAAGTCCGCGGGTCGAACTTCCGGTTCCCACCTTATAAAAATAAAATAAAAAATAAAACAGAAAAGGAGAACAGAAACGGGACCAGGTAAATGTTTTAAACTCAAATACTCACCTCCCAGAAGGCCCCTGCACGCCGCGCCCGCCGAAACTACAACTGCTGCTCCTGCAAGGTAAGTGATTTTAAACTCAAATACTCACCTCCCAGAAGGCCCCTGCACGCCGCTCCCGCCGAAATTCAAAGTGCTGGTCCTGCAAGGTAAGTGATTATAAAATCAAATAGTCACCTCCCAGACGGCCCCTGCACGCCGCTCCCGCCGAAATTCAAAGTGCTGCTCCTGCAAGGTAAGTGATGTTACACTCAAATACTCACCTCCCAGAAGGCCCCTGCACGCCCCTCCCGCTGAAATTCAAAGTGCTGCTCCTGCAAGGTAAGTGATTTTAAACTCCTTTTGTTTCTTTCCCGCTCGTTGCACCGTCAGCGACAACATGAACAGTAGGGCCGTGTCCAACCTCCATGCGGGCACTGGGCTCTGCCCGTCTCCAACCTCACATCCATGTAATGTGGAGTGTGGTTAGAGATTACAATCGCAGAGTATTCCGCCATGACCAGCCCTGGAAGCACCGATTTCCCCGCCACAAATAAGCTGACCCTCGAGTATATATTATGTACTGGGGAGAAGGAGGAAAACTCCTTTTCACCTGGTTGGGTGAACATCCAAGGTTCCACCGCCCCCATCTGCTCCATAAAACAACCGGGTTTGAGGTATTCCCTGTTTTGGGGTACGACCTGTCTGCTCGTGGGTCCTGTGCACAGTTAAAGTCCCCCACCCCCTCGCCCCCCAACCATGATCCATCGGTGCGTCGCTATGTCTCAGGATTTCTGCCGTGGTCTTTTTGATGAATTTCGTGTCGTCCCAGTTGGGTGTGGTACACGTTAACTAGTACTACCGCTGCCCCATCCAGGGCCCAGCTGACCGTGACGTACTGTCCTCCTGGGACCGTGACCATCTTCATCACCCAAACATCGTCCTCTTGCTGATCATTATTGCCGCACCCCCTGGCCCTCGTCCCATGGCCGGAATGGTTGGTCTGTCCAACCCAACCCTTCCTTACCCACAGTCTCTCTCAGGTGTGTCTCTTGGAGGAAGATTATGCCAGCTTTCATGTTTCTTAGGTGGGTGAAGACTCTGGATCTTTTCACTGTGCCGTTAAGCCCCCGGCCATTACAGGTGAATCTTGCGCTCCGCCACTTTGTGCGCTGATCGGTTGTCCGACTGTCCCCGTTCCTGGCCCATTCCACTCCTGCTGTCTGCTCGGCCCCTGGACTGGGCTTTTCAGAGCATTTGTCACTCTTTTTCTTTCTTCCCGCGTCTTACTGTAGAGTTTTCTGGCGAGTTTTCACTAAAAAGAGCCTGTTTTGCAGGTCCACGGGAGAACAGACACCTGATGTGCGACTGCTCAGCACATCGTCGTCACCTGAAGGCCCGGCCAATTGTTTTGGTTTTCGGCGTGTCCACAGAGTGTACCATTGTACGCAGTTTTCTTTGTTGTGACACAGCATTAATGGCGTTAGCCACCTTTCCCATTTTCGCGCTCTTTTCCTTTGCCACGAACTCGGCATATTCGCTTGATGCCTATTCGCTGACCTTACACAAATTAATAGCTTCTTCAATCGATAAATCCGGTCGTCTTAGCACTTTTTCGCGCAAACGTTCATAATTTATCCAGAAAAGGACCTGATCACGCAGCATCGAATCAGAGGCTGAGGAAAAATTACAGGACTGCGCTCGCAACTTGCGAGCTGTGATGAAGCAATCTACTGACTCTCCTCTTAACTGCAGTCTTTTCGGAAGCGCAGCACCCTTCAAGCATATTCACCTGACACACTCGGTGAGTATTCCATCTAGGTTCACCACTGGTAACAATATTAAAACGTTATCTCCACAGGCAAAAGTACGAACTTTGGATTTCTTGTCCACTACCCGTTTCATCACATTTTGTGCAACTTTTAAATGCTGTCCAGCCAATTCACCTGCTCTGTTTAATCGTTCCCTAAAATTTGACACGTAATCCAATAATGTAATTTCCGATTTCTCACTCACCAATTTTTCCTTAATCAATTTCAGTGCTCCTCTTACCTCATGACCAAAAATTAGGTCAAAAGGACTGAATTTGTTTGAGTCATGAGGTGCATCCCTCATTGCAAACAGTCCGAATAGAATTCCTTTATCCCAATCCTCTGGATCATCTTGGCAATAAACCCTCAACATTGTCTTTAATGCCTGGTGCCACCTTTCTAACGCTCCCTGCGATTCTGGATGGTGCGCAGTTGATTTAACTTATTTTATTCCTAAGCTATCCATAACTTCTTTGAATAACCTTGAAGTAAAATTTGATCCTTGATCCTATTGGATTTGTGTGGGTAGTCCATATCCAGTAAAGAATTTAAGTGACCCCCTCCACAATCCTTTTAGCTGTAATATACGTACTGGAATGGTCTCTGGAAACCTAGAAGACACATCCATTGGAGTCAAAAGATATTGATCCCCACTTTTCATTTGAGGAAGCGGTCCTACGCAATCAATTAGGAGCCTTGTGAAAGGTTCCTCAAATGCTGGAATGGGTATTTATACTGCTTAAGGTTTCCCTATCACTTGACATGCGTGACATGATTGACAAAATTTAACTACATCTTTATGCAGTCCAGGCCAATAAAATATTTCTGGATTTTAGTTTGAGTTTTCCTTATTCCCAAATGACCTCCCATTGGTACTTCATGTGCAACTCGCAACACCTCCTTTCTATACCCCGCTGGCAATACTGTTTGATGAACTTCTGCCCATTTTACATCTGCCTGCATATGGAGAGACTAGTTTAGCACAGTAGGCTAAACAGCTAGCTTATAATGCAAAACAAGGCCAGCATTACGGGTTCAATTCCCGTACCAATCTCCCCGAATAGGCGCCGGAATGTGGCGACTAGGGGCCATTACTGAATGGCACTCTTTATGCAGCCTGGTTACGTGGCGGCACTGTTTACATGAACTCTGTTTACTGCAAGGCACCGCTTACAAAGACTGCTTACAGTAGGGCGCTGTTAATGTAGGGCTCTGTTTATGAAATTAAAAAACTGAAAATCGCTTATTGTTAGAAGTAGGCTTCAAATGAAGTTACTGCGAAAAAAGCCCCTGGTCGCCACATTTCAGCGCCTGTTCGAGAAGGCTGGTACAGGAATTGAACCCGCTGCTGGCCTGCCTTGGTCTGCTCTCAAAGCCAGCGACATAGCCCTGTGCTATAGACTGTTTACTATGTGCCACTGTTTACATAGACAGCTTACTGAAGGGCACTGTTTATCTAGAAGGCTTACTGCATGGCACGGTTTATACAGGCTATTTACTCTCTTTACATAGACTCTTTTGCGACACTCTTTACATAGACTCTGTTCAATGAAAGGCACTACTGTTTACATAGACAGTTTAATGTAGGGCACTGTGTACATCGTCTGTTTACTGTAGGGCACTGTTTGCACAGACTGTTTACTGTAGGGCACTAATCTCATAGACTGCTTTCTGTAGGACACTGTTAATATACACTAATAACTTGAGGGCACTGTTACAGACTGTTTACTGTATGGCACTGTTTATAAAGACATTGTTTATCGCAAGGCACTGTTAACATAAACTGCTTACTGTAGGGCACTGTTTACACAGACTGTTTGCAGCAGGGCACTGTTTATATAGACTGTTTACGTAGGGTGCTGTTTATATAGACTTTGCTTACTGTAAGGCACTGTTGCCATAGACTGTTTACTGTCGGGCACAGTTTAGATTGACTGTTTACTGTAGAGTACTGCTTACATAGACTCGGTTTACTGTATGTAGGGCACTCTTCACACAGACCCTGTTTACTGTCGGGCACTGTTTAAATAGACTTTACTGCAGGACACTGTTTATATAGACTGTTTACTGTAGTACAGTGGTTACATAGACTGTTTACTGTAGGGCACTGTTTACATAGCCTATTTGCTGTGGGGAACTGTTTACATAGACTGTTCAGCGTTGGTCACTGCTAATAGAGACTGTTAACTGTATGGCACTGTTTACACAGACTCTGTTTACTGCAAGGCACAGTTGACAGAGACTACTTACTGTAGGTCACTGTTTATATAGACTGTTTTGTGTAGGACACTGTTTCCATAGACTGTTTACTGTCGGATACTGTTTATATAGACTGTTTACTGGAGGACAGTGGTTACATAGACTGTTTACTATAGGGCACTGTTTACATAGACTATTTACTGTGGGGAAGTTTTCATTGACTATTCAGCGTCGGGCACTGTTTATAGAGACTGTTTACTTTTGGTCACAGTTTACAGAGACAGCTTTCTATAGTGCAATGTTTACATAGACTGTTTACTGTAGGGCACTGTTTCTAGACTGTTTACTGTCGGGCACTGTTTATATAGACTGTTTACTGTATGGCACTGTTTACATAGACTCTGTTTACTGCAACGCTCTGTTTACATAGACTACTTACTGTTGGACAGTTTAGATAGACTGATTACTGTCGATTCGGCCACTTTTCCATAGACTGTTTACTGTAGAGCACTGTTTATATAGACTGCTTACTGTAGGCCACTGTTTACATAGACTGTTCACTGTAGGGCACTGTTTATATAGATTGTTTACTGTAGGGTACTGTTTATATAGACTGTTTTCTGTAGGACACTGTTAACACAGACTTTGCTTACTGTAGGGTACTGTTTACATAGACTGTTTACTGCCGAGCACTGTTTAGATCGTAAGAAGTCTTACAACACCAGGTTAAAGTCCAACAGGTTTGTTTCAAACACTAGCTTTCGGAGGTGTGGAAGGAGCAGTACTCCTCAAGCTAGTGTTTGAAACACACCTGTTGGACTTTAACCTGGTGTTGTAAGACTTCATACTGTGCTCACCCCAGTCCAACGCCGGCATCTCCACATCACTGTTTAGATACACTGTTGACTGTAGAGTACTGTTTACAGACTGGGTTTACTGTATGTAGGGCACTCTTTATAAAGACTCTGTTCACTGTTGGGCATTAATTACATAGACTGTTTACTGTAGGGCACTGTTTACATAACTGTTTCCACCAGGGCACTGTTTATATAGACTGTTTACTGTAGGGTGCTGTTTATATAGACTTTGTTTACTGTAGTGCACTGTTAGCACATACTCTATTACTGTAGGGCACTGTTTAGTAGACTATTTACTGTAGGGCATTGCTAACATAGACTCTGTTTACTGGAGGGCAATGTTTACATAGCATGTTTATTTTAGGGCACTGTTTACGTAGACTGTTTACTGTGGAAAACTGTTTACCTCGACTGTTCAGCGTAGGGCATTGTTTATGTAGAGTGTTTACTGTTGGGCACTGTTTACAGAGACAGTTTTCTGTAGTACAATGTATACATAGCCTGTTGACTGGAGGCCACTTTTTACATAGACGGTTTACTCTATGGCACTGTTCATATAGACTGTTTACTGCATGGCACTGTTGAGAGACTGTTTACTGTGCGGCACTGTTAACATAGATTCTGTTTACTGCACGGCAGTGTTTACGAAGGCTGCTTACACTAGGGCACTGTTACTGTAGTGCACTGTGCATATAGACTGTTTAATGTAGGGCACTAATTACATCGACTGTTTTCTGTAGGACACTCTTTACAGAAACTAATAAATTTGGATTTCGGCGGCAGCGGTGCGCAGGGGCCTTCTGGGAGGTGAGTAGTTAGTTTAAAAGCACTTACCTTTACAGGAGCAGCCCTTTGGATTTCGGCGGCAGCGGTGCGCAGGGGCCTTCTTGGAGGTGAGTAGTGAATTTAAAAGCACTTACCTTTACAGGAGCAGCCCTTTGGATTTCGGCGGCAGCGGTGCGCAGGGGCCTTCTGGGAGGTGAGTAGTTAGTTTAAAAGCACTTACCTTTACAGGAGCAGCCCTTTGGATTTCGGCGGCAGCGGTGCGCAGGGGCCTTCTTGGAGGTGAGTAGTTAGTTTAAAAGCACTTACCTTTACAGGAGCAGCCCTTTGGATTTCGGCGGCAGCGGTGCGCAGGGGCCTTCTTGGAGGTGAGTAGTGAATTTAAAAGCACTTACCTTTACAGGAGCAGCCCTTTGGATTTCGGCGGCAGCGGTGCGCAGGGGCCTTCTGGGAGGTGAGTAGTTAGTTTAAAAGCACTTACCTTTACAGGAGCAGCCCTTTGGATTTCGGCGGCAGCGGTGCGCAGGGGCCTTCTTGGAGGTGAGTAGTTAGTTTAAAAGCACTTACCTTTACAGGAGCAGCCCTTTGGATTTCGGCGGCAGCGGTGCGCAGGGGCCTTCTTGGAGGTGAGTAGTGAATTTAAAAGCACTTACCTTTACAGGAGCAGCCCTTTGGATTTCGGCGGCAGCGGTGCGCAGGGGCCTTCTTGGAGGTGAGTAGTGAATTTAAAAGCACTTACCTTTACAGGAGCAGCCCTTTGGATTTCGGCGGCAGCGGTGCGCAGGGGCCTTCTTGGAGGTGAGTAGTGAATTTAAAAGCACTTACCTTTACAGGAGCAGCCCTTTGGATTTCGGCGGCAGCGGTGCGCAGGGGCCTTCTGGGAGGTGAGTAGTTAGTTTAAAAGCACTTACCTTTACAGGAGCAGCCCTTTGGATTTCGGCGGCAGCGGTGCGCAGGGGCCTTCTTGGAGGTGAGCAGTTAGTTTAAAAGCACTTACCTTTACAGGAGCAGCCCTTTGGATTTCGGCGGCAGCGGTGCGCAAGGGCCTTCTTGGAGGTGAGTAGTGAATTTAAAAGCACTTACCTTTACAGGAGCAGCCCTTTGAATTTCGGCGGCAGCGGTGCGCAGGGGCCTTCTTGGAGGTGAGTAGTGAATTTAAAAGCACTTACCTTTACAGGAGCAGCCCTTTGGATTTCGGCGGCAGCGGTGCGCAGGGGCCTTCTGGGAGGTGAGTAGTTAGTTTAAAAGCACTTACCTTTACAGGAGCAGCCCTTTGGATTTCGGCGGCAGCGGTGCGCAGGGGCCTTCTTGGAGGTGAGTAGTTAGTTTAAAAGCACTTACCTTTACAGGAGCAGCCCTTTGGATTTCGGCGGCAGCGGTGCGCAGGGGCCTTCTTGGAGGTGAGTAGTGAATTTAAAAGCACTTACCTTTACAGGAGCAGCCCTTTGGATTTCGGCGGCAGCGGTGCGCAGGGGCCTTCTGGGAGGTGAGTAGTGAATTTAAAAGCACTTACCTTTACAGGAGCAGCCCTTTGGATTTCGGCGGCAGCGGTGCGCAGGGGCCTTCTGGGAGGTGAGTAGTTAGTTTAAAAGCACTTACCTTTACAGGAGCAGCCCTTTGGATTTCGGCGGCAGCGGTGCGCAGGGGCCTTCTGGGAGGTGAGTAGTTAGTTTAAAAGCACTTACCTTTACAGGAGCAGCCCTTTGGATTTCGGCGGCAGCGGTGCGCAGGGGCCTTCTGGGAGGTGAGTAGTTAGTTTAAAAGCACTTACCTTTACAGGAGCAGCCCTTTGGATTTCGGCGGCAGCGGTGCGCAGGGGCCTTCTGGGAGGTGAGTAGTTAGTTTAAAAGCACTTACCTTTACAGGAGCAGCCCTTTGGATTTCGGCGGCAGCGGTGCGCAGGGGCCTTCTTGGAGGTGAGTAGTGAATTTAAAAGCACTTACCTTTACAGGAGCAGCCCTTTGGATTTCGGCGGCAGCGGTGCGCAGGGGCCTTCTGGGAGGTGAGTAGTTAGTTTAAAAGCACTTACCTTTACAGGAGCAGCCCTTTGGATTTCGGCGGCAGCGGTGCGCAGGGGCCTTCTTGGAGGTGAGTAGTTAGTTTAAAAGCACTTACCTTTACAGGAGCAGCCCTTTGGATTTCGGCGGCAGCGGTGCGCAGGGGCCTTCTTGGAGGTGAGTAGTGAATTTAAAAGCACTTACCTTTACAGGAGCAGCCCTTTGGATTTCGGCGGCAGCGGTGCGCAGGGGCCTTCTTGGAGGTGAGTAGTGAATTTAAAAGCACTTACCTTTACAGGAGCAGCCCTTTGGATTTCGGCGGCAGCGGTGCGCAGGGGCCTTCTTGGAGGTGAGTAGTGAATTTAAAAGCACTTACCTTTACAGGAGCAGCCCTTTGGATTTCGGCGGCAGCGGTGCGCAGGGGCCTTCTTGGAGGTGAGTAGTGAATTTAAAAGCACTTACCTTTACAGGAGCAGCCCTTTGGATTTCGGCGGCAGCGGTGCGCAGGGGCCTTCTGGGAGGTGAGTAGTTAGTTTAAAAGCACTTACCTTTACAGGAGCAGCCCTTTGGATTTCGGCGGCAGCGGTGCGCAGGGGCCTTCTTGGAGGTGAGTAGTTAGTTTAAAAGCACTTACCTTTACAGGAGCAGCCCTTTGGATTTCGGCGGCAGCGGTGCGCAGGGGCCTTCTTGGAGGTGAGTAGTGAATTTAAAAGCACTTACCTTTACAGGAGCAGCCCTTTGGATTTCGGCGGCAGCGGTGCGCAGGGGCCTTCTTGGAGGTGAGTAGTGAATTTAAAAGCACTTACCTTTACAGGAGCAGCCCTTTGGATTTCGGCGGCAGCGGTGCGCAGGGGCCTTCTTGGAGGTGAGTAGTGAATTTAAAAGCACTTACCTTTACAGGAGCAGCCCTTTGGATTTCGGCGGCAGCGGTGCGCAGGGGCCTTCTTGGAGGTGAGTAGTGAATTTAAAAGCACTTACCTTTACAGGAGCAGCCCTTTGGATTTCGGCGGCAGCGGTGCGCAGGGGCCTTCTGGGAGGTGAGTAGTTAGTTTAAAAGCACTTACCTTTACAGGAGCAGCCCTTTGGATTTCGGCGGCAGCGGTGCGCAGGGGCCTTCTTAGAGGTGAGTAGTTAGTTTAAAAGCACTTACCTTTACAGGAGCAGCCCTTTGGATTTCGGCGGCAGCGGTGCGCAGGGGCCTTCTTGGAGGTGAGTAGTGAATTTAAAAGCACTTACCTTTACAGGAGCAGCCCTTTGGATTTCGGCGGCAGCGGTGCGCAGGGGCCTTCTTGGAGGTGAGTAGTTAGTTTAAAAGCACTTACCTTTACAGGAGCAGCCCTTTGGATTTCGGCGGCAGCGGTGCGCAGGGGCCTTCTTGGAGGTGAGTAGTGAATTTAAAAGCACTTACCTTTACAGGAGCAGCCCTTTGGATTTCGGCGGCAGCGGTGCGCAGGGGCCTTCTTGGAGGTGAGTAGTGAATTTAAAAGCACTTACCTTTACAGGAGCAGCCCTTTGGATTTCGGCGGCAGCGGTGCGCAGGGGCCTTCTTGGAGGTGAGTAGTGAATTTAAAAGCACTTACCTTTACAGGAGCAGCCCTTTGGATTTCGGCGGCAGCGGTGCGCAGGGGCCTTCTTGGAGGTGAGTAGTGAATTTAAAAGCACTTACCTTTACAGGAGCAGCCCTTTGGATTTCGGCGGCAGCGGTGCGCAGGGGCCTTCTTGGAGGTGAGTAGTGAATTTAAAAGCACTTACCTTTACAGGAGCAGCCCTTTGGATTTCGGCGGCAGCGGTGCGCAGGGGCCTTCTGGGAGGTGAGTAGTTAGTTTAAAAGCACTTACCTTTACAGGAGCAGCCCTTTGGATTTCGGCGGCAGCGGTGCGCAGGGGCCTTCTTGGAGGTGAGTAGTTAGTTTAAAAGCACTTACCTTTACAGGAGCAGCCCTTTGGATTTCGGCGGCAGCGGTGCGCAGGGGCCTTCTTGGAGGTGAGTAGTGAATTTAAAAGCACTTACCTTTACAGGAGCAGCCCTTTGGATTTCGGCGGCAGCGGTGCGCAGGGGCCTTCTTGGAGGTGAGTAGTGAATTTAAAAGCACTTACCTTTACAGGAGCAGCCCTTTGGATTTCGGCGGCAGCGGTGCGCAGGGGCCTTCTGGGAGGTGAGTAGTGAATTTAAAAGCACTTACCTTTACAGGAGCAGCCCTTTGGATTTCGGCGGCAGCGGTGCGCAGGGGCCTTCTGGGAGGTGAGTAGTTAGTTTAAAAGCACTTACCTTTACAGGAGCAGCCCTTTGGATTTCGGCGGCAGCGGTGCGCAGGGGCCTTCTGGGAGGTGAGTAGTTAGTTTAAAAGCACTTACCTTTACAGGAGCAGCCCTTTGGATTTCGGCGGCAGCGGTGCGCAGGGGCCTTCTGGGAGGTGAGTAGTTAGTTTAAAAGCACTTACCTTTACAGGAGCAGCCCTTTGGATTTCGGCGGCAGCGGTGCGCAGGGGCCTACTGGGAGGTGAGTAGTTAGTTTAAAAGCACTTACCTTTACAGGAGCAGCCCTTTGGATTTCGGCGGCAGCGGTGCGCAGGGGCCTTCTTGGAGGTGAGTAGTGAATTTAAAAGCACTTACCTTTACAGGAGCAGCCCTTTGGATTTCGGCGGCAGCGGTGCGCAGGGGCCTTCTGGGAGGTGAGTAGTTAGTTTAAAAGCACTTACCTTTACAGGAGCAGCCCTTTGGATTTCGGCGGCAGCGGTGCGCAGGGGCCTTCTTGGAGGTGAGTAGTTAGTTTAAAAGCACTTACCTTTACAGGAGCAGCCCTTTGGATTTCGGCGGCAGCGGTGCGCAGGGGCCTTCTGGGAGGTGAGTAGTTAGTTTAAAAGCACTTACCTTTACAGGAGCAGCCCTTTGGATTTCGGCGGCAGCGGTGCGCAGGGGCCTTCTTGGAGGTGAGTAGTGAATTTAAAAGCACTTACCTTTACAGGAGCAGCCCTTTGGATTTCGGCGGCAGCGGTGCGCAGGGGCCTTCTTGGAGGTGAGTAGTGAATTTAAAAGCACTTACCTTTACAGGAGCAGCCCTTTGGATTTCGGCGGCAGCGGTGCGCAGGGGCCTTCTGGGAGGTGAGTAGTTAGTTTAAAAGCACTTACCTTTACAGGAGCAGCCCTTTGGATTTCGGCGGCAGCGGTGCGCAGGGGCCTTCTTGGAGGTGAGTAGTTAGTTTAAAAGCACTTACCTTTACAGGAGCAGCCCTTTGGATTTCGGCGGCAGCGGTGCGCAGGGGCCTTCTTGGAGGTGAGTAGTGAATTTAAAAGCACTTACCTTTACAGGAGCAGCCCTTTGGATTTCGGCGGCAGCGGTGCGCAGGGGCCTTCTTGGAGGTGAGTAGTGAATTTAAAAGCACTTACCTTTACAGGAGCAGCCCTTTGGATTTCGGCGGCAGCGGTGCGCAGGGGCCTTCTTGGAGGTGAGTAGTGAATTTAAAAGCACTTACCTTTACAGGAGCAGCCCTTTGGATTTCGGCGGCAGCGGTGCGCAGGGGCCTTCTTGGAGGTGAGTAGTGAATTTAAAAGCACTTACCTTTACAGGAGCAGCCCTTTGGATTTCGGCGGCAGCGGTGCGCAGGGGCCTTCTTGGAGGTGAGTAGTGAATTTAAAAGCACTTACCTTTACAGGAGCAGCCCTTTGGATTTCGGCGGCAGCGGTGCGCAGGGGCCTTCTGGGAGGTGAGTAGTTAGTTTAAAAGCACTTACCTTTACAGGAGCAGCCCTTTGGATTTCGGCGGCAGCGGTGCGCAGGGGCCTTCTTGGAGGTGAGTAGTTAGTTTAAAAGCACTTACCTTTACAGGAGCAGCCCTTTGGATTTCGGCGGCAGCGGTGCGCAGGGGCCTTCTTGGAGGTGAGTAGTGAATTTAAAAGCACTTACCTTTACAGGAGCAGCCCTTTGGATTTCGGCGGCAGCGGTGCGCAGGGGCCTTCTTGGAGGTGAGTAGTGAATTTAAAAGCACTTACCTTTACAGGAGCAGCCCTTTGGATTTCGGCGGCAGCGGTGCGCAGGGGCCTTCTTGGAGGTGAGTAGTGAATTTAAAAGCACTTACCTTTACAGGAGCAGCCCTTTGGATTTCGGCGGCAGCGGTGCGCAGGGGCCTTCTTGGAGGTGAGTAGTGAATTTAAAAGCACTTACCTTTACAGGAGCAGCCCTTTGGATTTCGACGGCAGCGGTGCGCAGGGGCCTTCTTGGAGGTGAGTAGTGAATTTAAAAGCACTTACCTTTACAGGAGCAGCCCTTTGGATTTCGGCGGCAGCGGTGCGCAGGGGCCTTCTGGGAGGTGAGTAGTTAGTTTAAAAGCACTTACCTTTACAGGAGCAGCCCTTTGGATTTCGGCGGCAGCGGTGCGCAGGGGCCTTCTTGGAGGTGAGTAGTTAGTTTAAAAGCACTTACCTTTACAGGAGCAGCCCTTTGGATTTCGGCGGCAGCGGTGCGCAGGGGCCTTCTTGGAGGTGAGTAGTGAATTTAAAAGCACTTACCTTTACAGGAGCAGCCCTTTGGATTTCGGCGGCAGCGGTGCGCAGGGGCCTTCTGGGAGGTGAGTAGTGAATTTAAAAGCACTTACCTTTACAGGAGCAGCCCTTTGGATTTCGGCGGCAGCGGTGCGCAGGGGCCTTCTGGGAGGTGAGTAGTTAGTTTAAAAGCACTTACCTTTACAGGAGCAGCCCTTTGGATTTCGGCGGCAGCGGTGCGCAGGGGCCTTCTGGGAGGTGAGTAGTTAGTTTAAAAGCACTTACCTTTACAGGAGCAGCCCTTTGGATTTCGGCGGCAGCAGTGCGCAGGGGCCTTCTTGGAGGTGAGTAGTTAGTTTAAAAGCACTTACCTTTACAGGAGCAGCCCTTTGGATTTCGGCGGCAGCGGTGCGCAGGGGCCTTCTTGGAGGTGAGTAGTGAATTTAAAAGCACTTACCTTTACAGGAGCAGCCCTTTGGATTTCGGCGGCAGCGGTGCGCAGGGGCCTTCTTGGAGGTGAGTAGTGAATTTAAAAGCACTTACCTTTACAGGAGCAGCCCTTTGGATTTCGGCGGCAGCGGTGCGCAGGGGCCTTCTTGGAGGTGAGTAGTGAATTTAAAAGCACTTACCTTTACAGGAGCAGCCCTTTGGATTTCGGCGGCAGCGGTGCGCAGGGGCCTTCTTGGAGGTGAGTAGTGAATTTAAAAGCACTTACCTTTACAGGAGCAGCCCTTTGGATTTCGGCGGCAGCGGTGCGCAGGGGCCTTCTTGGAGGTGAGTAGTGAATTTAAAAGCACTTACCTTTACAGGAGCAGCCCTTTGGATTTCGGCGGCAGCGGTGCGCAGGGGCCTTCTTGGAGGTGAGTAGTGAATTTAAAAGCACTTACCTTTACAGGAGCAGCCCTTTGGATTTCGGCGGCAGCGGTGCGCAGGGGCCTTCTTGGAGGTGAGTAGTGAATTTAAAAGCACTTACCTTTACAGGAGCAGCCCTTTGGATTTCGGCGGCAGCGGTGCGCAGGGGCCTTCTTGGAGGTGAGTAGTGAATTTAAAAGCACTTACCTTTACAGGAGCAGCCCTTTGGATTTCGGCGGCAGCGGTGCGCAGGGGCCTTCTGGGAGGTGAGTAGTTAGTTTAAAAGCACTTACCTTTACAGGAGCAGCCCTTTGGATTTCGGCGGCAGCGGTGCGCAGGGGCCTTCTTGGAGGTGAGTAGTTAGTTTAAAAGCACTTACCTTTACAGGAGCAGCCCTTTGGATTTCGGCGGCAGCGGTGCGCAGGGGCCTTCTTGGAGGTGAGTAGTGAATTTAAAAGCACTTACCTTTACAGGAGCAGCCCTTTGGATTTCGGCGGCAGCGGTGCGCAGGGGCCTTCTGGGAGGTGAGTAGTTAGTTTAAAAGCACTTACCTTTACAGGAGCAGCCCTTTGGATTTCGGCGGCAGCGGTGCGCAGGGGCCTTCTTGGAGGTGAGTAGTTAGTTTAAAAGCACTTACCTTTACAGGAGCAGCCCTTTGGATTTCGGCGGCAGCGGTGCGCAGGGGCCTTCTTGGAGGTGAGTAGTGAATTTAAAAGCACTTACCTTTACAGGAGCAGCCCTTTGGATTTCGGCGGCAGCGGTGCGCAGGGGCCTTCTGGGAGGTGAGTAGTTAGTTTAAAAGCACTTACCTTTACAGGAGCAGCCCTTTGGATTTCGGCGGCAGCGGTGCGCAGGGGCCTTCTTGGAGGTGAGTAGTTAGTTTAAAAGCACTTACCTTTACAGGAGCAGCCCTTTGGATTTCGGCGGCAGCGGTGCGCAGGGGCCTTCTTGGAGGTGAGTAGTGAATTTAAAAGCACTTACCTTTACAGGAGCAGCCCTTTGGATTTCGGCGGCAGCGGTGCGCAGGGGCCTTCTGGGAGGTGAGTAGTTAGTTTAAAAGCACTTACCTTTACAGGAGCAGCCCTTTGGATTTCGGCGGCAGCGGTGCGCAGGGGCCTTCTTGGAGGTGAGTAGTTAGTTTAAAAGCACTTACCTTTACAGGAGCAGCCCTTTGGATTTCGGCGGCAGCGGTGCGCAGGGGCCTTCTTGGAGGTGAGTAGTGAATTTAAAAGCACTTACCTTTACAGGAGCAGCCCTTTGGATTTCGGCGGGAACCGGAAGTTCGACCTCTGGCAAGCCCCCTCCCCCCCCAAACAATAAATTCTGGTGGAGAGGAAACCCGAGACACTACACGTGTAGTGTCTCCCACCCACCCTCCTCCTCTAACCTAATAATAAGACCCATTGGTGTAAGGTAAGTGCCATATTATATTATTATATTATTAGCATTGTGCAGGTCAAGGATTGGAGGTGGAGGAGCAGTCTCTGTCAGCGAGAGAACCTGAGAACATCTCAGAAGGTAAGCAAGTGATTTTTACTTTTATACCTGTTTTTCAAATTGTGTGCGTCTGGGGGAAACTGAAGTGACATCACAGAAAAGCTGTGACCTGAGTGGCTGGTTGGGATTCTAACCTAAATTTTTTTGAGTATTTGGGAACTAATTAAACATAATAACTTAATTATAATTTAGAGGATATCTAAGCCAGAGATCGGAGAATATTATAGTTGGCTATCGCATTTGTATTAGAAATCTAGTGCTAGGAAACAGATAGTTGACAGTAACTTTGAAATTTAAAAAAAGTATTTATTAAAAAAAAAAGACAAATTTTAATTTTAATTAATTGACGCAATGTCAGTTAGAGGGGTGCTGTGCTCTGACTGTGAGATGTGGCAGGTCCGGGAGGCTTCCAGCGTCCCGGATGGCTTCATCTGCAGAAAGTGCACCCAACTGCAGCTCCTCACAGACCGCATGGTTCGGTTGGAGCAGCAATTGGATGCACTTAGGAGCATGCAGGTGGCGGAAAGCGTCATAGATCGCAGTTATGTAAGTGTGGTCACACCCAAGGTGCAGGCAGAGAAATGGGTGACCACCAGAAAGGGCAGGCAGTCAGTGCAGGAATCCCCTGTGGTTGTCCCCCTCTCGAACAGATATACCCCTTTGGATACTGTCGGGGGGGACAGCCTATCAGGGGAAAACAGCAGCAGCCAGAGCAGTGGCACCACGGCTGGCTCTGATGTTCAGAAGGGAGGGTCAAAGCGCAGAAGAGTAATAGTTATAGGGGACTCTATAGTCAGGGGCACAGATAGGCGCTTCTGTGGACGTGAAAGAGACTCCAGGATGTAATGTTGCCTCCCTGGTGCCAGGGTCCAGGATGTCTCCGAACGGGTAGAGGGAATCCTGAAGGGGGAGGGCAAACAGGCAGAGGTCGTTGTACATATTGGTACTAACGACATAGGCAGGAAGGGGCATGAGGTCCTGCAGCAGGAGTTCAGGGAGCTAGGCAGAAAGTTAAAAGACAGGACCTCGAGGGTTGTAATCTCGGGATTACTCCCTGTGCCACGTGCCAGTGAGGCTAGAAATAGGAAGATAGAGCAGACAAACACGTGGCTAAACAGCTGGTGTAGGAGGGAGGGTTTCTGTTATCTGGACCACTGGGAGCTCTTCCGGGGCAGGTGTGACCTGTATAAGATGGACGGGTTGCATCTAAACCGGAGAGGCATAAATATCCTGGCCGCGAGGTTTGCTAGTGTCACACGGGAGGGTTTAAACTAGTATGGCAGGGGGGTGGGCACGGGAGCAATAGGTCAGAAGGTGAGAGCATTGAGGGAGAACTAGGGAATAGGGACAGTGTGGCTCTGAGGCAGCGCAGACGGGGAGAAGTTGCTGAACACAGCGGGTCTGGTGGCCTGAAGTGCATATGTTTTAATGCAAGGAGCATTACGGGTAAGGCAGATGAACTTAGAGCTTGGATTACTACTTGGAACTATGATGTTGTTGCCATTACAGAGACCTGGTTGAGGGAAGGGCAGGATTGGCAGCTAAACGTTCCAGGATTTAGATGTTTCAGGCGGGATAGAGGGGGATGTAAAAGGGGAGGCGGAGTTGCGCTACTTGTTCAGGAGAGTATCACAGCTATACAGCGAGAGGACACCTCAGAGGGCAGTGAGGCTATATGGGTAGAGATCAGGAATAAGAAGGGTGCAGTCACAATGTTGGGGGTATACTACAGGCCTCCCAACAGCCAGCGGGAGATAGAGGAGCAGATAGGTAGACAGATTTTGGAAAAGAGTAAAAACAACAGGGTTGTGGTGATGGGAGACTTCAACTTCCCCAATATTGACTGGGACTCACTTAGTGCCAGGGGCTTAGACGGGGCAGAGTTTGTAAGGAGCATCCAGGAGGGCTTCTTAAAACAATATGTAAACAGTCCAACTAGGGAAGGGGCGGTACTGGACCTGGTATTGGGGAATGAGCCCGGCCAGGTGGTAGATGTTTCAGTAGGGGAGCATTTCGGTAACAGTGACCACAATTCAGTAAGTTTTAAAGTACTGGTGGACAAGGATAAGAGTGGTCCGAGGATGAATGTGCTAAACTGGGGGAAGGCTAATTATAACAATATTAGGCGGGAACTGAAGAACATAGATTGGGGGCGGATGTTTGAGGGCAAATCAACATCTGACATGTGGGAGGCTTTCAAGTGTCAGTTGAAAGGAATACAGGACAGGCATGTTCCTGTGAGGAAGAAAGATAAATACGGCAATTTTCGGGAACCTTGGTTGACGAGTGATATTGTAGGCCTCGTCAAAAAGAAAAAGGAGGCATTTGTCAGGGCTAAAAGGCTGGGAACAGACGAAGCCTGTGTGGCATATAAGGAAAGTAGGAAGGAACTTAAGCAAGGAGTCAGGAGGGCTAGAAGGGGTCATGAAAAGTCATTGGCAAATAGGGTTAAGGAAAATCCCAAGGCTTTTTACACTTACATAAAAAGCAAGAGGGTAGCCAGGGAAAGGGTTGGCCCACTGAAGGATAGGCAAGGGAATCTATGTGTGGAGCCAGAGGAAATGGGCGAGGTACTAAATGAATACTTTGCATCAGTATTCACCAAAGAGAAGGAATTGGTAGATGTTGAGTCTGGAGAAGGGGGTGTAGATAGCCTGGGTCACATTGTGATCCAAAAAGACGAGGTGTTGGGTGTCTTAAAAAATATTAAGGTAGATAAGTCCCCAGGGCCGGATGGGATCTACCCCAGAATACTGAAGGAGGCTGGAGAGGAAATTGCTGAGGCCTTGACAGAAATCTTTGGATCCTCGCTGTCTTCAGGGGATGTCCCGGAGGACTGGAGAATAGCCAATGTTGTTCCTCTGTTTAAGAAGGGTGGCAGGGATAATCCCGGGAACTATAGGCCGGTGAGCCTTACTTCAGTGGTAGGGAAATTACTGGAGAGAATTCTTCGAGACAGGATCTACTCCCATTTGGAAGCAAATGGACGTATTAGTGAGAGGCAGCACGGTTTTGTGAAGGGGAGGTCGTGTCTCACTAACTTGATAGAGTTTTTCGAGGAGGTCACTAAGATGATTGATGCAGGTAGGGCAGTAGATGTTGTCTATATGGACTTCAGTAAGGCCTTTGACAAGGTCCCTCATGGTAGACTAGTACAAAAGGTGAAGTCACACGGGATCAGGGGTGAACTGGCAAGGTGGATACAGAACTGGCTAGGCCATAGAAGGCAGAGGGTAGCAATGGAGGGATGCTTTTCTAATTGGAGGGCTGTGACCAGTGGTGTTCCACAGGGATCAGTGCTGGGACCTTTGCTCTTTGTAGTATATATAAATGATTTGGAGGAAAATGTAACTGGTCTGATTAGTAAGTTTGCAGACGACACAAAGGTTGGTGGAATTGCGGATAGCGATGAGGACTGTCTGAGGATACAGCAGGATTTAGATTGTCTGGAGACTTGGGCGGAGAGATGGCAGATGGAGTTTAACCTGGACAAATGTGAGGTAATGCATTTTGGAAGGGCTAATGCAGGTAGGGAATATACAGTGAATGGTAGAACCCTCAAGAGTATTGAAAGTCAAAGAGATCTAGGAGTACAGGTCCACAGATCACTGAAAGGGGCTACACAGGTGGAGAAGGTAGTCAAGAAGGCATACGGCATGCTTGCCTTCATTGGCCGGGGCATTGAGTATAAGAATTGGCAAGTCATGTTGCAGCTGTATAGAACCTTAGTTAGGCCACACTTGGAGTATAGTGTTCAATTCTGGTCGCCACACTACCAGAAGGATGTGGAGGCTTTAGAGAGGGTGCAGAAGAGATTTACCAGAATGTTGCCTGGTATGGAGGGCATAAGCTATGAGGAGCGATTGAATAAACTCGGTTTGTTCTCACTGGAACGAAGGAGGTTGAGGGGCGACCTGATAGAGGTATACAAAATTATGAGGGGCATAGACAGAGTGGATAGTCAGAGGCTTTTCCCCAGGGTAGAGGGGTCAATTACTAGGGGGCATAGGTTTAAGGTGAGAGGGGCAAAGTTTAGAGTAGATGTACGAGGCAAGTTTTTTACGCAGAGGGTAGTGGGTGGCTGGAACTCACTTCCGGAGGAGGTAGTGGAGGCAGGGACGATAGGGACATTTAAGGGGCATCTTGACAAATATATGAATAGGATGGGAATAGAAGGATACGGACCCAGGAAGTGTAGAAGATTGTAGTTTAGTCGGGCAGTATGGTCGGCATGGGCTTGGAGGGCCGAAGGGCCTGTTCCTGTGCTGTACATTTCTTTGTTCTTTGTTCTTTGTTAGTGCACTGTTGATAGAGACTGTTTACTGTATGGCACTGTTTATATAGACTATGTTTACAAAAAGGCACTGTTTACATGGACTGCTTACTGTAGGGCACTGTTTACATAGACTCTGCTTACTTTAGGGCACTGTTTACATAGACTGTTTACAGTAGGGCATGGTTTACATTGACTGTTTTCAGCAGGGCACTGTTTACATAGACTGTTTACTGGAGGGCACTGTTTATATAGTCTGTTTCCTGTAGGCCACTGTTTACATAGCCTGTTTACTGTAGGCACTATTTATATAGACAGTTTACTGAATGGCACTGTTTATGCAGTCTGGTTACGGTGCAGCACTGTTTACATAAACTCTGTTTACTGCAAGGCACCGTTTACAAAGTCTGCTGAAAGTAGGGCATTGTTAATTTAGGGCTCTCTTTATGAAATTAAAAAATGAAAATCGCTTATTGTCAGACGTAGGCTTCAAATGAAGTTACTGCGATAAGACCCTAGTCGCCGCATTTCAGCGCCTGTTCGAGAAGGCTGATAGAGGAATTGAACCGCGCTGCTGGTCTGCCTTGGTCTGCTTTCAAAGCCAGCGATTTAGCCCTGTCGGACACTAATCTATAAACGTCTGTAGGACACTGTTTACATACACTAATAACTTGAGGGCACTGGTATAGACTGTTTATTGTATGACACTGTTTATAAAGACTCTGTTTATTGCAAGGCACTGTTAACATAAACTGCTTACTGTAGGGCACTGTTTACACAGACTGTTTGCAGCAGGGCACTGTTTATATAGACTGTTTACTGTAGGGTGCTGTTTATATATACCTTGTTTACTGTAAGGCACTGTTGCCATAGGATGTTTCCTTTCGGGCACAGTTTAGATAGACTGTTTACTGTGGAGTACTGTTTACATAGACTCGGTTTACTGTATGTAGGGCACTCTTCACACAGACCCTGTTTACTGTCGGGCACTGTTTACATAGATTGCTTACTGCAGGACACTGTTTATATAGATCGTTTACTGTAGCACAGTGGTTACATAGATTGTTTACTGTTGGGCACTGTTTACAGAGACTGTTTTCTGTAGTACAATGTTTACATAGACTGTTTACTGTTGGACACTTTTTATATAGACTGTTACTATCGGGCAGTGTTTATCTGGTCTGATTACTGTAGGCCACTGTTTACATAGCATGTTTACTGTCGGGCACTGTTGATAGACTGTTTACAGTAGGGTACTGTTACATTGACTGTTTACAGCACTCCACCGTTTACATAGACTGTTTACTGTAGGACAGTGTTTATATAGACTGTTTTCTTTAGTGTACTGTTTACAGAGACTGTTACTGCACAGCACTGTTTACACAGACTGCTTGCAGCAGGGCACTGTTTATATAGACTGTTTACTGTAGAGTGCTGTTTATATAGATTCGGTTTACTGTATGTAGGGCACTCTTCACATCGACTCAGTTTACTGTAGGGCACTGTTAACGTAGACTGTTTACTGCAGGGCACTGTTTACATAGACTGTTAACTGTCGGGCACTGTTTGGACAGACTGTTTATTGTAGAGTACGGTTTACATAGACGCCGTTTACTGTGTAGGGCACACTTCACAGAGACTCTGTTTACTGTTTAGTGTAGGGCGCTGTGTACATAGACTGTTTGCCGTGGGAAACTGTTTACACAGACTGTTCAGCGTAGGGCACTGTTTATATAGACTGTTTACTGTAGAACACTGTTTACAGAGACTGTTTTCTGTAGTACAATGTTTACATAGACTGTTTCCTGTCGGGCACTGTTTATATCGACTTTTTCCTGTAGAGCACTGTTTATAAAGACTGTTTACTGTCGGGCACTGTTTATATAGACTGTTTACAGTCGGGCAATGTTTATACAGACTGTTTACTGTCGGCCACTGTTTGCACAAAGTGTTTACTGTAGGGCACTGTTTATATAGACTGGTTACTGCCAGGCACTGTTTATACAGGCTGTTTACTGTGCGGCACTGTTTACATAGACTCTGTTCACTGCAAGGCTCTGGTTACATCGACTATTTACCGGAGGAAACTGTTCGGAAAGACTGTTTACTGACGGCCACTGTTCTATAGACTGTTTACTGTAGGCCACTGTTTATATAGGCTGTTTACTGCAAGGCACTGTGTACATAGACTGTTTACTATGGGAAACTGTTTACATAGACTGTTCAGCGTAGGGCACTCTTGATATAGACTATTTACTGTTCGGCACTGTTTGCACAGACTGTTTACTGTACGGAAATGTTTACATAGACTGTTTGCCGTCGGGCTGTGTTTTTAGACTGCTTACAGTAGGGCACTGTTTACATACACTGTTTACTGTAGGGCACTAATCTCATAGACTGTTTACTCTTGGGCACTATTTACTTGGACTGTTTACTGCAGGGCACTATTTAATCAGACTGTTTGCAGCAGGGCACTGTTTATATAGACTGTTTAATGTATGGCGCTGTTTACACAGGCTCAGTTTACTGCAAGGCACTGTTTACATACACTACTTACTGTAGGACACTGTTTATATAGATTGTTTGCTGTCGGCCACTGTTTCCATAGACTGTGTATTGTAGTGCACTGTTTATATAGACTGTATACTGCAAGGCACTGTTTACAAAGACTGCTTAAAGTAGGGGTCTGTTACTGTAGGGCACTGTTTATATATAGTGTTTACTGTAGGGTACTGATTATATAGACTGCTTACTGCATGGCACTGTTTATACTGGCTATTTACTGTGCGGCACTGTTTACATAGATTCTGTTTACTGAAAGCCACTGTTTATATAGACTGTTTATTGTAGGGCACTAATCTCATCGACTGTTTTCTGTGGGACACTGTTTACAGACATTAATAACTTTCGGGCACTGTTGATATATACTGTTTACTGTATGGCACTGTTTATAAAGACTGTATATTGCTAGGCCCTGTTAACATAGACTGCTTACTGTCGGCACTGTTTACATAGACAGTTTACTGTAGGGCACTGTGTATACCGTCTGTTTACTGTAGGGCACTGTTTATACAGATTGTTTGCAGCAGGGCACTTTTTATGTACACTGTTAACTGTAGGGTGCTCTTTATATCGACTTTGTTTACTGTAGGGCACTGTTGCCATAGACTGTTCACTGTCGGGCACAGTTTAGATAGACTCTTTCCTGTAGCGTACTGCTTACATAGACTCGGTTTACTGTATGTAGGGCACTCTTCACGCAGACCCTGTTTTCTGTAGTGCAATATTTACATAGACTGTTTACTGCAGGACGCTGTTTTCGTAGACTGTTTACTGTAGGGCACAGTTTATATTGACTGTTTACTGTCGGGCACTGTTTATATAGTCTGTTTACTGCAGGACAGTGGTTACATTGACTGTTTACTGTAGGGTACAGTTTACATAGACTATTTACTGTGCGGAACTGTTCACATAGACTGTTCAGCGTAGGGCACTGTTTATAGAGACTGTTGACTGTAGGCCACTGTTTACAGAGACTGTTTTGGGTAGGACACTGTTTCCTTCGACTGTTTTCTGTAGGGTATTGTTTACATAGACTGTTTAATGTCGGGCACTGTTTATATAGACTGGTTACTGTACGGCACTGCTAAAAAGACTGCTTAATGTAGGGCACTGTTTATATAGACGTTGTTTATTGCAAGGCACTGTTACATAGACTGTTTGCAGCAGGGCACTGTTGAAAAAACTGTTTACTGGAGAGTACTGTTTACATATACTCGGTTTACTGTATGTAGTGCACTCTTCACATAGACTCACTTTACTGAAGGGCACTGTTAACATAGACTTTGTTGACTGTAGGGCACAGGTTAGGTAGACTGTTTACTGCCGGGCACTGTTTAGATAGACTGTTTACTGTAGAGTACGGTTGAAATAACTCTGATTACTGTATGTCGGGCACACTTCACATAGACTCTGTTTACTGTAGAGCACTGTTTTCATAGACTGTTTACTGTAGGGCACTGTGTACATAGAGTGTTTACTGTTCTATGAATAGCTGCATCCAACTAATTTATATCACCATATAATGAATTATAATTCCTTTCAACATTCATAATCCTTTGTAATCCTATCCAATATTTTGTTAACTTTCCCAGCAATAATAAAGTTTTAGAACACTTTATACTTATTAATCCTTTATGATATTTGTGAAAATGATATGATTACAATGTTACCCATTCACAAAATTAGAATCACAAAATAATGCAGTGCAGAAGAAACCGTTCGACCCATCGCGCCTGCACCAACGCATGAAAAACACCTGATCTGCCTCCCGAATCCCATTAGCCAGGACTTGGCCCACAGCCTTGAATATTATGATGTGCCAAGTGCTGTTTTGACGATTTGAGTCAAGCTGCCTCCACCAGCCAACCAGGCAGTGCATTGCGAACCGTCGCCACCTTCTGGGTAAAATAGCTTTCTCCTCAATCAGTACTGTGATGTTTCTATTTTTTCTCTGTATATATTCGTGGGATGTAGATGTCGCAGCCAGATTTTAACAACAACCACTGAGAATTTTCTATTCATCATTACTGAGACTCGATTTTGTTCAATATTTTAAGAACTGAATTTAAATTCCATTAACTGTGGTGCTGTGCATTGAATCTATATCGCCAGTGCAGGCAGACTGGACCTCTCAATTTGTAGTTCAGTATCATTACGAGTACATCATCGTCTTTCCCTTGTGAACCATATAGTTTCCACCGGAGCCAAAGCTGTTGCTTCTTCGGGTGAATAGAACCACGAAGAGTGATGTGAATGTAACCATGCCACCGGAGAACAAGGACCTCTGCAAATAAGCGCGTGTTCACATACATAAACTTGGAGAGAATTTTGCAGTTCAGATTCCAGCCTACATTTGCTCAGTCATGGGATGTTCACTCTTTCTTCTAATCGAACGTATTCACCGTCCCATTGTGAAATTAGTTAACGTGCAGTTTAACCTTTATTTCATGTGTTGATGATGTTATAAAACGTTTTTTACTGTCCTGGTGTTTTTGGCAATGTTTATATCGCTTCACTATTTCCTCAAAACTCTGCTCTGTTCTCTCGGCTCAAAGAGATTCACTTTATGTCTCCAACTCTGATGTTGGACTGGATTATTATTATTTGCGCTGAATATGTTGAACATATGTCTCTGGCTCAGCAAATATAATCGGAGATACAGGGGACTGATCCAGTTTCATGTTGATGAACAAAACAGTTCAGAAACATTCACTCACGATTGTGCTATCACCGATTGATGGTGAAGCGTTTCAATCATTCCCCAGTGACGAAGTTCAGTTGATCTGGCTGATCAATCGATTAATGGGTTATCTGTACAATAAAATCATGTTGGCTATGTGTAGCTGATATAGCTCAATGTGACTGAAACAGGCGGATAACCAAATAATGAATACAGCATATGCAAAAGCTAATTCGGGCTGCAAATTGATGCCATCAACCTGTATCATAATCCATTCAATCCCCTCACATCGCCTCATTCCCTTAACCCTGTAATGTAGTTTCGATCATCAAGTTCCCTTTTCTAAATATGAGTGCTTTCAACTTCCACAACACATTGTCACTGAGAGTAGCGGTTATTGCCACTCGCAGAATAAAGTAAATATATTCCTCATATGTCCCTGCCACTCTTGGCGAAGTAAAAAGCTATATCATCTCGCCTTTGTACCAGCAATAGTAGCAGCATGTTCTGTTGTTTACTTTATACAATGCTGTAATAATCGTGTCTCCTCTTTCACGATTTCCCACAATCATTTCCCTTCAAACGAAACAACCTAAATTTCTCCAAACAAATCTTGTAGCTGCAAACGTATCATTACTTTACGTATTCTTGCAGACTTCGTCTCCACCCTTTCAAAGGACCATATATTCGTCCTATTTTGCGCTCACCAGATCTGGATGCGACACAAGATGTGGAGCAAGGTGAGTTTTTAGCAGCTTCCACATAACGTTCCCATTTTTAAAAATACAACAGAGATCCACATATTTTCTAGTTAATCACAGATTACATACGCGGTTCTCATTATTTGGACATGATACTCAATCGAAATTCGCCCCATGGACTCTTTTTCGTCCTGTGCCTGCCTGTATCTTTTCTCGTCTTCTGTGTTCATTTTTAAGCATTTCCTTTCCATTTGCTTGTCCAAGTCAGTTTGTAACTGAATGGTATCATTCCACAAGGAGCTGTGGAATTTGCCTTAATTTGTTGAAGCGGTTCCCTGGTCAGAAGGAGCTGACTCATTTTCTATTTCCCCTCTATAATAACAGACATCTTCCCTCATCGCCAAATCTTTTTTTGTTATGTACATTTAGATTACCTAAATATTTTTATTTCCAATTAAGGGACACTCCAGCGTGGCTCAGCCACCTAACCTGCACATCTTTGGGTTGTGGGGGTGAACCCCAAGCAGATATGGTGAGAATTTGCAAACTCCACATGGATAGTGACCCAGGGTGGGGATTCGAATCCCGGTTCTCAGCGCCGCAGTCCCAGTGCGGTCCACTGCGCCACATGCTGCCATAGAATCGCCAAACTTAACTGTATCCAATACTTTGGTAAAGGCCTTTACTCAGACGGGTCGCTGCTTGAGGGAATGCGGCACACTGAGGACAGAGGAGGTCTTCTGTGACTTAACAAATCAACACTCTTCACAGCGATCGCCAGGGTGAGAGGCAGATGGACAAAATGAGAGACGGCATGAGCGGTTAATGGCAGGGAAAACAGAGAGAGATGAAGATATCAAGACGGAATTAAAGAACAAAGAGAACAATGCAAACCATGCACATTGAAGACGGCAGAGGAATGTAGAGATAAACACGTAGAGAGATAGCGTGAGTGCGGAATGCAGACAAGTCACTCAGAGATTGATAGTAGAGCTGGAAAGAGTTACAAAGTTATGAGGTGGTGGTCGGACCGCAAAGGAAAATAGGAATGAGTAACGCGAGGGAGTAACGTGTCGCGTTAGACAAATAGGGGAAGAATAGAACGAAGACAGCTACAGAAATAAGACACACTGTGGTTTAGAGAGGGCAACAGGGACTGTGCGTGTGTGATAGATCGAAGCAGGAACAGGGGTTGCGCGCCAATTCTGGCTGAATTTAGCTCCAGTCAGAAGCTCAATTTGAATATTCTAAAGAAAAGCAGAGCACAGTTGTGTTAATTTATTTGACCGACATCAGACCACAGTCCAGATCAATGGTGGGCACGTTTGAATACGAAGCTCGAGACCATCCAAGTCAAAAGTAGCGCACTTGATTGGAATGCCTTCCACAAGCATTCATTCCCTCTGCCACCTATACACAGTGGCAGCTGTGTACCATCTATAAGATGCACTGCAGCGAATCATCGAGGCTCCTTCCGCAGCACCTTCCAAACCAGTGACATCTACCACCTACAAGGACAAGGGGAACAGGCACTCGGGAACACCACGTTTCCCTCGTTCCTCCATTCATGATGGCCTACTGAACATCTCATTGGAATTACTCTCATCCTCAAGGATAGTTCCCCTTCGACACATTTCCCATATACCTCGTTCGCCACACCTGCTGTTACGGCAGTGTTTATCTCAGGTCTCAAAGTTGCTGCTTGAGCTGAAGTCTGACCTGTAGTATTCTCCACTTCTGTTCCCATTCAGAATACACTTTCTGATCTCCAACAAGTCCCATGGGCTTTTCCTACAACTTCCAATATGCTGGACAGACGTGTCCCACCTTATAGCAATGGGAACACCTCAGCTTTCGAGTCTAATCTCCACCCTAATTACCTTTCAGCGTGGTCTGAGGATGCGATCTCAGAGCGTTGCCAGCTGCTCATTCCTTACCTTGGCGTCCTGCCTTGCTTTAATTGTCTCGCCTCCTTCCCTTTCAAAGGGGTGATGGAACAAAGATTTAAATTTATGGATCAGCTTATTGTCAGCCTTCATTGCTGGCTGTCGGGCGGCCAGAACCCTTTTGTCTTCAAGATGGATTCTGATCAGAGAAGGGCATGAATCATAGATTATTCCAAGAGAATGATTTCTGTCAGAGGCCCATAGGCAGTTTGATCCCCCATTCTCCTTTCCACCTATTACAATTGCTCTGCTTAACCCTTTCACAGGGAACATAAGTCAGTCCCACTTATTTCCTGAAATTCAGAAACTTTTGGCGATTTGCGTCCGTAAGCAATCAGTGTGATCCGAGATCACCTTTTGTCCACTTTCAGTGGTGGCTATGAGCTGAGCGGTCTCACAGAAGGGGGCTCTCGTTTATAAACTTTCGTTAAGACTCTTTAACCGCAACAGCCGGGAACCAAAAGGACAGAAATTTAGCAACCAGCCCCCCTTCCCCGCCCCCCCGCCCGCCCCCCCACCGCATGAACCACAGGGCCAAGTAACATGCCGAGGAACATGCAACCCGGCCGGAAAAGCAGCAAAACTGAGGAGAGCGATCCCTCAGCTTTGGAGAAGGGATGACCCCGTGGCGACACGGAGCAGCGACGGATGACCTCACGGAATTTCCAGTGCAGACACAGGCAGACGTAACATGCTGAGTTTCATTCCCTCCGAATTCCAAAAGCACAGGGCGGCAATGCAGGTAGACGTCATGGCAGGCGTGGGGGCGGCAGTGGAGGCCGCGATGACCCCACGAAGGAGGCTTGAGGCCCAAGAGGTAACCACACGAGGCTTCGACAAAGTCGCCACACATAAGGGGGATCGGATTGCTGATCTGGAAGCCGAGGTGGCGAGGCTGGCCAGGTCTTAGGTAGAGCTGAGGGGAAATGGCGATGACGAGGAAAACAGCTCAAGTCGGCAAAAGCTGCAGATCGTGGGACTTCCAGAGGGATCGGAGGGAGGATCCCAGTCGAATAGGGAGCAGCAATGCTCGGGAAGCTGGTGAGCGAGGAACATTTCGCCAAAGCCGCGGAGGTAGACCTCGCTCACATATAGCTCCGGCAATGGCCCAAGGCGCCAGGATAAGGAGCGGATCCTGAGGATGACGATAAGCAGGAAAGGATGCAAATGAGAAGGACAATCCATTCGCCTGTCCGTGGACATTGGAGCAGACCTGGCCAAGCGCTGGGTAGAATTTAACAGCTCCGAATCCTGACTGTATAACAGCAAGGTGCAGTTTGGCATGCTCTACCCCACGAGCTATAGGTCAGCTAGCAGGTAAAGGACCACTATTTCGCCAACGCGGAGGAGGCCACCAAGTTCTTGCAGAAAAGTGAACATAGAAACAGCAGTAGAAGGGATTGATTGTAGCGTGGCATTTAGGGACTAAAGAGGGACAATGGTGAGCACATGAGGGAGTGAGGAGGGCGGGAACCGGGAGAGACGTTAACGGTGTTAAATGCCGATGTCACAAAATGCAGATTCGGAGACACCGGATGGAAAGATTTGCTCCTTGTCAAGAAATTGCCTGCTCGTGTTTCGAGGCTGTTACTGTGGGGAAAGATTGCATAGGCTGGCGCTCTGAACTCTAGGAAAGAACAGGCTGGTGGGCGAACTGATAGAGCTGTTGAAAATTCTGAGAGAGGCTTCAGCGGAGATAGAGAAAAACAACAATTCCACTTGTGGGGAAGAGAAATGACTGAGAGTCCATCAATATCATAGAGATTAGCATACATCCAATCGGCGGAGCTAACGTGCAAGGTCTTTGAACAGAGTATGGGGTGAATGTTGACCGAGCTCCCAAAGAAAAGATCCTGGTGAAAAACAGTGTTGCATTTCAGTGGGGAAGCTGGATCAGCACATGGCGGAATGGATAGAATGTATATGTTGATGGGTCGAGACAAAGAGGAGGTGGAAGGAGTTACCAGTAGAACATAAGATTACCGTACTCCCCAGGACCAGAGATGCAAATCTGACTCAAAGAGACAGGCGGGGAGACGCAATTGGCTGATACTTTACTAAAATATAGACATCGAATTCTGGCGATTTTTAGTTTGGTATATTTTTGTTGAATTCCGAACAAGTTAATGTGTTGCGGGTGAATGTAACACAACCAACGCTCTAAATTATGGGCATGTCTCTGGACCCAGGCATGTAACAGCAATGATGTCGTTGGATTTAGCACCATTGACGTTTCATGCAGTTTGTGGAGTCTGGTCCCTCCACCACATTTTCAGCAGCGATAACCGCGAGTTGAAGATCTTGACCTTTCAAGGCAGAGCAGTGCGGTGGTACCTTTACTAAGTATCTGTCAGGCACCCAACAGGACGCCCTCATCCAAGTTCAATTTTCCAGTGCGCAACTTTTAAACACTGCACGTAACTTCCGCAACATGAGCATTTTCACAATGCTTTGCGAGTACTGAGTTCCCCAGGGCCTAATCGGTGTCAATCCCAGAGTACCAGTGAAGTGGTTAATGTCCAGTACGCTGCAGCAGCTGTTTCCCGGATCTTCATTCCTCATTCAGAACTGTCCAATTGCAGGAGGTGGGTCATTGATATCGTCATTCGTGTAGGAAATCACTCCTATACCATGAGTATTTAATACTGGTATGAAATGTTAAATCGGAAAGCCTTGCCTGCCCTTCTGGGCTGTAAAGAAATAACATGTTCTCTGTGAGCGGAAGAGTGGAGTGCGTCTGTTAGTGGTGTTAGCGTGGGGGAGGGAGGTATTCGCCCCCGTGTATCAGGATCAATGATTGGCCCTGAAGATATATAATAAAAAATCATAACCTTGGCCATTGACACATGGTTGATTGTGAGCTGTTGCTCTGCATCGTACCAAACATAGCAACATCCACTATACTTCCATTAGTCCTGAAGTGCGTCACTTTCTCTTTTTGTCCTGGTATTCATTCATTTGTATCTTGTAACTAGATTACTCCCGGTGGTGCCGTCCATACAAGCAGAAGGGAAATGCTGCCAAACAAGCTTTGTGACTGTGCACATTTAGGCAGTTCAAAGTCAGAGATCCTGAAAGCCGGAGTCTGGGACAAAACAACCTGAGACACAATAACTGTGAGAGACAAAATCATTCACCATTCAATTGTTAGTCTCGGCATTTGATTCAAATTAGATTCATTAATGAGGGAATGGGCTATTTTATAGTTTACTCTTGCACCCCATCCTTCATTGGGAATATTGTCTCTTCCTGACACAACAGAACCACTGGTGAATGATTTTGTCTCTCACAGTTATTGTGTTTCAGGTAGTTTTGTCCCAGCCTCCGGCAATTCACTCTCTGGCTGAACTACCTAAAAGGAGCACAATCACAAGGCTTGGTTGGCAGCATGTCCGATCTGCTTGAATGAACGGCAGCACCGGGAATAATTTAATTAATAGACAGAATACACAGCTTGGTATGGACACATCGACTCTCTGCTCTCTGATCATTGCGGGTGTCCAGGACAGTGATTCTGTCATTTATTTATGAAAGGAAGGAGCTCTCAGGGATGTCCTTGGTAGGTGGAAATGGCTCCAATTGGCTCTGCACGGCAAAAACTTGCGATTCCTTCTTTAATAATCAGGAGTCTAGGTACAACTGTGATCGAACCGAAACTCCCCATCCCAAGAAGCTTTCCAGTCACCTCCCTCATTATTACACCAAAGGCTGAAATTGCCAGGATTGTTCCTGTGCTTGGTGAGGAGTTTGGAATCCAATTCCTTTGCTATCCACTGGACTGTTTACAGGGCGGGATACGGAGGGTTACACCACTTTTATTGAATTACTTTTGTGTCATTGCTTTATAAGTACGAGTCCATGTGTCCACGTGTACTTATATGACAAGATATCTCAGACACCTTACTCTTTCTATCTTTATGTTTCTCAATTGTCAACCCTATCAGTATTTAGAATACACGTGAGTGGCGGGAGATAGTGGGATAAGGATGGAATCTGAGTGTCCTCGGGCTGGCATGGATAACGTGGCCAAATCACCTCCTTCTGTACCGTGACATTTCGATGATTTAAGACGTTATTTTGACTTTCCAATGATGAAATTGAAACCAATTTCCATTTGCCACGTACTCCCTCGATTCTACTTTGAACGTGTGACCACTCTTCAGAAATCGCGCCAATTGAATTCTCTTCAGATTTGTATAAGCACTACTTTTGTATATGAATGACCTACATACGTGTGACGCTGTGTATCTTAATGATCAACCGGCAGAGTTTGAAGTGTGTTTCAAGAGTCCGGGAACATATGTAGACCAGAAGCTAAGCTTCACAGAGAACAGCGGCAGCATATTTAAAAATTGCTTTTAATTAGAAGCTAAAAATGTTTGAAATGAATCATAATGCTTCAGAGAAGGTATAAAAAGTTCTGGCAGATATTATTTGAATGGTTAACATGCCAGTCTGGTATGGTTGCCTCAGTGTGAACAGCAACGGTAAGCTCGCGAGAATTGACAACACTTCAGGTAAAACCGTTGGTCGACAGCAGACGCAACTCAATAATTTGTTTCACAAAGTAGCTCAGGGGAATGTTCAGACCATCACCGGTAGACCCTCTCACTCTTTGAGCCGATGCTTTATAATGTTGCGAGGGACAATCGGCTCCAGAGGTATTTTGTTCCCAGTACCATGAACACTCAATAACATAATTATAATTTAACTTGCTGTTTTTCATATATATTTAGTGAATTGTGTTCTGCGTGTTTGGTATGGATGCATGACATATATTCACAAAAGTATGAATGGTGGCATACAAGCAATATTTACTCTTTTGAACTGTTTTTACTGCTATACTGGATGTGAAACCAAATACAATTGTACACTTTTGCATGGGAAATTAAATGCTATTATTATTATTCCTCCAAATCATTCGCAATATCGCAACACCATTTCCAGCAAGCAACTGGCCATTTGTCCCCTCTAATCCTGCCGCACTATCTAAATTCACATTAACAATTCGAATGCTGTTACGTGTTAATTTCAATCACCAAGATATTGGTTGGGAAATTTCTGGGAGATTGATATTGAAAAGAGTTTCTTTATATCGGGAGATGTCTTTGTTGTGACTCAGTGTAAAAACGTATCTGTTCATCCGGAGTAATCAGAATGGAGATATAAATTGGAATATCCAGACAGAACAAGACAAAAGTCCATCGAGATGGAATCCGGCCATCGCTAAGTTGATGGACTGAATTCCTACCAATTCGCTCCGAACTCGTCCTGACATAACGAGGAAATCTACCACATGTAGAGAGGATAGTTCCAAATGCGACCCTCCTTTCTAAACATACTCTACATCTTCCATCTCTGACATGTTGGTTTCAATCAATACTTCCTGGGTCAAGGAAAGATGGAGTCATGGGAAATTTCATACATCACTCTCCACATCTGTCTCTGACTGTTCAGGGCCTATTTACACCATCTGGCTCAACAGTGTGTTCACGAAGTTAAACTTCCGTACCGACTGAGGCTGTTCATGAAGGCCCCGCCTCCTGGCCATTGCCGCTCGCATGAGGTGCTGCGATCCTCAGGTTACCTCACCACCAGTCAGCTCTCCCACTCAAAGGGGAAAGCAGCCTGTGGTCATCTGGGTCTATTGTTACTTTGATCACTTTCCCCAATTCACATCTCAACCCGTGAAACGCATCTGAATCCTGAACTGATATTTTCGACAGAAATCGCAGATGACATTCAATTATTTGTCAATTATTGGTCGTATTGCAACATCGTTTAATGGTCGATCAATTTATTTATATTTACATATCGACATTTGAAATGAAATGTCGCCGGAACTATCCAATCATCAGAGAGTTCTCACTGTGACTAGACTTTGCTCTACAATTCTGCCATACCTTAGCGACATGGTTACAGCGGATTATCACAAATGATTCTCAACACTTTATCCTCTACACTGAATAAAGGAGTCAGTGTTTGGCGCAATGCACGGGGAGAGTTTAGCTGCTTTATAGAAGTCTCCTTGGCTCTATGTTTATTTCCATTAAGTTTCGGGTTGTTCGGCATATCCTGTCTCCTCCAGGATTCATCAAGGAAAAGCCATCCAGGTTCTCATCTGCCACCTGCCTTCTTTTTTGATCTCTTCTCCAAAGCGGCCAAGTCCAGGGAGGCATAGAGAGGTCCGCCCTGAGACTGGGAAATATATGAAGCATTGACATTCAAAAATAGTTAACATAGATGTCAAATTATACCGAAATGAAATCGACTTCAATGAAGTGACAAAACGAGACAACTAAGAAGGATACCATTCGGTCCATTCAATCCGTACTGGCTCCATGAAAGTGCTAGTCAGTTAGCGCAACCTCAGTTTAACATTCCCCATATCTTCAACAATTCTCCTCCCTTCAACCATTTCACAGATTCCCTTTTGAAAACCACTGTTGAATCTTCTTCCAGTGCCCTCTATATCTATCTGCGAGGGTGCTGCTTAATGTGTATCTGCAATAATTGTCTGGACAAATGATCTGTGATAGAGTCGTGAAATTGGAAAGCAAATTAAAGCAGACATCGTCAATGTATAACCAGGCAACTGCGGAGATGTAACTGTTACTTTTATTCGATATATTTATGGTTAAAGAGCGAACCTGATGATCATGTTTCCCCGTGTGTTATCTATAGGGTCCGGCAGATAAATCCGTATCCAGACAGAAACACAGACACAATAAAGAGACTTACACCGAAGAATCGCAGAGAAGGGGGGGGGGGGGGTGGGGTGCACATCAAGAGTCCATTTAGACCATGCTGTCAGTGCCTAAATAAAATAACTTGAAAGATAAAGCACGCTGGTCATTCTTATCACACTGCCCATCTCCCGATCCGTTGTTTTAAACATTCCAACACTTTAAGTGAAGATACAGGTGCCTTATTAAATGTTTCTGCCTCAACCTCCAAATCAGGTAGCAGAACCCACACTGCTCTTATTTTTCGCATTTCACGGCTATGCAAGACTCTGGTCGTTTGACAGCAACTTTTCAAAATACTCGTCAAAGCTTTCAATGAAGGTATTCTGCAGCCCATTCGGAATCAATAGTGTTCCAAGAACATCCATTTAATAACGGCGCAGCTAATGTATTTTATTTGGATGTTTGTTGAGGGAATTGATGTCAACAATGGATACTGAGAGCTTCCTGCTCCCGAGTCCCAACACAACCCCCTCGCTCCTCCACTCCTGCCCCCGCAGAGGAATATGTTCTGATTTTAGTTAAAGCGAGGAGTGTGATTTGAAACAAATAAATGTGTTCTAGAATGTGCTCTGCCAACCACGTGAAACATCTAGCGTGGGATGGGGTGCACATTATTCCAACAATCAGCAATTATCTGGGCAGCTTGACAGCATATTAATTGCACTTACCCGTAACGCACCGTCATGTAATCTCTGTGTCTGTGTTTGGCGGAGTTCGCCTAGGTATTAAAGAATACAATATGAATTTAAATATTATTTCTACCGGCGAATAGATATTCAGCTGGAGATAGGCAAAGACAATGACGAATCAATGCGCCAATGGCCCTAATTGTCAATGGGAGTCAAACCAAAAGCTTCACACATAAGCCTGTGTTCCCCCAATAGATCAACGGCCCCTCAATGCATCACTTCTCAGATAAAACGGCAATGGAGTCCAATTTGCCAATGGCTGGACAATCCCTGTCTAGTGTCCACTGCCCATCTGGTATATTAGCGGCAGATTTATAATCCACAATGGGCCGTTTTCTGGCACCAACAGGAATGAGATGATTGAAGAATATTCTGATGGCGGTCAGTCCACTTATCAATCGGTGAATTCCCGCCATTTGATATTTAATCGGTACCTATGTTTCAATGGAACTTACCCGTTTGTCGCTCTTTCTCCCCCTGCCTTTATGTTGTCTCGCTCAAACTGAAACTGAACAAGGACAAGAAGTATTAATGAAGTGTTAGGTCATCCTGGCCCAGGTCCCAGAAATAGCTGAGAAAACAATTAATTGTACAGCAGTTTTAGATTCATTTTCAAATATCGAACAGAATGTCAACATGAAACATTGAAGTCAGAGTTGGGTTTGAACTGGACTTCACACAATACTAAACACAAAGAGAGTGTCCGTAATGTAGTTTGCAAATGTCTCAGTCACTTACTTTTCATTTTGGCTTTTGTTGTCCCATTTTCCTGAAAGAAGGAACTATAATTAGCAAAATAAAATCAGGAGAAGATAATAACATTGGATACGCAATCATGGCAATGTCCCTCGTGAACCGGATTCCTCACTTGATCTGCCGCCTTTACAAATCCAAATGGGAAGTAGAATCAACAAGAGAACCAGAACCTCCAGGACAGCGGTGAAAGCGGGAAGGGCCCGACTGCACCATCCTGCAGAGACAACGCAATTAGAATCTGCTTATCTGTCTCGTCCTTATCTCCTGGCATTCTCAGTTGGGAAACGGAACTCAGTTAAAAAATCGGAACCTGAACCTTGGGAGGGAAAGGGGGAAAGTAAACCCCGGGAAACTGATAGCAACACCTGAAATGGAATCAAAGAATTTACAGTGCAGAAGGAGGCCATTCGGCCCATCGAGTTTGCATCGGCCTTTTGAAAGAGCACCCTTCAGCCTATCCCTTTAACCCAGTTACCCCACCTAACCGTTTTGGACACGATGGACAATTTAGCATGGCCAATCCACCTAACCTGCACATCTTTGGACTGTGGGAGGAAACCGGAGCACCCGGAGGAAACCCACGCAGACACGGGGAAAACGTGCAGACTCCGCACAGACAGTGACCCAAGCCGGGAATCGAAACTGGAACCCTGGAGCTGTGAAGTAACAGTGCTAACCACTGTGCTACCGTGCCGCCCTTTGATTTCGTTCTGTTGAAGTGTTTTGAAAAAGTAACAATGTTAAAGGTGTTAGAAATATCTCAGAATAAGAAAATGGCTAGAGTATTCGAGTGCACAACGTTAGACCATGGATATGAACTATCTGGCAGGCCTGCCAGTGTTGTTCCACACTCACAGTGCATCAGTTTGTATGATGCAAACAGCACCTGATATCATAGTGGAAAAACGGAGCCAGTGAATGATGCTGCCCTTTGTCCTCGTGTCAACTCTGAAAGTTCTATCCAAATTGGGTCAATCTCCCTCAGCTTTCCATCATAGACCTGTACATTGCTCCCCGTTAAATAATTCTGCAGATCCCCTTCTGAAAGTAACTAGTAAATATGATTTTGCTGCGTGTTCCAGATTTCATGAACTTTCAGTGTAAATCACACTCTCCAAAGATCCGCAGTTTTTGCTGATTATCTTCAATCTGTGTCCCCTTGATTGCTCACCTCCTGCCATTGTACACTGTTCCTATTAGTTGCTCCATCGAAACTTTCTGGTTTTGATCGCCGCCTCGATCATTTATCTTCTTAACCTTCTCTTCTGTAAGGACAGGAGTCCAAGCTTCTCCAGTCTCTCCACATTAACTGAAGTGGCCAGTTCCCAACAAATCTCCCCGGCTCTCTCGGTAGACTTGTGACTTCCACCCCTAAAAAGCTGTGTGCAGCTGATCACAATACTGTGGACGTGACCAGCCAATGCTTTCTGGCGCATCAACACATCGCCCTTGATTTTAGACTCGATTCCTCAATTTAAAAATTCAATGATTCCGGATGTCTTCCAGCATTAATTTATCTTCCCATTTCCATCTCCAAACATTACTCAATCAGAGAATAATTGCAGCACAGAAGGAGGCCATTCAGCCCACCAACTCTCTGCTACCTCTCGACAGCAACGGCAGGCTTTATTCCACTCGCCTGCAATTCCTCTTCCCCCTGCCCATTCTTTCATTTCTCACCATTCTCCAATTCCCTTTCGAACGCCACGATTGAACTGCTTCAACCATACTCTCAGGCAGTGTGTTCCAATGATGAACATTCGGTGTACAGAAGGGTTCTCCAACATGTTGCAGTTCATAACTTTCCCAACCATAGCACATTTGTACAGCCCTGCCCTCCATCCTTCGGTCACGGGGTACTGATTTTCACTCTGTACTCAGCCCAGATCCCTCCTGATCTGTAAACACCACTATCAAATATCTGCACAAACTTCTCTTCTCCGAGGAGAACAGCATCAGTGTATATCGGTAATGCACGGGAATTAATTTTCCTGCCCTTGATACCATTGCCTTGAATCTTTTCTGCACTGTCTCTAATACATTCTCCAGACAGTCTGGTGCCCAGATAGAACTAATACTCCAGTTGATGCTGAATCAGAGTTTTGTTAATGTTCATCACAGCTCCCCTCTTGTTCTACTTTCTGCCCTATTGCTAATGTCAAGGCCTTTGCATGCATTAGTAACCGCCCTGCCCATGTCAATGGTTTGTGACAATAAAGCTCCGATTCCCTGCCCAAGTAAAACCTGTGCGATATACGTGGAATAATTTCTGAAAATGACATTTCTGTGAAGTGCTAGACCCAGAGATTAATGTTCGAAAAGATTGTAGGTCTCAGGAAGCAGCATTCAACCAATAAAACAGATGGGTTCTGGAAAATGAGATTCAGAGAAAATAAATGAATGTCTCATAAAACAAGTCATTTTTAGACAACAATTTCCACTTTTGTCTGGTTTCTGTTTGTAAAGCCCATCCAGCATAGAACTGATCACAAGTCCATTCCAAAGTCTACTCCGTAAACAGGATGGTTGAAGCAGATTCAATAACTTCGAAAAGGGAAACCAGATTCTAGTTTAATGGGAAAATGTGACAGAGCTATCGGGATAAAGATTGGAGAGCATTTGTTTTTATTTAACAGGCTTCAGAGTCTTATCTTCCAGCTAATCATTCTTATTGATTGTAACTTGAATTCAAACCATCATTGTGAAGATCGCCAACTCACCTGTCCTTGTCTCTGCTGATTTGGTAGTCCATTTTTTGATTCGAGACCCCAGTTGCACAATACAAGTACAGACAGCGCCACTAGTCCAGATTTCCATCGACATCATGATCTGACTGGTGATGCTGTAGGTCCCGTCCTCCGCCATTGTACCGGGACCTCTCGATCCCTCGGTTAACAGGCCGGAAATATTCCAGAAAATAGCAATCCGGTTAGAAGAAAGTTCACTGACCAAACACACCAAGGGGACGGTTTCACTCGAATTCTCCTCACCCTGTGGCACAAATATCAAGCACCGCCGTCTTGTTGGTGGAACTGTCTGGACACAGATTGAGACATATTCAACGATTGATTCACACAAAATGATAATACTGTGCATGATCAGCATTCATTTCAATTGTTCTCTTACCTCCAACCAATAATGTAGCTGCTTTCTGGAGCGGTGCATAGCTAGCTCTACGAGCACAGTAGTAGGAACCCGAGTCATTCGCCTGAACATTGCGGGTTTCCAGAATCAGTACTTTTTTGCTGTTGCCTTTTTAGAAATGAACTTACAATTCTCCCCGTTACAGGATGAATTATCGATTGGTATCGGGGCTTCACCCGCTCCTTGTTTATACCAGCCATAGCGAAACACCAATTCCACTTCGTAAATGCAATGACAGATTAATTCCACCATCTGCCCGACTTCAGCGGTCATTGGGAAGGGGATGTGAGACAGAGTGGACTCGGAGTCTGTAACCAGAGAGATTATTGTCACGTTATCAATGATTATTGACAGATTGGACACATCCGCTTTGAAACGCTTCAGCTATAATTAAAGAACAATCTCTTTATAGTTTTACAGAGTTTTTGGTGAGATTTATTCTTCAATTTATTTCTGTTTCGGTGTATAGGAGGAATCAGTAAACACATTGACACTATCTGGTGTAATCCCTTCACCTGATCACTGGATCACATTTTTATCCCAGGAAACAATCATTCTCGCATTTTACTGAACGAAGGTAATTCCGGTTAAATTTCCCACCGCCGTTTACTCACTGTAACTCCGCAGCACCAGGAAAATGAGTATCAGGGGGAAATGTTCCTTTGCCATCTTGAGCCGGAACCTGCTGCCCGTTCTCGCTCTCACTCGCTTGTTACTGTGGCCGGAGTGACCGCGGACTGACCCGAGCTCAGGGCCAGATCCGCTGGAAACGATGACGATATGTGCTCGGGAAAGTATGACACCTTTCTGTGAGCAGTATCTTGGTGAATGTGACGTTCATTTGTGCTGCCGTCACCGCCTGGGTGTCACAGCTGACAAGGAACAGTAGAGCTCACAACAATCTGATTGGCTGTAGTTCAGAGGGCAGGGCGGAAAAATAACTGCAGGGATCTATGCTTAATATAGCAGTTAGTAATTCACTCAATTTGATCCATCCCAAATTGTCATTGGGATGATGTTGCTGATCCAACTTATAAGGCATCTACCAATCCGCCCCTCTGCCTTGTCTTCGCCAGTTAATCAATCCCCAGCCTGTTCCCTATTTCTAGTTATTTATGACATTTCGGCCCAGCTCTTGTTCTTGTAAATCGTGTTTGCTCCATTGCCAATATCCTTTTTGTAATTTGCGGGGGGAGCGGGGGGGCAGAAATTTGCAATTAGTACAAGTTTTCCAAACAAGGACCCATATATAAAAACAATTCAACAGAATTAGAATCATTTTCCTCTGTCGCCTTCTATGTGTTTTTCTCGTGAATATCACCCACAAGATCATGGAAATGGGCGTTGCTTTGGAATTATTCACAGATCGAATTAACCAATCTTTTGAGTAGCAACAGGGACAGACCAAAACCCTGGGCCTCTCTTCAACTGGGTTGTATTTCGATTCTGAGCCGCATTCACTCTCGCACATTCTGCTGTTCAGTGAGTGGCTATTCTTTAAAATAAAATTTCGAGCAGAAATGACTTGCATTCCGTCTTCCCAAAGGGTTAAGTTAAAAGCATTTCCCCTCTGGGTAAAATAGTAGACAACATTATTAAACGGTGAACAGGGAAGATACTCGAGTAAATTTAGCCTGCATGCCATCTGTTCGTAAAGCCGCGAATAAAGGTTTGTGGTGATCGACATTCCCAATGCAATGCCCCACATTTTCCGAAAGATAGGCCTCAGGAAATATTTGGAAATCATTATCAGTGGAAATTCAGTACATGCCGGGCAGAGAACATGTCTCAGAAGCTGCAATATGGAAATACATTAATGGAGAGAAATTAAGAGTGAAAGTTGTACCATGTATTTATCTTGTGATGAAAGCAAGCGGTCACCAATTTATATTCGTTCGTTCATAGGATGTGATCATCGCTGGTCAGGGCGGCATTAATTGTCCATCCCTAACTGTCTGTACATTATGAGAGGAATAGATAGGGTGGAAACTCAGAGTCTTTCTCCAAGGGTGGACTTGTCAAAGACAAGGGGCCACAGTTTCAAGGTGAGAGGAGTTTTGTTTAATGGTGATGTGCGGAGTAGGTTTATCATGCAGAGAGCGGTGGGTGCCTGGAACTCGCGGTGAGAGGATGTGGTGAAATCAGGCACATTACCACTATTTAAGAGACATCTGGATGGATAGATGAAGAAGGGGAAATAGAGGGATACGACTAAGGACAGCAGTTTTTTTAGTTTGGGCATCATGGTCAGAACGGTGGAGGGCCGAAGGGCCTGACCGATTATGTATTTTTCATTGTTCTTTTATAAGGGGATGAGGGGCAGGTTTGTTCACCTCTGTAGTCCATGGCGTGTCGGCACACCAACCTTTGGCTTGTTTCTCCAGGCGCTTGGTCCAGGAACAGTAAAGGAATGGCGATAAAGTCCCAAGCCAGTGTGCGGTTAGGAAGACAATTGGTGTCTTGTTCCCATCTCCCTTCCTGTGTTGCCCTGTTCTCTGTGTCGATATTACACAGTGCGATCCCAGTAAGATGAAGGCATTGTGCACTTGTGAATAAAGTTGGGGATCAGTTAATTTTATTCAAATCCCAGTAAGGGCAGACAAATAGGAAATCGGTATAACATTAATAAACACACTGCTAATGAACATGATTGTGCACCAGCCTGTTCTCTGTTTAGTTGAATCCATTCTGGGCTGTAACCCCGCATTCTGTCTGCAGTTTCACATTGAATGCCAGTATGTGACCTCTGAAGGCAGTTCTGTGGATGAAGCGCCTCAACTGTAAAAACATGAAAACCACAGAGAGCTTTTGGCTCGAACATATTTTCCATCTCAAGCAGAGAGTGGTCACAATCTCGGGTACTGACATCTAGACTTCAACGCGCTTTGGGCAGCCCCACATGGGCTGTGGGCGAGGTATTTTTAACGCTCAAAGCAAACAGCTGCGGTCACCACCAATGCGCCTAGTTGCTGCCAGACCCGCTCCCTGCTGCATTATATTCCCCCGCTCCTTCGACATGGAAGGTCAAGCATTTCTGCAGAAAAGGTCAAACTCTGAGTACAGCTAATTTCGTAACTCATGCTGCCAGTGATTCCTGCCACCAGACAACAACAGGAATGTATTTCGCTCTTGTCTCCCACCTTCCATTCCTCACCATTCTGCTGAAGATTCCGTGACCTGGGTTCCTGAGGGGTCTTGCAGAGAATTTTCAGCACGGATTTTCCTGCTTTGAGTTCAGAATTGGGTCATGTTTCCTCTGAGATATTCCCATGAAGAATCATTTGACCCAGCAGCAGTTACTAATTGTTTTCTCTCTGTCAGGATTGTACATTTTCATCCATTGCCGGAACTGCCTGGATGATCCGGCCTAGAATATTCATCCTCATTTGGATTTGGATTTCATATTGTGGCTGATCGGGTGAATATTGATGATTAACACCGATATTTTACTGAACGTATGTTTAATGTCCATTGTTTAAAGTACTAATTGCGTTTATTATTTGAGAAGCCCGAATTGACAGACCCCACAGTGACAAGCCAGTAAGTGAAGTGTTTTTAAAGCTCATCACTGACATCAGTCTGTAAATAGTCCAACTCGGGAAGGGGCCATACTGGACCTGGTATTGGGGAATGATCCCGGCCAGGTGCTTGAAGTTTCAGTCAGTGCTTACTTTGGGAATAGCGATCACAATTTCGTAAGTTTTAGAATACTCCTGGACAAAGACGAGAGAGTTCCTAAAGGAAGAGTGCTAAATTGGGGAAAGGCCAAGTATAACCAAATTCGGCAGGAGCTCGGGAATGTAGACTGGGAGCAGCTGTTTAAGGGTAAATCCACACTTGAAATTTGGGATTCTTTTAAGGAAAGGTTGATCAGAGTGAAGGACAGAAATGTTGTGAAAATGAGGGATAGAAATGGCAAGATTAGGGAACCATGGATGACGGGTGGCATTGTGAGACAAGCTAAGATGAAAAAGGAAGCGGACATACGATCTAGTCAACTTAAAACTGATCAAGTTTTGGAGGAATATCGGGAAAGTAGGATAAATCTCAAACGCGCAATAAAGAGGGCTAATAGGGGAATATCTTTGGCTAACAGTGTTAAGGAAAATCCCAAAGCCTTTTATTCGTATATAAGGAGCAAGAGGGTAACTAGGGAAAAATTGGCCGACTCAAAGACAAAAGAGGGAATTTATGCGTTGGAGTCAGAGGAAATGGGTGAGATTCTTAATGAGTACTTTGCATCGGTATTCATCAAGGAGAGGAACATGACGGATGTTGAGGTTAGGGATGGATGTCGGCATAAGGAAGGGGGATGTTTTGGGTATTCTAAAAGGCATTAAGGTGGACAAGTCCCCATGTCCGGATGGGATCTATCCCAGGTTGCTGAGGAAATCGAGGGACGAAATGGTTGGCGCCTTAATAGATATCTTTGCAGCATCGTTGAGCACGGGTGAGGTCCCGGAGGACTGGAGAATTGCTAAAGTTGTCCCTTTGTTTAAGAAGGGTAGCAGGGATAATCCAGGGAATTATAGACCTGTGAGCTTGACGTCAGTGGTAGGCAAACTGTTGGAGAATATACTGAGGGATAGGATCTATTCACACTTGGAAGAAATTAGACTTATCAGTGATAGGCAGCATAGTTTTGTACAGGGAAGGTCTTGTCTTTGAAACCTAATAGAATTATTTGAGGAAGTGACTAAGTTAATTGATGAGGGAAGGGCTGTCGTATACATGGACTTTAATAAGGCGTTTGATAAAGTTTCCCATGGCAGATTGATGGAAAAAGTGAAGTCGTATGGGGTTCAGGGAGGACAAGCTCGATGGATAAAGAACTGGCTGGGGAACAGGAGACAGAGAGTTGAGGTGGAAGGGAGTTTCTCAAAATGGAGAAAGGTGACTAGTGGTGTTCCACAGGGATCCGTGCTCGGACCACTGTTGTTTGTGATATACATAAATGTACTGGACGAAGGTACAGGTGGTCTGATTAGCAGGTTTTCAGATGATACTAAGATTGGTGCAGTTGCAGATAGCGAGGGGGACTGTCAATTGATACAGCAAAATATAGATAGTTTGGAGAGTTGGGCAGAGAAATGGCAGATTGAGTTCAATCCAGGCAAATGTGAAGTGATGCATTTTGGAAGAACCAATTCGAGAGCGGACTATACGGTCAATGGAAGAGTCCTGGGGAAAATTGGTGTACAGAGGGAACTGGGAGTCCAGGTTAATTGTACCCTGAAGGTAGCAACGCAGGTCGATAGAGTGTTCAAGAAGGCAGACAGCATGCTTGCCTTCATCGGACGGGGTATTGAGTACAAGAGTCGGCAGGTCATGTTACAGTTGTCGAAGACTTTCGTTAGACCACATTTGGAATACTGCGTGCATTTCTGGTCGCCACATTATGAGAATGATGTGGATGCTTTAGAGAGGATGCAGAGGAGTTTCAGCATTATGTTGCCTGGCATGGAGGGTGCTAGCTATGAAGACAGGTTAGTATTGTTTTCGTTGGAAAGGCGGAGGTTCAGGGGGGACCTGATTGAGGTCTACAAAATTATGAGAGGTATGGACAGGGCGGATAGCAAGAAGCTTTTTCCAAGAGTGGTGGTGTCAATTACAAAGGGCCACGATTTCAAGGTGAGAGGGGGAAACGTTAAGGGAGATGTGCGTAGAAAGTGTACGTAGAGGGTGGTGGGAGCAGCGGAGGGGGTATAGGCGGGCACGATAGCGTCATTTAAGATGTATCTAGATAGATATATGAATGGGAGGGGAACAAAGGGAAGTAGATCCTTGGAAAATAGGCGACAGTTTTAGATAGAGGATCTGGATCGGCGCAGGCTGGGAGGGCCGAAGGGCCTGTTCCTGTGCTGTAATTTTCTTTGTTGTTTTGTACTTTGTGTTCTCACTGTATTTATAACTGTTTCAGAAATCGGTTCATTCCCAAAGCCATAACCATGGTATTGATGCTTTAAATTTCCCACGTTCCTTCATGTTTTATTCTGAGATGAATTAATAATTCCGAGTGTCTTTACTTAACTGAGCAGAGACTAAATGGCCATAGCAAATTGCAACACGAAGAGGTCATTCGGCCCTTCGAGCCTGCTCTGCTATACAACAAGATCATAGCTGACCTGATTGTTGATTTTATCTCCATCCTCCTGTCTGCCTCCCTACAACCCTGTCCTCCATTGTTAATTCAAACCGCTCTAATTCAGCCTTGACTATATTCAATGACCCCCGCCACACACCTCTGTGTGAATGGGAATTTCAAACACCAGTGAGCCACTGAGAGAGGACATTGATCCTCGTCCCCCTCTTACTGCGGAAACTGTGTTCCCTACTTCACTATTCCCTCACCAGAGGACGCATCTTTCCAACAGTTACTGTGGTCATCGTTTCGGAATTCTATCTGTTTTAAGGACGAAAATACGAAGAAGGATCAGGAATGCGCTATTCCTCCTCGCGACTCTGCTTCACAGTTTAACCAGACCATGTCTGATCTGAGAGTAACCTCAGTTCAGCATACGGCCTGCTCCCGATCACCTCTCAACTCCCTGCTTACCAAGAACATACCAATCTGTGCCTTAAAAAGATTCAAAGATACTCCTTCAACCGCCATTGAAAGGATGGAAGTGATCAAGATTCACGACCCTCTCAGATGAAACAAATTATCCTACTTTTCCTTTTAAACGGACGACCCATTATTTTTAAACAGTGACCCCCCAATTCTACATTTTCCGACAAGAGAAAACATCTTCTCCACATCCACCTTTTCAATACCCTTCTGGATCTGATATATTTCAATAAAGTCGCCTCTTGCTCTTTAAACTCTAGCGGATATGATACATATAACCATTCCAACTTTCCCTCATGGGACAAATTCCGGGCATTATTCTGATGCATTTCTGTGAATGACTTCCAACCCATTTACATCCTTCCTTAGCTAAAGTGACCAATGTTGTCCAGAGTATACCAAATGTGGTATCGCTCGTACAACTGAAGTGTAAACTCCCTACTTTTTCATTGAATATTCCTCTCACTAAATGAAAACGTTCTGTTAGATTTCTCAATTACTTGCTCTGCCTGCACACTGTGATTCATTCGCCAGGACACCCAGATGTATCGCACCTCAGAGATTTGCAATCTCTCATCATCTTGGTAATGTGGTCTTTTTTTCTTCCTCCTCCCAAACTGGATCAATTCACATTTTCCCCACATTATTCTCCAGCTAACAGATCTTTGCCCAACCCCTTAACTTCTCTCTATTTGTCGTTGCCTCCATTTGTCAACTTCACATCTTTCCTACCGACATATCTTTGAGTTGTCAATAATTTTGGCAACCACCCTTCCAAACATTTCATCCGAGTCATTTGTATCAATTGCAAACAGTCGAGGTCCCAGAACAGTTCCTTTTGACAACCAAACCTTCCATCTTGCCAACGTGTTCTGCCGAGCCCCTGCTTCCTTTTATCCAACCAATTGTCTACACTTGCCAACATGTTACCCAAATGCATCAGTTTTGTTATTTATTTAATTTCGGTAATGCCGTGTGGTGTCACTTTACCAAATCTCTTCTCAAAGTATCTCACCAACCTTTTTATTCACAGCTCATGATACGTGTCCAAAAAAAATCTATAACTCGGTTAAACTTGATTTCTCTTGCATAAAACATGTTGACTTTGAATGATTTCATTGAATTGATCTGTCATTCTTCACCGTTATTAAGAATAACTTCGAATGATTTCCCCATATAAGATGTTAAGGCCTATATTTCGTACTTTCTGTCTCACATCCTTGTTGAACATCCCATCGGAATCGGGGCACTTGTCATCACGCATCTCAAAAAATTTCACCCGTGTCTCTTTGGTGATTGTAATTTTCCGAGGTACTTCTCTCCCAGGGCTCGGTAGCACAGTGGTTATCACTGTTGCTTCGCAGCGCCAGGAACCCGATTTTGATCCAGGGCATGGGTGACTGTCTGTGCGGAGTCTGCGCGTTCCCCCCGTGTCTGCATGGGTTTCCTCCGGGTGCTCAGGTTTCCCCCCACAAATCCCGATAGACGTGCTTGTTAGGTGAATTGGACATTCTGAATTCTCCCTCAGTGTACCCGAAAAGGCGCCGGAGTTTGGACACTCGGGGATTTTCACAGTAACTTCATTGCAGTATTAATGTAAAACTACGTGTGACACCAATAAAGATTAATATTATTATTTCCTGGCTTGTTGCTGCTTCTTGGATTTAACTTGTGTATTCGACAGTGAAGGTCAATGCAAAATACCTGTTCGATTCAAGTGCCACTTTCCTGTTTTCCATTTCCATTCTGCAGACTCACTTTCTATCCGTCAAACACTCACTTTCTTCATTCCTCTTCTTAAGATATTGATAAAAATACTTACCATCTGTTTTGTTTTCTCAGAGGCAGAATCTACAGGCACTTACAGAGGCAAGGACTGATGAAGAACAGTCCGCATGGATTTGTGAGTGGAAAATTACGCCTCACCAATTTAATATAAATTCATGAATGGTAACCAACAAGGGCGATGAGGGCACTGAAGTCGACGTTGTCTACATGGACCTTTTCAAGGCCTTTGACAAGGTACCGCATGGTAGGATGTTGCATAAGGTTAAATCTCTTGGGATCCATGGTGAAGTAGCCGATTGGACACAAAATTGGCTTGACGACAGAGGACAAAGGGTGGTTGCAGAGGTTTCTTTTTCAAACTGTCGGACTCAAACCAGCAGTGTACCTCAGGGATCAGTGCTGGGTCCACGATTTTTTGTTATTTCCATCAATTATTTGGATGAGTGTCCATCGAAGACATAATTCTCTGAATATTCTTCTCACCTTAGATGCATATTCTTCTCACCTTAGATGCTACATTGGCTACAGGAATAGTGCCAGAGGACTGGAGGACAGCAAATGTGGTCCCTTTGTTCAAAAAGGGGAGCAGAGACAATCCCGGCAATTATAGACCGGTGAGCCTCACGTCTGTAGTGGGTAAAGTCTTGGAGGGGATTATAAGAGAGAAGATTTATAATCATCTAGATAGGAAGAATATGATCAGGGATAGTCAGCATGGCTTTGTGAAGGGTAGGTCATGCCTCACAAACCTTATCGAGTTCTTTGAGAAGGTGACTGAACAGATAGACGAGGGTAGAGCAGTTGATGTGGTGTATATGGATTTCAGCAAAGCGTTTGATAAGGTTCCCCACGGTAGGCTATTGCAAAAAATACGGAGGCTGGGGATCGAGGGTGATTTAGAGATGTAGATCAGAAATTGGCTAGCTGAAAGAAGACAGAGGGTGGTGGTTGATGGGAAATGTTCATAATGGAGTACAGTCACAAGTGGAGTACCACAAGGATCTGTTCTGGGGCCGTTGCTGTTTGTCATTTTTATCAATGACCTAGAGGAAGGCGCAGAAGGGTGGGTGAGTAAATTTGCAGACGATACTAAATTCGGTGGTGTTGTCGATAGTATGGAAGGATGTAGCAGGTTACAGAGGGATATAGATAAGCTGCAGAGCTGGGCTGAGAGGTGGTAAATGGAGTTTAATGTAGATAAGTGTGAGGTGACTCACTTTGGAAGGAATGACAGGAATGCGGAATATTTGGCTCTTGGTAAAGTTCTTGAAAGTGTGGATGAGCAGAGGGATCTAGGTGTCCATGTACATAGATCCCTGAAAGTTGCCACCCAGGTTGATAGGGTTGTGAAGAAGGCCTATGGAGTGTTGGCCTTTATTGGTAGAGGGATTGAGTTCCGGAGTCGGGAGGTCATGTTGCAGCTGTACAGAACTCTGGTACGGCCGCATTTGGAGTATTGCGTACAGTTCTGGTCACCGCATTATAGGAAGGACGTGGAGGCTTTGGAGCGGGTGCAGAGAAGATTTACCAGGATGTTGCCTGGTATGGAGGGAAAATCTTATGAGGAAAGGCTGATGGACTTGAGGTTGTTTTCGTTGGAGAGAGGAAGGTTAAGAGGAGACTTAATAGAGGCATACAAAATGATCAGGGAGTTGGATAGGGTGGACAGTGAGAGCCTTCTCCCGCGGATGGATATGGCTGGCACGAGGGGACATAACTTTAAACTGAGGGGTAATAGATATAGGACAGAGGTCAGAGGTAGGTTCTTTACGCAAAGAGTAGTGAGGCCGTGGAATGCCCTACCTGCTACAGTAGTGAACTCGCCAACATTGAGGGCATTTAAAAGTTTATTGGATAAACATATGGATGATAATGGCATAGTGTAGGTTATATGACTTTTGTTTCGGTGCAACATCGTGGGCCGAAGGGCCTGTACTGCGCTGTATTGTTCTATGTTCTATGTTCTATGCCAGTGCAGTTGCCAGTTTTAGTGATGATGGGGATTGGATGCAAATGGAGATTATGTTGACAGGCTCCTCATGCCCTCTGCTAATGACGTGAAAGATTCCGTTCAAACTGAAAGTGCGGGCAGGTAAATAATCCAAAAGAAATTCCTAATTGTAACTCCAATCTTGTTGAAACATTAAAGATTCCCAGCAAGCTTCAAAGGGTAGATGCAGAGAGAATGATCCCCCTCATGGGGGAATCCAGGAAAGGAGCCATAGTTTCATAATAGGCTGTTTAAGATGGGGATTAGGAGAAAGATCTCCTCTCGGCAGGGTTCAGTGTTTGACTTCTCTTCCCCAGTGAACAGTGGAGGTCGGTTCATGGAATATACTCAGGGCTGAGTTAGTCAGATTTAATATCGACAAGGTAGTCAAGGGCAATGGGGCCACGGGCTTGAAAATGATATGGAGCACACAGTCAGGTCAGTCATGTTTGTATTGAAGGGCGGAGCAGACTCGAGGTCCCCAGTGTGCAAGTCCTCTCTTATTTCTTTTGGTCGTTTAATATTTGGTATTTTCAAATAATTATTGAGAGGATAACTGTTGATTGGGGCAGCACGGTAGCCTTTTGGATAGCACAATTGCTTCACAGCCCCAGGGTCCCAGGTTCGAATCCGGCTTGGGTCACTGTCTGTGCGGAGTCTGCATGTTCTCCCCGTGTGTACGTGGGTTTCCTCCGGGTGCTCCGGTTTCCTCCCACAGTCCAAAGATGTGCAGGTTAGGTGGATTGGCCATGATAAATTGCCCTTAGCGTCCAAAAGTGCCCTTAGTGTTGGGTGGGGTTACTGGGTTACGGGAATAGGGTGGAGGTGTTGACCTTGGGTAGGGTGCTCTTTCCAAGAGCCGGTGCAGACTCGATGGGCCGAATGGCGTCCTTCTGCACTGTAAATTCTATGATAATCTATGATTGACTCCAAAGATATTGCTCGTAATTGGAAAATATTGAAATATCTATTCCACAGGCATGGCATTAGGGGACACCTTTTGACACAGAGTTAGATACAGTTAGTAGGTTCAGTTACTCGCGTTTCAATGTAGGAACTATTCCTGGAGTTATATCATAGATCAGAGAATTTACAGTGCAGAAGGTGGCCATTTAAAAAAATAGATTTAGAGTACCCAATTCTTTTTTTGTACCAAGTATGGATCAATTTAGCCTGGCCAATCCACCCAGTGCACATGATTGGGTGAGGGACGAGACCCACAAAGACGGAAGAATGTGCAAACTCCACATGGACAGTAACCCAGGGCCGGGATTGAACTCTGGTCCTGGAGCTGTGATAGATCAGTGCTATCCGCTGTGCACCCTACTTAAGGCCACACATCCAGGCTACCCACGTAACCCTACCTAACCTTTTGAATACTAAGAGTAAAATTGGCATGGCCAATGCACCAAACCTGCACAGCTTTGGACGGTGTGACAAAACTGCAGCACCCAGAGGAAACCACACTGACACTGGAGAAAGTGCAAACTCCACACAGAGAATCACCTGATGCCGGAAATGAACCCAGGTCCCTGGGGTTGTGGGGGATAAGTGCTAACCACTGTGCCAGCGTGCCGTGTGAAACAACATACTGTATTTTGTACTTAAAATTAATGCACAATGGACTGAAGTTTGTTGCATGAAAATGCTCCTGTTTAGCTGAATACTCACCGATCAGCGGCATACTTGAGTCCACATCATGACGAGAATGAAGAGGTGAGGCAGGATTATCCTGACAGTTAAGTTAAAGACTCAAAATGCACAATGCTGACATGCGACTAATCATTTAGAAACGGCTTAGGGAGTCAAATCATTTTTACGCCATTTCGTCATGGGCAGCATGGCCCAGTTAAATATGGAAAGCAGGGAAACCCATACAACCCAGTGTTAGGGGCCATGGCTTAGAAACTCCAAAATGTATTCTGATGTTCACCTGACCTCCAGCCGTTATGTTGAATTGGGCTAGGATGAGCCTTCACTGCAGGTGTGATTCATCAGTCTTCCTGGACACTTCAGTCAAAACAAGGTTTAGTCTAAGATTGTAGCGAACATTTACATATATTAAAACACAACAATATTATTTGTATCAATTACAACCGTAAAGACACCACACACGACAGTAATCTATGTATAGCACTTAATGATTTCCCCATTAGCTGTTCCAATTCAATACCAAAATCCAATTAATCCAAAACCCCTTTACAAGGACGTGGGCCAGCGCACAACATTCTCACTCGACAGGACTGTTCTGATCCAGTTTAGCGAGCAGTACAAACTCCTTCTGGAAAACAACTACGTCTTTCAAATTACCAATGCAGTTTGCCACACGCAATGTGGTTTTCACTGGAACAGCTTTTTAAACTGAAAACAGAGAAAACACGTGTTCTTCCTTCTGTAGCCCAAAGCAGTAAAACTGAAACGGAAACTCCTTCTCACCTCACAGCCACAGCCCAATGTGCTGCGAGTCACATGATAAGAAACCTTTCTTAAATGGACACTCACATGACACTAGTCTCTGCAAGATTCCACCGGAACCATGGCACAGAACCCCTTCCAGAAATTTATTAGGCATCATGTGAGGCCTACAGGGCAGAAGGAGGACATTTTTCATTTGTCTCAACGGGTCTGCACGGACCCTTCGAAAAATCACATACTCAATTCCCCGCCCTCCAAGGCCTCTTTTCCGTGACCTAATCTGCACATCCCTGGACACTAACAGGCAATCTCGCATGGCCAATCCACTTCATCCACACGTCTTTTGAGCACCCGGAGAATACCCACGCAGACACGGGGAGAACGTACAAAACAGCGCACAGACGGTCATCCCAGGCCGGAATTGAACCTGGGTCCCTGGCACCGTGATGCAGCAGTGTTAATTGGAGGGTGGCTAAAGTAACTCCTCTATTTAAAAATGGAGTTATAGAGAAAGTAGACAGTTAAAAAGAAATTATAAACAATAAGCCTGACGTCATTCGTGAGGAAAATGCTAGAATCCATTATGAAAAATGAAACATGAAATGAAAATCGCTTATTGTCACCAGTAGGCTTCAAATGAAGTTACTGTGAAAAGCCACTGGTCGCCACATTGCGGCGCCTGTTCGGAGAGGCCGGTACGGGAATTGAACCGTGCTGCTGGCCTGCCTTGGTCTGCTTTCAAAGCCAGCTCTTTAGCCCTGTGCTAAACCAAATCAAAGATTTAATTGCAGAGCACTTCGAAAACAGTGACCGGATCGTTGATAGTCAACATGGATTCATGAAGGCGTAATCGAGCTTGACAAATCTATTGGAATTCTTCAAGGATGCAACTAATAGAATTGATGAAGGGGGTCAATTGGATGTGGTTTTTCCAAATGGCAGGCAGTGACTAGTGGTTACCACAGGGGTCAGTGCTAGGCCCCAGCTATTCACAATATATAGTAATGATTTTGATGATGGAACAAAACGTCATGCCATCAACTTTGCAGATGACAACAAGTTGATTGGAAGTATGAGCTGGGAGGAGGATGCGGAGATTCTTCATTGTGATTTCGACAAGTTGAGTGAGTGGGCAAATGAATGACACATACAGTATAATTTGGAGACTTGCGAGATTATGCACCTTGGTAGCAAAAGCAAGAAGGCGGACTATTATCCGAATGGTGAAAAACTAGGAGAGGGGAACGAGTAATGAGACCTGGGTGTCCTCATGACCGAGTCACTGAAGATAAGCATGCAGGTGCAGCAAGCGGTAAAGAAGGCAAATGGTATGTTGGTCTTCATTGCGAGCGGATTCGAATACACGAGCAGGGATGTCCTAGTGAAATTATACAGGGCCTTGGTTAGGCCACACCTGGAATATCAGTTTTGGTCTCCTTATCTGAGGAAGGTAGTTATAGCTATACAGGGAGCACAGCGAAGATCTACCAGACTGATTCCTGGCATGGTAAGTATGGCATAAGAGGAGAGATTGAATCGGTTAGGATTGTATTCTCTGGAGTTTAGAAGAAAGAGGAGGGGGGGATCTCATAGAAACTAATGAAATTCTAACTTTTCTGGCTTGCCCCGGCGTTAGGTAAATTTTTACTCTTTTTATGAACACTTTTTCTTTTGCTCCAGAATAATTGAGCAGATGCAGGAGAAATCGACGCGCATTTTCAATGTTTTATAATATTAGTATTTAGATTATATGAATATGTTTAAACTGTATATAAAGCTAAAGCAAGATATATTTTGTAAACTTTAGTTTGGCATCACAGAAAGTGAAATACATTTTTTTAGCATTTGTTTGTCATGACGATGTTCATTCCATTAAATTGGTTTTAATGAATAGAATGGGTATGGAGTGCATTTAATGTTGAGCGATCATTCGGTAGAAAGTATAATTCTCCGCCTAAGTTGTCCATGTCATTGGTAGTGGTTCTCTGAGGCCTTGCGTGGCTTCTGAGCCCGATCGTAGAGCCACATCTCCGACAGCACACCTAGCAGATGTTTTCAGAAGGTGCAATCGGTCTTTGGGTTCCAGATCGCGGCCATTCCTTTCTCAAGCTCTGTTTCGGAGCCTCCTCTTGCCGTCACGTTTCTTCGAAGAGTTGTGTCAGGATTCTGACATCCTACGCACATGGGTGACCAAGCGGAGTTCGTTCCGGATGATCATGCCTCGATACTGGTGCTCTCGACTCCTTTCAGTACAATAGTGTCACCACACCTGTCCTCACAGCTGCTGCGGTGCAAAAGTACATTTGGATTTTGCAATGTATTTTTAGTTGAGCAGTTTAAGCGTCTCCGGGATGTATTGTTGATCATAATAAGCCTTAGTGATTACTACAAAGCTTGAGCAGAGGTAAATTTGCAAATTAATAAATTAACATGAACTATCTCTCTGACAGGAATTGCAGAATCCACTGCAGATTCCAAATCTGTAGTCCTGCTTCACGTATGCTGCGGCATCACATTTATAGCTTGGCTTCGTACAGTCCTTACCGTTCTGCTGAGGTTCAACATAGGTGCCGATTCGCGAGAGCAGAGTCAGACTTCATCTCTGCCTGGCGAGGAAGCAAAACTATCACACAACCCTAAGAGTGTGCATGCAAAGGATATGTAACGAAATTAAATCGGAGGAGATGTTGGCCTGTGCTTCAGCAAGGAAGCATTGAGACACCTTTAAGTGTTATGGTGTTCGGGCCGGAAAGTGGAGGTGAGTCCACAAAAGATCAGCCATGATCTCATTGAATGGTGGAGCAGGCTCGAGGGGCCAGATGGCCTACTCCTGCTCCTAGTTCTTATGTTCTTATGTTCTTTGTGAAATGTTGACGAGAGACCTGAAGCTGAATTCCAACTGGTGTACCGTCTTCACAGTGAAAATGAAACACTCGCCACTGCTGATTTCTTTTCCTGGGTAATTTCAACATGTTACATGTAACATTTCACAGAGTGCTGCGATGATGTGCTCGCCTGGTGATGAATGTAATTTAGCACAAAACCTCGGAGCATATTAGTCTTGACACATCCCCAGTGAAGATTATGGAGAGGTCTACGAATTCTACAGTATTTCTGGAAGATGTTTTGTCACCAGAAATTGAGTGTTTGAAGGAAGGGCATATGGAGCCTGAAACTGGCTTACTTCGCGGTGCACGTGTGCAAGCTGAGGCTCCAGGTGACACAAGTGCCTTTTGAGATCAGCTGGCAGCGGCTGCTTTCGGTCTTTGATCCAACAAAATTAGCATTCGATATGCCAAAAAGCCCTCCATCCTCATATCACTCCGTCGCTCCCCTCCTATTCGTCCTCCTTCCTCCTCCCACCCCTCCCGCTGACAAATGGAGAGATCCGTTGTATTGATGTGGAAAAATATATATTTTTGGCTGTTGCATTTAAGTTAGAAAATATATCTTATTGCAATAAATTATTGTAAGTTAAGGCAGATATTAGACTGCGTTGCTCAGGTGCTAAAGATAAACGTTATGTTAAATAGTAACTATTTTCAACATTTTTTACTTTTAAATTATTTTTTTCATAAATACCTTGTATTAAACTTTACAATTTTCTGCAAATGTTTTATTCAAAGAATCAAAGCACAGAATTTAAGAATCATGCAATTTAAGTCTACTAACATAATTGAGGTAGAGAAAACAGAATAATTAATGATGAATAAAATGTTTTTAAAAATCAAATATCACAAGGACAGTAAAAGCTAAAAGCAAAAAGCCATCGGGAGCGGATTTGCACCACTTTACCAGGTCAAAACCAATTTGCAATGACGTGATATGACGCGCTTTGCAGGCCTGTAAGGAGACGGGGTTATTTACACTTTGTCCTGCTTCAAAAATCCGCATTGTTCGTTATCCGAGAAGATCTGCCTTCTCTCCTTCCAAACTAAATTTTCTGTTGCCACTATCTAAATTAAAATATGCAAATACCTTTAAGCTTGCAGCACATAAAGTTATGAAATAATACAGCGCAGATTTAAATAGTTGCACAGATGTAAAACAAATTAAAAAACCCATGTTCACACATAAATATTATAATAATCAAATTTAATTACAGAAATACGAAAATTAATTTAACGCAGCATTGCCTGTGTAATGGAAAGAGCAAAAAACTGTTCAGAAAACTTCAAGATATCTTTAAAACATTTGTGAAATGTGGCCTGTTGTCTTCAAATCTGCAGTTTAAATGTCCAACCTCAATGGACATTCCCGTTGCTTCTGCGTCACAATGGGGGCGTGGATTCCCGCTGACACTCGGAAGTTCCGGGCCAACATCCCTGCATCCAGTCGGCCCAGCGCTGATAGAATTTTGTGCGTTTCAATGCGGTATTCAGAAGCAGGTCTATTCAACCCAATCTTGCACATGTGAAATTCTTGCCATCACAGATATCAGTTGAATGAACTTTCGTTTAGAGCCATCTATGGAACCGACAGCCTCCCCGAACAGGCGCCGGAATGTGGCGACTATGGGCTTTTCACAGCAACTTCATTTGAAGCCTACTTGTGACAATAAGCGATTTTCATTTCATTCATTTTCATTCATTTCACATTGCTTCTTTGGGAAGGATACAGACGGGACACAACACTTCAGCTGTTGACTTACAAAGGACCTGGACAACAGAATTAATACATTATTTGTCCCTGTTGAAGTCAGATTTAGAATGAAGATTTTAGATAAAGGAACCCTGTCTGAGATGCCTGTATGAGAGCAATTTGTAGGAATTGATAGTTTATTAACAATGTTGTGATTTTATAACCTGAGAATTACTTATATCAGAAAAGACAGACATACAATCAATAGAAGTGACACAAAATGGCTGTTAGCTAACTTAACAATACAAAAGACACAAAATGGCCTTTAGCTGAATTAGTCACATTCCTGAACAACCATTAGCTGGGTTAAGTTGCAAATTGGAACAAATAACATCATTTAATTACGGCAGCAGAGTTAGTCAGGGCGACATGAATGATTGATATTGAGGCATTGAATGGGAAACACACATGGGAGATCCTAATGAGTACTTCACCCGCGAGTGATAACAGCTCCACAGGACAGAGAGCCTTATGTATCCTCGCCAGCCCAAGGTTTCCAGGTGCAGGCAGGAAACATAATTATAACATAAGTGTGAGTGACTTCTTCATGAAGTCAGGGGCTGGTAAGGTACCAACCCAATTTACGTAATGTCAAATTTATTTGGATATATAACTAATGTATGGAACTTATAACCAATATTATTGGACATGGTTTGCACTGAGTGCTGAATTTGAGTGCTATAGTGAGAGTTTCGTGACTGAGGGAGTATAAGGGTTCATTTTTTATCTAAAGTCTAGTCTTTCTTCTATTTAGTTAATTAACTTAGAAGTTGCTGTTTTGTTTAGAAGAAGGTGAATTGTCAATCAGCTTCAAGCAAAGGTTATACTTGTCGGTACTTGCAGCTGGAGCTTGTTAATTAGTTAATTGGATTAGGCCAGTTTACAGAGGCTAGATTCACAGTATAAACATGATCCACTACAGTGCAGACTTTGTTTTCACTGAGTGCTGAATTTGGTGCATTTGAGTGCTATAGTGAGAGTTTGGTGATTGAGGGAGTTAGGCGAGGAGGGAGTAAGGTGCTCCTTTCATTTTGTTTCCTACATTTCCGCAAAGAACGAGAAGGGAGACAGGAGTTTACAGAGAGAGTGCAGCTGAGTGGGAGCAGAGTCGGAGGGCGGAGGTCCAGTTGGTCCACAGGGCAGTTATATTCTGTAAAGTAAGAGGGGATGGAGGCTAGGCCAGTTGCATGCTCCTCCTGTAGGATGTGGGTGGTGAGGGATACCACCGGTGTCCCCGCTGACTAGACGTGCGGGAAGTGCACCCAACTCCAGCTCCTCAGAGACCGTGTTTGGGAACTGGAGCTGGAGCTGGATGAACTTCGGATCATCCGGGAGGCAGAGGGGATGATAGAGAGGAGTTACAGGGAGGTAACCACACCCAAGTTACAGGACAAGAGTAGCTGGGTTACAGTCAGGGGAAAGAAAACAAACAGGCAAACAGTGCAGTGATCCCTCATGGCGGTTCCCCTTCAATACAAGTATACCGTTTAGGATGCTGTTGGGGGGATGACCTACCGGGGGAAGGCCCTAGCGGTCAGGTCTCTTGGCATTGAGTCTGGCTCTGGGGCTCAGAAGGGAAGGGGGGAGAACAGAAAACAATAGTAGTAGGAGATTCAATGGGTAGGGGAATAGATAGGAGATTCTGCGGTCCCGAGCGAGACTCACGGAAGGTATGTTCCCTCCCGGGTGCCAGGGCCAGGGATGTCTCCGATCGTGTCTTCAGGATCCTGAAGGGGGAGGGGGAGCAGCCAGAAGTCGTGGTGCACATTGGTACCAACGACGTAGGTAGGAAAGGGGGTGTGGAGGTAACATACGCATTTAGGGAGTTAGGCTGGAAGTTAAAAGGCAGGACAGACAGAGTTGTCATCTCTGGTTTGTTGCCGCTGCAACGTGATAGCGAGGCTAAGAATAGGGAGAGAGTACAGCTGAACACGTTGCTGCAGGAGTGGTGGAGGAGGGAGGGCTTCAGGTATGTGGATAATTGGAGCGCATTCTGGGGAAGGTGGGACCTGTACAAGCAGGACGGGTTGCATCTGAACCAGAGGGGCACTAATAACCTGAGAGGGAGGTTTTCTGGTACTCTTCGGGAGGGTTTAAACTAATTTGGCAGGGGAATGGGAACCGGATTTGTAGTCCAGGAACTAAGGTAGCCGATATTCAGGACGCCAAAGCGTGTAGTGAGGCAGTGGGGAAGGGAACACTGACAAAGGAGAGTACTTGCAGGCACGGAGATGGGTTGAAGTGTGTATACGTCAACGCAAAACGCATCAGGAATAAGGTGGGAATTTAAGGCATGGATCGGTACTTGGGACTACGATGTGGTGGCCATCACGGAAACTTGGATAGAAGAGGGGCACAAATGGTTGTTGGAGGTCCCTGGTTATAGATGTTACAATAAGATTAGGGAGGGTGGTAAAATAGGTGGGGGGTGACATTGTTAATTAGAGATAGTATAACAGCTGCAGAAAGGTTTTCCATCGGCCCCCCAATAGTAGCAGAGATGTGGAGGAACAGATTGGGAAACAGATTTGGGAAAGGTGCAGAAGTCACAGAGTAGTAGTCATGGGTGACGTCAACTTCCCAAACATTGAGCGGAAACTCTTTAGATCAAATAGTTTGGCTGGGGTGGTGTTTGTGCAGTGTGTCCAGGAAGCTTTCCTAACACAGTATGTAGATTGTCAGGCCAGAGGAGGGGCAATATTGGATTTAGTACTTGGTAATGAAACAGGGCAAGTGATAGATTTGTTACTGGGGGAGCATTTTGGAGATAGTGACCACAATTCTGTGACTTTCTCTTTAGTAATGGAGAGTGATAGGTGCGTGCAACAGGGCAAGGTTTACACTTGGGGGAAGGGTATATACGATGTTGTCAGACAAGAATTGAAGTGCATAAGTTGGGAACATAGGCTGTCAGGGAAGGACACAAGGACTACTTGTTAGGAAGGAAGATGTGTTGGGCATTTTGAAAAACTTGAGGATAGACAAGTCCCCCGGGCCTGACGGGATATATCCAAGGATTCTATGCGAAGCAAGAGATGAAATTGCAGAGCCGTTGGCAATTATCTTTTCGTCCTCACTGTCAACAGGGGTGGTACCAGGGGATTGGAGAGTGGCGAATGTCGTGCCCCTGTTCAAAAAAGGAACTAGGGATAACCCTGGGAATTACAGGCCAGTTAGTCTTACTTCGGTGGTAGGCAAAGTAATGGAAAGGGTACTGAAGGATAGGATTTCTGAGCATCTGGAAAGACACTGCTTGATTAGGGATAGTCAGCACGGATTTGTGAGGGGTAGGTCTTGCCTTACAAATCTTATTGAATTCTTTGAGGAGGTGACCAAGCATGTGGATGAAGGTAAAGCAGTGGATGTAGTGTACATGGATTTTAGTAAGGCATTTGATAAAGTTCCCCATGGTAGGCTTCTGCACAAAGTAAGGAGGCATGGGATAGTGGGAAATTTGGCCAGTTGGATAACGAACTGGCTCACCGACAGAAGTCAGAGAGTGGTGGTGGATGGCAAATATTCAGCCTGGATCCCAGTTACCAGTGGTGTACCGCAGGGATCAGTTCTGGGTCCTCTGCTGTTTGTGATTTTCATTAATGACTTGGATGAGGGAGTTGAAGGGTGGGTCAGTAAATTTGCAGACGATACGAAGATTGGTGGAGTTGTGGATAGTAAGGAGGGCTGTTGTCCGCTGCAAAGAGCCATAGCTAGGATGCAGAGCTGGGCTGAGAAGTGGCAGATGGAGTTTGACCCTGAAAAGTGTGAGGTTGTCCATTTTGGAAGGACAAATATGAATGCGGAATACAGGTAGAGTTCTTGGCATTGTGGAGGAGCAGAGAGACCTTGGGGTCTATGTTCATACATCTTTGAAAGTTGCCACTCAAGTGGATAGAGCTGTGAAGAAGGCCTATGGTGTGCTCGCGTTCATTAACAGAGGGATTGAATTTAAGAGCCGTGAGGTGATGATGCAGCTGTACAAAACTTTGGTGAGGCCACATTTGGAGTACTGTGCACAGTTCTGGTCGCCTCATTTTAGGAAGGATGTGGAAGCTCTGGAAAAGGTGCAAAGAAGATTTACCAGGATGTTGCCTGGAATGGAGAGTAGGTCTTACGAGGAAAGGTTGAGGGTGCTAGGCCTTTTCTCATTAGAGCGGAGAAGGATGAGGGGCGACGTGATAGAGGTTTATAAGATGATCAGGGGAATAGATAGAGTAGACAGTCAGAGACTTTTTCCCCAGGTGGAACACACCATTACAAGGGGACATAAATTTAAGGTGAAAGGTGGAAGATATAGGAGGGATATCAGAGGTAGGTTCTTTACCCAGAGAGTAGTGGGGGCATGGAATGCACTGCCTGTGGAAGTAGTTGAGTCGGAAACATTAGTGACCTTCAAGCAGCTGTTGGATAGATACATGGATTACGGGAAAATGATCTGGTGTAGATTTATTTGTTCCTAAGCGCAGCACGGTAGCATTGTGGATAGCACAATTGCTTCACAGGTCCATGGTCCCAGGTTCGATTCCGGCTTGGGTCATTGTCTGTGCGGAGTCTGCACGTCCTCCCCGTGTCTGCGTGGGTTTCCTCCGGGTGCTCCGGTTTCCTCCCACAGTCCAAAGATGTGCGGGTTAGGTGAATTGGCCAATGATAAATTGCCCTTAATGTCCAAATTGCCCTTGGTGTTGGGTGGAGGTGTTGAGTTTGGGTAGGGTGCTCTTTCCAAGAGCTGGTGCAGACTCAGGGGGCCGAATGGCCTCCTTCTGCACTGTAGATTCAATGATAATCTATGATTAATCTAGGACAAAGGTTCGGCACAACATCGTGGGCCGAAGGGCCTGTTCTGTGCTGTATTTTCTATGTTCTATGTTCTATGTTGAAATGTGGAACTTGTTCAAGGAACAGGTACTACGTGTCCTTGATATGTATGTCCCTGTCAAGCAGGAATGAGATGGTCGAGTGAGGGAACCATGGTTGACAAGAGAGGTTGAATGTCTTGTTAAGAGGAAGAAGGAGACTTATGTAAGGCTGAGGAAACAAGGTTCAGACAGGGCATTGGAGGGATACAAGATAGCCAGGAGGGAACTAAATAAAGGGATTAGGAGAGCTAAGAGAGGGCATGAACAATCTTTGGCGGGTAGGATCAAGGAAAACCCCAAGGCCTTTTACACATATGTGAGAAATATGAGAATGACTAGAGCGAGGGCAGGTCCGATCAAGGACAGTAGCGGGAGATTGTGTATTGAATCGGAAGAGATGGGAGATGTCTTGAACGAGTACTTTTCTTCTGTATTTACAAATGAGAGGGGCCATATTGCTGGAGAGGACAGTGTGAAACAGACTGGTAAGCTCGAGGAAATACTTGTTAGGAAGGAAGATTTGTTGGGCATTTTGAAAAACTTGAGGATAGACAAATCCCCCGGGCTTGACAGGATATATCCAAGGAATCCATGGGAAGCAAGAGATGTTATTGCAGAGCCGTTGGCAATGATCTTTTCGTCCTCTTTGTCAACAGGGGTGGTACCAGGGGATTGTAGAGTGGCGAATGCCGTGGCCCTGTTCAAAAAAGGGACCAGGGATAACCCTGGGAATTACAGGCCAGTTAGTTTTACTTCGGTGGTTGGCAAAGTAATGGAAAGGGTACTGAAGGATAGGAATTCTGAGCATCTGGAAAGACACTGCTTGATTAGGGATAGTCAGTACGGATTTGTGAGGGGTAGGTCTTGCCTTACAAATCTTATTGAATTATTTGAGGAGGTGACCAAGCATGTGGATGAAGGTAAAGCAGTGGATGTAGTGTACATGGGTTTTAGTAAGGCATAGGAAGTACAAAATGATCAGGGGGTTAGATAGGGTGGACAGTGAGAGCCTTCTCCCGCGGATGGAAATGGCTAGCACGAGGGGACATAGCTTTAAACTGAGGGGTAATAGATATAGGACAGAGGTCAGACGTAGGTTCATTACGCAAAGAGTGGTGAGGCCGTGGAATGCCCTACCTGCAACAGTAGTGAACTCGCCAACATTGAGGGCATTTAAACGTTTATTGGATAAGCATATGGATGATAATGGCATAGTGTAGGTTAGATGGCTTTTGTTTCGGTGCAACATCGTGGGCCGAAGGGCCCGTACTGCGCTGTATCGTTCTATGTTCTATGTTCAATTTGACAAGGTTCCCCATGGTAGGCGTATGCAGAAAGTAAGGAGGAATGGTATAGTGGGAAATTTGGCCAGTTGGATAACGAACTGGCTAACCAATAGAAGTCAGAGAGTGGTGATGGATGGCAAATATTCAGCCTGGAGCCCAGTTACCAGTGGCGTACCGCAGGGATCAGTTCTGGGTCCTCTGCCTATTTGTGATCTCCATTAATGACTTGGATGAGGGAGTTGAGGGATGGGTCAGTAAATTTGCAGACAATCCGAAGATAGGTGGAGTTGTGGATAGTGAGGAGGGCTGCTGTCGGCTGCAAAGAGACATAGATAGGATGCAGAGCTGGGCTGAGAAGTGGCAGATGGAGTTTAACCCTGAAAAGTGTGAGGCTGTCCATTTTGGAAGGACAAATATGAATGCGGAATACAGGGTTAACAGTAGAGTTCTTGGCAATGTGGAGGAGCAGAGAGATCTTGGGGTCTATGTTCATACATCTTTGAAAGTTGCCACTCGAGTGGATAGAGATGTGAAGAAGGCCTATGGTGTGCTAGCGTTCATTAACAGAGGGATTGTATTTAAGAGCCGTGAGGTGATGATGCAGCTGTACAAAACTTTGGTAAGGCCACATTTGGAATACTGTGTCCAGTTCTGCTCGCCTCATTTTAGGAAGGATGTGGAAGCTTTGGAAAAAGTGCAAAGCAGATTTACTAGGATGTTGCCTGAAATGGAGAGTAGATCTTAGGAGGAAAGGTTGAGGGTGCTAGGCCTTTTCTCATTAGAACGGAGAACGATGAGGGACGACTTGATAGAGTTTTATAAGATGATCAGGGGAATAGATAGAGTAGACAGTCAGAGACTTTTTTCCCGGGTGGAACAAACCATTCCAAGTGGACATAAATTTAAGATGAATGGTGGAAGATATTGCGGGGGGGGCGGGGGGATGTCAGAGGTAGGCTCTTTACCCAGAGAGTACTGGGGGCATGGAATGCACTGCCTGTTGAAGTAGTTGAGTCGGAAACATTAGGGACCTTCAAGCAGCTATTGGATAGGTACATGGATTATGGTAGGATGATATAGTGTAGATTAAGTTGTTCTTAATGGCAGCACGGTAGCATTGTGGATAGCACAATTGCTTCACAACACCAGGGTCCCAGGTTCGATTCTGGCTTGGGTCACTGTCTGGGCCGAGTCTGCACGTCCTCCCCGTGTGTGCGTGGGTTTCCTCCGGGTGCTCCGGTTTCCTCCCACAGTCCAAAGATGTGCAGGTTAGGTGGATTGGCCGTCATAATTTGCCCTTAATGTCCAAAATTGCCCTTAGTGTTGGGTGGGGTTGCTGGGTTGTGGGGATCGGGTGGAGGTGCTGACCTTGGGTCGGGTGCCCTTTCCAGGAGCCGGTGCAGACTCGATGGGCCGAACGGCCTCCTTCTGCACTGTAAATTCTATGATAATCTATTATTAATCTAGGACAAAGGTTCGGCACAACATCGTGGGCCGAAGGGTCTGTTCTGTGCTGTATTTTTTATGTTCTATGGTCCAGCCGAAATGGACTGTGTAGCTGGTTTGAAAAATGTATAAGAATGGATGTTTCTCTTTGTTCGGTCTGGAACTTTAACTGGCGTCATCTCCCTGCCGGCAAAATACACCTTTTGATGCGAGGACCACTACCCCTGGGCATTGAGTGATTTACATAGAATTTACAGTGCACAAGGAGCCCATTCGGCCCACTGAGTCTGCACCAGCTCTTGGAAAGTGCACTCGATCCAACCCCACACCTCCACCCTGTACCCAGAACCCAGTAACCCGATATAACGCTAAGGGCAATTTGGGGCATTAAGGGCATTTTATAATGGCCAATCCACCTAACCTGCACATCTTTCGACTGTGGCAACAAACCGGAGCACCCGGAAGAAACCCATGCAGACACAGGGAGAAAGTGCAGAGTCCACACACAGGCAGTGACCCAAGCCGGGAATCGAATCTGGGACCCTGGAGCTGTGAAGCAATTGTGTTAACCACTATGCTACCGTGTTGCGCAATTTACACAAAGTCTTTGATATCCTCTCGCGCCAACAGTTACAATTGTCAATGTGTTTCTCTGGGTGTTTACACTGCTCTCTGGGATGTAGCTGCCTCTGAAACTGTGACCGTTCAATGATTCACTTCCAATTGTCAGTGTGTTTCTCTGGGATGTTCCACTGCTCTCTGGGATGTAGCTGCCTCTGTAACTGTGACCGTTCAGTTATTCAGTTCCAACTGTCAATGTGTTTCTCTGGGAGGTTCCACTGCTCTCTGGGGTGTAACTGCCTCTTTAACTGTGACGATTCAGTGATTCAGTTCCAATTGTCAGTGTGTTTCTCTGGGTGCAGCTCCTCAAACTAAGGAAACATTTTGAAACATTGGAAACTCAGAATACTCAGAACTTGAAGCAGATACAAACGCGTCACCCATAGGGCCAGAGAAAACATATTTAACTGTGAATAATTTGACACGGTCTCTAACTGATACTGGCCCTGTACTTAGAGAGAGGGGTTGAGATATGGAGGAAGAGAGAGCTGGTCTATGAGAAGTGCTGAGGAAGATAGAGTGAGAGAGAAAGAAGGAGAGTGATAAACAGCATGAGAGATAAAGGAGGGTGAGAGCGAAATAGTGTGAGAATGAAAGAGAGTGAGAGCGAATGAGAGTGAGAGAGAAAGAGGACGAGAGATTATGAGAGTGAGAAAGCAAGAGGTTGAGAGCGAATGAGCGTGAGAGAGAAAAGGGATGAGAGAGAAAGAGGGCGAGGGAGAAAGACGGTGAAAGAGAAAGCAAGAGGTTGAGAGCGAATGAGCGTGAGAGAGAAAAGAGATGAGAGAGAAAGAGGGTGAGGGAGAAAGGCGCTGAAAGAAAAGTGAGCAAGAGAGAAAGAGGCTGAGGGAGAAAATGAATGAGAGAAAGAGGGTGAGAGAGAAAGAGGGTGAGCTAGAATGTGGGTGATCGAGAAAGATATTGAGAGAGAAAGAAGATGAGACAGAATGAGAAAGCAAGAGGGTAATATTACCGTTAATAATAATTTGAGACAATTTTCTCCATCATCAGCCGCTCGAGGTGAGAGAGAAAAAGCTAAGCGAGAATGAGAGAACGAGAACACAGATTTCATAGAATCTACAGTGCAGAAGGAGGCCATTCGGCCCAACGAGTCTGCACCGAAAAAGCACCATACCCGAGACCACACCTCCACACTATCCCCATTACCCAGTAACCCACCCAACACGAAGGGCAATTTTGGACACTCAGGGCAATTTAACATGGCCAATCCACCTAACCTGCACATCTTTGGACTGTGGGAGGAAATCGGAGAACCCGGAGGAAACCCACGCAGACACGTGGAGAACGTGCAGACTCCGCACAGACAGTGACCCAAGCTGGGAATCGAACCTAGAACACTGGAGCTGTGAAGCAATTGTGCTAACCACCATGCTACCTTGCTGCCCTAACGAGGGCCAGAGAGAAAATATATGATAGAGAAAGGGATTTAGAGAGAAAGTGCGTGGGAGGGAAACAGGGTGAGAGAAAGACCGTGAGGAAGAAACAGAGTAAGGGAGAAGGAGTGTGAGAGAAAGAGGGTGAGAGAGAAAAAGAGATAGTGTGGAAGAAAGTGAGAGAGAAATGGAGAGAGAATGAGTGTGAGGGAAAATGATGGTGCGAAAGAAAGAGGGCGGGAAAGAAACAGGATGAGAGAGAAAGAGGGTGAGAGAAAGAAGTCGAGAGAGGAAGAGCGTGAGGGAGAAATAAAGTGAGATAGATAGAGAACGAGTGCGAGAGAGAAAGAGGGTGAGGGAAAATGAGAGTGAGAGAGAAAGAAGGTGAGGAAGAACGAGAGTGAGGGAGAAAGAGGCTGAGAGAGAAAGATGGTGAGAGGGAAAGAGGCAGGAGATAAAAAGTGTGGAAGAGAATGAGAATGAGAGAGAAAGAGGATTTCAGAGCAAGGGGGTGAGAGAATCAGAGGGTGAGAGAGAAAAAAGGTGAGCGAGAAAGAGGGTGAGAGAATGAACATGAGAGAGAAAGAGGGTGAGACAGAAAGAGGGTGAAAGAGAATGAGAAAGCAAGAGGCTATTAAAATAAAAATGTGCTACCACCTTCTCTGTCATCACCCCCACAAGGCTTAGCATCATCCCTCATATACTTATGGGAATAACTCCCTGTCGTGGCTGTCTGTAAACGTTTCATTGTTCCTTGTATTGTCTTCATGTCTGAGAATAACACAAGTGCGAGAGAGAGGGTGAAATAAAAAGAGGGTGAGAGAAAGTGGGTGAGGTAGAAAGAGTTTGAGAGAGAATGGGAGTGAGAGGGGAAGAGGGTAAACGAGAATGAGGGTCACCGAGAACGAGGGTCAGTGAGGAAGAGGGAGAAAGAGAAAGATGGTGATAGAAAATGAAGGTGAGTAGGAAAGAAAGTGAGAGACAAAGACGGTGAGAGAGGAAGTGGATGAGATAGAAAGAGGGCGAGAGAGAATGAGGGTTAGGGGAATAGATGTTGAGAAAGAAAAAGGCTGAGAAACAGTGAATGAGGCAAAGAGGCTAAGAGATAAAGTGGGTGAGATCGAAAGTGGGTGACAGAGAATGAGGGTGACGGAAAAAGATGGTGAAAAAGAAAGGGGATGAAAGAAAAAGAGGGTGAGGGAGAAGGAGAGTGAGAGACACAGATGGTGACAGACAATGAGGGTGAGAGAAAGAGGGTGAGAGTGGAATGGGGTGAGAGAGAAAGAGGGTGAGTGAGAAAGAGTGTAAGAGAGAAATAAGGTGAGAGACGGAGGGTGGGAGAGAATGAGAGTGAGTGAGAAACAGAACAAGTATGAGGGAGAAAGAGGGTGATGCAAAATAGGAGTGAGAGAGAGTAAAAGGTGAGAAAGAACGAGGATAGAAGAGAAAGAGGGCAAGAGAGAAAGAGAGTGAGTTAAAAAGACAGTGAGAGAGAAATAGAGTGAGGGAGAAAAAGGATGAGAGAGAAAGAGGATGTAAGAGTAAGACGGTGGGTTAGAAAGAGGGTGAGAGAGAAAGAAGGCGAGAGAGAAACAAGGTGAGGAATAAAGAGGGTGAGAGAGAAAGGTGAGAGAGAATGAAGGTGAGAGAGAAAGAGAACGAGGGTAAGAAAAAATGTGAGAGAGAAAGAGAGTGTGATGGAGAAAGAGAATGAGACAGAAAGAGGGTGAGAGGGAGAGGGTGAGGGAGGAGAAGAGTGAAAGAGAAAGAGGGCAAGAGAGATAAAGGGTGAGAGAAAAGGAGAGCAAGAGAGAAGGAGTGTGTGTGAAAGTGGGTGAGCGAGAAAGGGGTTGAGACAGAAAGAGGGTGAGAGAATGAGAATGCAAAGGTGGTAAACAAAGTAATTTGCTACCACGACCTTCTCACCATCTTGAAAGAAATCTTTGGACCCTCACTGTCTTCAGGTGATGCCCCGGAGGACTGGAGAATAGCGAATGTTGTTCCTCTGTTAAAGAAGGGTAGCAAGGACAATCCAGGGAACTACAGGCCGGTGAGCCTTACGTCAGTGGTAGAGAAATTACTGGAGAAAATTCTTCGAGACAGGATCTACTCCCATTTGGAAGCAAATGGACGTATTAGTGAGAGACAGCATGGTTTTGTTAAGGGGAGATCGCGTCTCACTAACTTGATAGAGTTTTTCGAAGAGGTCACAAAGTTGATTGATGCAGGTAGGGCAGTGGATGTTGTCTATATGGACTTCAGTAAGGCCTTTGACAAGGTCCCTCAGGGTAGACTGGTACAAAAGGTGAAGTCACACGGGAGAGCTGGCAAGGTGGATACAGAACTGGCTGGGTCATAGAAGGCAGAGAGTAGAAATGGAAGGGTGCTTTTCTAATTGGATGGCTGTGACCAGTGGTGTTCCGCATGGTTCAGTTCTGGGACCTTTGTTGTTGAAATGAAATGAAATGAAAATCGCTTATTGTCACAAGTAGGCTTCAAATGAAGTTACTTCGAAAAGCCCCTAGTCGCCACATTCCGGCGCCTGTTCGGGGAGGCTGTTACGGGAATCGAACCGTACTGCTGGCCTGCCTTGGTCGGCTATCAAAGCCAGCGATTTAGCCCTGTGCTAAACAGCCCCTTGTTCGTTGTATATATAAATAATTTGGAGGAAAATGTAACTCATCCGATTAGTAAGTTTGCTGACGACACAAAGTTTGGTGGAATTACGGATAGCGATGAGGACTGTTAGAGGATACAGCAGGATTTAGGTCGTTTGGAGACTTCGGCGGAGAGATGGCAGATGGAGTTTAATCCGAACAAGTTTGAGGGAATTCGTTTTATAAGGTCTAATGCAGGGAGGGAATATACAGGGAACGGTAGAACCCTCAAGAGTATTGAAAGTCAGAAAGTAGGTGTAAAGGTCCACAGGTCACCGAAAGGGGCAACACAAATGGAGAAGGTAGTCAAGAAGGCATACGGCATGCTTGCCTTTATTTGTCGGGGCATTGAGTATAAGAATTGGTAAGTCATGTTGCAGCTATATAGAACCTTAGTTAGGCCACACTTGGAATACAGTGTTCAATTCTGGTCGTCACACTGCCAGAAGGATGTGGAGGTTTTAGAGAGGGTGCAGAAGAGATTTACCAGGATGGTGCCTGGTATGGAGGGCATTAGCTATGAGGAGCGGTGGAATAAACCCAATTTGTTCTCACTGGAACGACGGAGGTTGAGGGGCGACCCGATAGAGGTCTACAAAATTATGAGGGGCATAGACAAAGTGAATAGTCAGAGGCTTTTTCCCAGGGTAGAGGGTCAATTACTAGGGGCATAGGTTTAAAGTGCGAGGGGCAAGGTTTATATTAGATGTACGAGGCAAGAGTTTTACACAGTGGGTAGTGGGTGCCTGGGACTCGCTGCCGGAGGAGGTGGTAGAAGCAGGGATGATAGTGCCATTTAAGGGGCATCTTGACAAGCACATGAATAGAATGGGAATAGGGTTAGGGAATACGGACCCAGAAAGTGTAGAAGATTGTAGTTTAGTCGAGCAGCATGATCGGCACGGGCTTGGAGGGGCGAAAGGCCTGTTCCTGTGCTGTACCTTTCTTTGTTCTTTGTTTTGTCATCAGCTTCCCAAGGCTCAGCATAATCCCTTATATACTTATGGGACTAGCTACCTCCAGTGGCTGTCTGTTTGCGTTTCATTATCCCTTGCATTGACTTCGTGTCTGAAAATACCACAAGTGAAATGAAAATGAAATGAAATGAAAATCGCTCATTGTCACAAGTAGGCTTCAAATGAAGTTACTGTGAAAAGCACCGAGTCGCTACGTTCCGGCGTCTGTTCGGGGAGGCTGGCATGGGAATTGAAGGGGGCTGCTGGCCTGCCTTGGTATGCTTTCAAAGGCAGCGATGTAGCCCGTGCTAAACCAGCCCCTGTAAGTGTGAGAGAGAAAGAGTGTGATAGAGAAAGTGGGTGTGAGTGGAAAAGGGATGGCGAGAAAAAGGATGAGAGAGAACGGGAGTGAGAGATGAAGAGGGTGAGTGAGAATGAGGCTGAGAGAGAAAGAGGGTAAGAGAGAAAGAGGGCGAGAGCGAAAAAGCGTCAGTAACAAAGAGGGTGAGAGAGAAAGAGGGTGAGAGAGAATGAGGGTGAGGGAAAAAGATGATGAGAAAGAAAGAGGATGAGAAAGAAAGAAGGTAAGTGAGAAAGAGGGTGAATGTGAAAGAGGATTACAGAGAAATAAGGTGAGACAAAGAGGGTGCGAGAGGATGACAGTGAGGGAAACAGAACGAGTTTGAGGGAGAAGGAGGTCGAGGGAAAATGAGAGCGAGAGAAAAAGAAAGTGAAAAAGAACGAGGGTGAAGGAGAAAGCTGGTGAGAGAGAAATTTGGTGAGCGAGAAAGACAGTTAGAGAGAAAGAGAGTGAGAGAGAAAGAGCCTGAGAGTGAAAGAGGGTGAGAGAGAAGAGAGCGAGAGATAAAGAGGGTGAGTGAGAAAGACAGTGAGAGAGAAACAGTGGGAGGAAGGATGATGAGAAATAAAGAGGGTGAGTGAGAAAGAGGGTGAGAGTGAGAACTAAGGTGACAGAGAAAGCAGGTGAGCGAGAGTGAGAGTGAGAGAGAAAGAGGGTGAGAAAGAAAGAGGGTGAGAGCGAAAGAAGGTGAGAGAGAATCAGGGTGAGAGAAAAAGAGGATGAAAGAGAAAGAGAGTGAGCGAGAAAGAGCTTGAGAGTGAAAGAGGGTTAGAGAGAAGTGGGCGAGAGATAAAGAGGGTGAGTGAGAAAAACACTGAGAGAGAAACAGTGGGAGGGAAAGATAATGAGAAAGAAAGAGTGTGAGAAATAAAGAGGGTGAGTGAGAAAGAGGGTGAGAGTGAGAACGAAGGTGACAGAGAAAGCAGGTGAGTGAGAATGAGAGGGAGAGTGAAAAAGGGTGAAAGAGTGAGAGTCAGAGAGAAAAAGAGAGAGGAAGACAGTGAGAATGAGAGTTAGAGAGGAAGAGGGTGAGAGCGAAAGAAGGTGAGAGAGGAGGAGGGTGAGTGCGTAAGAAGGTGAGAGAGAGATTGAGAGGGGAGGAGAGTGAGAAAGAAGGTGAGAGAGAAAGAGAGTGAGAGAGGAGGATGGTGAACGAGACAGATGGTCAGCCAGAATGAGGGTGAGATAAAGATGGTGGGAGAGAAAGAGGGTGAGAGAGAAAGTGGGTGAGATGGAAAGAGCGTGAGAGAGAAAGGGCTGAGGGAAAAGATGGTGAAAATGAAAGAAAGAGGATGCGTGAAGAGAGTGAGGGAGTAGGAAAGTGAGACATAAACAGAGCGAGGATCGGGATAAAGCAGGTAAGAACAATGAGAGTGAGAGACAAAGAGGGCGAGGGAGAAAGGAGGTGAGAGAGAAAAAGAGTGATAAAGCAAGAGGGTAAATGAGAAAGAGGGTGAGAGGGAATGAGAGTTGTGTTGTTCTCTGCTTTACTTTAGCTCGGGTGGTTTTGATGCATATTGTTGCTCAAAGAACAACAAGCTTTGTTAACTAACAAAACTATTTTATTAAGCACCACTGACTGGATTCGACACATCCACCAGAAACATACCTTTGATAAATAACAGATAATCTACTATTTTCTACATCTGAACTCACTACGAGTTTAAACTACTATCTGCTCTCTCTCACTATCTTCCTTCAGTCTGTCTTTAACTAACTCCTCACTCATTCAGCCACCACCTTCTCTATCATCTGTCCCCGAAAGCTTAGCATTATCCCTTATATACTTGGGGGACTATCTCCATCTAGTGGCTGTCTGTATACGTTTCATCAACCATTGCATTGTCTTCATGTATGATAATGCCACAAGTGTGAGAGAGAAAGAGAACAAAGAACAAAGAAAAGTACAGCACAGGAATAGGCCCTTCGGCCCTCCAAGCCCTCCATGCCGACCATGCTGCCCGTCTAAACTAAAATTTTCTACACTTCCTGGGTCCGTATCCCTCTATTCCAGGGGCCTGTCGGGAAGGAAAGAATAACTTTAAAAACTTACCTTGCAGGAGAAGCAGCCTCCAGATTTTCGGCGGGAGGAGTGTTCAGGGGCCTGTCGGGAAGGTAAGAACAACTTTGAAAAATTTACCTTTACAGCTGCAGGAAGTCGGCCGTGGGGGTTTCTGAGAAGATTTGTTAGTGCCTGCATGTAGGTTGGGCGATTGCTAAACCCGAGACACTACACTTGTAGTGTCCCCCACCCTTCAACCTCCTCTAACCTAAGGGGTTGAGTGATTATCAGGTAAGCTCTTCCTTTCTTTTTCTTGTTTTATCTAGAGCGGATGGCAGGGAAGGCAGTACAATGTTCCTCCTACAGAATGTTTGAGGTGTGGGACGCCGCCACTGTCCCTGCTGATTTCATATGTGGGAAGTGCACCCATCTCCAGCTCTTCACAAAACACGTTCGGGAACTGGAGCTGGATAAACTTCGGATCATTCGGGAGGCAAAGGTGGTCATAGGGATGTAGTAACTCCGAAGAATAAAGATAGATGGGTGACGGTGAGAGGAGCTGGGAGGAAGCAGTCAGTACAGGGATCCCCTGTGGTCGTTCCCTTTTTTAACAAGTATACCGCTTTGGATACTGTTGGGGGGGGGAGACTTACCAGGGGTAAGCCATGGGATACAGCTCTCTGGCACAGAGTCTGACCCTGTTGCTCAGAAGTGAAGGGGGGAGAGGAGTAGAGCATTAGTCATTGGAGACTCCATAGTTAGCGGGATAGATAGGAGATTCTGTGGGAACGAGACAGACTCGCGGTTGATGTGTTGCCTCCCAGGTGCCAGTGTCCACGATGTCTCGGATCGTGTTTTCGGGATTTTTAAGGGCCAAGTCGTGGTCCACATCGGTACCAAGGACATAGGTAGGAAAAGGGATAGGGATGTAAGGCAGGAATTCAGGGACCTAGGGCGGAAACTTAGATCTAGGACGAACAGAGTTATTATCTCTTGGTTGTTATCCGTGCCACGTGCTAGCGAGACGAGGAATAGGGAGAGAGTGCAGATGAACACGTGGCTACAGGGATGGTGCAGCAGGGAGGGTTTCAGATTCCAGTATAATTGGGGCTCATTTTGGCGTAGGTGAGACCTCTACAAACGGGATGGTCTACACCTGGACCAGAGGGGTACCAATATCCTGGGGGGTATATTTGCTAATGCTCTTAGGGACGGGTTAAACTAGTTCAGCAGGGGATTGGGAACCTGAATTGTAGCTTCAGTATACAGGAGCTTGAGAGTAGTGAGGTCATGAGTAAGGTCTCAAAGTTGCAGGAGTGTACCGGCAGACAGGAAGGTGGTTTAGAGTGTGTCTATTTCAATGCCAGGAGCATCCGGAAGAAGGTGGGCGAACTTGCGGCATGGGTTGGTACCTGGGACTTCCATGTTGTGGCCACCTCGGAGACATGGATAGAGCAGGGACAGGAATGGTTGTTACAAGTGTCGGGTATAGATATTTCAGTAAGCTCAGGGAAGATGGTAAAAGAGGGGGCGGGTTGGCATAGTTAGTCAAGGACAGTATTACGGTGGCAGAAAGAACGTTTGATGAGGACTCATCGACTGAGGTAGTATGGACTGAGGTTAGAAACAGGAAAGGTGAGGTCACCCTGTTAGGGGTTTTCTCTAGGCCTCCGAAAAGTCCCAGAGATGTAGAGGAAAGGATTGCAAAGATGATTCTGGATAGGGGCGAAAGGAACAGGGTAGTTGTTATGGGGGACTTTTAATTTCCAAATATTGACTGGAAACGCTATAGTCCGAGTACTTTAGATGGGTCCGTTTTTGTCCAATGTGTGCAAGGGGGTTTCCTGACGCAATATGTAGATAGGCCAACGAGAGGCGAGGCTATATTGGATTTGGTACTGGGTAATGAACCAGGACATGTGTTAGATTTGGAGGTAGGTGAGCACTTTGGTGATAGTGAACACAATTCGATTACGTTTACTTTTGTGATGGAAAGGGATAGGTATATACCGCAGGCAAGAGTTATATCTGGGGGAAAGGCAATAATGATGCGATGAGGCAAGACTTAGGATGCATCGGATGGAGAGGAAAACAGCAGGGGATGGGCACAATGGAAATGTGGAGCTTGTTCAAGGAACAGCTACTGCGTGTCCTTGATAAGTATGTACCTGTCAGCCATGGAGGAACTGGTCGAGCAAGGTAACAGTGGTTTACTACAGCAGTTGAAACATTTGTCAAGAGGAAGAAGGAGGCTCATGTAAAGATGAGACATCAAGGTTCAGTTAGGGCGCTCGAGATTTACAAGTTAGCGAGGAAGGACCTAAAGAGAGAGGCAAGAAGAGCCAGGAGGGGACATGAGGAGTCTTTGGCATGTAGGGTCAAGGATAACCCAAAGGTTTCTATAGATATGTCAGGAATAAAAGAATGACTAGGGTAACAGTAGGGCCACTCAAGGGCAGTAGTGGGAAGTTGTGCGTGGAGTCCGAGGAGATAGGAGAGGTGCTAAATGAATATTATTCGTCAGGATTCACAGAGGAAAAGGACAATGTTGTCGTGGAGAGTACTGAAAGAAAGGGTACTAGACTAGAAGGGCTTGAGGTTCATAAGGAGGAGGTGTTAGCAATTCTGGAAAGTGTGAAAATAGGTAAGTCGCCTGGGACGGATGGGATTTATCCTAGGATTCTCTGGGAAGCTAGTGAGGAGATTGCTGAGGCTTAGGCTTTAATCGTTAAGTCATCTTTGTCTACAGGAATAGTGCCATTAGACTGGAGGATAGCAAATGTTTTCCCCTTGTTCAAGAAGGCGAGTAGAGACAACCGCGGTAACTATAGACCAGTGAGCCTTACTTCTGTTCTGGGCAAAGTCTTGGAAAGGTTTCTAAAAGATAGCATGTATAATCATCTGGAAAGGAATAATTTGATTAGAGATCGTCAACACGGTTTTGTGAAGGGTAGGTCGTACCTCAAAACCATTATTGAGTTCTTTAAGAAGGTGACCAAACAGGTGGATGAGAGAAAAGCAGTTGATGTGGTGGATTTCAGTAAAGCGTTTGATAAGATTCCCCACGGTAGGCTATTGCAGAAAATACGGAGGCATGGGATCAGGGTGATTTAGCAGTTTGGATCAGAAATTGGCTAGCTAGAAGAAGACAAAGGGTGGTGGTTGATGGGAAATGTTCAGACTGGAGTCCAGTTACTATTGGTGTACCACAAGGATCTGTTTTGGGGCCACTGCTGTTTGTTATTTTTATAAATGACCTGGAGGAGGGCGTAGAAGGATGGGTGAGCACATTTGTAGATAACACTAAATTCGGTGGAGTTGTGGACAGTGCGGAAGGATGTTACAGGTTACAGAGGGACATAGACAAGCTGCAGAGCTGGGCTGGAGTTTAATGCAGAAAAGTGTGAGGTGATTCATTTTGGAAGGAATAACAGGAAGACAGACTACTAGGCTTTTGGTAAGATTCTTGGTAGTGTGGATGAGCAGAGAGATCTCGATGTCCATGTACATAGATCCCTGAAAGTTGCCACGCAGGTTGAGAGGGTTGTTAAAAAGGCGTACGGTGTGTTAGCTTTTATTGGGAGAGTGATTGCGTTTCGGAGCTATGAGGTCATGTTGCAGCTGTACAAAACTCTGGTGCATCCGCATTTGGAGTATTGCGTGCAATTCTGGTCGCCGCATTATAGGAAGGGTGTGGAAGCATTGGAAAGGGTTCAGAGGAGATTTATCAGGATCTTGCCTGGTATGGAGGGAAGATCTTATGAGGAAAGGCTCAGGGACTTGAGGCTGTTTTCGTTAGAGAGAAGACGGTTCAGAGGTGACTTAATTGAGGCATACAAGATGACCAGAGGATTAGATAGAGTGGACAGTGAGAGCATGTTTCCTCGGATGGCGATGTCTAGCACGAGGAGACATAGCTTTAAATTAAGGGGAGATAGATATAGGACAGATGTCAGCGGTAGGTTCTTTACTCCGAGAGTAGTAAGGGCATGGAACAGTAGTGGACTCGCCAACACTAAGGGCATTCAAATGGTCATTGGATAGACATGTGGACGATAAGGGAATAGTGTAGCGTGGTTTCAAAGATCGGCGCAACACCGAGGGCCGAAGAGCCTGTACTGCGCTGTAATGTTCTATGTTCTATTCCCATTCTATTCATGTATTTGTCACGTTGGCCCTTAAATGTTATTATCGTCCCTGCTTCCACCAACTCTTCCGGCAGCGAGTTCCAGGCACCCACTACCCTCTGTGTAAAGAACTTACCTCGTATATCTCCTCTAAACCTTGCCCCTCGCACATTAAACCTATGCCCCCAAGTAATTGACCCCTCTACCTGGGAAAAAGTCTCTGCCTATCCACTCTTTTCAAGGCCCCCAATAGACCTCTATCAGGTCGTCCTTCGTTCCAGTGAGAACAAACCAAGTTTTTTCAACCTCTCCTCATACCTAATGCCCTCGATACCAGGCAATATCCTGGTAAAACCCTTCTGCACCCTCTATAAAGCCTCCACGTCCCTCTGGTAGTGTGACGACCAGATTTTATCACAATACTCCAAGTGTGGCCCAACTAAGGTTCTATAAAGCTGCAACATGACATGCCAATTTTTATACTCAATGAAGGGAAGCATGCCGTTTGCAAGCTTGACTACCCTCGCAACCTGTGTTGCCCCTTTCAGTGACCTGTGGACCTTTACAATTAGATCTCTCTGACTGTCAATACTCTTGAGGGATCTATCATTCACTGTATATTCCCTCCCTGTATTCGACCTTCCAAAATGCATTACCTCACATTTGTCCGGATTAAACTCCATCTGCCATCTTGCCACCCAAGTCTCCAAACGATCTAAATCCTACTGTATCCTCTGACAGTCCTCATCGGTATCGGCAATTCGACCAACATTTATATCGTCCGCAAAATTACTAATCAGACCAGTTACATTTTCCTCCAAATAATTTGTATATACTACGAACAGCAAAGGTCCCTTCAATGATCCCTGTGGAGCACCACTTGTCACAGCCCTCCAATCAGAAGAGCACCCTTCCATTGCCACTCTCTGCCTTCGATCACCTAGCCAGTTCTGTATCCATCTTGGCAGCTCACCTCTGATCCCTTGTGACTTCACCTATTGTACCAGTCTGCCATGAGTGACCTTGTCAAAGGCCTTGCAGAAGTCCAGAGACAACATCCACTTCCCTACCTGCATCAATCATCTTTGTGACCTTCGCGAAAAAACTCTATCAAGTTAGTGATACACGACTTCCCCTTCACAAAACCATGCTGCCTCTCACTAATACGTCCATTTGATTACAGATGGAAGTAGATCCTGTTTCGAATTATCTCCAGTAACTTCCCTAGCACTGACATAACGCTCATCGGCCTGTAGTTTCCTGGATTATCGTTGCTACATTTCTTAAACAAAGGAACAACATTTCCTGTTCTCCAGTCCTCCGGGACATCACCTGAAACAGCGAGGATCATAAGGTTTTGGTAAAGGCCTCATCAATTTCCTCTCTAGCCTCCTTCAGTATTCTGGGAAGGTCCCGTCACGCCCTGGACTTAGCCACCTTAATATTTTTCAAGATGCCCAACACCTCGTCTCTTTGGATCTCAATGTGACCCACGCTATCTACACACCCTTCTCCAGACTCAACATCGACCAGTTCCTTCTCTTTGGTGAATAATGATGCATTAGGTACCTCGCCCATTTCCTCTGGCTCCACACATACATTCTCTCCCCTGTCCTTCAGTGGGCCAACCCTTTCCCTGGCTATCCTCTTGCCTTTTATGTACATGAAAGGGTAAAAGGCTTTGTGATTTTACTTAACCCTATTTGCCAATGACCTTTCGTGACCCCTCCTGACTCCTTGCTTAAGTTCCTTCCTACTTTCCTTACATTTCACACAGGCTTCGTCTGTTCCCGGCCTTCTTGCCCTGACAAATTCCTCCCTTTTTCTTTTTGACGAGCCTACATTATCTCTCGTTATCCAAGGTTCTCGAAGTTTGCCGCATTTATCCTCCTTCCTCACAGGAACATGCCGGTCCTGAATTGCTTTGAACTGATATTTATAAATCTCCAACATGTCAGATGTTGATTTACCTTCAAACATACGCCCCCAATCTATGTTCTTCAGTTCCCGCCTAGTATTGTTATAATTAGCCTTCCCCCAATTTAGCACATTCACGCTATGACCACTCTTATCCTTGTCCACCAGCACTTTAAAACTTACGGAATTTTGGGCACTGTTCCCAAAATGCTCCCCTATTGAAACTTCTACCACCTGGCTAGGCTCTTTCCCCAATACCAGGTCCAGTACAGGCCCTTCCCCAGCTGGACTACCTACGTGTTGCTTTCACAAGCCCTCCTGGATGCTCCTTATAAACTCTGCCCCGTCCAAGCCTCTAGCGCTAAGTGAGTCCCAGTCAATATTGGCGTAGTTAAAGTCTACCATCACAACTCTGTTTCTATCACTCCTTTTCAAAATGTGTCCACCTATCTGCTCCTCTATCTCCCGCTGGATGTTGGGAGGCCTGTAGTAAACCTCCAACATTGTGACTACACCCTTGTTATTCCTGATCTCTACCCATATAGCCTCGCTGCCCTCTGACGTGTCTTCCGCAGTACAACTGTGATATTCTCCCTAACCATAAACGCAAATCCTTCACGCCTTTTACATCCCCTTCTATCCCGCCTGAAACATCTAAATCCTTGAACGCTTAACTGACGATCCTGCCCTTCCCTCAACAAGGTCCCTGTACTGGCAACAACATCATAGTTCCAAGTACTAATCCAAGCACTAAATTCATCTGCCTTACCTGTTAAACGCCTTCCCGTGCCAGGTACGGGAGGCTTCCAGCGGCCCGGATGGCTTGATCTGCAGAAAGTGCACCCAACTAGAGCTCCTCACAGACCGCATGGTTCGGTTGGAGCAGCAGTTGGATGCACTTACGAGCATGCAGGTGGCGGAAAACGTCATAGATAGCAGTTATATAAATGTGGTCACACCCAAGGTGCAGGCAGAGAAATGGGTGACCACCAGAAAGGGCAGGCAGTCAGTGCAGGAATCCCCTGTGGTTATCACCCTCTCGATCAGGTATACCCCTTTGGATACTGTCGGGGGGATAGCCTATCAGGGGAAAACAGCAGCAGCCAGAGCAGTGGCACCACGGCTGGCTCTGATGTACAGAAGGGAGGGTCAAAGCGCAGAAGAGCAATAGTCATAGGGGACTCTATAGTCAGGGGCACAGATAAGCTCTTCTGTGGACGTGAAAGAGACTCCAGGATGGTAGGTTGCCTCCCTGGTGCCAGGTCCAGGATTTCTCCGAACGGGTAGAGGGCATCCTAAACGGGGAGGGCAAACAGGCAGAGGTCGTTATACATATTGGTGCTAACGACATAGGCAGGAAGGGGCATGAGGTCCTGCAGCAGGAGTTCAGGGAGCTAGCTAGAAAGTTAAAAGACAGGACCTCTAAGTTTCTAATCTCGGGATTACTCCCTGTGCCACGTGCCAGTGAGGCTAGATATAGGAAGATAGAGCAGCTAAACACGTGGCTAAATAGCTGATGTAGGAGGGAAATATTCCGTAATCTGGACCACTGGGAGCTCTTCTGGGGCAAATGTGGCATATATAAGAAGGACCGGTTGCATCTAAACTGGAGAGGCATAAATATCCTGGCCGCGAGGTTTGCTAGTGTCACACGGGAGGGTTTGAACTAGTATGGCGGGGGTGGGCACGGGAGCAATAGGTCAGAAGGTGAGAGCATTGAGGGAGAACTAGGGAATAGGGACAGTGGGGCTCTGAGGCAGAGCAGACAGGGAGAAGTTGCTGAACACAGCGGGTCTGGTGGCCTGAAGTGCATATGTTTTAATGCAAGTATTATGGGTAAGGCAGATGAACTTAGAGCTTGGATTAGTACTTGGAACTATGATGTTGTTGCCATTACAGAGACCTGGTTGAGGGAAGGACAGGTATGGCAGCTAAACGTTCCAGGATTTAGATGTTTCAGGCGGTATAGAGGGGGATGTAAAAGGGGTGGCGGAGTTGCGCTATTGGTTTGGGAGAATATCACAGCTTTACTCCGGGAGGATACCTCAGAGAGCAGTGAGGCTACATGGGGAGAGGTCAGGAATAAGAAGAGTGCAGTCACAATGTTGGTGGTTTACTACAGGCCTCCCAACAGCCAGCGGGAGATGGAGGAGCAGATAGGTAGACAGATTTTGGAAAAGAGTAAAATCAACAGGGTTGTTGCGATGGGAGACTTCAACTTCCCCAATATTAACTGGGACTCATTTTTACACGTACATAAAAAGCTAGAGGGCAGCAAGGGAAAGGGTTGGCCCACTGAAGGATAGGCAAGGGAATCTATGTGTGGAGCCAGAGAAAATGGCCGAGGTACTAAATGAATACTTTGCATCAGGATTCACCAGAGAGAAGGGAATGGTGGATGTTGAGTCTGGAGAAGGGTGTGTAAGATAGCCTGGGTCACATTGAGATCCAAAAAGACGAGGTGTTGGGCGTCTTGAAAAATATTAAGGTAGATAAGTCCCCAGGGCCTGATGGGATCGGCCCTAGAATACTGAAGGAGGCAAGAGAGGAAATTGCTGAGGCCTTGACAGAAATATTTGGATCCTCGCTGTCTTCAGGTGATATCCCGGAGGACTGGAGACTAGACAATGTTGTTCTTTGTTTAAAAAAGGAAGGAAGGATAATCCAGGGAACAACAGGCCGGTGAGCCTTACGTCAGTGGTAGGGAAATTACTGGAGAGAATTCTTCGAGACAGGATCTACTCCCATCTGGAAGCAAATGGGCGTATTAGTGAGAGGCAGCATCGTTGTGTGAAGGGGAGGGCATGTCTCACTTCGTTGATAGTCACACTGCATCAGGGGTGAGCTGGCAAGGTGGATATAGAGCTGGCTAAGTCATAGAAGGCAGAGAGTAGCAATGGAAGGATACTTTTCTAATTGGAGGGCTGTGACTAGTGGTGTTCCGCAGGGATCAGTGCTGGGACCTTTGCTGTTTGTACTATATATAAATGATTTGGAGGAAAATGTAACTGGTCTGATTAGTAAGTTTACAGACGACACAAAGGTTGGTGGAATTGCGGATAGCGATGAGGACTGTCAGAGGATACGGGAGGATTTAGATTGTTAGGATACTTGGGCGGAGAGATGGCAGATGGTGTTTAATCCAGACAAATGTGAGGTAATGCATTTTGTAAGGTCTAATGCATGTAGAGCATGTACAGTGATTGGTAGAACCCTCAAGAGTATTGAAAGCCAGAGAGATCTACGTGTACAGGTCCACAGGTCACTGAAAGGGGCAACACAGGTGGAGAAGGTAGTCAAGAAGGCATCCGGCATGCTTGCCTTCATTGGCCGGGACATTGAGTATAAGAATTGGCAAGTCATGTTGCAGCTGTATAGAACCTTAGTTAGGCCACACGGGGTAGAGTGTTCAATTCTGGTCGCCACACTACCAGAAGGATGTCGAGGCTTTAGAGAGGGTGCAGAAGAGATTTACCAGGATGTTGCCTGGTATGGAGAGCATTAGCTATGAGGAGCGGTTGAATAAACTCGGTTTGTTCTCACTGGAACGAAGGAGGTTGAGGGGCGACCTGGTAGAGGTCTACAAAATTATGAGGGGCATAGACAGAGTGGATAGTCAGAGGTATTTCCCCAGGGTAGAGGGGTCAATTACTACGGGGCACAGGTTTAAGGTGCGACGGGCAAGGTTTAGAATAGATGTACGAGGGAAGTTTTTGACATAGAGGGTAGTGGGTGCCTGGAACACGCTGCCGGAGGAGTTGGTGGAAGCAGGGACGATAGTGACATTTAAGGGGCATCTTGACAAATTCATGAATAGGATGGGAAAAGAGTGCTATGGACCCAGGAAGTGTAGAAGATTGTACTTTAGTCAGGCAGCGTGGTCGGCAGGGTCTTAGAGGGCCGAAAGGCCTGTTCCTGTGCTGTACTTTTGTTTGTTCTTTGTTCACTGAACCCCTTAATTGACATTGAGAGGGTGAGATAAAAAAGGGTGAGATAAAGACGGTGAGGAAGAAAGTGGTGAGTGATCAAGAGAGAGTGAGAGTGACAGAGAAAGTGGGAGATCAGAATGAGAGTGGCTGAGAGAGTGAACAAGATAGAGGGTGAGCGAGAAAGACATTTTGAGGGCAAGTGAGAGACAGAGGATTAAAGAGAAAGAGTGTGAGAGAGAAAGAAGGTGCGTGAGAAAGAAGCTGACGGAGAATGAGAGTGAGCGAGTGACGAGGGTGAAGGAGATAGTGGGTTAGAGAGAAAGATCTTGAGAGAGAAATGGGTGGGTGAAAAAGTGGTTATGAGAGAATGAAGGTGAGGGAGAAAGAGGATGAGGCAGCAGGATGTGAGAGAGAAAGGGGGTGAGAGAAAGAGGGCGAGAGAGGAAGAAGGTGAGTGAGAAAGGTGAGAGAGGGTGAGAGAGAAAGTGATTAAGAGAGAAACAAAGTGAAAGGGAAAGGTAAAGGTGAGAGAAAAAGGGTAAGAGAATGAGAGTGAGGGAGAAAGACGGTGAGAGAGAAAGAGAAATCAAGAGGGTAATGATAATAATAATCTTTATTAGTGTCACAAGGAGGCTTAGATTAACAATGCAACGAAGGTACTGTGGAAAGCCCCTAGTCTCAACATTCCGGCGCCTGTTGGGGTACACAGAGGGAGAATTCAGAATGTCCAATTCACCTAAAAAGCAGATCTTTCGGAACTTGTGGGAGGAAACCGGAGCACCCGGAGGAAACCCACGCAGACACGGGAGAACGTACAGACTCCACGCAGACAGTGCCAGAGGGTGAGGTAGAGAGAGGGTGAGAGAAAAAGAGGGTGGGTGACAAAGAGGGTGACAGAGAATGAGAGCTGTGTTGTTCTCTGCTTTACTTTACCCGGGTGGTTTTGCTGCATAGTGGTCATCAAAGTACAACAACCTTTGTTAACAAACAAATCGACTTTATTGAACGCTGCTAACTGGCTTCGGCACATCCCCCAGAAACATACAGTTGACAAAACAACACGTAAAATACTCTCTTATACATTTAAACTCACAATGAGTTCAAACTGCTATCTGCTCTCTCTCACTTCAGTCTGTTTTGAACTGACTCGTCATTCCTTCTGCTACCACCGTCACTATCATCAGTCCCCCACCCACCCAGGCTTAACATGATCCCTTGTGTACTTATGGTTCTAGTTCCCTCTAGTGGCTGTCTGTACACGTTTCATTAACCATAACTTCATGTATGATGATACCACGAGTGAGGGAGTAGGAAGGTGAGATAAAGAGCGTGAGGGAGAAAGAGGCTGAGAGAGAATGAGAGTGAGTGAGAATGAGGGTGAGAGAGAATAAAGGTGAGATAGAATCAGAGTGAGTGAGAAACAGGCTGAGAGAGAATATTGAGTGAGAAAGAGGGTGAGAGAGAAAATGCGTAAGAGAGAATGCAAAAGCAAGACGATGATGATAATAATGATCTGCATTATTGTCACCAGTAGGCTTACATAAACACTGCAAGGAAGTTATTCTGAAAAGCCCCTAGTCGCTACATTCCGGCACCTGTTCGGGTACGCAGATGAAGAATTCAGAATGTCCAATTCACCTAACAAGCACGTCTTTCGGGACATGTGGGACAGTCCAACTAGGGAAGGGGCAGTACTGGACCTGGTATTGGGGAATGAGCCCGGCCAGGTGGTAGATGTTTCAGTAGGGGAGCATTTCGGTAACAGTGACCACAATTCAGTAAGTTTTAAAGTACTGGTGGACAAGGATAAGAGTGGTCCGAGGATGAATGTGCTAAATTGGGGGAAGGCTAATTATAACAATATTAGGCGGGAACTGAAGAACATAGATTGGGGGCGGATGTTTGAGGGCAAATTAACATCTGACATGCGGGAGGCTTTCAAGTGTCAGTTGAAAGGAATACAGGACAGGCATGTTCCTGTGAGGAAGAAAGATAAATACGGCAATTTTCGGGAACCTTGGATGACGAGTGATATTGTAGGCCTCGTCAAAAAGAAAAAGGAAGCATTTGTCAGGGCTAAAAGGCTGGGAACAGACGAAGCCTGTGTGGCATATAAGGAAAGTAGGAAGGAACTTAAGCAAGGAGTCAGGAGGGCTAGTAGAGGTCATGAAAAGTCATTGGCAAATAGGGTTAAGGAAAATCCCAAGCCTTTTTACACATACATAAAAAGCAAGAGGGTAGCCAGGGAAAGGGTTGGCCCACTGAAGGATAGGTAAGGGAATCTATGTGTGGAGCCAGAGGAAATGGGCGAGGTACTAAATGAATACTTTGCATCAGTATTCACCAAAGAGAAGGAATTGGTAGATGTTGAGTCTGGAGAAGGGGGTGTAGATAGCCTGGGTCACATTGTGCTCCAAAAAGACGAGGTGTTGGGTGTCTTAAAAAATATTAAGGTAGATAAGTCCCCAGGGCCTGATGGGATCTACCCCAGAATACTGAAGGAGGCTGGAGAGGAAATTGCTGAGGCCTTGACAGAAATCTTTGGATCCTCGCTGTCTTCAGGGGATGTCCCGGAGGACTGGTGAATAGCCAATGTTGTTCCTCTGTTTAAGAAGGGTAGCAAGGATAATCCCGGGAACTACAGGCCGGTGAGCCTTACTTCAGTGGTAGGGAAATTACTGGAGAGAATTCTTCGAGACAGGATCTACTCCCATTTGGAAGCAAATGGACATATTAGTGAGAGGCAGCACGGTTTTGTGAAGGGGAGGTCGTGTCTCACTAACTTGATAGAGTTTTTCGAGGAGGTCACTAAGATGATTGATGCAGGTAGGGCAGTAGATGTTGTCTATATGGACTTCAGTAAGGCCTTTGACAAGGTCCCTCATGGTAGACTAGTACAAAAGGTGAAGTCACACGGGATCAGGGGTGAACTGGCAAGGTGGATACAGAACTGGTTAGGCCATAGAAGGCAGAGGGTAGCAATGGAGGGATGCTTTTCTAATTGGAGGGCTGTGACCAGTGGTTCCTGTGCTGTACATTTCTTTGTTCTTTGTTCTTTGTTTGTTTTGAAACCGGAGCAGGCTCCACACAGACACTGACCCACGCCCTGGATCAAAACCGGGTTCCTGGCGCTGCGAAGCAACAGTGATAACCACTGTGCTACCGAGCCGTGGGAGAGAAGTACCCAGGAAAATTACAATCTGTGTGTGAGCGGCTCTCTTATTTTAAACTCTGGCGGTAAATGTTCAATGCTGATCTCGTGCTCACTGTTATACAGACACCTGATCAATGATGTAATTCACTTCAGTCAAATGTTTTTAAACATGTCTGTTTGTATGCATTCCTTTTACCAGCTGACAATAAACCTCTGTTTGGAACTCCAAGGAACTCTTACCAATGAAGTTACCCGGGCAGCACGGTAGCCTTGTGGATAGCACAATTGCTTCACAGCTCCAGGGTCCCAGGTTCGATTCCGGCTTGGGTCACTGTCTGTGCGGAGTCTGCACATCCTCCCCGTGTGTGCGTGGGTTTCCTCCGGGTGCTCCGGTTTCCTCCCACAGTCCAAAGATATGCGGGTTAGGTGGATTGGCCATGATAAATTGCCCTTAGTGTCAAAAATTGCCCTCAGTGTTGGGTGGGGTTACTGGGTTATGGGGATAGGGTGGAGGTGTTGACCTTGGGTAGGGTGCTCTTTCCAAGAGCCGGTGCTGACTTGAATGGCCTCCTTCTGCACTGTAAATTCTATGAAAGTTATTATATTGAGTGGTATCTTGTATAATCGAAGATTGGGTCTCAGTGAAGGCAATCTCTCTGAAGGAAGGTAAAGTTAGAGCAAGAATGCAATCACATCGAGTGTGGATCACTAATCAGACTGGAATATCTGACAGCGGTGAACAAGTATTACTGGAAGTATCTGCCAGCGTAGAATTCTACTGGACGTGGTTTTCTCACAGAACATAGATCGATACAGCGCAGTACAGGCCCTTCGGCCCACAATGCTGCACCGACATGGGAAGTCAAAAAACAAAAGCCATCTAACCTACACTATGCCATTATCATCCATACGCTTATCCAATAAACTTTTAGATGCCCTCAATGTTGGCGAGTTCACTACTGTTGCAGGTAGGGCATTCCACGGCCTCACCACTCGTTGCGTAAAAAACCTACCTCTGACCTCTGTCCTATATCTATTACCCATCAGTTTAAGGCTATGTCCCCTCGTGCTAACTATTTCCATCCGTGGGAGAAGGCTCTCACTGTCCACCCTATCTAACCCCCTGATCATTTTGTATGCCTCTATTAAGTCTCCTCTTAACCTTCTTCTCTCTAACGAAAACAACCTCAAGTCCATCAGCCTTTCCTCATAAGCTTTTCCCTCCATACCAGGCAACATCCTGTTAAATCTCCTCTGCACCCGCTCCAAAGCTTCCACGTCCTTCATATAATGTGGTGACCAGAACTGTACGCAATACTCCAAATGCGGCTGTACCAGAGTTTTGTACAGCTGCAACATGACCTCATGACTCCGGAACTCAATCCCTCTACCATTAAAGGCCAACACTCCATAGGCCTTCTTCACAACCCTATCAACCTGGGTGGCAACTTTCAGGGATCTATGCACATGGACACCTAGATCCCTCTGCTCATCCACACTTCCAAGAACTTTACCTTTAGCCAAATATTCCGCATTCCTGTTATTCCTTCCAAAGTGAATCACCTCCCACTTCTCTACATAAAACTCCATTTGCCACCTCTCAGCCCAGCTCTGCAGCTTATCTATGTCCCTCTGTAACCTGCAACATCCTTCTGCACTGTCGACAACACCACCGACTTTAGTGTTGTCTGCAAATTTACTCACCCATCCTTCTGCGCCCTCCTCTAGGTCATTTATAAAAACGACAAACAGCAACGGCCCCAGAACAGATCCTTGTGGTACGCCACTTGTAACTGAACTCCATTCTGAACATTTCCCATCAACCACCACCCTCTGTCTTCTTTCAGCTAGCCAATTTCTGATCCACATCTCTAAATCACCCTCAATCCCCAGCCTCCGTATTTTCTGCAATAGCCTACCGTGGGGAACCTTATCAAACGCTTTACTGAAATCCATATACACCACATCAACTGCTCTACCCTCGTCTACCTGTTCAGTCACTTTCTCAAAGAACTCGATAAGGTTTGTGAGGCATGACCTACCCTTCACAAAGCCATGCTGACTATCCCTAATCATATTCTTCCTATCTAGATGATTATAAATCTTGTCTCTTCTCATCCCCTCCAAGACTTTACCCACTACAGACGTGAGGCTCACCGATCTATAGTTGCCGGGGTTGTCTCTACTCCCCTTCTTGAACAATGGGACCACATTTGCTATCCTCCAGTCCTCTGGCACTATTCCTGTAGCCAATTATGACATAAAATTCAAAGCCAAAGGCCCGGCAATCTCTTCCCTGGCTTCCCAGAGAATCCTAGGATAAATCCCATCAGGCCCTGGGGACTTATCTATTTTCAGCCTGTCCAGAATTGCCAACTCCTCTTCCCTACGTACCTCAATGCCATCTGTTCTAATAGCCTGGGTCTCAGCATTCTCCTCCACAGCATTATATTTTTCCTGAGTGAATACTGACGAAAAATATTCATTTAGTATCTCGCCTATCTCTTCAGACTCCACACACAACTTCCCATCCCTGCCGTTGACTGGCCCTACTCTTACCCAAGTCATTCTTTTATTCCTGACATACCTATAGAACGCTTTTAGGTTTTCCTTGATCCTACCTGGCAAATACTTCTTATGTCCCCTCCTTGCTCGTCTTAGCTCTCTCTTTAGATCCTTCCTCGCTACCTTGTAACTACCAAGCGCTCCAACTGAAACTTCACTCCTCATCTTCACATAGGCCTCCTTCTTCCTCTTAACAAGAGATTCCACTTCTTTGGTAAACCACGGTTCCCTCGCTCGACGCCTTCCTCCCTGCCTGACCGGTACGTACTTATCAAGAACACGCAGTAGCTGTTCCTTAAACCAGCTCCACATATCCAGTGTGCCCAAGACTTGCAGCCTACTTCTCCAACCTACCACCCCAAGTCATGTCTAATGGCATCATAATTGCCCTTCCCCCAGCTATAACTCTTGCCCTGCGGGGTATACTTATCCCTTTCCATCACTAACGTAAACGTCACCGAATTGTGGTCACTGTCCCCAAAGTGCTCTCCTACCTCCAAATCTGACACCTGGCCTGGTTCATTACCCAAAACCAAATCCAATGTGGCCTCTCCTCTTGTTGGCCTGTCAACGTATTGTGTCAGGAAACCCTCCTGCACACATTGTACAAAAAACGACCCATTTAATGTACTCGAACTATATCTTTTCCAGTCAATATTTGAAAAGTTAGTCTCCCATAATAACTACCCTGTTACTTTCGCTCTTCGCCATCCTTTCCTCTACATCCCTAGAAGTATTTGGAGGCCTATAGAAAACTCCCAACAGGGTGACCTCTCCTTTCCTGTTTCTAACCTCAGCCCATACTACCACGGAGGAAGAGTCCCCATCTACTATCCTCTCCGCCACAGTAATACTGTTTTTGATTGGCAGCGCCACACCTCCCCCTCTTTTGCCTCCTTCTCTGAGCTTACTAAAACACCTAAACCCCGGAACCTGCAACAAACATTCCTGTCCCTGCTCTATCCATGTCTCCTAAACGGCCGAAGTCCCAGGTACCAACCCATGCAGCCAGTTCCCTTACCTTATTTCGCATACTCCTGGCATTGAAGTAGACACACTTCAAACCACCTACCTGAACACTGCCCCCCCCCCCCCCTCTCCTGCGAAGTCAATTCTGTGCTCCTGACCTCTATACTCTCAATCTCTCGTACCCTAAAACTACAATCCAGGTTCCCATGCCCCTGCTGTATTAATTCAACCCCCCCCCCCCCCAAGAGCACTAACAAATCTCCCCCCCCAGGATATTTGTGCCCCTCAGGTTCAGATGTAGACCATCCTGTCTGTAGAGGTCCCACCTTCCCCAGAAAGAGCCCCAGTTATCCAGAAATCTGAATCCCTCCCGCCTGCACCATCCCTGTAGCCACGTGTTTAATTGCTCTCACTCTCTATTCCTTATCTCATTATCACGTGGCACGGGCAACAACCCAGAGATAACAACTCTGTTTGTTCCCGTTCTGAGCTTCCACCCTAGCTCCCTGAAAGCCTTGTCCCCTTTCCTACCTCTGTCGTTAGTGCCAATATGGACCACGACTTGGGGCTCCTTCCCCCCCCCCTCCCCCCCGCTTAAGGACCCGGAAAACACGATCCGAGCCATCACGTACCCTTGCACCTGGGAGGCAACATACCAAACGTGAGTCTCTCTCGCTCCCACAAAATCTCCGATCTGTGCCCCTGACTATAGAGTCCCCAATTACTAATGCTCTGCTCTTCTCCCCCCTTCCCTTCTGAGCAACAGGGACAGACTCCGTGCCAGAGGCCCGTACCCCATGGTTTACCCCTGGTAAGTCGTCCCCCCCACAAGAATCCAAAGCGGGATACTTGTTACTCAGGGGGTCCCTGCACTGACTGCTTCTTCCCAGACCCTCTTACAGTTACCGATCTATCTCCAATCTTTGGTTCAACTAATTCCCTGAAGCTGCTGTCTATGACCCCCCTCTGCCTCCCGAATGATCCGAAGTTCATCCAACTCCAGCTCCAGTTCCCTAACTCGGTCTTGGAGGAGCTGGAGATGGCTGCACTTCCTGCAGGTAAAATCAGCAGGGACACTAACGGCATCCCTCACCACAAACATCCTGCAGGAGGAACATTGCACTACCTTCCCTGCCATCCCTCTAACCTCCAACCAAGATCTGGTTAATAATTTTTTCAAAAAAAAAATATATATATAATAATAATATTGCACTTAGCTCATACCAATGGGTATTATTATTAGGTTAGGAGTGGAATATCTGATCCAAATATCCATCTAATACTGGTACTGTCTGTCCGTGTAGAATAGTATTGTGTATGGGTGAGGGGCTGTCCCGAAATCACTTGTTTCTATTTTGAAATAAGGTATTTTATTGGCGAGTGGATGCTCCATTCTATGGAACGCTCTCTCTGTCTTTGACCTTTGGATTAGATTAAAAACAGGAAGAGTTTGTCTGTGTTTTGCAGATGTTGGATATTTATTGTGTGAAGGAAATATCTCGATATCTCAATTTTCCAATGAGCTGCTCCAACAGGAACAGCTATCACCTACAGCCTGGCATTAAAAAAAACCACAACAGTCCAGTATTCCAATAGGTTTTGTGATATCCTTCTCATTTCTATTCATCTGGGATTTAATCCAATGATTGTTCAAATTTTATGGGTGCGTTGAAACTGTATTCTTCCTTCGAATGAATCGTGAATATGTTCACCTGAACCCAGAAACCCCTCCATTCCATTCAGACCCTTCTTTTTCAAGGTCTGATTGGGAGACTTATTGTTCTGATCAAAATGCAGCAGCGCACACTGAGCTGTGGGCAAATTAAATTCCCATTGAAATACCCACTTTGCAAGTTTATAATTGATGGTGAATGTGTGCCTGTGCTTAGTTGTATTTTTCCTCTAAATTTGGATGTGTTTGTAATCTCTGTAATTATCATTCTGCTTCCCGATACCATATTGTTGATGTAAATGATGATGGGGCGTGATGCCAGTTGTGTTCCTTGTGGAGCACCACTTCCCACCTTCCACCAATCAGACTAAATCCCTTTAACTCCTCTCCCTGTGTGTCTCCAGCTTGCTGTCAATTTTGCTGCTGTGTCCCCTAACGCCACTGGCTCTGACATTACTCATGCGTCTGTTATGCCAGATCTTACCGGTAGCCTTTAGAAAATCGACTGGTTTCACATCTATCATACTAATGGAATCTTTAATTACCTCTCGTTATTGAAATTATTGAATCAAATCTGTCAGGACTGAATGATTTTGGAATATGTGCTGACTGTGTTACTAGACTTTTTAACCTCACCATTTTAAGTCCAGTTTTTCCTATAATTGATGTAGTGATTGGGAGATTGATTTCTGGAATTGTTTTCATTTCTGTTTCAAGAATAACAGACACCGTCTGCGGCCTTCCAATTCTTTGGTAATATTCTGATGATGATTGGTGAATAGATAATAGTATCTCTGCTGTTTCTCACTGTCTATTTTATGAATATTTGCGGTTGAAATCCATCCATCTCCAGTAATCTCCCTCTAACTGGACCCCCATCCTTTGGCCTCCTACCTGCTCTTCTTCTTTACATTGAGCTCCGTCAGTGCGACATTGGCCATCTCAATTCCTCCTCCGCCACTTACCCACTCTATCCTGTCTCCCTCTAAACTTGCTCCATTCCTCTCTAAAATCCAGCTCTGACCTGGTGATCTGATCTGCTCACAAGGGTGGTGCCATTGTTTTTTTTAAAATATTTTTTTTAATTAAAGTTTTGCAAGTTTTTCATAATAATTAGTAATAATCCTAACACAGCAAAATCGAGTGAACATTAACATAGTGCAAAAAGATAATATAAAATAGCAATTGACTAGACGTGACCCCACGCGTCTCAGTCTTTCCCCCCCACCCCCCCACCGCCACCCCCAACGGAGCACTCACCCCCACTCCCCTGCTGCTGCTGACGTTTTAATTTTCCCTGTGAAGCCATAGGACGGTATTATGCTCCCCCCCCCCCCGCTCAACAGCAGCAGCTCTGTACACTTGGCAAAATTTTTTACACACATAAGTAGGCATCTGTTCGTGGTGTTGTCGTCCCTTGATTCTCCCAGACGGAGTTCGCAGCCGTTGTCGTCTCGTTCCGCTTCTGCGCACTTCCGCTTCTGCGCCCTCCCGTCTTCCCCGTTTTCTCTGTTCCTGTGGACGTTAAGTTTGTTAATGTTTCCCTGACTCCCCACTCCCCCTCCCTGGCACTCCTCTATTGTTCCATCTCTTCCCTCTACCCCCTCTAGCCCCGCTCCTGCCCCCCCCCCTTGTGGCTCGCATTTCCTTCCTCTTAGATTCAGCTGCCAACCCCCCCCCCCCCCCATCCACCACCCCGCATCTCTCGGTCTATCTCTCCCTCTCATGCTTTGGCTACTCTCCCTTGTATCTTGGCTACCTGGCTATTCTTCTGCTTGTTTGTTGGCCACCAACAGGTCCCGGAACAATTGGGTGAATGGCTCCCACATTCTGTGGAAGCCCTCGTCTGATCCTCGGGTGGCGCATTTGATTTTCTCCATTTGGAGAGATTCCGAGAGATCGGACAGGCAGTCAGCAGCTTTGGGTGGTGCTGCTGACCGCCAGCCGAACAGGATTCTACGGCGGGCGTTCTGGGAGGCAAAGGCAAGGGCGTCCGCCCTCCTCTCCAGGAATAGATCTGGCTGGTCTGAAATTCCCAAACACCGCCACTTTCGGGCAAGGCTCCACCCTCACCACCTTGGACATTTCCTCGAAGGAGGCTGTCCAGTACTCCACAAGACTAGGGCAGGACCAGAACATGTGGGCGTGGTTGGCTGGGCCTCCTTGGCACCGCTCACACCTGTCGTCCACCTCCGGGAAGAACCTACTCATATGGGTTCTTGTTAAGTGGGTTCTATGTACCACGTTTAGTTGCGTCAGGCTGAGCCTTGCGCAGGTGGAGGTGGAGTTGACCCTATGCAGTGCTTCGCTCCAGAGTCCCCGCCCTATTTCGATCCCTAGGTCCTCCTCACACTTCATTCTTGTTGCGTCCGATGTGGTGTCAGCCCCTTCTACCAGTCGGTCATACATGTCACTACAGTTTTCTTTATCTAGTATGCTTGCTTCCAGTAACTCTTCCAGTAGTGTCTGTCCTGGTGGTTGTGGGTATGTCCCTGTCTCCTTTCGTGGGAATTTTTTTAGTTGCAGGTACCTTAGCTCGTTCCCCCTGGCTAGCTGGAATTTCTCTGTCAGTTCGCCCAGTGTTACGATCCTGCCGTCCGTGTATAGGTCCCTGACAGTCAGTGTCATTCTGTCCTGTCCCCACCTTTTGAAGGTGGCGTCAGTCAGCGCTGGCGTGAACCTATGGTTGTTGCAGATGGGGGCTTTACCCGACATTCTGGTCAGGCCAATTTGTTGCCGTAGTTGGTTCCAGGACTGGAGGGTGGCTCTTACCACCGGGCTGCTGGAGTGTTTTTGGGGATGGGGATGGGGATGGGAGTGCCACCGTGGCGAGGGCCCGGAGGGAGGTCCACATGCAGGAGGCCTCTTGCGCGCGCACCCACTCGGGTTCTGGCTCCTTGATCCATCACCTTATTCGCTCGGCCATCGCCGCCCAGTGGTAAAGTTGTAGATTTGGAAGGGCAAGATTTTGTTTTTTGTAAGACGTTCTTTGTGATCTAAACATTCCCCCCCCCCCCCACCCCCCACCCCCACCCCCATACGAACGCCATGATTAGTTTGTCTTGTGCTTTGGAAAAGACCTTGGGGATGTAGATCGGGATGGATCTGAATAGGAAGAGGTACCTGGGCAGCACGTTCATTTTTATCGTCTGTACTCTCCCCGAGAGGGAGGGTGGGAGTGTGTTCCATCTTTTCAGGTCCTTTTTTTACTTCCTCTGTCAGACTGGTGAGGGTCCATTTATTGATCCCTTTCCAGTCATGGGCTATTTGGATCCCCAGGTAGCTAAATTTGTGTCGGCCTTGTTTAAGCGGCAGTCCGGTGCGAGGCCTGGATAGAGTGGGCGTGGGGAGGATATTTTCACTTGTAGGAAAAACAAGAACCAGAGGACACCATCACAGACTAAAGGGACGATCCTTCAAAATGGAGATGAGGAGGCATTTCTTCAGCCAGCGGGTTGTGAAACTGTGGAACTCTTTGCCTCAGAAGGCCGTGGAGGCCAGATCACAGAGTGTGTTTAAGGCAGAGATAGATAGGTTCTTGATTAATAAGGGAATCAGGGGTTATGGGGAGAAGGCAGGAGAATAGGGATGTGAAAATATCAGCCATGATTGAATGGCGGAGCAAACTCGATGGGCCGAGTGGCCTAATTCAGCTCCTATGTCCTATTGGTGTGGTCCAATAATTGTGAGTGACGAGCGATGACAATCTCTGGTCTTTTTGTATCTGGTTTGTGAAACCTGGCCAGTCTGAGTTAATCCTGTAAATCAGCCTAAATGAGAAGTGCGTCCTCCCAAAATTATTTGAATTATGAACACTTTCCTACTATTGCCATCAACATCAAACTGACAGGGCTGCAATGAACAGTTTCCTCCTTCCCCCTCTTAATCACCTTGCTTAGATTTGCTACTTCCCTCTCTGTAATGTCAAACTCTGTGGCAACTCCTCTACCAACACTCAGCCAGCCACTGCCCATTTTATTGATGCTGAAATCCTGTCCTGATTCAGACACGGAGAATCACTCATTTAGAACATAAGAACATAAGAACTAGGCACAGGAGTAGGCCATCTGGCCACTCGAGCCTGCTCCGCCATTTAATGAGATCATGGCTTATCTTTGTGGACTCAGCTCCACTCTCCAGCCCGTACACCATATCCCCGAATCCCTTTATTCTTTATAAAGGTATCTATCTTCTTCTTAAAAACGTTTAAAGAAGGAGCCTCAACTGCTTCACTGGGCAAGGAATTCCAGAGATTCACAACCCTTTGGATGAAAAAGTTCCTCCTAAACTCGGTCCTAAATCTACTTCCCCTTATTTTGAGGCTATGCCCCCTAGTTCTGCTTTCCCCGACCAGTGGAAACAACCTGCCCGCATCTATCCTATCTATTCCCTTCATAATTGTATATGTTTCAATAAGATCACCCCCCCCCCTCCCCCGCATCCTTCTAAACGCCAATGTGTACAGCCCCAGTCTACTCAACCTCTCGTCATAATCTAATCCCCTCAACTCTGGGATCAACCTAGTGAATCTCCTCTGCACTCCCTCCAGTGCCAATATGTCCTTTCTCAGGTAAGGAGACCAAAACTGAACACAATACTCCAGATGTGGCCTCACCAACACCTTATACAATTGCAGCATAACCTCCCGAGTCTTGAACTCCATCCCTCTAGCAATGAACGACAAAACTCGATTAGCATTCTTAATCACCTGTTGCACCTGCACACCAACTTTTTGCGACTCGTGCACCAGCACACCCAAGTCCCTCTGCACAGCAGCATGTTTTAACATCTTACCGTTTAAATAATAATCCATTCTGCTGTTATTCCTCCCACAATGAATAGCCTCACACTTGGCAACATCGAATTCCATCTGCCAGACCCTAGCCCATTGACCAAACCTATCCAAATCCTTCTGCAGACTTCCTGTCTCCTCTGCACTTTTTGCTTTACCACTCATCTTAGTGTCGTGTCGTCTGCAAACTTTGCCACATTGCACTTGGTCCCCAACTCCAAATCATCGATGTACATTGTGAACAACTGCGGGCCCAACACTGATCCTTGAGGGACCCCACTAGTTACAGGTTGCCAACCAGAGAAACACCCATTTATCCCCACTCTCTGCTTTCTGTTAGTTAACCAATCCTCTACCCATGCTACCACTTTACCCTCAATGCCATGCATCTTTAGTTTATGCAGCAACCTTTTGTGTGGCACCTTGTCAAACGCTTTCTGGAAATCCAGACATACCACATCCATTGGTTCCCCGTTATCTACTGCACTGGTAACGTCCTCAACAAATTCTATCAAATATGTCAGACACGACCTACCCTTTATGAACCCATGATTCGTCTGCCCAATGGGACAATTTCCCTCCACGTGCCCCGCTATTTCCTCCTTAATGATAGATTCCAGCATTTTGCCTACAAGCGAAGTTAAGCTTACCGGCCTATAATTACCCGCTTTCTGCCGACCGCCTTTTTTAAACAGTGGTGTCACGTTTGCTACTTTCCAATCCTCTGGGACCACCCCAGAGTCTAGTGAATTTTGATAAATTATCACTAGTGCGTTTACAATTTCCCTAGCCATCTCTTTTAACACTCTGGGATGCATCCCATCGGGGCCAGGAGGCTTGTCTACCTTTAGCCCCATTTGGTTGCCCAATACTGCCTCCTTAGTGATTACAATCATCTCAAGGTCCTCACCTATCATATTTTTATTTCCAGTCTCTTCTCCCATCTCTCCCTGACAGTTCATTTACTGGGAATTGCAATACCGAGCCGGGCAAAGTGTGGCCTCTCTATCTGCACCACTCGCTACCTGGTGGCCATGGCGATGGCGGATCAGCTGTTTATTATCATTAAATCAATACAACTCTGAACAGTGGTTATTATTTTACCTGGATTTTCCTGACCCTTACCCCTGTGTGTTGTATTAAAGCTGTCCTGGGGTCTACAGCCATGGACTGTTCTGTATGGTTCACCCTCACATTCTCCTTTGATCGATATATGGCCATTCGCTGCCAGAAAGTGAAAATTAAATATTGCACCGGGAAAACTGCGGCTGTGGTTCTGTCAACAAACGGCCTCCTGCTCGGTGTCAAAAAGATCCCCTGGTACTTTGCGTGTGAAACTAGACAGATAGTTGACAAAGTCCAATGGTTCTGTCAGACAAAGGGAAGCTTTTCGGCTCACGCCAGGTCGGTTGTATTCAACTGGTTTGAGCGGGATTCAAACCCATTGACCCCATTCTTTGCAATCCTCCTAATCAACGCTCTGACAGTCAGACACATTTTACTCACCAGTCGCGTCCGGAAAACACTGAGATTTCAGAGTCAGGGAGACAATCGCACAGACGAAGAGATGAAGAGCAGGAGGAAGTCAATGATCTTACTCTTCAGCATCTCCGGAACTTTCATTCTCCTCTGGACTGTGTCTGTTATTAAATGTTTCTTTATCGATTTGAGAGGGCTAATTTACATCACCCTTCCTGAATATAATTTCCAACAAGTCGGACATATTCTGGTGGCTTTAAGTTGCTGCTCAACCACAATTATTTATGTGATGACTCAGTCCATGTTCTTGGAGCAGATCAAGATCGCGGTGAAATATCCGATTACATCAATTATTAAATTAATCAAGAAATAAAACTGTCTGGCAGCCCCCTGTCAATCAGGAGCTCCAGCCACTTATTGGCAGCCCCTCAGCCAATCAGGAGCTCCAGCCGCTCACTGACAATCTCTCAGCCAATCAGGAGCTCCATCTGCAGACAGATAGTCACTCCAGCCAATCGGAAGTCGCTTTAAGGCCTCTGAAGCCAATCAGGAGCACGAACTGCCGACTACGAGCCCTCACTTCCCTTTCCTATCTCAATTAATGCTTCCACCAATTTATCTTCATCGGGGAGAAAAGTGGAGACACAGAGGAAAAGATGAGAGAATTCTACTTTCAAAAACTCAGTAAAGTGAAAGAAAATGTCTCCCGGTGTGGTGTTCTTTGTGTTGCTTATTTCAGGACGGTTGGCGTAGTGTTCACAAAGGCCATAAAACAGCTTTAACGTAAACACAGCTACGATTTTATTTACACTAATCACTTGGATTCGACACGTAACCCAAAAGAATACACAAGTGATTAATAACATCTAACAACACTCAACTACTGCTAATCGCACTACTGGTTTAAACTATGATCTAACCTTACTTGCACTATCTGCTCTTCTTACCTTCACTCGCAACCTCCTACATACTCTCCTCACCTAATTTCTCGCATCACTGCCTTACATGGTTATAACTGTAGCTCCCTCTAGTGGCTACTCTCGACTACATTAACATAAGTTCAGACAGAAATTTGGTTTACGACCATAAGACATAGGAGCGGAAGTAAGGCCATTCGGCCCATCGAGTCCACTCCGCCATTCAATCATGGCTGATTTCAACTCCATTTACCCGCTCTCTCTCCATAGCCCTTAATTCCTCGAATACTGTAGGCCTCTTGTTACTTCTTTTTAGTTGCTGTGATTTATTCACGCATCTCTTTATTATCAATTAGACACGTTCACGTGATCTCTGGTCGAGTGGTTCTTAGTCGACTACCCATCAGGTGATAGACCAGTTGATAACGGTGTTGCTCGGTATGCTAACAACGTTAACAACACACCTTGACCATCTTCACTCGCTTTGCGGTACAAAGTCTTAATTATCTCTACTCCTTTCACTGCTTTCCCATTAGACTGAGGATAACATAGGCTAGAAGTAACACGATTGAAGATATATTGCTCTGCAAACTGTGTCCACTCCCAACAGGAGAAACACGGGCCATTGTCAGAGACAATAGGTATCCCATGGAGTGCAAAAAATGATTTTGTTGCCTTTACTACCGATCTGGCAGTCGAATCTTTCAGCATTATCACCTCTGGAAAGTTGGAGTAATAGTCTATGGCTATCAAATAGTTATGACTCTGGCGACGAAATAGATCCATGCCCACTTTGTTCTGTGGACTGGTAACGATTTCCATCTGTTGCATGGTTCCTTTGCTCTGTGCAGGATGATGCATCTGACAAATTATGCATGCTTGAACAGATTAGACGACATCACTGTTTAATCCCGGCCAATACACTGACTGTCTGGCTGTCCTATGACACTTTCCGATGCCTCGATGACCCTCGTGCATCTGCTGCAGAATCCCTAAATGTCAGCTGGCAGGAATTACTATCCTATCTCCCTTGAGCAGGAAACCACCGACTGTAGAAAGATCATCTCTTATATCTCAAAAGGCAGATTGACATCCAGCAGACCATCTTTCTTTTAGGTATTGTTTCACCTTCTGGAGCGTCACATCCTTTTCAGTTTCCGCTGTTATAGTCTGTAGTTTGCGGAAAGACACTGGCAGTATCTTGTTAAATAGACGAGCTTAAGATTCCACGATTTGGACTATTGCGGGTTCTGATGTTTCAGCATCAGCAGTTGCTTTGGTCGTTCACAACATCTAATTCTTCCCTGGACTCTTCATCTTGAAATTGAGTGAATCCTTTCAACTCGCTGCAATCTTTCACACGCATCCACTCCAATTAATGATGATTTCTCACCCTCTACCACCTTCAAGTCGATGGGTATCTCGATGCTCCTTTCTTAACAACAAGGACAGTAGGAACCTCTTGTGACTATCGTGTTACCGTTGTAATCTTCGAGCCGACAATTGGATTGTGTTATTAATGATTTGTCAATAGCTTGCTTTAAAGATCGGTAGGTGATAATATTTGTGTGTGCTCCTGTGTCAAACTTAAATGGTATCATTTCTCCATGTATAGAGACAGTCCACTCCTTAATTAACTTCCAAAGTGCTTTTACTTTCGAAGCAGTAAATCAATCTTAATGATAGCTTCTATCATAAAGGTATCCAAAGGTAAAAATGGTGAGCAATCCTCCCTACCCACTGCGATGTTGGATTTTGTCTCTGCACTCCGTACACTTTGTATCCGTCCAAAATCGCTGTAGGACTTTCAAAAATTTGGTTACTGGAATAATTGCTGATAAACGACACTGTGCTGCTAAGTGCTGCAAAGTGGTTCAGTTTGCCACACTTGGAAAAAGGCAAATTAATGCGGATGCTGTAATCAAAAACCAAAGAGAAAGTGCTGGAAAATCTCAGCAGGTCTGGCAGCCTCTGTAGGGAGAGAAAAGCGCTAACGTTACGAGTCCAGATGACCCCTTGTTAAATCCAAAAGTCTGAGAAAGTGGGAAATATTTATATTGTGGAGAAGGAAAGATGAGCCGTAGCCACAGAAATCCATCGAAACTAGGGTGCTAATGGCCAGAGAAATCAGGGGGAAAGAGTGCGATTGGCAGTCCCCAGAGAGAACAAAAACTGTGAAAGGCCAAACAGCAGAGAAACTAACATCAGAGGGTAAACTGTGACAGGTGTAGAAGTGGGGGGGCTTTGATAAAGCGTAACCTGGACTCGAAACGTTAGCTCTTTTCTCTCCCTACAGATGCTGCCAGATTTGCGGAGATTTTCCAGCATTTTCTCTTTCGTTTCAGATTCCAGCATCCGCAATAATTTGCTTTTATGTAGAAGTGGGGGGACGGGAAGGGGGAAGCAAAGGTGAGAAATGGGATGAAAACAAATGGGTCGAGGTGGGGTAGAGCTAATCATCAGAGGGGCTGTTTAGCACAGGGCTAAATCGCTGGCTTTGACAGCAGCCCAAGGCAGGCCAGCAGCACGGTTCGATTCCCGTAACAGCCTCTCCGCACAGGCGCTGGAATGTAGCGACAAGGGGCTTTTCACAGTAACTTCATTTGAAGCCTAGTTGTGACAATAAGCGATTTTCATTACATTTCATTCATTTCATCTGAAGCTGTTGATTTCGATGTTGAGACCGGAAGGCTGTAGCGTGCCTCACTGGAAGATGACCTGTTGTTCATCCAGTTTGCGTTAGCTTCACATTGCAGTAGGCCAAGGACAGAAATGTGGGCATGGGAGCTGAGTCTTGGGTTAAAATGGCAAGCAATGAGAAGGTCAGGGTCCTGAATGTGCACAGTCCAAAGGTGATAAGCAACACGCTACAGCCTTCCGGTCTCAACATCGGATTCCGAACTTCAGATGATTAGCTCTACTCTAAATACACTGATCTACTGATAATCTCACTACTGGTTTAAACCATAATCTAACCTTACTTGCAGAGTAAGCATCTTTCTTCTCTCCTTCACTATTTACCCTGTCCTTGCCTTCATATCTACTAGCCGCCTCTTTTTTGCCCCAGCTGGTTTTCACTGCTCCTTCTCGCCTCGCCCCCTGCCTCCCCCCACCCCCCTCCCCCCGCCACGGGTCTTCCCTCACTCTCCTCTCCTCTATCAAGTCTTGGCTGCTTTTCTCTGGCTCCTGGCAACTTATTTATTTATTTGTTTGTTCGCTGAAGTGGGCTCTATGAACCATTTTTAGCTGCGTTTGATTGTCTTGCGCATGTGGAGGTGGAGTTGACCCTGTGCAGTGCTACGCTCCAGAAGGCCCATCCGCTTGGAAGCCCCATGTCTTCCTCCCATTTCCTCCCATTTCTTCCTCGTCGTTTCCAGTTCGGTGTCGGCCCTCTCTAGCAGTCGTCCGTCCATGTCACCACAGTTCCCTCTGCTTAGGATGTCTGCGTCCAATAGCTCTTCTAATCGTGTCTGTCGTGATGGTCGTGGGTACGTCCTTGTCTCCTTCCGGAGGAAGATTTTAAGCTGCAGGTATCTGAGTTTGCTTCCCGTAGAAAGGTGGAATCTGTCCGTCAGTTTGTCCAATATTGTGACCCTACCATCAGTGTATAGGTCGCTGACTGTCAGTGTCCCCCGCCCTGTCTCCACCTTTTATAGGTGACGTCGGTGAGTGCTGGCGTGAATCTGTGGTTATTGATGAAAGGGGCTTTGTCGGTTATTTTGGTCAGTCCGAATTGCTGCCGTAGCTGGTTCCAGGTCTGGAGGGTGGCGACCACCATTGGTCTGCTGAGAGTTTCTTGCGTGGGGATCGGAGTTCCGCCGTGGCGAGGGCACAGAGAGAGGTGCCCATGCAGGAGACCTTCTCCACGCGCACCCACTCGGCTTCTGGCTCCTTTAATCTTCCCATCACGGTTTCCGTGGCAACTGACCATGTGGTAGTATTGTAGGTTTGGGAGGTTTGGGAGGGCGAGTCTGTATCCCTGCCTGTTGCCCCTGTGCAGCTGGAAGTACTGGGAGCTAATGTTATTCCTCTGTACGCTCGCCATGGGAGCGTTGGATTTTGTTTTCTGTAGGACCTTCTTTATGATGCTAGCATTCTGCCCCCCCCCCCCCCCGCCCCAATCTCTCCCGCTATACAAGCGCCATGATTAGGTTGTCCAGAGAGTTGAAAAAGGCCTTGGAGATTTAGATGGGGATAAATCTAAGTAGCGAGATGTACCTGGGCAGGACGTTCACTTTGATCATCTGTACTCTTCGCGCCAGGGAGAGGTGAGAGTGTGTTCCATCTCTACAGGTCCTTCTTTACTTCCTCTGTCAGACTAGTCAGGTTCGATTTGTGGACCTCCGTCCAGTCATGAGCGATGTGAATCGTCAGGCAGTGGAATTTGTGACGGGCTTGTTTAAACGTCAGTCCCACCAGTGCTGCACCTCTCCATTGTGGGTTGACTGGGAACATCTAATTTTGCTCATTTTGAGTTTGTAGCCCGAAAAGGCGTCAAACTCTTTCAGAGCACAATGATTCCGCCCATGCTGCTTTGTGTGTGGCGATGTTGAGGAGACGGTCATCCGCGTCGAGTGAGACTCTATGCTCTCTGCCTCCTCTTTGGAACCCCCTCCGAATTTCTGCTGGTCTGAGAGCGATCGCTGGTGGTTCCATCGCTCGGGCAAACAGCAGCGGGGACAGTAGGCATCCCTGCCTGTTGCCCTGTGCAGCTGGAAGTACTGGGAGCTGATGTTATTCCTCTGTACGCTCGCCATGGGAGCGTTGTATAGGATTGTCATGCAGGCGGTGTGCCCTGATCCGAGCCCGAAGCGCTCCAGTACCTCGGTGAGGTACTGCCACCCGATTCTGTCGAATGCCATTTCTGCGTCCAGGGAGACGATCACCTCTAGTGATCTCTCCCCAGATGGGGTCATAATCACGTCCATCAGGCGCCTAATGTTCGAGGTTAGTTGTCTACCTTTGATGAAGCCCGTTTGATCCTCTGTGAGCACCTCTGGACCGCAGTTCTCCAGCCTCTTTGCTTGAATCTTGGCCAGTATTTCGTCGTCTCGGTTTAGTAACGAGTTGGGTCTGCAGGACCCGCATTCTGTTGGGTCTTTTTCTTTTTTAGGTATTCGCGAGATTGAGGTTTGTGCTAACGTAGGTGGCAGTGTGCCCCTCGCCAGCGAGTCTGTGAACATCTCCCGCAGGTGTTGTCGTGAATCTTCTGTAGAAGTCAGCCGGGAACCCATCTTCTGCCGGTGCCTTCCCCGCCTGCATGGAGCTAATACTCTCCATGATCTCTCCCAGTTCCAGGATCAATTTTATTCTCTCCCCCCACAACTGACATGTGCAGTTCATCGAGGAACTGTTACACCCCCGAGTGCCCTGCTGGGGGCTCCAAGGTTTACAGTCCCCGGTGGAAGGCTTCGAAGGTTTTGTTGACCTTTTCTGGGTCTGTTTCCAATGTGCCTCTGTTGTCTCTAATTTTCGTGATGTATCCAGGTTGCCTGCTTTATCAGCTGATGTGCCAGCAGGGGGCTGGAATTGCCTCGTGTTTGTATAGGGTCACCTGTGCATTGCGAAGTTGGTGAAATGTTTTCCTTATGGAGAGCAGGTTAAAGTCCATTTGTAGCACTTTCCTCTCCGCCAAGAGCTCTACAGTCGGGGTCTCGGAGTGTTTACGGTCTACCTCCAGTATGGAGTCGACCAGCTGCTAACAAGGTAAGTGTATCCTTTAAAAACACTTGCCTTTACAGGAGCAGGCCAGTCGATTTCAGCGGGAGCGGTGCGCAAGTGATTTCTGGGAGGTAAGTGTATCCTTTAAAAACACTTACCTTCACAGGAGCAGGCCAGTCGATTTCAGCGGGAGCGGTGTGCAAGTGATTTCAGGGAGGTAAGTGTATCCTTTAAAAACACTCACCTACACAGGAGCAGGCCAGTCGATTTCAGCGGGAGCGGTGTGCAAGTGATTTCAGGGAGGTAAGTGTATCCTTTAAAAACTCTTACCTTCACAGGAGCAGGCCAGTCGATTTCAGCGGGAGCGGTGCGCAAGTGGTTCAGGGAGGTAAGTGTATCCTTTAAAAACATTTAACTTCACAGGAGCAGGCCAGTCGATTTCAGCGGGAGCGGTGTGCAAGTGATTTCAGGGAGGTAAGTGTATCCTTTAAAAACACTTACCTTCTCAGGAGCAGGACAGTCGATTTCAGTGGGAGCGGTGCGCAAGTGATTTCAGGGAGGTAAGTTTATCCTTTAAAAACACTTACCTTCACAGGAGCAGGCCAGTCGATTTCAGAGGGAGCGGTGCGCAAGTGATTTCTGGGAGGTAAGTGTATCCTTTAAAAACACTTACCTTCACAGGAGCAGGCCAGTCGATTTCAGCGGGAGCGGTGTGCAAGTGATTTCAGGGATGTAAGTGTATCCTTTAAAAACGCTTACCTTCACAGGAGCAGGCCAGTCGATTTCAGCAGGAGCGGTACGAAAGTGATTTCTGGGAGGTAAGTGTATCCTTTAAAAACATTTAACTTCACAGGAGCAGGCCAGTCGATTTCAGCGGGAGAGTTGTGCAAGTGATTTCAGGGAGGTAAGTGTATCCTTTAAAAACACTTACCTTCACAGGAGCAGGCCAGTCGATTTCAGCAGGAGCGGTGTGCAAGTGATTTCAGGGAGGTAAGTGCATCCTTTAAAAACACTTACCTTCACAGGAGCAGGCCAGTCGATTTCAGCGGGAGCGGTGCGCAAGTGATTTCAGGTAGGTAAGTGTATCCTTTAAAAACACTTACCTTCACAGGAGCAGGCCATTCGATTTCAGCGGGAGCGGTGTGCATGTTATTTCAGGGAGTTAAGTGTATCCTTTAAAAACACTTACCTTCACAGGAGCAGGCCAGTCCATTTCAGTGGGAGCGGTGCGCAAGTGATTTCAGGGAGGTAAGTGTATCCTTTAAAAACACTTACCTTCACAGGAGCAGGCCACTCGATTTCAGCGGGAGCAGTGTGCAAGTGATTTCAGGTAGGTAAGTGTATTCTTTAAAAACACTTACCTTCACAGGAGCAGGCCAGTCGATTTCAGCGGGAGCGGTGTGCAAGTGATTTCAGGGATGTAAATGTATCCTTTAAAAACACTTACCTTCACAGGAGCAGGCCAGTCGATTTCAGCGGGATTTCAGCAAGTGATTTCTGGGAGGTATGTTTATCCTTTTAAAATAACACTTCTTTTCTGTTTTATTTATTTCGACCCGCGGACTTCTGGGAAGACCCCCCCCCCCCCCCCTCCAACCCCCAACCCCAACCAATATATTCTGGTGGAGAGGAAACCCGAGACACTACACGTGTAGTGTCTCCCACCCGCCCTCCTCCTCTAACCTAATAATAAGATCCATTGGTGTGAGGTAAGTGCCATATTATATTGTTATTATATTATATTATTAGCATTGTGCAGGTCAAGGTTCGGAGGTGGAGGAGCAGTCTCTGTCAGGGAGAGAACCTGAGAACATCTAAGACACTCAGAAGGTAAGAAGGTAAGTAAGTGAATTTTACTCATTTTTACTTTTATACCTTTTTCAAATTGTGTGTGTCGGAGGAAACTGAAGTGACATCACAGAAAAGCTGTGACCTGAGTGGCTGGTTGGGAATCTACACTAAATTTAAAAAATTAAGCATTGGTAACTAATTAAACATAATTACTTAATTATAATTTAGAGGGGTATCTAAGCCAGAGATCGGAGAGTACTATATTTAGCTTTCGCATTTTTATTAGTAATCTAGTGCGAGGAAACTGATAGTTAACAGTAACTTTGAAATTTTAAAAAATATATATTTTTGTTTAAACAATTTTATTTAGAATTTAATTTTAATTAATTGACGCAATGTCAGTTAGAGGGGTGCAGTGCTCTGACTGTGAGATGTGGCAGGTCCGGGAGGCTTCCAGCGTCCCGGATGGCTTCATCTGCAGAAAGTGCACCCAACTGGAGCTCCTCACAGACCGCATGGTTCGGTTGGAGCAGCAATTGGATGCACTTAGGAGCATGCAGGTGGCGGAAAGCGTCATAGATCGCAGTTATGTAAATGTGGCCACACCCAAGGTGCAGGCAGAGAAATGGGTGACCACCAGAAAGGGCAGGCAGTCAGTGCAGGAATCCCCTGTGGTTGTCCCCCTCTCGAACAGGTATACCCCTTTGGATACTGTCCGGGGGATAGCCTATCAGGGGAAAACAGCAGCAGCCAGAGCAGTGGCACCACGGCTGGCTCTGATGTTCAGAAGGGAGGGTCAAAGCGCAGAAGAGCAATTGTAATAGGGGACTCTATAGTCAGGGGCACAGATAGGCGCTTCTGTGGACTTGAAAGAGACTACAGGATGGTATGTTGCCTCCCTGGTGTCAGGGTCCAGGATGTCTCCGAACGGGTAGAAGGCATCCTGAAGGGGGAGGTCAAAAAGGCAGAGGTCGTTGTACATCTTGGTACTAACGACATAGGCAGGAAGGGGCATGAGGTCCTGCAGCAGGAGTTCAGGGAGCTAGGTAGAAAGTTAAAAGACAGGACCTCTAAGGTTCTAATCTCGGGATTACTCCCTGTGCCACGTGCCAGTGAGGCAAGAAATAGGAACAGAGAGCAGCTAAACACGTGGATAAACAGCTGGTGTAGGAGGGAAGGTTTCCGTTATCTGGACAACTTGGAGCTCTTCCGGGGCAGGTGTGACCTCTATAAGAAGGACGGGTTGCATCTAAACCGGAGAGTCATAAATATCCTGGCCGCGAGGTTTGCTAGTGTCACACGGGAGGGTTTAAACTAGTATGGCAGGGGGGTGGGCACGGGAGCAATAGGTCAGAAGGTGAGAGCATTGAGGGAGAACTAGGGAATAGGGACAGTGGGGCTCTGAGGCAGAGCAGACAGGGAGAAGTTGCTGAACTCAGCGGGTCTGGTGGCCTGAAGTGCATATGTTTTAATGCAAGAAGTATTACGGGTAACGCAGATGAACTTAGAGCTTGGATTAGTACTTGGAACTATGATGTTGTTGCCATTACAGAGACCTGGTTGAGGGAAGGGCAGGATTGGCAGCTAAACGTTCCAGGATTTAGATGTTTCAGGCGGGATAGAGGGGGATGTAAAAGGGGAGGCGGAGTTGCGCTACTGGTTCGGGGGAATATCACAGCTGCACTGCGGGAGGACACCTCAGAGGGCAGTGAGGCTATATGGGTAGGGATCAGGAATAAGAAGGGTGCAGACACAATGTTGGGGGTATACTACAGGCCTCCCAACAGCCAGCGGGAGATAGAGGAGCAGATAGGTAGACAGATTTTGGAAAAGAGTAAAAACAACAGGGTTGTGGTGATGGGAGACTTCAACTTCCCCAATATTGACTGGGACTCACTTAGTGCCAGGGGCTTAGACGGGGCGGAGTTTGTAAGAAGCATCCAGGAGGGCTTCTTAAAACAATATGTAGACAATCCAACTAGGGAAGGGGCGGTATTGGACCTTGTATTGGGGAATGAGCCCGGCCAGGTGGTAGATGTTTTAGTAGGGGAGCATTTCGGGAACAGTGACCACAATTCAGTAAGTTTTAAACTGCTGGTGGACAAGGATAACAGTGGTCCTAGGATGAATGTGCTAAATTGGGGGAAGGCTAATTATAACAATATTAGGCGGGAACTGAAGAACATAGATTGGGGGTGGATGTTTGAGGGCAAATCAACATCTGACATGTGGGAGGCTTTCAATTGTCAGTTGAAAGGAATTCAGGACCGGCATGTTCCGTGAGGAAGAAGGATAAATACGGCAGTTTTCGGGAACCTTGCATAACGAGAGATATTGTAGGCCTCGTCAAAAAGAAAAAGGAGGCATTTGTCAGGGCTAAAAGGCTGGTAACAGACGAAGCCTGTGTGGAATATAAGGAAAGTAGGAAGGAACTTAAGCAAGGTGTCAGGAGGGCTAGAAGGGGTTCACGAAAAGTCATTGGCAAATAGGGTTAAAGAAAATCCCAAGGCTTTTTACACGTACATAAAAAGCAAGAGGGTAGCCAGGGAAAGGGTTGGCCCACTGAAGGATAGGCAAGGGAAACTACGTGTGCAGCCAGAGGAAATGGGCGAGGTACTAAATAAATACTTTGCATCAGTATTCACCAAAGAGAAGAAATTGGTAGATGTTGAGTCTGGAGAAGGCTGTGTAGATAGCCTGGGTCACATTGTGATCCAAAAAGACGAGGTGTTGGGTGTCTTAAAAAATATTAAGGTAGATAAGTCCCCAGGGCCTGATGGGATCTACCCCAGAATACTGAACGAGGCTGGAGAGGAAATTGCTGAGGCCTTGGCAGAAATTTTTGGATCCTCACTGTCTTCAGGGGATGTCCCGGAGGACTGGAGAATAGCAAATGTTGTTCCTCTGTTTAAGAAGAGTAGCAAGGATAATCCAGGGAACTACAGGCCGGTGAGCCTTACTTCAGTGGTAGGGAAATTACTGGAGAGAATTCTTCGAGACAGGACCTACTCCCATTTGGATGCAAATGGACGTATTAGTGTGAGGCAGCATGGTTTTGTGAAGGGGAGGTCGTGTCTCACTAACTTGATAGATTTTTTCGAGGAGGTCACTGAGATGATTGATGCAGGTAGGGCAGTGGATGTTGTCTATATGGACTTCAGTAAGGCCTTTGACAAGGTCCCTCATGGTAGACTAGTACAAAAGGTGAAGTCACACGGGATCAGGGGTGAGCTGGCAAGGTGGATACAGAACTGGCTAGGTCATTGGAGGCAGAGAATAGCAATAGAAGGATGCTTTTCTAATTGGAGGGCTGTGACCAGTGCTGTTCCACAGGGATCAGTGCTGGGACCTTTGCTCTTTGTAGTATATATACCTGATTTGGAGGAAAATGTAACTGGTCTGATTAGTAAGTTTGCAGACGACACAAAGGTTGGTGGAATTGCGGATAGCGATGAGGACTGTCGGAGGATACAGCAGGATTTAGATTGTTTGGAGACTTGGGCGGAGAGATGGCAGATGGAGTTTAATCCGCACAAATGTGAGGTAATGCATTTTGGAAGGTCTAATGCAGGTAGGGAATATGCAGTGAATGGTAGAACCCTCAAGAGTATTGAAAGTCAAAGAGATCTAGGAGTACAGGTCCACAGGTCATTGAAAGGGGCAACACAGGTGGAGAAGGTTGTCTAGAAGGCATACGGCATGCTTGCCTGCATTGGCCGGGGCATTGAGTATAAGAATTGGCAAGTCATGTTGCAGCTGGAGAGAACCTTAGTTAGGCCACACTTGGAGTATAGTGTTCAATTCTGGTCGCCACACTACCAGAAGGATGTGGAGGCTTTATAGAGGGTGCAGAAGAGATTTACCAGGATGTTGCCTGGTATGGAGGGCATTAGCTATGAGGAGCGGTTGAATAAACTCGGTTTGTTCTCACTGGAACGAAGGTGGTTGAGGAGAGACCTGATAGAGGTCTACAAAATTATGAGGGGCATAGACAGAGTGGATAGTCAGAGGCTTTTCCCCAGGGTAGAGGGGTCAATTACTAGGGGGCATAGGTTTAAGGTGAGAGGGGCAAGGTTTAGAGTAGATCTACGAGGCAAGTTTTTTACGCAGAGGGTAGTGGGTGCCTGGAACTCGCTACCGGAGGAGGTGGTGGAAGCAGGGACGATAGTGACATTTAAGGGGCATCTTGAGAAATACATGAATAGGATGGGAATAGAGGGATATAGACCCAGGAAGTGTAGAAGATTGTAGTTTAGTCGGGCAGCATGGTCGGCACGGGCTTGAAGGGCCGAAGGGCCTGTTCCTGTGCTGTACATTTCTTTGTTCTAGCCACTCCCTCATTCCTGTCTCATAGTGCCTTAAAGGCAGTCAATTCTCCTCTAAGAACGTGGGGGGTTAGACCTCCTCGTTTTAATTGTTTTTTTGTATATTCAGTTATGGCCTGTGACACTCTCTCGCTGAAAGCCATGTCGGCCAATAGGGCCGTGTCCAACCTCCATGCGGGCAACCTCCAACCTCCATGCCCGTCTCCAACCTCACATCCATGTAATGTGGAGTGTGGTTAGAGATTACAATCGCAGAGTATTCCGCCATGACCAGCCCTGGAAGCACCGATTTCCCCGCCACAAATAAGCTGACCCTCGAATATACATTATGTCCTGGGGAGAAGGAGGAGAACTCCTTTTCTCCTGGTTGGGTGAACATCCAAGGTTCCACCGCCCCCATCTGCTCCAGAAAACAACAGAGTTCGAGGTCTTCCCTGTTTTGGGGTTCGACATGTCTGCCTGTGGGTCCTGTGCACAGTTATAGTCCCTCCCCCCGACACTCCCCCCCCCCCCCCCGCCCCTCCACCACCACCATGATCCATCGGTGCGTCGCTATGTCTCTGGATTTCTGCCGTGGTCTTTTTGATGAATTTCGTGTTGTTCCAGTTGGGCGCGGTACACGTTAACTAGTATCACCGCTGCCCCATCCAGGGCCACGCTGACCGTGACGTACTGTCCTCCTGGGTTCGTGACCGTCTTCATCACCCAAACATCGTCCTCTTTCTGATCATTATTGCCGCACCCCCTGGCCCTCGTCCCATGGCCGGAATGGTAGGTCTGTCCAACCCAACCCTTCCTTACCCACAGTCGGTCCTTCTCTCTCAGGTGTGTCACTTGGAGGAAGACTATGCCAGCTTTCATGTTTCTTAGGTGGGTGAAGACTCTGGATCTTTTCACTGGGCCGTTAAGCCCCCGGCCATTACAGGTGAATCTTGCGCTCCGCCACTTTGTGCGCTGATCGGTTGTCCGACTGTCCCCGTTCCTGGCCCATTCCACTCCTGCTGTCTGCTCGGCCCCTGGACTGGACTTTTCAGGGCATTTGTCACTCTTTTTCTTTCTTCACGCGCCTTACTGTAGAGTTTTCTGCCGTGTTTACTGTCGGGCACTGTTTAAATAGACTGTTTACTGCAGGACACTGTTGATATAGACTGTTTACTGTAGTACAGTGGTTACATAGACTGTTTATTGTAGGGCACTGTTTACATAGCCTATTTGCTGTGGGGAACTGTTTACATAGACTGTTCAGCGTAGGGCACTGCTAATAGAGACTGTTAACTGTATGGCACTGTTTACACAGACTCTGTTTACTGAAAGGCACAGTTACATAGACTACTTACTGTAGGTCACTGTTTATATAGACTGTTTTGTGTAGGACACTGTTTCCATAGACTGTTTACTGTCGGATACTGTTTATAGAGACGGTTTACTGTAGGACAGTGGTTACATAGACTGTTTACTGTAGGGCACTGTTTACATAGACTATTTACTGTGGGGACGTTTGCATTGACTATTCAGCGTAGGGCACTGTTTATAGAGACTGTTTACTTTTGGTTACAGTTTACAGAGACAGCTTTCTATAGTGCAATGTTTACATAGACTGTTTACTGTAGGGCACTGTTTCTAGACTTTACTGTCGGGCACTGTTTATATAGACTGTTTACTGTATGACACTGTTTACAGAGACTGTTTACTGTATGGCACTGTTTATACAGACTCTGTTTACTGCAAGGCTCTGTTTACATAGACTACTTACTGTAGGGCAGTTTATATAGACTGTTTACTGTCGATTCGGCCACTGTTTCCATAGACTGTTTACTGTAGGGCACTGTTTATATAGACTGCTTACTGTAGGCCACTGTTTACATAGACTGTTCAATGTAGGGCACTGTTTATATAGACTATTTACTGTGGGGACGTTTGCATTGACTATTCAGCGTAGGGCACTGTTTATAGAGACTGTTTACTTTTGGTCACAGTTTACAGAGACAGCTTTCTATAGTGCAATGTTTACATAGACTGTTTACTGCAGGGCACTGTTTCTAGACTGTTTACTGTCGGGCACTGTTTATATAGACTGTTTACTGTATGGCACTGTTTACACAGACTCTGTTTACTGCAAGGCTCTGTTTACATAGACTACTTACTGTAGGGCAGTTTATATAGACTGTTTACTGTCGATTCGGCCACTGTTTCCATAGACTGTTTACTGTTGGGCACTGTTTACATAGACGGTTCCCTGTAGGGCACTGTTTATATAGACTGTTCACTGTAGGTTACTGTTTATATAGACTGTTTTCTGCAGGACACTGTTAGCAAAGACTTTGCTTACTGAAGGGCACTGTTTACATAGACTGTTTACTGCCGGGCACTGTTTAGTTCGTAAGAAGTCTTACAACACCAGGTTAAAGTCCAACAGGTTTGTTTCAAACACTAGCTTTCGGAGATGTAGAAGGAGCAGTACTCCTCAAGCTAGTGTTTGAAACACACCTGTTGGACTTTAACCTGGTGTTGGAAGACTTCTTACTGTGCTCACCCCTGTCCAACGCCGGCATCTCCATATCACTGTTTAGATAGACAGTTGACTGTAGAGTACTGTTTACATCGACTGGGTTTACTGTATGTAGGGCAGTCTTTACACAGACTCTGTTCACTGTTGGGCATTAATTACATAGACTGTTTACTGTAGGGCACTGTTTACATAACTGTTTGCACCAGGGCACTGTTTATAGAGACTGTTTACTGTAGGGTGCTGCTTATATAGACTTTGTTTACTGTAGTGCACTGTTAGTACATACTCTATTACTGTAGGGCACTGTTTACGTAGACTATTTACTGTAGGGCATTGTTTACATAGACTCTGTTTACTGTAGGGCAATGTTTACATAGCATGTTTATTTTAGGGCACTGTTTACATACACTGTTGACTGTGGGAAACTGTTTACCTCGACTGTTCAGCGTACGGCATTGTTTATGTAGAGTGTTTACTGTTGGGCACTGTTTATATAGACTCTGTTTACTGCAAGGCACTGTTTACATGGACTGCTTACTGTAGGACACTGTTTACATAGACTTTGCTTACTGTAGGGCACTGTTTACATAGACTGTTTACAGTAGGGCATGGATTACATTGACTGTTTTCAGCAGGGCACTGTTTACATAGACTGTTTACTGGAGGGCACTGTTTATATAGTCTGTTTCCTGTAGGCCACTGTTTACATAGCCTGTTTACTGTCGGGCACTATTTATATAGACTCTTTACTGAATGGGACTGTTTATGCAGTCTGGATATGGTGCGGCACTGTTTACATAAACTCTGTTTACTGCAACGCACCGTTTACAAAGACTGTTTCTAGTAGGGCACTGTTAATTTACGGCTCTGTTTATGAAATTAAAAAATGAAAATCGCTTATTGTCAGTCGTAAGCTTCAAATGAAGTTATTAAGAAAAGCTCCTAGTCGCCACATTCCAGCGCCTGTTCGAGAAGGGTGGTACAGGAATTGAACCGCGCTGCTGGCCTGCCTTGGTCTGCTTTCAAAGCCAGCGATTTAGCCCTGTGCGATAGACCGTTTACTGTGTGCCGCTGTTTACGTAGTCAGCTTACTGAAGGGCACAGTTTATCTAGAAGGCTTACTGTATGGCACGGTTTATACTGGCTATTTACTGTGCGAAATTCTTTACATAGACTCTGTTTACTGAAAGGCACTGTTTATATCGACTGTTTACTGTCCGGCACTATTCTATAGACTGTTTTCTGTCCGACACTGTTTACATAATCTAATAACTTGAGGGCACTGTTCTCGACTGTTTATTGTATGACACTGTTTATAAAGACTCTGTTTATTGCAAGGCACTGTTAACATAAACTGCTTACTGTCGGGCACTGTTTCCATAGACAGTTTAATGTAGGGCACTGTGTGCATTGTCTGTTTACTGTAGGGCACTGTTTACACAGACTGTTTGCAGCAGGGCACTGTTTATATAGACTGTTTACTGTAGGGCACTAATCTCATAGACTGTTTTCTGTAGGACACTGTTTACATACACTAATAACTTGAGGGCACTGTTATAGACTGTTTACTGTATGGCACTGTTTATAAAGACTCTGTTTATCGCAAGGCACTATTAACATAAACTTCTTACTGTAGGGCACTGTTTACACAGACTGTTTTCATCAGGGCAATGTTTATATCGACTGTTTACTTCGGGTGATGTTTATATAACTTTGCTTACTGTAAGGCACTGTTCCAATAGACTGTTTACTGTCGGGCACTATTTAAATAGACTGTTTACTGCAGGACACTGTTTATATAGACGGTTTACTGTAGTACAGTGGTTACATGGACTGTTTACTGTAGGGCACTGTTTACATAGCCTATTTGCTGTGGGGAACTGTTTACATAGACTGTTCAGCGTAGGGCACTGCTAATAGAGACTGTTAACTGTATGGCACTGTTTACACAGACTGTTTACTGCAAGGCACAGTTTACATAGACTACTTACTGTAGGTCACTGCTTATATAGACTGTTTTGTGTAGGACACTGTTTCCATAGACTGTTTACTGTCGGATACTGTTTATATAGACTGTTTACTGTAGGACAGTGGTTACATAGACTGTTTACTGTAGGGCACTGTTTACATAGACTATTTACTGTGGGGACGTTTGCATTGACTATTCAGCGTAGGGCACTGTTTATAGAGACTGTTTACTTTTGGTCACAGTTTACAGAGACAGCTTTCTATAGTGCAATGTTTACATAGACTGTTTACTGTAGGGCACTGTTTCTAGACTGTTTACTGTCGGGCACTGTTTTCTTGACTGTTTACTGTATGGCCCTGTTTACATAGACTCTTTACTGCAAGGCTCTGTTTACATAGACTACTTACTGTAGGACAGTTTATATAGACTATTTACTGTCGATTCGGCCACTGTTTCCATCGACTGTTTACTGTAGGGCACTGTTTACAAAGACTGTTCAATGTAGGGCACTGTTTATATAGACTGTTCACTGTAGGGTACTGTTTATATAGATTGTTTTCCGTGGGACACTTTTAGCACAGCCTTTGCTTACTGAAGGGCACTGTTTACATAGACTGTTTACTGCCGGGCACTGTTTAGATCGTAAGAAGTCTTACAACACCAGGTTAAAGTCCAACAGGTTTGTTTCAAACACTAGTTTTCGGAGGTGTGGAAGGAGCAGTACTCCTCAAGCTACACCTGGTGTTGTAAGACTTCTTACTGTGCTCACCCCAGTCCTACGCCGGCATTTCCAAATCACTGTTTAGGTAGACTGTTGACTGTAGAGTACTGTTTACATAGACTGGGTTTACTGCATGTAGGGTACTCTTTATACAGACTCTGTTCACTGTTGGGCATTAATTACATAGACTGTTTACTGTAGGGCACTGTTTACATAACTGTTTGCACCAGGGCACTGTTTATAGAGACTGTTTACTGTAGGGTGCTGTTTATATAGACTTTGTTTACTGTAGTGCACTGTTAGCACAGACTCTATTACTGTAGGGCACTGTTTACGTTGACTATTTACTGTAGGGCATTGTTTACGTAGACTCTGTTTACTGTAGGGCAATGTTTACATAGCATGTTTATTTTAGGGCACTGTTTACATAGACTGTTTACTGTGGGAAACTGTTTACCTCGACTGTTCAGCGTAGGGCATTGTTTATGTAGAGTGTTTACTGTTGGGCACTGTTTACAGAGACTGTTTTCTGTCGTACAATGTATACATAGCCTGTTTACTGGAGGCCACTTTTTACATAGACGGTTTACTCTATGGCACTGTTCATATAGACTGTTTACTGCATGGCTGTTGAGAGACTGTTTACTATGCGGCACTATTTACGAAGGCTGCTTACACTAGGGCACTGTTACTGTAGTGCACTGTTTTCTAGACTATTTAATTTAGGACACTGTTTATATAGACTGTTTACTGTAGGGCACTAATTACATCGACTGTTTCCTGTAGGACACTGTTTACATATAGTAATAAATTTAGTGCACTGTTGATAGAGACTGTTTACTGTATGGCACTATTTATATAGACTCTGTTTACTGCAAGGCACTGTTTACATGGACTGCTTACTGTAGGGCACTGTTTACATCGACTTTGCTTACTGTAGGGCACTGTTTACATAGACTGTTTACAGTAGGACATGGTTTACATTGACTGTTTTCAGCAGGGCACTGTTTACATAGACTGTTTACTGGAGGGCACTGTTTATATAGTCTGTTTCCTGTAGGCCACTGTTTACATAGCCTGTTTACTGTAGGGCACTATTTATAGAGACTGCTTACTGAACGGGACTGTTTATGCAGTCTGGTTACTGTGCGGCACTGTTTACATAAACCCTGTTTACTGCAATGCACCGTTTACAAAGACTGCTTACAGTAGGGCACTGTTAATTTGGGGCTCTGTTTATGAAATTAAAAAATGAAAATCGCTTATTGTCAGACGTAGGCTTCGAATGAAGTTACTGCGAAAAGCCCCTAGTCGCCACATTCCAGCGTCTGTTCGAGAAGGGTGGTACAGGAATTGAACCGCGCTGCTGGCCTGTCTTGGTCTGCTTTCAAAGGCAGCGATTTAGCCCTGTGCGATAGACGGTTTACTGCGTGCCGCTGTTTACATAGACAGCTTACTGAAGGGCACTGTTTATCTTGAAGGCTTACTGCACGGCACGGTTTATACTTGCTATTTACTGTGCGACATTCTTTACATAGACTATGTTTACTGAAAGGCACTGTTTATATCGACTGTTTACTGTCGGGCACTATTCCATAGACTGTTTTCTGTCGGACACTGTTTACAGACACTAATAACCTGAGGGCACTGTTATAGACTGTTTACTGTATGGCACTATTTTTAAAGACTGTTTTTTGCAAGGCACTGTTAACATAAACTGCTTACTGTCGGGCACTGTTTACATAGACAGTTTAATGTAGGACACTGTGTACATCGTCTGTTTACTGTAGGGCACTGTTTACACAGAATGTTTGCAGCAGTGCACTGTTTATATAGACTGTTTACCGGAGGGTGCTGTTTATAGATACCTTGTTTCCTGTAAGGCACTGTTGCCATAGACTGTTTACTTTCGGGCACAGTTTAGATAGACTGTTTACTGTGGAGTACTGCTTACATAGACTCGGTTTACTGTTTGTAGGGCACTCTTCACATAGACCCTGTTTACTGTCGGGCACTGTTTACATAGACTGTTTACTGCAGGACACTGTTTATATAGACTGTTTACTGTAGTACAGTGGTTACATGGACTGTTTACTGTTGCGCACTGTTTACAGAGACTGTTTTCTGTAGTACAATGTTTGCATAGACTGTTTACTGTGGGACACTTTTTATATAGACTGTTTACTGTCGGGCAGTGTTTATCTGGACTGTTTACTGTAGGCCACTGTTTACATAGAATGTTTACTGTCGGGCACTGTTTCTCTGGACTGTTTACTGTAGGCCGCTGTTTACATAGGCTGTTTACTGTAGCACACTGTTTATCTAAACTGTTCACAGCATGGAAATGTTTATACAGGCTGTTTACTGTGCGGCAGTGTTTACATAAACTCTGTTTACTGGAAGGCACTATTTACAAAGACTGCTTGCAGTCGAGCACTGTTACTGTAGGACACTCTTTACGTAGACTGATTACTGCAGGGCACTGTTTAAAAAGACTGTTTTCTGTAGGACACTGTTTACGTACACTATTAACTTTATTACTGATATTACTAATATTACTGATAATACTAATATTACTGAATGGTACAATTTGTATAGATTCTGTTTACTGCAAGGCACTGTTTACATAGACTGCTTACTGTAGGGCACTGTTTATATAGACTGTTTACTGTAGGGTACTGTTTACATAGACGGTTTACTGTAGGGCACTGTTTACGTAGACTGTTTTCTTTAGTGTACTGTTTACAGAGACTGTTACTGCACAGCACTGTTTACACAGACGGCTTGCAGCAGGGCACTGTTTATATAGACTGTTTACTGTAGAGTACTGTTTTCGAGATTCGGTTTACTGTCTGTCGGGCACTCTTCACATAGACTCAGTTTACTGTAGGGCACTGTTAACGTAGACCTTGTATACTGCAGTGCACTGTTTACATAGACTTAACTGTCGGGCACTGTTTGGACAGGCTGTTTACTGTAGAGTACGGTTTACATAGACGCGTTTTACTGTGTAGGGCACACTTCACAGAGACTCTGTTTACTGTAGAGCGCTGTTTTCACAGACTGTTTAGTGTAGGGCGCTGTTTACATAGACTGTTTGCTGTGGGAAACTGTTTACACAGACTGTTCAGCGTAGGGCACTGTTTATATCGACTGTTTACTGTAGAACACTGTTTACAGAAACTGTTTTCTGTAGTACAATGTTTACATAGACTGTTTCCTGTCGGGCACAGTTTTTTCGACTTTTTCCTGTAGGGCACTGTTTATAAAGACTGCTTATTGTCGGGCACTGTTTATATAGACTGTTTACAGTCGGGCAATGTTTATACAGACTGTTTACTGTCGGCCACTGTTTGCACAGAGTGTTTACTGTTGGGCACTGATTATATAGACTGTTTACTGCCAGGCACTGTTTATACAGGCTGTTTACTGTGCGGCACTGTTTACATAGACTCTGTTTACTGTAGGGCACTGTTTATATAGACTGTTTACTGCCAGGCACTGTTTATACAGGCTGTTTACTGTGCGGCACTGTTTACATAGACTCTGTTCACTGCAAGGCTCTGGTTACATCGACTATTTACTGTAGGACTGTTTATATAGACTGTTTACTGCCAGGCACTGTTTATACAGGCTGTTTACTGTGCGGCACTGTTTACATAGACACTGTTCACTGCAAGGCTCTGGTTACATCGACTATTTATTGTAGGACTGTTTATATAGACTGTTTACTAACGGTCACTGTTTCTATAGACTGTTTACTGTAGGCCACTGTTTGTATAGATTGTTTACTGCAAGGCACTGTTTACATAGACTGATTACTGTGCGAAACTGTTTACATAGACTGTTCAGCGTAGGGCACTCTTGATATAGACTATTTACTGTTCGGCACTGTTTGCACAGACTGTTTACTGTACGGAACTGTTTACATAGACTGTTTGCAGTTGGGCTGTGTTTTTTAGACTGCTTACAGTAGGGCACTGTTTACATACACTGTTTACTGTAGGGCACTAATCTCATAGACTGTTTCCTCTAGGGCACTATTTACTTGGACTGTTTACTGCAGGGCACTATTTAATCAGACTGTTTGCAGCAGGGCACTGTTTATATAGACTGTTTACTGTATGGCGCTGTTTCCACAGACTCTGTTTACTGCAAGGCACTGTTTGCATATACTACTTACTGTAGGACACTGTTTATATAGACTATTTGCTGCCGGCCACTGTTTCCATAGACTGTGTACTGTAGTGCACTGTTTATATAGACTGTATACTGCAAGGCACTGTTTCCAAAGACTGCTTAAAGTAGGGGTCTGTTCCTGTAGGGCACTGTTTATATATACTGTTTACTGTAGGGTACTGTTTATATAGACTGCTTACTGCATGGCACTGTTTATACTGGCTATTTACTGTGCGGCACTGTTTACATAGACTCTGTTTACTGAAAGCCACTGTTTATATAGACTGTTTATTGTAGGGCACTAATCTCATAGACTGTTTTCTGTAGGACACTGTTTACAGACATTAATAACTTTAGGGCACTGTTGATATAGACTGTTTACTGTATGGCACTGTTTATAAAGACTGTATATTGCTAGGCACTGTTAACATAGACTGCTTACTGTCGGCACTGTTTACATAGACAGTTTACTGTAGGGCACTGTGTACATCGTCTATTTACAATAGGGCACTGTTTATACAGATTGTTTGCAGCAGGGCACTGTTTATGTAGACTGTTTACTGTAGGGTGCTCTTTATATAGACTTTGTTTACTGTAGGGCACTGTTGCCATCGATTGTTTACTGTCGGGCACAGTTTAGATAGACTCTTTCCTGTAGCGTACTGCTTACATAGACTCGGTTTACTGTATGTAGGGCACTCTTCACACAGACCCTGTTTTCTGTAGTGCAATATTTACAGAGATTGTTTACTGCAGGACGCTGTTTTCGTAGACTGTTTACTGTAGAGCACAGTTTATATTGACTGTTTACTGTCGGGCACTGTTTATATAGTCTGTTTACTGCAGGACAGTGATTACATTGACTGTTTACTGGAGGGCAAAGTTTACATAGACTATTTACTGTGGGGACGTTTGCATTGACTATTCAGCGTAGGGCACTGTTTATAGAGACTGTTTACTTTTGGTCACAGTTTACAGAGACAGCTTTCTATAGTGCAATGTTTACATAGACTGTTTACTGTAGGGCACTGTTTCTAGACTGTTTACTGTCGGGCACTGTTTTCTTGACTGTTTACTGTATGGCCCTGTCGACATAGACTCTTTACTGCAAGGCTCTGTTTACATAGACTACTTACTGTAGGACAGTTTATATAGACTGTTTACTGTCGATTCGGCCACTGTTTCCATAGACTGTTTACTGTAAGGCACTGTTTACAAAGACTGTTCAATGTAGGGCACTGTTTATATAGACTGTTCACTGTAGGGTACTGTTTATATAGATTGTTTTCCGTGGGACACTTCTAGCACAGCCTTTGCTTACTGAAGGGCACTGTTTACATAGACTGTTTACTGCCGGGCACTGTTTAGATCGTAAGAAGTCTTACAACACCAGGTTAAAGTCCAACAGGTTTGTTTCAAACACTAGTTTTCGGAGGTGTGGAAGGAGCAGTACTCCTCAAGCTACACCTGGTGTTGTAAGACTTCTTACTGTGCTCACCCCAGTCCTACGCCGGCATCTCCAAATCACTGTTTAGGTAGACTGTTGACTGTAGAGTACTGTTTACATAGACTGGGTTTACTGCATGTAGGGCACTCTTTATACAGACTCTGTTCACTGTTGGGCATTAATTACATAGACTGTTTACTGTAGGGCACTGTTTACATAACTGTTTGCACCAGGGCACTGTTTATAGAGACTGTTTACTGTAGGGTGCTGTTTATATAGACTTTGTTTACTGTAGTGCACTGTTAGCACATACTCTATTACTGTAGGGCACTGTTTACGTTGACTATTTACTGTAGGGCATTGTTTACGTAGACTCTGTTTACTGTAGGGCAATGTTTACATAGCATGTTTATTTTAGGGCACTGTTTACATAGACTGTTTACTGTGGGAAACTGTTTACCTCGACTGTTCAGCGTAGGGCATTGTTTATGTAGAGTGTTTACTGTTGGGCACTGTTTACAGAGACTGTTTTCTGTCGTACAATGTATACATAGCCTGTTTACTGGAGGCCACTTTTTACATAGACGGTTTACTCTATGGCACTGTTCATATAGACTGTTTACTGCATGGCACTGTTGAGAGACTGTTTACCATGCGGCACTATTTACGAAGGCTGCTTACACTAGGGCACTGTTACTGTAGTGCACTGTTTTCTAGACTGTTTAATTTAGGACACTGTTTATATAGACTGTTTACTGTAGGGCACTAATTACATCGACTGTTTCCTGTAGGACACTGTTTACATACACTAATAAATTTAGTGCACTGTTGATTATGACTGTTTACTGTATGGCACTATTTATATAGACTCGGTTTACTGCAAGGCACTGTTTACATGGACTGCTTACTGTAGGGCACTGTTTACATAGACTTTGCTTACTGTAGGGCACTGTTTACATAGACTGTTTACAGTAGGACATGGTTTACATTGACTGTTTTCAGCAGGGCGCTGTTTACATAGACTGTTCACTGGAGGGCACTGTTTATATAGTCTGTTTCCTGTAGGCCACTGTTTACATAGCCTGTTTACTGTAGGGCACTATTTATAGAGACTGCTTACTGAACGGGACTGTTTATGCAGTCTGGTTACTGTGCGGCACTGTTTACATAAACCCTGTTTACTGCAACGCACCGTTTACAAAGACTGCTTACAGTAGGGCACTGTTAATTTGGGGCTCTGTTTATGAAATTAAAAAATGAAAATCGCTTATTGTCAGACGTAGGCTTCGAATGAAGTTACTGCGAAAAGCCCCTAGTCGCCACATTCCAGCGTCTGTTCGAGAAGGGTGGTACAGGAATTGAACCGCGCTGCTGGCCTGTCTTGGTCTGCTTTCAAAGGCAGCGATTTAGCCCTGTGCGATAGACGGTTTACTGCGTGCCGCTGTTTACATAGACAGCTTACTGAAGGGCACTGTTTATCTTGAAGGCTTACTGCACGGCACGGTTTATACTTGCTATTTACTGTGCGACATTCTTTACATAGACTATGTTTACTGAAAGGCACTGTTTATATCGACTGTTTACTGTCGGGCACTATTCCATAGACTGTTTTCTGTCGGACACTGTTTACAGACACTAATAACCTGAGGGCACTGTTATAGACTGTTTACTGTATGGCACTATTTTTAAAGACTGTTTTTTGCAAGGCACTGTTAACATAAACTGCTTACTGTCGGGCACTGTTTACATAGACAGTTTAATGTAGGACACTGTGTACATCGTCTGTTTACTGTAGGGCACTGTTTACACAGAATGTTTGCAGCAGTGCACTGTTTATATAGACTGTTTACCGGAGGGTGCTGTTTATAGATACCTTGTTTCCTGTAAGGCACTGTTGCCATAGACTGTTTACTTTCGGGCACAGTTTAGATAGACTGTTTACTGTGGAGTACTGCTTACATAGACTCGGTTTACTGTTTGTAGGGCACTCTTCACATAGACCCTGTTTACTGTCGGGCACTGTTTACATAGACTGTTTACTGCAGGACACTGTTTATATAGACTGTTTACTGTAGTACAGTGGTTACATAGACTGTTTACTGTTGCGCACTGTTTACAGAGACTGTTTTCTGTAGTACAATGTTTACATAGACTGTTTACTGTGGGACACTTTTTATATAGACTGTTTACTGTCGGGCAGTGTTTATCTGGACTGTTTACTGTAGGCCACTGTTTACATAGAATGTTTACTGTCGGGCACTGTTTCTCTGGACTGTTTACTGTAGGCCGCTGTTTACATAGGCTGTTTACTGTAGCACACTGTTTATCTAAACTGTTCACAGCATGGAAATGTTTATACAGGCTGTTTACTGTGCGGCAGTGTTTACATAAACTCTGTTTACTGGAAGGCACTATTTACAAAGACTGCTTGCAGTCGAGCACTGTTACTGTAGGACACTCTTTACGTAGACTGATTACTGCAGGGCACTGTTTAAAAAGACTGTTTTCTGTAGGACACTGTTTACGTACACTATTAACTTTATTACTGATATTACTAATATTACTGATAATACTAATATTACTGAATGGTACAATTTGTATAGATTCTGTTTACTGCAAGGCACTGTTTACATAGACTGCTTACTGTAGGGCACTGTTTATATAGACTGTTTACTGTAGGGTACTGTTTACATAGACGGTTTACTGTAGGGCACTGTTTACGTAGACTGTTTTCTTTAGTGTACTGTTTACAGAGACTGTTACTGCACAGCACTGTTTACACAGACGGCTTGCAGCAGGGCACTGTTTATATAGACTGTTTACTGTAGAGTACTGTTTTCGAGATTCGGTTTACTGTCTGTCGGGCACTCTTCACATAGACTCAGTTTACTGTAGGGCACTGTTAACGTAGACCTTGTATACTGCATTGCACTGTTTACATAGACTTAACTGTCGGGCACTGTTTGGACAGGCTGTTTACTGTAGAGTACGGTTTACATAGACGCGTTTTACTGTGTAGGGCACACTTCACAGAGACTCTGTTTACTGTAGAGCGCTGTTTTCACAGACTGTTTAGTGTAGGGCGCTGTTTACATAGACTGTTTGCTGTGGGAAACTGTTTACACAGACTGTTCAGCGTAGGGCACTGTTTATATCGACTGTTTACTGTAGAACACTGTTTACAGTAACTGTTTTCTGTAGTACAATGTTTACATAGACTGTTTCCTGTCGGGCACAGTTTTTTCGACTTTTTCCTGTAGGGCACTGTTTATAAAGACTGCTTATTGTCGGGCACTGTTTATATAGACTGTTTACAGTCGGGCAATGTTTATACAGACTGTTTACTGTCGGCCACTGTTTGCACAGAGTGTTTACTGTTGGGCACTGATTATTTAGACTGTTTACTGCCAGGCACTGTTTATACAGGCTGTTTACTGTGCGGCACTGTTTACATAGACTCTGTTCACTGCAAGGCTCTGGTTACATCGACTATTTACTGTAGGACTGTTTATATAGACTGTTTACTGCCAGGCACTGTTTATACAGGCTGTTTACTGTGCGGCACTGTTTACATAGACACTGTTCACTGCAAGGCTCTGGTTACATCGACTATTTATTGTAGGACTGTTTATATAGACTGTTTACTAACGGTCACTGTTTCTATAGACTGTTTACTGTAGGCCACTGTTTGTATAGATTGTTTACTGCAAGGCACTGTTTACATAGACTGATTACTGTGCGAAACTGTTTACATAGACTGTTCAGCGTAGGGCACTCTTGATATAGACTATTTACTGTTCGGCACTGTTTGCACAGACTGTTTACTGTACGGAACTGTTTACATAGACTGTTTGCAGTTGGGCTGTGTTTTTTAGACTGCTTACAGTAGGGCACTGTTTACATACACTGTTTACTGTAGGGCACTAATCTCCTAGACTGTTTCCTCTAGGGCACTATTTACTTGGACTGTTTACTGCAGGGCACTATTTAATCAGACTGTTTGCAGCAGGGCACTGTTTATATAGACTGTTTACTGTATGGCGCTGTTTCCACAGACTCTGTTTACTGCAAGGCACTGTTTGCATATACTACTTACTGTAGGACACTGTTTATATAGACTATTTGCTGCCGGCCACTGTTTCCATAGACTGTGTACTGTAGTGCACTGTTTATATAGACTGTATACTGCAAGGCACTGTTTCCAAAGACTGCTTAAAGTAGGGGTCTGTTCCTGTAGGGCACTGTTTATATATACTGTTTACTGTAGGGTACTGTTTATATAGACTGCTTACTGCATGGCACTGTTTATACTGGCTATTTACTGTGCGGCACTGTTTACATAGACTCTGTTTACTGAAAGCCACTGTTTATATAGACTGTTTATTGTAGGGCACTAATCTCATAGACTGTTTTCTGTAGGACACTGTTTACAGACATTAATAACTTTAGGGCACTGTTGATATAGACTGTTTACTGTATGGCACTGTTTATAAAGACTGTATATTGCTAGGCACTGTTAACATAGACTGCTTACTGTCGGCACTGTTTACATAGACAGTTTACTGTAGGGCACTGTGTACATCGTCTATTTACAATAGGGCACTGTTTATACAGATTGTTTGCAGCAGGGCACTGTTTATGTAGACTGTTTACTGTAGGGTGCTCTTTATATAGACTTTGTTTACTGTAGGGCACTGTTGCCATCGATTGTTTACTGTCGGGCACAGTTTAGATAGACTCTTTCCTGTAGCGTACTGCTTACATAGACTCGGTTTACTGTATGTAGGGCACTCTTCACACAGACCCTGTTTTCTGTAGTGCAATATTTACAGAGATTGTTTACTGCAGGACGCTGTTTTCGTAGACTGTTTACTGTAGAGCACAGTTTATATTGACTGTTTACTGTCGGGCACTGTTTATATAGTCTGTTTACTGCAGGACAGTGATTACATTGACTGTTTACTGGAGGGCAAAGTTTACATAGACTATTTACTGTGGGGACGTTTGCATTGACTATTCAGCGTAGGGCACTGTTTATAGAGACTGTTTACTTTTGGTCACAGTTTACAGAGACAGCTTTCTATAGTGCAATGTTTACATAGACTGTTTACTGTAGGGCACTGTTTCTAGACTGTTTACTGTCGGGCACTGTTTTCTTGACTGTTTACTGTATGGCCCTGTCGACATAGACTCTTTACTGCAAGGCTCTGTTTACATAGACTACTTACTGTAGGACAGTTTATATAGACTGTTTACTGTCGATTCGGCCACTGTTTCCATAGACTGTTTACTGTAAGGCACTGTTTACAAAGACTGTTCAATGTAGGGCACTGTTTATATAGACTGTTCACTGTAGGGTACTGTTTATATAGATTGTTTTCCGTGGGACACTTCTAGCACAGCCTTTGCTTACTGAAGGGCACTGTTTACATAGACTGTTTACTGCCGGGCACTGTTTAGATCGTAAGAAGTCTTACAACACCAGGTTAAAGTCCAACAGGTTTGTTTCAAACACTAGTTTTCGGAGGTGTGGAAGGAGCAGTACTCCTCAAGCTACACCTGGTGTTGTAAGACTTCTTACTGTGCTCACCCCAGTCCTACGCCGGCATCTCCAAATCACTGTTTAGGTAGACTGTTGACTGTAGAGTACTGTTTACATAGACTGGGTTTACTGCATGTAGGGCACTCTTTATACAGACTCTGTTCACTGTTGGGCATTAATTACATAGACTGTTTACTGTAGGGCACTGTTTACATAACTGTTTGCACCAGGGCACTGTTTATAGAGACTGTTTACTGTAGGGTGCTGTTTATATAGACTTTGTTTACTGTAGTGCACTGTTAGCACATACTCTATTACTGTAGGGCACTGTTTACGTTGACTATTTACTGTAGGGCATTGTTTACGTAGACTCTGTTTACTGTAGGGCAATGTTTACATAGCATGTTTATTTTAGGGCACTGTTTACATAGACTGTTTACTGTGGGAAACTGTTTACCTCGACTGTTCAGCGTAGGGCATTGTTTATGTAGAGTGTTTACTGTTGGGCACTGTTTACAGAGACTGTTTTCTGTCGTACAATGTATACATAGCCTGTTTACTGGAGGCCACTTTTTACATAGACGGTTTACTCTATGGCACTGTTCATATAGACTGTTTACTGCATGGCACTGTTGAGAGACTGTTTACCATGCGGCACTATTTACGAAGGCTGCTTACACTAGGGCACTGTTACTGTAGTGCACTGTTTTCTAGACTGTTTAATTTAGGACACTGTTTATATAGACTGTTTACTGTAGGGCACTAATTACATCGACTGTTTCCTGTAGGACACTGTTTACATACACTAATAAATTTAGTGCACTGTTGATTATGACTGTTTACTGTATGGCACTATTTATATAGACTCTGTTTACTGCAAGGCACTGTTTACATGGACTGCTTACTGTAGGGCACTGTTTACATAGACTTTGCTTACTGTAGGGCACTGTTTACATAGACTGTTTACAGTAGGACATGGTTTACATTGACTGTTTTCAGCAGGGCGCTGTTTACATAGACTGTTCACTGGAGGGCACTGTTTATATAGTCTGTTTCCTGTAGGCCACTGTTTACATAGCCTGTTTACTGTAGGGCACTATTTATAGAGACTGCTTACTGAACGGGACTGTTTATGCAGTCTGGTTACTGTGCGGCACTGTTTACATAAACCCTGTTTACTGCAACGCACCGTTTACAAAGACTGCTTACAGTAGGGCACTGTTAATTTGGGGCTCTGTTTATGAAATTAAAAAATGAAAATCGCTTATTGTCAGACGTAGGCTTCAAATGAAGTTACTGCGAAAAGCCCCTAGTCGCCACATTCCAGCGCCTGTTCGAGAAGGGTGGTACAGGAATTGAACCGCGCTGCTGGCCTGTCTTGGTCTGCTTTCAAAGGCAGCGATTTAGCCCTGTGCGATAGACGGTTTACTGCGTGCCGCTGTTTACATAGACAGCTTACTGAAGGGCACTGTTTATCTTGAAGGCTTACTGCACGGCACGGTTTATACTTGCTATTTACTGTGCGACATTCTTTACATAGACTATGTTTACTGAAAGGCACTGTTTATATCGACTGTTTACTGTCGGGCACTATTCCATAGACTGTTTTCTGTCGGACACTGTTTACAGACACTAATAACCTGAGGGCACTGTTATAGACTGTTTACTGTATGGCACTATTTTTAAAGACTGTTTTTTGCAAGGCACTGTTAACATAAACTGCTTACTGTCGGGCACTGTTTACATAGACAGTTTAATGTAGGACACTGTGTACATCGTCTGTTTACTGTAGGGCACTGTTTACACAGAATGTTTGCAGCAGTGCACTGTTTATATAGACTGTATACCGTAGGGTGCTGTTTATAGATACCTTGTTTCCTGTAAGGCACTGTTGCCATAGGCTGTTTACTTTCGGGCACAGTTTAGATAGACTGTTTACTGTGGAGTACTGCTTACATAGACTCGGTTTACTGTTTGTAGGGCACTCTTCACATAGACCCTGTTTACTGTCGGGCACTGTTTACATAGACTGTTTACTGCAGGACACTGTTTATATAGACTGTTTACTGTAGTACAGTGGTTACATAGACTGTTTACTGTTGCGCACTGTTTACAGAGACTGTTTTCTGTAGTACAATGTTTACATAGACTGTTTACTGTGGGACACTTTTTATACAGACTGTTTACTGTCGGGCAGTGTTTATCTGGACTGTTTACTGTAGGCCACTGTTTACATAGAATGTTTACTGTCGGGCACTGTTTCTCTGGACTGTTTACTGTAGGCCGCTGTTTACATAGGCTGTTTACTGTAGCACACTGTTTATCTAAACTGTTCACAGCATGGAAATGTTTATACAGGCTGTTTACTGTGCGGCAGTGTTTACATAAACTCTGTTTACTGAAAGGCACTATTTACAAAGACTGCTTGCAGTCGAGCACTGTTACTGTAGGACACTCTTTACGTAGACTGATTACTGCAGGGCACTGTTTAAAAAGACTGTTTTCTGTAGGACACTGTTTACGTACACTATTAACTTTATTACTGATATTACTAATATTACTGATAATACTAATATTACTGAATGGTACAATTTGTATAGATTCTGTTTACTGCAAGGCACTGTTTACATAGATTGCTTACTGTAGGGCACTGTTTATATAGACTGTTTACTGTAGGGTACTGTTTACATAGACGGTTTACTGTAGGGCACTGTTTACGTAGACTGTTTTCTTTAGTGTACTGTTTACAGAGACTGTTACTGCATAGCACTGTTTACACAGACTGCTTGCAGCAGGGCACTGTTTATATAGACTGTTTACTGTAGAGTACTGTTTTCGAGATTCGGTTTACTGTCTGTCGGGCACTCTTCACATAGACTCAGTTTACTGTAGGGCACTGTTAACGTAGACTTTGTTTACTGCAGTGCACTGTTTACATAGACTTAACTGTCGGGCACTGTTTGGACAGACTGTTTACTGTAGAGTACGGTTTACATAGACGCGTTTTACTGTGTAGGGTACACTTCACAGAGACTCTGTTTACTGTAGAGCGCTGTTTTCACAGACTGTTTAGTGTAGGGCGCTGTTTACATAGACTGTTTGCTGTGGGAAACTGTTTACACAGACTGTTCAGCGTAGGGCACTGTTTATATCGACTGTTTACTGTAGAACACTGTTTACAGAAACTGTTTTCTGTAGTACAATGTTTACATAGACTGTTTCCTGTCGGGCACAGTTTTTTCGACTTTTTCCTGTAGGGCACTGTTTATAAAGACTGCTTACTGTCGGGCACTGTTTATATAGACTGTTTACAGTCGGGCAATGTTTATACAGACTGTTTACTGTCGGCCACTGTTTGCACAGAGTGTTTACTGTAGGGCACTGTTTATATAGACTGTTTACTGCCAGGCACTGTTTATACAGGCTGTTTACTGTGCGGCACTGTTTACATAGACTCTGTTCACTGCAAGGCTCTGGTTACATCGACTATTTACTGTAGGACTGTTTATATAGGCTGTTTACTGATGGTCACTGTTTATACAGGCTGTTTACTGTGCGGCACTGTTTACATAGACACTGTTCACTGCAAGGCTCTGGTTACATCGACTATTTACTGTAGGACTGTTTATATAGACTGTTTACTAACGGTCACTGTTTCTATAGACTGTTTACTGCCAGGCACTGTTTATACAGGCTGTTTACTGTGCGGCACTGTTTACATAGACACTGTTCACTGCAAGGCTCTGGTTACATCGACTATTTATTGTAGGACTGTTTATATAGACTGTTTACTGCCAGGCACTGTTTATACAGGCTGTTTACTGTGCGGCACTGTTTACATAGACACTGTTCACTGCAAGGTTCTGGTTACATCGACTATTTACTGTAGGACTGTTTATATAGACTGTTTACTGACGGTCACTGTTTCTATAGACTGTTTACTGTAGGCCACTGTTTGTATAGACTGTTTACTGCAAGGCACTGTTTACATAGACTGATTACTGTGCGAAACTGTTTACATAGACTGTTCAGCGTAGGGCACTCTTGATATAGACTATTTACTGTTCGGCACTGTTTGCACAGACTGTTTACTGTACGGAACTGTTTACATAGACTGTTTGCAGTTGGGCTGTGTTTTTTAGACTGCTTACAGTAGGGCACTGTTTACATACACTGTTTACTGTAGGGCACTAATCTCATAGACTGTTTCCTCTAGGGCACTATTTACTTGGACTGTTTACTGCAGGGCACTATTTAATCAGACTGTTTGCAGCAGGGCACTGTTTATATAGACTGTTTACTGTATGGCGCTGTTTACACAGATTCTGTTTACTGCAAGGCACTGTTTGCATATACTACTTACTGTAGGTCACTGTTTATATAGACTATTTGCTGTCGGCCACTGTTTCCATAGACTGTGTACTGTAGTGCTTGTTTATATAGACTGTATACTGCAAGGCACTGTTTCCAAAGACTGCTTAAAGTAGGGGTCTGTTACTGTAGGGCACTGTTTATATATACCGTTTACTGTAGGGTACTGTTTATATTGACTGCTTACTGCATGGCACTGTTTATACTGGCTATTTACTGTGCGGCACTGTTTACATAGACTCTGTTTACTGAAAGCCACTGTTTATATAGACTGTTTATTGTAGGGCACTAATCTCATAGACTGTTTTCTGTAGGACACTGTTTACAGACATTAATAACTTTAGGGCACTGTTGATATAGACTGTTTACTGTATGGCACTGTTTATATAGACTGTATATTGCTAGGCACTGTTAACATAGACTGCTTACTGTCGGCACTGTTTACGTAGACAGTTTACTGTAGGGCACTGTGTACATCGTCTATTTACAATAGGGCACTGTTTTTTCAGATTGTTTGCAGCAGGGCACTGTTTATGTAGACTGTTTACTGTAGGGTGCTCTTTATATAGACTTTGTTTACTGTAGGGCACTGTTGCCATCGATTGTTTACTGTCGGGCACAGTTTAGATAGACTCTTTCCTGTAGCGTACTGCTTACATAGACTCAGTTTACTGTATGTAGGGCACTCTTCACACAGACCCTGTTTTCTGTAGTGCAATATTTACAGAGACTGTTTACTGCAGGACGCTGTTTTCGTAGACTGTTTACTGTAGAGCACAGTTTATATTGACTGTTTACTGTCGGGCACTGTTTATATAGTCTGTTTACTGCAGGACAGTGATTACATTGACTGTTTACTGGAGGGCACAGTTTACATAGACTATTTACTTTGCGGAACTGTTCTCATAGACTGTTAAGCGTTGGGCACTGTTTATAGCGACTGTTGACTGTAGGTCACTGTTTACAGAGACTGTTTTGGGTAGGACACTGTTTCCTTCGACTGTTTTCTGTAGGGCATTGTTTACATAGACTGTTTAATGTCGGGCACTGTTTATATAGACTGTTTGCTGTAGGGCACTGCTAAAAAGACTGCTTAATGTAGGGCACCGTTTATATAGACGCTGTTTACTGCAAGGCACTGTTACGTAGACTGTTTGCAGCAGGGCACTGTTTATATAACCTGTTTACTGGAGAGTACTGTTTACATATACTCGGTTTACTGTATGTAGGGCACTCTCACATAGACTCACTTTACTGAAGGGCACTGTTAACATAGACTTTGTTGACTGTAGGGCACAGGTTAGGTAGACTGTTTACTGCCGGGCACTGTTTCGATAGACTTTACTGTAGAGTACGGTTGATATAACTCGGTTTACTGTATGTCGGGCACACTTCACATAGATTCTGTTTACGGTAGAGCACTGTTTTCATAGACTGTTTACTGTAGGGCACTGTGTACATAGACTGTTTACTGTTCTATGAATAATTGCATCCAACTAATTTATATCACCATATAATGAATTATAATTCCTTTCAACATTCATAATCCTTTGTAATACTATGCAATATTTTGTTAACTTTCCCAGCAATCATAATGTTTTAGAACACTTCATACTTATTAATCCTTTATGATATTTGTGAAGATGATATGATTACAATGTTACCCATTCACAAAATTAGAATCACAAAATAATGCAGTGCAGAAGAGACCGTTCGACCCATCGCGCCTGCACCAACGCATGAAAAACACCTGATCTGCCTCCCGAATCCCATTAGCCAGGACTTGGCCCACACCCTTGAATATTATGATGTGCCAAGTGCTGTTTTGACGATTTGAGTCAAGCTGCCTCCACCACCCAACCAGGCAGTGCATTGCGAACCGTCGCCACCTTCTGGGTAAAATAGTTTTCTCCTCAATCAGTACTGTGATGTTTCTATTTTTTCTCTGTATATATTCGTGGGATGTAGATGTCGCAGCTAGATTTTAACAACAACCACTGAGAATTTTCTATTCATCATTACTGAGACTCGATTTTGTTCAAGATTTTAAGAACTGAATTTAAATTCCATTAGCTGTGGTGCTGTGTATTGAATCTATATCGCCAGTGCAGGCAGCCTGGACCTCTCAATTTGTAGTCCAGTATCATTACGAGTACATCATCGTCTTTCCCTTGTGCACCATGTAGTTTCCACTGGAGCCAAAGCTGTTGCTTGTTCGGGTGAATAGAACCACGAAGAATGATGTGAATGTAACCATTCCACCGGAGAACAAGGACCTCTGTAAATAAGCGCGTGTTCACATACATAAACTTGGAGAGCATTTTGCAGTTCAGATTCCAGCCTACATTTGCTCAGTCATGGGATGTTCACTCTTTCTTCTAATCGAGCGTATTCACCGTCGCATTGTGAAATTAGTTAACTTGCAGTTTAACCTTTATTTCATGTGTTGATGATGTTATAAAACATTTTTTACTGTCCTGATGTTTTTGGCAACATTTATATCGCTTCATTATTTCCTCAAATCTCTGCTCTGTTCTCTCGGCTCAAAGAGATTCACTTTATGTCTCCAACTCTGATGTTGGACTGGATTATTATTATTTGCGCTGAATATGTTGAACAAATGTCTCTGGCTCAGCAAATATAATCGGAGATACAGGGGACTGATCAAGTTTCATGTTGATGAACAAAACAGTTCAGAAACATTCACTCACGATTGTGCTATCACCGATTGATGGTGAAGCGTTTCAATCATTCCCCAGTGACGAAGTTCAGTTGATCTGGCAGATCAATCTATTAATGGGTTATCTGTACAATAAAATCATGTTGAGCTGATATAGCTCAATGTGACTGAAACAGGCGGATAACCTAATAATGAACACAGCATATGCAAAAGCTAATTCGGGCTGCAAAATGATGCCAGCTACCTGTATCATAATCCATTCAATCCCCTCACATCGCCTCATTCCCTTAACCCTGTAATGTAGTTTCGATCATCAAATTCCCTGTTCTAAATATGAGTGCTTTCAACTTCCACAACACATTGTCACTGAGAGTAGATGTCATTGCCACTCGCAGAATAAAGTAAAGATATTCCTCATATGTCCCTGCCACTCTTGGCGAAGTAAAAAGCTATATCATCTCGCCTTTGTACCAGCAATGGGAGCAGCATGTTCTGTTGTTTACTTTATACAATGCTGTAATAATCGCGCCTCCCTCTCTCACGACTTCCCAGAATCATTTCCCTTCAAGCGAAACAACCTACATTTCTCCAAACAAACCTTGTAGCTGCAAATGTATCATTACTTTACCTATTCTTGCAGACCGTCTCCACCCTTTCAAAGGACCATATATTAGTCCTACTTTGCGCTCACCAGATCTGGATGCGACACAAGGTGTGGAGCAAGGTGAGTTTTTAGCAGCTTCCATAACGTTCCCATTTTAAAAAATACAACAGAGTTCCACATATTTTCTAGTTAATCACAGATTACATACGCGGTTCTCATTATTTGGACATGATACTCAATCGACATTCGTTCCATGGACTCTTTTTCGTCCTGTGCCTGCCTGTCGGCATCTTTTCTCGTCATCTGTGGTCGTTTTTAAGCATTTACTTTCCATTTGCTTGTCCAAGTCAGTTTGTAACTGAATGGTATGATTCCACAAGGAGCTGTGGAATTTGACTTAATTTGTTGAAGCGGTTCCCTGGTCAGAAGGAGCTGACTCATTTTCTATTTCCCTCTATAATAACAGGAGGGTCTTCCCTCATCGCCAAATCTTTTTTTGTTATGTACATTTAGATTACCTAAATATTTTTATTTCCAATTAAGGGACACTCCAGCGTGGCTCAGCCACCTAACCTGCACATCTTTGGGTTGTGGGGGTGAACCCCAAGCAGATATGGTGAGAATTTGCAAACTCCACATGGATAGTGACCCAGGGTGGGGATTCGAACCCAGGTTCTCAGCACCGCAGTCCCAGTGCGATCCACTGCGCCACATGCTGTCATAAAATCGCCAAACTTAACTGTATCCAATACTTCGGTAAAGGCCTTTACTCAGACTCTTCACAGCGATCGCCAGGGTGAGAGGCAGATGGACAAAATGAGAGACGACATGAGAGGTTAATGGCAGGGAAAACAGAGAGAGATGAAGATATCAAGACGGAACTAAAAGGACAAAGAGAAGAATGCAAACAATGCACATTGAAGACGGCGGAGGAATGTAGAGATAAACACGTAGAGAGATAGCGTGAGTGCGGAAATCAGACAAGTCACTCAGAGATTGTAACTCTTTCCAGCTCTACTATCAAAGTTATGAGGTGGTGTTCAGACCGCAAAGGAAAATAGGAATGAGTAACGCGAGGGAGTAACGTGTCGTGTTAGACAAATAGGAGAAGAATAGAACGAAGACAGCTACAGAAATAAGACACACTGACTGAATTTAGCTCCAGTCAGAAGCTCAATTTGAATATTCGAAAGAAAAGCAGAGTATGGTTGTGTTAATTTATTTGACCAACATCAGACCACAGTCCAGATCAATGGTGGGCACGTTTGAATACGAAGCTCGAGACCATCCAAGACAAAAGTAGCGCACTTGATTGGAATGCCTTCCACAAGCATTCATTCCCTCTGCCACCTATACACAGTGGCAGCTGTGTACCATCTATAAGATGCACTGCAGAGAATCACCGAAGCTCCTTCTGCAGCACCTTCCAAACCAGTGACGTCTCCCACCTACTAGGACAAGGGGAACAGGCACTCGGGAACACCACCAACTGCACGTCCCCCTCGTTCCTCCATTCATGATGGCCTACTGAACATCTCATTGGAATTACTCTCATCCTGAAGGATAGTTCCCCTTCGACACATTTCCCATACACCTCGTTCACCACACCTGCTGTCACGGCAGTGTTTATCTCAGGTCTCAAAGTTGCTGCTCGAGCTGAACAAAGAACAAAGAACAAAGAAATGCACAGCACAGGAACAGGCCCTTCGGCCCTTCAAGCCCGTGCCGACCATACTGCCCGACTAAACTACAATCTTCAACACTTCCTGGGTCCGTATCCTTCTATTCCCATCCTATTCATATATTTGTCAAGATGCCCCTTAAATGTCCCTATCGTCCCTGCTTCCACTACCTCCTCCGGTAGTGAGTCCCAGGCACCCACTACCCTCTGCGTAAAAAACTTGCCTCGTACATCTACTCTAAACCTTGCCCCTCTCACCTTAAACCTATGCCCCCTAGTAATTGACCCCTCTACCCTGGGGAAAAGCCTCTGACTATCCACTCTGTCTATGCCCCTCATAAATTTGTATACCTCTATCAGGTCGCCCCTCAACCTCCTTCTTTCCAGTGAGAACAAACCGAGTTTATTCAATCGCTCCTCATAGCTTATGCCCTCCATACCAGGCAACATTCTGGTAAATCTCTTCTGCACCCTCTCTAAAGCCTCCACATCCTTCTGGTAGTGTGGCGACCAGAATTGAACACTATACTCCAAGTGTGGCCTAACTAAGGTTCTATACAGCTGCAACATGACTTGCCAATTCTTATACTCAATGCCCCGGCCAATGAAGGCAAGCATGCCGTATGCCTTCTTGACTACCTTCTCCACCTGTGTTGCCCCTTTCAATGACCTGTGGACCTGTACTCCTAGATCTCTTTGACTTTCAATACTCTTGAGGGTTCTACCATTCACTGTATATTTCCTACCTGCATTAGCCCTTCCAAAATGCATTACCTCACATTTGTCCGGATTAAACTCCATCTGCCATCTCTCCGCCCAAGTCTCCAGACAATCTAAATCCTGCTGTATCCTCAGACAGTCCTCATCGCTATCCGCAATTCCACCAACCTTTGTGTCGTCTGCAAACTTACTAATCAGACCAGTTACATTTTCCTCCAAATCATTTATATATACTACAAAGAGCAAAGGTCCCAGCACTGATCCCTGTGGAACACCACTGGTCACAGCCCTCCAATTAGAAAAGCATCCCTCCATTGCTACACTCTGCCTTCTATGGCCTAGCCAGTTCTGTATCCACCTTGCCAGTTCACCCCTGATCCCGTGTGACTTCACCTTTTGTACTCGTCTACCATGAGGGACCTTGTCAAAGGCTTTACTGAAGTCCATATAGACAACATCTACTGCCCTACCTGCATCAATCATCTTAGTGACCTCCTCGAAAAACTCTATCAAGTTAGTGAGACACGACCTCCCCTTCACAAAACCGTGCTGCCTCTCACTAATATGTCCATTTGCTTCCAAATGGGAGTAGATCCTGTCTCGAAGAATTCTCTCCAGTAATTTCCCTACCACTGAAGTAAGGCTCACCGGCCTGTAGTTCCCGGGATTATCCTTGCTACCCTTCTTAAACAGAGGAACAACATTGGCTATTCACCAGTCCTCCGGGACATCCCCTGAAGACAGCGAGGATCCAAAGATTTCTGTCAAGGCCTCAGCAATTTCCTCTCCAGCCTCCTTCAGTATTCTGGGGTAGATCCCATCAGGCCCTGGGGACTTATCTACCTTAATATTTTTTAAGACACCCAACACCTCGTCTTTTTGGAGCACAATGTGACCCAGGCTATCTACACCCCCTTCTCCAGACTCAACATCTACCAATTCCTTCTCTTTGGTGAATACTGATGCAAAGTATTCATTTAGTACCTCGCCCATTTCCTCTGGCTCCACACATAGATTCCCTTGCCTATCCTTCAGTGGGCCAACCCTTTCCCTGGCTACCCTCTTGCTTTTTATGTATGTGTAAAAAGGCTTGGGATTTTCCTTAACCCTATTTGCCAATGACTTTTCATGACCCCTTCTAGCCCTCCTGACTCCTTGCTTAAGTTCCTTCCTACTTTCCTTATATGCCACACAGGCTTCGTCTGTTCCCAGCCTTTTAGCCCTGACAAATGCTTCCTTTTTCTTTTTGACGAGGCCTACAATATCACTCGTCATCCAAGGTTCCCGAAAATTGCCGTATTTATCTTTCTTCCTCACAGGAACATGCCTGTCCTGTATTCCTTTCAACTGACACTTGAAAGCCTCCCACATGTCAGATGTTGATTTGCCCTCAAACATCCGCCCCCAATCTATGTTCTTCAGTTCCCGCCTAATATTGTTATAATTAGCCTTCCCCCAATTTAGCACATTCATCCTCGGACCACTCTTATCCTTGTCCACCAGTACTTTAAAACTTACTGAATTGTGGTCACTGTTACCGAAATGCTCCCCTACTGAAACATCTACCACCTGGCCGGGCTCATTCCCCAATACCAGGTCCAGTACTGCCCCTTCCCTAGTTGGACTGTTTACATATTGTTTTAAGAAGCCCTCCTGGATGCTCCTTACAAACTCCGCCCCGTCTAAGCCCCTGGCACTAAGTGAGTCCCAGTCAATATTGGGGAAGTTGAAGTCTCCCATCACCACAACCCTGTTGTTTTTACTCTTTTCCAAAATCTGTCTACCTATCTGCTCCTCTATCTCCCGCTGGCTGTTGGGAGGCCTGTAGTATACCCGCAACATTGTGACTGCACCCTTCTTATTCCTGATCTCTACCCATATAGCCTCACTGCCCTCTGAGGTGTCCACTCGCAGTATAGCTGTGATATTCTCCCGAACAAGTAGCGCAACTCCGCCTCCCCTTTTACATCCCCCTCTATCCCGCCTGAAACATCTAAATCCTGGAACGTTTAGCTGCCAATCCTGCCCTTCCCTCAACCAGGTCTCTGTAATGGCAACAGCATCATAGTTCCAAGTAGTAATCCAAGCTCTAAGTTCATCTGCCTTACCCGTAATGCTCCTTGCATTAAAACATATGCACTTCAGGCACCAGACCCGCTGTGTTCAGCATCTTTTCCCCGTCTGCTCTGCCTCAGAGCCACACTGTCCCTATTCCCTAGTTCTCCCTCAATGCCTTCTGACCTATTGCTCCCGTGCCCACCCCCCTGCCATACTAGTTTAAACCCTCCCGTGTGACACTAGCAAACCTCGCGGCCAGGATATTTATGCCTCTCCGGTTTAGATGCAACCCGTCCATCTTATACAGGTCACACCTGCCCCGGAAGAGCTCCCAGTGGTCCAGAAAACGGAAACCCTCCCTCCTACACCAGCTGTTTAGCCACGTGTTTGTCTGCTCGATCTTCCTATTTCTAGCCTCACTGGCACGTGGCACAGGGAGTAATCCCGAGATTACAACCCTCGAGGTCCTGTCTTTTAACTTTCTGCCTAGCTCCCTGAACTCCTGCTGCAGGACCTCATGCCCCTTCCTGCCTATGTCGTTAGTACCAATATGTACAACGACCTCTGCCTGTTTGCCCTCCCCCTTCAGGATTCCCTCTACCCGTTCGGAGACATCCTGGACCCTGGCACCAGGGAGGCAACATACCATCCTGGAGTCTCTTTCACGTCCACAGAAGCGCCTATCTGTGCCCCTGACTATAGAGTCCCCTATTACTATTACTCTTCTGCGCTTTGACCCTCCCTTCTGAACATCAGAGCCAGCCGTGGTGCCACTGCTCTGGCTGCTGCTGTTTTCCCCTGATAGGCTATCTCCCCCCGACAGTATCCAAAGGGGTATATCTGTTCGAGAGGGGGACAACCACAGGGGATTCCTGCACTGACTGCCTGCCCTTTCTGGTGGTCACCCATTTCTCTGCCTGCACCTTGGGTGTGACCACATTTACATAACTGCGATCTATGACGCTTTCCGCCACCTGCATGCTCCTAATTGCATCCAATTGCTGCTCGAACCGAACCATGCGGTCTGTGAGGAGCTGCAGTTGGGTGCACTTTCTGCAGATGAAGCCATCCGGGACGCTGGAAGCCTCCCGGACCTGCCACATCTCACAGTCAGAGCACAGCACCCCTCTAACTGACATTGCGTCAATTAATTAAAATTAAAATTTTTTTTTTTTTTTTTTTAATACTTTTTTTTTTTAAATTGCAAAGTTACTGTCAACTATCTGTTTCCTAGCACTAGATTTCAAATAGAAATGCGATAGCTAACTATAATACTCTCCGATCTCTGGCTTAGATATCCTCTAAATTATAATTAAGTTATTATGTTTAATTAGTTCCCAACTACTCAATTTTTTTTATTTTAAATTTAGGTTAGAATCCCAACCAGCCACTCAGGTCACAGCGTTTCTGTGATGCCACTTCAGTTTCCCCCCGACACACACAATTTGAAAAAAGGTATAAAAGTAAAAATCACTTACTTACCTTCTTACCTTCTGAGTGTCTGAGATGTTCTCAGGTTCTCTCGCTGACAGAGACTGCTCCTCCACCACCGATCCTTGACCTGCACAATGCTAATAATATAATATGGCACTTACCTTACACCAATGGGTCTTATTATTAGGTTAGAGGAGGAGGGCGGGTGGGAGACACTACACGTGTAGTGTCTCGGGTTTCCTCTCCACCAGAATTTATTGGTTGGGGGGGGGGGGGACTTGCCAGAGGTCGAACTTCCGGTTCCCGCCTTATATAAAAACAAATAAAACAGAAAAGAAGAACAGACACGGGACCAGGCAAGGCTTTTTAAACTAACTACTCACCTCCCAGAAGGCCCCTGCGCACCGCTGCCGCCGAAATCCAAAGGGCTGCTCCTGTAAAGGTAAGGTTTTTAAATACACTACTCACCTCCCAGAAGGCCCCTGCGCACCGCTGCCGCCGAAATCCAAAGGGCTGCTCCTGTAAAGGTAAGGTTTTTAAATACACTACTCACCTCCCAGAAGGCCCCTGCGCACCGCTGCCGCCGAAATCCAAAGGGCTGCTCCTGTAAAGGTAAGGTTTTTAAATACACTACTCACCTCCCAGAAGGCCCCTGCGCACCGCTGCCGCCGAAATCCAAAGGGCTGCTCCTGTAAAGGTAAGGTTTTTAAATACACTACTCACCTCCCAGAAGGCCCCTGCGCACCGCTGCCGCCGAAATCCAAAGGGCTGCTCCTGTAAAGGTAAGGTTTTTAAATACACTACTCACCTCCCAGAAGGCCCCTGCGCACCGCTGCCGCCGAAATCCAAAGGGCTGCTCCTGTAAAGGTAAGGTTTTTAAATACACTACTCACCTCCCAGAAGGCCCCTGCGCACCGCTGCCGCCGAAATCCAAAGGGCTGCTCCTGTAAAGGTAAGGTTTTTAAATACACTACTCACCTCCCAGAAGGCCCCTGCGCACCGCTGCCGCCGAAATCCAAAGGGCTGCTCCTGTAAAGGTAAGGTTTTTAAATACACTACTCACCTCCCAGAAGGCCCCTGCGCACCGCTGCCGCCGAAATCCAAAGGGCTGCTCCTGTAAAGGTAAGGTTTTTAAATACACTACTCACCTCCCAGAAGGCCCCTGCGCACCGCTGCCGCCGAAATCCAAAGGGCTGCTCCTGTAAAGGTAAGGTTTTTAAATACACTACTCACCTCCCAGAAGGCCCCTGCGCACCGCTGCCGCCGAAATCCAAAGGGCTGCTCCTGTAAAGGTAAGGTTTTTAAATACACTACTCACCTCCCAGAAGGCCCCTGCGCACCGCTGCCGCCGAAATCCAAAGGGCTGCTCCTGTAAAGGTAAGGTTTTTAAATACACTACTCACCTCCCAGAAGGCCCCTGCGCACCGCTGCCGCCGAAATCCAAAGGGCTGCTCCTGTAAAGGTAAGGTTTTTAAATACACTACTCACCTCCCAGAAGGCCCCTGCGCACCGCTGCCGCCGAAATCCAAAGGGCTGCTCCTGTAAAGGTAAGGTTTTTAAATACACTACTCACCTCCCAGAAGGCCCCTGCGCACCGCTGCCGCCGAAATCCAAAGGGCTGCTCCTGTAAAGGTAAGGTTTTTAAATACACTACTCACCTCCCAGAAGGCCCCTGCGCACCGCTGCCGCCGAAATCCAAAGGGCTGCTCCTGTAAAGGTAAGGTTTTTAAATACACTACTCACCTCCCAGAAGGCCCCTGCGCACCGCTGCCGCCGAAATCCAAAGGGCTGCTCCTGTAAAGGTAAGGTTTTTAAATACACTACTCACCTCCCAGAAGGCCCCTGCGCACCGCTGCCGCCGAAATCCAAAGGGCTGCTCCTGTAAAGGTAAGGTTTTTAAATACACTACTCACCTCCCAGAAGGCCCCTGCGCACCGCTGCCGCCGAAATCCAAAGGGCTGCTCCTGTAAAGGTAAGGTTTTTAAATACACTACTCACCTCCCAGAAGGCCCCTGCGCACCGCTGCCGCCGAAATCCAAAGGGCTGCTCCTGTAAAGGTAAGGTTTTTAAATACACTACTCACCTCCCAGAAGGCCCCTGCGCACCGCTGCCGCCGAAATCCAAAGGGCTGCTCCTGTAAAGGTAAGGTTTTTAAATACACTACTCACCTCCCAGAAGGCCCCTGCGCACCGCTGCCGCCGAAATCCAAAGGGCTGCTCCTGTAAAGGTAAGGTTTTTAAATACACTACTCACCTCCCAGAAGGCCCCTGCGCACCGCTGCCGCCGAAATCCAAAGGGCTGCTCCTGTAAAGGTAAGGTTTTTAAATACACTACTCACCTCCCAGAAGGCCCCTGCGCACCGCTGCCGCCGAAATCCAAAGGGCTGCTCCTGTAAAGGTAAGGTTTTTAAATACACTACTCACCTCCCAGAAGGCCCCTGCGCACCGCTGCCGCCGAAATCCAAAGGGCTGCTCCTGTAAAGGTAAGGTTTTTAAATACACTACTCACCTCCCAGAAGGCCCCTGCGCACCGCTGCCGCCGAAATCCAAAGGGCTGCTCCTGTAAAGGTAAGGTTTTTAAATACACTACTCACCTCCCAGAAGGCCCCTGCGCACCGCTGCCGCCGAAATCCAAAGGGCTGCTCCTGTAAAGGTAAGGTTTTTAAATACACTACTCACCTCCCAGAAGGCCCCTGCGCACCGCTGCCGCCGAAATCCAAAGGGCTGCTCCTGTAAAGGTAAGGTTTTTAAATACACTACTCACCTCCCAGAAGGCCCCTGCGCACCGCTGCCGCCGAAATCCAAAGGGCTGCTCCTGTAAAGGTAAGGTTTTTAAATACACTACTCACCTCCCAGAAGGCCCCTGCGCACCGCTGCCGCCGAAATCCAAAGGGCTGCTCCTGTAAAGGTAAGGTTTTTAAATACACTACTCACCTCCCAGAAGGCCCCTGCGCACCGCTGCCGCCGAAATCCAAAGGGCTGCTCCTGTAAAGGTAAGGTTTTTAAATACACTACTCACCTCCCAGAAGGCCCCTGCGCACCGCTGCCGCCGAAATCCAAAGGGCTGCTCCTGTAAAGGTAAGGTTTTTAAATACACTACTCACCTCCCAGAAGGCCCCTGCGCACCGCTGCCGCCGAAATCCAAAGGGCTGCTCCTGTAAAGGTAAGGTTTTTAAATACACTACTCACCTCCCAGAAGGCCCCTGCGCACCGCTGCCGCCGAAATCCAAAGGGCTGCTCCTGTAAAGGTAAGGTTTTTAAATACACTACTCACCTCCCAGAAGGCCCCTGCGCACCGCTGCCGCCGAAATCCAAAGGGCTGCTCCTGTAAAGGTAAGGTTTTTAAATACACTACTCACCTCCCAGAAGGCCCCTGCGCACCGCTGCCGCCGAAATCCAAAGGGCTGCTCCTGTAAAGGTAAGGTTTTTAAATACACTACTCACCTCCCAGAAGGCCCCTGCGCACCGCTGCCGCCGAAATCCAAAGGGCTGCTCCTGTAAAGGTAAGGTTTTTAAATACACTACTCACCTCCCAGAAGGCCCCTGCGCACCGCTGCCGCCGAAATCCAAAGGGCTGCTCCTGTAAAGGTAAGGTTTTTAAATACACTACTCACCTCCCAGAAGGCCCCTGCGCACCGCTGCCGCCGAAATCCAAAGGGCTGCTCCTGTAAAGGTAAGGTTTTTAAATACACTACTCACCTCCCAGAAGGCCCCTGCGCACCGCTGCCGCCGAAATCCAAAGGGCTGCTCCTGTAAAGGTAAGGTTTTTAAATACACTACTCACCTCCCAGAAGGCCCCTGCGCACCGCTGCCGCCGAAATCCAAAGGGCTGCTCCTGTAAAGGTAAGGTTTTTAAATACACTACTCACCTCCCAGAAGGCCCCTGCGCACCGCTGCCGCCGAAATCCAAAGGGCTGCTCCTGTAAAGGTAAGGTTTTTAAATACACTACTCACCTCCCAGAAGGCCCCTGCGCACCGCTGCCGCCGAAATCCAAAGGGCTGCTCCTGTAAAGGTAAGGTTTTTAAATACACTACTCACCTCCCAGAAGGCCCCTGCGCACCGCTGCCGCCGAAATCCAAAGGGCTGCTCCTGTAAAGGTAAGGTTTTTAAATACACTACTCACCTCCCAGAAGGCCCCTGCGCACCGCTGCCGCCGAAATCCAAAGGGCTGCTCCTGTAAAGGTAAGGTTTTTAAATACACTACTCACCTCCCAGAAGGCCCCTGCGCACCGCTGCCGCCGAAATCCAAAGGGCTGCTCCTGTAAAGGTAAGGTTTTTAAATACACTACTCACCTCCCAGAAGGCCCCTGCGCACCGCTGCTGCCGAAATCCAAAGGGCTGCTCCTGTAAAGGTAAGGTTTTTAAATACACTACTCACCTCCCAGAAGGCCCCTGCGCACCGCTGCCGCCGAAATCCAAAGGGCTGCTCCTGTAAAGGTAAGGTTTTTAAATACACTACTCACCTCCCAGAAGGCCCCTGCGCACCGCTGCCGCCGAAATCCAAAGGGCTGCTCCTGTAAAGGTAAGGTTTTTAAATACACTACTCACCTCCCAGAAGGCCCCTGCGCACCGCTGCCGCCGAAATCCAAAGGGCTGCTCCTGTAAAGGTAAGGTTTTTAAATACACTACTCACCTCCCAGAAGGCCCCTGCGCACCGCTGCCGCCGAAATCCAAAGGGCTGCTCCTGTAAAGGTAAGGTTTTTAAATACACTACTCACCTCCCAGAAGGCCCCTGCGCACCGCTGCCGCCGAAATCCAAAGGGCTGCTCCTGTAAAGGTAAGGTTTTTAAATACACTACTCACCTCCCAGAAGGCCCCTGCGCACCGCTGCCGCCGAAATCCAAAGGGCTGCTCCTGTAAAGGTAAGGTTTTTAAATACACTACTCACCTCCCAGAAGGCCCCTGCGCACCGCTGCCGCCGAAATCCAAAGGGCTGCTCCTGTAAAGGTAAGGTTTTTAAATACACTACTCACCTCCCAGAAGGCCCCTGCGCACCGCTGCCGCCGAAATCCAAAGGGCTGCTCCTGTAAAGGTAAGGTTTTTAAATACACTACTCACCTCCCAGAAGGCCCCTGCGCACCGCTGCCGCCGATATCCAAAGGGCTGCTCCTGTAAAGGTAAGGTTTTTAAATACACTACTCACCTCCCAGAAGGCCCCTGCGCACCGCTGCCGCCGAAATCCAAAGGGCTGCTCCTGTAAAGGTAAGGTTTTTAAATACACTACTCACCTCCCAGAAGGCCCCTGCGCACCGCTGCCGCCGAAATCCAAAGGGCTGCTCCTGTAAAGGTAAGGTTTTTAAATACACTACTCACCTCCCAGAAGGCCCCTGCGCACCGCTGCCGCCGAAATCCAAAGGGCTGCTCCTGTAAAGGTAAGGTTTTTAAATACACTACTCACCTCCCAGAAGGCCCCTGCGCACCGCTGCCGCCGAAATCCAAAGGGCTGCTCCTGTAAAGGTAAGGTTTTTAAATACACTACTCACCTCCCAGAAGGCCCCTGCGCACCGCTGCCGCCGAAATCCAAAGGGCTGCTCCTGTAAAGGTAAGGTTTTTAAATACACTACTCACCTCCCAGAAGGCCCCTGCGCACCGCTGCCGCCGAAATCCAAAGGGCTGCTCCTGTAAAGGTAAGGTTTTTAAATACACTACTCACCTCCCAGAAGGCTCCGCACCGCTGCCGCCGAAATCCAAAGGGCTGCTCCTGTAAAGGTAAGGTTTTTAAATACACTACTCACCTCCCAGAAGGCCCCTGCGCACCGCTGCCGCCGAAATCCAAAGGGCTGCTCCTGTAAAGGTAAGGTTTTTAAATACACTACTCACCTCCCAGAAGGCCCCTGCGCACCGCTGCCGCCGAAATCCAAAGGGCTGCTCCTGTAAAGGTAAGGTTTTTAAATACACTACTCACCTCCCAGAAGGCCCCTGCGCACCGCTGCCGCCGAAATCCAAAGGGCTGCTCCTGTAAAGGTAAGGTTTTTAAATACACTACTCACCTCCCAGAAGGCCCCTGCGCACCGCTGCCGCCGAAATCCAAAGGGCTGCTCCTGTAAAGGTAAGGTTTTTAAATACACTACTCACCTCCAAGCAGGCCCCTGCGCACCGCTGCCGCCGAAATCCAAAGGGCTGCTCCTGTAAAGGTAAGGTTTTTAAATACACTACTCTCCTCCAAGCAGGCCCCTGCGCACCGCTGCCGCCGAAATCCAAAGGGCTGCTCCTGTAAAGGTAAGGTTTTTAAACTCACTACTCACCTCCCAGAAGGCCCCTGCGCATCGCTGCCGCCGAAATCCAAAGGGCTGCTCCTGTAAAGGTAAGGTTTTTAAATACACTACTCACCTCCCAGAAGGCCCCTGCGCACCGCTGCCGCCGAAATCCAAAGGGCTGCTCCTGTAAAGGTAAGGTTTTTAAATACACTACTCACCTCCCAGAAGGCCCCTGCGCACCGCTGCCGCCGAAATCCAAAGGGCTGCTCCTGTAAAGGTAAGGTTTTTAAATACACTACTCACCTCCCAGAAGGCCCCTGCGCACCGCTGCCGCCGAAATCCAAAGGGCTGCTCCTGTAAAGGTAAGGTTTTTAAATACACTACTCACCTCCCAGAAGGCCCCTGCGCACCGCTGCCGCCGAAATCCAAAGGGCTGCTCCTGTAAAGGTAAGGTTTTTAAATACACTACTCACCTCCCAGAAGGCCCCTGCGCACCGCTGCCGCCGAAATCCAAAGGGCTGCTCCTGTAAAGGTAAGGTTTTTAAATACACTACTCACCTCCCAGAAGGCCCCTGCGCATCGCTGCCGCCGAAATCCAAAGGGCTGCTCCTGTAAAGGTAAGGTTTTTAAATACACTACTCACCTCCCAGAAGGCCCCTGCGCACCGCTGCCGCCGAAATCCAAAGGGCTGCTCCTGTAAAGGTAAGGTTTTTAAATACACTACTCACCTCCCAGAAGGCCCCTGCGCACCGCTGCCGCCGAAATCCAAAGGGCTGCTCCTGTAAAGGTAAGGTTTTTAAATACACTACTCACCTCCCAGAAGGCCCCTGCGCACCGCTGCCGCCGAAATCCAAAGGGCTGCTCCTGTAAAGGTAAGGTTTTTAAATACACTACTCACCTCCCAGAAGGCCCCTGCGCACCGCTGCCGCCGAAATCCAAAGGGCTGCTCCTGTAAAGGTAAGGTTTTTAAATACACTACTCACCTCCCAGAAGGCTCCGCACCGCTGCCGCCGAAATCCAAAGGGCTGCTCCTGTAAAGGTAAGGTTTTTAAATACACTACTCACCTCCCAGAAGGCCCCTGCGCACCGCTGCCGCCGAAATCCAAAGGGCTGCTCCTGTAAAGGTAAGGTTTTTAAATACACTACTCACCTCCAAGCAGGCCCCTGCGCACCGCTGCCGCCGAAATCCAAAGGGCTGCTCCTGTAAAGGTAAGGTTTTTAAATACACTACTCTCCTCCAAGCAGGCCCCTGCGCACCGCTGCCGCCGAAATCCAAAGGGCTGCTCCTGTAAAGGTAAGGTTTTTAAACTCACTACTCACCTCCCAGAAGGCCCCTGCGCATCGCTGCCGCCGAAATCCAAAGGGCTGCTCCTGTAAAGGTAAGGTTTTTAAATACACTACTCACCTCCCAGAAGGCCCCTGCGCACTGCTGCCGCCGAAATCCAAAGGGCTGCTCCTGTAAAGGTAAGGTTTTTAAATACACTACTCACCTCCAAGAAGGCCCCTGCGCACCGCTGCCGCCGAAATCCAAAGGGCTGCTCCTGTAAAGGTAAGGTTTTTAAATACACTACTCACCTCCAAGAAGGCCCCTGCGCACCACTGCCGCCGAAATCCAAAGGGCTGCTCCTGTAAAGGTAAGGTTTTTAAATACACTACTCACCTCCAAGAAGGCCCCTGCGCACCGCTGCCGCCGAAATCCAAAGGGCTGCTCCTGTAAAGGTAAGGTTTTTAAATACACTACTCACCTCCAAGAAGGCCCCTGCGCACCGCTGCCGCCGAAATCCAAAGGGCTGCTCCTGTAAAGGTAAGGTTTTTAAATACACTACTCACCTCCCAGAAGGCTGCGCACCGCTGCCGCCGAAATCCAAAGGGCTGCTCCTGTAAAGGTAAGGTTTTTAAATACACTACTCACCTCCCAGAAGGCCCCTGCGCACCGCTGCCGCCGAAATCCAAAGGGCTGCTCCTGTAAAGGTAAGGTTTTTAAATACACTACTCACCTCCAAGCAGGCCCCTGCGCACCGCTGCCGCCGAAATCCAAAGGGCTGCTCCTGTAAAGGTAAGGTTTTTAAATACACTACTCTCCTCCAAGCAGGCCCCTGCGCACCGCTGCCGCCGAAATCCAAAGGGCTGCTCCTGTAAAGGTAAGGTTTTTAAACTCACTACTCACCTCCCAGAAGGCCCCTGCGCATCGCTGCCGCCGAAATCCAAAGGGCTGCTCCTGTAAAGGTAAGGTTTTTAAATACACTACTCTCCTCCAAGCAGGCCCCTGCGCACCGCTGCCGCCGAAATCCAAAGGGCTGCTCCTGTAAAGGTAAGGTTTTTAAATACACTACTCACCTCCAAGAAGGCCCCTGCGCACCGCTGCCGCCGAAATCCAAAGGGCTGCTCCTGTAAAGGTAAGGTTTTTAAATACACTACTCACCTCCAAGAAGGCCCCTGCGCACCACTGCCGCCGAAATCCAACGGGCTGCTCCTGTAAAGGTAAGGTTTTTAAATACACTACTCACCTCCAAGAAGGCCCCTGCGCACCGCTGCCGCCGAAATCCAAAGGGCTGCTCCTGTAAAGGTAAGGTTTTTAAATACACTACTCACCTCCAAGAAGGCCCCTGCGCACCGCTGCCGCCGAAATCCAAAGGGCTGCTCCTGTAAAGGTAAGGTTTTTAAATACACTACTCACCTCCAAGAAGGCCCCTGCGCACCGCTGCCGCCGAAATCCAAAGGGCTGCTCCTGTAAAGGCAACGTTTTTAAATACACTACTCACCTCCAAGCAGGCCCCTGCGCACCGCTGCCGCCGAAATCCAAAGGGCTGCTCCTGTAAAGGTAAGGTTTTTAAATACACTACTCACCTCCAAGCAGGCCCCTGCGCACCGCTGCCGCCGAAATCCAAAGGGCTGCTCCTGTAAAGGTAAGGTTTTTAAATACACTACTCACCTCCAAGAAGGCCCCTGCGCACCGCTGCCGCCGAAATCCAAAGGGCTGCTCCTGTAAAGGCAAGGTTTTTAAATACACTACTCACCTCCAAGCAGGCCCCTGCGCACCGCTGCCGCCGAAATCCAAAGGGCTGCTCCTGTAAAGGTAAGTGGTTTTAAATACACTACTCACCTCCCAGAAGGCCCCTGCGCACCGCTGCCGCCGAAATCCAAAGGGCTGCTCCTGTAAAGGTAAGGTTTTTAAATACACTACTCACCTCCAAGCAGGCCCCTGCGCACCGCTGCCGCCGAAATCCAAAGGGCTGCTCCTGTAAAGGTAAGGTTTTTAAATACACTACTCACCTCCAAGAAGGCCCCTGCGCACCGCTGCCGCCGAAATCCAAAGGGCTGCTCCTGTAAAGGTAAGGTTTTTAAATACACTACTCACCTCCAAGCAGGCCCCTGCACACCGCTGCCGCCGAAATCCAAAGGGCTGTTCCTGTAAAGGTAAGGTTTTTAAATACATTACTCACCTCCAAGAAGGCCCCTGCGCACCGCTGCCGCCGAAATCCAATGGGCTGCTCCTGTAAAGGCAAGGTTTTTAAATACACTACTCACCTCCAAGAAGGCCCCTGCGCACCGCTGCCGCCGAAATCCAAAGGGCTGCTCCTGTAAAGGCAAGGTTTTTAAATACACTACTCACCTCCAAGCAGGCCCCTGCGCACCGCTGCCGCCGAAATCCAAAGGGCTGCTCCTGTAAAGGTAAGGTTTTTAAATACACTACTCACCTCCAAGAAGGCCCCTGCGCACCGCTGCCGCCGAAATCCAAAGGGCTGCTCCTGTAAAGGTAAGGTTTTTAAATACACTACTATCCTCTAAGAATGCCCCTGCGCACCGCTGCCGCTGAAATCCAAAGGGCTGCTCCTGTAAAGGTAAGGTTTTTAAATACACTACTCACCTCCCAGAAGGCCCCTGCGCACCGCTGCCGCCGAAATCCAAAGGGCTGCTCCTGTAAAGGTAAGGTTTTTAAATACACTACTCACCTCCAAGAAGGCCCCTGCGCACCGCTACCGCCGAAATCCAAAGGGCTGCTCCTGTAAAGGTAAGGTTTTTAAATACACTACTCACCTCCAAGCAGGCCCCTGCGCACCGCTGCCGCCGAAATCCAAAGGGCTGCTCCTGTAAAGGTAAGGTTTTTAAATACACTACTCACCTCCAAGAAGGCCCCTGCGCACCGCTGCCGCCGAAATCCAAAGGGCTGCTCCTGTAAAGGCAAGGTTTTTAAATACACTACGCTCCTCCAAGCAGGCCCCTGCGCACCGCTGCCGCCGAAATCCAAAGGGCTGCTCCTGTAAAGGTAAGTGGTTTTAAATACACTACTCACCTCCCAGAAGGCCCCTGCGCACCGCTGCCGCCGAAATCCAAAGGGCTGCTCCTGTAAAGGTAAGGTTTTTAAATACACTACTCACCTCCCAGAAGGCCCCTGCGCACCACTGCCGCCGAAATCCAAAGGGCTGCTCCTGTAAAGGTAAGTGCTTTTAAATACACTACTCACCTCCCAGAAGGCCCCTGCGCACCGCTGCCGCCGAAATCCAAAGGGCTGCTCCTGTAAAGGTAAGGTTTTTAAATACACTACTCACCTCCAAGCAGGCCCCTGCGCACCGCTGCCGCCGAAATCCAAAGGGCTGCTCCTGTAAAGGTAAGTGGTTTTAAATACACTACTCACCTCCAAGAAGGCCGCTGCGCACCGCTGCCGCCGAAATCCAAAGGGCTGCTCCTGTAAAGGTAAGTGGTTTTAAATACACTACTCACCTCCCAGAAGGCCCCTGCGCACCGCTGCCGCCGAAATCCAAAGGGCTGCTCCTGTCCCCAAAGGGATTTCGGCGGCAGCGGTGCGTAGGGGTCTTCTTGGAGGTGAGTAGTGTATTTAAAAACCTTACCTTTACAGGAGCAGCCCTTTGGATTTCGGCGGCAGCGGTGCGTAGGGGTCTTCTTGGAGGTGAGTAGTGTATTTAAAAACCTTACCTTTACAGGAGCAGCCCTTTGGATTTAGGCGGCAGCGGTGCGTAGGGGTCTTCTTGGAGGTGAGTAGTGTATTTAAAAACCTTACCTTTACAGGAGCAGCCCTTTGGATTTCGGCGGCAGCGGTGCGCATGGTCTGAAGTCTGACCTGTAGTATTCTCCACTTCTGTTCCCTTTTCAGAATACACTTTCTGATCTCCAACAAGTCCCATGGACTTTTCCAACAACTTCCAATATGCTGAACAGACGTGTCCCACCTTATAGCAATGGGAACACTTCAGCTTTCGAGTCTGATCTCCACCCTAATTACCTTTCAGCCTTGTCTGAGGATGCGATCTCAGAGCGTTGCCAGCTGTCCATTCCTTACCTTGGCGTCCTGCCTTGCTTTAATTGTCTCGCCTCCTTCCCTTTCAAAGGGGTGACGGAACAAAGTTTTAAATTTATGGATCAGCTTATTGTCAGCCTTCATTGCTGGCTGTCGGGCGGCCATAACTCTTTTGTCTTCAAGATGGATTCTGATCAGGGAAGGGCATGAATCATAGATTATTCCAAGAGAATGATTTCTGTCAGAGGTCCATAGGCAGTTTGATCCCCCAATTCTCCTTTCCACCTATTACAATTGCTCTGCTTAACCCTTTCACAGGGAACATAAGTCAGTCCCACTTATTTCCTGAAATTCAGAAACTTTTGGCGATTTGCGTCCGTAAGCAATCAGTGTGACCCGAGATCACCTTTTGTCCACTTTCAGTGGTGGCTATGAGCTGAGCGGTCTCACAGAAGGGGGCTCTCGTTTATAAACTTTCGTTAAGACTCTTTAACCGCAACAGCCGGGAACCAAAAGGACAGAAATTTAGCAACCCCCCCCCCCTCCCCCCCACCGCATGAACCACAGGGCCAAGCAACATGCCGAGGAACATGCAACCCGGCCGGAGAAGCAGCAAACCTGAGGAGAGCGATCCCTCAGCTTTGGAGAAGGGATGACCCCGTGGCGACACGGAGCAGCGACGGATGACCTCACGGAATTTCCAGTGCAGACACAGGCAGATGTAACATGCTGAGTTTCATTCCCTCCGAGTTCCAGAAGCACAGGGCGGCAATGCAGGTAGACGTCATGGCAGGCGTGGGGGCGGCAGTGGAGGCCGCGATGACCCCATGAAGGAGGCTTGAGGCCCAAGAGGTAACCACACGAGACCTCGAGAAAGTCGCCACACATCAGGGGGATCGGATTGCGAATCTGGAAGCCGAGGTGGCGAGGCTGGCCAGGTCTTAGATAGGGCTGAGGGGAAATGGCGATGACGAGGAAAACTGCTCAAGTCGGCAAATGCTGCAGATCGTGGGACTTCCAGAGGGATCGGAGGGAGGATCCCAGTCGAATAGGGAGCAGCGATGCTCCGGAAGCTGGTGAGCGAGGAACATTTCGCCAAAGCCGCGGAGGTAGACCTCGCTCACATATAGCTCCGGCAATGGCCCAAGGCGCCAGGATAAGGAGCGGATCCTGAGGATGGCGATAAGCAGGAAAGGATGCAAATGAGAAGGACAATCCATTCGCCTGTACGTGGACATTGGAGCAGACCTGGCCAAGCGCTGTGCAGAATTTACCAGCTCCGAATCCTGACTGTATAACATCAAGGTGCAGTTTGGCATGCTCTACCCCACGAGATATGGGTCAGCTAGCAGGTAAAGGACCACTATTTCGCCAACGCGGAGGAGGCCACCAAGTTCTTGCAGAAAAATGAACATAGAAACAGCAGTAGAAGGGATTGATTATAGCGTGGCATTTAGGTACTAAAGAGGGACAGAGGTGAGCACATGAGGGAGTGAGAAGGGCGGGAACCGGGAGAGACGTTAACGGTGTTAAATGCCGATGTCACAAAATGCAGATTCGTAGACACCGGATGGAAAGATTAGCTCCTTGTCAAGAAATTGCCTGCTCGTGTTTCGAGGCTGTTACTGTGGGGAAAGATTGCATAGGCTGGCGCTCTGAACTCCAGGAAAGAACAGGCTGGTGGGCGAACTGATAGAGCTGTTAAAAATTCTGAGAGAGGCTTCAGCGGAGATAGAGAAAAACAACAATTCCACTTGTGGGGGAGAGAAATGACTGAGAGTCCATCAATATCATAGAGATTATCATACATCCAATCGGCGGAGCTCAGGTGCAAGGTCTTTGAACAGAGTATGGGGTGAATGTTGACCGAGCTCCCAAAGGAAAAGATCCTGGTGAACAACAGTGTTGTATTTCAGTGGGGAAGCTGGATCAGCACATGGAGGAATGTATAGAATGTATATGTTGATGGGTCGAGACAAAGAGGAGGTGGAAGGAGTTACCAGTAGAACATAAAATTACAGTACTCCCCAGGACCATAGATGCAAATCTGACTCGAAGAGACAGGCGGGGAGACGCAATTGGGTGAGACTGTTACTAAAATATAGACATCGAATTCTGGCGATTTTTAGTTTGGTATATTTTTGTTGAATTCTGAACAAGTTAATGCGTTGCGGGTGAATGTAACACAACCAACGCTTTGAATTATGGGCATTTCTCTGGACCCAGGCTATTAGAATAGATGGCATTGAGGTACGCAGGGAAGAGGTGTTGGCAATTCTGGACTGGCTGAAAATAGATAAGTCCCCGGGACCTGATGGGAATTATCCTAGGATTCTCTGGGAAGCCAGGGAAGAGATTGCTGGGCCTTTGGCTTTGATTTTTATGTCATCATTGGCTACAGGAATAGTGCCAGAGGACTGGAGGATAGCAAATGTGGTCCCTTTGTTCAAAAAGGGGAGTAGAGAAAACCCCAGCAACTATAGACCGGTGAGCCTCACGTCTGTTGTGGGTAAAGTCTTGGAGGGGATTATAAGAGACAAGATTTATAATCATCTAGATAGGAATAATTTGATCAGGGATAGTCAACATAGCATTGTGAATGGTAAGTCATGCCTCACAAACCTTATCGAGTTCTTTGAGAAGGTGACTGAACAGGTAGACGAGGGTAGAGCAGTTGATGCGGTGTATATGGATTTAAGTAAATCGTTTGATAAGGTTCCCCACGGTAGGCTATTGCAGAAAATACGCAGGCTGGGGATTGAGGGTGATTTAGAGATGTGGATCAGAAATTGGTTAGCTGAAAGAAGACAGAGGGTGGTGGTTGATGGCAAATGTTCAGAATGGAGTTCACAAGTGGCGTACCACAAGGATCTGTTCTGGGGCCGTTGCTGTTTGTCATTTTTATCAACGACCTAGAGGAGGGCGCAGAAGGGTGGGTGAGTAAATTTGCAGACGACACTAAAGTCGGTGGTGTTGTTGACAGTGCTGAAGGATGTAGCAGGTCACAGAGGGATATAGATAAGCTGCAGAGCTGGGCTGAGCGGTGGCAAATGGAGTTTAATGTAGAGAAGTGTGAGGTGATTCACTTTGGAAGGAATAACAGGAATGCGGAATATTTGGCTAATGGTTAAGTTCTTGGAAGTGTGGATGAGCAGAGGGATCTAGGTGTCCATGTACATAGATCCCTGAAAGTCGCCACCCAGGTTGATAGGGTTGTGAAGAAGGCCTATGGAGTGTTGGCCTTTATTGGTAGAGGGATTGAGTTCCGGAGTCAGGAGGTCATGTTGCAGCTGTACAAAACTCTGGTACGGCCGCATTTGGAGTATTGCGTACAGTTCTGGTCACCGCATTATAGGAAGGACGTGGAGGCTTTGGAGCGGGGGCAGAGGAGATTTACCAGGATGTTGCCTGGTATGGAGGGAAAATCTTATGAGGAAAGGCTGATGGACTTGAGGTTGTTTTCGTTAGAGAGAAGAAGGTTAAGAGGAGACTTAATAGAGGCATACAAAATGATCAGGGGGTTAGATAGGGTGGACAGTGAGAGCCTTCTCCCGCGGATGGAAATGGCTGGCACGAGGGGACATAGCTTTAAACTGAGGGGTAATAGATATAGGACAGAGGTCAGAGGTAGTTTCTTTAGGCAAAGAGTAGTGAGGCCGTGGAATGCCCTACCTGCAACAGTAGTGAACTCGCCAACATTGAGGGCATTTAAAAGTTTATTGGATAAACATATGGATGAGAATGGCATAGTGTAGGTTAGATGGCTTTTGTTTCGGTGCAACATCGTGGGCCGAAGGGCCTGTACTGTGCTGTATCGTTCTATGTTCTATGTAACAGCAATGATGTCGTTGGATTTAGTACCATTGACGTTTGATGCAGTTTGTGGAGTCTGGTCCCTACACCACATTTTCAGCAGCGATAACCGCGAGTTGAAGATCTTGCCCTTTCAAGGCAGAGCAGTGCGGTAGCACCTTTACTAAGTACCTATCAGGTACCCAACAGGACGACCTCATCCAAGATGTGCACCTCGTTCAATTTTCCAGTGCGCAACTTTTAAATACTGCACGTAACTTCCGCAACATGAGCATTTTCACAATGCTTTGTGAGTACAGAGTTCCGGAGCGCCTAATCGGTGTCAATCCCAGAGTACCAGTGAACTGGTTAATGTCCAGTACGCTGCAGCAGCTGTTTCCCGGATCAGACCTCTTCATTCCTCATTCAGAACTGTCCAAATGCAGGAGGTGGGTCATTGATATCGTCATTCGTGTAGGAAATCACTCCCATCCCATGAGTAGTTAATATTGGTATGAAATGTTAAATCGCAAAGCCTTGCCTGCCCTTCTGGGCTGTAAAGAAAGAACATGTTCTCTCTGAGCGGAAGAGTGGAGTGCGCCTGTCAGTGGTGTTAGCGTGGGGGAGGGAGGCATTCGCCCCCGTGTATCAGGATCAATGATTGGCCCTGAACATAGAAATAAAAAAACATAACCTTGGCCATTGACACATGGTTGAATGTGAGCTCTTGCTCTGCATCGTTCCCCACATAGCAACATCCACTATACTTCCATGAGTCCTGAAGTGTGTCCCTTTCTCTTTTTGTCCTGGTATTCATTCATTTGTATCTTGTCACTAGATTACTCCCAGCTGCAAGCAGAAGGGAAATGCTGCTAAACAAGCTTTGTGACTGTGCACATTTAGATAGTTCAAAGTCAGAGATCCTGAAGAGCCGGAGCCTGGGACAAAACAACCTGAGACACAATAACTGTGAGAGACAAAATCATTCACCATTCAATTGTTAGTCTCGGCATTTGATTCAAATTAGATTCATTCATGAGGGAATGGGCTATTTTATAGTTTACTCTTGCACCCCATCCTTCATTTGGAATATTGTCTCTTCCTGATACAACAGAACCACTGGTGAATGATTTTGTCTCTCACAGTTATTGTGTTTCAGGTAGTTTTGTCCCAGCCTCCGGCAATTCACTCTCTGGCTGAACTACCTAAAAGGTGAACAATCACAAGGCTTGTTTGGCAGCATGTCCGATCTGCTTGAATGAACGGCAGCACCGCGAATAATTTAATGACAGAAGACACTCTGCTCTCTGATCATTGCGGGTGTCCAGGACAGTGATTCTGTCATTTATTTATGAAAGGAAGGAGCTCTCAGGGATGTCCTTGGTAGGTGGAAATGGCTCCAATTGGCTCTGCACGGCAAAAACTTGCGATTCCTTCTTTAATAATCAGGAGTCTCAGAACAACTGTGATCGAACCGAAACTCCCCATCCCAAGAAGCTTTCCAGTCACCTCCCTCATTATTACATCAAAGGCTGAAATTGCCAGGATTGTTCCTGTGCTTGGTGAGGAGTTTGGAATCCAATTCCTTTGCTATCCACTGGAATGTTTACAGGGCGGGATACGGAGGGTCATACCACTTTTATTGAATTACTTATGTGTCATCGCTTTATAAGTCCATGTGTCCACGTGTACTTATATGACCAAGATATCTCATACACCTTACTCTTTCTATCTTTATGTTTCTGAATTGTCAACCCTATCAGTATTTAGAATACACGTGACTGGCGGGAGATAGTGGGATGAGTATGGAATCTGAGTGTCCTCGGGCTGGCATGGATAACGTGGCCAAATGGCCTCCTCTGTACCGTGACCTTTCGATGATTTAAGACGTTATTTTTACTTTTCAATGATGAAATTGAAACCAATTTCCATTTACCACGTTCTCCCTCGATTCTACTTTGAACGTGTGATCACTCTTCAGAAATCGCGCCAATTGAATTCTCTTCAGATTTGTATAAGCACTACTTTTGTATATGAATGACCTACAGACGTGTGACGCTGTGTATCTTAATGGTCAACCGGCAGAGTTTGAAGTGTGTTTCAAGAGTCCGGGAACATATGTAGACCAGAAGCTAAGCTTCACAGAGAACAGCGGCAGCATATTTAAAAATTGCTTTTAATTAGAAACTAAAAGTGTTTGAAATGAATCATAATGCTTCAGAGAAGGTATAAAAAGTTCTGGCAGATATTATTTGAATGGTTAACATGCCAGTCTGGTATGGTTACCACAGTGTGAACAGCAACGGTAAGCTCGCGAGAATTGTCAACACTTCAGGTAAAACCGTTGGTCGACAGCAGACGCAACTCAATAATTTGTTTCACAAAGTAGCTCAGAGGAATGTTCAGACCATCACCGGTAGACACTCTCACTCTTTGAGCCGAGGCTTTATAATGTTGCGTGGGACAATCGGCTCCAGAGGTATTTTGTTCCCAGTACCATGAACACTCAATAAAATAATTATAATTTAACTTGCTGTTTTTCATATATATTCAGTGAATTGTGTTCTGCGTGTGTGGTATGGATGCATGACATATATTCGCAAAAGAATGAATGGTGGCATACAAGCAATATTTACTCTTTTGAACTGTTTTTACTGCTATACTGGATGTGAAACCAAATACAATTGTACACTTTTGCATGGGAAATTAAACGCTATTATTATTATTCCTCCAAATCATTCGCAATATCGCAACGCCATTTCCAGCAAGCAACTGGCCATTTGTCCCCTCTAATCCTGCCGCACTGTCTAAATTCACATTAACAATTAGAATGCTGTTACGTGTTAATTTCAATCACCAAGATATTGGTTGGGAAATTTCTGGGAGATTGATATTGAAAAGAGTTTCTTTAGGAGATGTCTTTTTTGTGACTCAGTGTAACAAAGTATCTGTTCATCCGGAGTAATCAGAATGGAGATATAAATTGGAATATCCAGACAGAACACGACAAAAGTCCATCGAAATGGAATTCGGCCATCGCGCTAAGATGATGGACTGAATTCCTACCAATTAGCTCAGAACTCGTCCTGACATAACGTGGAAATCTACCACTTGGAGAGAGAATAGTTCCAAATGCGCCCCTTCTTTCTAAACATATTCTACATCTTCCATCTCTGACATGTTGGTTTCAATCAATACTTCCTGGGTCAAGGAAAGATGGAGTCATGGGAAATTTCATACATTACTCTCCACATCTGTCTGACTGTTCAGGGCCTGTTTACACCATCTGGCTCAACAGTGTGTTCACGAAGTTAAACTTCCGTACCGGCTGAGGCTGTTCATGAAGGCCCCGCCTCCTGGCCCATTGCCGCTCGCATGAGGTGCTGCGACCCTCAGGTTACCTCACCACCAGTCAGCTCTCCCACTCAAAGGGGAAAGCAGCCTGTGGTCATCTGGGGCTATTGTTACTTTGATCACTTTCCCCAATTCAAATCTCAACCCGTGAAACGCATCTGAATCCTGAACTGATATTTTCAACAGAAATCGCAGATGACTATCAATTATGTCACTTATTGGTCGTATTGCAACATCGTTTAATGATCGATCAATTTATTTATATTTACATATCGACATTTGAAATGAAATGTCGCCGGAACTATCCAATCATCAGAGAGTTCTCACTGTGACTAGACTTTGCTCTACAATTCTGCCATACCTTAGCGACATGGTTACAGCGGATTATCACAAATGATTCTCAACACTTTATCCTCTACACTGAACAAAGGAGGCAGTGTTTGGCGCAATGCACGGGGAGAGTTTAGCTGCTTTACAGAAGTCTCCTTGGCTCTATGTTTATTTCCATTAAGTTTCGGGTTGTTCGGCATATCCTGTCTCCTCCAGGATTCATCAAGGAAAAGCCATCCAGGTTCCCATCTGCCACCTGCCTTCTTTTTTGATCTCTTCTCCAAAGCGGCCAAGTCCAGGGAGGCATCGAGAGGTCCGCCCTGAGACTGGGAAATATATGAAGCATCGACATTCAAAAATAGTTAACATAGATGTCAAATTATCCCGAAATGAAATCGACCTCAATGAAGTGACAAAACGAGACAACTAAGAAGGATACCATTCGGCCCATTCAATCCGTACTGGCTCCATGAAAGTGCTAGTCAGTTAGCGCAACCTCAGTTTAACATTCCCCATATCTTCATCAATTCTCCTCCCTTCAACCATTTCATAGATTCCCTTTTGAAAACCACTGTTGAATCTTCTTCCAGTGCCCTCTATATCTATCTGCGAGGGTGCTGCTTAATGTGTATCTGCAATAATTGTCTGGACAAATGATCTGTGATGGAGTCGTGAAATTGGAAAGCTAATTAAAGCAGACATCGTCAATGTGTCACCAGACAACTGCGGCGATGTAACTGTTACTTTTATTCGATATAATTATTGTTCAAGAGCGAACCTGATGATCATGTTTCCTCGTGTGTTATCTACAGGGTCCGGCAGATAAATCCATATCCAGACAGAAACATAGGCACAATAAAGAGACTTACACCGAAGAATCGCAGAGAAGGGGGTGGGAGGGGGTGGGGGCACATCAAGAGTCCATTTAGACCATGCTGTCAGTGCCTAAATAAAATAACTTGAAAGATAAAGAACGCTGGTCATTCTTATCACACTGCCCATCTCCCGATCCGTTGTTTTAAACATTCCAACACTTTAAGTGAAGATCCAGGTGCCTGATTAAATGTTTCTGCCTCAACCTCCAAATCAGGTCGCAGAACCCACACTGCTCTTATTTTGCGCATTTCACGGCTTTGCAAGACCCTGGTTGTGTCACAGCAACTTTTCAAAATACTCGTCAAAGCTTTCAATGAAGGTATTCTGCAGCCCATTCGAAATCAATAGTGTTCCAAGAACATCCATTTAATAACGGCGCAGCGAATGTATTTTATTTGGATGTTTGTTGAGGGAATTGATGTCAACACTGGATACTGAGAGCTTCCTGCTCCCGAGTCCCAACACAACCCCCTCGCTCCTCCACTCCTGCCCCCGCAGGGGAATATGTTCTGATTTTAGTTAAAGCGACGAGTGTGGTCTGAAACAAATAAATGTGTTCTAGAATGTGCTCTGCCAACCACGTGAAACATCTAGCGTGGGATGGGGTGCACATTATTCCAATAATCAGCAATTATCTGCAGCTTGACAGCATATTAATTGCACTTACCCGTTACTCACCGTCATGTAATCTCTGTGTCTGTGTTTGGCGGAGTTCGCCTAGGTATTAAAGAATACAATATGAATTTAAATAGTATTTCTTCCGGCGAATAGATATTCAGCTGGAGATAGGCGAAGACAATGACGAATCAATGCGCCAATGGCCTCAACGCAATTGGCCCTAATTGTCAATGGGAGTCAATCCAAAAGCTTCACACATAAGCCTGTGTTCCCCCAATAGATCAACAGCCCCTCAATGCATCACTTCTCAGATAAAACGGCAATGGAGTCCAATTTGCCAATGACTGGACAATACCTGTCTAGTGTCCACTGCCCATCTGGTATATTAGCGGCAGATTTAATAATCCACAATGGGCCGTTTTCTGGCACCAACAGGAATGAGATGATTGAAGAATATTCTGATGGCGGTCAGTCCACTTATCAATCGGTGAATTCCCGCCATTTGATATTTAATCTGTACCAGTGTTTCAATGGAACTTACCCGTTTGTCGCTCTTTCCGCCCCTGTCTTTGTGTTGTCTCGCTCAAACTGAAACTGAACAAGGACAAGAAGTATTAATGAAGTGTTAGGTCATCCAAATCCTGGCCCAGGTACCAGAAATAGCTGAGAAAATAATTAATTGTACAGCAGTTTTAGATTCATCTTCAAATATCGAACAGAATGTCAACATGAAACATTGAAGTCAGAGTCGGGTTTGAACTGGACTTCACACAATACTAAACACAAAGAGAGTGTCCGTGATGTAGTTTGCAAATGTCTCAGTCACTCACTTTTCATTTTGGCTTTTGTTGTCCCATTTTCCTGAAAGAAGGAACTATAATTAGCAAAATAAAATAAGGAGAATATAATAACATTGGATACGCAATCATGGCAATGTCCCTCATGAACCGGATTCCTCACCTGATCTGCCACCTTTACAAATCCAAATGGGAAGTAGAATCAACAAGAGAACCAGAACCGCCAGGACAGCGATGAAACGGGGAAGGGCCCGACTGCACCACCCTGCAGAGAGAACACAATTAAAATCTGCTTCTATGTCTCATCCTTATCTCCTGGCATTCTCAGTTGGGAAACGGAACTCAGTTAAAAAATCGGAACCTGAAGCTTGGGAGGGAAAGGGGGAAAGTAAACCCCGGGAAACTGATAGCAACACCTGAAATGGAATCAAAGAATTTACAGTGCAGAAGGAGGCCATTCGGCCCATCGTGTTTGCATCGGCCCTTGGAAAGAGCACCCTTCAGCCTATCCCTTTAACCCAGTTACCCCACCTAACCGTTTTGGACACGATGGACAATTCAACATGGCCAAATTGATACCTAACCTGCACATCTTTGGACTGTGGGAGGAAACCGGAGCACCCGGAGGAAACCCACGCAGACACGGGGAGAACATGCAAACTCCGCACAGACAGTGACCCAGGCCGGGAATCGAAACTGGAACCCTGGAGCTGTGAAGCAACAGTGGTAACCACTCTGCTACCGTGCCGCCCTTTGATTTCGTTCTGCTGAAGTGTTTTGAAAAAGTAACTATGTTAAAGGTGTTAGAAATATCTCCGAATATATCTTCTTCATCTTCTCTTCCGTAAGGACAGGAGTCCAAGTTTCTCCAGTCTCTCCACATTAACTGAAGTGCCAGTTCCCAACAAATCTCCGCGGCTCTCTCGGTAGACTTGTGACTTCCACCCCTAAAAAGCTGTGTGCAGCTGATCACAATACTGTGGACGTGACCAGCCAATGCTTTCTGGCGCATCAACACATCGCCCTTGCTTTTAGACTCGATTCCTCAATTTAAAAATTCAATGATTCCGGATGTCTTCCAACATTAATTTATCTTCCCATTTCCATCTCCAAACATTACTCAATCAGAGAATAATTGCAGCACAGAAGGAGGCCATTCAGCCCACCAACTCTCTGCTACCTCTCGTCAGCAACAGCAGGCTTTATTCCACTCGCCTGCAATTCCTCTTCCCCCTGCCCATTCTTCCATTTCTCACCATTCTCCAATTCCCTTTCGAACGCCACGATTGAACTGCTTCAACCACACTCTCAGGCAGTGTGTTCCAATGATGAACATTCGGTGTACAGAAGGGTTCTCCACCATGTTGCAGTTCATTCCTTTCCCAACCACAGCACATTTGTACAGCCCTGCCCTCCATCCTTCGGTCACGGGGTACTGATTTTCACTCTGTACTCATCCATGATCCCTCCTGATCTGTAAACGCCACTATCAAATATCTGCTCAAACTTCTCTTCTCCGAGGAGAACAGCATCAGTGCATATCGGTAATGCACGGGAATTAATTTTCCCGCCCTTGATACCATTGCCTTGAATCTTTTCTGCACTGTCTCTAATACATTCTCCAGACAATCTGGTGCCCAGATAGGACGTAATACTTCAGTTGATGCTGAACCAGAGATTTGTTAATGTTCATCACAGCTCCCTTCTTATTCTACTTTCTGCCCTATTGCTAATGTCAAGGCCTTTGCATGCATTAGTAATCGCCCTGCCCCTGTCAATGGTTTGTGACAATAAAGCTCCGATTCCCTGCCAAGTAAAACCTGTGCGATACACTTGGGATAATTTCTGAAAATGACATTTCTGTGAAGTGCTAGACCCAGAGATTAATGTTCGAAAAGATTGTCGGTCTCAGGAAGCAGCATTCAAACAATAAAACAGATGTTCACGGATGATGGGTTCTGGAAAATGAGACTCAGAGAAAATAAATGAATGTCTCATAAAACAATTCGTTTTTAGACAACAATTTCCACTTTTGTCTGGTTTCTGTTTGTAAAGCCCATCCAGCAGAGAACTGATCACAAGTCCATTCCAAAGTCTACTCCGTAAACAGGATGGTTGAAGCAGATTCAATAACTTCGAAAAGGGAAACCAGATTCTAGTTTAATGGGAAAATGTGACAGAGCTATCGGGATAAAGATCGGAGAGCCTTTGCTTTTATTTAACAGGCTTCAGAGTCTTATCTTCCAGCTAATCATTCTTATTGATTATAACTTGAATTCAAACCATCATTGTGAAGATCGCCAACTCACCTGTCCTTGTCTCTGCTGATTTCGGGAACGACACGCTCGTTGTCCATTTTTTGATTCGAGACCCCAGTTGAACAATACAAGTACAGACAGCGCCAGTAGTCCAGATTTCCATCGACACCATGATCTGACTGGTGATGCTGTAGGTCCCGTCCTCCGCCATTGTACCGGGATCGCTCGATCCTTCGGTTACCAGGCCGGAAATATTCCAGAAAATAGCAATCCGGTTAGAAGAAAGTCCACTGACCAAACACACCAAGGGGACGGTTTCACTCGAATTCGCCTCACCCTGTAGCACAAATATCAGCACCGCCGTCTTGTTGGTGGAACTGTCTGGACACAGATTGAGACATATTCAACGATTGATTCACACAAAATGATAATACTGTGCATGATCAGAATTCATTTCAATTGTTCTCTTACCTCCAACCAATAATGTAGCTGCTTTCTGGAGCGGTGCATAGTTAGCTATACGAGCACAGTAGTAGGAACCCGAGTCATTCGCCTGAACATTGTGGATTTCCAGAATCAGTACTTTTTTGCTGTTGCCTTTTTTAGAAATGAACTTACAATTCGCCCCGTTACAGGATGAAATGTCGACTGGTATCGGGGTTTCACCCACTCCTTGTTTATACCAGCCATAGCTAGAGACCAATTCCACTTCGTAAATGTAATGACAGGTTAATTCCACCATCTTCCCGACTTCAGCGGTCACTGGGAAGGGGATGTGAGACAGAGTGGACTCGGAGTCTGTAACCAGAGAGATTATTGTCACGTTATCAGTGATTATTGACAGATTGGACACATCCGCTTTGAAACGCTTCAGCTATAATTAAAGAACAATCTCTTTGTAGTTTTACAGAGTATTTGGTGAGATTTATTCTTCAATTCATTTCTGTTTCGGTGTATAGGAGGAAGCAGTAAACACATTGACACTATCTGGTGAAATCCCTTCACCTGATCACTGGATCACATTTTTATCTCAGGAAACAATCATTCTCGCATTTTACTGAACGAAGGTAATTCCGGCTAAATTTCCCACCGCCGTTTACTCACCGTAACTCCGCAGAACCAGGAAAATGAGTATCAGTGGGAAATGTTCCTTTGCCATCTTGAGCCGGAGCCTGCTGCCCGTTTTCGCTCTCACTCGCATGTTACTGTGGCCAGAGTGCCCGCTGACTGACCCGAGCTCAGGGCCAGATCCGCTGGAAACGATGACGATCTGTGCTCCGGAAAGTATGACACCATTCTGTGAGCAGTGTCTTGGTGAATGTGACGTTCATTTTCGCTGCCATCACCGCCTGGGTGTCACAGCTGACAAGGAACAGAAGAGCTCACAACAATCTGATTGGCTGTAGTTCAGAGGGCGGGGCGGAATAATAACTGCAATAATATGCTGAATATAGCAGTTGGTAATTCACTCAAGTTGATCCATCCCAGATTGTCATTGGGATGATGTTGCTGATCCAACTTATAAGACATCTACCAATCCGCCCCTCAGCCTTGGCTTCGCCAGTTAAACAATCCCCAGCCTGTTCCCTATTTCTAGTTATTTATGACATTTCGGCCCAGCTCTCGTTCTTGTAAATCGTGTTTGCTCCATTGCCAATATCCTTATTGTAATTTGCGGGGGGAGGGGGGGGGGCGGCAGAAATTTGCAATTAGTACAAGTTTTCCAAACAAGGATCCATATATAAAAACAATTCAACAGAATTAGAATCATTTTCCTCTGTAGCCTTCTATGTGTTTTTCTCGTGAATATCACCAACAAGATCATGGAAATGGGCGTTGCTTTGGAATTCTTCACAGATCGAATAAACCAATCTTTTGAGTAGCAACAGGGACAGACCAAAATCCTGGGCCTATCGTTAACTGGGTTGGATTTCGATTCTGAGCCACATTCACTCTCGCACATTCTGCTGTTGAGTGAGTGGCTTCTCTTTAAAATAAAAGTTCGAGCAGAAACGAATTGCATTCCGTCTTCCCAAAGGGTTAAGTTAAAAGCATTTCCCCTCTGGGTAAAATAGTAGACAACATTATTAAACGGTGAACAGGGAAGATACTCGAGTAAATTTAGCCTGCATGCCATCTGTTCGTAAAGCCGCGAATAAAGGTTTGTGGTGATCGACATTCCCAATGCAATGCCCCACATTTTCCGAAAGATATGCCTCAGGAAATATTTGGAAATCATTATCAGTGGAAATGCAGCACATGCCGGGCAGACAACATGTCTTAGAAGCTGCAGTATGGAAATACATTAGTGGAGAGAAATTAAGAGTGAAAGTTGTACCATGTATTTCTTTCTAAATACAAAGATTTGCATTTACCTTCTGATGAAAGCAAGAGGTCACCAATTTATATTCGTTCGTTCATAGGATGCGATCATCGCTGGTCAGGGCGGAATTAATTGTCCATCCCTAACTGTCTCTACATTCTGAGAGGAATAGATAGGGTGGAAACTCAGAGTCTTTCTCCAAGGGTGGACTCGTCAATGACAAGGGGCCACAGGTTCAAGCTGAGAGGAGTTTTGTTTAATGGCGATGTGCGGAGTAGGTTTATCATGCAGAGAGCGGTGGGTGCCTGGAACTCGCGGCGAGAGGATGTGGTGAAATCAGGCACATTAACACCATTTAAGAGACATCTGGATTGATAGATGAAGAAGGGGAAATAGAGGGATACGACGAAGGACAGCAGTTTTTTTAGTTTGGGCATCATGGTCAGAACCGTGGAGGGCCAAAGGGCCTGACCGATTATGTATTTGTCATTGTTCTTTTATAAGGGGATGAGGGGCAGGTTTGTTCACCTCTGTAGTCCATGGCGTGTCGGCACACCAACCTTTGGCTTGTTTCTCCAGGCGCTTGGTCCAGGAACAGTAAAGGAATGGCGATAAAGTCCCAAGCCAGTGTGCGGTTAGGAAGCCTTATTCTCTGTGTCGATATTACACAGTGCGATCCCAGTAAGATGAAGGCATTGTGCACTTGTGAATAAAGTTGGGGATCAGTTAATTTTATTCAAATCCCGGTAAGGGCAGAGAAATAGGAAATCGGTATAACATTAATAAACACATTGTTACTGAGCATGATTATACACCAGCCTCTGTTTATACTCTGTTTAGTTGAATCCACTCTGGGCGGTAACCCCGAATTCTGTCTGCAGTTTGACATTGACTACCAGTATGTGACCTCTGAAGGCAGTTCTGTGGGTGAAGCGCCTCAACTGTAAAAACAAGAAAACCATAGAGACCTTTTGGCTCAACATATTTTCCATCTCAAGCAGAGAGTGGTCACAATCTCGGGTACTGATATCTAGAGTTCAACGCGCTTTGGGCTGTGGCGAGGTATTTTTAATGCTCAAAGCAAACAGCTGCGGTCACCACCAATGCGTCTCGTTGCTGCCAGACTCGCTATCTGCTGCAAATTCTACTTCCCCGCTCCTTCGCCATGGAAGGTCAAGCATTTCTGCAGAAAAGGTCAAACGCTGAGTACAGCTAATTTCGTAAGTCATGCTGCCAGTGATTCCTGCCACCAGACAACAACAGGAATGTATTTCTCTCTTGTCTCCCACCTTCCATTCCTCACCATTCTGCTGAAGATTCCGTGACCTGGGTTCCTGAGGAGTCTTGCAGAGAATTTTCAGCACGGATCAGAATTGGGTCATGTTTCCTCTGAGATATTCCCATGAAGAATCATTTGACCCAGCAGCAGTTACTAATTGTTTTCTCTCTGTCAGGATTGTACATTTTCATCCATTGCCGGAACTGCCTGGATGATCCGGCCTAGAATATTCATCCTCATTTGGATTTGGAATTCATATTGTGGCTGATCGGGTGAATATTGATGATTAACACCGATATTTTACTGAACATTTGTTTAATGTCCATTATTTAAAGTACTAATTGCGTTTATTATTTGAGAAAACCGAATTGACAGACCCCACAGTGACAAGCCAGTAAGTGAAGTGTTTTTAAAGCTCATCACTGACATCAGTCTGTAAATAGTCCAACTCGGGAAGGGGCCATACTGGACCTGGTATTGGGGAATGATCCCGGCCAGGTGCTTGAAGTTTCAGTCAGTGATTACTTTGGGAATAGTGATCACAATTCCGTAAGTTTTAGAATACTCCTGGACAAAGACGAGAGTGGTCCGAAAGGAAGAATGCTAAGTTGGGGAAAGGCCAAGTATAACCAAATTCGGCAGGAGCTCGGGAATGTAGACTGGGAGCAGCTGTTTAAGGGTAAATCCACACTTGAAATTTGGGATTCTTTTAAGGAAAGGTTGATCAGAGTGCAGGACAGAAATGTCCCTGTGAAAATGAGGGATAGAAATGGCAAGATTAGGGAACCATGGATGACGGGTGGCATTGTGAGACAATCTAAGATGAAAAAGGAAGCAGACATACGATCTAGTCAACTTAAAACTGATGAAGTTTTGGAGGAATATCGGGAAAGTAGGATAAATCTCAAACGCGCAATAAAGAGGGCTAATAGGGGTCATGGAATATCTTTGGCTAACAGTGTTAAGGAAAATCCCAAAGCCTTTTATTCGTATATGAGGAACAAGAGGGTAACTCGGGAAAAATTGTCTGACTCAAAGACAAAAGAGGGAATTTATGCGTGGAGTCAGAGGAAATGGGTGAGATTCTTAATGAGTACTTTGCATCGGTATTCATGAAGGAGGGGAACATGACGGATGTTGAGGTTAGGGATGGATGCCGGCATAAGGAAGGGGGAAGTTTTGGGTATTCTAAAAGGCATTAAGGTGGACAAGTCCCCATGTCCGGATGGGATCTATCCCAGGTTGCAGAGGGAATCGAGGGACGAAATAGCTGGCGCCTTAATAGATATCTTTGCAGCATTCTTGAGCATGGGTGAGGTCCCGGAGGACTGGAGAATTGCTAAAGTTGTCCCTTTGTTTAAGAAGGGTAGCACGGATAATCCGGGGAATTATAGACCTGTGAGCTTGACGTCAGTGGTAGGCAAACTGTCGAGAAGTTACTGAGGGATAGGATCTATTCACACTTGGAAGAAAATAGACGTATCAGTGATAGGCAGCATAGTTTTGTACAGGGAAGGTCTTGTCTTTGAAACCTAATAGAATTATTTGAGGAAGTGACAAAGTTAATTGATGAGGGAAGGGCTGTCGTATACATGGACTTCAATAAGGCGTTTGATAAAGTTTCCCATGGCAGGTTGATGGAAAAAGTGAAGTCGCATGGGGTTCAGGGTGTGCAAGCTAGATGGATAAAGAACTGGCTGGGCAACAGGAGACAGAGAGTAGTGGTGGAAGGGAGTTTCTCAAAATGGAGAAAGGTGACTAGTGGTGTTCCACAGGGATCCGTGCTCGGACCACTGTTGTTTGTGATATACATAAATGTTCTGGACGAAGGTACAGGTGGTCTGATTAGCAAGTTTGCAGATGATACTAAGATTGGTGCAGTTGCAGATAGCGAGGGGGACTGTCAATGAATACAGCAAAATATAGATAGTTTGGAGAGTTGGGCAGAGAAATGGCAGATGGAGTTCAATCCAGGCAAATGCGAGGTGATGCATTTTGGAAGAACCAATTCGAGAGCGGACTATACGGTCAATGGGAGAGTCCTGGGGAAAATTGGTATACAGAGAGAACTGGGAGTTCAGGTTCATTGTACCCTGAAGGTGGCAACGCAGGTCGATAGAGTGTTCAAGAAGGCACACAGCATGCTTGTCTTCATCGGACGGGGTATTGAGTACAAGAGTCTGCTGGTCATGTTACAGTTGTAGAAGACTTTCGTTAGACCACATTTGGAATACTGCGTGCAGTTCTGGTCGCCACATTACGAGAATGATGTGGATGCTTTAGAGAGGGTGCAGAGGAGTTTCACCATGATGTTGCCTGGCATGGAGGGTGCTAGCTATGAAGACAGGTTAGTATTGTTTTCGTTGGAAAGGCGGAGGTACAGGGGGGACCTGATTGAGGTCTACAAAATTATGAGAGGTATGGACAGGGTGGATAGCAAGAAGCTTTTTCCAAACGTAGTGGTGTCAATTACAAAGGGTCACAATTTCAAGGTGAGAGGGGGAAAGGTTAAGGGAGATGTGCGTGGAAAGTGTTTTACGTAGAGGGTGGTGGGTGCCTGGAACGCTTTGCCAGCGGAGGTGGTAGAGGCGGGCACGATAGCGTCATTTAAGATGTATCTAGATAGATATATGAACGGGAGGGGAACAAAGGGAAGTAGATCCTTGGAAAATAGTCAGTTTTAGATAGAGGATCTGGATCGGCGCAGGCTGGGAGGGCCGAAGGGCCTGTTCCTGTGCTGTAATTTTCTTTGTTGTTTTGTACTTTGTGTTCTCACTGTATTTATAACTGTTTCAGAAATCGGTTCATTCCCAAAGCCATAACCATGGTATTGATGCTTTACATTTCACACGTTCCTTCATGTTTTATTCTGAGATGAATTAATAATTCCGATTGTCTTTATTTAACTGAGCAGAGACTAAATGGCCATAGCAAATTGCAACACGAAGAGGCCATTCGGCCCCTCGAGCATGCTATGCTATACAACAAGATCATAGCTGACCTGATTGTTGATGTTATCTCCATCCTCCTGTCTGCCTCCCTACAACCCTGTCCCCCATTGTTAATTCAAACCGCTCTAATTCAGCCTTGTCTATATTCAATGACCCCCGCCACACTCCTCTGTGTGAATGGGAATTTCAAACACCAGTGAGCCACTGAGAGTAGACATTGATCCTCTTCCCCCTCTTACTGCGGAAGCTGTGTTCCCTACTTCAATATTCCCTCACCAGAGGACGCATCTTTCCAACATTTACTGTGGTCATCGTTTCGGAATTCTATCTGTTTTAAGGACGAAAATACGAAGAAGGATCAGGAATGCGCTATTCCTCCTCGCGACTCTGCTTCACAGTTTAACCAGACCATGTCTGATCTGATAGTAACCTCAGTTCAGCATACGGCTTGCTCCCGATCACCTCTCAACTCCCTGCTTACCAAGAACATACCAATCTCTGCCTTAAAAAGATTCAAAGATACTCCTTCAACCGCCATTGAAAGGATGGAAGTTATCAAGATTCACGACCCTCTCAGAGTAAACAAATTATCCTAATTTTCCTTTTAAACGGACGACACGTTATTTTTAAACAGTGACCCCCCAATTCTACATTTTCCTACAAGAGAAAACATCTTCTCCACATCCACCTTTTCAATACCCTTCTGGATCTGATATATTTCAATAAAGTCGCCTCTTGCTCTTTTAAACTCTAGCCGATATGATACATATAACCATTCCAACTTTCCCTCATGGGACAAATTCCGGGCATTATTCTGATGCATTTATGTGAATGACTTCCAACGCATTTACATCCTTCCTTAACTAAAGTGACCAATGTTGTCCAGAGTATACCAAATGTGGTATCGCTCGTACAACTGAAGTGTAAACTCCCTACTTTTTCATTGAATCCTCCTCTCTGTAAATGAAAACGTTCTGTTAGATTTCCCAATTACTTGCTCTGCCTGCACACTGTGAGTCATTCGCCAGGACACCCAGATGTATCGCACCTCAGAGATTTGCAATCTCTCATCATCTTGGTAATGTGTTCTTCTTTTCTTCCTGCTCCCAAACTGGATCAATTCACAATTTCCCCACATTATTCTCTAGCTAACAGATCTTTGCCCAACCCCTTAACTTGTCTCTATTTGTCGTTGCCTCCATTTGTCAACTTCACAACTTTCCTTCCGACATATCTTTGAGTTGTCAATAATTTTGGCAACCACCCTTCCAAACATTTCATCCGAGTCATTTGTATCAATTGCAAACAGTCGAGGTCCCAGAACAGTTCCCTTTGACAACCAAACCTTACATCTTGCCAACGTGTTCTGCCGAGTCCCTGCTTCCTTTTAGCCAACCAATTGTCTACACTTACCAACATGTTACCCAAAAGCATCAGTTTTGTTATTTATTTAATTTCGGTAATACCGTGTGGTCTCACTTTACCAAATCTCTTCTCAAAGTATCTCACCAACCTTTTTATTCACAGCTCATGATACTTGTCCAAAAAAAATCTATAAGTCGGTTAAACTTGATTTCTCTTGCATAAAACATGTTGACTTTGAATGATTTCATTGAATTGATGTAACTGTCATTCTTCACCGTCTTTAAGAATAACTTCGAATGATTTCCCCATATAAGATGTTACGTCAACTGGCCGCAATTTCGTACTTTCTGTCTCACATCCTTGTTGAATTAAAGAGTCACGTTGTCTATCTTCCAAGGTAATGGGCGGGGTTTGGGAAAATTAAAACCAATACTGCAATTCTCTCACTGGACACACATGTTATGACGGGATGATACATCCCATCGGAATCGGGGCACTTGTCATCACGCATCTCAAAAAAATTCACCCGTGTCTCTTTGGTGATTGTAATTTTCCGAGGTACTTCTCTCCCACGGCTCGGTAGCACAGTGGTTATCACTGTTGCTTCGCAGCGCCAGGAACCCGATTTTGGTCCAGGGTGTGGGTGACTGTCTGTGCGGAGTCTGCGCGTTCCCCCCGTGTCTGCGTGGGTTTCCTCAGGGTGCACCGGTTTCCTCCCGCAAGTCCCGAAATACGTGCTTGTTAGGTGAATTGGACATTCTGAATTCTCCCTCAGTGTACCCGAAAAGGCGCCGGAGTTTGGACACTCGGGGATTTTCACAGTAACTTCATTGCAGTGTTAATATAAAACTACGTGTGACACCAATAAAGATTAATATTATTATTTCCTGGCTTATTGCTGCTTCTTGGATTTAACTTGTGTATTCGACAGTGAAGGTCAATGCAAAATACCTGTTCGATTCAAGTGCCACTTTCCTATTTTCCATTTCCATTCTGCAGACTCACTTTCTATACGTCAAACACTCACTTTGTTCATTCTTCTTCATCAGATATTGATAAAAATACTTACCATCTGTTTTGTTTTCTCAGAGGCAGAATCTACAGGCACTTACAGAGGCAAGGACTGATGAAGAACAGTCCGCATGGATTTGTGAGTGGAATGTTACGACTCACCAATTTAATTGAAATTCATGAATGGTAACCAACAAGGGAGATGAGGGCACTGACGTCGACGTTGTCTACATGGACCTTTACAAGGCCTTTGACAAGGTACCGCATGGTAGGATGTTGCATAAGGTTAAATCTCTTGGGATCCACGGTGAAGTAGCCAATTGGACACAGAATTGGCTTGACGACAAAGGACAAAGGGTGGTTGCAGAGGTTTCTTTTTCAAACTGTCGGACTCAAACCAGCAGTGTACCTCAGGGATCAGTGCTGTGTCCACGATTTTTTGGTATTTCCATCAATGATTTGGATGAGTGTCCATCGAAGACATAATTCTCTGAACTACAGCATATTCTTCTCACCTGAGATGCCAGTGCAGTTGGCAGTTTTAGTGATGATGGGGATTAGATGCAAATGGAGATCATGTTGACAGGCTCCTCATGCCGTCTGTTAATGACGAGAAATACTCCGTTCAAACTGAAAGTACGGGCAGGTAAATAATCCAAAAGAAATTCCTAATTGTAACTCCAATCTTGTTGAAACATTAAAGATTCCCAGCAAGCTTCAAAGGGTAGATGCAGAGAGAATGATCCCCCTCATGGGGGAATCCAGGAAAGGAGCCATAGTTTCATAATAGGCTGTTTAAGATGGGGATTAGGAGAAAGATCTCCTCTCGGCAGGGTTCAGTGTTTGACTTCTCTTCCCGAGTGAACAGTGGAGGTCGGTTCATGGAATATACTCAGGGCTGAGGTAGTCAGATTTAATATCGACAAGGTAGTCAAGGGCAATGGGTCCACGGGCTTGAAAATTATATGGAGCACACAGTCAGGTCAGTCATGTTTGTATTGAAGTACGGAGCAGACTCGAGGTCCCCAGTGTGCAAGTCCTCTCTTACTTCTTTTGGTCGTTTAATATTTGGTATTTTCAAATAATTATTGAGAGGGTAACTGTTGATTGACTCCAAAAGATATTGCTCGTAATTGGAAAATATTGAAATCTCTATTCCACAGGCATGGTATTAGGGGAGACCTTTTGACACAGAGTTAGATACAGTTAGTAGGTTCAGTTACTCGCGTTTCAATGTAGGAACTATTCCTGGAGTTATATCATAGATCATAGAATTTACAGTGCAGAAGGTGGCCATTTAAAAAATAGATTTAGAGGACCCAATTCTTTCTTTGTCCCACTTATGGATCAATTTAGCCTGGCCAATCCACCCAGTGCACATGATTGGGTGAGGGACGAGACCCACAAAGACGGAAGAATGTGCAAACTCCACATGGACAGTAACCCAGGGCCGGGATTGAACTCTGGTCCTGGAGCTGTGATATATCAGTGCTATCCGCTGTGCACCCTACTTAAGGCCACACATCGAGGCTGCCCACGTAAACCTACCCAACCTTTTGAATACTAAGAGTAAAATTGGCATGGCCAATGCACCAAACCTGCACAGCTTTGGACGGTGGGACAAAACTGCAGCACCCAGAGGAACCAACACTGACACTGGAGAAAGTGCAAACTCCACACAGAGAATCACCTGATGCCGGAAATGAACCCAGGTCCCTGGAGTTGTTAGGGATCAGTGCTAACCACTGTGCCAGCGTGCCGTGTGAAACAACATACTGTATTTTGAACTTAAAATTAATGCACAATGGACTGAAGTTTGTTGCATGAAAATGCTCCTGTTTAGCTGAATACTCACCGATCAGCGGCATACTTGAGTCCACATCATGACGAGAATGAAGAGGTGAGGCAGGATTATCCTGACAGTTAAGTTAAAGACTCAAAATGCACAATGCTGACATGCGACTAATCATTTAGAAACGGCTTAGGGAGTCAAATCATTTTTACACCATTTCGTCATGGGCAGCATGGCCCAGTTAAATATGGAAATCAGGGAAACCCATACAAGCCAGTGTTAGGGGCCATGGCTTAGAAACTCCAAAATATATTCTGATGTTCACCTGACCTCCAGCCGTTATGTTGAATTGGGCTAGGATGAGCCTTCACTGCAGGTGTGATTCATCAGTCTTCCTGGACACTTCGGTCAAAACAAGATTTAGTCTAAGATTGTAGCGAACATTTACATATATTAAAACACAACAATATTATTTTTATCAATTACAACCGTAAAGACACCACACACGACAGTAATCTATGTATAGGACTTAATGATTTCCCCATTAGCTGTTCCAATTCAATACCAAAATCCAATTAATCCAAAACCCCTTTACAAGGACGTGGGCCAGCACACTGTATTCTCACTAGACAGGACTGTTCTGATCCAGTTTAGCGAGCAGTACAAACTCCTTCTGGAAAACAACTAAGTCTTTCAAATTACCAATGCAGTTTGCCACACGCAATGTGGTTTTCACTGGAACAGCTTTTTAAACTGAAAACAGAGAAAACACGTGTTCTTCCTGCTGTAGCCCAAAGCAGTCAAACTGAAACGGAAACTCCTTCTCACCTCACAGCCACAGCCCAATGTGCTGCGAGTCACATGATAAGAACCCTTTCTTAAATGGACACTCACATGACACTAGTCTCAGCAAGATTCCACCGGAACCATGGCACAGAACCCCTTCCAGAAATTTATGAGGCATCATGTGAGGCCTACAGGGCAGAAGGAGGACATTTGTCTCAACGGGTCTGCACGGACCCTTCGAAAAATCACATACTCAATTCCCCGCCCTCCAAGGCCTCTTTTCCGTGACCTAATCTGCACATCCCTGGACACTAAGAGGCAATCTCGCATGGCCAATCCACTTCATCCACACGTCTTTTGAGCACCCGGAGAATACCCACGCAGACACGGGGAGAACGTACAAAACAGCCCACAGACGGTCATCCGAGGCCGGAATTGAACCCGGGTCCCTGGCACCGTGATGCAGCAGTGTTAATTGGAGGGTGGCTAATGTAACTCCTCGATTTAAAAATGGAGTTATAGAGAAAGCAGACAGTTAAAAAGAAATTATAAACAATAAGCCTGACGTCATTCGTGGGGAAAATGCTAGAATCCATTATGAAAAATGAAACATGAAATGAAAATCGCTTATTGTCACAAGTAGGCTTACATAGAACATAGAACATAGAACAATACAGCGCAGTACAGGCCCTTCGGCCCACGATGTTGCACCGAAACAAAAGCCATCTAACCTACACTATGCCATTATCATCCATATGTTTATCCAATAAACTTTTAAATGCCCTCAATGTTGGCGAGTTCACTACTGTAGCAGGTAGGGCATTCCACGGCCTCACTACTCTTTGCGTAAATAACCTACCTCTGACCTCTGTCCTATATCTATTACCCCTCAGTTTAAAGTTATGTCCCCTCGTGCCAGCCATATCCATCCGCGGGAGAAGGCTCTCACTGTCCACCCTATCCAACCCCCTGATCATTTTGTATGCCTCTATTAAGTCTCCTCTTAACCTTCTTCTCTCCAACGAAAACAACCTCAAGTCCGTCAGCCTTTCCTCATAAGATTTTCCCTCCATACCAGGCAACATCCTGGTAAATCTCCTCTGCACCCGCTCCAAAGCCTCCACGTCCTTCCTATAATGCGGTGACCAGAACTGTACGCAATACTCCAAATGCGGCCGGACCAGAGTTCTGTACAGCTGCAACATGACCTCCCGACTCCGGAACTCAATCCCTCTACCAATAAAGGCCAACACTCCATAGGCCTTCTTCACAACCCTATCAACCTGGGTGGCAAATTTCAGGGATCTATGTACATGGACACCTAGATCCCTCTGCTCATCCACACTTTCAAGAACTTTACCATTAGCCAAATATTCCGCATTCCTGTTATTCCTTCCAAAGTGAATCACCTCACACTTCTCTACATTAAACTCCATTTGCCACCTCTCAGCCCAGCTCTGCAGCTTATCTATATCCCTCTGTAACCTGCTACATCCTTCCACACTATCGACAACACCACCGACTTTAGTATCGTCTGCAAATTTACTCACCCACCCTTCTGCGCCTTCCTCTAGGTCATTGATAAAAATGACAAACAGCAACGGCCCCAGAACAGATCCTTGTGGTACTCCACTTGTGACTGTACTCCATTCTGAACATTTCCCATCAACCACCACCCTCTGTCTTCTTTCAGCTAGCCAATTTCTGATCCACATCTCTAAATCACCCTCAATCCCCAGCCTCCGTATTTTTTGCAATAGCCTACCGTGGGGAACCTTATCAAACGCTTTGCTGAAATCCATATACACCACATCAACTGCTCTACCCTCGTCTACCTGTTCAGTCACCTTCTCAAAGAACTCAATAAGGTTTGTGAGGCATGACCTACCCTTCACAAAGCCATGCTGACTATCCCTGATCATATTATTCCTATCTAGATGATTATAAATCTTGTCCCTTATAATCCCCTCCAAGACTTTACCCACTACAGCGTGAGGCTCACCGGTCTATAGTTGCCGGGGTTGTCTCTGCTCCCCTTTTTGAACAAAGGGACCACATTTGCTGTCCTCCAGTCCTCTGGCACTATTCCTGTAGCCAATGATGACATAAAAATCAAAGCCAAAGGTCCAGCAATCTCTTCCCTGACCTCCCATAGAATCCTAGGATAAATCCCATCAGGTCCCGGGGACTTATCTATTTTCAGCCTGTCCAGAATTGCCAACACCTCTTCCCTACGTACCTCAATGCCATCTATTCTATTAGCCTGGGGCTCAGCATTCTCCTCCACAACATTATCTTTTTCCTGAGTGAATACTGACGAAAAATATTCATTTAGTATCTCGCCTATCTCTTCAGACTCCACACACAATTTCCCATCCCTGTCCTTGACTGGTCCTACTCTTTCCCTAGTCATTCGCTTATTCCTGACATACCTATAGAAAACTTTTGGGTTTTCCTTGATCCTTCCTGCCAAATACTTCTCATGTCCCCTCCTTGCTCGTCTTAGCTCTCTCTTTAGATCCTTCCTCGCTACCTTGTAACTATCCATCGCCCCAACCGAAACTTCACACTTCATCTTCACATAGGCCTTCTTCTTCCTCTTAACAAGAGATTCCACTTCCTTGGTAAACCACGGTTCCCTCGCTCGACGCCTTCCTCCCTGTCTGACCGGTACATACTTATCAAGAACACGCAGTAGCTGATCCTTGAACAAGCCCCACTTATCCAGTGTGCCCAACACTTGCAGCCTACTTCTCCACCTTATCCCCCCCAAGTCACGTCTAATGGCATCATAATTGCCCTTCCCCCAGCTATAACTCTTGCCCTGCGGTGTATACTTATCCCTTTCCATCATTAACGTAAACGTCACCGAATTGTGGTCACTGTCCCCAAAGTGCTCTCCTACCTCCAAATCCAACACCTGGCCTGGTTCATTACCCAAAACCAAATCCAACGTGGCCTCGCCTCTTGTTGGCCTGTCAACATATTGTTTCAGGAAACCCTCCTGCACACACTGTACAAAAAACGACCCATCTATTGTACTCGAACTATATATTTTCCAGTCAATATTTGGAAAGTTAAAGTCTCCCATAATAACTACCCTGTTACTTTCGCTCATATCCAGAATCATCTTCGCCATCCTTTCCTCTACATCCCTAGAACTATTAGGAGGCCTATAAAAAACTCCCAACAGGGTGACCTCTCCTTTCCTGTTTCTAACTTCAGCCAATACTACCTCGGAAGAAGAGTCCCCATCTAGCATCCTCTCCGCCACCGTAATACTGCTCTTGACTAGCAGCGCCACACCTCCCCCTCTTTTGCCTCCTTCTCTGAGCTTACTAAAACACCTAAACCCCGGAACCTGCAACATCCATTCCTGTCCCTGCTCTATCCATGTCTCCGAAATGGCCACAACATCGAAGTCCCAGGTACCAACCCACGCTGCCAGTTCCCCTACCTTGTTTCGTATACTCCTGGCATTGAAGTAGACACACTTCAAACCACCTACCTGAACGCTGGCCCCCTCCTGCGACGTCAAATCTGTGCTCCTGACCTCTATACTCTCATTCTCCCTTACCCTAAAACTACAATCCAGGTTCCCATGCCCCTGCTGCATTAGTTTAAACCCCCCCCAAAGAGCACTAACAAATCTCCCCCCCAGGATATTTGTGCCCCTCAGGTTCAGATGTAGACCATCCTGTCTGTAGAGGTCCCACCTTCCCCAGAAAGAGCCCCAGTTATCCAAAAATCTGAAACCCTCCCGCCTGCACCATCCCTGTAGCCACGTGTTTAAATGCTCTCTCTCCCTATTCCTCATCTCATTATCACGTGGCACGGGCAACAACCCAGAGATAACAACTCTGTTTGTTCTAGTTCTGAGCTTCCATCCTAGCTCCCTGAAAGCCTGCCTGACATCCTTGTCCCCTTTCCTACCTATGTCGTTGGTGCCAATGTGGACCACGACTTGGGGCTGCTCCCCCTCCCCCCTAAGGACCCGGAAAACACGATCCGAGACATCACGTACCCTTGCACCTGGGAGGCAACATACCAAACGTGAGTCTCTCACGCTCCCACAAAATCTCCTATCTGTGCCCCTGACTATAGAGTCCCCAATTACTAATGCTCTGCTCCTCTCCCCCCTTCCCTTCTGAGCAACAGGGACAGACTCCGTGCCAGAGGCCCGTACCCCATGGCTTACCCCTGGTAAGTCGTCCCCCCCACAAGTATCCAAAGCGGTATACTTGTTTCTCAGGGGAACGACCGCAGGGGATCCCTGCACTGACTGTTTTTTCCCAGTCTCTCTTACAGTTACCCACCTATCTCCAATCTTTGGTGTAACTAATTCCCTGAAGCTGCTATCTATGACCCCTTCTGCCTCCCGAATGATCCGAAGTTCTTCCAACTCCAGCTCCAGTTCCCTAACTCGGTCTTGGAGGAGCTGGAGATGGCAGCACTTCCTGCAGGTAAAATCAGCAGGGACACTAACTGCATCCCTCACCTCAAACATCCTGCAGGAGGAACATTGCACTCCCTTCCCTGCCATTCCTCTAACTTTCTACCAAGATCTGGCTAACAACTAAATTAAATTTTTATAAAAAATAATAATAATATAATAAAAATATGGTACTTACCTCAGACCAATGGGTTTTATTATTAGGTTAGAGGAGGAGGGCGGGTGGGAGACACTACACGTGTAGTGACTCGGGTTTCCTCTCCACCAGAATTTATTGGTAAGGGTCTTCCCAGACGTCCGCGGGTCGACTTCCTGATCCCGCCTAAAAAACTCCCAGCAACCTCCTTCCGCAATGCTCCCGCTGAAATTGACTAACCAGCTGCTCTCACGCCGCCGACATCGACTCTCAATGAAGTTACTGTGAAAAGCCACTGGTCGCCACATTGCGGCGCCTGTTCGGGGAGTCTGGTACGGGAATTGAACCAAGCTGCTGGCCTGCCTTGGTCTGCTTTCAAAGCCAGCTCTTTAGCCCTGTGCTAAACCAAATCAAAGATTTAATTGCAGAGCACTTCGAAAACAGTGGCCGGATCGTTGATAGTCAACATGGATTCATGAAGGCGAAATCGAGCTTGACACATCTATTGGAATTCTTCGAGGATGCAACTAATATAATTGATGAAGGGGGTCAATTGGATGTGGTATATTTGGACTTTCAGAAGGCTTTGACAAAGTCCTGCATAAAAGATGAGTGTGTAAAATTAAAGCACGTTGGATTGGGGTCAGTGTATTCAGTTGCACAGAAAACTGGGTTGCAAACTGGACACAAGAGTAGGAATTAACGGGTCTTTTTCCAAATGGCAGGCAGTGACTAGTGGTTACCACAGGGGTCAGTGCTAGGCCCCAGCTATTCACAATATATAGTAATGATTTTGACGATGGAACAAAACGTCATGCCATCAAATTTGCAGATGACAACAAGTTGGGTGGAAGTGTGAGCTGGGAGGAGGATGCGGAGATTCTTCATTGTGATTTGGACAAGTTGAGTGAGTGGGCAAATGAATGACACATGCAGTATAATTTGGAGACTTGCGAGATTATGCACCTTGGTAGCAAAAACAAGAAGGCAGACTATTATCCGAATGGTGACAAACTAGGAGAGGGGAACGAGTAATGAGACCTGGGTGTCCTCATGCACGTGTCACTGAAGATAAGCAGTCAGGTGCAGCAAGCGGTAAAGAAGGCAAATGGTATGTTGGTCTTCATTGCGAGCGGATTCGAATACAGGAGCAGGGATGTCCTAGTGCAATTATACAGGGCCTTGGTGAGGCCACACCTGGAATATCAGTTTTGGTCTCCTTATCTGAGGAAGGTAGTTTAGCTATACAGGGAGCACAGCGAAGATCGACCAGACTGATTCCTGGCATGGTAAGTATGGCATAAGAGTGGAGATTGAATCGGTTAGGATTGTATTCTCTGGAGTTCAGAAGAAAGAGGATGGGGGATCTCATAGAAACTAATTAAATTCTAACTTTGCTGGCTTGCCCCGGCGTTAGGTACATTTTTACTCTTTTTATGAACACTTTTTCTTTTGTTCCAGAATAATCGAGCAGATGCAAGAGAAATCGACGCGCATTTTCAATGTTTTATAATATTAGTATTTAGATTATATGAATATGTTTAAACTGTATATAAAGCTACAGCAAGATATATTTTGTAAACTTTAGTTTGGCATCACAGAAAGTGAAATACATTTTTTTAGCATTTGTTTGTCATGACGATGTTCATTCCATTAAAGGAATTTTAATGAATAGAATGGGTATGGAGTGCATTTAATGTTGAGCGATCATTCGGTAGAAAGTATAATTCTCCACCTAAGATGTGCATGTCATTGGTAGTGGTTCTCTGAGGCCTTGCGTGGCTTCTGAGCCCGATCGTAGAGCCACGTCTCCGACAGCACACCTAGCAGATGTTTTCAGAAGGTGCAATCGGTCTTTGGGTTCCAGATCGCGGCCATTCTTTTCTCAAGCTCTGTTTCGGAGCCTCCTGTTGCCGTCACGTTTCTTCGAAGAGTTGTGTCAGGATTCTGACATCCTACGCACATGGGTGACCAAGCGGAGTTCGTTCCGGATGGTCATGCCTCGATACTGGTGCTCTTGACTCCTTTCAGTACAATAGTGTCAGCACACCTGTCCTCACAGCTGCTTCGGTGCAAAAGTACATTTGGATTTTGCAATGTATTTTTAGTTGAGCAGTTTAAGCGTCTCCGGGATGTATTGTTGATCATTATAAGCCTTATTGATTACTACAAAGCTTGAGCAGAGGTAAATTTGCAAATTAATCAATTAATATGAACTATCTCTCTGACAGGAATTGCAGCATCCACTGCAGATTCCAAATCTGTAGTCCAGCTTCACGTACGCTACGGCATCACACTTGTAACTTGGCTTCGTACAATCCTTACCGTTCTGCTGAGGTTCAACATAGGTGCCGATTCGTGAGAGCAGAGTCAGACTTCATCTCTGCCTGGCGAGGAAGCAAAACTATTACACAACCCTAAGAGTGTGCATGCAAAGGACATGTTACGAAATTAAATCGGAGGTGATGTGGGCCTGTGCTTCAGCAAGGAAGCATTGAGACACCTTTGTGAAATGTTGACGAGAGACCTGAAGCTGAAATCTAACTGGTGTACCGTCTTCACAGTGAAAATGAAACACTCGCCGCTGCTGATTTCTTTTCCTGGGTAATTTCAACATGTTACATGTAACATTTCACAGAGTGCTGCGATGATGTGCTCACCTGGTGATCAATGTAATTTAGCACAAAACTTCGGAGCATATTAGGCTTGACACATCCCCAGTGAAGATTATGGAGAGGTCTACGAATTCCACAGTATGTCTGGAAGATGTCTTGTCACCATAAATAGAGTGTTTCGAGGAAGGGCATATGGAGCCTGAAACTGGCTTACTTCGCGGTGCACGTGTGCAAGCTGAGGCTCCAGGTGACACAAGTGCCTTTTGAGATCAGCTGGCAGCGGCTGCTTTCGGTCTTTGATCCAACAAAATTAGCATTCGATATGCCAAAAAAAACCTCCATCCTCATATCACTCCGTCGCTCCCCTCCTATTCGCCCTCTTTTCTCCTCCCACCCCTCCCGCTGACAAATGGAGAGATCCGTTGTATTGATGTGGAAAAATATATTTTTCTGACTGTTGCATTTAAGTTAGCAAATATATCTTATTACAATAAATTATTGTAAATTAAGGCAGATATTAAACTGCGTTTCTCAGCTGCTAAAGATAAACGTTATGTTAAATATTAACTCGTTTCAACATTTTTTACTTTAAAATTATTTTTGTTCATAAATACCTTGTATTAAACTTTACAAATTTCGGCTAATGTTTTATTCAAAAAATCAAAGCACAGAATTTAAGTATCATGCAATTTAATTCTACTAACATAATTGAGGTAGAGAAAACAGAATAATTAATGATAAATAAAATGTTTTTAAAAAATCAAATATCACAAGGACAGTAACAGCTAAAAGCAAAAAGCCATGGGGAGCGGATTTGAACCACTTTACCAGGTCAAAACCAATTTGCAATGACGTGTTATGTCCCACTTTGCAGGTCTGTAAGGAGACGGGGTTATTTACACTTTGTCCTGCTTCAAAAATCCTCATTGTTCGTTATCCGAGAAGATCTGCCTTCTCTCCTTCCAAACTAAATTTTATGTTGCCACTATCTAAATTAAAATATGCAAATACCTTTGAGCTTGCAACACATAAAGTTATGAAATAATACAGCGCAGATTTAAATAGTTGCACAGATGTAAAGCAAATTTCAAAACCCATGTTCACACATCAATATTATAATAATCAACTTTAATTACAGAAGTAGGAAAATTAATTTAAAGCAGCATTGCCTGTGTAATGTAAAGAGCAAAAAACTGTTCAGAAAACTTCAAGATATCTTTAAAACATTTGTGAAATGTGGACTGCTGTCTTCAAATCTGCAGTTTAAATGTCCAACCTCAATGGACATTCCCGTCGCTTCTGCGTCACAATGGGGGCGTGGTTTCCCGCTGACACTCGGAAGTTCCGGGGCAACATCCCTGCACCCAGTCGGTCCAGCACTGATCGAATGCTGTGCGTTTCAATGCGGTATTCAGAAGCACACACATGGGAGATTCTAATGAGTACTTCACCCGCGAGTGATAACAGCTCCACAGGACAGAGAGCCTTATGTATCCTCGCCAGCCCAAGGTTTCCAGGTGCAGGCAGGAAACAATTATAACATTAGTGTGAGTGACTTCTTCATGAAGTCAGGGGCTGGTGAGGCACCAACCCAATTTCCGTAATGTCAAATTTATTTGGATATATAACTAATGTATGGAGCTTATAATCAATATTATTGGACAAGGTCCAGCCGAAATGGACTGTGTAGCTGTTTTGAAAAATGTATAAGAATGGATGTTTCTCTTTGTTCGGTGGAGAGACTGTCTGGAACTTTAACTGACGTCATCTCCCTGCCGGCGAAGTAAACCGTTTGATGCGAGGACCAGTACCCCTGGGCATTGAGTGATTTACATAGAATTTACAGTGCACAAGGAGCCCATTCGGCCCATTCAGTCTGCACCAGCTCTTGGAAAGTGCACCCGATCCAAACCCACACCTCCACCCTATACCCATAACCCAGTTACCCGATCTAACACTAAGGGCAATTTTGGGCACTAAGGGCAGTTTATAATGGCCAATCCACCTAACCTGCACATCCTTTGGACTGTGGCAGGAAACCGGAGCACCCGGAGGAAACCCATGCAGACACAGGGAGAAAGTGCAGAGTCCACACACAGGCAGTGACCCAAGCCGGGAATCGTACCTGGGACCCTGGAGCTGTGAAGCAATTGTGTGAACCACTATGCTACCGTGCTGCCCAATTTACACAAATTCTTTGATATCCTCTCGCGCCAACAGTTCCAATTGTCAATGTGTTTCTCTGGGTGGTTACACTGCACTCTGGGGTGTAGCTGCCTCTGTAACTGTGACCGTTCAGTGATTCAGTTCCAATTGTCAATGTGTTTCTCTGGGTGGTTGCACTGCTCTCTGGGGTGCAGCTGCCTCTGTAACTGTGACCATTCAATGATTCCGTTCCAATTGTCAGTGTGTTTCTCTGGGTGCAGCTCCTCAAACTAAGGAAACATTTTGAAACATTGGAAACTCAGAATACTCAGAACTTGAAGCAGATACAAACGTGCCACCCATAGGGCCAGAGAAAACATATTTAACTGTGAATAATTTGACACGGTCTCTAACTGATACTGGCCCTGCACTTAGAGAGAGGGGTTGAGATATGGCGGAAGAGAGAGCTGGTCTATGAGATGTGCTGAGTAAGATAGAGTGAGAGAGAAAGAAGGAGAGTGAGAAAGAGCATGAGCGATAGAAGAGGGTGAGAACGAAATAGGGTGAGAATGAAAGAAAGTGAGAGAGAATGAGAGTGGGAGAGAAAAAGGACGCGAGAAAATGAGAGTGGGAAAGCAAGAGGTTGAGAGCGAATGAGCGTTCGAGAGAAAATGGATGAGAGAGAAAGAGCGTGATAGAGAAATATGGTGAAAGAGAAAGTGAACTTGAGAGAAAGTGGCTGAGGGAGAAAGTGAATGAGAAAGAAAGAGGGTGAGAGAGAAAGAGGATTTGAGAAAGAGGGTGAGCGAGAATGTGGGTGATCGAGAAAGATGGTAAGAGAGAAAGAGTGTGAGAGAGAATGAAAAAGCAAGAGGGGAATACTACTATTACTACTCATAATAATTTGATACCATTTTCTCTATCATAAGCCCCTCAAGGTGAGAAGGTGCGAGAGAAAGAAGCTGAGCGAGAATGAGAATGAGAGAAAACGAGAACGAGGGCGAGGGAGAAAGAATATGATAGAGAAATTGATTTAGAGAGAAAGTGCGTGGGAGAGAAAGAGGGTGAGAGAAAATATGAGATGATGTGGAAGACAGTGAGAGAGAAGTAGACTGAGAGAGAAAGAGAACGAGTGCGAGAGAGAAAGAGGTTGAGGGAAAATGAGAGTGAGAGAGAAAGAAGGTGAGGAAGAACGAGAGTGAGGGAGAAAGAGAGTGGGAGAGAAAGATGGTGAGAGGGAAAGAGGCAGGAGAGGAAAAGTGTGGGAGAGAAAGAGGATTTGAGAGAAAGGGAGTGAGAGAATAAGAGGGTGAGAGAGAAAAAAGGTGAGATAGAAAGAGGGTGAGAGCGAATGAAAATGAGAGAGAAAGAGGATGAGACCAAAAGAGAGTGAGAGAGAATGAGAAAGCAAGAGGGTAATAAAATAAAAATGTGCTCCCATATTCTCTATCATCGCCCCAACAAGGTTTAGCATCATCCCTTATATACTTATGGGACTAACTCCCTCTAGTGGGCAGCACGGTAGCATTGTGGATAGCACAATTGCAGCACAGCTCCAGGCTCCCAGGTTCGATTCCGGCTTGGGTCACTGTCTGTGTGGAGTCTGCACATCCTCCCCGTGTCTGCGTGGGTTTCCTCCGGGTGCTCCGGTTTCCTCCCATAGTCCAAAGATATGCAGGTTAGGTGGGTGGGCCATGCTAAATTGCCCTTAGTGTCCAAAATTGCCCTTAGTGTTGGGTGGGATTATTGGGTTATGGGGATAGGGTGGAGGTGTTGACCTTTGGTAGGGTGCTCTTTCCAGGAGCCGGTGCAGACTCGATGGGCCGGATGGCCTCCTTATGCACTGTAAATTCTATGATAACTCTATGATAATGGCTGTCTGTATGCGTTTCATTATTCCTTGCATTGTCTTCATGTATGATAATACCAGAAGTGTGAGAGAGGCAGAGGGTGATCGAAAAAGAGGGTGAGAGAAATCGGGAGGGGTAGAAAGAGTTTGAGAGAGAATGAGAGTGACAGAGGAGGAGGGTGATCGGGAATGAGGGTCACCGAGAATGAGGGTCAGAGAGAAAGAGTTAGAGAAAGGTGGTGATAGAAAATGAAGGTGAGTCAGAAAGAAAGTCAGAAAGAAAGACGGGGAGAGAGGAAGTGGGTGAGATAGAAAGAGGGCGACAGAGAATGAGGGTGATGGAGAAATATGGTGAGAAAGAAAGGGGATGAGAGAAAAAGAGGGTGAGGGAGAAGGAGAGTCAGAGACACAGATGGTGACAGACAATGAGGGTGAGAGAAAGAGGCTGAGAGAGGAAGAGGGTGGGAGACAAAGAGGGTGAGTGAGAAAGTGGGTAAGAGAGAAATAAGGTGCGAGAAAGAGGATGGGAAAGATGAGAATGAGTGAGAAATAGAACGAGTGTGAGGGAGAAAGAGGGTGATGCAAAATGAGAGTGAGAGAGAATAAAAGGTTAGAAAAAAATGAGGGTGGAAGAGAAAGAGGGCGAGGCAGAAAGAGGGTGATTGAAAATGACAGTGAGAGAGAAATGCAGTGCGGGAGAAAAAGGATGTGAGAGAAAGTGGGTGAAAGAGCAAGAGGGTGAGTTAGAAAGAGGGTGAGAGAGAAAGAAGGTGAGAGAGAAAGAAGGTGAGGGAGAATGAGAGTGAGAGAGAAAGAGAACGAGGGTGAGAAAAAAGATGAGAGAGAAAGAGCTTGAGAGAGAAAGCGTGTGTGAGAGAAAGAGGGTGAGAGAGAAAGGGTGAAGTGGGAAAGTGGTGAGGGAGAAAGAGAATGAGACAGAAAGAGGGTGAGAGGGAGAGGGTGAGGTAGGAGGAGAGTGAAAGAGAAAGAGGGTGAGAGAGATAGAGGGTGAAAGAAAAGAGAAGGAGAGCAAGAGGGAAGCAGTGAGCGAGAAAGGGGTTGAGAGAGAAAGAGGGTGAGAGAATGAGAAACCAAAGAGGGTAATAATAATAATTTGCCATCACCTTCTCTATCATCAGCTCCCCAAGGCTTAACATCATCCCTTATATGTTTATGGAACTAGCTACCTCTAGTGGCAGTCTGCATACGTTTCATTATCCCTTGCATTGTCTTCGTGTCTGAAAATACCACAATTGTTAGAGAGAAAGAGTGCGATAGAGAAAGGGGTGAGAAAAAGAGGGTGAGGTAGACAGAGGGTGAGAGAGAATGAGAGAGTCTGAGAGTGAGAGGGAACGTGGGTGTGAGAGAAAAAGGGTTGGAGATAAAAAGAATGAGAGAGAACGAAAGTGAGAGATGAAGAGGGTGAACACAAATGAGGGTGAGCGAGAAGGAGGGTCAGCGAGAATGAGGGTGAGAGAGAAAAAGCGTGAGTAAGCAAGAGAGAGAGAGAGAAAGAGGGTGAGAGAGAAAGTGGGCGAGAAAGAAAGAAGGTGAGAGAGAATGAGGGTGAGGGAAAAATTGGTGAGAAATAAAGAGGTTAAGGTAGAAATAAGGCGAGACAAAGAGGGTGAGAGAGGATGAGAGTGAGGGAAATAGAACGAGCTTGAGTGAGAAAGAGGGCGAGGGAAAATTAGAGCGAGAGAGAAAGAATGTGAAAAGGAACGAGGGTGAATGAGAAAGTGGATGACAGAGAAAGATAGTGAGTGAGAAAGGCAGTGAGAGAGAAAGAGCTTGAGACTGAAAGAGGGTGAGAGAGAAGTGGGCGAGAGATAACGAGGGTGACAGAGAGGACGAAGGCGAAAGGGAAAGAAGGTGAGTGTGAATGTGAGTGAGAGAGAAAGCGGGTGAGGGAAAAAGTGAGCGAGAGATAAAGAGGGTGAGCGAAAGAAGGTAAGAAAGAAAGAGAGTGAGAGAAGAGGAGAGTGAGCGAGACTGAGGGTCAGCGAGAATGAGGGTGAGATAAAGATGGTGAGAAAGAAAGAGGGTGAGAAAGAAAGTGGACGAGTAAAGAGAGTGAGGGAGATGGAGAGTAAGAGATAAAGAGAACGAGGGGAGGGGAAAAGAGGACAAGGGAGAAGGTGAGTGAGACAGAAAGAGACAATGAGGGTGAGAGAAAGGAGGTGAGAGAGAAAGAGTGTGAGAGAGAAGGAGGGTGAGCGAGACTGAGGGTCAGCGTGAAAGAGGATGAGATAAAGATGGTGAGAGGGAAAGAGGGTGAGATAGAAAGTGGGTGAGATAGAAAGAGGGTGAGAGAGAAAGTGGGTGAGAGAGAAAGAGGGTGAGAGAGAAAGTGGGTGAGTGAGAAAGTGTGAGAGAGAAAGAGGGCGAGAATGGGCTGAAGGAAAAAGATGGTGAGAAGGAAAGAGGATGAGAAAGAAAGAAGATAAGAGAGAAAGAGGCTGATGAAGAAGGGCAGTGAGAGACACAGATGGTCACATTGAAAGAGGGTAAGAGAAAGAGGGTTGGAGAGAAATGGGTGAGTGAGAAATAGGTTGAGAGAGGATGAGAGTGAGGGAAGCAGAACGAGTTTGAGGGAGAAAAAGGGCGAGGGAAAATGAGAGCGAGAAAGAAGGTGAAAAAGAAATGGGTGAGGGAGAAAGCGGGTGAGAGATAAAACGGGTGAGTGAGAAAGACAGTGAGAGAGAAAGAGAGTGAAAGAGAAAGAGCTTGAGAGTGAAACAGTGTGAGAGAGAAGGGGCGAGAGATAAAGAGGGTGAGTGAAAAAGACAGTGAGAGAGAAGCAGTGGGAGGGAAAGATGATGAGAAATAAAGAGGGTGAGAGAGAAAGAGGGTGTGTGAGAAACGGGGTGAGAGTGAGGCCGAAGGTGACAGAGAAAGCAGGTGAGTGAGAATGAGAGTGAGAGAGAAAAAGGGTGAGAGAGTGAGAGAGACAAAGAGAGTGGAAGACAATGAGAGAGAAAGAGAGCTAGAGGGAAAGAGGGTGAGAGCGAAAGAATGTGAGAGAGAAAGAGAGTGGGAGGCGAGGAGGGTGAGTGAGAAAGAGGATGAGAGAGAATGAGAGTGAGAGAGAAAGAGGATGAAAGAGACAGAGAGTGAGAAAGCAAGAGGGTGAGTGCGAAAGAGGGTGATAGAGAAAGAGAGTTGTGTTGTCATCTGCTTTAGTTTACCCCGGGTGGTTTTGATGCATAGTGTTGCTCAAAGAACAATAAGCTTTGTTAACAAATAAAACTACTTTAATAAGCACTACTAGCTGTATTTGACACATTCCCCAGAAACATGCAGGGGATTAATAACACAAAAACTACTCTTTTCTCTAGCTAAACTAACTGTGAGTTAAAACTACTATCTGCTGTCTCTCACTATCTACCTTCAGTCTGTCTTTAACTGGATTCTCACTCCTTCAGCCACCAACTTCTCTATCATCTGTCCACCAAAGCTTAGCATTATCCCTTGTATACTTATCGGACTATCTCCCTCTAGTCGCTGTCTTTACACGTTTCATTAACCATAACTTCATGTATGATAATGCCGCAAGAGTGAGAGAGAAAGAGGGTGAGATAATGAGGGTGAGGGAGAAAGAGGATGAGAGGGAACAACAAAGAGCGAGAGTGGTAGAGAAAGAGGGAGAAGAGAAGAGAAAGAGAGTGGCAGAGAAAGAGAGTGAAAGAGAAAGAGGGTGAGTGAGAAAGACTTTTAGAGAGAAAGAGAGGATTAAAGAGGATAAGAGAGAAAGAGGAGAGTGGGACAGAGGGTGTGAGAAAGAATGTCTGAGAGAAAGAAGCTGAGGGAGAATGAGAGTGAGAGAGAGAACGAGGGTGAGATGAAGATGGTAAGAGGGAAAGAGGGAGAGAAAGAAAGTGGACGAGTAAAGAGTGGGGGAGAAGGAGAGTAAGAGATAAAGAGAACGAGTGGAGGGATAAAGAGGGTAAGGGAGAAGGGGAGTGAGGAAGAAAGAGGGTGAGAGACAAAAAGCGTGAGTGGGGAAGACAGTGAGATAGAAAGAGAGCCAGAGAGAAAGAGGGTGAAAGAAAGGAGGTGAGAGAGAAAGAGAGTGAGAGAGGAGGAGGGTGAGAGAGTGAGAGTCAGAGAGAAAGAAAGAGAGGAAGAGTGAGAATGAGAGCGAGAGAGAAATAGGGTGAGAGCGAAAGAATGTGAGAGAGAAAGAGAGTGAGAGAGGAGGAGGGTGAGCGAGACTGAGGGTCAGCGAGAATGAGGGTGAGATAAAGATGGTGGGAGACAAAGAAGGTGAGAGAGAAAGTGGGTGAGATAGAAAAAGGGTGAGAGAGATTGAGGCTGAGAGGAAAAGATGGTGAGAATGAAAGAGGGTGAGAAAAGGGATGCGTAAAGAGAGCGAAAGAGTAGGAAAGTGAGAGATAAATAGAGCGAGGGAAGGGATAAAGAGGGTAAGGGAGAAGGAGAGTGAGAGATAAAGAGTGTGAGAGATAAAGGAGGTGAGAAAGAGTGTGAGAAAGCAAGAGGGTAAGGGAGAAAGAGGGTAAGAGGGAATGAGAGTTGTGTTGTTCTCTGCTTTACTTTAGCTCGGGTGGTTTTGATGCATATTGTTGCTCAAAGAACAACAAGCTTTGTTAACAAACAAAACTATTTTATTAAGCACTACTGACTGGATTCGACACATCCACCAGAAACATACCTTTGATAAATAACAGATAATCTACCCTTTTCTACATCTGAACTCACTACGAGTTTAAACTACTATCTGCTCTCTCTCACTATCTTCCTTCAGTCTGCCTTTAACTAACTCCTCACTCCTTCAGCCACCACCTTCTCCATCATCTGTCCCCGAAAGCTTAGCATTATCCCTTATATACTTATGGGACTATCTCCATCTAGTGGCCGTCTGTTTTCGCTTCATCAACAAATTTGCATTGTCTTCATGCATGGTAATGCCCAAGAGTGAGAGCGAAAGAGAACAAAGAACAAAGAAAAGTACAGCACAGGAACAGGCCCTTCGGCCCTCCAAGACTGCGCCGACCATGCTACCTGTCGAAACTAAAATCTTCTACCCTTCTGCGGTCCGGATCCCTCTCCTCCCATCCTATTCATGTATTCGTCAAGATGCCCCTTAAACGTTATTATCGTCCCTGCTTCCAGCACCTCTTCCGGCAGCGAATTCCAGACACTCACTGCACTCTGTGTAAAGAAACTTACCTCGTATATCTCCTCGAAAGCTTGCCCCTCGCACCTTGAACCTATGCCCCCCAGTTATTGACCCCTCTACCCTTGGAAAACATCTCTGACACTTCACTCCGTCTATGCCCCTCATAATTTTGTAGACCTCTATCAGGTCGCCCCTCATCCTCCTTCGTTCCAGCGAGAACAAACCAAGTTTATATAGCCTCTCTCATAGCAAGTGCCCCCGATACCAGGCAACATCCTGGCAAATGTCGTCTGCACCCTCTCTAAAGCCTCCACATCCTCCTGGTAGTGTGGCGACCAGAATTCATCACTATACTCCAAGTGAAGCCTAACTAAGGTCCTATACAGCTGCAACATGACTTGCCAATTCTTATACTCAATGCCAGCCATTGAAGGGAAGCATGCTATATGCCTTCTTGACTACCTTCGCCACCCGTGTTGCCCCTTTCAGTGACCTGTGGACCTATACACCAAGATCTCTCTCACTGTCAATACTGTTGAGGGTTCTACCATTCACTGTATATTCCCTACCTGCATTAGACCTTCCAAAATGCATTACCTCGCATTTGTCCGGATTAAACTCCATCTGCCATCTTGCCGCCCAAGTCTCCAAACGGTCTAAATCCTGCTGTATCCTCTGACAGTCCTCATCGCTATCCGCAATTCCACCAACCTTTGTGTCGTCTGCAAACTTACTAATCAGACCAGTTACATTTTCCTCCAAATCATTTATATATACTACAAACAGCAAAGGTCCCAGCACTGATCCCTGTGGAACACCACTTGTCACAGCCCTCCAATCAGAAAAGCACCCTTCCATTGCCACTCTCTGCCTTCTAAGACCTAGCCAGTTCTGTATCCATCTTGCCAGCTCACCTCTGATCCCGTGCGACTTCACCTTTTGTACCAGTCTGCCATGAGGGACCTTGTCAAAGGCCATACTGAAGTCCATATAGACAACATCCACTGCCCTACCTGCATAAATCATCTTTGTGACCTCCTCGAAAAACTCTGTCAAGTTAGTGAGACACGACCTCCCCTTCATGAAATTGTGCTCCCTCTCGCTATTATCACCACTTGTTTCCAAATGGGAGTCGACCCTGTCTCGAAGAATTCTCTCCAGTAATTTCCCAACCACTGACGTAAGGCTGACCGGCCTGTAGTTCCCTGGATTTTCCTTGCTATCTTTATTGAGCAAAGGAACAACATTGGCTATTCTCCAGTCCTCCGGGGCATCACCTGAAGACAGTGAGGATCGAAAGATTTCTGTCAAGGCCACAGCAATGTCCTCTCTAGCCTTCTTCAGTACTCTGGGGTAGATCCAGCTAGCCCTGGGGACCTATCCACCTTAATATTTTTTAAGACGCCCAACATCTCGTCTTTTTGGATCTCAATGTGACCCAGGCTATCTACACACCCTTCGCCAGACTCAACATCCACCAATTCCTTCTCTTTGGTGAATACTGATGCAAAGTATTAATTTAGTACCTCGCCCATTTCCTCTGGCTCCACGCATAGATTCCATCTCCTGTCCTTCAGTGGGCCAACCCTTTCCCTGGCTACTCTCTTGACTTTTATGTACTTGAAAGGGTAAAAAGCCTTGGGATTTTCCTTAACCCTATCTGCCAATTCCTTTTCGTGACTCCTTTTAGCCTTCCTGACTCCTTGCTTAAATTCCTTCCAATTTCCTCATATTCCACACAGGCTCTGTCTGTTCCCAGCCTACTTGCCCTGACAAATGCCTCTTTTATTTCTTTTTGAGGGACCTACAATGTCTCTCCTTATCCAAGGTTCCCGAAATTTGCCATATTTATCATCCTTCCTCACAGGAACATGCCGGTCCTGAATTTCTTTCAACTGACATTTGAAAGCCTCCCACATGTCATATGTTGATTGACCTTCAAACATCCGCCACCCCCCCCCCCCCCCCACCCCCCACCCAATCTATGTTCTTCAGTTCCCGCCTAATATTGTTATAATTATCCTTCCCCCAATTTAGCACATTCATCCTTGGACCACTCTTATCCTTGTCCACCAGTACTTTAAAACTTACTGAATTGGGGTCACAGTTCCCGGAATGCTCCCCTACTGAAACTTCTACCACCTGGCCGCGCTCATTCTCCAGCATCAGGTACACATTAATTAGTGATGGCTGGTCAGGTGATGTGCTTGAGCTGCTTGATGTGGGAGCTGGCAGATCCCATTGCCAGCTGTAGCGACCACATCTGCAGTAAGTGTTGGCTGCTCGAAGAGCTCCGGCTCAGAGTTGATGAGCTGGAGTCTGAGCTTCGAACACTGAGGCATTGAATGTTTACAGGAGGGCTTTTTGGAACAGCTTGTGATGGAGCCCACGAGGGAACAGGCCATTCTGGACTTAGTGTTATGTAATGAGCCAGACTTGATTAAACATCTTAAAGTAAGGGAGCACTTAGGAGGCAGTGATCATAATATGGTCGAATTCAATCTCCAATTTGAAAGAAAGAAGGTAGAATCAGATGTAAAGGTGTTACAGTTAAATAAAGGTAACTACAGGGACATGAGGGAGGAACTGACGAAAATCAACTGGGAGCAGAGCCTAGTGGGAAAGACAGTAGAACAGCAATGGCAGGAGTTTCTGGGATTAATTGAGGACGCAGTACAGAGGTTCATCCCAAAGAAAAGAAAGGTTATCAGAGTGGGGATTAGGCAGCCATGGCTGACAAAGGAAGTTAGGGAATGCATCAAAGCAAAAGAGAAAACCTATAATGTGGGAAGTCAGAAGATTGGGAAGGCTACAAAAACAAACAGAGGATAACAAAGAGAGAAATAAGGAAAGAGAGGATCAAATTTGAAGGTAGGCTAGCCAGTAACATTAGGAATGATAGTAAAAGTTTCTTTAAATACATTAAAAACAAACGGGAGGCAAAAGTTGACATTGGGCCGCTCCAAAATGACGCTGGTAATTTTGTGATGGGAGACAAGGAAATAGCTGAGGAACTGAATAAGTACTTTGCATCAGCCTTCACAGTAGAAGACATGAGTAATATCCCAACAATTCCAGAGAGTCAGGGGGCAGAGTTGAATATGGTAGCCATGACAAAGGAGAAAGTGCTAGAGAAACTAAGAGGTCTAAAAATTGATAAATCCCCGGGCCCAGATGGGCTACATCCTAGAGTTCTAAAGGAGCTAGCTGAAGAAACAGTGGAGGCGTTAGTTATGATCTTTCAAAGGTCACTAGAGTCAGGAAAAGTCCCAGAGGATTGGAAAATCGCTGTTGTAAGCCCCTGTTCAAGGAGGGAACAAGGAAAAAGATGGAAAATTATAGGCCAATTAGCCTAACCTCGGTTGTTGGCAAGATTCTAGAATCCATTGTTAAGGATGAGATTTCTAAATTCTTGGAAGTGCAGGGTCGGATTAGGACAAGTCAGCATGGATTTAGTAAGGGGAGGTCGTGCCTGACAAACCTGTTAGAGTTCTTTGAAGAGATAACAAATAGGTTAGACCAAGGAAAGCCAATGGATGTTATCTATGTTGACTTCCAAAAGGTGCTTCACGGGAGACTGCTGAGTAAAATAAGGGCCCATGGTATTCGAGGCAAGGTACTAACATGGATTGACGATTGGCTGTCAGGCAGAGAGTTGGGATAAAAGGTTATTTTTCGGAATGGCAACCGGTGACGAGTGGTGTCCCACAGGGTTCAGTGTTGGGGCCACAGCTGTTCTTTATATATTAACGATCTAGATGACGGGACTGGGGGCATTCTGGCTAAGTTTGCCGATGATACAAAGATAGGTGGAGGGGCAGGTAGTATGGAGGAGTTGGGGAGGCTGCAGAAAGATTTAGACAGTTTAGGAGAGTGGTCCAAGAAATGGCTGATGAAATTCAATGTGGGCAAGTGTGAGGTCTTGCACTTTGGAAAAAAGAATAGAGGCATGCACTATTTTCTAAACGGTGACAAAATTCATAATGCTGAAGTGCAAAGGGACTTGGGAGTCCTAGTCCAGGATTCCCTAAAGGTAAACTTGCAGGTTGAGTCCGTAATTAAGAAAGCAAATGCAATGTTGTCATTCATCTCAAGAGGCTTGGAATATAAAAGTAGGGATGTACTTCTGAAGCTTATAAAGCATTGGTTAGGCCCCATTTAGAATACTGTGAGCAATTTTGGGCCCCACATCCCAGGAAGGACATACTGGCACTGGAGCGGGTCCAGCAGAGATTCACACGGATGATCCCAGGAATGGTAGGCCTAACATACGATGAACGTCTGAGGATCCTGGGATTATATTCATTGGAGTTTAGGAGGTTGAGGGGAGATCTAATAGAAACTTACAAGATAATGAATGGCTTAGATAGGGTGGATGTAGGGAAGTTGTTTTCATTAGCAGGGGAGACTAGGACCCGGGGGCACAGCCTTAGAATAAAAGGGAGTCACTTTAGAACAGAGATGAGGAGAAATTTCTTCAGCCAGAGAGTGGTGGGTCTGTGGAATTCATTGCCACAGAGGGCGGTGGAGGCCGGGACGTTGAGTGTCTTTAAGACAGAAGTTGATAAATTCTTGATTTCTCAAGAAATTCAGGGCTATGGAGAGAGAGCGGGTAAATGGAGTTGAAATCAGCCATGATTGAATGGTGGAGTGGACTCGATGGGCCGAATGGCCGTACTTCCACTCCTATGTCTTATGGTCTTATGGATGTTGTCTATATGGACTTCAGTAAGGCCTTTGACAAGGTCCCTCATGGTAGACTAGTACAAAAGGTGAAGTCACACGGGTCAGGGGTGAGCTGGCAAGGTGGATACAGAACTGGCGAGGTCATCGAAGGCAGAGAGTAGCAATGGAAGGATGCTTTTCTAATTGGAGGGCTGTGACCAGTGGTGTTCCGCAGGGATCAGTGCTGGGACCTTTGCTGTTTGTAGTATACATAAATGATTTGGAGGAAAATGTAACTGGTCTGATTAGTAAGTTTGCAGACGACACAAAGTTTGGTGGAATTGCGGATAGCGATGAGGACTGTCAGAGGATACAGCTGGATTTAGATTGTTTGGAGACTTGGGCGGAGAGATGGCAGATGGGGTTTATCCGGACAAATGTGAGGTAATGCATTTTGGAAGGTCAATGCAGGTAGGGAATATACAGTGAATGGTAGAACCCTCAAGAGTATTGAAAGTCAAAGAGATCTAGGAGTACAGGTCCCCAGGTCACTGAAAGGGGCAATACATGTGGAGAAGGTAGTCAAGGAGGCATACGGCATGCTTGCCTTCACTGGCCGGGGCATTGAGTATAAGAATTGGCAAGTCATGTTGCAGCTTTATAGAACCTTAGTTAGGCCACACTTGGAGTATAGTGTTCAATTCTGGTCGCCACACTACCAGAAGGATGTGGAGACTTTAGAGAGGATGCAGAAGAGATTTAGCAGAATGTTGCCTGGTATGGAGGGCATTAGCTATGAGGAACGGTTGAATAAACTCGGTTTGTTCTCACTGGAACGACGGAGGTTGAGGGGCGACCTGATAGATGTCTACAAAATTATGAGGGGCTTAGCCAGAGTGGATAGTCAGAGGCTTTTCCCCAGGGTAGAGGGGTCAATTACTAGGGGGCATAGGTTTAAGGTGAGAGGGGCAAGGTTTAGAGTAGATGTACGAGGCAAGTTTTTTACACAGAGGGTAGCGGGTGCCGGAAACTCGCTGCCGGAGGAGGTGGTGGAAGCAGGGACGATAATGACATTTAAGGGGCATCTTGACAAATACATGAATAGGATGGGATTAGAGGGATACGGACCCAAGAAGTGTAGAAGATTGTAGTTTAGTCGGGCAGCATGGTCGGCATGAGCTTGGAGGGCCGAAGGGCCTGTTCCTGTGCTGTACATTTCTTTGTTCTTTGTTCTTTGTAGAGGTCCTGTGTTTCATCTTTCTGCCTAGCTCTCTGAACTACTGCTGCAGGACCTCATGCCCCTTCCTGCCCATGCCGTTAGTACCAACATGTACCATAACCTCTGCCTGTTTTCTCTCCCCGTATTTTGGATGCCCGCTACCCATTCTGAGGCATTCTGGACCTGGCACCAGGGAGGCAACATACCATCCTTGAGTCCCTTTCGCGCCCACGGAAGCGCCTATCTGTGCCGCTGACTATAGGGTCCTCTATGACTATTGCTCTTCTGCGCTTTTACCCTCCCTGCTGAACATCAGAGCCAGCCGTGGTGCCACTGCTCTGGCTGCTGTGTTTTCCCCTGATAGGCTATTCCCCCCGACAGTATACAAAGGGGTATACCTGTTCGAGAGGATGACAACCACAGGGGATTCCTGCACTGACTGCCTGCCCCTTCTGGTGGCCGCAAGCTGCATGCTCCTAACTACATCCAACTGCTGCTCCAACCGAACCATGCGGTCTGTGTGGAGCTCCAGTTGGGTGCACTTTCTGCAGATGAAGCCACCAGGGACGCTGGAAGCCTCTCACAGTCAGAGCGCTGCACCCCTCCAATTGACATTGCGAGGGTGAGATAGAAAGGGTGAGATAAAGAGGGTGAGAGAGAAAGAGGTGAGGGAACACGAGAGAGTGAGAGTGACAGAGAAAGTGGGAGATGAGAATGAGAGTGGCAGAGAAAGAGAGTGAAAGAGATAGAGGGTGAGTGAGAAAGACATTTCGAGAGAAAGAGAGTGAGGGGCAGAGGATTAAAGAGAAAGAGATTGAGAGAGAAGGAAGGTGAGTGAGAAAGGGGGTCTGAGAAAGAAGGTAAGAGAGAAAGAAGCTGAGGGAGAATGAGAGTGAGAGTGGGAGAGAACGAGGGTGAAGGAGAAAGAGGGTGAGAGAGAAAAAGGGAGAGAGAAAGAGGGTGAGTGAGAAAGACCTTGAGAGAGAAACGCATGGGAGAAAAAGAGGGTGAGAGAGAAAGAGGGTGAGGGAGAAAGAGGGTGAGGGAGAAAGAGGGTGAGGCAGACGGATGTGAGAGAGAAATAGGGTGAGGGAGAAAGAGGGTGAAGCAGCAGGATGTGAGAGAGAAAGAGGGTGAGAGAAAAAGAAGGTGAGTGAGAAAGGTGGGAGCGAATCAGGGTGAGAGAGAAATTGAGTGAGAGAGAACGAGTGAGAGAGAAAGAGTGACAGAGAAAGCGAGTGAGGGAGAAAGAGAATGCCACAGGGTAATGACATTAATAATAATCTTTATTATTATGGCAAGTAGGCTTACATTATCACCACAATGAAGTTATTGTGAAAATGCCCTCTTCGCCACACTCTAACGCCTGTTCAGGTACACTGAGGGAGAATTCAGAATGTCCAATTCACGTAACAGCACGTCTTTAGGGATTGTGGGAGGAAACCGGAGCACCCGGAGGAAACCCACGCAGACACAGGGAGAAGGTGCAGACTCCGCACAGACAGTGACCCAAGCCGGGAATCGAAACCGGGTCCCTGTAGCTGTGAAGCAACAGTGCTAACCACTGTGCTACCGTGAGCGAGAATGAGGATGAGGGAAATGGATAGTGAGAAAGAAAAAGGGTGAGAACGGAAAAGGAAGAGAGAAGGAGAGTGTGGGAGGAGGCGAGTGAGAGATAAAGAGAACGATGTAGGGATGAAGAGGGTAAGGGAGAAGGACAGTGAGAGAAAGAGGAGGAGAAATAAAAAGAATGATTGAGGAAGACAGTGAGGGAGAAAGAGAGCGAGAGAGACAGAGGGTGAGAGAGAAAGACGGTGAGAGAGCAACATCTTGAGAGAGAAAGCGGGTGGGAGCAAAAGAGAGTGAGAGAGAAAGAGGGCGAGTGGGAAAGAGGATGTGAGAGATAGAAGGTGAGAGAGAAAGGAGGTGAGAGAGAAAGAGGGCGAGTGAGAAAAAGGGTGAGAGAGAAAGAGGGTGAGAGAGAAAGTGGGTGAGAGAGAAAGTGGGTGAGAGAGAAAGAAGGTGAGAGAGAAAGAAGGTGAGAGAGATAGAAGGTGAGTGAGAAAGGTGAGAACATAACATAAGAACTAGGAGCAGGAGTAGGCCACCTGGCCCCTCGAGCCTGCTCCGCCATTCAATGAGATCATGGCTGATCCTTTATGGACTCAGCTCCACTTTCCGGCCCGAACACCATACCCCTTAATCCCTTTATTCTTCAAGAAACTATCTATCTTTATCTTAAAAACATTTAATGAAGGAGCCACTACTGCTTCACTGGGCAAGGAATTCCGTAGATTCACAACCCTTTGGGTGAAGAAGTTCCTCCTAAACTCAGTCCTAAATCTACTTCCCCTTATTTTGAGGCTATGCCCCCTAGTTCTGCTTTCACCCGCCAGTGGAAACAATCTGCCCACATCTATCCTATCTGTTCCCTTCATAATTTTCTGTGTTTCTATAAGATCCCCCCTCATCCTTCTAAATTCCAACGAGTACAGTACCAGTCTACGCAACCTCTCCTCGTAATCCAACCCCTTCAGCTCTGGGATTAACCTAGTGAATCTCCTCCGCACACCCTCCAGCGCCAGTACGTCCTTTCTCAGGTAAGGAGACCAAATCTGAACACAATACTCCAGGTGTGGCCTCACTAACACCTTATATAATTGCAACATAACCTCCCTTGTCTTAAACTCCATCCCTCCAGCAATGAAGGACAAAATTCCATTCGCCTTCTCAATCACCTGGAAACCAACTTTTTGCGACTCATGCACTAGCACACCCAGGTCTCTCTGCACAGGAGCATGTTTTAATATTTTATCATTTAAATAATAATCCCTTTTGCTGTTATTCCTACCAAAATGGATAACCTCTCATTTGTCAACATTGTATTCCATCTGCCAGACCCTACTCAATTCACTTAGCCTATCCAAATCCCTCTGCAGACTTCCGGTATCCTCTTCACGTTTTGCTTTACCACTCATCTTAGTGTCGTCTGCAAACCTGGATACATTGCCCTTGGTCCCCCAACTCCAAATCATCTATGTAAATTGTGAACAATTGTGGGCCCAACACTAATCCCTGAGGGGCACCACTAGCTACTGATTGCCAACCAGAGAAACACCCATTAATCCCCACTCTTTGCTTTCTATTAATTAACCAATCCTCTATACATGCTATTACTTTACCCTTAATGCCATGCATCTTTATCTTATGCAGCAACCTTTTGTGTGGCACATTGTCAAAGGCTTTCTGGAAATCCAGAAATAGCACATCCATTGGCTCCCCGTTATCTACCGCACTGGTAATGTCCTCAAACAATTCCTCAAATAATTAGTTAGGCACGACCTGCCCTTTATGAACCCCTGCTGCGCCTGCCCAATGGGACAATTTCCATCCAGATGTCTCGCTATATCTTCCTTGATGATAGATTCCAGCATCTTCCCTACTACCGAAGTTAAGCTCACTGGCCTATAATTACCCGCTTTCTGCCTACCTCCTTTCTTAAACAGTGGTGTCACGTTTGCTAATTTCCAATCCGCCGTGACCACCCCAGAGTCTGGTGAATTTTGGTAAATTATCACGAGTGCATTTGCAATTTCCCTTGTCATCTCTTTTGGCACTCTTGGATGCATTCCAACACGGCCAGGAGACTTGTCTACCTTTAGCCCCATTAGCTTGCCCATCACTACCTCCTTAGTGATAACAATCCTCTCAATGTCCTCACCTGTCATAGCCTCATTTCTATCAGTCACTGGCATGTTATTTGTGTCTGCCACTGTGAAGACCGACCCAAAAAACCTGTTCAGCTCCTCAGCCATTTCCTCATCTCCCATTATTAAATCTCCCTTCGCATCCTCTAAAGGACCAATATTTACCTTAGCCACTCTTTTTTGTTTTATATATTTGTAGAAACCTTTACTCTCTGTTTTTATATTCGGAGCAAGTTTACCCTCATAATCTATCTTACTCTTCTTTATAGCTTTTTTTAGTAGATTTCTGTTGCCCCTTAAAGATTTCCCAGTCCTGTAGTCTCCCACTAATCTTTGCCACTTTGCATGCTTTTTCCTTCAATTTGATACTCTCCCTTATTTCCTGAGATATCCACGGTCGATTTTCCCTCTTTCTACCATCCTTCCTTTTTGTTGGTATAAGAGAGAGACAGGGTGAGAGAGAAAGTGATTGAGAGAGAAAGAGAGTGAAAGAGAACGAGGATGAGACAGAAAGAGGTTGAGAGAGAAGGACAGTGAGAGTGAAAGGTGAGAGAAAGAGGGTAAGAGAGAATGAGAAAGCAGGAGGGCAATGATAACAATAATAATCTTTATTATTGTCACAAGTAAGCTGACATGAACACAGCAATAAAGTTACTGCGAAAAGCCCCTAGTCTCCACATTCCGGTACCTTTTCGGGTACACAGAGGGAGAATTCAGAATGTCCAATTCACTTTTGGGAGGAAACCGGCGCACCCGAAGGAATCCCACACAGACACGGGCAGAACGTGCAGACTCCACACAGACAGTGCCAGAGGGTGAGATAGAGAGAGGGTGAGAGAAAAAGAGGGTGGGTGACAAAGAGTGTGACAGAGAATGAGAGTTGTGTTGTTCTCTGCTTTACTTTACCCGGGTGGTTTTGCTGCATCGTGGTGATCAAAGTACAACAACCTTTGTTAATAAACAAATCGACTTCATTGAACGCTGCTAACTGGCTTCGGCACATCCCCCAGAAACATACAGTTGACAAAACAACACGTAAAATACTCTCTTATACATTTAAACTCACAATGAGTTTAAACTGCTATCTGCTCTCTCTCACTTCAGTCTGTTTTGAACTGACTCGTCATTCCTTCTGCTACCACCTTCAATATAATCTCCCCCCCCCCCGCCCCCACCACCAAGGCTTAGCATGATCCCTTGTGTACTTATGGTTCTAGCTCCCTCCAGTGGGTGTCTGTACACGTTTCATTAACCATAACTTCATGATTGATAATGTCACGAGTGAGGGAGTAGGAGGGTGAGATAAAGAGCGTGAGGGGGAAAGAGGCTGAGAGCGAACGAGGGACAATAAAAGTGAGAGAGAAAGAGGGGGCGAGAATGAGAGTGGAAGAGAAAGAGAGTGAAAGATAGAGGGTAAGAGAGAAAGGCGGTGAGAGAGAAGGAGGGTGAGAGAGAAGGAGGGTGAGAGAGAAAGACGGTGAGAGAAAGAGGCTGAGAGAGAATGAGAGTGAGTGAAAAAGAGGGTGAGAGCGTACAATGGTGAGAGAGAAAGAGGGTGAAAGAGAAAGACGGCGAGAGCGAAAGACGGTGAAAGAGAATGTGGGAGAGCGATAGAGGGGTGAGAGAGAAAGACGGTGAGAGAGAAAGAGTATGACGGGAAACAAGGTGAATGAGAAAGAGGGTGAGAGAAATAAAGAATAAGAAGGAGGAGGATGTTGATTGCCTGAGAGACAGGGAATGGGAGAGATTGGAGACAGAGTGGGCTAGTGGATGAGGGAGGAAGATAGTGTGGGAGAATGAGTGTAAAATACTACCAGAAAATTTGAGAGTTGACAACTCAGCCAGATATTTCTCAAGAGTGAATGAGTGAGATTGCGTAAGAGACTGAGAAAGAGTGTAAGAGATAGTGATAGATTGATAGAGAGTGACGGGTGAGGACGTGAAGAGTGAGACAGAAAGGAAGAGAGATGTGTTGAGGTAGAGAGACATGGGGTCAGCTGTGGAGAGAGAGGTGACTGTGATGTTAGATTTCCTCGGACGGGAGGCAGCGAGTCAGAGAGAGGTGCAACTGTGAGGGTGAGTTTGAGAGGAGGTCAGTGATGGAGTGTTTGTAAGTGAATCAGGGTGTGCGAGAGGGGGAATGTGCAGAGGAACTGTGAGAGGGAGGGACTGTGTGAGAAGGACAGTGATAGAGGGAGTGTGGGATGGAGAGAGAGGGATGGAGAAAGGGAGTGAAAGAGCGAAGGGGTGTGAAGGAGTTATAGTGTATGGGAGACGGAGGGAGTATATGAGAGGGTAAATGCGAGAGAGAGGGAGTGTGAGAGAGGAAGGGTGAGAGAGGAAGTGTGAGAGAGAAAGAGAGTCTGAGAGAGGAAGGGTGAGAGAGGGTGAGAGAGTAAGGGTGTGAGAGAGAAAGGGTGAGAGAGGAAGGGAGTGTGAGAGAGGAAGGGTGTGAGCGAGAGGAAGGGAATGACAGAGGAAGGGAGTGTGAGAGAGGAAGGGTGAGAGAGGAAGGGTGTGAGCGAGAGGAAGGGAGTGAGAGAGAGGAAGGGTGTGAGAGAGAGGGAGGGAGTGTGAGAGGGGGAGGGAGGGGGAGAGAGGGAGGGAGTGTGAGAGAGGAAAGGATGTGAGAGATTGGTGGAGTGTGAGAGTGGGGGGGGAGTGGGAGAAAAGGAGGGAGCGTGAGACAGGAAGTAGTGTGAGAGAAAGGGAGTGTGAGACAGGAAAGGAGTGTGAGAGAGGAAGGGAGTGTGAGAGAGGAAGAGAATGTAAGAGAGGAAGGCAGAGTGAGAGAGGGAGGGAGTGTGGGAGAGGATGGCAGTGTCAGAGAAGGAGGGAATGAGAGAAGAAGGGTGAGCGAGGAATGGTGTGTGAGAGAAGGAGGGAGTGTGAGAGAGGGAGGGAGTGTGAGAGAGGAAGGGAGTGAGAGAGAGGGGGAGAGTGGGAGAGGGTTGGAAGTGCGAGAAGAAGGGGGTGAGAGAGGGAGGGAGTGTAGGAGAAGGAGGGACTGAGTGAGGAATGGAGTGTGAGAGAGGGAGGGAGTGTGAGCGAGGAAGAGTGTGAGAGAGGAAGAGTATGAGAGAGGAAGTATGAAAGAGGCAGTAGACAGCATGGTGAGTGCAGTAGAGTCTCACTTTATGCAGACTCTCTCCACTGCTCACACCGTCTGCCTCTTTCATACTTCCTCTCTCACAATCCTTCCTCTCTCACAATCCTTCCTCTCTCACAATCCTTCCTCTCGCAATCCTTCCTCTCGCATTCCCTTCCTCTCACATTCCCTTCTTCTCTCACACGCTCTTCCTTTCTCGCTATACTTGCTCTCTCACACACCCTTCCTCTCTCACACTCCCTTCCTCTTTCACACCATTCCATTCGCAGACTCCCTTCCTCTCTCACACGCACTCCCACTCTCACACTCACCCTCTCATATATTCCCTCCACCTCCTGTGTGCCCGAACTACCTCACACCCCTTCGCTCTTACACTCTCTTCCTCCATCCCTCTAATTCCCTCTCTCACACTATCACTCGCTCACACTCTCTGCCTATCTCAGGCTCTCACCACCTTCAAACACTCTCTCACACTGCTTCCCTCTCGCATCCTTCTCCCTCTCTCACGCTCCCTTACTCTTTCACACCCTTTATCTCTCACACTCCCTCACTCTTTCACACTCCCTCCCTCACATTACCTTCCTTTGCACAACCCCCTCTCTCACACTTCCTAATTCTCTTACAATATCTGGCTGTCTCACACTCTTCCCTCTCACACACTCCCTCATTCCTACTCCCTCCCTCCCTCTCTCACACTCCTGCCTTGCATACACTCCCTCACTCATTCATACTCTCTCCCTCTCTCACACCCTCCCGCTGCACATTTCCCCTCTCTGACACCCCCTCATTCTCTCACAATAACTTCCTCTCTCATACTCCCTCACTCTTTCACGTTCTCTTCCTCTCCTACACTCCCTCCCTCTTTCGCATACTCAGAAACACTCGTAGTCTTGCACACTCACTCACTCCATCCCAACATTTGCACACTCGTCCTCGTGCAACGCCCAGTCTCTCACATGCAATCCACTTTAATACCTACTCCCTCCCTCCATCACTGTCCTTCTCTCACACTCACCCTCACAATTACACCCTCTCTCTCACTCGCCCCATCTCGACCAAGGAAATCTTACCTCCCAGCCACCTCTCCCCCACAGCTCACCCCATGTCTCTCTATCTCACACATCCCTCTCCACCTCTCTTTCTCACTCTTCGGGTCACTTTCTCTCTCACTCTCCCCCTCACTCTCTATCGATTTCTATCACTATCTATGACTCTCTCTCACTCTCTTTCTCAGTCAATCTCACTCATTTACACTCAATATATATCTGGCGGAGTTGTCATCTCTCTAAGTGTATGTGTCATAGCTGCAGTGATGTCAGTGCGTGGGTGGAGCTATGCTGTAGTCTTTCACTTTCGGTTTGAGCTGGGAGCTTCAGTGTGTATTTTTAGTTTCATTTTCAGAGTTGGAGAGCTGCAGCTGAACCAAGCAGATGTGGAATGATCTCCATCTCTACAAGCTAAAGAATGTCTTCAGCTGATAGATGATTTCAAAGTAATACCTGTTTCTGTAGAAAAATTAAACCTGCTCTCTGTATTTAAAGAGGGTTTAATTTATAGATGTTGTTTGGGAAGTTATTAAGGGTTATCTATAGAGTACTGCATCTTTTGGGGGGTAGTCAGTGTTGGTAGTTTTTACACTGTTTACTGTGTGTTTATAAAACGTTAACTGGATTCATAGAATAAACATTGCTTTGTTTTTAAAATACTTTTTAGATCTCTGTTGCATCACATCTGTAAAGTGGTCCCTTGTGCTCCCCATAACCAAACGTTATTAAAAGCTGTGGGTCAGGTGAACTCCATGATATACTTTGGGCTTCTCTAAAATCTGGCCCATAATAAATTGTGGGCTCGTGGAATTAAAGCAGCTGCAATACGTAATGAAGACAAAATGAAAGAATAGCCCCAGCAGGACAATAAGAAGAAAAAAAAGAGAAAAAATGGAAAAAGAGAGAGAGGAAAAAGAAAGAGAGAGAGAGGAAAAAGAAAAAGAGAGAGAGGAAAGGGGAAAAGAGAGAGAGTTTGAACTTCAGAAAATGGCCATGAAAAATGACAGTCACTTAAAATTGGAGGAGGTAAAGAAACGTACAGTTTGAGGATAGTGGTGGGGATAAAGAGAAAGAGTGACATTGTCGAAGGCCTGATGGGGATCTATTTAAATATGTCCAAGCATTGCCAAGGTTTGATGAGAAGGAGGTAAAAGCCTTCTTCATTTCATTTGAGAAGGTGGCTAAACAAATGAAATGGCCACAGGACATATGGGTGTTACCGATTCAAACAAAGCTGGTCGGGAGGGCTAGTGAAGTGTTTGCATCACTATCAGAGCAGGAATATGGGACGTACGAGGAGGTGAAAAAATTAATCTTAGGGGCATATGAACTAGTGCCTGAAGACTACAGACAAAGGTTTACAACATTGAAAGAAAGAATCTGGTCAAACATAGAAATTTTGAAAGGATCAAACAGAGAAATTTTGATAGGTGAATAAGGGCTTAGAAAATAGACCAAACGTATGAAGCTCTCAGAAAAGTTATACTTTTGGAGGAGTTTAACAATTATATTCCTGATGTAGTGAAAACTCATGTGGAAGAGCAGAGGTTTAAACTGTGAGGTTAGCAGCAGAAATGGCGGTTGATTATGAATTAGTTCATGAATCAAATCTTGGTTTCCGACATCAGTTTCAACCTGTGAGGGATAGAAACTGGTGTAAAGAGAAATACTCAATGGTAGAGGTCAAGGAGATCTGATGGGAGATAATAAGCAGAGTGTACCTCAGATTTAAAAATAAATCCAGGAGGGTGGAAGAGAAATGAAAAGTTTCAAATGTTTTCACTGTAATAAACTAGGCCATGTAAAGTCACAGCGTTGGTGGTTGAAAATAACCACTGGGAACGCTGATGTGACAAACCACGATAAGTCAGTGGGGTTTGTTAAGTGGTGAAGGAAAGCTCAAGTGAAGCGACGGAGGTGCAAAAGATTCTACAGCCTGATCAAAAGGTGATTGATAAGAAGGTGACAGATCTCTTATCGAATTTACGTGTTTGGGTAAAATGCACTCATGTGTACCAAAAGGATTAGGTAAAGAAGTCACAATTTTAAGAGATACGGGAGCAAGTCAATCTTTGATGTTAAGAGATGAGGAGTTCAGTAGTTTGGGAGAAATATTGACAGAAAAGGTGGTAATATGTGGAATTCGGGGTGAGAAGAGTAGTGTTCCATTATATAAGGTAAGTTTGGAAAGCCCATTGAAGAGTGGTGAAGTGGTAGTAGGAGTCATTGACAAACTCTGTTGTCCAGGAATACACTTTATCTTGGGGAGTGATATCAAAGAACAAAGAACAAAGAAATGTACAGCACAGGAACAGGCCCTTCGGCCCTCCAAGCCCGCGCCGACCATACTGCCCGACTAAACTACAATCTTCTACACTTCCTGGGTCCGTATCCTTCTATTCCCATCCTATTCATATATTTGTCAAGATGCCCCTTAAATGTCCCTATCGTCCCTGCTTCCACTACCTCCTCCGGTAGCGAGTTCCAGGCACCCACTACCCTCTGCGTAAAAAACTTGCCTCGTACATCTACTCTAAACCTTGCCCCTCTCACCTTAAACCTATGCCCCCTAGTAATTGACCCCTCTACCCTGGGGAAAAGCCTCTGACTATCCACTCTGTCTATGCCCCTCATAATTTTGTAGACCTCTATCAGGTCGCCCCTCAACCTCCTTCGTTCCAGAGAGAACAAACCGAGTTTATTCAATCGCTCCTCATAGCTTATGCCCTCCATACCAGGCAGCATTCTGGTAAATCTCTTCTGCACCCTCTCTAAAGCCTCCACATCCTTCTGGTAGTGTGGCGACCAGAATTGAACACTATACTCCAAGTGTGGCCTAACTAAGGTTCTATACAGCTGCAACATGACTTGCCAATTCTTATACTCAATGCCCCGTCCAATGAAGGCAAGCATGCCGTATGCCTTCTTGACTACCTTCTCCACCTGTGTTGCCCCTTTCAATGACCTGTGGACCTGTACTCCTAGATCTCTTTGACTTTCAATACTCTTGAGGGTTCTACCATTTACTGTATATTCCCTACCTGCATTAGCCCTTCCAAAATGCATTACCTCACATTTGTCCGGATTAAACTCCATCTGCCATCTCTCCGCCCAAGTCTCCAGACAATCTAAATCCTGCTGTATCCTCAGACAGTCCTCATCGCTATCCGCAATTCCACCAACCTTTGTGTCGTCTGCAAACTTACTAATCAGACCAGTTACATTTTCCTCCAAATCATTTATATATACTACAAACAGCAAAGGTCCCAGCACTGATCCCTGTGGAACAGCACTGGTCACAGCCCTCCAATTAGAAAAGCATCCCTCCATTGCTACCCTCTGCCTTCTATGGCCTAGCCAGTTCTGAATCCACCTTGCCAGCTCACCCCTGATCCCGTGTGACTTCACCTTTTGTACTAGTCTACCATGAGGGACCTTGTCAAAGGCCTTACTGAAGTCCATGTAGACAACATCCACTGCCCTACCTGCATCAATCATCTTAGTGACCTCCTCGAAAAACTCTATCAAGTTAGTGAGACACGACCTCCCCTTCACAAAACCGTGCTGCCTCTCACTAATACGTCCATTTGCTTCCAAATGGGAGTAGATCCTGTCTCGAAGAATTCTCTCCAGTAATTTCCCTACCACTGAAGTAAGGCTCACCGGCCTGTAGTTCCCGGGATTATCCTTGCTACCCTTCTTAAACAGAGGAACAACATTGGCTATTCTCCAGTCCTCCGGGACATCCCCTGAAGACAGCGAGGATCCAAAGATTTCTGTCAAGGCCTCAGCAATTTCCTCTCCAGCCTCCTTCAGTATTCTGGGGTAGATCCCATCAGGCCCTGGGGACTTATCTACCTTAATATTTTTTAAGACACCCAACACCTCATCTTTTTGGATCACAATGTGACCCAGGCTATCTACACCCCCTTCTCCAGACTCAACATCTACCAATTCCTTCTCTTTGGTGAATACTGATGCAAAGTATTCATTTAGTACCTCGCCCATTTCCTCTGGCTCCACACATAGATTCCCTTGCCTATCCTTCAGTGGGCCAACCCTTTCCCTGGCTACCCTCTTGCTTTTTATGTACGTGTAAAAAGCCTTGGGATTTTCCTTAACCCTATTTGCCAATGACTTTTCATGACCCCTTCTAGCCCTCCTGACTCCTTGCTTAAGTTCCTTCCTACTTTCCTTATATGCCACACAGGCTTCGTCTGTTCCCAGCCTTTTAGCCCTGACAAATGCCTCCTTTTTCTTTTTGACGAGGCCTACAATATCACTCGTCATCCAAGGTTCCCGAAAATTGCCGTATTTATCTTTCTTCCTCACAGGAACATGCCTATCCTGTATTCCCTTCAACTGACACTTGAAAGCCTCCCACATGTCAGATGTTGATTTGCCCTCAAACATCCGCCCCCAATCTATGTTCTTCAGTTCCCACCTAATATTGTCATAATTAGCCTTCCCCCAATTTAGCACATTCATCCTCGGACCACTCTTATCCTTGTCCACCAGTACTTTAAAACTTACTGAATTGTGGTCACTGTTACCGAAATGCTCCCCTACTGAAACATCTACCACCTGGCCGGGCTCATTCCCCAATACCAGGTCCAGTACCGCCCCTTCCCTCGTTGGACTGTTTACATATTGTTTTAAGAAGCCCTCCTGGATGCTCCTTACAAACTCCGCCCCGTCTAAGCCCCTGGCACTAAGTGAGTCCCAGTCAATATTGGGGAAGTTGAAGTCTCCCATCACCACAACCCTGTTGTTTTTACTCTTTTCCAAAATCTGTCTACCTATCTGCTCCTCTATCTCCCGCTGGCTGTTGGGAGGCCTGTAGTGTACCCCCAACATTGTGACTGCACCCTTCTTATTCCTGATCTCTACCCATATAGCCTCACTGCCCTCTGAGGTGTCCTCTCGCAGTATAGCTGTGATATTCTCCCGAACAAGTAGCGCAACTCCGCCTCCCCTTTTACATCCCCCTCTATCCCGCCTGAAACATCTAAATCCTGGAACGTTTAGCTGCCAATCCTGCCCTTCCCTCAACCAGGTCTCTGTAATGGCAATAACATCATAGTTCCAAGTAGTAATCCAAGCTCTAAGTTCATCTGCCTTACCCGTAATGCTCCTTGCATTAAAACATATGCACTTCAGGCCACCAGACCCGCTGTGTTCAGCAACTTTTCCCCGTCTGCTCTGCCTCAGAGCCACACTGTCCCTATTCCCTAGTTCTCCCTCAATGCTCTCACCTTCTGACCTATTGCTCCCGTACCCACCCCCCTGGATATCGCTGGATTGCAGGTGGGAGTGATGCCTAATGTGGTTGATAAGCCAGTGGAAAAGCAGACAACTGAAGTGTTGAAATACGTATGTCCTGGGATTTTTCCGGATTGTGTAATAACAAGGTCGCAAAGTCACAAGTTAAGACAAGAGGAGAAATCAAACAGTGAAGATCAAGTTGAAATTCAATTATCAGAAACGATTTTTGATCAGATGGTTGGTAAAGAACAAGAACAGTTGGTGGATGAGGCGGATGTTTTTACTTTAGAAAAATTGGCGGAGTTACAACAGAAAAATATAGAAATAAAACGGATATATCAGAAAGCATACACAGAAGAGGAATTTGTGTATATACCAGAACGCTATTATCGTAAAAGTGATGTCTTGATGAGAAAATGGAAATCTTTACATATGCAGGCGGATGAGAAGTGGGCAGAAGATTATCAAGCAGTATTGCCGGTGGGGTATAGAAAGGAGGTGTTGCGAGTTGCACATGAGGTGCTAGTGGGAGGTCAATTGGGAATAAGGAAAACTCAAGCTAAAATACAATAACATTGTTATTGGCCTGGACTACATAAATATGTCGTTACATTTTGTCCATCATGTCACACATGTCAAGTGATAGGGAAACCTCGAGCAGTGATAAAACCAGCGCCCTTAATACCCATTCCAGCATTTGAGGAACCTTTTACAAGGGTTCTAATTGATTGCGCTTCCTAAAACGAAAAGTGGGAATCAATATATTTGGACTATAATGGATGTGTCTTCTAGGTTTCCAGGGGCTATTCCAGTACGTAATATTACAGCTAAAAAGATTGTGGAGGAGTAACTTAAATTCTTTACGAGGTATGGACTACCCACAGAAATACAATCGGATCAAGGATCACATTTTATATCACAGGTTATTCACAGAAGTTATGGATAGCTGAGGAATAAAACAATTTAAATCAACTACATATCATCCAGAACCGCAGAGAGCATTACAAAGGCGGCATCATACATCAAAGACAATGTAGAGGGCGTATTGTCACGATTAACAAGAGGTTGGGATAAAGGAATTTCATTCGTAATGTTTGCAATTAGAAAAGCACCTAATGAGTCTACCAAATTCAGTGCTTTTGAACTAAGTTTTGGTCATGAGGTAAGAGGACAACTTAAATTGATAAAGGAAAAATTGCTGAGTGATTAGTGGGAACTTACATTATTGGATTACGTGTCAAATTCTAGGGAACGATTCAACAGTGCAGGGGAATTGGCGAGAAAACATTTAAAAGTTGCACAACATGTGATGAAACGGGGAGAGGACAAGAAAGCAAACGTTTGTAGTTTTGCCAGTGGAGATAACATTTTAGTATTGTTACCAGTGGTAGGTGAACATTTAAAAGCAAGGTTTTGTGGACCTTATCAGATTTAAAGGAAATTAAGTGAGGTGAATTTTGTGGTAAGAACGCCAGATAGAAGGAAAACTCACGGTGTGTGTCATGTGAATATGCTTAAAATGTACTTTGAAAGGGAAGGAGAGCAAAAGGAGGAGTTTTTAATGATTCTAACTCAAAGTGAAGAACCGAATCCAGGTGACTTTGAATTTGACGTCCCTCAAATTAATTGGAAAACGATGATGTTCTTAAAAATTGGGATAAATTGTTGAGTTACCTTCCAGAAGGAAATTCGGACTGACCTGAAAGAGTTATTGATATCACGTGGGCAAGTTTGTGGAGATAAACTAATGCAGCAGGGGCATGGGAACCTGGAGTGTAGTTTTAGGGTAAGGGAGAATGAGAGTATAGAGGTCAGGAGCACAGATTTGACGTCGCAGGAGGGTGGCCAGTGTTCAGGTAGGTGGTTTGAAGTGTGTCTACTTCAATGCCAGGAGTATACGAAATAAGGTATGGGAACTGGCAGCATGGGTTGGTACCTGGGACTTCGATGTTGTGGCCATTTCGGAGACATAGATAGAGCAGGGACAGGAATGGATGTTGCAGGTTCCGGGGTTTAGGTGTTTTAGTAAGCTCAGAGAAGGAGGCAAAAGAGGGGGAGGTGTGGCGCTGCTAGTCAAGAGCAGTATTACGGTGGCGGAGAGGATGCTAGATGGGGACTCATCTTCCGAGGTAGTATGGGCTGAGGTTAGAAACATGAAAGGAGAGGTCACACTGTTGGGAGTCTTCTATAGGCCTCCAAATAGTTCTAGGGATGTAGAGGAAAGGATGGCGAGGATGATCCTGGATAAGAGCGAAACTAACAGGGTAGTTATTATGGGAGACTTTAACTTTCCAAATATTGACTGGAAAAGATATAGCTCGAGTACATTAGATGGGTCGTTTTTTGTACAGTGTGTGCAGGAGGGTTTCCTTACACAATATGTTGACAGGCCAACAAGAGGCGAGGCCACGTTGGATTTGGTTTTGGTTAATGAACCAGCCAGGTGTTGGATTTGGAGGTAGGAGAGCACTTTGGGGACAGTGACCACAATTCGGTGACGTTTACGTTAATGATGGAAAGGGATAAGTATACACCGCAGGGCAAGAGTTATAGCTGGGGGAAGGGCAATTATGATGCCATTAGACGTGACTTGGGGGGGATAAGGTGGAGAAGTAGGCTGCAAGTGTTGGGCACACTGGATAAGTGGAGCTTGTTCAAGGATCAGCTACTGCGTGTTCTTGATAAGTATGTACCGGTCAGGCAGGGAGGAAGGCGTCGAGCGAGGGAACCGTGGTTTACCAAAAAGTGGAATCTCTTGTTAAGAGGAAGAAGGAGGCGTATGTGAAGATGAGGTGTGAAGTTTCAGTTGGGGCGATGGATAGCTACAAGATAGCGAGGAAGGATCTAAAGAGAGAGCTAAGACGAGCAAGGAGGGGACATGAGAAGTATTTGGCAGGTAGGATCAAGGAAAACCCAAAAGCTTTCTATAAGGATTGAGGGTGATTTAGACATGTGGATCAGAAATTGGCTAGCTGAAAGAAGACAGAGGGTGGTGGTTGATGGGGTATGTTCAGAATGGAGTACAGTCACAAGTAGAGTACCACAAGGATCTGTTCTGGGGCCGTTGCTGTTTGTCATTTTTATCAATGACCTGGAGGAAGGCGCAGAAGGGTGGGTGAGTAAATTTGCAGACGATACTAAAGTCGGTGGTGTTGTCGATAGTGTGGAAGGATGTAGCAGGTTACAGAGGGATATAGATAAGCTGCAGAGCTTGGCTGAGAGGTGGCAAATGGAGTTTAATGTAGAGAAGTGTGAGGTGATTCACTTTGGAAGGAATAACAGGAATGCGGAATATTTGGCTAATGGTAAAGTTCTTGAAAGTGTGGATGAGCAGAGGGATCTAGGTGTCCATGTACATAGATCCCTGAAAGTTGCCACCCAGGTTGATAGGGTTGTGAAGAAGGCGTATGGAGTGTTGGCCTTTATTGGTAGAGGGATTGAGTTCCGGAGTCGGGAGGTCATGTTGCAGCTGTACAGAACTCTGGTACGGCCGCATTTGGAGTATTGCGTACAGTTCTGGTCACCGCATTATAGGAAGGACGTGGAGGCTTTCGAGCGGGTGCAGAGGAGATTTACCAGGATGTTGCCTGGTATGGAGGGAAAATCTTATGAGGAAAGACTGATGGACTTGAGGTTGTTTTCGTTGGAGAGAAGAAGGTTAAGAGGAGACTTAATAGAGGCATACAAAATGATCAGGGGGTTGGATAGGGTGGACAGTGAGAGCCTTCTCCCGCGGATGGATATGGCTGGCACGAGGGGACATAACTTTAAACTGAGGGGTAATAGATATAGGACAGAGGTCAGAGGTAGGTCTTTTACGCAAAGAGTAGTGAGGCCGTGGAATGCCCTACCTGCTACAGTAGTGAACTCGCCAACATTGAGGGCATTTAAAAGTTTATTGGATAAACATATGGATGATAACGGCATAGTGTAGGTTAGATGGCTTTTGTTTCGGTGCAACATCGTGGGCCGAAGGGCCTGTACTGCGCTGTATTGTTCTATGTTCTATGTTCTATGTATGTCAGGAAAAAGCGAATGACTAGGGAAAGAGTAGGACCAGTCAAGGACAGGGATGGGAAGTTGTGTGTGGAGTCTGAAGAGATAGGCGAGATACTAAATGAATATTTGTTATCAGTATTCACTCAGGAAAAAGATAATGTTGTGGAGGAGAATGCTGAGACCCAGGCTAATAGAATAGATGGCATTGAGGTACGTAGGGAAGAGGTGTTGGCAATTCTGGACAGGCTGAAAATAGAAAAGTCCCCGGGGCCTGATGGGATTTATCCTAGGATTCTCTGGGAGGCCAGGGAAGAGATTGCTGGACCTTTGGCTTTGATTTTTATGTCATCATTGGCTACAGGAATAGTGCTAGAGGACTGGAGGATAGCAAATGTGGTCCCTTTGTTCAAAAAGGGGAGCAGAGACAATCCCGGCAACTATAGACCGGTGAGACTCACGTCTGTAGTGGGTAAAGTCTTGGAGGGGATTATAAGAGGCAAGATTTATAATCATCTAGATAGGAATAATATGATCAGGGATAGTCAGCATGGCTTTGTGAAGGGTAGGTCATGCCTCACAAACCTCATCGAGTTCTTTGAGAAGGTGACTGAACAGGTAGACGAGGGTGGAGCAGTTGATGTGGTGTATATGGATTTCAGCAAAGCGTTTGATAAGGTTCCCCACGGTAGGCTATTGCAGAAAATACGGAGGCTGGGGATTGAGGGTGACTTAGAGATGTGGATCAGAAATTGACTAGCTGAAAGAAGACAGAGGGTGGTGGTTGATGGGAAATGTTCAGAATGGAGTTCAGTTACAAGTGGAGTACCACAAGGATGTGTTCTGGGGCCGTTGCTGTTTGTCATTTTTATCAATGACCTGGAGGAAGGCGCAGAAGGGTGGGCGAGTAAATTTGCAGACGATACTAAAGTCGGTGGTGTTGTCGATAGTGTGGAAGGATGTAGCAGGTTACAGAGGGATATAGATAAGCTGCAGAGCTGGGCTGCGAGGTGGCAAATGGAGTTTAATGTAGATAAGTGTGAGGTGATTCACTTTGGAAGGAATAACAGGATTGCAGAATATTTGGCTAATGGTAAAGTTCTTGGAAGTGTGGATGAGCAGAGGGATCTATGTGTCCATGTACATAGATCCCTGAAAGTTGCCACCCAGGTTGATAGGGTTGTGAAGAAGGCCTATGGAGTGTTGGCCTTTATTGGTAGAGGGATTGAGTTCCGGAGTCAGGAGGTCACGTTGCAGCTGTACAGAACTCTGGTACGGCCGCATTTGGAGTATTGCGTACAGTTCTGGTCACCGCATTATAGGAAGGACGTGGAGGCTTTGGAGCGGGTGCAGAGGAGATTTACCAGGATGTTGCCTGGTATGGAGGGAAAATCTTATGAGGAAAGGCTGATGGACTTGAGGTTGTTTTCGTTGGAGAGAAGAAGGTTAAGAGGAGACTTAATAGAGGCATACAAAATGATCAGGGGGTTGGATAGGGTGGACAGTGAGAGCCTTCTCCCGCGGATGGAAATGGCTGGCACGAGGGGACATAGCTTTAAACTGAGGGGTAATAGATATAGGACAGAGGTCAGAGGTAGGTTCTTTACGCAAAGAGCAGTGAGGCCGTGGAATGCCCTACCTGCAACAGTAGTGAACTCGCCAACATTGAGGGCATTTAGAAGTTTATTGGATAAACATATGGATGATAATGGCATAGTGTAGGTTAGATGGCTTTTGTTTCGGTGCAACATCGTGGGCCGAAGGGCCTGTACTGCGCTGTATCGTTCTATGTTCTGTGTTCTATAAGTTGGAAGGCTGTTCCGACCAAACAACATCTATACAGACTTAATCCTTTAAAATTGCACAGGTTAAGACGGAAATTGAAAGTATGCTTAAAAATGGCATAATTGAAGTGGGTTGCAGCCAATGGAGTTCACCCATAGTGATGGTACATAAACCAGACGGTACCCAACGGTTCTGTGTGGACTATAGAGAGATTAATGCAATTACAAGAATGGACTCTTATCCTATTCCAGGCTTGGAGGATTGCATTGAGAAAGTGGGACAATCAGCTTTTATTTCCAAACTGGATTTACTTAAAGGTTACTGGCAGGTACATTTATCCAAAGGGGCGAAGGAGATTTTAGCTTTTGTGACTCCAGATGGTATATACCAATTCAAAGTTATGCCATTTGACATTTCAACGGTTAACTAACAAAGTCGGTTCAGGATTACCCAATTGTGTGGTATACATCGAACATCTGGTAATTTTCAGCAAGACATGGGAAGAACATTTACAAAGAACAAAGAACAAAGAAATGTACAGCACAGGAACAGGCCCTTCGGCCCTCCAAGCCCGTGCTGACCATGCTGCCCGACTAAACTACAATCTATCCCTCTATTCCCATCCTATTCATGTATTTGTCAAGATGCCCCTTAAATGTCACTATCGTCCCTGCTTCCACCACCTCCTCCGGTAGCGGGTTCCAGGCACCCACTACCCTCTGCGTAAAAAACTTGCCTCGTACATCTACTCTAAACCTTGCCCCTCTCACCTTAAACCTATGCCCCCTAGTAATTGACCCCTCTACCCTGGGGAAAAGCCTCTGACTATCCACTCTGTCTATGCCCCTCTTAATTTTGTATACCTCTATCAGGTCTCCCCTCAACCTCCTTCGTTCCAGTGAGAACAAACCGAGTTTATTCAACCGCTCCTCATAGCTAATGCCCTCCATACCAGGCAACATTCTGGTAAATCTCTTCTGCACCCTCTCTAAAGCCTCCACATCCTTCTGGTAGTGTGGCGACCAGAATTGAACACTATACTCCAAGTGTGGCCAAACTAAGGTTCTATAAAGCTGCAACATGACTTGCCAATTCTTATACTCAATGCCCCGGCCAATGAAGGCAAGCATGCCGTATGCCTTCTTGACTACCTTCTCCACCTGTGTTGCCCCTTTCAATGACCTGTGGACCTGTACTCCTAGATCTCTTTGACTTTCAATACTCTTGAGGGTTCTACCATTCACTGTATATTCCCTACCTGCATTAGACCATCCAAAATGCATTACCTCACATTTGTCCGGATTAAACTCCATCTGCCATCTCTCACCCCAAGTCTCCAAACAATCTAAATCCTGCTGTATCCTCCGACAGTCCTCATCGCTATCCGCAATTCCACCAACCTTTGTGTCGTCTGCAAACTTACTAATCAGACCAGTTACATTTTCCTCCAAATCATTTATATATACTACAAAGAGCAAAGGTCCCAGCACTGATCCCTGTGGAACACCACTGGTCACAGCCCTCCAATTAGAAAAGCATCCTTCCATTGCTACTCTCTGCCTTCTATGGCCTAGCCAGTTCTGTATCCACCTTGCCAGCTCACCCCTGATCCCGTGTGACTTCACCTTTTGTACTAGTCTACCATGAGGGACCTTGTCAAAGGCCTTACTGAAGTCCATATAGACAACATCCACTGCCCTACCTGCATCAATCAACTTAGTCCTCCTCGAAAATCTCTATCAAGTTAGTGAGACACGACCTCCCCTTCACAAAACCGTGCTGCCTCTCACTAATACGTCCATTTGCTTCCAAATGGGAGTAGATCCTGTCTCGAAGAATTCTCTCCAGTAATTTCCCTACCACTGAAGTAAGGCTCACCGGCCTGTAGTTCCCGGGATTATCCTTGCTACCCTTCTTAAACAGAGGAACAACATTGGCTATTCTCCAGTCCTCCGGGACATCCCCTGAAGACAGCGAGGATCCAAAGATTTCTGTCAACATTTAAAACATCTGATAGAGTTATTTGATCCACCTCAGGAGGCGGGTTTGGTGATAAACCTAGCCAAAACTGAATTTGAAAAGCCCAAGTCACTTTCCTTGGCCATACAATCGGACAGGGTCGAGTGGTCCCACGGGATGTGAAAACAAAAGTTATTGGGGCGTTTCCAATACCCATCGACACGAAGGGAAATAATGCGATTTCTTGACATGAGTGGATTTTACCGGAAATTTGTGCCGAACCTTAGCAGTGTGATTGCTCCAGTGACGGACGTGCTGAGGAAGGGTAATAAATTTAACTGGACAGCGGAGTGTCAACAGGCATTTGGCTGCCTGAAGGCTGTGTTGACCACTACTCCTGTGTTAGCCGTTCCAAATTATACAAAACCATTCAAAGCGGCTGTTGATGTGAGTGGTGCATTGTTCTGGAATAACAATGCAAAACTGGTTCGATGGAGTTTATTGTGACAGCTAGTTCATTTAAAAATAATACACGTGGCAGGACGAGACAACGTGATAGCCGATGCTTTGTCACGAATGTGATGAAAAGAAGCAGGTTCGGTGGAGGAAGAAGAACTAAAATGGACTATGTTATTAGAAATGTTTGCGAGTTTTGTTTGGTTAAAAAAAACTTAAATTCACTGTCAATATTTCTTAAAGGAAAGTGAAAAAATGAAATATTAAACCATTTTCAAGTTGCTGGTTTATTTTTGTTCCTGGCCGGGGGGGGGGGGGGGGGGGGATGTCATGGGAGTGCATCTTTAAGAAATAGGTATTTATCAAATGGCTGCAGTGATGTCAGCGTGTGCGTGGAGCTGGGCTTTCACTTTCGATTTTAGCCGAGAGCTGCAGTGTGTTTTTGGTTTTGTTTTCAGAGTTGGAGAGCTGCATGTGAACCAAGCAGTTGTGTACTGGGACTGGTTTAGCACAGAGGGACACACAGCTGGCTTGTAATGCAAAACAAGGCCAGCTGCGTGGGTTTAATTCCCGTACCAGCCTCCCAGAACAGGTGCCTAAATGTGGCGACCAGGGGCTTTTCACAATAACTTAATTGAAGCCGACTTGTTACAATAAGCGATTGTTATTATTATTATTATGATCGCTCTCTCAACAAACTAAATATTGTGTCCAACTCATTGATAATTGCAAAGTAATACTGATTCTGTAGAGAATTTAAACCTGCCGTCTTTATTTTAATAGGGTTTAATTTGTGGATGTTGTTTGGGAAGTTATTCAGTGTTATCTATAGAGTACTGTATCTTTTGAGGGGTGGGTGGTCAGGTTTGGTAGTTGATAAACTGTTTACTGGTGTTTATAAAACGTAACTATAGACCAGTGAGCCTTACTTCTGTTGTGGGCAAAATCTTGGAAAGATCTCTTTAGAAGAATAGGATGTATAATCATCTGGAAAGGAATAACTTGATTAGAGATAGTCAACACGGTTTTGTGAAGGGTAGGTCGTGCCTCACAAACCTTATTGAGTTCTTTGAGAAGGTGACCGAACAGGTGGATGAGGGAAAAGCAGTTGATGTGGTGTATATGGCTTTCAGCAAAGCGTTTGATAATGTTCCCCGCGGTAGGCTACTGCAGAAAATATGGAGGCATGGGATTCAGGATGATTTAGCAGTTTGGATCAGACATTGGCTAGCTGGAAGAAGACAAAGGGTGGTGGTTGATGGGAAATGTTCAGACTGGAGTCCAGTTACTAGTGGTGTACCACAAGGATCTGTTTTGGGGCCACTGCTGTTTGTCATTTTTATAAATGACCTGGAGGAGGGCGTAGAAGGATGGGTGAGTAAATTTGCAGATGACACTAAAGTTGGTGGAGTTGTGGACAGTGCGGAAGGATGTTACAAGTTACAGAGGGACATAGATAAGCTGCAGCGCTGGGCTGAGAGGTGGCAAATGGAGTTTAATGCAGAAAAGTGTGAGGTGATTCATTTTGGAAGGAATAACAGGAAGACAGAGTACTGGGCTAATGGTAAGATTCTTGGCAGTGTGGCTGAGCAGAGAGATCTTGATGTCCCTGTACATAGATCCCTGAAAGTTGCCACCCAGGTTGAGAGGGTTGTTAAGAAGGCGTTTATTGGTAGAGGGATTGAGTTTCGGAGCCATGAGGTCATGTTGCAGCTGTACAAAACTCTGGTGAGGCCGCATTTGGAGTATTGCGTGCAATTCTGGTCGCTGCATTATAGGAAGGATGTGGAAGCATTGGAAAGGGTGCAGAGGAGATTTACCAGAATGTTACCTGGTATGGAGGGAAGATCTTATGAGGAAAGGCTGAGGGACTTGAGGCTGTTTTCGTTAGAGAGAGAAGATTAAGAAGTGACTTAATTCAGGCATACAAGATGATCAGAGGATTGAATAGGGGGGACAGTGAGAGCATTTTTCCTCGGATGGTGATGTCTATCACGAGGGGACATAGCTTTAAATTGAGGGGAGATAGATATAAGACAGATGTCGGAGGTAGGTTCTTTACTCAGCGAGTAGTAAGGGCGTGGAATTCCCTGCCTGCAACAGTAGTGGACTCGCCAACACTAAGGGCATTCAAATGGTCATTGGATAGACATATGGACGATAAGGGGATAGTGTAGATGGGCTCCAGAGTGGTTTCACAGGTCGGCGCAACATCGAGGGCCGAAGGGCCTGTGCTGCGTTGTTATGTTCTATGTTTATTGGATTCATAGAATAAACATTATTTTGTTTTTAAAATACTTTTTTAGATATCTGTTGCATCACACCTTGTGTTCCCCATAACTAAAATCAATTAAAAGTTGTGGGTCAGGTGAACTCCATGATATACTTTGGGGTTCTCTAAAACCTGGCCCATAATAAATGATAGTATTTTACACACCATCCTATCACACCACCTTCCCTCCTTATACATTGGCCCACTCTGTTTACACTGTCTCCCCTCCCTTTCTCTCAGACAATCAACTTCCTGCTCGTTCTTATCCTTTATTTCTCTCACCCTCTTTCACCTTCTTTCTCTCTCACCCTCTTTCTCATTCACCATCTTTCTCTATCACCCTCTTTCGCTCTCACCTTCTTTCTCTCTCATCCGGTTTCTCTCTCGCCCTCTTTCTCTCTCACACACTTTCTCTCTCACTCATTCTCATTATCCTTCTCCCTCATTCTCTCTCACCCTCATTCTCGCTCACTCATTCTCTGTCACTCTCATTCTCTCTCACCCTCTTTCTCCCTCACCCGCTTTCTCTCCCCCTCGTTCGAATCTCACTGAGGGATGCAATGACAGAAGGAGGAGGCTTAACAGGCCTTAATTGTATGAGCTATATCAATGATAAGGAAAATAAACCAGTTCAAAAAGAAAAAGAAAGAAATGGTGGCAAAATAAATCCAGAAGTCCTGGAGAGGGCACTTCGGGAGTGTTCAAACGAAGATAGAAAGTACAAATTAAAGAATAGGGCCCTCTCCACCCTTGACCTGTTCATTTGATTTTTCAGATGGAAAAAATAAATAGCAGACAAACCAGTTCACAAGAAGGAAGAGAACTGCACTTCAGAGAAGAATGTTTTAGGCAGGATTGGAGGGAAACTAATGATACAATTGGCTACATATTTGAGGAATTACTTGTGACGATAAGCGATTTTCATTTTTTTTCATTTTCACAGAGCCCGGAGGAAAACTTTACGGGTTAGAAACAAATCAAAATATCAAATGATCTCTGAGCAATGAAACCTCCTGTCAGACATCTCTAATTGGACATCAGCTGATAGATGATCTGGGGTCTCCATGGTGTATTTATTATGTGGTGGAGTTATTAAGGGTCTCGGCAGACAACAGCGACTGACGAGGAACCCCAATATGATAAATTACAATAGTTTCAGAATTTTTGTAGCTTGATGCCACAGTGGGAAAATTATTACCAATGCAGCAAACAATATTGCATTGACGAGCTGTAAACATTATTAAGGAAGAAATGTCATGTAAATTGGTAGGGATTGTTATGTATGATAATGGGGGTATGTGTGCCGTTCAAGAACTTGATCAGCATTTCTAAACTGTGTGAATGTTTTAATAGTGGTAGTTTAGTGTGTTTTCTTGATTTAACTGCGTAGAACATCACAAAATAATATTGATGTTGTTTACACGCCATATTTAGTATATAATGACTATCGGTCCCAAAGCTACGAAGGGATGTGTCGATATTGTACTTTATTTTTAGTATTGAAATTGTGATAACAGTTGCAAATATGTAAAGTTGCAACACACGGTCTATTTGTGTGGCTAGTAATGTGTTGAGATAAGACTTTTTTTTCTTACGTTTTTAACAATAGGGAGAATTTATTTGGAAAAAGAAAAAGTGACATTTCGATGTGGTTTTGCGAATACTGTCGGCATATTGTATTGCAAATGTTGTAAGGGAAATTATAACAGACAAAATAAATTTGTCAGAAAGATATTCTCCCATGTACACCAGGGGCTGGCAGACATACATGGTTCAGGACAATGTTAGACATTAATGTGGAGAAGTCAGGGATAGAAGCAGGATCAATTGAACCTTTTAAATTATTGAAGCAAGGGAATCAGTGGGTGGTACATGATATCATAATTTACCATTCCGATGAGAAACGGAAAGCCATTTGGATGACGGAAAAATGGGACACTAAACAGCCAGTGATGGACAAATTACCTTTTTGGTTACTGGTGGACTTAGTTGTGTGCTGTTTCTAAGGGACATGAGGAAGCTTCTACGGTGCTGCTACCCCAAGGAAGTAAAATGCTTTGGAGGTAGCGGAACACGGATATAGCTATTGTCTTACCTTCCTGAGCGGCTGCGGCTATGGTTCACGGTAATTGGTCTTGAGGAATGAACGAAAACAGACACTGGTCTGTGATATGGATACATTTACGAATTGATTTCGGTAACAATTTAAAATCACAAAACATGTGCATACAAATGAGAAAGATCGAGGATGAATGTTAGTCAATACAATTAGATGGGGGATAATTGATCAAACGATATAGTTATGTTTCAAATGTCAAGACGGAGTGTTATTGAACATATGGAAAGATGTGTCATTTGAAACATGGAAGTCTGGCAATATCTGGTCTGAGAGACACATGAGAGAATACAGGGCAAGGTCCCACAAAGGGTTAACAGCAGCTGCCAGGAGAGGATTGAAAAATGCAGATATCCTTGGTCAAGCAGGCAAGCAAGACAAACAGGATTTTTGTTTGAAGGGAAAAACAATGGTTTCAAACCTTCATTGAAAGTAACTATCTTAGTAAGCAGCTGGAAAGCAAAGGATGAGGTTCAGTTGAATTTGGTGATAATTCTAGGTGTGAAATTGTGCTAATACCAGGTAAATTAAAGAAAATTGGAGACTATCAGTCTACAAGAAACATAATTTAAAGCCAAAATCAAAGCCAAAATTATGAGCTGAGGACACAATTGGAAAATAAAACGATAATGACAGGAACCAAAACAAAATTCACACCTCTTGAAATCAAAGCATTTTTGAAAATCACAAAGGAACTTTGAACATCACAAAGGCACAATGTAATCAAATCTATGTTGTATTAGAATGTTGAGATCAAAGATACTTTTTACAATCAAAGAAAATCAAGAGTTACTTTACAATAAAGTCATAAAAACTAGGTAACTGTGGTGAGTTTTCAACAACACCCCACACCCTCTTTCTCTCTCACCCTCTTTCTCCCACACCCTCTTTCTCTCTGACCCTCTTTCCCCCTCACCCTCTTTCACCCATTGAAGTTGTGGAATTCTGTGTGTGAGCGGCTCTCTTATTTTAAACTCTGACGGTAAATGTTCAATGCTGATCTCGTGCTCACTGCTATACATATACCTGATCAACGATGTAATTCACTTCAGTCAAATGTTTTTAAACATGTCTGTTTGTATGCATTCCTTTTACCAACTGACAATAAACCTCTGTTTGAAACTCCAAGGATCTCTTCCCAATGAAGTTATTATATTGAATGGAAGCTTGTTTAATGTTAGACTGGATCTCAGTCAAGGCAATCTCTCTGAAGGAAGGTTCAGTGGGAGCAAGAATACAATCACATCGAGGCTGGATCACTAATCAGAGTGGAATATCTGACAGCGGTGAACAAGTATTACTGGAAGTACCTGTCAGTGTAGAATTGTACTGAGTGTGGGTCACTAACCAGAGTGGAATATCTGACCCAAACATCCATCTATTACTGGGACTATCTGTCCGTGTAGTATTCCATTATAGTATTGTGCATGGGTGAGAGGCTGTCCTGAAATCACTTGTTTCTATTTTGAAATAAGGTATTTTATTGGCGAATGGATGCTCCATTCTATGGAACGCTCTCTCTGTCTTTGACCTTTGGAATAGATTGAAAACAGGAAGAGTTTGTCTGTGTTTTGCAGATGTTGGATATTTATTGCGTGAAGTGAAATGTCTAGAAATGTTGTGAAATTTATCCAAAGTTTGTTCAATTTTTATCGGTGTGTTTAAACTATGTTGTTGCTTCGAATGAATCGTGAATGTGTTCACCTGAACCCAGAAACCCCTCCATTCCATTCAGACCCTTCTTTTTCAAGGTCTGATTGGGAGACTTATTGTTCTGATCAAAATGCAGCAGCGGACACTGAGCTGTGGGCAAATTAATTTCCCACTGAAATACCCACTTTGCAATTTTATAATTGATGGTGAATGTGTGACTGTGCTTAGTTGTATTTTTCCTCTAAATTTGGATGTGTTTGTAATCTCTGTAATTATTCTGCTTCCCGATTCCATATTGTTGATGTAAATGGTGAAGGAGAGTTTTCCCAGTTGTGTTCCTTGTGGAGCACCACTTCCCACCTTCCACCAATCAGACTAAATCCCTTTAACTCCTCTCCCTGTGTGTCTCCAGCTTGCTGTCAATTCTGCTGCTGTGTCCCCTAACGCCACTGGCTCTGACATTACTCATGCGTCTGTTATGCCAGATCTTACCGACAGCCTTTAGAAAATCGACTGGTTTCACATCTATCATACTCATGGAATATTTAATTACCTCTAGTTATTGAAATGATTGAATCAAATCTGTCAGGACTGATTGATTTTGGAATCTGCGCTGACTGTGTTACTAGATTTTTTACCTCACCATTTTAATTCCAGTTTTTCCTATTATCGATGTTGTGATTGGGAGATTGTTTGATGGAATTGTTTTATTTTCTGTTTCAAGAATAACAGACACCGTCTGCGGCCTTCCAATTCTTTGGTAATATTCTGATGATGATTGGTGAATAGATAATAGTGTCTCTGCTGTTTCGCACTGTCTGTTTTATGAATATTTGTGGTTCAAATCCATCCGCCTCCAGTAATATCCCTCTACCTGGGCCCCACCCTCTGGCCTCCTATCTACTCTTCATCTTTTCATTGAGCTCCGTCAGTGTGACGTTGGCCATTTCAATTCCTCCCCACCCCCTTACCCACTCTATCCTGTCTCCCTCTAAACTTGCTCCACTCCTCTCTCTAATCTCCAGCCCCGACCTGGTGATCTGATCTGCTCACAAGGGTGGTACCATTGTTGCCTGATTACTGATCTCTTCCTCACAGAGGCAGAGCGTTAATTCTCAGGCACATCCTGATACCTCTCCCTGAACCAGGACCCCACCACCAAACATCATGATGTTGTTTGCAGGAGTTTCACTGACCTCATCGACTCCCGCAACTCCCATTGCAAAGATACAACAACTGCCCCTTTACCTCCTCCCGTCTCATGATTCTCGGCAGCGATCTCGCTTTCTGGTGAAGCACCATTTCATTTCTGTTTCCTTCAATTTGCTCTACTGCATTCGCTGCTCCCAATACTGTCTCCTCTACATTGGGGAGACTAAACGCAGCCTGGGTAACCGCTTTGCGGAACACCTTCACTCAATCCACAAGCATGACCCCAGCCTTCCTGTTGCGGCCATTATAACTCAGCACCTTGCTCTCATGCCCACATGTCTGTCCTTGGCCAGGGGCTGGTTTAGCACAGGCTAAATCGCTGGCTTTGAAAGCAGACCAAGGCAGGCCAGCAGCACGGTGCAATTCCCGTACCAGCCTCCCCGAACAGGCCCCGGAATGTGGCGACTAGGGGCTTTTCACAGTAACTTCATTTGAAGACTGCTTGTGACAATAAGCGATTTTCATTTAATTTCATTTCATTGATGCAGGAATCCAGTGAAGCCCAACGCGAGCTGGAGGTTAAGCATCTCAGCTTCCAATTAGGCACGTTACAGTCAGCAGGACTCAACATTAAGTTCAACAAATTTAGACTGGGAACTTTCTCCTCCAGGTTTAGATAAACCACAGGTTTAGATAAAAGATCTGGATCGGCGCAGGCTGGGAGGGCCGAAGGGCCTGTTCCTGTGCTGTAATTTTCTTTGTTCTTTGAGTCCAGGCCCAAACCACTCAATCTCTCCTTAAAAGGAAAGCCTAGCCGGGATCAACCTTGTGAACCTTCTCTGGGCTGCCTCGAATGCCAGTATATACCTCCTCAGAGTATGGTTCCCATTGCACTGCAAATGTTTCCACTACAATTCCTTCTGAAAGTTCCTGCTGAATCTGCTTCAACTACTCTTTCAGGCAGTGAATTCCACATTGCAACAATTAGTTGTGTCAAAACAATCTCTTCATCTCCTGTGTGCTTCTTTTTCTTTCTGCCTATGTATTCTATCCAAGTCACTCACAATTTTAAACTTTGAGCAGAACATTGAACCGACCTAACCTAATTTAACTTTGAAGTTTACCACAGCCAACAAAGAGAGGACATTGCCACCCACGGTGGCACAGTGGTTAGTGGCACGCTAGCACAATGGTTAGCCTCACAGTGCTAGGGACCTGGATTCGATTCCAACGTTGTCTGTGTGGAGTTTGCGCTTTCTCCTGGTTTTCCTCTGGGTTCAAAAAAAAAAATCTTAATGCCCTTCTTTTTGGAATGTCCCACCTTTTTTGTTAAATGCAATGGGTCCGAATCTGTAGAGAGGCTGTTCCTGACAAGTGAACCCTGGGGAATATCCAATGTGGGAGAGGGAATATTCCTGAGAAATAAATTGTCAGGGATTGTTTCCAAACTGAAAGAGGATGTATTCCAGGCAATAGTGTGATCTGGGGATATTCACAACATGACGATGGAGTATTCCTGGGAGAGGGTGCCCTATGCATGACTAAACCTGGGAAGGGTTTGCCCTGGGAATGTTCTGGTGTCTGGACAAGCTCTGTTCGTGCCACGAATATCAACTGGGAAGGTGCTGCACCTTTGATCATGGAGGATTTCAATAATCCAGGTGTGCTGTCGAGCTCCATCAGGAACCCAGTCCAGTGAACCATCTAATCCTGGGTGAGGTTATGCATAAACTATCTTCTGAATGGGGAAATCTTAGGCAATCAGATGCACAAAGGGACTTGGGAGTCCTTGTTCATGATGCTCAGACTCGCAGCTCCCGCTCTTTTTAAATCTCCGCTCCGACTCGCAGATCCTGCTCTTTTTAAATCTCCGCTCCAACTCGCAGCTCCTGCTCTTTTTAAATCTCCGCTCTGACTCGCAGCTCCCGCTCCTTTTAAAACTCCGCTCTGATTCGCAGCTCCCGATCTTTTTAAATCTCCGCTCCGACTCGCAGATACCGCTCTTTTTAAATCTCCGCTCTGACTCTCAGCTCCCGCTCTTTTTAAATCTCCGCTCAGACTCGCAGCTCCCGCGTTTTTAAATCTCTGCTCCGACTTGCAGCTCCCGTGCTTTTTAAATCTCTGCTCCTACTCGCAGCTCCTGCTCTTTTTAAATCTCCGCTCCGACTCGCAGCTCCTGCTCTTTTTAAATCTCCGCTCTGACTCGCAGCTCCCGCTCTTTTTAAATCTCTGCTCCGACTCGCAGTTCCCGCACTTTTTAAATCTCCGCTCCGACTCGCTGCTCCGGCTCTTTTTAAATCTCCGCTCTGACTCGCAGCTCCCGCTCTTTTTAAATCTCCGCTCCGACTCGCAGCTCCCGCGCTTTTTAAATCTCTGCTCCGACTCGCAGCCCCCGCTCTTTTAAACCTCCACTCCGACTCGCAGCTCCTGCGCTTTTTAAATCTCCGCTCCGACTCGCAGCTCCTCCTATTTTCAAATCACCGCTCCGACTTGCAGCTCCCGCGCTTTTTAAATCTCTGCTCCGACTCGCAGCCCACGCTCTTTTTAAACCTCCGCTCTGGCTCGCAGATCCTGCTCTTTTTAAATCTCCGCTCCGACTCGCAGCTCCTGCTATTTTTAAATCTCCGCTCTGACTAACATCTCCCGCGCTTTTTAAATCTCCGCTCCGACTCGCAGCTCATCGCTCTTTTTAAATCTACGCTCCGACTCACAGCTCCGACGCTTTTTAAATCTCCGCTCTGACTCGCAGCTCCCGCTCTTTTTAAATCTCCGCTCCGACTCGCAGCTCCCGCTCTTTTCAAATCTCCGATCCGACTCGCAGCTCCCAGCGCTTTTTAAATCTCCGCTCTGACTCGCAGCTCCCGTGCTTTTTAAATCTCCGCTCGGACTCGCAGTTCCTGCGCTTTTTAAATCTCCGCTCGGACTCGCAGCTCCTGCTCTCTTTAAATCTTCGCTCCGACTCGCAGCTCCCGCACTTCTTAAATCTCCACTCTGACTCGCAGCTCCCGCTCTTTTTAAAGCCCCGCTCCGACTCGCAGCTCCCGCCCTTTTTAAATCTCCGCTCCTACTCACAGCTCCCGAGCATTTTAAATCTCCGCTCCGACTCGCAGCTCCTGCTGTTTTTAATTCTCCGCTCCGACTCGCAACTCCGGCTCTTTTTAAATCTCCGCTCCGACTCGCAGCTCCCGCGCTTTTTAAATCTCCGCTACGACTCGCAGCTCCGGCTATTTTCAAATCTCCGCTCCGACCCTCAGCTCCCGCGCTTTTTAAATCTCCGCTCGGACTCGCAGCTCACGCTCTTTTTAAATCTCAGATCCGACTCGCAGCTCCCGCGCTTTTTAAATCTCCGCTCCGACTCGCAGCTCCAGCGCTTTGTAAATCTCTGCTCCTACTCGCAGCTCCCGCGCTTTTTAAATCTCCGCTCCGACTCGCAGCTCCAGCGCTTTGTAAATCTCTGCTCCTACTCGCAGCTCCCGCGCTTTGTAAATCTCCGCTCCGACTCGCAGCTCCCGCGCTTTTTAAATCTCTGCTCCTACTCGCAGCTCCCGCGCTTTGTAAATCTCCGCTCCTACTCGTAGCTCCCGCGCTTTTTAAATCTCCGCTCTGACTCGCAGCTCCCGCGCTTTTTAAATCTCCGCTCCGACTCGCAGCTCCTGCTCATTTTAAATCTCCGCTCCGACTCACGGCGCCCGCGCTTTTTAAATCTCCGCTCCGACTCGCAGCTCCCGCGCTTTTTAAATCTCTGCTCCTACTCGCAGCTCCTGCTCTTTTTAAATCTCCGCGCCGACTCGCAGCTCCTGCTCTTTTTAAATCTCCGCTCCGACTCACTGCTCCCGCGCTTTTTAAATCTCCGCTCCTACTCGTAGCTCCCGCACTTTTTAAATCTCTGCTCTGACTCGCAGCTCCCGCGCTTTTTAAATCTCCGCTCCGACTCGCAGCTCCTGCTCATTTTAAATCTCCGCTCCGACTCACGGCGCCCGCGCTTTTTAAATCTCCGCTCTGACTCGCAGCTCCCGCGCTTTTTAAATCTCTGCTCCTACTCGCAGCTCGTGCTCTTTTTAAATCTCCGCTCCGACTCGCAGCTCCTGCTCTTTTTAAATCTCCGCTCCGACTCACAGCTCCCGCGCTTTTTAAATCTCCGCTCCGACTCGCAGCTCCCGCGCTTTTTAAATCTCCGCTCGGATTCGCAGCTCCCGCTCTTTTTAAATCTCCGCTCTGACACGCAGCTCCCGCTCTTTTTAAATCTCCGCTCCGACTCGCAGCTCCCGCTCTTTTTAAATCTCCGCTCCGACTCGCAGCTCCCGCACTTTTTAAATCTCCGCTCCGACTCGCAGCTCCCGCTCTTTTTAAATCTACGCTCCGACTCGCAGTTCCTGCGCTTTTTAAATCTCCGCTCCGACTCGCAGCTCCGACGCTTATTAAATCTCCGCTCCGACTCGCAGCTCCCGTTCTTTTTAAATCTCTGCTCCGACTCGCAGCTCACGCTCTTTTCAAATCTCCGCTCCGACTCGCGGCTCCCGCTCTTTTTAAATCTACGCTCCGACTCGCAGTTCCTGCGCTTTTTAAATCTCCGCTCTGACTCGCAGCTCCGACGCTTATTAAATCTCCGCTCCGACTCGCAGCTCCCGTTCTTTTTAAATCTCTGCTCCGACTCGCAGCTCACGCTCTTTTCAAATCTCTGATCCGACTCGCAGCTCCTGCTCTCTTTAAATCTTCGCTCCGACTCGCAGCTCCTGCGCTTTTTAAATCTCCACTCTGACTCGCAGCTCCCGCTCTTTTTAAATCCCCGCTCCGACTCGCAGCTCCCGCCCTTTTTAAATCTCCGCTCCTACTCACAGCTCCCGAGCATTTTAAATCTCCGCTCCGACTCGCAGCTCCTGCTGTTTTTAATTCTCCGCTCCGACTCGCAGCTCCGGCTCTTTTTAAATCTCCGCTCCGACTCGCAGCTCCCGCGCTTTTTAAATCTCCGCTACGACTCGCAGCTCCGGCTATTTTCAAATCTCCGCTCCGACCCTCAGCTCCCGCGCTTTTTAAATCTCCGCTCGGACTCGCAGCTCACGCTCTTTTTAAATCTCAGATCCGACTCGCAGCTCCCGCGCTTTTTAAATCTCCGCTCCGACTCGCAGCTCCAGCGCTTTTTAAATCTCTGCTCCTACTCGCAGCTCGCGCGCTTTGTAAATCTCCGCTCCGACTCGCAGCTCCCGCGCTTTTTAAATCTCTGCTCCTACTCGCAGCTCCCGCGCTTTGTAAATCTCCGCTCCTACTCGTAGCTCCCGCGCTTTTTAAATCTCCGCTCTGACTCGCAGCTCCCGCGCTTTTTAAATCTCCGCTCCGACTCGCAGCTCCTGCTCATTTTAAATCTCCGCTCCGACTCACGGCGCCCGCGCTTTTTAAATCTCCGCTCTGACTCGCAGCTCCCGCGCTTTTTAAATCTCTGCTCCTACTCGCAGCTCGTGCTCTTTTTAAATCTCCGCTCCGACTCGCAGCTCCTGCTCTTTTTAAATCTCCGCTCCGACTCACAGCTCCCGCGCTTTTTAAATCTCCGCTCCGACTCGCAGCTCGCGCGCTTTTTAAATCTCCGCTCGGATTCGCAGCTCCCGCTCTTTTTAAATCTCCGCTCTGACACGCAGCTCCCGCTCTTTTTAAATCTCCGCTCCGACTCGCAGCTCCCGCTCTTTTTAAATCTCCGCTCCGACTCGCAGCTCCCGCACTTTTTAAATCTCCGCTCCGACTCGCAGCTCCCGCTCTTTTTAAATCTACGCTCCGACTCGCAGTTCCTGCGCTTTTTAAATCTCCGCTCCGACTCGCAGCTCCGACGCTTATTAAATCTCCGCTCCGACTCGCAGCTCCCGTTCTTTTTAAATCTCTGCTCCGACTCGCAGCTCACGCTCTTTTCAAATCTCCGCTCCGACTCGCGGCTCCCGCTCTTTTTAAATCTACGCTCCGACTCGCAGTTCCTGCGCTTTTTAAATCTCCGCTCTGACTCGCAGCTCCGACGCTTATTAAATCTCCGCTCCGACTCGCAGCTCCCGTTCTTTTTAAATCTCTGCTCCGACTCGCAGCTCACGCTCTTTTCAAATCTCTGATCCGACTCGCAGCTCCTGCTCTCTTTAAATCTTCGCTCCGACTCGCAGCTCCTGCGCTTTTTAAATCTCCACTCTGACTCGCAGCTCCCGCTCTTTTTAAATCCCCGCTCCGACTCGCAGCTCCCGCCCTTTTTAAATCTCCGCTCCTACTCACAGCTCCCGAGCATTTTAAATCTCCGCTCCGACTCGCAGCTCCTGCTGTTTTTAATTCTCCGCTCCGACTCGCAGCTCCGGCTCTTTTTAAATCTCCGCTCCGACTCGCAGCTCCCGCGCTTTTTAAATCTCCGCTACGACTCGCAGCTCCGGCTATTTTCAAATCTCCGCTCCGACCCTCAGCTCCCGCGCTTTTTAAATCTCCGCTCGGACTCGCAGCTCACGCTCTTTTTAAATCTCAGATCCGACTCGCAGCTCCCGCGCTTTTTAAATCTCCGCTCCGACTCGCAGCTCCAGCGCTTTTTAAATCTCTGCTCCTACTCGCAGCTCGCGCGCTTTGTAAATCTCCGCTCCGACTCGCAGCTCCCGCGCTTTTTAAATCTCTGCTCCTACTCGCAGCTCCCGCGCTTTGTAAATCTCCGCTCCTACTCGTAGCTCCCGCGCTTTTTAAATCTCCGCTCTGACTCGCAGCTCCCGCGCTTTTTAAATCTCCGCTCCGACTCGCAGCTCCTGCTCATTTTAAATCTCCGCTCCGACTCACGGCGCCCGCGCTTTTTAAATCTCCGCTCCGACTCGCAGCTCCCGCGCTTTTTAAATCTCTGCTCCTACTCGCAGCTCCTGCTCTTTTTAAATCTCCGCTCCGACTCGCAGCTCCTGCTCTTTTTAAATCTCCGCTCCGACTCGCAGCTCCTCCTATTTTCAAATCACCGCTCCGACTTGCAGCTCCCGCGCTTTTTAAATCTCTGCTCCGACTCGCAGCCCACGCTCTTTTTAAACCTCCGCTCTGGCTCGCAGATCCTGCTCTTTTTAAATCTCCGCTCCGACTCGCAGCTCCTGCTATTTTTAAATCTCCGCTCTGACTAACATCTCCCGCGCTTTTTAAATCTCCGCTCCGACTCGCAGCTCATCGCTCTTTTTAAATCTACGCTCCGACTCGCAGCTCCGACGCTTTTTAAATCTCCGCTCTGACTCGCAGCTCCCGCTCTTTTTAAATCTCCGCTCCGACTCGCAGCTCCCGCTCTTTTCAAATCTCCGATCCGACTCGCAGCTCCCAGCGCTTTTTAAATCTCCGCTCTGACTCGCAGCTCCCGTGCTTTTTAAATCTCCGCTCGGACTCGCAGTTCCTGCGCTTTTTAAATCTCCGCTCGGACTCGCAGCTCCTGCTCTCTTTAAATCTTCGCTCCGACTCGCAGCTCCCGCACTTCTTAAATCTCCACTCTGACTCGCAGCTCCCGCTCTTTTTAAAGCCCCGCTCCGACTCGCAGCTCCCGCCCTTTTTAAATCTCCGCTCCTACTCACAGCTCCCGAGCATTTTAAATCTCCGCTCCGACTCGCAGCTCCTGCTGTTTTTAATTCTCCGCTCCGACTCGCAACTCCGGCTCTTTTTAAATCTCCGCTCCGACTCGCAGCTCCCGCGCTTTTTAAATCTCCGCTACGACTCGCAGCTCCGGCTATTTTCAAATCTCCGCTCCGACCCTCAGCTCCCGCGCTTTTTAAATCTCCGCTCGGACTCGCAGCTCACGCTCTTTTTAAATCTCAGATCCGACTCGCAGCTCCCGCGCTTTTTAAATCTCCGCTCCGACTCGCAGCTCCAGCGCTTTGTAAATCTCTGCTCCTACTCGCAGCTCCCGCGCTTTGTAAATCTCCGCTCCGACTCGCAGCTCCCGCGCTTTTTAAATCTCTGCTCCTACTCGCAGCTCCCGCGCTTTGTAAATCTCCGCTCCTACTCGTAGCTCCCGCGCTTTTTAAATCTCCGCTCTGACTCGCAGCTCCCGCGCTTTTTAAATCTCCGCTCCGACTCGCAGCTCCTGCTCATTTTAAATCTCCGCTCCGACTCACGGCGCCCGCGCTTTTTAAATCTCCGCTCCGACTCGCAGCTCCCGCGCTTTTTAAATCTCTGCTCCTACTCGCAGCTCCTGCTCTTTTTAAATCTCCGCGCCGACTCGCAGCTCCTGCTCTTTTTAAATCTCCGCTCCGACTCACTGCTCCCGCGCTTTTTAAATCTCCGCTCCTACTCGTAGCTCCCGCACTTTTTAAATCTCTGCTCTGACTCGCAGCTCCCGCGCTTTTTAAATCTCCGCTCCGACTCGCAGCTCCTGCTCATTTTAAATCTCCGCTCCGACTCACGGCGCCCGCGCTTTTTAAATCTCCGCTCTGACTCGCAGCTCCCGCGCTTTTTAAATCTCTGCTCCTACTCGCAGCTCGTGCTCTTTTTAAATCTCCGCTCCGACTCGCAGCTCCTGCTCTTTTTAAATCTCCGCTCCGACTCACAGCTCCCGCGCTTTTTAAATCTCCGCTCCGACTCGCAGCTCCCGCGCTTTTTAAATCTCCGCTCGGATTCGCAGCTCCCGCTCTTTTTAAATCTCCGCTCTGACACGCAGCTCCCGCTCTTTTTAAATCTCCGCTCCGACTCGCAGCTCCCGCTCTTTTTAAATCTCCGCTCCGACTCGCAGCTCCCGCACTTTTTAAATCTCCGCTCCGACTCGCAGCTCCCGCTCTTTTTAAATCTACGCTCCGACTCGCAGTTCCTGCGCTTTTTAAATCTCCGCTCCGACTCGCAGCTCCGACGCTTATTAAATCTCCGCTCCGACTCGCAGCTCCCGTTCTTTTTAAATCTCTGCTCCGACTCGCAGCTCACGCTCTTTTCAAATCTCCGCTCCGACTCGCGCCTCCGCTCTTTTTAAATCTACGCTCCGACTCGCAGTTCCTGCGCTTTTTAAATCTCCGCTCTGACTCGCAGCTCCGACGCTTATTAAATCTCCGCTCCGACTCGCAGCTCCCGTTCTTTTTAAATCTCTGCTCCGACTCGCAGCTCACGCTCTTTTCAAATCTCTGATCCGACTCGCAGCTCCTGCTCTCTTTAAATCTTCGCTCCGACTCGCAGCTCCTGCGCTTTTTAAATCTCCACTCTGACTCGCAGCTCCCGCTCTTTTTAAATCCCCGCTCCGACTCGCAGCTCCCGCCCTTTTTAAATCTCCGCTCCTACTCACAGCTCCCGAGCATTTTAAATCTCCGCTCCGACTCGCAGCTCCTGCTGTTTTTAATTCTCCGCTCCGACTCGCAGCTCCGGCTCTTTTTAAATCTCCGCTCCGACTCGCAGCTCCCGCGCTTTTTAAATCTCCGCTACGACTCGCAGCTCCGGCTATTTTCAAATCTCCGCTCCGACCCTCAGCTCCCGCGCTTTTTAAATCTCCGCTCGGACTCGCAGCGCACGCTCTTTTTAAATCTCAGATCCGACTCGCAGCTCCCGCGCTTTTTAAATCTCCGCTCCGACTCGCAGCTCCAGCGCTTTTTAAATCTCTGCTCCTACTCGCAGCTCGCGCGCTTTGTAAATCTCCGCTCCGACTCGCAGCTCCCGCGCTTTTTAAATCTCTGCTCCTACTCGCAGCTCCCGCGCTTTGTAAATCTCCGCTCCTACTCGTAGCTCCCGCGCTTTTTAAATCTCCGCTCTGACTCGCAGCTCCCGCGCTTTTTAAATCTCCGCTCCGACTCGCAGCTCCTGCTCATTTTAAATCTCCGCTCCGACTCACGGCGCCCGCGCTTTTTAAATCTCCGCTCCGACTCGCAGCTCCCGTGCTTTTTAAATCTCTGCTCCTACTCGCAGCTCCTGCTCTTTTTAAATCTCCGCTCCGACTCGCAGCTCCTGCTCTTTTTAAATCTCCGCTCCGACTCACAGCTCCCGCGCTTTTTAAATCTCCGCTCCTACTCGTAGCTCCCGCACTTTTTAAATCTCTCCTCTGACTCGCAGCTCCCGCGCTTTTTAAATCTCCGCTCCGACTCGCAGCTCCTGCTCATTTTAAATCTCCGCTCCGACTCACGGCGCCCGCGCTTTTTAAATCTCCGCTCTGACTCGCAGCTCCCGCGCTTTTTAAATATCTGCTCCTACTCGCAGCTCCTGCTCTTTTTAAATCTCCGCTCCGACTCGCAGCTCCTGCTCTTTTTAAATCTCCGCTCCGACTCACAGCACCCGCGCTTTTTAAATCTCCGCTCCGACTCGCAGCTCCCGCGCTTTTTAAATCTCCGCTCGGATTCGCAGCTCCCGCTCTTTTTAAATCTCCGCTCTGACACGCAGCTCCCGCTCTTTTTAAATCTCCGCTCCGACTCGCAGCTCCCGCTCTTTTTAAATCTCCGCTCCGACTCGCAGCTCCCGCACTTTTTAAATCTCCGCTCCGACTCGCAGCTCCCGCTCTTTTTAAATCTCCGCTCCGACTCGCAGTTCCTGCACTTTTTAAATCTCCGCTCCGACTCGCAGCTCCGACGCTTATTAAATCTCCGCTCCGACTCGCAGCTCCCGTTCTTTTTAAATCTCTGCTCCGACTCGCAGCTCACGCTCTTTTCAAATCTCCGCTCCGACTCGCAGCTCCCGCTCTTTTTAAATCTACGCTCCGACTCGCAGTTCCTGCGCTTTTTAAATCTCTGCTCTGACTCGCAGATCCGACGCTTATTAAATCTCCGCTCCGACTCGCAGCTCTCGTTCTTTTTAAATCTCTGCTCCGACTCGCAGCTCACGCTCTTTTCAAATCTCTGATCCGACTCGCAGCTCCCGCGCTTTTTAAATCTCCGCTCTGACTCGCAGCTCCCGCGCTTTTTAAATCTCCGCTCCGACTCGCAGCTCCCGCACTTTTTAAATCTCCGTTCTGACTCGCAGCTCCGGCTCTTTTTAAATCTCTGCTCCGACTCGCAGATCCTGCGCTTTTTAAATCTCCGCTCCGACTCGCAGCTCCGACGCTTTTTAAATCTCCGCTCTGACTCGCAGCTCCCGCTGTTTTTAAATCTCCGCTCCGACTCGCAGCTCCCGCACTTTTCAAATCTCCGATCCGACTCGCAGCTCCCAGCACTTTTTAAATCTCCGCTCCGACTCGCAGCTCCTGCGCTTTTTAAATCTCCGCTCGGACTCGCAGCTCCTGCTCTCTTTAAATCTTCGCTCCGACACGCAGCTCCCGCACTTTTTAAATCTCCACTCTGACTCGCAGCTCCCGCTCTTTTTAAATCCCCGCTCCGACTCGCAGCTCCCGCCCTTTTTAAATCTCCGCTCCTACTCACAGCTCCCGAGCATTTTAAATCTCCGCTCCGACTCGCAGCTCCTGCTGTTTTTAATTCTCCGCTCCGATTCGCAGCTCCGGCTCTTTTTAAATCTCCGCTCCGACTCGCAGCTCCCGCTCTTTTAAAATCTCCGCTACGACTCGCAGCTCCGGCTATTTTCAAATCTCCGCTCCGACTCACAGCTCCCTCGCTTTTTAAATCTACGCTCGGACTCGCAGCTCCCGCTCTTTTTAAATCTCCGCTCCGACTCTCAGCTCCCGCGCTTTTTAAATCTCCGCTCCGACTCGCAGCTCCTGTGCTTTTTAAATCTCTGCTTCTACTCGCAGCTCCCGCGCTTTGTAAATCTCCGCTCCTACTCGTAGCTCCCGCACTTTTTAAATCTCCGCTCTGACTCGCAGGTCCCGCGCTTTTTAAATCTCCGCTCCGACTCGCAGCTCCTGCTCATTTTAAATCTCCGCTCCAACTCACGGCGCCCGCGCTTTTTAAATCTCCGCTCCGACTCGCAGCTCCCGCGCTTTTGAAATCTCTGCTCCTACTCGCAGCTCCTGCTCTTTTTAAATCTCCGCTCCGACTCGCAGCTCCTGCTCTTTTTAAATCTCTGCTCCGACTCACAGCTCCCGCGCTTTTTAAATCTCCGCTCCGATTCGCAGCTCCCGCGCTTTTTAAATCTCCGCTCGGACACGCAGCTCCCGCTCTTTTTAAATCTCCGCTCTGACACGCAGCTCCCGCTCTTTTTAAATCTCCGCTCCGACTCGCAGCTCCCGCTCTTTTTAAATCTCCGCTCCGACTCTCAGCTCCCGGACTTTTTAAATCTCCGCTCCGACTCGCAGTTCCTGCGCTTTTTAAATCTCCGCTCCGACTTGCAACTCCGACGCTTTTTAAATCTCCGCTCCGACTCGCAGCTCCCGCGCTTTGTAAATCTCCGCACCTACTCGTAGCTCCCGCACTTTTAAAATCTCCGCTCTGACTCGCAGGTCCCGCGCTTTTTAAATCTCCGCTCCGACTCGCAGCTCCTGCTCATTTTAAATCTCCGCTCCAACTCACGGCGCCCGCGCTTTTTAAATCTCCGCTCCGACTCGCAGCTCCCGCGCTTTTGAAATCTCTGCTCCTACTCGCAGCTCCTGCTCTTTTTAAATCTCCGCTCCGACTCGCAGCTCCTGCTCTTTTTAAATCTCCGCTCCGACTCACAGCTCCCGCGCTTTTTAAATCTCCGCTCCGATTCGCAGCTCCCGCGCTTTTTAAATCTCCGCTCGGACACGCAGCTCCCGCTCTTTTTAAATCTCCGCTCTGACACGCAGCTCCCGCTCTTTTTAAATCTCCGCTCCGACTCGCAGCTCCCGCTCTTTTTAAATCTCCGCTCCGACTCGCAGCTCCCGGACTTTTTAAATCTCCGCTCCGACTCGCAGTTCCTGCGCTTTTTAAATCTCCGCTCCGACTTGCAGCTCCGACGCTTTTTAAATCTCCGCTCCGACTCGCATATCCCGCTCTTTTTAAATCTCCGCTCCGACTCGCAGCTCCCGCTCTTTTCAAATCTCCAATCCAACTCGCAGCTCCCGCGCTTTTTAAATCTCCGCTCTGACTCGCAGCTCTCGTGCTTTTTAAATCTCTGCTCCGACTCGCAGCTCCCGCGCTTTTTAAATCTCCGCTCCGACTCGCAGCTCCTGCGCTTTTTAAATCTCCGCTCCGACTCGCAGCTCCCGCGCTTTTTAAATCTCCGCTCCGACTCGCAGCTCCGGCTCTTTTTAAATCTCCGCTCCGACTCGCAGCTCCCGCACTTTTTAAATCTCCGCTCCGACTCGCAGCTCCCGCTCTTTTTAAATCTACGCTCCGACTCGCAGTTCCTGCGCTTTTTAAATCTCCGCTCCGACTCGCAGCTCCGACGCTTATTAAATCTCCACTCCGACTCGCAGCTTCCGTTCTTTTTAAATCTCTGCTCCGACTAGCAGCTCACGCTCTTTTCAAATCTCTGATCTGACTCGCAGCTCCCGCGCTTTTTAAATCTCCGCTCCGACTCGCAGCTCCCGCTCTTTTTAAATCTACGCTCCGACTCGCAGTTCCTGCGCTTTTTCAATCTCCGCTCTGACTCGCAGCTCCGAAGCTTATTAAATCTCCGCTCCGACTCGCAGCTCCCGTTTTTTTTATATCTCTGCTCCGACTCGCAGCTCACGCTCTTTTCAAATCTCTGATCCGACTCGCAGCTCCCGCGCTTTTTAAATCTCCGCTCTGACTCGCAGCTCCCGCGCTTTTTAAATCTCCGCTCCGACTCGCAGCTCCCGCACTTTTTAAATCTCCGTTCTGACTCGCAGCTCCGGCTCTTTTTAAATCTCTGCTCCGACTCGCAGCTCCTGCGCTTTTTAAATCTCCGCTCCGACTCGCAGTTCCTGCGCTTTTTAAATCTCCGCTCTGACTCGCAGCTCCGACGCTTATTAAATCTCTGCTCCGACTCGCAGCTCCCGTTCTTTTTAAATCTCTGCTCCGACTCGCAGCTCACGCTCTTTTCAAATCTCTGATCTGACTCGCAGCTCCCGCGCTTTTTAAATCTCCGCTCCGACTCGCAGCTCCCGCACTTTTTAAATCTCCGTTCTGACTCGCAGCTCCGGCTCTTTTTAAATCTCTGCTCCGACTCGCAGCTCCTGCGCTTTTTAAATCTCCGCTCCGACTCGCAGCTCCGACGCTTTTTAAATCTCCGCTCTGACTCGCAGCTCCCGCTGTTTTTAAATCTCCGCTCCGACTCGCAGCTCCCGCACTTTTCAAATCTCCGATCCGACTCGCAGCTCCCAGCACTTTTTAAATCTCCGCTCCGACTCGCAGCTCCTGCGCTTTTTAAATCTCCGCTCGGACTCGCAGCTCCTGCTCTCTTTAAATCTCCGCTCCGACTCGCAGCTCCGACGCTTTTTAAATCTCCGCTCTGACTCGCAGCTCCCGCTGTTTTTAAATCTCCGCTCCAACTTGCAGCTCCGACGCTTTTTAAATCTCCGCTCCGACTCGCAGCTCCCGCTCTTTTTAAATCTCCGCACCGACTCGCAGCTCCCGGACTTTTTAAATCTCCGCTCCGACTCGCAGCTCCCGGACTTTTTAAATCTCCGCTCCAACTCGCAGCTCCAGCTCTTTTTAAATCTCCGCTCCGACTCGCAGCTCCCGCTCTTTTCAAATCTCCGATCCAACTCGCAGCTCCCGCGCTTTTTAAATCTCCGCTCTGACTCGCAGCTCCCGTGCTTTTTAAATATCTGCTCCGACTCGCAGCTCCGCGCTTTTTAAATCTCCGCTCCGACTCGCAGCTCCTGCGCTTTTTAAATCTCCGCTCCGACTCGCAGCTCCCGCTCTTTTTAAATCTCCGCTCTGACTCGCAGCTCCCGCGCTTTTTAAATCTCCGCTCCGACTCGCAGCTCCCGCTCTTTTTAAATCTCTGCTCCGACTCGCAGCTCCGGCTCTTTTTAAATCTCCGCTCCGACTCGCAGCTCCTGCGCTTTTTAAATCCCCGCTCCGACTCGCAGCTCCCGCCCTTTTTAAATCTCCGCTCCGACTCGCAGCTCCCACTCTTTTTAAATCTCTGCTCCGACACGCAGCTCCGGCTCTTTTTAAATCTCCGCTCCGACTCGCAGCTCCTGCACTTTTTAAATCTCCGCTCCGACTCGCAGCTCCCGCCCTTTTTAAATCTCCGCTCCTACTCACAGCTCCCGAGCATTTTAAATCTAAGCTCCGACTCGCAGCTCCTGCTGTTTTTAATTCTCCGCTCCGACTCGCAGCTCCCGCGCTTTTTAAATCTCCGCTACGACTCGCAGCTCCCGTGCTTTTTAAATCTCTGCTCCGACTCGCAGCTCCCGCGCTTTTTAAATCTCCGCTCCGACTCGCGGCTCCTGCGCTTTTTAAATCTCCGCTCCGACTCGCAGCTCCCGCGCTTTTTAAATCTCCGCTCCGACTCGCAGCTCCTGCGCTTTTTAAATCTCCGCTCCGACTCGCAGCTCCGGCTCTTTTTAAATCTCCGCTCCGACTCGCAGCTCCCGCACTTTTTAAATCTCCGCTCCGACTCGCAGCTCCCGCTCTTTTTAAATCTACGCTCCGACTCGCAGTTCCTGCGCTTTTTAAATCTCCGCTCCGACTCGCAGCTCCAACGCTTATTAAATCTCCGCTCCGACTCGCAGCTCCCGTTCTTTTTAAATCTCTGCTCCGACTCGCAGCTCACGCTCTTTTTAAATCTCTGATCCGACTCGCAGCTCCCGCGCTTTTTAAATCTCCGCTCCGACTCGCAGCTCCCGCTCTTTTTAAATCTACGCTCCGACTCGCAGTTCCTGCGCTTCTTAAATCTCCGCTCTGACTCGCAGCTCCGACGCTTATTAAATCTCCGCTCCGACTCGCAGCTCCCGTTCTTTTTAAATCTCTGCTCCGACTCGCAGCTCACGCTCTTTTCAAATCTCTGATCCGACGCGCAGCTCCCGCGCTTTTTAAATCTCCGCTCCGACTCGCAGCTCCTGCTCATTTTAAATCTCCGCTCCGACTCACGGCGCCCGCGCTTTTTAAATCTCCGCTCCGACTCGCAGCTCCCGCGCTTTTTAAATCTCTGCTCCTACTCGCAGCTCCTGCTCTTTTTAAATCTCCGCGCCGACTCGCAGCTCCTGCTCTTTTTAAATCTCCGCTCCGACTCACTGCTCCCGCGCTTTTTAAATCTCCGCTCCTACTCGTAGCTCCCGCACTTTTTAAATCTCTGCTCTGACTCGCAGCTCCCGCGCTTTTTAAATCTCCGCTCCGACTCGCAGCTCCTGCTCATTTTAAATCTCCGCTCCGACTCACGGCGCCCGCGCTTTTTAAATCTCCGCTCTGACTCGCAGCTCCCGCGCTTTTTAAATCTCTGCTCCTACTCGCAGCTCGTGCTCTTTTTAAATCTCCGCTCCGACTCGCAGCTCCTGCTCTTTTTAAATCTCCGCTCCGACTCACAGCTCCCGCGCTTTTTAAATCTCCGCTCCGACTCGCAGCTCCCGCGCTTTTTAAATCTCCGCTCGGATTCGCAGCTCCCGCTCTTTTTAAATCTCCGCTCTGACACGCAGCTCCCGCTCTTTTTAAATCTCCGCTCCGACTCGCAGCTCCCGCTCTTTTTAAATCTCCGCTCCGACTCGCAGCTCCCGCACTTTTTAAATCTCCGCTCCGACTCGCAGCTCCCGCTCTTTTTAAATCTACGCTCCGACTCGCAGTTCCTGCGCTTTTTAAATCTCCGCTCCGACTCGCAGCTCCGACGCTTATTAAATCTCCGCTCCGACTCGCAGCTCCCGTTCTTTTTAAATCTCTGCTCCGACTCGCAGCTCACGCTCTTTTCAAATCTCCGCTCCGACTCGCGGCTCCCGCTCTTTTTAAATCTACGCTCCGACTCGCAGTTCCTGCGCTTTTTAAATCTCCGCTCCGACTCGCAGCTCCGGCTCTTTTTAAATCTCCGCTCCGACTCGCAGCTCCCGCTCTTTTTAAATCTCCGCTCCGACTCACAGCTCCCGCACTTTTTAAATCTCCGCTCCGACTCGCAGCTCCCGCTCTTTTTAAATCTACGCTCCGACTCGCAGTTCCTGCGCTTTTTAAATCTCCGCTCCGACTCGCGGCTCCGACGCTTATTAAATCTCCGCTCCGACTCGCAGCTCCCGTTCTTTTTAAATCTCTGCTCCGACTCGCAGCTCACGCTCTTTTCAAATCTCCGCTCCGACTCGCAGCTCCCGCGCTTTTTAAATCTCCGCTCCGACTCGCAGCTCCTGCGCTTTTTAAATCTCCGCTCCGACTCGCAGCTCCGGCTCTTTTTAAATCTCCGCTCCGACTCGCAGCTCCCGCACTTTTTAAATCTCCGCTCCGACTCGCAGCTCCCGCTCTTTTTAAATCTCCGCTCCGACTCGCAGTTCCTGCGCTTTTTAAATCTCCGCTCCGACTCGCAGCTCCAACGCTTATTAAATCTCCGCTCCGACTCGCAGCTCCCGTTCTTTTTAAATCTCTGCTCCGACTCGCAGCTCACGCTCTTTTTAAATCTCTGATCCGACTCGCAGCTCCCGCGCTTTTTAAATCTCCGCTCCGACTCGCAGCTCCCGCTCTTTTTAAATCTACGCTCCGACTCGCAGTTCCTGCGCTTCTTAAATCTCCGCTCTGACTCGCAGCTCCGACGCTTATTAAATCTCCGCTCCGACTCGCAGCTCCCGTTCTTTTTAAATCTCTGCTCCGACTCGCAGCTCACGCTCTTTTCAAATCTCTGATCCGACGCGCAGCTCCCGCGCTTTTTAAATCTCCGCTCCGACTCGCAGCTCCTGCTCATTTTAAATCTCCGCTCCGACTCACGGCGCCCGCGCTTTTTAAATCTCCGCTCCGACTCGCAGCTCCCGCGCTTTTTAAATCTCTGCTCCTACTCGCAGCTCCTGCTCTTTTTAAATCTCCGCGCCGACTCGCAGCTCCTGCTCTTTTTAAATCTCCGCTCCGACTCACTGCTCCCGCGCTTTTTAAATCTCCGCTCCTACTCGTAGCTCCCGCACTTTTTAAATCTCTGCTCTGACTCGCAGCTCCCGCGCTTTTTAAATCTCCGCTCCGACTCGCAGCTCCTGCTCATTTTAAATCTCCGCTCCGACTCACGGCGCCCGCGCTTTTTAAATCTCCGCTCTGACTCGCAGCTCCCGCGCTTTTTAAATCTCTGCTCCTACTCGCAGCTCGTGCTCTTTTTAAATCTCCGCTCCGACTCGCAGCTCCTGCTCTTTTTAAATCTCCGCTCCGACTCACAGCTCCCGCGCTTTTTAAATCTCCGCTCCGACTCGCAGCTCCCGCGCTTTTTAAATCTCCGCTCGGATTCGCAGCTCCCGCTCTTTTTAAATCTCCGCTCTGACACGCAGCTCCCGCTCTTTTTAAATCTCCGCTCCGACTCGCAGCTCCCGCTCTTTTTAAATCTCCGCTCCGACTCGCAGCTCCCGCACTTTTTAAATCTCCGCTCCGACTCGCAGCTCCCGCTCTTTTTAAATCTACGCTCCGACTCGCAGTTCCTGCGCTTTTTAAATCTCCGCTCCGACTCGCAGCTCCGACGCTTATTAAATCTCCGCTCCGACTCGCAGCTCCCGTTCTTTTTAAATCTCTGCTCCGACTCGCAGCTCACGCTCTTTTCAAATCTCCGCTCCGACTCGCGGCTCCCGCTCTTTTTAAATCTACGCTCCGACTCGCAGTTCCTGCGCTTTTTAAATCTCCGCTCTGACTCGCAGCTCCGACGCTTATTAAATCTCCGCTCCGACTCGCAGCTCCCGTTCTTTTTAAATCTCTGCTCCGACTCGCAGCTCACGCTCTTTTCAAATCTCTGATCCGACTCGCAGCTCCTGCTCTCTTTAAATCTTCGCTCCGACTCGCAGCTCCTGCGCTTTTTAAATCTCCACTCTGACTCGCAGCTCCCGCTCTTTTTAAATCCCCGCTCCGACTCGCAGCTCCCGCCCTTTTTAAATCTCCGCTCCTACTCACAGCTCCCGAGCATTTTAAATCTCCGCTCCGACTCGCAGCTCCTGCTGTTTTTAATTCTCCGCTCCGACTCGCAGCTCCGGCTCTTTTTAAATCTCCGCTCCGACTCGCAGCTCCCGCGCTTTTTAAATCTCCGCTACGACTCGCAGCTCCGGCTATTTTCAAATCTCAGCTCCGACCCTCAGCTCCCGCGCTTTTTAAATCTCCGCTCGGACTCGCAGCTCACGCTCTTTTTAAATCTCAGATCCGACTCGCAGCTCCCGCGCTTTTTAAATCTCCGCTCCGACTCGCAGCTCCAGCGCTTTTTAAATCTCTGCTCCTACTCGCAGCTCGCGCGCTTTGTAAATCTCCGCTCCGACTCGCAGCTCCCGCGCTTTTTAAATCTCTGCTCCTACTCGCAGCTCCCGCGCTTTGTAAATCTCCGCTCCTACTCGTAGCTCCCGCGCTTTTTAAATCTCCGCTCTGACTCGCAGCTCCCGCGCTTTTTAAATCTCCGCTCCGACTCGCAGCTCCTGCTCATTTTAAATCTCCGCTCCGACTCACGGCGCCCGCGCTTTTTAAATCTCCGCTCCGACTCGCAGCTCCCGCGCTTTTTAAATCTCTGCTCCTACTCGCAGCTCCTGCTCTTTTTAAATCTCCGCTCCGACTCGCAGCTCCTGCTCTTTTTAAATCTCCGCTCCGACTCGCAGCTCCTCCTATTTTCAAATCACCGCTCCGACTTGCAGCTCCCGCGCTTTTTAAATCTCTGCTCCGACTCGCAGCCCACGCTCTTTTTAAACCTCCGCTCTGGCTCGCAGATCCTGCTCTTTTTAAATCTCCGCTCCGACTCGCAGCTCCTGCTATTTTTAAATCTCCGCTCTGACTAACATCTCCCGCGCTTTTTAAATCTCCGCTCCGACTCGCAGCTCATCGCTCTTTTTAAATCTACGCTCCGACTCGCAGCTCCGACGCTTTTTAAATCTCCGCTCTGACTCGCAGCTCCCGCTCTTTTTAAATCTCCGCTCCGACTCGCAGCTCCCGCTCTTTTCAAATCTCCGATCCGACTCGCAGCTCCCAGCGCTTTTTAAATCTCCGCTCTGACTCGCAGCTCCCGTGCTTTTTAAATCTCCGCTCGGACTCGCAGTTCCTGCGCTTTTTAAATCTCCGCTCGGACTCGCAGCTCCTGCTCTCTTTAAATCTTCGCTCCGACTCGCAGCTCCCGCACTTCTTAAATCTCCACTCTGACTCGCAGCTCCCGCTCTTTTTAAAGCCCCGCTCCGACTCGCAGCTCCCGCCCTTTTTAAATCTCCGCTCCTACTCACAGCTCCCGAGCATTTTAAATCTCCGCTCCGACTCGCAGCTCCTGCTGTTTTTAATTCTCCGCTCCGACTCGCAACTCCGGCTCTTTTTAAATCTCCGCTCCGACTCGCAGCTCCCGCGCTTTTTAAATCTCCGCTACGACTCGCAGCTCCGGCTATTTTCAAATCTCCGCTCCGACCCTCAGCTCCCGCGCTTTTTAAATCTCCGCTCGGACTCGCAGCTCACGCTCTTTTTAAATCTCAGATCCGACTCGCAGCTCCCGCGCTTTTTAAATCTCCGCTCCGACTCGCAGCTCCAGCGCTTTGTAAATCTCTGCTCCTACTCGCAGCTCCCGCGCTTTGTAAATCTCCGCTCCGACTCGCAGCTCCCGCGCTTTTTAAATCTCTGCTCCTACTCGCAGCTCCCGCGCTTTGTAAATCTCCGCTCCTACTCGTAGCTCCCGCGCTTTTTAAATCTCCGCTCTGACTCGCAGCTCCCGCGCTTTTTAAATCTCCGCTCCGACTCGCAGCTCCTGCTCATTTTAAATCTCCGCTCCGACTCACGGCGCCCGCGCTTTTTAAATCTCCGCTCCGACTCGCAGCTCCCGCGCTTTTTAAATCTCTGCTCCTACTCGCAGCTCCTGCTCTTTTTAAATCTCCGCGCCGACTCGCAGCTCCTGCTCTTTTTAAATCTCCGCTCCGACTCACTGCTCCCGCGCTTTTTAAATCTCCGCTCCTACTCGTAGCTCCCGCACTTTTTAAATCTCTGCTCTGACTCGCAGCTCCCGCGCTTTTTAAATCTCCGCTCCGACTCGCAGCTCCTGCTCATTTTAAATCTCCGCTCCGACTCACGGCGCCCGCGCTTTTTAAATCTCCGCTCTGACTCGCAGCTCCCGCGCTTTTTAAATCTCTGCTCCTACTCGCAGCTCGTGCTCTTTTTAAATCTCCGCTCCGACTCGCAGCTCCTGCTCTTTTTAAATCTCCGCTCCGACTCACAGCTCCCGCGCTTTTTAAATCTCCGCTCCGACTCGCAGCTCCCGCGCTTTTTAAATCTCCGCTCGGATTCGCAGCTCCCGCTCTTTTTAAATCTCCGCTCTGACACGCAGCTCCCGCTCTTTTTAAATCTCCGCTCCGACTCGCAGCTCCCGCTCTTTTTAAATCTCCGCTCCGACTCGCAGCTCCCGCACTTTTTAAATCTCTGCTCCGACTCGCAGCTCCCGCTCTTTTTAAATCTACGCTCCGACTCGCAGTTCCTGCGCTTTTTAAATCTCCGCTCCGACTCGCAGCTCCGACGCTTATTAAATCTCCGCTCCGACTCGCAGCTCCCGTTCTTTTTAAATCTCTGCTCCGACTCGCAGCTCACGCTCTTTTCAAATCTCCGCTCCGACTCGCGCCTCCGCTCTTTTTAAATCTACGCTCCGACTCGCAGTTCCTGCGCTTTTTAAATCTCCGCTCTGACTCGCAGCTCCGACGCTTATTAAATCTCCGCTCCGACTCGCAGCTCCCGTTCTTTTTAAATCTCTGCTCCGACTCGCAGCTCACGCTCTTTTCAAATCTCTGATCCGACTCGCAGCTCCTGCTCTCTTTAAATCTTCGCTCCGACTCGCAGCTCCTGCGCTTTTTAAATCTCCACTCTGACTCGCAGCTCCCGCTCTTTTTAAATCCCCGCTCCGACTCGCAGCTCCCGCCCTTTTTAAATCTCCGCTCCTACTCACAGCTCCCGAGCATTTTAAATCTCCGCTCCGACTCGCGGCTCCTGCTGTTTTTAATTCTCCGCTCCGACTCGCAGCTCCGGCTCTTTTTAAATCTCCGCTCCGACTCGCAGCTCCCGCGCTTTTTAAATCTCCGCTACGACTCGCAGCTCCGGCTATTTTCAAATCTCCGCTCCGACCCTCAGCTCCCGCGCTTTTTAAATCTCCGCTCGGACTCGCAGCTCACGCTCTTTTTAAATCTCAGATCCGACTCGCAGCTCCCGCGCTTTTTAAATCTCCGCTCCGACTCGCAGCTCCAGCGCTTTTTAAATCTCTGCTCCTACTCGCAGCTCGCGCGCTTTGTAAATCTCCGCTCCGACTCGCAGCTCCCGCGCTTTTTAAATCTCTGCTCCTACTCGCAGCTCCCGCGCTTTGTAAATCTCCGCTCCTACTCGTAGCTCCCGCGCTTTTTAAATCTCCGCTCTGACTCGCAGCTCCCGCGCTTTTTAAATCTCCGCTCCGACTCGCAGCTCCTGCTCATTTTAAATCTCCGCTCCGACTCACGGCGCCCGCGCTTTTTAAATCTCCGCTCCGACTCGCAGCTCCCGCGCTTTTTAAATCTCTGCTCCTACTCGCAGCTCCTGCTCTTTTTAAATCTCCGCTCCGACTCGCAGCTCCTGCTCTTTTTAAATCTCCGCTCCGACTCACAGCTCCCGCGCTTTTTAAATCTCCGCTCCTACTCGTAGCTCCCGCACTTTTTAAATCTCTCCTCTGACTCGCAGCTCCCGCGCTTTTTAAATCTCCGCTCCGACTCGCAGCTCCTGCTCATTTTAAATCTCCGCTCCGACTCACGGCGCCCGCGCTTTTTAAATCTCCGCTCTGACTCGCAGCTCCCGCGCTTTTTAAATATCTGCTCATACTCGCAGCTCCTGCTCTTTTTAAATCTCCGCTCCGACTCGCAGCTCCTGCTCTTTTTAAATCTCCGCTCCGACTCACAGCACCCGCGCTTTTTAAATCTCCGCTCCGACTCGCAGCTCCCGCGCTTTTTAAATCTCCGCTCGGATTCGCAGCTCCCGCTCTTTTTAAATCTCCGCTCTGACACGCAGCTCCCGCTCTTTTTAAATCTCCGCTCCGACTCGCAGCTCCCGCTCTTTTTAAATCTCCGCTCCGACTCGCAGCTCCCGCACTTTTTAAATCTCCGCTCCGACTCGCAGCTCCCGCTCTTTTTAAATCTCCGCTCCGACTCGCAGTTCCTGCACTTTTTAAATCTCCGCTCCGACTCGCAGCTCCGACGCTTATTAAATCTCCGCTCCGACTCGCAGCTCCCGTTCTTTTTAAATCTCTGCTCCGACTCGCAGCTCACGCTCTTTTCAAATCTCCGCTCCGACTCGCAGCTCCCGCTCTTTTTAAATCTACGCTCCGACTCGCAGTTCCTGCGCTTTTTAAATCTCTGCTCTGACTCGCAGCTCCGACGCTTATTAAATCTCCGCTCCGACTCGCAGCTCTCGTTCTTTTTAAATCTCTGCTCCGACTCGCAGCTCACGCTCTTTTCAAATCTCTGATCCGACTCGCAGCTCCCGCGCTTTTTAAATCTCCGCTCTGACTCGCAGCTCCCGCGCTTTTTAAATCTCCGCTCCGACTCGCAGCTCCCGCACTTTTTAAATCTCCGTTCTGACTCGCAGCTCCGGCTCTTTTTAAATCTCTGCTCCGACTCGCAGATCCTGCGCTTTTTAAATCTCCGCTCCGACTCGCAGCTCCGACGCTTTTTAAATCTCCGCTCTGACTCGCAGCTCCCGCTGTTTTTAAATCTCCGCTCCGACTCGCAGCTCCCGCACTTTTCAAATCTCCGATCCGACTCGCAGCTCCCAGCACTTTTTAAATCTCCGCTCCGACTCGCAGCTCCTGCGCTTTTTAAATCTCCGCTCGGACTCGCAGCTCCTGCTCTCTTTAAATCTTCGCTCCGACACGCAGCTCCCGCACTTTTTAAATCTCCACTCTGACTCGCAGCTCCCGCTCTTTTTAAATCCCCGCTCCGACTCGCAGCTCCCGCCCTTTTTAAATCTCCGCTCCTACTCACAGCTCCCGAGCATTTTAAATCTCCGCTCCGACTCGCAGCTCCTGCTGTTTTTAATTCTCCGCTCCGATTCGCAGCTCCGGCTCTTTTTAAATCTCCGCTCCGACTCGCAGCTCCCGCTCTTTTAAAATCTCCGCTACGACTCGCAGCTCCGGCTATTTTCAAATCTCCGCTCCGACTCACAGCTCCCTCGCTTTTTAAATCTACGCTCGGACTCGCAGCTCCCGCTCTTTTTAAATCTCCGCTCCGACTCTCAGCTCCCGCGCTTTTTAAATCTCCGCTCCGACTCGCAGCTCCTGTGCTTTTTAAATCTCTGCTTCTACTCGCAGCTCCCGCGCTTTGTAAATCTCCGCTCCTACTCGTAGCTCCCGCACTTTTTAAATCTCCGCTCTGACTCGCAGGTCCCGCGCTTTTTAAATCTCCGCTCCGACTCGCAGCTCCTGCTCATTTTAAATCTCCGCTCCAACTCACGGCGCCCGCGCTTTTTAAATCTCCGCTCCGACTCGCAGCTCCCGCGCTTTTGAAATCTCTGCTCCTACTCGCAGCTCCTGCTCTTTTTAAATCTCCGCTCCGACTCGCAGCTCCTGCTCTTTTTAAATCTCTGCTCCGACTCACAGCTCCCGCGCTTTTTAAATCTCCGCTCCGATTCGCAGCTCCCGCGCTTTTTAAATCTCCGCTCGGACACGCAGCTCCCGCTCTTTTTAAATCTCCGCTCTGACACGCAGCTCCCGCTCTTTTTAAATCTCCGCTCCGACTCGCAGCTCCCGCTCTTTTTAAATCTCCGCTCCGACTCGCAGCTCCCGGACTTTTTAAATCTCCGCTCCGACTCGCAGTTCCTGCGCTTTTTAAATCTCCGCTCCGACTTGCAGCTCCGACGCTTTTTAAATCTCCGCTCCGACTCGCATATCCCGCTCTTTTTAAATCTCCGCTCCGACTCGCAGCTCCCGCTCTTTTTAAATCTCCAATCCAACTCGCAGCTCCCGCGCTTTTTAAATCTCCGCTCTGACTCGCAGCTCTCGTGCTTTTTAAATCTCTGCTCCGACTCGCAGCTCCCGCGCTTTTTAAATCTCCGCTCCGACTCGCAGCTCCTGCGCTTTTTAAATCTCCGCTCCGACTCGCAGCTCCCGCGCTTTTTAAATCTCCGCTCCGACTCGCAGCTCCGGCTCTTTTTAAATCTCCGCTCCGACTCGCAGCTCCCGCACTTTTTAAATCTCCGCTCCGACTCGCAGCTCCCGCTCTTTTTAAATCTACGCTCCGACTCGCAGTTCCTGCGCTTTTTAAATCTCCGCTCTGACTCGCAGCTCCGACGCTTATTAAATCTCCGCTCCGACTCGCAGCTCCCGTTCTTTTTAAATCTCTGCTCCGACTCGCAGCTCACGCTCTTTTCAAATCTCTGATCCGACTCGCAGCTCCTGCTCTCTTTAAATCTTCGCTCCGACTCGCAGCTCCTGCGCTTTTTAAATCTCCACTCTGACTCGCAGCTCCCGCTCTTTTTAAATCCCCGCTCCGACTCGCAGCTCCCGCCCTTTTTAAATCTCCGCTCCTACTCACAGCTCCCGAGCATTTTAAATCTCCGCTCCGACTCGCAGCTCCTGCTGTTTTTAATTCTCCGCTCCGACTCGCAGCTCCGGCTCTTTTTAAATCTCCGCTCCGACTCGCAGCTCCCGCGCTTTTTAAATCTCCGCTACGACTCGCAGCTCCGGCTATTTTCAAATCTCCGCTCCGACCCTCAGCTCCCGCGCTTTTTAAATCTCCGCTCGGACTCGCAGCTCACGCTCTTTTTAAATCTCAGATCCGACTCGCAGCTCCCGCGCTTTTTAAATCTCCGCTCCGACTCGCAGCTCCAGCGCTTTTTAAATCTCTGCTCCTACTCGCAGCTCGCGCGCTTTGTAAATCTCCGCTCCGACTCGCAGCTCCCGCGCTTTTTAAATCTCTGCTCCTACTCGCAGCTCCCGCGCTTTGTAAATCTCCGCTCCTACTCGTAGCTCCCGCGCTTTTTAAATCTCCGCTCTGACTCGCAGCTCCCGCGCTTTTTAAATCTCCGCTCCGACTCGCAGCTCCTGCTCATTTTAAATCTCCGCTCCGACTCACGGCGCCCGCGCTTTTTAAATCTCCGCTCCGACTCGCAGCTCCCGCGCTTTTTAAATCTCTGCTCCTACTCGCAGCTCCTGCTCTTTTTAAATCTCCGCTCCGACTCGCAGCTCCTGCTCTTTTTAAATCTCCGCTCCGACTCGCAGCTCCTCCTATTTTCAAATCACCGCTCCGACTTGCAGCTCCCGCGCTTTTTAAATCTCTGCTCCGACTCGCAGCCCACGCTCTTTTTAAACCTCCGCTCTGGCTCGCAGATCCTGCTCTTTTTAAATCTCCGCTCCGACTCGCAGCTCCTGCTATTTTTAAATCTCCGCTCTGACTAACATCTCCCGCGCTTTTTAAATCTCCGCTCCGACTCGCAGCTCATCGCTCTTTTTAAATCTACGCTCCGACTCGCAGCTCCGACGCTTTTTAAATCTCCGCTCTGACTCGCAGCTCCCGCTCTTTTTAAATCTCCGCTCCGACTCGCAGCTCCCGCTCTTTTCAAATCTCCGATCCGACTCGCAGCTCCCAGCGCTTTTTAAATCTCCGCTCTGACTCGCAGCTCCCGTGCTTTTTAAATCTCCGCTCGGACTCGCAGTTCCTGCGCTTTTTAAATCTCCGCTCGGACTCGCAGCTCCTGCTCTCTTTAAATCTTCGCTCCGACTCGCAGCTCCCGCACTTCTTAAATCTCCACTCTGACTCGCAGCTCCCGCTCTTTTTAAAGCCCCGCTCCGACTCGCAGCTCCCGCCCTTTTTAAATCTCCGCTCCTACTCACAGCTCCCGAGCATTTTAAATCTCCGCTCCGACTCGCAGCTCCTGCTGTTTTTAATTCTCCGCTCCGACTCGCAACTCCGGCTCTTTTTAAATCTCCGCTCCGACTCGCAGCTCCCGCGCTTTTTAAATCTCCGCTACGACTCGCAGCTCCGGCTATTTTCAAATCTCCGCTCCGACCCTCAGCTCCCGCGCTTTTTAAATCTCCGCTCGGACTCGCAGCTCACGCTCTTTTTAAATCTCAGATCCGACTCGCAGCTCCCGCGCTTTTTAAATCTCCGCTCCGACTCGCAGCTCCAGCGCTTTGTAAATCTCTGCTCCTACTCGCAGCTCCCGCGCTTTGTAAATCTCCGCTCCGACTCGCAGCTCCCGCGCTTTTTAAATCTCTGCTCCTACTCGCAGCTCCCGCGCTTTGTAAATCTCCGCTCCTACTCGTAGCTCCCGCGCTTTTTAAATCTCCGCTCTGACTCGCAGCTCCCGCGCTTTTTAAATCTCCGCTCCGACTCGCAGCTCCTGCTCATTTTAAATCTCCGCTCCGACTCACGGCGCCCGCGCTTTTTAAATCTCCGCTCCGACTCGCAGCTCCCGCGCTTTTTAAATCTCTGCTCCTACTCGCAGCTCCTGCTCTTTTTAAATCTCCGCGCCGACTCGCAGCTCCTGCTCTTTTTAAATCTCCGCTCCGACTCACTGCTCCCGCGCTTTTTAAATCTCCGCTCCTACTCGTAGCTCCCGCACTTTTTAAATCTCTGCTCTGACTCGCAGCTCCCGCGCTTTTTAAATCTCCGCTCCGACTCGCAGCTCCTGCTCATTTTAAATCTCCGCTCCGACTCACGGCGCCCGCGCTTTTTAAATCTCCGCTCTGACTCGCAGCTCCCGCGCTTTTTAAATCTCTGCTCCTACTCGCAGCTCGTGCTCTTTTTAAATCTCCGCTCCGACTCGCAGCTCCTGCTCTTTTTAAATCTCCGCTCCGACTCACAGCTCCCGCGCTTTTTAAATCTCCGCTCCGACTCGCAGCTCCCGCGCTTTTTAAATCTCCGCTCGGATTCGCAGCTCCCGCTCTTTTTAAATCTCCGCTCTGACACGCAGCTCCCGCTCTTTTTAAATCTCCGCTCCGACTCGCAGCTCCCGCTCTTTTTAAATCTCCGCTCCGACTCGCAGCTCCCGCACTTTTTAAATCTCCGCTCCGACTCGCAGCTCCCGCTCTTTTTAAATCTACGCTCCGACTCGCAGTTCCTGCGCTTTTTAAATCTCCGCTCCGACTCGCAGCTCCGACGCTTATTAAATCTCCGCTCCGACTCGCAGCTCCCGTTCTTTTTAAATCTCTGCTCCGACTCGCAGCTCACGCTCTTTTCAAATCTCCGCTCCGACTCGCGCCTCCGCTCTTTTTAAATCTACGCTCCGACTCGCAGTTCCTGCGCTTTTTAAATCTCCGCTCTGACTCGCAGCTCCGACGCTTATTAAATCTCCGCTCCGACTCGCAGCTCCCGTTCTTTTTAAATCTCTGCTCCGACTCGCAGCTCACGCTCTTTTCAAATCTCTGATCCGACTCGCAGCTCCTGCTCTCTTTAAATCTTCGCTCCGACTCGCAGCTCCTGCGCTTTTTAAATCTCCACTCTGACTCGCAGCTCCCGCTCTTTTTAAATCCCCGCTCCGACTCGCAGCTCCCGCCCTTTTTAAATCTCCGCTCCTACTCACAGCTCCCGAGCATTTTAAATCTCCGCTCCGACTCGCAGCTCCTGCTGTTTTTAATTCTCCGCTCCGACTCGCAGCTCCGGCTCTTTTTAAATCTCCGCTCCGACTCGCAGCTCCCGCGCTTTTTAAATCTCCGCTACGACTCGCAGCTCCGGCTATTTTGAAATCTCCGCTCCGACCCTCAGCTCCCGCGCTTTTTAAATCTCCGCTCGGACTCGCAGCGCACGCTCTTTTTAAATCTCAGATCCGACTCGCAGCTCCCGCGCTTTTTAAATCTCCGCTCCGACTCGCAGCTCCAGCGCTTTTTAAATCTCTGCTCCTACTCGCAGCTCGCGCGCTTTGTAAATCTCCGCTCCGACTCGCAGCTCCCGCGCTTTTTAAATCTCTGCTCCTACTCGCAGCTCCCGCGCTTTGTAAATCTCCGCTCCTACTCGTAGCTCCCGCGCTTTTTAAATCTCCGCTCTGACTCGCAGCTCCCGCGCTTTTTAAATCTCCGCTCCGACTCGCAGCTCCTGCTCATTTTAAATCTCCGCTCCGACTCAAGGCGCCCGCGCTTTTTAAATCTCCGCTCCGACTCGCAGCTCCCGTGCTTTTTAAATCTCTGCTCCTACTCGCAGCTCCTGCTCTTTTTAAATCTCCGCTCCGACTCGCAGCTCCTGCTCTTTTTAAATCTCCGCTCCGACTCACAGCTCCCGCGCTTTTTAAATCTCCGCTCCTACTCGTAGCTCCCGCACTTTTTAAATCTCTCCTCTGACTCGCAGCTCCCGCGCTTTTTAAATCTCCGCTCCGACTCGCAGCTCCTGCTCATCTTAAATCTCCGCTCCGACTCACGGCGCCCGCGCTTTTTAAATCTCCGCTCTGACTCGCAGCTCCCGCGCTTTTTAAATATCTGCTCCTACTCGCAGCTCCTGCTCTTTTTAAATCTCCGCTCCGACTCGCAGCTCCTGCTCTTTTTAAATCTCCGCTCCGACTCACAGCACCCGCGCTTTTTAAATCTCCGCTCCGACTCGCAGCTCCCGCGCTTTTTAAATCTCCGCTCGGATTCGCAGCTCCCGCTCTTTTTAAATCTCCGCTCTGACACGCAGCTCCCGCTCTTTTTAAATCTCCGCTCCGACTCGCAGCTCCCGCTCTTTTTAAATCTCCGCTCCGACTCGCAGCTCCCGCACTTTTTAAATCTCCGCTCCGACTCGCAGCTCCCGCTCTTTTTAAATCTCCGCTCCGACTCGCAGTTCCTGCACTTTTTAAATCTCCGCTCCGACTCGCAGCTCCGACGCTTATTAAATCTCCGCTCCGACTCGCAGCTCCCGTTCTTTTTAAATCTCTGCTCCGACTCGCAGCTCACGCTCTTTTCAAATCTCCGCTCCGACTCGCAGCTCCCGCTCTTTTTAAATCTACGCTCCGACTCGCAGTTCCTGCGCTTTTTAAATCTCTGCTCTGACTCGCAGCTCCGACGCTTATTAAATCTCCGCTCCGACTCGCAGCTCTCGTTCTTTTTAAATCTCTGCTCCGACTCGCAGCTCACGCTCTTTTCAAATCTCTGATCCGACTCGCAGCTCCCGCGCTTTTTAAATCTCCGCTCTGACTCGCAGCTCCCGCGCTTTTTAAATCTCCGCTCCGACTCGCAGCTCCCGCACTTTTTAAATCTCCGTTCTGACTCGCAGCTCCGGCTCTTTTTAAATCTCTGCTCCGACTCGCAGATCCTGCGCTTTTTAAATCTCCGCTCCGACTCGCAGCTCCGACGCTTTTTAAATCTCCGCTCTGACTCGCAGCTCCCGCTGTTTTTAAATCTCCGCTCCGACTCGCAGCTCCCGCACTTTTCAAATCTCCGATCCGACTCGCAGCTCCCAGCACTTTTTAAATCTCCGCTCCGACTCGCAGCTCCTGCGCTTTTTAAATCTCCGCTCGGACTCGCAGCTCCTGCTCTCTTTAAATCTTCGCTCCGACACGCAGCTCCCGCACTTTTTAAATCTCCACTCTGACTCGCAGCTCCCGCTCTTTTTAAATCCCCGCTCCGACTCGCAGCTCCCGCCCTTTTTAAATCTCCGCTCCTACTCACAGCTCCCGAGCATTTTAAATCTCCGCTCCGACTCGCAGCTCCTGCTGTTTTTAATTCTCCGCTCCGATTCGCAGCTCCGGCTCTTTTTAAATCTCCGCTCCGACTCGCAGCTCCCGCTCTTTTAAAATCTCCGCTACGACTCGCAGCTCCGGCTATTTTCAAATCTCCGCTCCGACTCACAGCTCCCTCGCTTTTTAAATCTACGCTCGGACTCGCAGCTCCCGCTCTTTTTAAATCTCCGCTCCGACTCTCAGCTCCCGCGCTTTTTAAATCTCCGCTCCGACTCGCAGCTCCTGTGCTTTTTAAATCTCTGCTTCTACTCGCAGCTCCCGCGCTTTGTAAATCTCCGCTCCTACTCGTAGCTCCCGCACTTTTTAAATCTCCGCTCTGACTCGCAGGTCCCGCGCTTTTTAAATCTCCGCTCCGACTCGCAGCTCCTGCTCATTTTAAATCTCCGCTCCAACTCACGGCGCCCGCGCTTTTTAAATCTCCGCTCCGACTCGCAGCTCCCGCGCTTTTGAAATCTCTGCTCCTACTCGCAGCTCCTGCTCTTTTTAAATCTCCGCTCCGACTCGCAGCTCCTGCTCTTTTTAAATCTCTGCTCCGACTCACAGCTCCCGCGCTTTTTAAATCTCCGCTCCGATTCGCAGCTCCCGCGCTTTTTAAATCTCCGCTCGGACACGCAGCTCCCGCTCTTTTTAAATCTCCGCTCTGACACGCAGCTCCCGCTCTTTTTAAATCTCCGCTCCGACTCGCAGCTCCCGCTCTTTTTAAATCTCCGCTCCGACTCTCAGCTCCCGGACTTTTTAAATCTCCGCTCCGACTCGCAGTTCCTGCGCTTTTTAAATCTCCGCTCCGACTTGCAACTCCGACGCTTTTTAAATCTCCGCTCCGACTCGCAGCTCCCGCGCTTTGTAAATCTCCGCACCTACTCGTAGCTCCCGCACTTTTAAAATCTCCGCTCTGACTCGCAGGTCCCGCGCTTTTTAAATCTCCGCTCCGACTCGCAGCTCCTGCTCATTTTAAATCTCCGCTCCAACTCACGGCGCCCGCGCTTTTTAAATCTCCGCTCCGACTCGCAGCTCCCGCGCTTTTGAAATCTCTGCTCCTACTCGCAGCTCCTGCTCTTTTTAAATCTCCGCTCCGACTCGCAGCTCCTGCTCTTTTTAAATCTCCGCTCCGACTCACAGCTCCCGCGCTTTTTAAATCTCCGCTCCGATTCGCAGCTCCCGCGCTTTTTAAATCTCCGCTCGGACACGCAGCTCCCGCTCTTTTTAAATCTCCGCTCTGACACGCAGCTCCCGCTCTTTTTAAATCTCCGCTCCGACTCACAGCTCCCGCTCTTTTTAAATCTCCGCTCCGACTCGCAGCTCCCGGACTTTTTAAATCTCCGCTCCGACTCGCAGTTCCTGCGCTTTTTAAATCTCCGCTCCGACTTGCAGCTCCGACGCTTTTTAAATCTCCGCTCCGACTCGCATATCCCGCTCTTTTTAAATCTCCGCTCCGACTCGCAGCTCCCGCTCTTTTCAAATCTCCAATCCAACTCGCAGCTCCCGCGCTTTTTAAATCTCCGCTCTGACTCGCAGCTCTCGTGCTTTTTAAATCTCTGCTCCGACTCGCAGCTCCCGCGCTTTTTAAATCTCCGCTCCGACTCGCAGCTCCTGCGCTTTTTAAATCTCCGCTCCGACTCGCAGCTCCCGCGCTTTTTAAATCTCCGCTCCGACTCGCAGCTCCGGCTCTTTTTAAATCTCCGCTCCGACTCGCAGCTCCCGCACTTTTTAAATCTCCGCTCCGACTCGCAGCTCCCGCTCTTTTTAAATCTACGCTCCGACTCGCAGTTCCTGCGCTTTTTAAATCTCCGCTCCGACTCGCAGCTCCGACGCTTATTAAATCTCCACTCCGACTCGCAGCTTCCGTTCTTTTTAAATCTCTGCTCCGACTAGCAGCTCACGCTCTTTTCAAATCTCTGATCTGACTCGCAGCTCCCGCGCTTTTTAAATCTCCGCTCCGACTCGCAGCTCCCGCTCTTTTTAAATCTACGCTCCGACTCGCAGTTCCTGCGCTTTTTCAATCTCCGCTCTGACTCGCAGCTCCGAAGCTTATTAAATCTCCGCTCCGACTCGCAGCTCCCGTTTTTTTTATATCTCTGCTCCGACTCGCAGCTCACGCTCTTTTCAAATCTCTGATCCGACTCGCAGCTCCCGCGCTTTTTAAATCTCCGCTCTGACTCGCAGCTCCCGCGCTTTTTAAATCTCCGCTCCGACTCGCAGCTCCCGCACTTTTTAAATCTCCGTTCTGACTCGCAGCTCCGGCTCTTTTTAAATCTCTGCTCCGACTCGCAGCTCCTGCGCTTTTTAAATCTCCGCTCCGACTCGCAGTTCCTGCGCTTTTTAAATCTCCGCTCTGACTCGCAGCTCCGACGCTTATTAAATCTCTGCTCCGACTCGCAGCTCCCGTTCTTTTTAAATCTCTGCTCCGACTCGCAGCTCACGCTCTTTTCAAATCTCTGATCTGACTCGCAGCTCCCGCGCTTTTTAAATCTCCGCTCCGACTCGCAGCTCCCGCACTTTTTAAATCTCCGTTCTGACTCGCAGCTCCGGCTCTTCTTAAATCTCTGCTCCGACTCGCAGCTCCTGCGCTTTTTAAATCTCCGCTCCGACTCGCAGCTCCGACGCTTTTTAAATCTCCGCTCTGACTCGCAGCTCCCGCTGTTTTTAAATCTCCGCTCCGACTCGCAGCTCCCGCACTTTTCAAATCTCCGATCCGACTCGCAGCTCCCAGCACTTTTTAAATCTCCGCTCCGACTCGCAGCTCCTGCGCTTTTTAAATCTCCGCTCGGACTCGCAGCTCCTGCTCTCTTTAAATCTCCGCTCCGACTCGCAGCTCCGACGCTTTTTAAATCTCCGCTCTGACTCGCAGCTCCCGCTGTTTTTAAATCTCCGCTCCAACTTGCAGCTCCGACGCTTTTTAAATCTCCGCTCCGACTCGCAGCTCCCGCTCTTTTTAAATCTCCGCACCGACTCGCAGCTCCCGGACTTTTTAAATCTCCGCTCCGACTCGCAGCTCCCGGACTTTTTAAATCTCCGCTCCAACTCGCAGCTCCAGCTCTTTTTAAATCTCCGCTCCGACTCGCAGCTCCCGCTCTTTTCAAATCTCCGATCCAACTCGCAGCTCCCGCGCTTTTTAAATCTCCGCTCTGACTCGCAGCTCCCGTGCTTTTTAAATATCTGCTCCGACTCGCAGCTCCGCGCTTTTTAAATCTCCGCTCCGACTCGCAGCTCCTGCGCTTTTTAAATCTCCGCTCCGACTCGCAGCTCCCGCTCTTTTTAAATCTCCGCTCTGACTCGCAGCTCCCGCGCTTTTTAAATCTCCGCTCCGACTCGCAGCTCCCGCTCTTTTTAAATCTCTGCTCCGACTCGCAGCTCCGGCTCTTTTTAAATCTCCGCTCCGACTCGCAGCTCCTGCGCTTTTTAAATCCCCGCTCCGACTCGCAGCTCCCGCCCTTTTTAAATCTCCGCTCCGACTCGCAGCTCCCGCTCTTTTTAAATCTCTGCTCCGACACGCAGCTCCGGCTCTTTTTAAATCTCCGCTCCGACTCGCAGCTCCTGCACTTTTTAAATCTCCGCTCCGACTCGCAGCTCCCGCCCTTTTTAAATCTCCGCTCCTACTCACAGCTCCCGAGCATTTTAAATCTAAGCTCCGACTCGCAGCTCCTGCTGTTTTTAATTCTCCGCTCCGACTCGCAGCTCCCGCGCTTTTTAAATCTCCGCTACGACTCGCAGCTCCCGTGCTTTTTAAATCTCTGCTCCGACTCGCAGCTCCCGCGCTTTTTAAATCTCCGCTCCGACTCGCGGCTCCTGCGCTTTTTAAATCTCCGCTCCGACTCGCAGCTCCCGCGCTTTTTAAATCTCCGCTCCGACTCGCAGCTCCTGCGCTTTTTAAATCTCCGCTCCGACTCGCAGCTCCGGCTCTTTTTAAATCTCCGCTCCGACTCGCAGCTCCCGCACTTTTTAAATCTCCGCTCCGACTCGCAGCTCCCGCTCTTTTTAAATCTACGCTCCGACTCGCAGTTCCTGCGCTTTTTAAATCTCCGCTCCGACTCGCAGCTCCAACGCTTATTAAATCTCCGCTCCGACTCGCAGCTCCCGTTCTTTTTAAATCTCTGCTCCGACTCGCAGCTCACGCTCTTTTTAAATCTCTGATCCGACTCGCAGCTCCCGCGCTTTTTAAATCTCCGCTCCGACTCGCAGCTCCCGCTCTTTTTAAATCTACGCTCCGACTCGCAGTTCCTGCGCTTCTTAAATCTCCGCTCTGACTCGCAGCTCCGACGCTTATTAAATCTCCGCTCCGACTCGCAGCTCCCGTTCTTTTTAAATCTCTGCTCCGACTCGCAGCTCACGCTCTTTTCAAATCTCTGATCCGACGCGCAGCTCCCGCGCTTTTTAAATCTCCGCTCCGACTCGCAGCTCCTGCTCATTTTAAATCTCCGCTCCGACTCACGGCGCCCGCGCTTTTTAAATCTCCGCTCCGACTCGCAGCTCCCGCGCTTTTTAAATCTCTGCTCCTACTCGCAGCTCCTGCTCTTTTTAAATCTCCGCGCCGACTCGCAGCTCCTGCTCTTTTTAAATCTCCGCTCCGACTCACTGCTCCCGCGCTTTTTAAATCTCCGCTCCTACTCGTAGCTCCCGCACTTTTTAAATCTCTGCTCTGACTCGCAGCTCCCGCGCTTTTTAAATCTCCGCTCCGACTCGCAGCTCCTGCTCATTTTAAATCTCCGCTCCGACTCACGGCGCCCGCGCTTTTTAAATCTCCGCTCTGACTCGCAGCTCCCGCGCTTTTTAAATCTCTGCTCCTACTCGCAGCTCGTGCTCTTTTTAAATCTCCGCTCCGACTCGCAGCTCCTGCTCTTTTTAAATCTCCGCTCCGACTCACAGCTCCCGCGCTTTTTAAATCTCCGCTCCGACTCGCAGCTCCCGCGCTTTTTAAATCTCCGCTCGGATTCGCAGCTCCCGCTCTTTTTAAATCTCCGCTCTGACACGCAGCTCCCGCTCTTTTTAAATCTCCGCTCCGACTCGCAGCTCCCGCTCTTTTTAAATCTCCGCTCCGACTCGCAGCTCCCGCACTTTTTAAATCTCCGCTCCGACTCGCAGCTCCCGCTCTTTTTAAATCTACGCTCCGACTCGCAGTTCCTGCGCTTTTTAAATCTCCGCTCCGACTCGCAGCTCCGACGCTTATTAAATCTCCGCTCCGACTCGCAGCTCCCGTTCTTTTTAAATCTCTGCTCCGACTCGCAGCTCACGCTCTTTTCAAATCTCCGCTCCGACTCGCGGCTCCCGCTCTTTTTAAATCTACGCTCCGACTCGCAGTTCCTGCGCTTTTTAAATCTCCGCTCCGACTCGCAGCTCCGGCTCTTTTTAAATCTCCGCTCCGACTCGCAGCTCCCGCTCTTTTTAAATCTCCGCTCCGACTCACAGCTCCCGCACTTTTTAAATCTCCGCTCCGACTCGCAGCTCCCGCTCTTTTTAAATCTACGCTCCGACTCGCAGTTCCTGCGCTTTTTAAATCTCCGCTCCGACTCGCGGCTCCGACGCTTATTAAATCTCCGCTCCGACTCGCAGCTCCCGTTCTTTTTAAATCTCTGCTCCGACTCGCAGCTCACGCTCTTTTCAAATCTCCGCTCCGACTCGCAGCTCCCGCGCTTTTTAAATCTCCGCTCCGACTCGCAGCTCCTGCGCTTTTTAAATCTCCGCTCCGACTCGCAGCTCCGGCTCTTTTTAAATCTCCGCTCCGACTCGCAGCTCCCGCACTTTTTAAATCTCCGCTCCGACTCGCAGCTCCCGCTCTTTTTAAATCTCCGCTCCGACTCGCAGTTCCTGCGCTTTTTAAATCTCCGCTCCGACTCGCAGCTCCAACGCTTATTAAATCTCCGCTCCGACTCGCAGCTCCCGTTCTTTTTAAATCTCTGCTCCGACTCGCAGCTCACGCTCTTTTTAAATCTCTGATCCGACTCGCAGCTCCCGCGCTTTTTAAATCTCCGCTCCGACTCGCAGCTCCCGCTCTTTTTAAATCTACGCTCCGACTCGCAGTTCCTGCGCTTCTTAAATCTCCGCTCTGACTCGCAGCTCCGACGCTTATTAAATCTCCGCTCCGACTCGCAGCTCCCGTTCTTTTTAAATCTCTGCTCCGACTCGCAGCTCACGCTCTTTTCAAATCTCTGATCCGACGCGCAGCTCCCGCGCTTTTTAAATCTCCGCTCCGACTCGCAGCTCCTGCTCATTTTAAATCTCCGCTCCGACTCACGGCGCCCGCGCTTTTTAAATCTCCGCTCCGACTCGCAGCTCCCGCGCTTTTTAAATCTCTGCTCCTACTCGCAGCTCCTGCTCTTTTTAAATCTCCGCGCCGACTCGCAGCTCCTGCTCTTTTTAAATCTCCGCTCCGACTCACTGCTCCCGCGCTTTTTAAATCTCCGCTCCTACTCGTAGCTCCCGCACTTTTTAAATCTCTGCTCTGACTCGCAGCTCCCGCGCTTTTTAAATCTCCGCTCCGACTCGCAGCTCCTGCTCATTTTAAATCTCCGCTCCGACTCACGGCGCCCGCGCTTTTTAAATCTCCGCTCTGACTCGCAGCTCCCGCGCTTTTTAAATCTCTGCTCCTACTCGCAGCTCGTGCTCTTTTTAAATCTCCGCTCCGACTCGCAGCTCCTGCTCTTTTTAAATCTCCGCTCCGACTCACAGCTCCCGCGCTTTTTAAATCTCCGCTCCGACTCGCAGCTCCCGCGCTTTTTAAATCTCCGCTCGGATTCGCAGCTCCCGCTCTTTTTAAATCTCCGCTCTGACACGCAGCTCCCGCTCTTTTTAAATCTCCGCTCCGACTCGCAGCTCCCGCTCTTTTTAAATCTCCGCTCCGACTCGCAGCTCCCGCACTTTTTAAATCTCCGCTCCGACTCGCAGCTCCCGCTCTTTTTAAATCTACGCTCCGACTCGCAGTTCCTGCGCTTTTTAAATCTCCGCTCCGACTCGCAGCTCCGACGCTTATTAAATCTCCGCTCCGACTCGCAGCTCCCGTTCTTTTTAAATCTCTGCTCCGACTCGCAGCTCACGCTCTTTTCAAATCTCCGCTCCGACTCGCGGCTCCCGCTCTTTTTAAATCTACGCTCCGACTCGCAGTTCCTGCGCTTTTTAAATCTCCGCTCTGACTCGCAGCTCCGACGCTTATTAAATCTCCGCTCCGACTCGCAGCTCCCGTTCTTTTTAAATCTCTGCTCCGACTCGCAGCTCACGCTCTTTTCAAATCTCTGATCCGACTCGCAGCTCCTGCTCTCTTTAAATCTTCGCTCCGACTCGCAGCTCCTGCGCTTTTTAAATCTCCACTCTGACTCGCAGCTCCCGCTCTTTTTAAATCCCCGCTCCGACTCGCAGCTCCCGCCCTTTTTAAATCTCCGCTCCTACTCACAGCTCCCGAGCATTTTAAATCTCCGCTCCGACTCGCAGCTCCTGCTGTTTTTAATTCTCCGCTCCGACTCGCAGCTCCGGCTCTTTTTAAATCTCCGCTCCGACTCGCAGCTCCCGCGCTTTTTAAATCTCCGCTACGACTCGCAGCTCCGGCTATTTTCAAATCTCAGCTCCGACCCTCAGCTCCCGCGCTTTTTAAATCTCCGCTCGGACTCGCAGCTCACGCTCTTTTTAAATCTCAGATCCGACTCGCAGCTCCCGCGCTTTTTAAATCTCCGCTCCGACTCGCAGCTCCAGCGCTTTTTAAATCTCTGCTCCTACTCGCAGCTCGCGCGCTTTGTAAATCTCCGCTCCGACTCGCAGCTCCCGCGCTTTTTAAATCTCTGCTCCTACTCGCAGCTCCCGCGCTTTGTAAATCTCCGCTCCTACTCGTAGCTCCCGCGCTTTTTAAATCTCCGCTCTGACTCGCAGCTCCCGCGCTTTTTAAATCTCCGCTCCGACTCGCAGCTCCTGCTCATTTTAAATCTCCGCTCCGACTCACGGCGCCCGCGCTTTTTAAATCTCCGCTCCGACTCGCAGCTCCCGCGCTTTTTAAATCTCTGCTCCTACTCGCAGCTCCTGCTCTTTTTAAATCTCCGCTCCGACTCGCAGCTCCTGCTCTTTTTAAATCTCCGCTCCGACTCGCAGCTCCTCCTATTTTCAAATCACCGCTCCGACTTGCAGCTCCCGCGCTTTTTAAATCTCTGCTCCGACTCGCAGCCCACGCTCTTTTTAAACCTCCGCTCTGGCTCGCAGATCCTGCTCTTTTTAAATCTCCGCTCCGACTCGCAGCTCCTGCTATTTTTAAATCTCCGCTCTGACTAACATCTCCCGCGCTTTTTAAATCTCCGCTCCGACTCGCAGCTCATCGCTCTTTTTAAATCTACGCTCCGACTCGCAGCTCCGACGCTTTTTAAATCTCCGCTCTGACTCGCAGCTCCCGCTCTTTTTAAATCTCCGCTCCGACTCGCAGCTCCCGCTCTTTTCAAATCTCCGATCCGACTCGCAGCTCCCAGCGCTTTTTAAATCTCCGCTCTGACTCGCAGCTCCCGTGCTTTTTAAATCTCCGCTCGGACTCGCAGTTCCTGCGCTTTTTAAATCTCCGCTCGGACTCGCAGCTCCTGCTCTCTTTAAATCTTCGCTCCGACTCGCAGCTCCCGCACTTCTTAAATCTCCACTCTGACTCGCAGCTCCCGCTCTTTTTAAAGCCCCGCTCCGACTCGCAGCTCCCGCCCTTTTTAAATCTCCGCTCCTACTCACAGCTCCCGAGCATTTTAAATCTCCGCTCCGACTCGCAGCTCCTGCTGTTTTTAATTCTCCGCTCCGACTCGCAACTCCGGCTCTTTTTAAATCTCCGCTCCGACTCGCAGCTCCCGCGCTTTTTAAATCTCCGCTACGACTCGCAGCTCCGGCTATTTTCAAATCTCCGCTCCGACCCTCAGCTCCCGCGCTTTTTAAATCTCCGCTCGGACTCGCAGCTCACGCTCTTTTTAAATCTCAGATCCGACTCGCAGCTCCCGCGCTTTTTAAATCTCCGCTCCGACTCGCAGCTCCAGCGCTTTGTAAATCTCTGCTCCTACTCGCAGCTCCCGCGCTTTGTAAATCTCCGCTCCGACTCGCAGCTCCCGCGCTTTTTAAATCTCTGCTCCTACTCGCAGCTCCCGCGCTTTGTAAATCTCCGCTCCTACTCGTAGCTCCCGCGCTTTTTAAATCTCCGCTCTGACTCGCAGCTCCCGCGCTTTTTAAATCTCCGCTCCGACTCGCAGCTCCTGCTCATTTTAAATCTCCGCTCCGACTCACGGCGCCCGCGCTTTTTAAATCTCCGCTCCGACTCGCAGCTCCCGCGCTTTTTAAATCTCTGCTCCTACTCGCAGCTCCTGCTCTTTTTAAATCTCCGCGCCGACTCGCAGCTCCTGCTCTTTTTAAATCTCCGCTCCGACTCACTGCTCCCGCGCTTTTTAAATCTCCGCTCCTACTCGTAGCTCCCGCACTTTTTAAATCTCTGCTCTGACTCGCAGCTCCCGCGCTTTTTAAATCTCCGCTCCGACTCGCAGCTCCTGCTCATTTTAAATCTCCGCTCCGACTCACGGCGCCCGCGCTTTTTAAATCTCCGCTCTGACTCGCAGCTCCCGCGCTTTTTAAATCTCTGCTCCTACTCGCAGCTCGTGCTCTTTTTAAATCTCCGCTCCGACTCGCAGCTCCTGCTCTTTTTAAATCTCCGCTCCGACTCACAGCTCCCGCGCTTTTTAAATCTCCGCTCCGACTCGCAGCTCCCGCGCTTTTTAAATCTCCGCTCGGATTCGCAGCTCCCGCTCTTTTTAAATCTCCGCTCTGACACGCAGCTCCCGCTCTTTTTAAATCTCCGCTCCGACTCGCAGCTCCCGCTCTTTTTAAATCTCCGCTCCGACTCGCAGCTCCCGCACTTTTTAAATCTCTGCTCCGACTCGCAGCTCCCGCTCTTTTTAAATCTACGCTCCGACTCGCAGTTCCTGCGCTTTTTAAATCTCCGCTCCGACTCGCAGCTCCGACGCTTATTAAATCTCCGCTCCGACTCGCAGCTCCCGTTCTTTTTAAATCTCTGCTCCGACTCGCAGCTCACGCTCTTTTCAAATCTCCGCTCCGACTCGCGCCTCCGCTCTTTTTAAATCTACGCTCCGACTCGCAGTTCCTGCGCTTTTTAAATCTCCGCTCTGACTCGCAGCTCCGACGCTTATTAAATCTCCGCTCCGACTCGCAGCTCCCGTTCTTTTTAAATCTCTGCTCCGACTCGCAGCTCACGCTCTTTTCAAATCTCTGATCCGACTCGCAGCTCCTGCTCTCTTTAAATCTTCGCTCCGACTCGCAGCTCCTGCGCTTTTTAAATCTCCACTCTGACTCGCAGCTCCCGCTCTTTTTAAATCCCCGCTCCGACTCGCAGCTCCCGCCCTTTTTAAATCTCCGCTCCTACTCACAGCTCCCGAGCATTTTAAATCTCCGCTCCGACTCGCGGCTCCTGCTGTTTTTAATTCTCCGCTCCGACTCGCAGCTCCGGCTCTTTTTAAATCTCCGCTCCGACTCGCAGCTCCCGCGCTTTTTAAATCTCCGCTACGACTCGCAGCTCCGGCTATTTTCAAATCTCCGCTCCGACCCTCAGCTCCCGCGCTTTTTAAATCTCCGCTCGGACTCGCAGCTCACGCTCTTTTTAAATCTCAGATCCGACTCGCAGCTCCCGCGCTTTTTAAATCTCCGCTCCGACTCGCAGCTCCAGCGCTTTTTAAATCTCTGCTCCTACTCGCAGCTCGCGCGCTTTGTAAATCTCCGCTCCGACTCGCAGCTCCCGCGCTTTTTAAATCTCTGCTCCTACTCGCAGCTCCCGCGCTTTGTAAATCTCCGCTCCTACTCGTAGCTCCCGCGCTTTTTAAATCTCCGCTCTGACTCGCAGCTCCCGCGCTTTTTAAATCTCCGCTCCGACTCGCAGCTCCTGCTCATTTTAAATCTCCGCTCCGACTCACGGCGCCCGCGCTTTTTAAATCTCCGCTCCGACTCGCAGCTCCCGCGCTTTTTAAATCTCTGCTCCTACTCGCAGCTCCTGCTCTTTTTAAATCTCCGCTCCGACTCGCAGCTCCTGCTCTTTTTAAATCTCCGCTCCGACTCACAGCTCCCGCGCTTTTTAAATCTCCGCTCCTACTCGTAGCTCCCGCACTTTTTAAATCTCTCCTCTGACTCGCAGCTCCCGCGCTTTTTAAATCTCCGCTCCGACTCGCAGCTCCTGCTCATTTTAAATCTCCGCTCCGACTCACGGCGCCCGCGCTTTTTAAATCTCCGCTCTGACTCGCAGCTCCCGCGCTTTTTAAATATCTGCTCATACTCGCAGCTCCTGCTCTTTTTAAATCTCCGCTCCGACTCGCAGCTCCTGCTCTTTTTAAATCTCCGCTCCGACTCACAGCACCCGCGCTTTTTAAATCTCCGCTCCGACTCGCAGCTCCCGCGCTTTTTAAATCTCCGCTCGGATTCGCAGCTCCCGCTCTTTTTAAATCTCCGCTCTGACACGCAGCTCCCGCTCTTTTTAAATCTCCGCTCCGACTCGCAGCTCCCGCTCTTTTTAAATCTCCGCTCCGACTCGCAGCTCCCGCACTTTTTAAATCTCCGCTCCGACTCGCAGCTCCCGCTCTTTTTAAATCTCCGCTCCGACTCGCAGTTCCTGCACTTTTTAAATCTCCGCTCCGACTCGCAGCTCCGACGCTTATTAAATCTCCGCTCCGACTCGCAGCTCCCGTTCTTTTTAAATCTCTGCTCCGACTCGCAGCTCACGCTCTTTTCAAATCTCCGCTCCGACTCGCAGCTCCCGCTCTTTTTAAATCTACGCTCCGACTCGCAGTTCCTGCGCTTTTTAAATCTCTGCTCTGACTCGCAGCTCCGACGCTTATTAAATCTCCGCTCCGACTCGCAGCTCTCGTTCTTTTTAAATCTCTGCTCCGACTCGCAGCTCACGCTCTTTTCAAATCTCTGATCCGACTCGCAGCTCCCGCGCTTTTTAAATCTCCGCTCTGACTCGCAGCTCCCGCGCTTTTTAAATCTCCGCTCCGACTCGCAGCTCCCGCACTTTTTAAATCTCCGTTCTGACTCGCAGCTCCGGCTCTTTTTAAATCTCTGCTCCGACTCGCAGATCCTGCGCTTTTTAAATCTCCGCTCCGACTCGCAGCTCCGACGCTTTTTAAATCTCCGCTCTGACTCGCAGCTCCCGCTGTTTTTAAATCTCCGCTCCGACTCGCAGCTCCCGCACTTTTCAAATCTCCGATCCGACTCGCAGCTCCCAGCACTTTTTAAATCTCCGCTCCGACTCGCAGCTCCTGCGCTTTTTAAATCTCCGCTCGGACTCGCAGCTCCTGCTCTCTTTAAATCTTCGCTCCGACACGCAGCTCCCGCACTTTTTAAATCTCCACTCTGACTCGCAGCTCCCGCTCTTTTTAAATCCCCGCTCCGACTCGCAGCTCCCGCCCTTTTTAAATCTCCGCTCCTACTCACAGCTCCCGAGCATTTTAAATCTCCGCTCCGACTCGCAGCTCCTGCTGTTTTTAATTCTCCGCTCCGATTCGCAGCTCCGGCTCTTTTTAAATCTCCGCTCCGACTCGCAGCTCCCGCTCTTTTAAAATCTCCGCTACGACTCGCAGCTCCGGCTATTTTCAAATCTCCGCTCCGACTCACAGCTCCCTCGCTTTTTAAATCTACGCTCGGACTCGCAGCTCCCGCTCTTTTTAAATCTCCGCTCCGACTCTCAGCTCCCGCGCTTTTTAAATCTCCGCTCCGACTCGCAGCTCCTGTGCTTTTTAAATCTCTGCTTCTACTCGCAGCTCCCGCGCTTTGTAAATCTCCGCTCCTACTCGTAGCTCCCGCACTTTTTAAATCTCCGCTCTGACTCGCAGGTCCCGCGCTTTTTAAATCTCCGCTCCGACTCGCAGCTCCTGCTCATTTTAAATCTCCGCTCCAACTCACGGCGCCCGCGCTTTTTAAATCTCCGCTCCGACTCGCAGCTCCCGCGCTTTTGAAATCTCTGCTCCTACTCGCAGCTCCTGCTCTTTTTAAATCTCCGCTCCGACTCGCAGCTCCTGCTCTTTTTAAATCTCTGCTCCGACTCACAGCTCCCGCGCTTTTTAAATCTCCGCTCCGATTCGCAGCTCCCGCGCTTTTTAAATCTCCGCTCGGACACGCAGCTCCCGCTCTTTTTAAATCTCCGCTCTGACACGCAGCTCCCGCTCTTTTTAAATCTCCGCTCCGACTCGCAGCTCCCGCTCTTTTTAAATCTCCGCTCCGACTCTCAGCTCCCGGACTTTTTAAATCTCCGCTCCGACTCGCAGTTCCTGCGCTTTTTAAATCTCCGCTCCGACTTGCAACTCCGACGCTTTTTAAATCTCCGCTCCGACTCGCAGCTCCCGCGCTTTGTAAATCTCCGCACCTACTCGTAGCTCCCGCACTTTTAAAATCTCCGCTCTGACTCGCAGGTCCCGCGCTTTTTAAATCTCCGCTCCGACTCGCAGCTCCTGCTCATTTTAAATCTCCGCTCCAACTCACGGCGCCCGCGCTTTTTAAATCTCCGCTCCGACTCGCAGCTCCCGCGCTTTTGAAATCTCTGCTCCTACTCGCAGCTCCTGCTCTTTTTAAATCTCCACTCCGACTCGCAGCTCCTGCTCTTTTTAAATCTCCGCTCCGACTCACAGCTCCCGCGCTTTTTAAATCTCCGCTCCGATTCGCAGCTCCCGCGCTTTTTAAATCTCCGCTCGGACACGCAGCTCCCGCTCTTTTTAAATCTCCGCTCTGACACGCAGCTCCCGCTCTTTTTAAATCTCCGCTCCGACTCGCAGCTCCCGCTCTTTTTAAATCTCCGCTCCGACTCGCAGCTCCCGGACTTTTTAAATCTCCGCTCCGACTCGCAGTTCCTGCGCTTTTTAAATCTCCGCTCCGACTTGCAGCTCCGACGCTTTTTAAATCTCCGCTCCGACTCGCATATCCCGCTCTTTTTAAATCTCCGCTCCGACTCGCAGCTCCCGCTCTTTTTAAATCTCCAATCCAACTCGCAGCTCCCGCGCTTTTTAAATCTCCGCTCTGACTCGCAGCTCTCGTGCTTTTTAAATCTCTGCTCCGACTCGCAGCTCCCGCGCTTTTTAAATCTCCGCTCCGACTCGCAGCTCCTGCGCTTTTTAAATCTCCGCTCCGACTCGCAGCTCCCGCGCTTTTTAAATCTCCGCTCCGACTCGCAGCTCCGGCTCTTTTTAAATCTCCGCTCCGACTCGCAGCTCCCGCACTTTTTAAATCTCCGCTCCGACTCGCAGCTCCCGCTCTTTTTAAATCTACGCTCCGACTCGCAGTTCCTGCGCTTTTTAAATCTCCGCTCCGACTCGCAGCTCCGACGCTTATTAAATCTCCACTCCGACTCGCAGCTTCCGTTCTTTTTAAATCTCTGCTCCGACTCGCAGCTCACGCTCTTTTCAAATCTCTGATCTGACTCGCAGCTCCCGCGCTTTTTAAATCTCCGCTCCGACTCGCAGCTCCCGCTCTTTTTAAATCTACGCTCCGACTCGCAGTTCCTGCGCTTTTTCAATCTCCGCTCTGACTCGCAGCTCCGAAGCTTATTAAATCTCCGCTCCGACTCGCAGCTCCCGTTTTTTTTATATCTCTGCTCCGACTCGCAGCTCACGCTCTTTTCAAATCTCTGATCCGACTCGCAGCTCCCGCGCTTTTTAAATCTCCGCTCTGACTCGCAGCTCCCGCGCTTTTTAAATCTCCGCTCCGACTCGCAGCTCCCGCACTTTTTAAATCTCCGTTCTGACTCGCAGCTCCGGCTCTTTTTAAATCTCTGCTCCGACTCGCAGCTCCTGCGCTTTTTAATTCTCCGCTCCGACTCGCAGTTCCTGCGCTTTTTAAATCTCCGCTCTGACTCGCAGCTCCGACGCTTATTAAATCTCTGCTCCGACTCGCAGCTCCCGTTCTTTTTAAATCTCTGCTCCGACTCGCAGCTCACGCTCTTTTCAAATCTCTGATCTGACTCGCAGCTCCCGCGCTTTTTAAATCTCCGCTCCGACTCGCAGCTCCCGCACTTTTTAAATCTCCGTTCTGACTCGCAGCTCCGGCTCTTTTTAAATCTCTGCTCCGACTCGCAGCTCCTGCGCTTTTTAAATCTCCGCTCCGACTCGCAGCTCCGACGCTTTTTAAATCTCCGCTCTGACTCGCAGCTCCCGCTGTTTTTAAATCTCCGCTCCGACTCGCAGCTCCCGCACTTTTCAAATCTCCGATCCGACTCGCAGCTCCCAGCACTTTTTAAATCTCCGCTCCGACTCGCAGCTCCTGCGCTTTTTAAATCTCCGCTCGGACTCGCAGCTCCTGCTCTCTTTAAATCTCCGCTCCGACTCGCAGCTCCGACGCTTTTTAAATCTCCGCTCTGACTCGCAGCTCCCGCTGTTTTTAAATCTCCGCTCCAACTTGCAGCTCCGACGCTTTTTAAATCTCCGCTCCGACTCGCAGCTCCCGCTCTTTTTAAATCTCCGCACCGACTCGCAGCTCCCGGACTTTTTAAATCTCCGCTCCGACTCGCAGCTCCCGGACTTTTTAAATCTCCGCTCCAACTCGCAGCTCCAGCTCTTTTTAAATCTCCGCTCCGACTCGCAGCTCCCGCTCTTTTCAAATCTCCGATCCAACTCGCAGCTCCCGCGCTTTTTAAATCTCCGCTCTGACTCGCAGCTCCCGTGCTTTTTAAATATCTGCTCCGACTCGCAGCTCCGCGCTTTTTAAATCTCCGCTCCGACTCGCAGCTCCTGCGCTTTTTAAATCTCCGCTCCGACTCGCAGCTCCCGCTCTTTTTAAATCTCCGCTCTGACTCGCAGCTCCCGCGCTTTTTAAATCTCCGCTCCGACTCGCAGCTCCCGCTCTTTTTAAATCTCTGCTCCGACTCGCAGCTCCGGCTCTTTTTAAATCTCCGCTCCGACTCGCAGCTCCTGCGCTTTTTAAATCCCCGCTCCGACTCGCAGCTCCCGCCCTTTTTAAATCTCCGCTCCGACTCGCAGCTCCCGCTCTTTTTAAATCTCTGCTCCGACACGCAGCTCCGGCTCTTTTTAAATCTCCGCTCCGACTCGCAGCTCCTGCGCTTTTTAAATCTCCGCTCCGACTCGCAGCTCCCGCCCTTTTTAAATCTCCGCTCCTACTCACAGCTCCCGAGCATTTTAAATCTAAGCTCCGACTCGCAGCTCCTGCTGTTTTTAATTCTCCGCTCCGACTCGCAGCTCCCGCGCTTTTTAAATCTCCGCTACGACTCGCAGCTCCCGTGCTTTTTAAATCTCTGCTCCGACTCGCAGCTCCCGCGCTTTTTAAATCTCCGCTCCGACTCGCGGCTCCTGCGCTTTTTAAATCTCCGCTCCGACTCGCAGCTCCCGCGCTTTTTAAATCTCCGCTCCGACTCGCAGCTCCTGCGCTTTTTAAATCTCCGCTCCGACTCGCAGCTCCGGCTCTTTTTAAATCTCCGCTCCGACTCGCAGCTCCCGCACTTTTTAAATCTCCGCTCCGACTCGCAGCTCCCGCTCTTTTTAAATCTACGCTCCGACTCGCAGTTCCTGCGCTTTTTAAATCTCCGCTCCGACTCGCAGCTCCAACGCTTATTAAATCTCCGCTCCGACTCGCAGCTCCCGTTCTTTTTAAATCTCTGCTCCGACTCGCAGCTCACGCTCTTTTCAAATCTCTGATCCGACTCGCAGCTCCCGCGCTTTTTAAATCTCCGCTCCGACTCGCAGCTCCCGCTCTTTTTAAATCTACGCTCCGACTCGCAGTTCCTGCGCTTCTTAAATCTCCGCTCTGACTCGCAGCTCCGACGCTTATTAAATCTCCGCTCCGACTCGCAGCTCCCGTTCTTTTTAAATCTCTGCTCCGACTCGCAGCTCACGCTCTTTTCAAATCTCTGATCCGACGCGCAGCTCCCGCGCTTTTTAAATCTCCGCTCCGACTCGCAGCTCCCGCACTTTTTAAATCTCCGCTCCGACTCGCAGCTCCCGCACTATTTAAATCTCCGTTCTGACTCGCAGCTCCGGCTCTTTTTAAATCTCTGCTCCGACTCGCAGCTCCTGCGCTTTTTAAATCTCCGCTCCGACTCGCAGCTCCGACGCTTTTTAAATCTCCGCTCTGACTCGCAGCTCCCGCTGTTTTTAAATCTCCGCTCCGACTCGCAGCTCCCGCACTTTTCAAATCTCCGATCCGACTCGCAGCTCCCAGCACTTTTTAAATCTCCGCTCCGACTCGCAGCTCCTGCGCTTTTTAAATCTCCGCTCCGACTCGCAGCTCCTGCTCATTTTAAATCTCCGCTCCAACTCACGGCGCCCGCGCTTTTTAAATCTCCGCTCCGACTCGCAGCTCCCGCGCTTTTGAAATCTCTGCTCCTACTCGCAGCTCCTGCTCTTTTTAAATCTCCGCTCCGACTCGCAGCTCCTGCTCTTTTTAAATCTCCGCTCCGACTCACAGCTCCCGCGCTTTTTAAATCTCCGCTCCGATTCGCAGCTCCCGCGCTTTTTAAATCTCCGCTCGGACACGCAGCTCCCGCTCTTTTTAAATCTCCGCTCTGACACGCAGCTCCCGCTCTTTTTAAATCTCCGCTCCGACTCGCAGCTCCCGCTCTTTTTAAATCTCCGCTCCGACTCGCAGCTCCCGGACTTTTTAAATCTCCGCTCCGACTCGCAGTTCCTGCGCTTTTTAAATCTCCGCTCCGACTTGCAGCTCCGACGCTTTTTAAATCTCCGCTCCGACTCGCATATCCCGCTCTTTTTAAATCTCCGCTCCGACTCGCAGCTCCCGCTCTTTTCAAATCTCCAATCCAACTCGCAGCTCCCGCGCTTTTTAAATCTCCGCTCTGACTCGCAGCTCTCGTGCTTTTTAAATCTCTGCTCCGACTCGCAGCTCCCGCGCTTTTTAAATCTCCGCTCCGACTCGCAGCTCCTGCGCTTTTTAAATCTCCGCTCCGACTCGCAGCTCCCGCGCTTTTTAAATCTCCGCTCCGACTCGCAGCTCCGGCTCTTTTTAAATCTCCGCTCCGACTCGCAGCTCCCGCACTTTTTAAATCTCCGCTCCGACTCGCAGCTCCCGCTCTTTTTAAATCTACGCTCCGACTCGCAGTTCCTGCGCTTTTTAAATCTCCGCTCCGACTCGCAGCTCCGACGCTTATTAAATCTCCACTCCGACTCGCAGCTTCCGTTCTTTTTAAATCTCTGCTCCGACTCGCAGCTCACGCTCTTTTCAAATCTCTGATCTGACTCGCAGCTCCCGCGCTTTTTAAATCTCCGCTCCGACTCGCAGCTCCCGCTCTTTTTAAATCTACGCTCCGACTCGCAGTTCCTGCGCTTTTTCAATCTCCGCTCTGACTCGCAGCTCCGAAGCTTATTAAATCTCCGCTCCGACTCGCAGCTCCCGTTTTTTTTATATCTCTGCTCCGACTCTCAGCTCACGCTCTTTTCAAATCTCTGATCCGACTCGCAGCTCCCGCGCTTTTTAAATCTCCGCTCTGACTCGCAGCTCCCGCGCTTTTTAAATCTCCGCTCCGACTCGCAGCTCCCGCACTTTTTAAATCTCCGTTCTGACTCGCAGCTCCGGCTCTTTTTAAATCTCTGCTCCGACTCGCAGCTCCTGCGCTTTTTAAATCTCCGCTCCGACTCGCAGTTCCTGCGCTTTTTAAATCTCCGCTCTGACTCGCAGCTCCGACGCTTATTAAATCTCTGCTCCGACTCGCAGCTCCCGTTCTTTTTAAATCTCTGCTCCGACTCGCAGCTCACGCTCTTTTCAAATCTCTGATCTGACTCGCAGCTCCCGCGCTTTTTAAATCTCCGCTCCGACTCGCAGCTCCCGCACTTTTTAAATCTCCGTTCTGACTCGCAGCTCCGGCTCTTTTTAAATCTCTGCTCCGACTCGCAGCTCCTGCGCTTTTTAAATCTCCGCTCCGACTCGCAGCTCCGACGCTTTTTAAATCTCCGCTCTGACTCGCAGCTCCCGCTGTTTTTAAATCTCCGCTCCGACTCGCAGCTCCCGCACTTTTCAAATCTCCGATCCGACTCGCAGCTCCCAGTACTTTTTAAATCTCCGCTCCGACTCGCAGCTCCTGCGCTTTTTAAATCTCCGCTCGGACTCGCAGCTCCTGCTCTCTTTAAATCTCCGCTCCGACTCGCAGCTCCGACGCTTTTTAAATCTCCGCTCTGACTCGCAGCTCCCGCTGTTTTTAAATCTCCGCTCCAACTTGCAGCTCCGACGCTTATTAAATCTCCGCTCCGACTCGCAGCTCCCGCTCTTTTTAAATCTCCGCACCGACTCGCAGCTCCCGGACTTTTTAAATCTCCGCTCCGACTCGCAGCTCCCGGACTTTTTAAATCTCCGCTCCGACTCGCAGCTCCAGCTCTTTTTAAATCTCCGCTCCGACTCGCAGCTCCCGCTCTTTTCAAATCTCCGATCCAACTCGCAGCTCCCGCGCTTTTTAAATCTCCGCTCTGACTCGCAGCTCCCGTGCTTTTTAAATATCTGCTCCGACTCGCAGCTCCGCGCTTTTTAAATCTCCGCTCCGACTCGCAGCTCCTGCGCTTTTTAAATCTCCGCTCCGACTCGCAGCTCCCGCTCTTTTTAAATCTCCGCTCTGACTCGCAGCTCCCGCGCTTTTTAAATCTCCGCTCCGACTCGCAGCTCCCGCTCTTTTTAAATCTCTGCTCCGACTCGCAGCTCCGGCTCTTTTTAAATCTCCGCTCCGACTCGCAGCTCCTGCGCTTTTTAAATCCCCGCTCCGACTCGCAGCTCCCGCCCTTTTTAAATCTCCGCTCCGACTCGCAGCTCCCGCTCTTTTTAAATCTCTGCTCCGACACGCAGCTCCGGCTCTTTTTAAATCTCCGCTCCGACTCGCAGCTCCTGCGCTTTTTAAATCTCCGCTCCGACTCGCAGCTCCCGCCCTTTTTAAATCTCCGCTCCTACTCACAGCTCCCGAGCTTTTTAAATCTAAGCTCCGACTCGCAGCTCCTGCTGTTTTTAATTCTCCGCTCCGACTCGCAGCTCCCGCGCTTTTTAAATCTCCGCTACGACTCGCAGCTCCCGTGCTTTTTAAATCTCTGCTCCGACTCGCAGCTCCCGCGCTTTTTAAATCTCCGCTCCGACTCGCGGCTCCTGCGCTTTTTAAATCTCCGCTCCGACTCGCAGCTCCCGCGCTTTTTAAATCTCCGCTCCGACTCGCAGCTCCTGCGCTTTTTAAATCTCCGCTCCGACTCGCAGCTCCGGCTCTTTTTAAATCTCCGCTCCGACTCGCAGCTCCCGCACTTTTTAAATCTCCGCTCCGACTCGCAGCTCCCGCTCTTTTTAAATCTACGCTCCGACTCGCAGTTCCTGCGCTTTTTAAATCTCCGCTCCGACTCGCAGCTCCAACGCTTATTAAATCTCCGCTCCGACTCGCAGCTCCCGTTCTTTTTAAATCTCTGCTCCGACTCGCAGCTCACGCTCTTTTCAAATCTCTGATCCGACTCGCAGCTCCCGCACTTTTTAAATCTCCGCTCCGACTCGCAGCTCCCGCTCTTTTTAAATCTACGCTCCGACTCGCAGTTCCTGCGCTTCTTAAATCTCCGCTCTGACTCGCAGCTCCGACGCTTATTAAATCTCCGCTCCGACTCGCAGCTCCCGTTCTTTTTAAATCTCTGCTCCGACTCGCAGCTCATGCTCTTTTCAAATCTCTGATCCGACGCGCAGCTCCCGCGCTTTTTAAATCTCCGCTCTTACTCGCACCTCCCGCGCTTTTTAAATCTCCGCTCCGACTCGCAGCTCCCGCACTATTTAAATCTCCGTTCTGACTCGCAGCTCCGGCTCTTTTTAAATCTCTGCTCCGACTCGCAGCTCCTGCGCTTTTTAAATCTCCGCTCCGACTCGCAGCTCCGACGCTTTTTAAATCTCCGCTCTGACTCGCAGCTCCCGCTGTTTTTAAATCTCCGCTCCGACTCGCAGCTCCCGCACTTTTCAAATCTCCGATCCGACTCGCAGCTCCCAGCACTTTTTAAATCTCCGCTCCGACTCGCAGCTCCTGCGCTTTTTAAATCTCCGCTCGGACTCGCAGCTCCTGCTCTCTTTAAATCTTCGCTCCGACACGCAGCTCCCGTACTTTTTAAATCTCCACTCTGACTCGCAGCTCCCGCTCTTTTTAAATCCCCGCACCGACTCGCAGCTCCCGCCCTTTTTAAATCTCCGCTCCTACTCACAGCTCCCGAGCATTTTAAATCTCCGCTCCGACTCGCAGCTCCTGCTGTTTTTAATTCTCCGCTCCGATTCGCAGCTCCGGCTCTTTTTAAATCTCCACTCCGACTCGCAGCTCCCGCTCTTTTCAAATCTCCGCTACGACTCGCAGCTCCGGCTATTTTCAAATCTCCGCTCCGACTCATAGCTCCCGCGCTTTTTAAATCTACGCTCGGACTCGCAGCTCCCGCTCTTTTTAAATCTCCGATCCGACTCGCAGCTCCCGCGCTTTTTAAATCTTCGCTCCGACTCGCAGCTCCCGCGCTTTTTAAATCTCTGCTCCTACTCGCAGCTCCCGCGCTTTGTAAATCTCCGCTCCTACTCGTAGATCCCGCACTTTTTAAATCTCCGCTCTGACTCGCAGGTCCCGCGCTTTTTAAACTCCGCTCCGACTCGCAGCTCCTGCTCATTTTAAATCTCCGCTCCAACTCACGGCGCCCGCGCTTTTTAAATCTCCGCTCCGACTCGCAGCTCCCGCGCTTTTTAAATCTCTGCTCCTACTCGCAGCTCCTGCTCTTTTTAAATCTCCGCTCTGACACGCAGCTCCCGCTCTTTTTAAATCTCCGCTCCGACTCGCAGCTCCCGCTCTTTTTAAATCTCCGCTCCGACTCGCAGCTCCCGGACTTTTTAAATCTCCGCTCCGACTCGCAGCTCCGACGCTTTTTAAATCTCCGCACTGACTCGCAGCTCCCGCTGTTTTTAAATCTCCGCTCCGACTCGCAGCTCCCGCACTTTTCAAATCTCCGATCCGACTCGCAGCTCCCAGCACTTTTTAAATCTCCGCTCCGACTCGCAGCTCCTGAGCTTTTTAAATCTCCGCTCCGACTCGCAGCTCCCGCACTTTTTAAATCTCCGTTCTGACTCGCAGCTCCGGCTCTTTTTAAATCTCTGCTCCGACTCGCAGCTCCTGCGCTTTTTAAATGTCCGCTCCGACTCGCAGCTCCGACGCTTTTTAAATCTCCGCTCTGACTCGCAGCTCCCGCTGTTTTTAAATCTCCGCTCCGACTCGCAGCTCCCGCACTTTTCAAATCTCCGATCCGACTCGCAGCTCCCAGCACTTTTTAAATCTCCGCTCCGACTCGCAGCTCCTGCGCTTTTTAAATCTCCGCTCGGACTCGCAGCTCCTGCTCTCTTTAAATCTCCGCTCCGACTCGCAGCTCCGACGCTTTTTAAATCTCCGCTCTGACTCGCAGCTCCCGCTGTTTTTAAATCTCCGCTCCAACTTGCAGCTCCGACGCTTTTTAAATCTCCGCTCCGACTCGCAGCTCCCGCTCTTTTTAAATCTCCGCACCGACTCGCAGCTCCCGGACTTTTTAAATCTCCGCTCCGACTCGCAGCTCCCGGACTTTTTAAATCTCCGCTCCGACTCGCAGCTCCAGCTCTTTTTAAATCTCCGCTCCGACTCGCAGCTCCCGCTCTTTTCAAATCTCCGATCCAACTCGCAGCTCCCGCGCTTTTTAAATCTCCGCTCTGACTCGCAGCTCCCGTGCTTTTTAAATATCTGCTCCGACTCGCAGCTCCGTGCTTTTTAAATCTCCGCTCCGACTCGCAGCTCCTGCGCTTTTTAAATCTCCGCTCCGACTCGCAGCTCCCGCTCTTTTTAAATCTCCGCTCTGACTCGCAGCTCCCGCGCTTTTTAAATCTCCGCTCCGACTCGCAGCTCCCGCTCTTTTTAAATCTCTGCTCCGACTCGCAGCTCCGGCTCTTTTTAAATCTCCGCTCCGACTCGCAGCTCCTGCGCTTTTTAAATCCCCGCTCCGACTCGCAGCTCCCGCCCTTTTTAAATCTCCGCTCCGACTCGCAGCTCCCGCTCTTTTTAAATCTCTGCTCCGACACGCATCTCCGGCTCTTTTTAAATCTCCGCTCCGACTCGCAGCTCCTGCGCTTTTTAAATCTCCGCTCCGACTCGCAGCTCCCGCCCTTTTTAAATCTCCGCTCCTACTCACAGCTCCCGAGCATTTTAAATCTAAGCTCCGACTCGCAGCTCCTGCTGTTTTTAATTCTCCGCTCCGACTCGCAGCTCCCGCGCTTTTTAAATCTCCGCTACGACTCGCAGCTCCCGTGCTTTTTAAATCTCTGCTCCGACTCGCAGCTCCCGCGCTTTTTAAATCTCCGCTCCGACTCGCAGCTCCTGCGCTTTTTAAATCTCCGCTCCGACTCGCAGCTCCCGCGCTTTTTAAATCTCCGCTCCGACTCGCAGCTCCTGCGCTTTTTAAATCTCCGCTCCGACTCGCAGCTCCGGCTCTTTTTAAATCTCCGATCCGACTCGCAGCTCCCGCACTTTTTAAATCTCCGCTCCGACTCGCAGCTCCCGCTCTTTTTAAATCTACGCTCCGACTCGCAGTTCCTGCGCTTTTTAAATCTCCGCTCCGACTCGCAGCTCCAACGCTTATTAAATCTCCGCTCCGACTCGCAGCTCCCGTTCTTTTTAAATCTCTGCTCCGACTCGCAGCTCACGCTCTTTTCAAATCTCTGATCCGACTCACAGCTCCCGCGCTTTTTAAATCTCCGCTCCGACTCACAGCTCCCGCTCTTTTTAAATCTACGCTCCGACTCGCAGTTCCTGCGCTTCTTAAATCTCCGCTCTGACTCGCAGCTCCGACGCTTATTAAATCTCCGCTCCGACTCGCAGCTCCCGTTCTTTTTAAATCTCTGCTCCGACTCGCAGCTCACGCTCTTTTCAAATCTCTGATCCGACGCGCAGCTCCCGCACTTTTTAAATCTCCGCTCTGACTCGCAGCTCCCGCGCTTTTTAAATCTCCGCTCCGACTCGCAGCTCCCGCACAATTTAAATCTCCGTTCTGACTCGCAGCTCCGGCTCTTTTTAAATCTCTGCTCCGACTCGCAGCTCCTGCGCTTTTTAAATCTCCGCTCCGACTCGCAGCTCCGACGCTTTTTAAATCTCCGCTCTGACTCGCAGCTCCCGCTGTTTTTAAATCTCCGCTCCGACTCGCAGCTCCCGCACTTTTCAAATCTCCGATCCGACTCGCAGCTCCCAGCACTTTTTAAATCTCCGCTCCGACTCGCAGCTCCTGCGCTTTTTAAATCTCCGCTCGGACTCGCAGCTCCTGCTCTCTTTAAATCTTCGCTCCGACACGCAGCTCCCGCACTTTTTAAATCTCCACTCTGACTCGCAGCTCCCGCTCTTTTTAAATCCCCGCTCCGACTCGCAGCTCCCGCCCTTTTTAAATCTCCGCTCCTACTCACAGCTCCCGAGCATTTTAAATCTCCACTCTGACTCGCAGCTCCCGCTCTTTTTAAATCCCCGCACCGACTCGCAGCTCCCGCCCTTTTTAAATCTCCGCTCCTACTCACAGCTCCCGAGCATTTTAAATCTCCGCTCCGACTCGCAGCTCCTGCTGTTTTTAATTCTCCGCTCCGATTCGCAGCTCCGGCTCTTTTTAAATCTCCACTCCGACTCGCAGCTCCCGCTCTTTTTAAATCTCCGCTACGACTCGCAGCTCCGGCTATTTTCAAATCTCCGCTCCGACTCACAGCTCCCGCGCTTTTTAAATCTACGCTCGGACTCGCAGCTCCCGCTCTTTTTAAATCTCCGATCCGACTCGCAGCTCCCGCGCTTTTTAAATCTTCGCTCCGACTCGCAGCTCCCGCGCTTTTTAAATCTCTGCTCCTACTCGCAGCTCCCGCGCTTTGTAAATCTCCGCTCCTACTCGTAGCTCCCGCACTTTTTAAATCTCCGCTCTGACTCGCAGGTCCCGCGCTTTTTAAACTCCGCTCCGACTCGCAGCTCCTGCTCATTTTAAATCTCCGCTCCAACTCACGGCGCCCGCGCTTTTTAAATCTCCGCTCCGACTCGCAGCTCCCGCGCTTTTGAAATCTCTGCTCCTACTCGCAGCTCCTGCTCTTTTTAAATCTCCGCTCCGACTCGCAGCTCCTGCTCTTTTTAAATCTCCGCTCCGACTCACAGCTCCCGCGCTTTTTAAATCTCCGCTCCGATTCGCAGCTCCCGCGCTTTTTAAATCTCCGCTCGGACACGCAGCTCCCGCTCTTTTTAAATCTCCGCTCTGACACGCAGCTCCCGCTCTTTTTAAATCTCCGTTCCGACTCGCAGCTCCCGCTCTTTTTAAATCTCCGCTCCGACTCGCAGCTCCCGGACTTTTTAAATCTCCGCTCCGACTCGCAGCTCCGACGCTTTTTAAATCTCCGCACTGACTCGCAGCTCCCGCTGTTTTTAAATCTCCGCTCCGACTCGCAGCTCCCGCACTTTTCAAATCTCCGATCCGACTCGCAGCTCCCAGCACTTTTTAAATCTCAGCTCCGACTCGCAGCTCCTGAGCTTTTTAAATCTCCGCTCGGACTCGCAGCTCCTGCTCTCTTTAAATCTTCGCTCTGACACGCAGCTCCCGCACTTTTTAAATCTCCACTCTGACTCGCAGCTCCCGCTCTTTTTAAATCCCCGCTCCGACTCGCAGCTCCCGCCCTTTTTAAATCTCCGCTCCTACTCACAGCTCCCGAGCATTTTAAATCTCCGCTCCGACTCGCAGCTCCTGCTGTTTTTAATTCTCCGCTCCGATTCGCAGCTCCGGCTCTTTTTAAATCTCCACTCCGACTCGCAGCTCCCGCTCTTTTTAAATCTCCGCTACGACTCGCAGCTCCGGCTATTTTCAAATCTCCGCTCCGACTCACAGCTCCCGCGCTTTTTAAATCTACGCTCGGACTCGCAGCTCCCGCTCTTTTTAAATCTCCGATCCGACTCGCAGCTCCCGCGCTTTTTAAATCTTCGCTCCGACTCGCAGCTCCCGCGCTTTTTAAATCTCTGCTCCTACTCGCAGCTCCCGCGCTTTGTAAATCTCCGCTCCTACTCGTAGCTCCCGCACTTTTTAAATCTCCGCTCTGACTCGCAGGTCCCACGCTTTTTAAATCTCCGCTCCGACTCGCAGCTCCTGCTCATTTTAAATCTCCGCTCCAACTCACGGCGCCCGCGCTTTTTAAATCTCCGCTCCGACTCGCAGCTCCCGCGCTTTTGAAATCTCTGCTCCTACTCGCAGCTCCTGCTCTTTTTAAATCTCCGCTCCGACTCGCAGCTCCTGCTCTTTTTAAATCTCCGCTCCGACTCACAGCTCCCGGCTTTTTAAATCTCCGCTCCGATTCGCAGCTCCCGCGCTTTTTAAATCTCCGCTCGGACACGCAGCTCCTGCTCTTTTTAAATCTCCGCTCTGACACGCAGCTCCCGCTCTTTTTAAATCTCCGCTCCGACTCGCAGCACCCGCTCTTTTTAAATCTCCGCTCCGACTCGCAGCTCCCGGACTTTTTAAATCTCCGCTCCGACTCGCAGTTCCTGCGCTTTTTAAATCTCCGCTCCGACTCGCAGCTCCCGCTCTTTTCAAATCTCCGATCCAACTCGCAGCTCCCGCGCTTTTTAAATCTCCGCTCTGACTCGCAGCTCCCGTGCTTTTTAAATATCTGCTCCGACTCGCAGCTCCGCGCTTTTTAAATCTCCGCTCCGACTCGCAGCTCCTGCGCTTTTTAAATCTCCGCTCCGACTCGCAGCTCCCGCTCTTTTTAAATCTCCGCTCCGACTCGCAGCTCCCGCGCTTTTTAAATCTCCGCTCCGACTCGCAGCTCCCGCTCTTTTTAAATCTCTGCTCCGACTCGCAGCTCCGGCTCTTTTTAAATCTCCGCTCCGACTCGCAGCTCCTGCGCTTTTTAAATCCCCGCTCCGACTCGCAGCTCCCGCCCTTTTTAAATCTCCGCTCCGACTCGCAGCTCCCGCTCTTTTTAAATCTCTGCTCCGACACGCAGCTCCGGCTCTTTTTAAATCTCCGCTCCGACTCGCAGCTCCTGCGCTTTTTAAATCTCCGCTCCGACTCGCAGCTCCCGCCCTTTTTAAATCTCCGCTCCTACTCACAGCTCCCGAGCATTTTAAATCTAAGCTCCGACTCGCAGCTCCTGCTGTTTTTAATTCTCCGCTCCGACTCGCAGCTCCCGCGCTTTTTAAATCTCCGCTACGACTCGCAGCTCCCGTGCTTTTTAAATCTCTGCTCCGACTCGCAGCTCCCGCGCTTTTTAAATCTCCGCTCCGACTCGCAGCTCCTGCGCTTTTTAAATCTCCGCTCCGACTCGCAGCTCCCGCGCTTTTTAAATCTCCGCTCCGACTCGCAGCTCCTGCGCTTTTTAAATCTCCGCTCCGACTCGCAGCTCCGGCTCTTTTTAAATCTCCGCTCCGACTCGCAGCTCCCGCACTTTTTAAATCTCCGCTCCGACTCGCAGCTCCCGCTCTTTTTAAATCTACGCTCCGACTCGCAGTTCCTGCGCTTTATAAATCTCCGCTCCGACTCGCAGCTCCAACGCTTATTAAATCTCCGCTCCGACTCGCAGCTCCCGTTCTTTTTAAATCTCTGCTCCGACTCGCAGCTCACGCTCTTTTCAAATCTCTGATCCGACTCGCAGCTCCCGCGCTTTTTAAATCTCCGCTCCGACTCGCAGCTCCCCCTCTTTTGAAATCTACGCTCCGACTCGCAGTTCCTGCGCTTCTTAAATCTCCGCTCTGACTCGCAGCTCCGACGCTTATTAAATCTCCGCTCCGACTCGCAGCTCCCGTTCTTTTTAAATCTCTGCTCCGACTCGCAGCTCCGGCTCTTTTTAAATCTCCGCTCCGACTCGCAGCTCCTGCGCTTTTTAAATCCCCGCTCCGACTCGCAGCTCCCGCCCTTTTTAAATCTCCGCTCCGACTCGCAGCTCCCGCTCTTTTTAAATCTCTGCTCCGACACGCAGCTCCGGCTCTTTTTAAATCTCCGCTCCGACTCGCAGCTCCTGCGCTTTTTAAATCTCCGCTCCGACTCGCAGCTCCCGCCCTTTTTAAATCTCCGCTCCTACTCACAGCTCCCGAGCATTTTAAATCTAAGCTCCGACTCGCAGCTCCTGCTGTTTTTAATTCTCCGCTCCGACTCGCAGCTCCCGCGCTTTTTAAATCTCCGCTACGACTCGCAGCTCCCGTGCTTTTTAAATCTCTGCTCCGACTCGCAGCTCCCGCGCTTTTTAAATCTCCGCTCCGACTCGCAGCTCCTGCGCTTTTTAAATCTCCGCTCCGACTCGCAGCTCCCGCGCTTTTTAAATCTCCGCTCCGACTCGCAGCTCCTGCGCTTTTTAAATCTCCGCTCCGACTCGCAGCTCCGGCTCTTTTTAAATCTCCGCTCCGACTCGCAGCTCCCGCACTTTTTAAATCTCCGCTCCGACTCGCAGCTCCCGCTCTTTTTAAATCTACGCTCCGACTCGCAGTTCCTGCGCTTTATAAATCTCCGCTCCGACTCGCAGCTCCAACGCTTATTAAATCTCCGCTCCGACTCGCAGCTCCCGTTCTTTTTAAATCTCTGGTCCGACTCGCAGCTCACGCTCTTTTCAAATCTCTGATCCGACTCGCAGCTCCCGCGCTTTTTAAATCTCCGCTCCGACTCGCAGCTCCCGCTCTTTTTAAATCTACGCTCCGACTCGCAGTTCCTGCGCTTCTTAAATCTCCGCTCTGACTCGCAGCTCCGACGCTTATTAAATCTCCGCTCCGACTCGCAGCTCCCGTTCTTTTTAAATTTCTGCTCCGACTCGCAGCTCACGCTCTTTTCAAATCTCTGATCCGACGCGCAGCTCCCGCGCTTTTTAAATCTCCGCTCTGACTCGCAGCTCCCGCGCTTTTTAAATCTCCGCTCCGACTCGCAGCTCCCGCACTATTTAAATCTCCGTTCTGACTCGCAGCTCCGGCTCTTTTTAAATCTCTGCTCCGACTCGCAGCTCCTGCGCTTTTTAAATCTCCGCTCCGACTCGCAGCTCCGACGCTTTTTAAATCTCCGCTCTGACTCGCAGCTCCCGCTGTTTTTAAATCTCCGCTCCGACTCGCAGCTCCCGAACTTTTCAAATCTCCGATCCGACTCGCAGCTCCCAGCACTTTTTAAATCTCCGCTCCGACTCGCAGCTCCTGCGCTTTTTAAATCTCCGCTCGGACTCGCAGCTCCTGCTCTCTTTAAATCTTCGCTCCGACACGCAGCTCCCGTACTTTTTAAATCTCCACTCTGACTCGCAGCTCCCGCTCTTTTTAAATCCCCGCACCGACTCGCAGCTCCCGCCCTTTTTAAATCTCCGCTCCTACTCACAGCTCCCGAGCATTTTAAATCTCCGCTCCGACTCGCAGCTCCTGCTGTTTTTAATTCTCCGCTCCGATTCGCAGCTCCGGCTCTTTTTAAATCTCCACTCCGACTCGCAGCTCCCGCTCTTTTTAAATCTCCGCTACGACTCGCAGCTCCGGCTATTTTCAAATCTCCGCTCCGACTCACAGCTCCCGCGCTTTTTAAATCTACGCTCGGACTCGCAGCTCCCGCTCTTTTTAAATCTCCGATCCGACTCGCAGCTCCCGCGCTTTTTAAATCTTCGCTCCGACTCGCAGCTCCCGCGCTTTTTAAATCTCTGCTCCTACTCGCAGCTCCCGCGCTTTGTAAATCTCCGCTCCTACTCGTAGCTCCCGCACTTTTTAAATCTCCGCTCTGACTCGCAGGTCCCGCGCTTTTTAAACTCCGCTCCGACTCGCAGCTCCTGCTCATTTTAAATCTCCGCTCCAACTCACGGCGCACGCGCTTTTTAAATCTCCGCTCCGACTCGCAGCTCCCGCGCTTTTGAAATCTCTGCTCCTACTCGCAGCTCCTGCTCTTTTTAAATCTCCGCTCCGACTCGCAGCTCCTGCTCTTTTTAAATCTCCGCTCCGACTCACAGCTCCCGCGCTTTTTAAATCTCCGCTCCGATTCGCAGCTCCCGCGCTTTTTAAATCTCCGCTCGGACACGCAGCTCCCGCTCTTTTTAAATCTCCGCTCTGACACGCAGCTCCCGCTCTTTTTAAATCTCTGCTCCGACTCGCAGCTCCCGCTCTTTTTAAATCTCCGCTCCGACTCGCAGCTCCCGGACTTTTTAAATCTCCGCTCCGACTCGCAGCTCCGACGCTTTTTAAATCTCCGCACTGACTCGCAGCTCCCGCTGTTTTTAAATCTCCGCTCCGACTCGCAGCTCCCGCACTTTTCAAATCTCCGATCCGACTCGCAGCTCCCAGCACTTTTTAAATCTCCGCTCCGACTCGCAGCTCCTGAGCTTTTTAAATCTCCGCTCGGACTCGCAGCTCCTGCTCTCTTTAAATCTTCGCTCTGACACGCAGCTCCCGCACTTTTTAAATCTCCACTCTGACTCGCAGCTCCCGCTCTTTTTAAATCCCCGCTCCGACTCGCAGCTCCCGCCCTTTTTAAATCTCCGCTCCTACTCACAGCTCCCGAGCATTTTAAATCTCCGCTCCGACTCGCAGCTCCTGCTGTTTTTAATTCTCCACTCCGATTCGCAGCTCCGGCTCTTTTTAAATCTCCACTCCGACTCGCAGCTCCCGCTCTTTTTAAATCTCCGCTACGACTCGCAGCTCCGGCTATTTTCAAATCTCCGCTCCGACTCACAGCTCCCGCGCTTTTTAAATCTACGCTCGGACTCGCAGCTCCCGCTCTTTTTAAATCTCCGATCCGACTCGCAGCTCCCGCGCTTTTTAAATCTTCGCTCCGACTCGCAGCTCCCGCGCTTTTTAAATCTCTGCTCCTACTCGCAGCTCCCGCGCTTTGTAAATCTCCGCTCCTACTCGTAGCTCCCGCACTTTTTAAATCTCCGCTCTGACTCGCAGGTCCCACGCTTTTTAAATCTCCGCTCCGACTCGCAGCTCCTGCTCATTTTAAATCTCCGCTCCAACTCACGGCGCCCGCGCTTTTTAAATCTCCGCTCCGACTCGCAGCTCCCGCGCTTTTGAAATCTCTGCTCCTACTCGCAGCTCCTTCTCTTTTTAAATCTCCGCTCCGACTCGCAGCTCCTGCTCTTTTTAAATCTCCGCTCCGACTCACAGCTCCCGCGCTTTTTAAATCTCCGCTCCGATTCGCAGCTCCCGCGCTTTTTAAATCTCCGCTCGGACACGCTGCTCCTGCTCTTTTTAAATCTCCGCTCTGACACGCAGCTCCCGCTCTTTTTAAATCTCCGCTCCGACTCGCAGCACCCGCTCTTTTTAAATCTCCGCTCCGACTCGCAGCTCCCGGACTTTTTAAATCTCCGCTCCGACTCGCAGTTCCTGCGCTTTTTAAATCTCCGCTCCGACTTGCAGCTCCGACGCTTTTTAAATCTCCGCTCCGACTCGCAGCTCCCGCTCTTTTTAAATCTCCACTCCGACTCGCAGCTCCCGGACTTTTTAAATCTCCACTCCGACTCGCAGCTCCCGGACTTTTTAAATCTCCGCTCCGACTCGCAGCTCCAGCTCTTTTTAAATCTCCGCTCCGACTCGCAGCTCCCGCTCTTTTCAAATCTCCGATCCAACTCGCAGCTCCCGCGCTTTTTAAATCTCCGCTCTGACTCGCAGCTCCCGTGCTTTTTAAATCTCTGCTCCGACTCGCAGCTCCCGCGCTTTTTAAATCTCCGCTCCGACTCGCAGCTCCTGCGCTTTTTAAATCTCCGCTCCGACTCGCAGCTCCCGCCCTTTTTAAATCCAGATGGTATATACCAATTCAAAGTTATGCCATTTGACATTTCAACGGTTAACTAACAAAGTCGGTTCAGGATTACCCAATTGTGTGGTATACATCGAACATCTGGTAATTTTCAGCAAGACATGGGAAGAACATTTACAAAGAACAAAGAACAAAGAAATGTACAGCACAGGAACAGGCCCTTCGGCCCTCCAAGCCCGCGCCGACCATACTGCCCGACTAAACTACAATCTTCTACACTTCCTGGGTCCGTATCCTTCTATTCCCATCCTATTCATATATTTGTCAAGATGCCCCTTAAATGTCCCTATCGTCCCTGCTTCCACTACCTCCTCCGGTAGCGAGTTCCAGGCACCCACTACCCTCTGCGTAAAAAACTTGCCTCGTACATCTACTCTAAACCTTGCCCCTCTCACCTTAAACCTATGCCCCCTAGTAATTGACCCCTCTACCCTGGGGAAAAGCCTCTGACTATCCACTCTGTCTATGCCCCTCATAATTTTGTAGACCTCTATCAGGTCGCCCCTGAACCTCCTTCGTTCCAGAGAGAACAAACCGAGTTTATTCAATCGCTCCTCATAGCTTATGCCCTCCATACCAGGCAACATTCTGGTAAATCTCTTCTGCACCCTCTCTAAAGCCTCCACATCCTTCTGGTAGTGTGGCGACCAGAATTGAACACTATACTCCAAGTGTGGCCTAACTAAGGTTCTATACAGCTGCAACATGACTTGCCAATTCTTATACTCAATGCCCCGTCCAATGAAGGCAAGCATGCCGTATGCCTTCTTGACTACCTTCTCCACCTGTGTTGCCCCTTTCAATGACCTGTGGACCTGTACTCCTAGATCTCTTTGACTTTCAATACTCTTGAGGGTTCTACCATTCACTGTATATTCCCTACCTGCATTAGCCCTTCCAAAATGCATTACCTCACATTTGTCCGGATTAAACTCCATCTGCCATCTCTCCGCCCAAGTCTCCAGACAGTCTAAATCCTGCTGTATCCTCAGACAGTCCTCATCGCTATCCGCAATTCCACCAACCTTTGTGTCGTCTGCAAACTTACTAATCAGACCAGTTACATTTTCCTCCAAATCATTTATATATACTACAAACAGCAAAGGTCCCAGCACTGATCCCTGTGGAACACCACTGGTCACAGCCCTCCAATTAGAAAAGCATCCCTCCATTGCTACCCTCTGCCTTCTATGGCCTAGCCAGTTCTGAATCCACCTTGCCAGCTCACCCCTGATCCCGCTCTTTTTAAATCTCCGCTCTGACTCGCAGCTCAGGCTCTTTTTAAATCTCCGCTCCGACTCGCAGCTCCGGCTCTTTTTAAATCTCTGCTCCTACTCGCAGCTCCGGCTCTTTTTAAATCTCCGCTCCGACTCGCAGCTCCCGCGCTTTTTAAATCTCCGCTCCGACTCGCAGCTCACGCTCTTTTTAAATCTCTGCTCCGACTGGCAGCTCCGGCTCTTTTTAAATCTCCGCTCCGACTCGCAGCTCCTGCGCTTTTTAAATCCCCGCTCCGACTCGCAGCTCCCGCCCTTTTTAAATCTCCGCTCCTACTCACAGCTCCTGAGCATTTTAAATCTCCGCTCCGACTCGCAGCTCCTGCTGTTTTTAATTCTCCGCTCCGACTCGCAGCTCCCGCGCTTTTTAAATCTCCGCTCCGACTCACAGCTCCCGCGCTTTTTAAATCTACGCCCGGACTCGCAGCTCCCGCTCTGTTTAAATCTCCGATCCGACTCGCAGCTCCCGCGCTTTTTAAATCTCCGCTCCGACTCGCAGCTCCCGCGCTTTTTAAATCTCTGCTCCTACTCGCAGCTCCCGCGCTTTGTAAATCTCCGCTCCTACTCGTAGCTCCCGCACTTTTTAAACTCCGCTCTGACTCGCAGCTCCCGCGCATTTTAAATCTCCGCTCCGACTCGCAGCTCCTGCTCATTTTAAATCTCCGCTCCGACTCACGGCGCCCGCGCTTTTTAAATCTCCGCTCCGACTCGCAGCTACCGCGCTTTTTAAATCTCTGCTCCTACTCGCAGCTCCTGCTCTTTTTAAATCCCCGCTCCGACTCGCAGCTCCTGCTCTTTTTAAATCTCCGCTCCGACTCACAGCTCCCGCGCTTTTTAAATCTCCGCTCCGACTCGCAGCTCCCGCCCTTTTTAAATCTCCGCTCCTACTCACAGCTCCCGAGCATTTTAAATCTAAGCTCCGACTCGCAGCTCCTGCTGTTTTTAATTCTCCGCTCCGACTCGCAGCTCCCGCGCTTTTTAAATCTCCGCTACGACTCGCAGCTCCCGTGCTTTTTAAATCTCTGCTCCGACTCGCAGCTCCCGCGCTTTTTAAATCTCCGCTCCGACTCGCAGCTCCTGCGCTTTTTAAATCTCCGCTCCGACTCGCAGCTCCCGCGCTTTTTAAAGCTCCGCTCCGACTCGCAGCTCCTGCGCTTTTTAAATCTCCGCTCCGACTCGCAGCTCCGGCTCTTTTTAAATCTCCGCTCCGACTCGCAGCTCCCGCACTTTTTAAATCTCCGCTCCGACTCGCAGCTCCCGCTCTTTTTAAATCTACGCTCCGACTCGCAGTTCCTGCGCTTTTTAAATCTCCGCTCCGACTCGCAGCTCCGACGCTTATTAAATCTCCGCTCCGACTCGCAGCTCCCATTCTTTTTAAATCTCTGCTCCGACTCGCAGCTCACGCTCTTTTCAAATCTCTGATCCGACTCGCAGCTCCCGCGCTTTTTAAATCTCCGCTCCGACTCGCAGCTCCCGCTCTTTTTAAATACGCTCCGACTCGCAGTTCCTGCGCTTTTTAAATCTCCGCTCTGACTCGAAGCTCCGACGCTTATTAAATCTCCGCTCCGACTCGCAGCTCCCGTTCTTTTTAAATCTCTGCTCCGACTCGCAGCTCACGCTCTTTTCAAATCTCTGATCCGACTCGCAGCTCCCGCGCTTTTTAAATCTACGCTCTGAGTCGCAGCTCCCGCGCTTTTTAAATCTCCGCTCCGACTCGCAGCTCCCGCACTATTTAAATCTCCGTTCTGACTCGCAGCTCCGGCTCTTTTTAAATCTCTGCTCCGACTCGCAGCTCCTGCGCTTTTTAAATCTCCGCTCCGACTCGCAGCTCCGACGCTTTTTAAATCTCCGCTCCGACTCGCAGCTCCCGTTCTTTTTAAATCTCTGCTCCGACTCGCAGCTCACGCTCTTTTCAAATCTCTGATCCGACTCGCAGCTCCCGCGCTTTTTAAATCTACGCTCTGAGTCGCAGCTCCCGCGCTTTTTAAATCTCCGCTCCGACTCGCAGCTCCCGCACTATTTAAATCTCCGTTCTGACTCGCAGCTCCGGCTCTTTTTAAATCTCTGCTCCGACTCGCAGCTCCTGCGCTTTTTAAATCTCCGCTCCGACTCGCAGCTCCGACGCTTTTTAAATCTCCGCTCTGACTCGCAGCTCCCGCTGTTTTTAAATCTCCGCTCCGACTCGCAGCTCCCGCACTTTTCAAATCTCCGATCCGACTCGCAGCTCCCAGCACTTTTTAAATCTCCGCTCCGACTCGCAGCTCCTGCGCTTTTTAAATCTCCGCTCGGACTCGCAGCTCCTGCTCTCTTTAAATCTTCGCTCCGACACGCAGCTCCCGTACTTTTTAAATCTCCACTCTGACTCGCAGCTCCCGCTCTTTTTAAATCCCCGCACCGACTCGCAGCTCCCGCCCTTTTTAAATCTCCGCTCCTACTCACAGCTCCCGAGCATTTTAAATCTCCGCTCTGACTCGCAGCTCCTGCTGTTTTTAATTCTCCGCTCCGATTCGCAGCTCCGGCTCTTTTTAAATCTCCACTCCGACTCGCAGCTCCCGCTCTTTTTAAATCTCCGCTCCGACTCGCAGCTCCCGCGCTTTTTAAATCTCTGCTCCTACTCGCAGCTCCCGCGCTTTGTAAATCTCCGCTCCTACTCGTAGCTCCCGCACTTTTTAAACTCCGCTCTGACTCGCAGCTCCCGCGCATTTTAAATCTCCGCTCCGACTCGCAGCTCCTGCTCATTTTAAATCTCCGCTCCGACTCACGGCGCCCGCGCTTTTTAAATCTCCGCTCCGACTCGCAGCTACCGCGCTTTTTAAATCTCTGCTCCTACTCGCAGCTCCTGCTCTTTTTAAATCCCCGCTCCGACTCGCAGCTCCTGCTCTTTTTAAATCTCCGCTCCGACTCACAGCTCCCGCGCTTTTTAAATCTCCGCTCCGACTCGCAGCTCCCGCCCTTTTTAAATCTCCGCTCCTACTCACAGCTCCCGAGCATTTTAAATCTAAGCTCCGACTCGCAGCTCCTGCTGTTTTTAATTCTCCGCTCCGACTCGCAGCTCCCGCGCTTTTTAAATCTCCGCTACGACTCGCAGCTCCCGTGCTTTTTAAATCTCTGCTCCGACTCGCAGCTCCCGCGCTTTTTAAATCTCCGCTCCGACTCGCAGCTCCTGCGCTTTTTAAATCTCCGCTCCGACTCGCAGCTCCCGCGCTTTTTAAAGCTCCGCTCCGACTCGCAGCTCCTGCGCTTTTTAAATCTCCGCTCCGACTCGCAGCTCCGGCTCTTTTTAAATCTCCGCTCCGACTCGCAGCTCCCGCACTTTTTAAATCTCCGCTCCGACTCGCAGCTCCCGCTCTTTTTAAATCTACGCTCCGACTCGCAGTTCCTGCGCTTTTTAAATCTCCGCTCCGACTCGCAGCTCCGACGCTTATTAAATCTCCGCTCCGACTCGCAGCTCCCATTCTTTTTAAATCTCTGCTCCGACTCGCAGCTCACGCTCTTTTCAAATCTCTGATCCGACTCGCAGCTCCCGCGCTTTTTAAATCTCCGCTCCGACTCGCAGCTCCCGCTCTTTTTAAATACGCTCCGACTCGCAGTTCCTGCGCTTTTTAAATCTCCGCTCTGACTCGAAGCTCCGACGCTTATTAAATCTCCGCTCCGACTCGCAGCTCCCGTTCTTTTTAAATCTCTGCTCCGACTCGCAGCTCACGCTCTTTTCAAATCTCTGATCCGACTCGCAGCTCCCGCGCTTTTTAAATCTACGCTCTGAGTCGCAGCTCCCGCGCTTTTTAAATCTCCGCTCCGACTCGCAGCTCCCGCACTATTTAAATCTCCGTTCTGACTCGCAGCTCCGGCTCTTTTTAAATCTCTGCTCCGACTCGCAGCTCCTGCGCTTTTTAAATCTCCGCTCCGACTCGCAGCTCCGACGCTTTTTAAATCTCCGCTCCGACTCGCAGCTCCCGTTCTTTTTAAATCTCTGCTCCGACTCGCAGCTCGCGCTCTTTTCAAATCTCTGATCCGACTCGCAGCTCCCGCGCTTTTTAAATCTACGCTCTGAGTCGCAGCTCCCGCGCTTTTTAAATCTCCGCTCCGACTCGCAGCTCCCGCACTATTTAAATCTCCGTTCTGACTCGCAGCTCCGGCTCTTTTTAAATCTCTGCTCCGACTCGCAGCTCCTGCGCTTTTTAAATCTCCGCTCCGACTCGCAGCTCCGACGCTTTTTAAATCTCCGCTCTGACTCGCAGCTCCCGCTGTTTTTAAATCTCCGCTCCGACTCGCAGCTCCCGCACTTTTCAAATCTCCGATCCGACTCGCAGCTCCCAGCACTTTTTAAATCTCCGCTCCGACTCGCAGCTCCTGCGCTTTTTAAATCTCCGCTCGGACTCGCAGCTCCTGCTCTCTTTAAATCTTCGCTCCGACACGCAGCTCCCGTACTTTTTAAATCTCCACTCTGACTCGCAGCTCCCGCTCTTTTTAAATCCCCGCACCGACTCGCAGCTCCCGCCCTTTTTAAATCTCCGCTCCTACTCACAGCTCCCGAGCATTTTAAATCTCCGCTCCGACTCGCAGCTCCCGCTCTTTTTAAATCTCCGCTACGACTCGCAGCTCCGGCTATTTTCAAATCTCCGCTCCGACTCACAGCTCCCGCGCTTTTTAAATCTCCGCTCGGACTCGCAGCTCCCGCTCTTTTTAAATCTCCGATCCGACTCGCAGCTCCCGCGCTTTTTAAATCTTCGCTCCGACTCGCAGCTCCCGCGCTTTTTAAATCTCTGCTCCTACTCGCAGCTCCCGCGCTTTGTAAATCTCCGCTCCTACTCGTAGCTCCCGCACTTTTTAAATCTCCGCTCTGACTCGCAGGTCCCGCGCTTTTTAAACTCCGCTCCGACTCACAGCTCCTGCTCATTTTAAATCTCCGCTCCAACTCACGGCGCCCGCGCTTTTTAAATCTCCGCTCCGACTCGCAGCTCCCGCGCTTTTGAAATCTCTGCTCCTACTCGCAGCTCCTGCTCTTTTTAAATCTCCGCTCCGACTCGCAGCTCCTGCTCTTTTTAAATCTCCGCTCCGACTCACAGCTCCCGCGCTTTTTAAATCTCCGCTCCGATTCGCAGCTCCCGCGCTTTTTAAAACTCCGCTCGGACACGCAGCTCACGCTCTTTTTAAATCTCCGCTCTGACACGCAGCTCCCGCTCTTTTTAAATCTCCGCTCCGACTCGCAGCTCCCGCTCTTTTTAAATCTCCGCTCCGACTCGCAGCTCCCGGACTTTTTAAATCTCCGCTCCGACTCGCAGCTCCGACGCTTTTTAAATCTCCGCACTGACTCGCAGCTCCCGCTGTTTTTAAATCTCCGCTCCGACTCGCAGCTCCCGCACTTTTCAAATCTCCGATCCGACTCGCAGCTCCCAGCACTTTTTAAATCTCCGCTCCGACTCGCAGCTCCTGAGCTTTTTAAATCTCCGCTCGGACTCGCAGCTCCTGCTCTCTTTAAATCTTCGCTCCGACACGCAGCTCCCGCACTTTTTAAATCTCCACTCTGACTAGCAGCTCCCGCTCTTTTTAAATCCCCGCTCCGACTCGCAGCTCCCGCCCTTTTTAAATCTCCGCTCCGACTCACAGCTCCCGAGCATTTTAAATATCCGCTCCGACTCGCAGCTCCTGCTGTTTTTAATTCTCCGCTCCGATTCGCAGCTCCGGCTCTTTTTAAATCTCCACTCCGACTCGCAGCTCCCGCTCTTTTTAAATCTCCGCAACGACTCGCAGCTCCGGCTATTTTCAAATCTCCGCTCCGACTCACAGCTCCCGCGCTTTTTAAATCTACGCTCGGACTCGCAGCTCCCGCTCTTTTTAAATCTCCGATCCGACTCGCAGCTCCCGCGCTTTTTAAATCTTCGCTCCGACTCACAGCTCCCGCGCTTTTTAAATCTCTGCTCCTACTCGCAGCTCCCGCGCTTTGTAAATCTCCGCTCCTACTCGTAGCTCCCGCACTTTTTAAATCTCCGCTCTGACTCGCAGGTCCCACGCTTTTTAAATCTCCGCTCCGACTCGCAGCTCCTGCTCATTTTAAATCTCCGCTCCAACTCACGGCGCCCGCGCTTTTTAAATCTCCGCTCCGACTCGCAGCTCCCGCGCTTTTGAAATCTCTGCTCCTACTCACAGCTCCTGCTCTTTTTAAATCTCCGCTCCGACTCGCAGCTCCTGCTCTTTTTAAATCTCCGCTCCGACTCACAGCTCCCGCGCTTTTTAAATCTCCGCTCCGATTCGCAGCTCCCGCGCTTTTTAAATCTCCGCTCGGACACGCAGCTCCTGCTCTTTTTAAATCTCCGCTCTGACACGCAGCTCCCGCTCTTTTTAAATCTCCGCTCCGACTCGCAGCTCCCGCTCTTTTTAAATCTCCGCTCCGACTCGCAGCTGCCGGACTTTTTAAATCTCCGCTCCGACTCGCAGTTCCTGCGCTTTTTAAATCTCCGCTCCGACTTGCAGCTCCGACGCTTTTTAAATCTCCGCTCCGACTCGCAGCTCCCGCTCTTTTTAAATCTCCGCTCCGACTCGCAGCTCCCGGACTTTTTAAATCTCCACTCCGACTCGCAGCTCCCGGACTTTTTAAATCTCCGCTCCGACTCGCAGCTCCAGCTCTTTTTAAATCTCCGCTCCGACTCGCAGCTCCCGCTCTTTTCAAATCTCCGATCCAACTCGCAGCTCCCGCGCTTTTTAAATCTCCGCTCTGACTCGCAGCTCCCGTGCTTTTTAAATCTCTGCTCCGACTCGCAGCTCCCGCGCTTTTTAAATCTCCGCTCCGACTCGCAGCTCCTGCGCTTTTTAAATCTCCGCTCCGACTCGCAGCTCCTGCTCTTTTTAAATCTCCACTCTGACTCGCAGCTCAGGCTCTTTTTAAATCTCCGCTCCGACTCGCAGCTCCCGCTCTTTTTAAATCTCCGCAACGACTCGCAGCTCCGGCTATTTTCAAATCTCCGCTCCGACTCACAGCTCCCGCGCTTTTTAAATCTACGCTCGGACTCGCAGCTCCCGCTCTTTTTAAATCTCCGATCCGACTCGCAGCTCCCGCGCTTTTTAAATCTTCGCTCCGACTCACAGCTCCCGCGCTTTTTAAATCTCTGCTCCTACTCGCAGCTCCCGCGCTTTGTAAATCTCCGCTCCTACTCGTAGCTCCCGCACTTTTTAAATCTCCGCTCTGACTCGCAGGTCCCACGCTTTTTAAATCTCCGCTCCGACTCGCAGCTCCTGCTCATTTTAAATCTCCGCTCCAACTCACGGCGCCCGCGCTTTTTAAATCTCCGCTCCGACTCGCAGCTCACGCGCTTTTGAAATCTCTGCTCCTACTCACAGCTCCTGCTCTTTTTAAATCTCCGCTCCGACTCGCAGCTCCTGCTCTTTTTAAATCTCCGCTCCGACTCACAGCTCCCGCGCTTTTTAAATCTCCGCTCCGATTCGCAGCTCCCGCGCTTTTTAAATCTCCGCTCGGACACGCAGCTCCTGCTCTTTTTAAATCTCCGCTCTGACACGCAGCTCCCGCTCTTTTTAAATCTCCGCTCCGACTCGCAGCTCCCGCTCTTTTTAAATCTCCGCTCCGACTCGCAGCTGCCGGACTTTTTAAATCTCCGCTCCGACTCGCAGTTCCTGCGCTTTTTAAATCTCCGCTCCGACTTGCAGCTCCGACGCTTTTTAAATCTCCGCTCCGACTCGCAGCTCCCGCTCTTTTTAAATCTCCGCTCCGACTCGCAGCTCCCGGACTTTTTAAATCTCCACTCCGACTCGCAGCTCCCGGACTTTTTAAATCTCCGCTCCGACTCGCAGCTCCAGCTCTTTTTAAATCTCCGCTCCGACTCGCAGCTCCCGCTCTTTTCAAATCTCCGATCCAACTCGCAGCTCCCGCGCTTTTTAAATCTCCGCTCTGACTCGCAGCTCCCGTGCTTTTTAAATCTCTGCTCCGACTCGCAGCTCCCGCGCTTTTTAAATCTCCGCTCCGACTCGCAGCTCCTGCGCTTTTTAAATCTCCGCTCCGACTCGCAGCTCCTGCTCTTTTTAAATCTCCACTCTGACTCGCAGCTCAGGCTCTTTTTAAATCTCCGCTCCGACTCGCAGCTCCGGCTCTTTTTAAATCTCTGCTCCTACTCGCAGCTCCGGCTCTTTTTAAATCTCCGCTCCGACTCTCAGCTCCCGCTCTTTTTAAATCTCCGCTCTGACACGCAGCTCCCGCTCTTTTTAAATCTCCGCTCCGACTCGCAGCTCCCGCTCTTTTTAAATCTCCGCTCCGACTCGCAGCTCCCGGACTTTTTAAATCTCCGCTCCGACTCGCAGTTCCTGCGCTTTTTAAATCTCCGCTCCGACTTGCAGCTCCGACGCTTTTTAAATCTCCGCTCCGACTCGCAGCTCCCGCTCTTTTTAAATCTCCGCTCCGACTCGCAGCTCCCGCTCTTTTCAAATCTCCGATCCAACTCGCAGCTCCCGCGCTTTTTAAATCTCCACTCTGACTCGCAGCTCTCGTGCTTTTTAAATCTCTGCTACGACTCGCAGCTCCCGCGCTTTTTAAATCTCCGCTCCGACTCGCAGCTCCTGCGCTTTTTAAATCTCCGCTCCGACTCGCAGCTCCCGCGCTTTTTAAATCTCCGCTCCGACTCGCAGCTCCGGCTCTTTTTAAATCTCCGCTCCGACTCGCAGCTCCCGCACTTTTTAAATCTCCGCTCCGACTCGCAGCTCCCGCTCTTTTTAAATCTACGCTCCGACTCGCAGTTCCTGCGCTTTTTAAATCTCCGCTCCGACTCGCAGCTCCGACGCTTATTAAATCTCCACTCTGACTCGCAGCTTCCGTTCTTTTTAAATCTCTGCTCCGACTCGCAGCTCACGCTCTTTTCAAATCTCTGATCTGACTCGCAGCTCCCGCGCTTTTTAAATCTCCGCTCCGACTCGCAGCTCCCGCTCTTTTTAAATCTACGCTCCGACTCGCAGTTCCTGCGCTTTTTCAATCTCCGCTCTGACTCGCAGCTCCGAAGCTTATTAAATCTCCGCTCCGACTCGCAGCTCCCGTTTTTTTTATATCTCTGCTCCGACTCGCAGCTCACGCTCTTTTCAAATCTCTGATCCGACTCGCAGCTCCCGCGCTTTTTAAATCTCCGCTCTGACTCGCAGCTCCCGCACTTTTCAAATCTCCGATCCGACTCGCAGCTCCCAGCACTTTTTAAATCTCCGCTCCGACTCGCAGCTCCTGCGCTTTTTAAATCTCCGCTCGGACTCGCAGCTCCTGCTCTCTTTAAATCTTCGCTCCGACACGCAGCTCCCGTACTTTTTAAATCTCCACTCTGACTCGCAGCTCCCGCTCTTTTTAAATCCGCGCACCGACTAACAGCTCCCGCCCTTTTTAAATCTCCGCTCCTACTCACAGCTCCCGAGCATTTTAAATCTCCGCTCTGACTCGCAGCTCCTGCTGTTTTTAATTCTCCGCTCCGATTCGCAGCTCCGGCTCTTTTTAAATCTCCACTCCGACTCGCAGCTCCCGCTCTTTTTAAATCTCCGCTACGACTCGCAGCTCCGGCTATTTTCAAATCTCCGCTCCGACTCACAGCTCCCGCGCTTTTTAAATCTCCGCTCGGACTCGCAGCTCCCGCTCTTTTTAAATCTCCGATCCGACTCGCAGCTCCCGCGCTTTTTAAATCTTCGCTCCGACTCGCAGCTCCCGCGCTTTTTAAATCTCTGCTCCTACTCGCAGCTCCCGCGCTTTGTAAATCTCCGCTCCTACTCGTAGCTCCCGCACTTTTTAAATCTCCGCTCTGACTCGCAGGTCCCGCGCTTTTTAAACTCCGCTCCGACTCGCAGCTCCTGCTCATTTTAAATCTCCGCTCCAACTCACGGCGCCCGCGCTTTTTAAATCTCCGCTCCGACTCGCAGCTCCCGCGCTTTTGAAATCTCTGCTCCTACTCGCAGCTCCTGCTCTTTTTAAATCTCCGCTCCGACTCGCAGCTCCTGCTCTTTTTAAATCTCCGCTCCGACTCACAGCTCCCGCGCTTTTTAAATCTCCGCTCCGATTCGCAGCTCCCGCGCTTTTTAAATCTCCGCTCGGACACGCAGCTCACGCTCTTTTTAAATCTCCGCTCTGACACGCAGCTCCCGCTCTTTTTAAATCTCCGCTCCGACTCGCAGCTCCCGCTCTTTTTAAATCTCCGCTCCGACACGCAGCTCCCGGACTTTTTAAATCTCCGCTCCGACTCGCAGCTCCGACGCTTTTTAAATCTCCGCACTGACTCGCAGCTCCCGCTGTTTTTAAATCTCCGCTCCGACTCGCAGCTCCCGCACTTTTCAAATCTCCGATCCGACTCGCAGCTCCCAGCACTTTTTAAATCTCCGCTCCGACTCGCAGCTCCTGAGCTTTTTAAATCTCCGCTCGGACTCGCAGCTCCTGCTCTCTTTAAATCTTCGCTCCGACACGCAGCTCCCGCACTTTTTAAATCTCCACTCTGACTAGCAGCTCCCGCTCTTTTTAAATCCCCGCTCCGACTCGCAGCTCCCGCCCTTTTTAAATCTCCGCTCCGACTCACAGCTCCCGAGCATTTTAAATATCCGCTCCGACTCGCAGCTCCTGCTGTTTTTAATTCTCCGCTCCGATTCGCAGCTCCGGCTCTTTTTAAATCTCCACTCCGACTCGCAGCTCCCGCTCTTTTTAAATCTCCGCAACGACTCGCAGCTCCGGCTATTTTCAAATCTCCGCTCCGACTCACAGCTCCCGCGCTTTTTAAATCTACGCTCGGACTCGCAGCTCCCGCTCTTTTTAAATCTCCGATCCGACTCGCAGCTCCCGCGCTTTTTAAATCTTCGCTCCGACTCACAGCTCCCGCGCTTTTTAAATCTCTGCTCCTACTCGCAGCTCCCGCGCTTTGTAAATCTCCGCTCCTACTCGTAGCTCCCGCACTTTTTAAATCTCCGCTCTGACTCGCAGGTCCCACGCTTTTTAAATCTCCGCTCCGACTCGCAGCTCCTGCTCATTTTAAATCTCCGCTCCAACTCACGGCGCCCGCGCTTTTTAAATCTCCGCTCCGACTCGCAGCTCCCGCGCTTTTGAAATCTCTGCTCATACTCACAGCTCCTGCTCTTTTTAAATCTCCGCTCCGACTCGCAGCTCCTGCTCTTTTTAAATCTCCGCTCCGACTCACAGCTCCCGCGCTTTTTAAATCTCCGCTCCGATTCGCAGCTCCCGCGCTTTTTAAATCTCCGCTCGGACACGCAGCTCCTGCTCTTTTTAAATCTCCGCTCTGACACGCAGCTCCCGCTCTTTTTAAATCTCCGCTCCGACTCGCAGCTCCCGCTCTTTTTAAATCTCCGCTCCGACTCGCAGCTGCCGGACTTTTTAAATCTCCGCTCCGACTCGCAGTTCCTGCGCTTTTTAAATCTCCGCTCCGACTTGCAGCTCCGACGCTTTTTAAATCTCCGCTCCGACTCGCAGCTCCCGCTCTTTTTAAATCTCCGCTCCGACTCGCAGCTCCCGGACTTTTTAAATCTCCACTCCGACTCGCAGCTCCCGGACTTTTTAAATCTCCGCTCCGACTCGCAGCTCCAGCTCTTTTTAAATCTCCGCTCCGACTCGCAGCTCCCGCTCTTTTCAAATCTCCGATCCAACTCGCAGCTCCCGCGCTTTTTAAATCTCCGCTCTGACTCGCAGCTCCCGTGCTTTTTAAATCTCTGCTCCGACTCGCAGCTCCCGCGCTTTTTAAATCTCCGCTCCGACTCGCAGCTCCTGCGCTTTTTAAATCTCCGCTCCGACTCGCAGCTCCTGCTCTTTTTAAATCTCCACTCTGACTCGCAGCTCAGGCTCTTTTTAAATCTCCGCTCCGACTCGCAGCTCCCGCTCTTTTTAAATCTCCGCAACGACTCGCAGCTCCGGCTATTTTCAAATCTCCGCTCCGACTCACAGCTCCCGCGCTTTTTAAATCTACGCTCGGACTCGCAGCTCCCGCTCTTTTTAAATCTCCGATCCGACTCGCAGCTCCCGCGCTTTTTAAATCTTCGCTCCGACTCACAGCTCCCGCGCTTTTTAAATCTCTGCTCCTACTCGCAGCTCCCGCGCTTTGTAAATCTCCGCTCCTACTCGTAGCTCCCGCACTTTTTAAATCTCCGCTCTGACTCGCAGGTCCCACGCTTTTTAAATCTCCGCTCCGACTCGCAGCTCCTGCTCATTTTAAATCTCCGCTCCAACTCACGGCGCCCGCGCTTTTTAAATCTCCGCTCCGACTCGCAGCTCCCGCGCTTTTGAAATCTCTGCTCCTACTCACAGCTCCTGCTCTTTTTAAATCTCCGCTCCGACTCGCAGCTCCTGCTCTTTTTAAATCTCCGCTCCGACTCACAGCTCCCGCGCTTTTTAAATCTCCGCTCCGATTCGCAGCTCCCGCGCTTTTTAAATCTCCGCTCGGACACGCAGCTCCTGCTCTTTTTAAATCTCCGCTCTGACACGCAGCTCCCGCTCTTTTTAAATCTCCGCTCCGACTCGCAGCTCCCGCTCTTTTTAAATCTCCGCTCCGACTCGCAGCTGCCGGACTTTTTAAATCTCCGCTCCGACTCGCAGTTCCTGCGCTTTTTAAATCTCCGCTCCGACTTGCAGCTCCGACGCTTTTTAAATCTCCGCTCCGACTCGCAGCTCCCGCTCTTTTTAAATCTCCGCTCCGACTCGCAGCTCCCGGACTTTTTAAATCTCCACTCCGACTCGCAGCTCCCGGACTTTTTAAATCTCCGCTCCGACTCGCAGCTCCAGCTCTTTTTAAATCTCCGCTCCGACTCGCAGCTCCCGCTCTTTTCAAATCTCCGATCCAACTCGCAGCTCCCGCGCTTTTTAAATCTCCGCTCTGACTCGCAGCTCCCGTGCTTTTTAAATCTCTGCTCCGACTCGCAGCTCCCGCGCTTTTTAAATCTCCGCTCCGACTCGCAGCTCCTGCGCTTTTTAAATCTCCGCTCCGACTCGCAGCTCCTGCTCTTTTTAAATCTCCACTCTGACTCGCAGCTCAGGCTCTTTTTAAATCTCCGCTCCGACTCGCAGCTCCGGCTCTTTTTAAATCTCTGCTCCTACTCGCAGCTCCGGCTCTTTTTAAATCTCCGCTCCGACTCTCAGCTCCCGCTCTTTTTAAATCTCCGCTCTGACACGCAGCTCCCGCTCTTTTTAAATCTCCGCTCCGACTCGCAGCTCCCGCTCTTTTTAAATCTCCGCTCCGACTCGCAGCTCCCGGACTTTTTAAATCTCCGCTCCGACTCGCAGTTCCTGCGCTTTTTAAATCTCCGCTCCGACTTGCAGCTCCGACGCTTTTTAAATCTCCGCTCCGACTCGCAGCTCCCGCTCTTTTTAAATCTCCGCTCCGACTCGCAGCTCCCGCTCTTTTCAAATCTCCGATCTAACTCGCAGCTCCCGCGCTTTTTAAATCTCCACTCTGACTCGCAGCTCTCGTGCTTTTTAAATCTCTGCTACGACTCGCAGCTCCCGCGCTTTTTAAATCTCCGCTCCGACTCGCAGCTCCTGCGCTTTTTAAATCTCCGCTCCGACTCGCAGCTCCCGCGCTTTTTAAATCTCCGCTCCGACTCGCAGCTCCGGCTCTTTTTAAATCTCCGCTCCGACTCGCAGCTCCCGCACTTTTTAAATCTCCGCTCCGACTCGCAGCTCCCGCTCTTTTTAAATCTACGCTCCGACTCGCAGTTCCTGCGCTTTTTAAATCTCCGCTCCGACTCGCAGCTCCGACGCTTATTAAATCTCCACTCCGACTCGCAGCTTCCGTTCTTTTTAAATCTCTGCTCCGACTCGCAGCTCACGCTCTTTTCAAATCTCTGATCTGACTCGCAGCTCCCGCGCTTTTTAAATCTCCGCTCCGACTCGCAGCTCCCGCTCTTTTTAAATCTACGCTCCGACTCGCAGTTCCTGCGCTTTTTCAATCTCCGCTCTGACTCGCAGCTCCGAAGCTTATTAAATCTCCGCTCCGACTCGCAGCTCCCGTTTTTTTTATATCTCTGCTCCGACTCGCAGCTCACGCTCTTTTCAAATCTCTGATCCGACTCGCAGCTCCCGCGCTTTTTAAATCTCCGCTCTGACTCGCAGCTCCCGCGCTTTTTAAATCTCCGCTCCGACTCGCAGCTCCCGCACATTTTAAATCTCCGTTCTGACTCGCAGCTCCGGCTCTTTTTAAATCTCTGCTCCGACTCGCAGCTCCTGCGCTTTTTAAATCTCCGCTCCGACTCGCAGTTCCTGCGCTTTTTAAATCTCCGCTCTGACTCGCAGCTCTGACGCTTATTAAATCTCCGCTCCGACTCGCAGCTCCCGTTCTTTTTAAATCTCTGCTCCGACTCGCAGCTCACGCTCTTTTCAAATCTCTGATCCGACTCGCAGCTCCCGCGCTTTTTAAATCTCCGCTCCGACTCGCAGCTCCCGCACTTTTTAAATCTCCGTTCTGACTCGCAGCTCCGGCTCTTTTTAAATCTCTGCTCCGACTCGCAGCTCCTGCGCTTTTTAAATCTCCGCTCCGACTCGCAACTCCGACGCTTTTTAAATCTCCGCTCTGACTCGCAGCTCCCGCTGTTTTTAAATCTCCGCTCCGACTCGCAGCTCCCGCACTTTTCAAATCTCCGATCCGACTCGCAGCTCCCAGCACTTTTTAAATCTCCGCTCCGACTCGCAGCTCCTGCGCTTTTTAAATCTCCGCTCGGACTCGCAACTCCTGCTCTCTTTAAATCTCCGCTCCGACTCGCAGATCCGACGCTTTTTAAATCTCCGCTCTGACTCGCAGCTCCCGCTGTTTTTAAATCTCCGCTCCAACTTGCAGCTCCGACGCTTTTTAAATCTCCGCTCCGACTCGCAGCTCCCGCTCTTTTTAAATCTCCGCTCCGACTTGCAGCTCCCGGACTTTTTAAATCTCCGCTCCGACTCGCAGCTCCCGGACTTTTTAAATCTCCGCTCCGACTCGCAGCTCCAGCTCTTTTTAAATCTCCGCTCCGACTCGCAGCTCACGCTCTTTTCAAATCTCTGATCTGACTCGCAGCTCCCGCGCTTTTTAAATCTCCGCTCCGACTCGCAGCTCCCGCTCTTTTTAAATCTACGCTCCGACTCGCAGTTCCTGCGCTTTTTCAATCTCCGCTCTGACTCGCAGCTCCGAAGCTTATTAAATCTCCGCTCCGACTCGCAGCTCCCGTTTTTTTTATATCTCTGCTCCGACTCGCAGCTCACGCTCTTTTCAAATCTCTGATCCGACTCGCAGCTCCCGCGCTTTTTAAATCTCCGCTCTGACTCGCAGCTCCCGCGCTTTTTAAATCTCCGCTCCGACTCGCAGCTCCCGCACATTTTAAATCTCCGTTCTGACTCACAGCTCCGGCTCTTTTTAAATCTCTGCTCCGACTCGCAGCTCCTGCGCTTTTTAAATCTCTGCTCCGACTCGCAGTTCCTGCGCTTTTTAAATCTCCGCTCTGACTCGCAGCTCTGACGCTTATTAAATCTCCGCTCCGACTCGCAGCTCCCGTTCTTTTTAAATCTCTGCTCCGACTCGCAGCTCACGCTCTTTTCAAATCTCTGATCCGACTCGCAGCTCCCGCGCTTTTTAAATCTCCGCTCCGACTCGCAGCTCCCGCACTTTTTAAATCTCCGTTCTGACTCGCAGCTCCGGCTCTTTTTAAATCTCTGCTCCGACTCGCAGCTCCTGCGCTTTTTAAATCTCCGCTCCGACTCGCAACTCCGACGCTTTTTAAATCTCCGCTCTGACTCGCAGCTCCCGCTGTTTTTAAATCTCCGCTCCGACTCGCAGCTCCCGCACTTTTCAAATCTCCGATCCGACTCGCAGCTCCCAGCACTTTTTAAATCTCCGCTCCGACTCGCAGCTCCTGCGCTTTTTAAATCTCCGCTCGGACTCGCAACTCCTGCTCTCTTTAAATCTCCGCTCCGACTCGCAGATCCGACGCTTTTTAAATCTCCGCTCTGACTCGCAGCTCCCGCTGTTTTTAAATCTCCGCTCCAACTTGCAGCTCCGACGCTTTTTAAATCTCCGCTCCGACTCGCAGCTCCCGCTCTTTTTAAATCTCCGCTCCGACTTGCAGCTCCCGGACTTTTTAAATCTCCGCTCCGACTCGCAGCTCCCGGACTTTTTAAATCTCCGCTCCGACTCGCAGCTCCAGCTCTTTTTAAATCTCCGCTCCGACTCGCAGCTCCCGCTCTTTTCAAATCTCCGATCCAACTCGCAGCTCCCGCGCTTTTTAAATCTCCGCTCTGACTCGCAGCTCCCGTGCTTTTTAAATATCTGCTCCGACTCGCAGCTCCCGCGCTTTTTAAATCTCCGCTCCGACTCGCAGCTCCTGCGCTTTTTAAATCTCCGCTCCGACTCGCAGCTCCCGCTCTTTTTAAATCTCCGCTCTGACTCGCAGCTCCCGCGCTTTTTAAATCTCCGCTCCGACTCGCAGCTCCCGCTCTTTTTAAATCTCTGCTCCGACTCGCAGCTCCGGCTCTTTTTAAATCTCCGCTCCGACTCGCAGCTCCTGCGCTTTTTAAAGCCCCGCTCCGACTCGCAGCTCCCGCCCTTTTTAAATCTCCACTCCGACTCGCAGCTCCCGCTCTTTTTAAATCTCTGCTCCGACTCGCAGCTCCGGCTCTTTTTAAATCTCCGCTCCGACTCGCAGCTCCTGCGCTTTTTAAATCTCCGCTCCGACTCGCAGCTCCCGCCCTTTTTAAATCTCCGCTCCTACTCACAGCTCCCGAGCATTTTAAATCTAAGCTCCGACTCGCAGCTCCTGCTGTTTTTAATTCTCCGCTCCGACTCGCAGCTCCCGCGCTTTTTAAATCTCCGCTACGACTCGCAGCTCCCGTGCTTTTTAAATCTCTGCTCCGACTCGCAGCTCCCGCGCTTTTTAAATCTCCGCTCCGACTCGCAGCTCCCGTTCTTTTTAAATCTCTGCTCCGACTCGCAGCTCACGCTCTTTTCAAATCTCTGATCCGACTCGCAGCTCCCGCGCTTTTTAAATCTCCGCTCCGACTCGCAGCTCCCGCTCTTTTTAAATCTACGCTCCGACTCGCAGTTCCTGCGCTTTTTAAATCTCCGCTCCGACTCGCAGCTCCGACGCTTGTTAAATCTCCACTCCGACTCGCATCTTCCGTTCTTTTTAAATCTCTGCTCCGACTCGCAGCTCACGCTCTTTTCAAATCTCTGATCTGACTCGCAGCTCCCGCGCTTTTTAAATCTCCGCTCCGACTCGCAGCTCCCGCTCTTTTTAAATCTACGCTCCGACTCGCAGTTCCTGCGCTTTTTCAATCTCCGCTCTGACTCGCAGCTCCGAAGCTTATTAAATCTCCGCTCCGACTCGCAGCTCCCGTTTTTTTTATATCTCTGCTCCGACTCGCAGCTCACGCTCTTTTCAAATCTCTGATCCGACTCGCAGCTCCCGCGCTTTTTAAATCTCCGCTCTGACTCGCAGCTCCCGCGCTTTTTAAATCTCCGCTCCGACTCGCAGCTCCCGCACTTTTTAAATCTCCGTTCTGACTCGCAGCTCCGGCTCTTTTTAAATCTCTGCTCCGACTCGCAGCTCCTGCGCTTTTTAAATCTCCGCTCCGACTCGCAGTTCCTGCGTTTTTAAATCTCCGCTCTGACTCGCAGCTCCGACGCTTATTAAATCTCCGCTCCGACTCGCAGCTCCCGTTCTTTTTAAATCTCTGCTCCGACTCGCAGCTCACGCTCTTTTCAAATCTCTGATCCGACTCGCAGCTCCCGCGCTTTTTAAATCTCCGCTCCGACTCGCAGCTCCCGCACTTTTTAAATCTCCGTTCTGACTCGCAGCTCCGGCTCTTTTTAAATCTCTGCTCCGACTCGCAGCTCCTGCGCTTTTTAAATCTCCGCTCCGACTCGCAACTCCGACGCTTTTTAAATCTCCGCTCTGACTCGCAGCTCCCGCTGTTTTTAAATCTCCGCTCCGACTCGCAGCTCCCGCACTTTTCAAATCTCCGATCCGACTCGCAGCTCCCAGCACTTTTTAAATCTCCGCTCCGACTCGCAGCTCCTGCGCTTTTTAAATCTCCGCTCGGACTCGCAACTCCTGCTCTCTTGAAATCTCCGCTCCGACTCGCAGATCCGACGCTTTTTAAATCTCCGCTCTGACTCGCAGCTCCCGCTGTTTTTAAATCTCCGCTCCAACTTGCAGCTCCGACGCTTTTTAAATCTCCGCTCCGACTCGCAGCTCCCGCTCTTTTTAAATCTCCGCTCCGACTTGCAGCTCCCGGACTTTTTAAATCTCCGCTCCGACTCGCAGCTCCCGGACTTTTTAAATCTCCGCTCCGACTCGCAGCTCCAGCTCTTTTTAAATCTCCGCTCCGACTCGCAGCTCCCGCTCTTTTCAAATCTCCGATCCAACTCGCAGCTCCCGCGCTTTTTAAATCTCCGCTCTGACTCGCAGCTCCCGTGCTTTTTAAATATCTGCTCCGACTCGCAGCTCCCGCGCTTTTTAAATCTCCGCTCCGACTCGCAGCTCCTGCGCTTTTTAAATCTCCGCTCCGACTCGCAGCTCCCGCTCTTTTTAAATCTCCGCTCTGACTCGCAGCTCCCGCGCTTTTTAAATCTCCGCTCCGACTCGCAGCTCCCGCTCTTTTTAAATCTCTGCTCCGACTCGCAGCTCCGGCTCTTTTTAAATCTCCGCTCCGACTCGCAGCTCCTGCGCTTTTTAAATCCCCGCTCCGACTCGCAGATCCCGCCCTTTTTAAATCTCCGCTCCGACTCGCAGCTCCCGCTCTTTTTAAATCTCTGCTCCGACTCGCAGCTCCGGCTCTTTTTAAATCTCCGCTCCGACTCGCAGCTCCTGCGCTTTTTAAATCTCCGCTCCGACTCGCAGCTCCCGCCCTTTTTAAATCTCCGCTCCTACTCACAGCTCCCGAGCATTTTAAATCTAAGCTCCGACTCGCAGCTCCTGCTGTTTTTAATTCTCCGCTCCAACTCGCAGCTCCCGCGCTTTTTAAATCTCCGCTACGACTCGCAGCTCCCGTGCTTTTTAAATCTCTGCTCCGACTCGCAGCTCCCGCGCTTTTTAAATCTCCGCTCCGACTCGCAGCTCCTGCGCTTTTTAAATCTCCGCTCCGACTCGCAGCTCCCGCGCTTTTTAAATCTCCGCTCCGACTCGCAGCTCCTGCGCTTTTTAAATCTCCGCTCCGACTCGCAGCTCCGGCTCTTTTTAAATCTCCGCTCCGACTCGCAGCTCCCGCACTTTTTAAATCTCCGCTCCGACTCGCAGCTCCCGCTCTTTTTAAATCTCCGCTCCGACTCGCAGCTCCAACGCTTATTAAATCTCCGCTCCGACTCGCAGCTCCCGTTCTTTTTAAATCTCTGCTCCGACTCGCAGCTCACGCTCTTTTCAAATCTCTGATCCGACTCGCAGCTCCCGCGCTTTTTAAATCTCCTCTCCGACTCGCAGCTCCCGCTCTTTTTAAATCTACGCTCCGACTCGCAGTTCCTGCGCTTTTTAAATCTCCGCTCTGACTCGCAGCTCCGACGCTTATTAAATCTCCGCTCCGACTCGCAGCTCCCGTTCTTTTTAAATCTCTGCTCCGACTCGCAGCTCACGCTCTTTTCAAATCTCTGATCCGACGCGCAGCTCCCGCGCTTTTTAAATCTCCGCTCTGACTCGCAGCTCCCGCGCTTTTTAAATCTCCGCTCCGACTCGCAGCTCCCGCACTATTTAAATCTCCGTTCTGACTCGCAGCTCCGGCTCTTTTTAAATCTCTGCTCCGACTCGCAGCTCCTGCGCTTTTTAAATCTCCGCTCCGACTCGCAGCTCCCGCACTATTTAAATCTCCGTTCTGACTCGCAGCTCCGGCTCTTTTTAAATCTCTGCTCCGACTCGCAGCTCCTGCGCTTTTTAAATCTCCGCTCTGACTCGCAGCTCCGACGCTTATTAAATCTCCGCTCCGACTCGCAGCTCCCGTTCTTTTTAAATCTCTGCTCCGACTCGCAGCTCACGCTCTTTTCAAATCTCTGATCCGACGCGCAGCTCCCGCGCTTTTTAAATCTCCGCTCTGACTCGCAGCTCCCGCGCTTTTTAAATCTCCGCTCCGACTCGCAGCTCCCGCACTATTTAAATCTCCGTTCTGACTCGCAGCTCCGGCTCTTTTTAAATCTCTGCTCCGACTCGCAGCTCCTGCGCTTTTTAAATCTCCGCTCCGACTCGCAGCTCCCGCACTATTTAAATCTCCGTTCTGACTCGCAGCTCCGGCTCTTTTTAAATCTCTGCTCCGACTCGCAGCTCCTGCGCTTTTTAAATCTCCGCTCGGACTCGCAGCTCCTGCTCTCTTTAAATCTTCGCTCCGACACGCAGCTCCCGTACTTTTTAAATCTCCACTCTGACTCGCAGCTCCCGCTCTTTTTAAATCCCCGCACCGACTCGCAGCTCCCGCCCTTTTTAAATCTCCGCTCCTACTCACAGCTCCCGAGCATTTTAAATCTCCGCTCCGACTCGCAGCTCCTGCTGTTTTTAATTCTCCGCTCCGATTCGCAGCTCCGGCTCTTTTTAAATCTCCACTCCGACTCGCAGCTCCCGCTCTTTTTAAATCTCCGCTACGACTCGCAGCTCCGGCTACTTTCAAATCTCCGCTCCGACTCACAGCTCCCGCGCTTTTTAAATCTACGCTCGGACTCGCAGCTCCCGCTCTTTTTAAATCTCCGATCCGACTCGCAGCTCCCGCGCTTTTTAAATCTTCGCTCCGACTCGCAGCTCCCGCGCTTTTTAAATCTCTGCTCCTACTCGCAGCTCCCGCGCTTTGTAAATCTCCGCTCCTACTCGTAGCTCCCGCACTTTTTAAATCTCCGCTCTGACTCGCAGGTCCCGCGCTTTTTAAACTCCGCTCCGACTCGCAGCTCCTGCTCATTTTAAATCTCCGCTCCAACTCACGGCGCCCGCGCTTTTTAAATCTCCGCTCCGACTCGCAGCTCCCGCGCTTTTGAAATCTCTGCTCCTACTCGCAGCTCCTGCTCTTTTTAAATCTCCGCTCCGACTCGCAGCTCCTGCTCTTTTTAAATCTCCGCTCCGACTCACAGCTCCCGCGCTTTTTAAATCTCCGCTCCGATTCGCAGCTCCCGCGCTTTTTAAATCTCCGCTCGGACACGCAGCTCCCGCTCTTTTTAAATCTCCGCTCTGACACGCAGCTCCCGCTCTTTTTAAATCTCCGCTCCGACTCGCAGCTCCTGCTCTTTTTAAATCTCCGCTCCGACTCGCAGCTCCCGGACTTTTTAAATCTCCGCTCCGACTCGCAGCTCCGACGCTTTTTAAATCTCCGCACTGACTCACAGCTCCCGCTGTTTTTAAATCTCTGCTCCGACTCGCAGCTCCCGCACTTTTCAAATCTCCGATCCGACTCGAACCTCCCAGCACTTTTTAAATCTCCGCTCCGACTCGCAGCTCCTGAGCTTTTTAAATCTCCGCTCGGACTCGCAGCTCCTGCTCTCTTTAAATCTTCGCTCCGACACGCAGCTCCCGCACTTTTTAAATCTCCACTCTGACTCGCAGCTCCCGCTCTTTTTAAATCCCCGCTCCGACTCGCAGCTCCCGCCCTTTTTAAATCTCCGCTCCTACTCACAGCTCCCGAGCATTTTAAATCTCCGCTCCGACTCGCAGCTCCTGCTGTTTTTAATTCTCCGCTCCGATTCGCAGCTCCGGCTCTTTTTAAATCTCCACTCCGACTCGCAGCTCCCGCTCTTTTAAAATCTCCGCTACGACTCGCAGCTCCGGCTATTTTCAAATCTCCGCTCCGACTCACAGCTCCCGCGCTTTTTAAATCTACGCTCGGACTCGCAGCTCCTGCTCTTTTTAAATCTCTGCTCCGACTCGCAGCTCCCGCGCTTTTTAAATCTCCGCTCCGACTCGCAGCTCCTGCGCTTTTTAAATCTCCGCTCCGACTCGCAGCTCCCGCGCTTTTTAAATCTCCGCTCCGACTCGCAGCTCCTGCGCTTTTTAAATCTCCGCTCCGACTCGCAGCTCCGGCTCTTTTTAAATCTCCGCTCCGACTCGCAGCTCCCGCACTTTTTAAATCTCCGCTCCGACTCGCAGCTCCCGCTCTTTTTAAATCTCCGCTCCGACTCGCAGCTCCAACGCTTATTAAATCTCCGCTCCGACTCGCAGCTCCGGTTCTTTTTAAATCTCTGCTCCGACTCGCAGCTCACGCTCTTTTCAAATCTCTGATCCGACTCGCAGCTCCCGCGCTTTTTAAATCTCCGCTCCGACTCGCAGCTCCCGCTCTTTTTAAATCTACGCTCCGACTCGCAGTTCCTGCGCTTTTTAAATCTCCGCTCTGACTCGCAGCTCCGACGCTTATTAAATCTCCGCTCCGACTCGCAGCTCCCGTTCTTTTTAAATCTCTGCTCCGACTCGCAGCTCACCCTCTTTTCAAATCTCTGATCCGACGCGCAGCTCCCGCGCTTTTTAAATCTCCGCTCTGACTCGCAGCTCCCGCGCTTTTTAAATCTCCGCTCCGACTCGCAGCTCCCGCACTATTTAAATCTCCGTTCTGACTCGCAGCTCCGGCTCTTTTTAAATCTCTGCTCCGACTCGCAGCTCCTGCGCTTTTTAAATCTCCGCTCCGACTCGCAGCTCCGACGCTTTTTAAATCTCCGCTCTGACTCGCAGCTCCCGCTGTTTTTAAATCTCCGCTCCGACTCGCAGCTCCCGCACTTTTCAAATCTCCGATCCGACTCGCAGCTCCCAGCACTTTTTAAATCTCCGCTCCGACTCGCAGCTCCTGCGCTTTTTAAATCTCCACTCGGACTCGCAGCTCCTGCTCTCTTTAAATCTTCGCTCCGACACGCAGCTCCCGTACTTTTTAAATCTCCACTCTGACTCGCAGCTCCCGCTCTTTTTAAATCCCCGCACCGACTCGCAGCTCCCGCCCTTTTTAAATCTCCGCTCCTACTCACAGCTCCCGAGCATTTTAAATCTCCGCTCCGACTCGCAGCTCCTGCTGTTTTTAATTCTCCGCTCCGATTCGCAGCTCCGGCTCTTTTTAAATCTCCACTCCGACTCGCAGCTCCCGCTCTTTTAAAATCTCCGCTACGACTCGCAGCTCCGGCTATTTTCAAATCTCCGCTCCGACTCACAGCTCCCGCGCTTTTTAAATCTCCGCTCGGACTCGCAGCTCCCGTGCTTTTTAAATCTCTGCTCCGACTCGCAGCTCCCGCGCTTTTTAAATCTCCGCTCCGACTCGCAGCTCCTGCGCTTTTTAAATCTCCGCTCCGACTCGCAGCTCCCGCGCTTTTTAAATCTCCGCTCCGACTCGCAGCTCCTGCGCTTTTTAAATCTCCGCTCCGACTCGCAGCTCCGGCTCTTTTTAAATCTCCGCTCCGACTCGCAGCTCCCGCACTTTTTTAATCTCCGCTCCGACTCGCAGCTCCCGCTCTTTTTAAATCTCCGCTCCGACTCGCAGCTCCAACGCTTATTAAATCTCCGCTCCGACTCGCAGCTCCCGTTCTTTTTAAATCTCTGCTCCGACTCGCAGCTCACGCTCTTTTCAAATCTCTGATCCGACTCGCAGCTCCCGCGCTTTTTTAATCTCCGCTCCGACTCGCAGCTCCCGCTCTTTTTAAATCTACGCTCCGACTCGCAGTTCCTGCGCTTTTTAAATCTCCGCTCTGACTCGCAGCTCCGACGCTTATTAAATCTCCGCTCCGACTCGCAGCTCCCGTTCTTTTTAAATCTCTGCTCCGACTCGCAGCTCACGCTCTTTTCAAATCTCTGATCCGACGCGCAGCTCCCGCGCTTTTTAAATCTCCGCTCTGACTCGCAGCTCCCGCGCTTTTTAAATCTCCGCTCCGACTCGCAGCTCCCGCACTATTTAAATCTCCGTTCTGACTCGCAGCTCCGGCTCTTTTTAAATCTCTGCTCCGACTCGCAGCTCCTGCGCTTTTTAAATCTCCGCTCCGACTCGCAGCTCCGACGCTTTTTAAATCTCCGCTCTGACTCGCAGCTCCCGCAGTTTTTAAATCTCCGCTCCGACTCGCAGCTCCCGCACTTTTCAAATCTCCGATCCGACTCGCAGCTCCCAGCACTTTTTAAATCTCCGCTTCGACTCGCAGCTCCTGCGCTTTTTAAATCTCCGCTCGGACTCGCAGCTCCTGCTCTCTTTAAATCTTCGCTCCGACACGCAGCTCCCGTACTTTTTAAATCTCCACTCTGACTCGCAGCTCCCGCTCTTTTTAAATCCCCGCACCGACTCGCAGCTCCCGCCCTTTTTAAATCTCCGCTCCTACTCACAGCTCCCGAGCATTTTAAATCTCCGCTCCGACTCGCAGCTCCTGCTGTTTTTAATTCTCCGCTCCGATTCGCAGCTCCGGCTCTTTTTAAATCTCCACTCTGACTCGCAGCTCCCGCTCTTTTTAAATCTCCGCTACGACTCGCAGCTCCGGCTATTTTCAAATCTCCGCTCCGACTCACAGCTCCCGCGCTTTTTAAATCTACGCTCGGACTCGCAGCTCCCGCTCTTTTTAAATCTCCGATCAGACTCGCAGCTCCCGCGCTTTTTAAATCTACGCTCGGACTCGCAGCTCCCGCTCTTTTTAAATCTCCGATCAGACTCGCAGCTCCCGCGCTTTTTAAATCTTCGCTCCGACTCGCAGCTCCCGCGCTTTTTAAATCTCTGCTCCTACTCGCAGCTCCCGCGCTTTGTAAATCTCCGCTCCTACTCGTAGCTCCCGCACTTTTTAAATCTCCGCTCTGACTCGCAGGTCCCGCGCTTTTTAAACTCCGCCTCGACTCGCAGCTCCTGCTCATTTTAAATCTCCGCTCCAACTCACGGCGCCCGCGCTTTTTAAATCTCCGCTCCGACTCGCAGCTCCCGCGCTTTTGAAATCTCTGCTCCTACTCGCAGCTCCTGCTCTTTTTAAATCTCCGCTCCGACTCGCAGCTCCTGCTCTTTTTAAATCTCCGCTCCGACTCACAGCTCCCGCGCTTTTTAAATCTCCGCTCCGATTCGCAGCTCCCGCGCTTTTTAAATCTCCGCTCGGACACGCAGCTCCCGCTCTTTTTAAATCTCCGCTCTGACACGCAGCTCCCGCTCTTTTTAAATCTCCGCTCCGACTCGCAGCTCCCGCTCTTTTTAAAGCTCCGCTCCGACTCGCAGCTCCCGGACTTTTTAAATCTCCGCTCCGACTCGCAGCTCCGACGCTTTTTAAATCTCCGCACTGACTCGCAGCTCCCGCTGTTTTTAAATCTCCGCTCCGACTCGCAGCTCCCGCACTTTTCAAATCTCCGATCCGACTCGCTGCTCCCAGCACTTTTTAAATCTCCGCTCCGACTCGCAGCTCCTGAGCTTTTTAAATCTCCGCTCGGACTCGCAGCTCCTGCTCTCTTCAAATCTTCGCTCCGACACGCAGCTCCCGCACTTTTTAAATCTCCACTCTGACTCGCAGCTCCCGCTCTTTTTAAATCCCCGCTCCGACTCGCAGCTCCCGCCCTTTTTAAATCTCCGCTCCTATTCACAGCTCCCGAGCATTTTCAATCTCCGCTCCGACTCGCAGCTCCTGCTGTTTTTAATTCTCCGCTCCGATTCGCAGCTCCGGCTCTTTTTAAATCTCCACTCCGACTCGCAGCTCCCGCTCTTTTAAAATCTCCGCTACGACTCGCAGCTCCGGCTATTTTCAAATCTCCGCTCCGACTCACAGCTCCCGCGCTTTTTAAATCTACGCTCGGACTCGCAGCTCCCGCTCTTTTTAAATCTCCGATCCGACTCGCAGCTCCCGCGCTTTTTAAATCTTCGCTCCGATTCGCAGCTCCGGCTCTTTTTAAATCTCCACTCCGACTCGCAGCTCCCGCTCTTTTTAAATCTCCGCTACGACTCGCAGCTCCGGCTATTTTCAAATCTCCGCTCCGACTCACAGCTCCCGCGCTTTTTAAATCTACGCTCGGACTCGCAGCTCCCGCTCTTTTTAAATCTCCGATCCGACTCGCAGCTCCCGCGCTTTTTAAATCTTCGCTCCGACTCGCAGCTCCCGCGCTTTTTAAATCTCTGCTCCTACTCGCAGCTCCCGCGCTTTGTAAATCTCCGCTCCTACTCGTAGCTCCCGCACTTTTTAAATCTCCGCACTGACTCACAGGTCCCGCGCTTTTTAAACTCCGCTCCGACTCGCAGCTCCTGCTCATTTTAAATCTCCGCTCCAACTCACGGCGCCCGCGCTTTTTAAATCTCCGCTCCGACTCACAGCTCCCGCGCTTTTTAAATCTCCGCTCCGATTCGCAGCTCCCGCGCTTTTTAAATCTCCGCACTGACTCGCAGCTCCCGCTGTTTTTAAATCTCCGCTCCGACTCGCAGCTCCCGCACTTTTCAAATCTCCGATCCGACTCGCAGCTCCCAGCACTTTTTAAATCTCCGCTCCGACTCGCAGCTCCTGAGCTTTTTAAATCTCCGCTCGGACTCGCAGCTCCTGCTCTCTTTAAATCTTCGCTCCGACACGCAGCTCCCGCACTTTTTAAATCTCCACTCTGACTCGCAGCTCCCGCTCTTTTTAAATCCCCGCTCCGACTCGCAGCTCCCGCCCTTTTTAAATCTCCGCTCCTACTCACAGCTCCCGAGCATTTTAAATCTCCGCTCCGACTCGCAGCTCCTGCTGTTTTTAAATCTCCGCTCCGATTCGCAGCTCCGGCTCTTTTTAAGTCTCCACTCCGACTCGCAGCTCCCGCTCTTTTAAAATCTCCGCTACGACTCGCAGCTCCGGCTATTTTCAAATCTCCGCTCCGACTCACAGCTCCCGCGCTTTTTAAATCTACGCTCGGACTCGCAGCTCCCGCTCTTTTTAAATCTCCGATCCGACTCGCAGCTCCTGCTGTTTTTAAATCTCCGCTCCGATTCGCAGCTCCGGCTCTTTTTAAGTCTCCACTCCGACTCGCAGCTCCCGCTCTTTTAAAATCTCCGCTACGACTCGCAGCTCCGGCTATTTTCAAATCTCCGCTCCGACTCACAGCTCCCGCGCTTTTTAAATCTACGCTCGGACTCGCAGCTCCCGCTCTTTTTAAATCTCCGATCCGACTCGCAGCTCCCGCGCTTTTTAAATCTTCGCTCCGACTCGCAGCTCCCGCGCTTTTTAAATCTCTGCTCCTACTCGCAGCTCCCGCGCTTTGTAAATCTCCGCTCCTACTCGTAGCTCCCGCACTTTTTAAATCTCCGCTCTGACTCGCAGGTCCCACGCTTTTTAAATCTCCGCTCCGACTCGCAGCTCCTGCTCATTTTAAATCTCCGCTCCTACTCACGGCGCCCGCGCTTTTTAAATCTCCGCTCCGACTCGCAGCTCCCGCGCTTTTGAAATCTCTGCTCCTACTCGCAGTTCCTGCTCTTTTTAAATCTCCGCTCCGACTCGCAGCTCCTGCTCTTTTTAAATCTCCGCTCCGACTCACAGCTCCCGCGCTTTTTAAATCTCCGCTCCGATTCGCAGCTCCCGCGCTTTTTAAATCTCCGCTCGGACACGCAGCTCCTGCTCTTTTTAAATCTCCGCTCTGACACGCAGCTCCCGCTCTTTTTAAATCTCCGCTCCGACTCGCAGCTCCCGCTCTTTTTAAATCTCCGCTCCGACTCGCAGCTCCCGGACTTTTTAAATCTCCGCTCCGACTCGCAGTTCCTGCGCTTTTTAAATCTCCGCTCCGACTTGCAGCTCCGACGCTTTTTAAATCTCCGCTCCGACTCGCAGCTCCCGCTCTTTTTAAATCTCCGCTCCGACTCGCAGCTCCCGGACTTTTTAAATCTCCACTCCGACTCGCAGCTCCCGGACTTTTTAAATCTCCGCTCCGACTCGCAGCTCCAGCTCTTTTTAAATCTCCGCTCCGACTCGCAGCTCCCGCTCTTTTCAAATCTCCGATCCAACTCGCAGCTCCCGCGCTTTTTAAATCTCCGCTCTGACTCGCAGCTCCCGTGCTTTTTAAATCTCTGCTCCGACTCGCAGCTCCCGCGCTTTATAAATCTCCGCTCCGACTCGCAGCTCCTGCGCTTTTTAAATCTCCGCTCCGACTCGCAGCTCCCGCTCTTTTTAAATCTCCGCTCTGACTCGCAGCTCAGGCTCTTTTTAAATCTCCGCTCCGACTCGCAGCTCCGGCTCTTTTTAAATCTCTGCTCCTACTCGCAGCTCCGGCTCTTTTTAAATCTCCGCTCCGACTCGCAGCTCCCGCGCTTTTTAAATCTCCGCTCCGACTCGCAGCTCACGCTCTTTTTAAATCTCTGCTCCGACTCGCAGCTCCGGCTCTTTTTAAATCTCCGCTCCGACTCGCAGCTCCTGCGCTTTTTAAATCCCCGCTCCGACTCGCAGCTCCCGCCCTTTTTAAATCTCCGCTCCTACTCACAGCTCCTGAGCATTTTAAATCTCCGCTCCGACTCGCAGCTCCTGCTGTTTTTAATTGTCCGCTCCGACTCGCAGCTCCCGCGCTTTTTAAATCTCCGCTCCGACTCACAGCTCCCGCGCTTTTTAAATCTACGCTCGGACTCGCAGCTCCCGCTCTTTTTAAATCTCCGATCAGACTCGCAGCTCCCGCGCTTTTTAAATCTCCGCTCCGACTCGCAGCTCCCGCGCTTTTTAAATCTCTGCTCCTACTCGCAGCTCCCGCGCTTTGTAAATCTCCGCTCCTACTCGTAGCTCCCGCACTTTTTAAATCTCCGCTCTGACTCACAGCTCCCGCGCTTTTTAAATCTCCGCTCCGACTCGCAGCTCCTGCTCATTTTAAATCTCCGCTCCGACTCACGGCGCCCGCGCTTTTTAAATCTCCGCTCCGACTCGCAGCTACCGCGCTTTTTAAATCTCTGCTCCTACTCGCAGCTCCTGCTCTTTTTAAATCCCCGCTCCGACTCGCAGCTCCTGCTCTTTTTAAATCTCCGCTCCGACTCACAGCTCCCGCGCTTTTTAAATCTCCGCTCCGACTCGCAGCTCCCGCCCTTTTTAAATCTCCGCTCCTACTCACAGCTCCCGAGCATTTTAAATCTAAGCTCCGACTCGCAGCTCCTGCTGTTTGTAATTCTCCGCTCCGACTCGCAGCTCCCGCGCTTTTTAAATCTTCGCTCCGACTCGCAGCTCCCGCGCTTTTTAAATCTCTGCTCCTACTCGCAGCTCCCGCGCTTTGTAAATCTCCGCTCCTACTCGTAGCTCCCGCACTTTTTAAATCTCCGCTCTGACTCGCAGGTCCCACGCTTTTTAAATCTCCGCTCCGACTCGCAGCTCCTGCTCATTTTAAATCTCCGCTCCAACTCACGGCGCCCGCGCTTTTTAAATCTCCGCTCCGACTCGCAGCTCCCGCGCTTTTGAAATCTCTGCTCCTACTCGCAGTTCCTGCTCTTTTTAAATCTCCGCTCCAACTCGCAGCTCCTGCTCTTTTTAAATCTCCGCTCCGACTCACAGCTCCCGCGCTTTTTAAATCTCCGCTCCGATTCGCAGCTCCCGCGCTTTTTAAATCTCCGCTCGGACACGCAGCTCCTGCTCTTTTTAAATCTCCGCTCTGACACGCAGCTCCCGCTCTTTTTAAATCTCCGCTCCGACTCGCAGCTCCCGCTCTTTTTAAATCTCCGCTCCGACTCGCAGCTCCCGGACTTTTTAAATCTCCGCTCCGACTCGCAGTTCCTGCGCTTTTTAAATCTCCGCTCCGACTTGCAGCTCCGACGCTTTTTAAATCTCCGCTCCGACTCGCAGCTCCCGCTCTTTTTAAATCTCCGCTCCGACTCGCAGCTCCCGGACTTTTTAAATCTCCACTCCGACTCGCAGCTCCCGGACTTTTTAAATCTCCGCTCCGACTCGCAGCTCCAGCTCTTTTTAAATCTCCGCTCCGACTCGCAGCTCCCGCTCTTTTCAAATCTCCGATCCAACTCGCAGCTCCCGCGCTTTTTAAATCTCCGCTCTGACTCACAGCTCCCGTGCTTTTTAAATCTCTGCTCCGACTCGCAGCTCCCGCGCTTTATAAATCTCCGCTCCGACTCGCAGCTCCTGCGCTTTTTAAATCTCCGCTCCGACTCGCAGCTCCCGCTCTTTTTAAATCTCCGCTCTGACTCGCAGCTCAGGCTCTTTTTAAATCTCCGCTCCGACTCGCAGCTCCGGCTCTTTTTAAATCTCTGCTCCTACTCGCAGCTCCGGCTCTTTTTAAATCTCCGCTCCGACTCGCAGCTCCCGCGCTTTTTAAATCTCCGCTCCGACTCGCAGCTCACGCTCTTTTTAAATCTCTGCTCCGACTCGCAGCTCCGGCTCTTTTTAAATCTCCGCTCCGACTCGCAGCTCCTGCGCTTTTTAAATCCCCGCTCCGACTCGCAGCTCCCGCCCTTTTTAAATCTCCGCTCCTACTCACAGCTCCTGAGCATTTTAAATCTCCGCTCCGACTCGCAGCTCCTGCTGTTTTTAATTCTCCGCTCCGACTCGCAGCTCCCGCGCTTTTTAAATCTCCGCTCCTACTCACAGCTCCTGAGCATTTTAAATCTCCGCTCCGACTCGCAGCTCCTGCTGTTTTTAATTCTCCGCTCCGACTCGCAGCTCCCGCGCTTTTTAAATCTCCGCTCCGACTCACAGCTCCCGCGCTTTTTAAATCTACGCTCGGACTCGCAGCTCCCGCTCTTTTTAAATCTCCGATCCGACTCGCAGCTCCCGCGCTTTTTAAATCTCCGCTCCGACTCGCAGCTCCCGCGCTTTTTAAATCTCTGCTCCTACTCGCAGCTCCCGCGCTTTGTAAATCTCCGCTCCTACTCGTAGCTCCCGCACTTTTTAAATCTCCGCTCTGACTCGCAGCTCCCGCGCTTTTTAAATCTCCGCTCCGACTCGCAGCTCCTGCTCATTTTAAATCTCCGCTCCGACTCACGGCGCCCGCGCTTTTTAAATCTCCGCTCCGACTCGCAGCTACCGCGCTTTTTAAATCTCTGCTCCTACTCGCAACTCCTGCTCTTTTTAAATCCCCGCTCCGACTCGCAGCTCCTGCTCTTTTTAAATCTCCGCTCCGACTCACAGCTCCCGCGCTTTTTAAATCTCCGCTCCGACTCGCAGCTCCCGCCCTTTTTAAATCTCCGCTCCTACTCACAGCTCCCGAGCATTTTAAATCTAAGCTCCGACTCGCAGCTCCTGCTGTTTTTAATTCTCCGCTCCGACTCGCAGCTCCCGCGCTTTTTAAATCTCCGCTACGACTCGCAGCTCCCGTGCTTTTTAAATCTCTGCTCCGACTCGCAGCTCCCGCGCTTTTTAAATCTCCGCTCCGACTCGCAGCTCCTGCGCTTTTTAAATCTCCGCTCCGACTCGCAGCTCCCGCGCTTTTTAAAGCTCCGCTCCGACTCGCAGCTCCTGCGCTTTTTAAATCTCCGCTCCGACTCGCAGCTCCGGCTCTTTTTAAATCTCCGCTCCGACTCGCAGCTCCCGCACTTTTTAAATCTCCGCTCCGACTCGCAGCTCCCGCTCTTTTTAAATCTACGCTCCGACTCGCAGTTCCTGCGCTTTTTAAATCTCCGCTCCGACTCGCAGCTCCGACGCTTATTAAATCTCCGCTCCGACTCGCAGCTCCCATTCTTTTTAAATCTCTGCTCCGACTCGCAGCTCACGCTCTTTTCAAATCTCTGATCCGACTCGCAGCTCCCGCGCTTTTTAAATCTCCGCTCCGACTCGCAGCTCCCGCTCTTTTTAAATCTACGCTCCGACTCGCAGTTCCTGCGCTTTTTAAATCTCCGCTCTGACTCGAAGCTCCGACGCTTATTAAATCTCCGCTCCGACTCGCAGCTCCCATTCTTTTTAAATCTCTGCTCCGACTCGCAGCTCACGCTCTTTTCAAATCTCTGATCCGACTCGCAGCTCCCGCGCTTTTTAAATCTACGCTCTGACTCGCAGCTCCCGCGCTTTTTAAATCTCCGCTCCGACTCGCAGCTCCCGCACTATTTAAATCTCCGTTCTGACTCGCAGCTCCGGCTCTTTTTAAATCTCTGCTCCGACTCGCAGCTCCTGCGCTTTTTAAATCTCCGCTCCGACTCGCAGCTCCGACGCTTTTTAAATCTCCGCTCTGACTCGCAGCTCCCGCTGTTTTTAAATCTCCGCTCCGACTCGCAGCTCCCGCACTTTTCAAATCCCCGCACCGACTCGCAGCTCCCGCCCTTTTTAAATCTCCGCTCCGACTCACGGCGCCCGCGCTTTTTAAATCTCCGCTCCGACTCGCAGCTACCGCGCTTTTTAAATCTCTGCTCCTACTCGCAGCTCCTGCTCTTTTTAAATCCCCGCTCCGACTCGCAGCTCCTGCTCTTTTTAAATCTCCGCTCCGACTCACAGCTCCCGCGCTTTTTAAATCTCCGCTCCGACTCGCAGCTCCCGCCCTTTTTAAATCTCCGCTCCTACTCACAGCTCCCGAGCATTTTAAATCTAAGCTCCGACTCGCAGCTCCTGCTGTTTTTAATTCTCCGCTCCGACTCGCAGCTCCCGCGCATTTTAAATCTCCGCTATGACTCGCAGCTCCCGTGCTTTTTAAATCTCTGCTCCGACTCGCAGCTCCCGCACTTTTTAAATCTCCCCTCCGACTCGCAGCTCCTGCGCTTTTTAAATCTCCGCTCCGACTCGCAGCTCCCGCGCTTTTTAAAGCTCCGCTCCGACTCGCAGCTCCTGCGCTTTTTAAATCTCCGCTCCGACTCGCAGCTCCGGCTCTTTTTAAATCTCCGCTCCGACTCGCAGCTCCCGCACTTTTTAAATCTCCGCTCCGACTCGCAGCTCCCGCTCTTTTTAAATCTACGCTCCGACTCGCAGTTCCTGCGGTTTTTAAATCTCCGCTCCGACTCGCAGCTCCGACGCTTATTAAATCTCCGCTCCGACTCGCAGCTCCCATTCTTTTTAAATCTCTGCTCCGACTCGCAGCTCACGCTCTTTTCAAATCTCTGATCCGACTCGCAGCTCCCGCGCTTTTTAAATCTCCGCTCCGACTCGCAGCTCCCGCTCTTTTTAAATCTACGCTCCGACTCGCAGTTCCTGCGCTTTTTAAATCTCCGCTCTGACTCGAAGCTCCGACGCTTATTAAATCTCCGCTCCGACTCGCAGCTCCCGTTCTTTTTAAATCTCTGCTCCGACTCGCAGCTCACGCTCTTTTCAAATCTCTGATCCGACTCGCAGCTCCCGCGCTTTTTAAATCTCCGCTCCGACTCGCAGCTCCTGCGCTTTTTAAATCTCCGCTCGGACTCGCAGCTCCTGCTCTCTTTAAATCTTCGCTCCGACACGCAGCTCCCGTACTTTTTAAATCTCCACTCTGACTCGCAGCTCCCGCTCTTTTTAAATCCCCGCACCGACTCGCATCTCCCGCCCTTTTTAAATCTCCGCTCCTACTCACAGCTCCCGAGCATTTTAAATCTCCGCTCCGACTCGCAGCTCCTGCTGTTTTTAATTCTCCGCTCCGATTCGCAGCTCCGGCTCTTTTTAAATCTCCACTCCGACTCGCAGCTCCCGCTCTTTTTAAATCTCCGCTACGACTCGCAGCTCCGGCTATTTTCAAATCTCCGCTCCGACTCACAGCTCCCGCGCTTTTTAAATCTACGCTCGGACTCGCAGCTCCCGCTCTTTTTAAATCTCCGATCCGACTCACAGCTCCCGCGCTTTTTAAATCTTCGCTCCGACTCGCAGCTCCCGCGCTTTTTAAATCTCTGCTCCTACTCGCAGCTCCCGTGCTTTGTAAATCTCCGCTCCTACTCGTAGCTCCCGCACTTTTTAAATCTCCGCTCTGACTCGCAGGTCCCGCGCTTTTTAAACTCCGCTCCGACTCGCAGCTCCTGCTCATTTTAAATCTCCGCTCCAACTCACGGCGCCCGCGCTTTTTAAATCTCCGCTCCGACTCGCAGCTCCCGCGCTTTTGAAATCTCTGCTCCTACTCGCAGCTCCTGCTCTTTTTAAATCTCCGCTCCGACTCGCAGCTCCTGCTCTTTTTAAATCTCCGCTCCGACTCACAGCTCCCGCGCTTTTTAAATCTCCGCTCCGATTCGCAGCTCCCGCACTTTTTAAATCTCCGCTCGGACACGCAGCTCCCGCTCTTTTTAAATCTCCGCTCTGACACGCAGCTCCCGCTCTTTTTAAATCTCCGCTCCGACTCGCAGCTCCCGCTCTTTTTAAATCTCCGCTCCGACTCGCAGCTCCCGGACTTTTTAAATCTCCGCTCCGACTCGCAGCTCTGACGCTTTTTCAATCTCCGCACTGACTCGCAGCTCCCGCTGTTTTTAAATCTCCGCTCCAACTCGCAGCTCCCGCACTTTTCAAATCTCCGATCCGACTCGCAGCTCCCAGCACTTTTTAAATCTCCGCTCCGACTCGCAGCTCCTGAGCTTTTTAAATCTCCGCTCGGACTCGCAGCTCCTGCTCTCTTTAAATCTTCGCTCCGACACGCAGCTCCCGCACTTTTTAAATCTCCACTCTGACTCGCAGCTCCCGCTCTTTTTAAATCCCCGCTCCGACTCGCAGCTCCCGCCCTTTTTAAATCTCCGCTCCGACTCACAGCTCCCGAGCATTTTAAATCTCCGCTCCGACTCGCAGCTCCTGCTGTTTTTAATTCTCCGCTCCGATTCGCAGCTCCGGCTCTTTTTAAATCTCCACTCCGACTCGCAGCTCCCGCTATTTTTAAATCTCCGCAACGACTCGCAGCTCCCGCTCTTTTTAAATCTCCGCTCCGACTCGCAGCTCCCGGACTTTTTAAATCTCCGCTCCGACTCGCAGTTCCTGCGCTTTTTAAATCTCCGCTCCGACTTGCAGCTCCGACGCATTTTAAATCTCCGCTCCGACTCGCAGCTCCCGCTCTTTTTAAATCTCCGCTCCGACTCGCAGCTCCCGGACTTTTTAAATCTCCACTCCGACTCGCAGCTCCCGGACTTTTTAAATCTCCGCTCCGACTCACAGCTCCAGCTCTTTTTAAATCTCCGCTCCGACTCGCAGCTCCCGCTCTTTTCAAATCTCCGATCCAACTCGCAGCTCCCGCGCTTTTTAAATCTCCGCTCTGACTCGCAGCTCCCGTGCTTTTTAAATCTCTGCTCCGACTCGCAGCTCCCGCGCTTTTTAAATCTCCGCTCCGACTTGCAGCTCCTGCGCTTTTTAAATCTCCGCTCCGACTCGCAGCTCCCGCTCTTTTTAAATCTCCGCTCTGACTCGCAGCTCAGGCTCTTTTTAAATCTCCGCTCCGACTCGCAGCTCCGGCTCTTTTTAAATCTCTGCTCCTACTCGCAGCTCCGGCTCTTTTTAAATCTCCGCTCCGACTAGCAGCTCCCGCGCTTTTTAAATCTCCGCTCCGACTCGCAGCTCACGCTCTTTTTAAATCTCTGCTCCGACCCGCAGCTCCGGCTCTTTTTAAATCTCCGCTCCGACTCGCAGCTCCTGCGCTTTTTAAATCCCCGCTCCGACTCGCAGCTCCCGCCCTTTTTAAATCTCCGCTCCTACTCACAGCTCCTGAGCATTTTAAATCTCCGCTCCGACTCGCAGCTCCTGCTGTTTTTAATTCTCCGCTCCGACTCGCAGCTCCCGCGCTTTTTAAATCTCCGCTCCGACTCACAGCTCCCGCGCTTTTTAAATCTACGCTCGGACTCGCAGCTCCCGCTCTTTTTAAATCTCCGATCCGACTCGCAGCTCCCTCGCTTTTTAAATCTCCGCTCCGACTCGCAGCTCCCGCGCTTTTTAAATCTGTGCTCCTACTCGCAGCTCCCGCGCTTTGTAAATCTCCGCTCCTACTCGTAGCTCCCGCACTTTTTAAATCTCCGCTCTGACTCGCAGCTCCCGCGCTTTTTAAATCTCCGCTCCGACTCGCAGCTCCTGCTCATTTTAAATCTCCGCTCCGACGCACGGCGCCCGCGCTTTTTAAATCTCCGCTCCGACTCGCAGCTCCCGCGCTTTTTAAATCTCTGCTCCTACTCGCAGCTCCTGCTCTTTTTAAATCCCCGCTCCGACTCGCAGCTCCTGCTCTTTTTAAATCTCCGCTCCGACTCACAGCTCCCGCGCTTTTTAAATCTCCGCTCCTACTCGTAGCTCCCGCACTTTTTAAATCTCTGCTCTGACTCGCAGCTCCCGCGCTTTTTAAATCTCCGCTCCGACTTGCAGCTCCTGCTCATTTTAAATCTCCGCTCCGATTCACGGCGCCCGCGCTTTTTAAATCTCCGCTCTGACTCGCAGCTCCCGTGCTTTTTAAATCTCTGCTCCTACTCGCAGCTCCTGGTCTTTTTAAATCTCCGCTCCGACTCGCAGCTCCTGCTCTTTTTAAATCTCCGCTCCGACTCACAGCTCCCTCGCTTCTTAAATCTCCGCTCCGACTCGCAGCTCCCGCGCTTTTTAAATCTCCGCTCGGACTCGCAGCTCCCGCTCTTTTTAAATCTCCGCTCTGACACGCAGCTCCCGCTCTTTTTAAAACTCCGCTCCGACTCGCAGCTCCCGCTCTTTTTAAATCTCCGCTCCGACTCGCAGCTCCCGCACTTTTTAAATCTCCGCTCCGACTCGCAGCTCCCGCTCTTTTTAAATCTACGCTCCGACTCGCAGTTCCTGCGCTTTTTAAATCTCCGCTCGGACTCGCAGCTCCAACGCTTATTAAATCTCCGCTCCGACTCGCAGCTCCTGTTCTTTTTAAATCTCTGCTCCGACTCGCAGCTCACGCTCTTTTCAAATCTCTGATCCGGCTCGCAGCTCCCGCGCTTTATAAATCTCCGCTCTGACTCGCAGCTCCCGCGCTTTTTAAATCTCCGCTCCGACTCGCAGCTCCCGCGCTTTTTAAATCTCTGCTCCGACTCGCAGCTCCCGCGCTTTTTAAATCTCCGCTCCGACTCGCAGCTCCTGCGCTTTTTAAATCTCCGTTCTGACTCGCAGCTCCGTCTCTTTTTAAATCTCTGCTCCGACTCGCAGCTCCTGCGCTTTTTAAATCTCCGCTCCGACTCGCAGCTCCGACGCTTTTTATATCTCCGCTCTGACTCGCAGCTCCCGCTGTTTTTAAATCTCCGCTCCGACTCGCAGCTCCCGCACTTTTCAAATCTCCGATCCGACTCGCAGCTCCCAGCACTTTTTAAATCTCCGCTCCGACTCGCAGCTCCTGCGCTTTTTAAATCTCCGCTCGGACTCGCAGCTCCTGCTCTCTTTAAATCTTCGCTCCGACACGCAGCTCCCGCACTTTTTAAATCTCCACTCTGACTCGCAGCTCCCGCTCTTTTTAAATCCCCGCTCCAACTCGCAGCTCCCGCCCTTTTTAAATCTCCGCTCCTACTCACAGCTCCCGAGCATTTTAAATCACCGCTCGGACTCGCAGCTCCTGCTGTTTTTAATTCTCCGCTCCGATTCGCAGCTCCGGCTCTTTTTAAATCTCCGCTCCGACTCGCAGCTCCCGCGCTTTTTAAATCTCTGCTACGACTCGCAGCTCCGGCTATTTTCAAATCTCCGCTCCGACTCACAGCTCCCGCGCTTTTTAAATCTACGCTCGGACTCGCAGCTCCCGCTCTTTTTAAATCTCCGATCCGACTCGCAGCTCCCGCGCTTTTTAAATCTCCGCTCCGAATCGCAGCTCCCGCGCTTTTTAAATCTCTGCTCCTACTCGCAGCTCCCGCGCTTTGTAAATCTCCGCTCCTACTCGTAGCTCCCGCACTTTTTAAATCTCCGCTCTGACTCGCAGGTCCCGCGCTTTTTAAATCTCCGCTCCGACTCGCAGCTCCTGCTCATTTTAAATCTCCGCTCCAACTCACGCCGCCCGCGCTTTTTAAATCTCCGCTCTGACTCGCAGCTCCCGTGCTTTTTAAATCACTGCTCCGACTCGCAGCTCCCGCGCTTTTTAAATCTCCGCTCCGACTCGCAGCTCCTGCGCTTTTTAAATCTCCGCTCCGACTCGCAGCTCCCGCTCTTTTTAAATCTCCGCTCCGACTCGCAGCTCCGGCTCTTTTTAAATCTCCGCTCCGACTCGCAGCTCCCGCGCTTTTTAAATCTCCGCTCCGACTCGCAGCTCACGCTCTTTTTAAATCTCTGCTCCGACTCGCAGCTCCGGCTCTTTTTAAATCTCCGCTCCGACTCGCAGCTCCTGCGCTTTTTAAATCCCCGCTCCGACTCGCAGCTCCCGCCCTTTTTAAATCTCCGCTCCTACTCACAGCTCCTGAGCATTTTAAATCTCCGCTCCGACTCGCAGCTCCTGCTGTTTTTAATTCTCCGCTCCGGCTCGCAGCTCCCGCGCTTTTTAAATCTCCGCTACGACTCGCAGCTCCGGCTATTTTCAAATCTCCGCTCCGACTCACAGCTCCCGCGCTTTTTAAATCTACGCTCGGACTCGCAGCTCCCGCTCTTTTTAAATCTCCGATCCGACTCGCAGCTCCCGCGCTTTTTAAATCTCCGCTCCGACTCGCAGCTCCCGCGCTTTTTAAATCTCTGCTCCTACTCGCAGCTCCCGCGCTTTGTAAATCTCCGCTCTGACTCGCAGCTCCCGCGCTTTTTAAATCTCCGCTCCGACTCGCAGCTCCTGCTCATTTTAAATCTCCGCTCCGACTCGCAGCTCCCGCGCTTTTTAAATCTCCGCTCCGACTCGCAGCTACCGCGCTTTTTAAATCTCTGCTCCTACTCGCAGCTCCTGCTCTTTTTAAATCCCCGCTCCGACTCGCAGCTCCTGCTCTTTTTAAATCTCCGCTCCGACTCACAGCTCCCGCGCTTTTTAAATCTCCGCTCCTACTCGTAGCTCCAGCACTTTTTAAATCTCTGCTCTGACTCGCAGCTCCCGCGCTTTTTAAATCTCCGCTCCGACTCGCAGCTCCTGCTCATTTTAAATCTCCGCTCCGATTCACGGCGCCCGCGCTTTTTAAATCTCCGCTCTGACTCGCAGCTCCCATGCTTTTTAAATCTCTGCTCCTACTACAGCTCCTGCTCTTTTTAAATCTCCGCTCCGACTCGCAGCTCCTGCTCTTTTTAAATCTCCGCTCCGACTCACAGCTCCGGCGCTTCTTAAATCTCTGCTCCGACTCGCAGCTCCCGCGCTTTTTAAATCTCCGCTCGGACTCGCAGCTCCCGCTCTTTTTAAATCTCCGCTCTGACACGCAGCTCCCGCTCTTTTTAAAACTCCGCTCCGACTCGCAGCTCCCGCTCTTTTTAAATCTCCGCTCCGACTCGCAGCTCCCGCACTTTTTAAATCTCCGCTCCGACTCGCAGCTCCCGCTCTTTTTAAATCTACGCTCCGACTCGCAGTTCCTGCGCTTTTTAAATCTCCGCTCCGACGCTTATTAAATCTCCGCTCCGACTCGCAGCTCCCGTTCTTTTTAAATCTCTGCTCCGACTCGCAGCTCACGCTCTTTTCAAATCTCTGATCCGGCTCGCAGCTCCCGCGCTTTTTAAATCTCCGCTCTGACTCGCAGCTCCCGCGCTTTTTAAATCTCCGCTCCGACTCGCAGCTCCCGCGCTTTTTAAATCTCTGCTCCGACTCGCAGCTCCCGCGCTTTTTAAATCTCCGCTCCGACTCGCAGCTCCTGCGCTTTTTAAATCTCCATTCTGACTCGCAGCTCCGTCTCTTTTTAAATCTCTGCTCCGACTCGCAGCTCCTGCGCTTTTTAAATCTCCGCTCCGACTCGCAGCTCCGACGCTTTTTAAATCTCCGCTCTGACTCGCAGCTCCCGCTGTTTTTAAATCTCCGCTCCGACTCGCAGCTCCCGCACTTTTCAAATCTCCGATCCGACTCGCAGCTCCCAGCACTTTTTAAATCTCCGCTCCGACTCGCAGCTCCTGCGCTTTTTAAATCTCCGCTCGGACTCGCAGCTCCTGCTCTCTTTAAATCTTCGCTCCGACACGCAGCTCCCGCACTTTTTAAATCTCCACTCTGACTCGCAGCTCCCGCTCTTTTTAAATCCCCGCTCCGACTCGCAGCTCCCGCCCTTTTTAAATCTCCGCTCCTACTCACAGCTCCCGAGCATTTTAAATCTCCGCTCGGACTCGCAGCTCCTGCTGTTTTTAATTCTCCGCTCCGATTCGCAGCTCCGGCTCTTTTTAAATCTCCGCTCCGACTCGCAGCTCCCGCGCTTTTTAAATCTCTGCTACGACTCGCAGCTCCGGCTATTTTCAAATCTCCGCTCCGACTCACAGCTCCCGCGCTTTTTAAATCTACGCTCGGACTCGCAGCTCCCGCTCTTTTTAAATCTCCGATCCGACTCGCAGCTCCCGCGCTTTTTAAATCTCCGCTCCGACTCGCAGCTCCCGCGCTTTTTAAATCTCTGCTCCTACTCGCAGCTCCCGCGCTTTGTAAATCTCCGCTCCTACTCGTAGCTCCCGCACTTTTTAAATCTCCGCTCTGACTCGCAGGTCCCGCGCTTTTTAAATCTCCGCTCCGACTCGCAGCTCCTGCTCATTTTAAATCTCCGCTCCAACTCACGGCGCCCGCGCTTTTTAAATCTCCGCTCCGACTCGCAGCTCCCGCGCTTTTGAAATCTCTGCTCCTACTCGCACCTCCTGCTCTTTTTAAATCTCCGCTTCGACTCGCAGCTCCTGCTCTTTTTAAATCTCCGCTCCAACTCACAGCTCCCGCGCTTTTCAAATCTCCGCTCCGATTCGCAGCTCCCGCGCTTTTTAAATCTCCGCTCCGACTCGCAGCTCCTGCGCTTTTTAAATCTCCGCTTCGACTCGCAGCTCCTGCTCTTTTTAAATCTCCGCTCCGACTCACAGCTCCCGCGCTTTTCAAATCTCCGCTCCGATTCGCAGCTCCCGCGCTTTTTAAATCTCCGCTCCGACTCGCAGCTCCTGCGCTTTTTACATCTCCGCTCCGACTCGCAGCTCCCGCTCTTTTTAAATCTCCGCTCCGACTCGCAGCTCCCGCGCTTTTTAAATCTCCGCTCCGACTCGCAGCTCCTGCTCATTTTAAATCTCCGCTCCAACTCACGGCTCCCGCGCTTTTTAAATCTCCGCTCAGACTCGCAGCTCCCGCGCTTTTTAAATCTCCGCTCCGACTCGCAGCTCCTGCGCTTTTTAAATCTCCGTTCTGACTCGCAGCTCCGTCTCTTTTTAAATCTCTGCTCCGACTCGCAGCTCCTGCGCTTTTTAAATCTCCGCTCCGACTCGCAGCTCCGACGCTTTTTAAATCTCCGCTCTGACTCGCAGCTCCCGCTGTTTTTAAATCTCCGCTCCGACTCGCAGCTCCCGCACTTTTCAAATCTCCGATCCGACTCGCAGCTCCCAGCACTTTTTAAATCTCCGCTCCGACTCGCAGCTCCTGCGCTTTTTAAATCTCCGCTCGGACTCGCAGCTCCTGCTCTCTTTAAATCTTCGCTCCGACACGCAGCTCCCGCACTTTTTAAATCTCCACTCTGACTCGCAGCTCCCGCTCTTTTTAAATCCCCGCTCCGACTCGCAGCTCCCGCCCTTTTTAAATCTCCGCTCCTACTCACAGCTCCCGAGCATTTTAAATCTCCGCTCGGACTCGCAGCTCCTGCTGTTTTTAATTCTCCGCTCCGATTCGCAGCTCCGGCTCTTTTTAAATCTCCGCTCCGACTCGCAGCTCCCGCGCTTTTTAAATCTCTGCTACGACTCGCAGCTCCGGCTATTTTCAAATCTCCGCTCCGACTCACAGCTCCCGCGCTTTTTAAATCTACGCTCGGACTCGCAGCTCCCGCTCTTTTTAAATCTCCGATCCGACTCGCAGCTCCCGCGCTTTTTAAATCTCCGCTCCGACTCGCAGCTCCCGCGCTTTTTAAATCTCTGCTCCTACTCGCAGCTCCCGCGCTTTGTAAATCTCCGCTCCTACTCGTAGCTCCCGCACTTTTTAAATCTCCGCTCTGACTCGCAGGTCCCGCGCTTTTTAAATCTCCGCTCCGACTCGCAGCTCCTGCTCATTTTAAATCTCCGCTCCAACTCACGGCGCCCGCGCTTTTTAAATCTCCGCTCCGACTCGCAGCTCCCGCGCTTTTGAAATCTCTGCTCCTACTCGCAGCTCCTGCTCTTTTTAAATATCCGCTTCGACTCGCAGCTCCTGCTCTTTTTAAATCTCCGCTCCAACTCACAGCTCCCGCGCTTTTCAAATCTCCGCTCCGATTCGCAGCTCCCGCGCTTTTTAAATCTCCGCTCCGACTCGCAGCTCCTGCGCTTTTTAAATCTCCGCTTCGACTCGCAGCTCCTGCTCTTTTTAAATCTCCGCTCCGACTCACAGCTCCCGCGCTTTTCAAATCTCCGCTCCGATTCGCAGCTCCCGCGCTTTTTAAATCTCCGCTCCGACTCGCAGCTCCTGCGCTTTTTAAATCTCCGCTCCGACTCGCAGCTCCCGCTCTTTTTAAATCTCCGCTCCGACTCGCAGCTCCCGCGCTTTTTAAATCTCCGCTCCGACTCGCAGCTCCTGCTCATTTTAAATCTCCGCTCCAACTCACGGCGCCCGCGCTTTTTAAATCTCCGCTCCGACTCGCAGCTCCCGCGCTTTTGAATTCTCTGCTCCTACTCGCAGCTCTTGCTCTTTTTAAATCTCCGCTTCGACTCGCAGCTCCTGCCCTTTTTAAATCTCCGCTCCGACTCACAGCTCCCGCGCTTTTCAAATCTCCGCTCCGATTCGCAGCTCCCGCGCTTTTTAAATCTCCGCTCCGACTCGCAGCTCCTGCGCTTTTTAAATCTCCGCTCCGACTCGCAGCTCCCGCTCTTTTTAAATCTCCGCTCCGACTCGCAGCTCCCGCTCTTTTTAAATCTCCGTTCCGACTCGCAGCTCCTGCGCTTTTTAAATCTCCGCTCCGACTCGCAGCTCCCGCTCTTTTTAAATCTCCGCTCCGACTCGCAGCTCCCGCTCTTTTTAAATCTCCGCTCCGACTCGCAGCTCCTGCGCTTTTTAAATCTCCGCTCCGACTCGCAGCTCCGGCTCTTTTTAAATCTCTGCTCCGACTCGCAGCTCCGGCTCTTTTTAAATCTCCGCTCCGACTTGCAGCTCCCGCGCTTTTTAAATCTCTGCTCCTACTCGCAGCTCCCGTGCTTTTTAAATCTCCGCTCTGACTCGCAGCTCCCGCGGTTTTTCAATCTCTGCTCCTACTCGCAGCTCCTGCTCTTTTTAAATCTCCGCTCCGACTCGCAGCTCCTGCTCATTTTAAATCTCCGTTCCGACTCACGGCGCCCGCGCTTTTTAAATCACCGCTCTGACTCGCAGCTCCCGCTCTTTTTAAATCTCCGCTCCGACTCGCAGCTCCCGCTCTTTTTAAATCTCCGCTCCGACTCACAGCTCCTGCTCTTTTTAAATCTCCGCTCCGACTCGCAGCTCCTGCGCTTTTTAAATCTCCGCACCGACTCGCAGCTCCCACGCTTTTTAAATCTCCGCTCCGATTCGCAGCTCCGGCTCTTTTTAAATCTCCGCTCCAACTCGCAGCTCCCGCGCTTTTTAAATCTCCGCTCCGACTCGCAGCTCCTGCGCTTTTTAAATCTCGGCTCCGACTCGCAGCTCCTGCGCTTTATAAATCTCCGCTCCGACTCGCAGCTCCGGCTCTTTTTAAATCTCCGCTCCGACTCGCATCTCCAGCTCCTTTTAAATCTCTGCTCCGACTCGCAGCTCCCGCTCTTTTTAAATCTCCGCTCCGACTTGCAGCTCCGGCTCTTTTTAAATCTCCGCTCCGACTCGCAGCTCCCGCTCTTTTTAAATCTCTGCTCCGACTCGCAGCTCCCGCGCTTTTTAAATCTCCGCTCGGACTCGCAGCTCCTGCTCTCTTTAAATCTTCGCTCCGACACGCAGCTCCCGCCCTTTTTAAATCTCCGCTCCTACTCACAGCTCCCGAGCATTTTAAATCTCCGCTCCGACTCGCAGCTCCTGCTGTTTTTAATTCTCCGCTCCGATTCGCAGCTCCGGCTCTTTTTAAATCTCCACTCCGACTCGCAGCTCCCGCTCTTTTTAAATCTCCGCTACGACTCGCAGCTCCGGCTATTTTCAAATCTCCGCTCCGACTCACAGCTCCCGCGCTTTTTAAATCTACGCTCGGACTCGCAGCTCCCGCTCTTTTTAAATCTCCGATCCGACTCGCAGCTCCCGCGCTTTTTAAATCTCCGCTCCGACTCGCAGCTCCCGCGCTTTTTAAATCTCTGCTCCAACTCGCAGCTCCCGCGCTTTGTAAATCTCCGCTCCTACTCATAGCTCCCGCACTTTTTATATCTCAGCTCTGACTCGCAGGTCCCGCGCTTTTTAAATCTCCGCTCCGTCTCGCAGGTCCTGCTCATTTTAAATCTCCGCTCCAACTCACGGCGCCCGCGCTTTTTAAATCTCCGCTCCGACTCGCAGCTCCCGCGCTTTTGAAATCTCTGCTCCTACTCGCAGCTCCTGCTCTTTTTAAATCTCCGCTCCGACTCGCAGCTCCTGCTCTTTTTAAATCTCCGCTCCGACTCACAGCTCCCGCGCTTTTTAAATCTCCGCTCCGATTCGCAGCTCCCACGCTTTTTAAATCTCTGCTCGGACACGCAGCTCCCGCTCTTTTTAAATCTTCGCTCTGACAAACAGCTCCCGCTCTTTTTAAATCTCCGCTCCGACTCGCAGCTCCCGCTCTTTTTAAATCTCCGCTCCGACTCGCAGCTCCCGGACTTTTTAAATCTCCGCTCCGACTCGCAGTTCCTGCGCTTTTTAAATCTCCGCTCCGACTTGCAGCTCCGACGCTTTTTTAATCTCCGCTCCGACTCGCAGCTCCCGCTCTTTTTAAATCTCCGCTGCGACTCGCAGCTCCCGGACTTTTTAATTCTCCACTCCGACTCGCAGCTCCCGGACTTTTTAAATCTCCGCTCCGACTCGCAGCTCCAGCTCTTTTTAAATCTCCGCTCCGAATCGCAGCTCCCGCTCTTTTCAAATCTCCGATCCAACTCGCAGCTCCCGCGCTTTTTAAATCTCCGCTCTGACTCGCAGCTCCCGTGCTTTTTAAATCTCTGCTCCGACTCGCAGCTCCCGCGCTTTTTAAATCTCCGCTCCGACTCGCAGCTCCTGCGTTTTTAAATCTCCGCTCCGACTCTCAGCTCCCGCTCTTTTTAAATCTCCGCTCTGACTCGCAGGTCCGGCTCTTTTTAAATCTCCGCTCCGACTCGCAGCTCCGGCTCTTTTTAAATCTCTGCTCCTACTCGCAGCTCCGGCTCTTTTTAAATCTCCGCTCCGACTCGCAGCTCCCGCGCTTTTTAAATCTCCGCTCCGACTCGCAGCTCCCGCTCTTTTTAAATCTCTGCTCCGACTCGCAGCTCCGGCTCTTTTTAAATCTCCGCTCCGACTCGCAGCTCCTGCGCTTTTTAAATCCCCGCTCCGACTCGCAGCTCCCGCCCTTTTTAAATCTCCGCTACGACTCGCAGCTCCGGCTCTTTTTAAATCTCCACTCCGACTCGCAGCTCCCGCTCTTTTTAAATCTCCGCTAAGACTCACAGCTCCTGAGCATTTTAAATCTCCGCTCCGACTCGCAGCTCCTGCTGTTTTTAATTCTCCGCTCCGACTCGCAGCTCCCGCGCTTTTTAAATCTCCGCTACGACTCGCAGCTCCGGCTATTTTCAAATCTCCGCTCCGACTCACAGCTCCCGCGCTTTTTAAATCTGCGCTCGGACTCGCAGCTCCCGCTCTTTTTAAATCTCCGATCCGACTCGCAGCTCCCGCGCTTTTTAAATCTCCGCTCCGACTCGCAGCTCCCGCGCTTTTTAAATCTCTGCTCCTACTCGCAGCTCCCGCGCTTTGTAAATCTCCGCTCCTACTCGTAGCTCCCGCACTTTTTAAATCTCCGCTCTGACTCGCAGCTCCCGCGCTTTTTAAATCTCCGCTCCGACTCGCAGCTCTTGCTCATTTTAAATCTCCGCTCCGACTCACGGCGCCCGCGCTTTTTAAATCTCCGCTCCGACTCGCAGCTCTTGCTCATTTTAAATCTCCGCTACGACTCACGGCGCCCGCGCTTTTTAAATCTCTGCTCCTACTCGCAGCTCCTGCTCTTTTTCAATCTCCGCTCCGACTCGCAGCTCCTGCTCTTTTTAAATCTCCGCTCGGACTCACAGCTCCCGCGCTTTTTAAATCTCCGCTCCTACTCGTAGCTCCCGCACTTTTTAAACCTCTGCTCTGACTCGCAGCTCCCGCGCTTTTTAAATCTCCGCTCCGACTCGCAGCTCCTGCTCATTTTAAATTTCCGCTCCGATTCACGGCGCCCGCGCTTTTTAAATCTCCGCTCTGACTCGCAGCTCCCGCGCTTTTTAAATCTCTGCTCCGACTCGCAGCTCCCGCGCTTTTTAAATCTCTGCTACGACTCGCAGCTCCGGCTATTTTCAAATCTCCGCTCCGACTCACAGCTCCCGCGCTTCTTAAATCTCCGCTCCGACTCGCAGCTCCCGCGCTTTTTAAATCTCCGCTCGGACTCGCAGCTCCCGCTCTTTTTAAATCTCCGCTCTGACACGCAGCTCCCGCTCTTTTTAAATCTCCGCTCCGAATCGCAGCTCCCGCTCTTTTTAAATCTCCGCTCCGACTCGCAACTCCCGCACTTTTTAAATCTCCGCTCCGACTCGCAGCTCCCGCTCTTTTTAAATCTACGCTCCGACTCGCAGTTCCTGCGCTTTTTAAATCTCCGCTCCGACTCGCAGCTCCGACGCTTTTTAAATCTCTGCTCCGACTCGCAGCTCACGCTCTTTTCAAATCTCTGATCCGGCTCGCAGCTCCCGCGCTTTTTAAATCTCCGCTCTGACTCGCAGCTCCCGCGCTTTTTAAATCTCCGCTCCGACTCGCAGCTCCCGCGCTTTTTAAATCTCTGCTCCGACTCGCATCTCCCGCGCTTTTTAAATCTCCGCTCCGACTCGCAGCTCCTGCGCTTTTTAAATCTCCGTTCTGACTCGCAGCTCCGTCTCTTTTTAAATCTCTGCTCCGAATCGCAGCTCCTGCGCTTTTTAAATCTCCGCTCCGACTCGCAGCTCCGACGCTTTTTAAATCTCCGCTCTGACTCGCAGCTCCCCTTGTTTTTAAATCTCCGCTCCGACTCGCAGCTCCCGCACTTTTCAAATCTCCGATCCGACTCGCAGCTCCCAGCACTTTTTAAATCTCCGCTCGGACTCGCAGCTCCTGCTCTCTTTAAATCTTCGCTCCGACACGCAGCTCCCGCACTTTTTAAATCTCGACTCTGACTCGCAGCTCCCGCTCTTTTTAAATCCCCGCTCCGACTCGCAGCTCCCGCCCTTTTTAAATCTCCGCTCCTACTCACAGCTCCCGAGCATTTTAAATCTCCGCTCCGACTCGCAGCTCCTTCTGTTTTTAATTCTCCGCTCCGATTCGTAGCTCCGGCTCTTTTTAAATCTCCGCTCCGACTCGCAGCTCCCGCACTTTTTAAATCTCTGCTACGACTCGCAGCTCCGGCTATTTTCAAATCTCCGCTCCGACTCACAGCTCCCGCGCTTTTTAAATCTACGCTCGGACTCGCAGCTCCCGCTCTTTTTAAATCTCCGATCCGACTCGCAGCTCCCGGGCTTTTTAAATCTCCGCTCCGACTCGCAGCTCCCGCGCTTTTTAAATCTCTGCCCCTACTCGCAGCTCCCGCGCTTTGTAAATCTCCGCTCCTACTCGTAGCTCCCGCACTTTTTAAATCTCCGCTCTGACTCGCAGGTCCCGCGCTTTTTAAATCTCCGCTCCGACTCGCAGCTCCTGCGCTTTTTAAATCTCCGCTCCAACTCATGGCGCCCGCGCTTTTTAAATCTCCGCTCCGACTCGCAGCTCCCGCGCTTTTGAAATCTCTGCTCCTACTCGCAGCTCCCGCTCTTTTTAAATCTCCGCTCCGAATCGCAGCTCCCGCTCTTTTTAAATCTCCGCTGCGACTCGCAGCTCCCGCACTTTTTAAATCTCCGCTCCGACTCGCAGCTCCCGCTCTTTTTAAATCTACGCTCCGACTCGCAGCTCCCGCTCTTTTTAAATCTCCGCTCCGACTCGCAGCTGCCGCACTTTTCAAATCTCCGATCCGACTCGCAGCTCCCAGCACTTTTTAAATCTCCGCTCGGACTCGCAGCTCCTGCTCTCTTTAAATCTTCGCTCCGACACGCAGCTCCCGCACTTTTTAAATCTCGACTCTGACTCGCAGCTCCCGCTCTTTTTAAATCCCCGCTCCGACTCGCAGCTCCCGCCCTTTTTAAATCTCCGCTCCTACTCACAGCTCCCGAGCATTTTAAATCTCCGCTCCGACTCGCAGCTCCTTCTATTTTTAATTCTCCGCTCCGATTCGTAGCTCCGGCTCTTTTTAAATCTCCGCTCCGACTCGCAGCTCCCGCACTTTTTAAATCTCTGCTACGACTCGCAGCTCCGGCTATTTTCAAATCTCCGCTCCGACTCACAGCTCCCGCGCTTTTTAAATCTACGCTCGGACTCGCAGCTCCCGCTCTTTTTAAATCTCCGATCCGACTCGCAGCTCCCGGGCTTTTTAAATCTCCGCTCCGACTCGCAGCTCCCGCGCTTTTTAAATCTCTGCCCCTACTCGCAGCTCCCGCGCTTTGTAAATCTCCGCTCCTACTCGTAGCTCCCGCACTTTTTAAATCTCCGCTCTGACTCGCAGGTCCCGCGCTTTTTAAATCTCCGCTCCGACTCGCAGCTCCTGCGCTTTTTAAATCTCCGCTCCAACTCATGGCGCCCGCGCTTTTTAAATCTCCGCTCCGACTCGCAGCTCCCGCGCTTTTGAAATCTCTGCTCCTACTCGCAGCTCCCGCTCTTTTTAAATCTCCGCTCCGAATCGCAGCTCCCGCTCTTTTTAAATCTCCGCTCCGACTCGCAGCTCCCGCACTTTTTAAATCTCCGCTCCGACTCGCAGCTCCCGCTCTTTTTAAATCTACGCTCAGATTCGCAGTTCCTGCGCTTTTTAAATCTCCGCTCCGACTCGCAGCTCCGACGCTTTTTAAATCTCTGCTCCGACTCGCAGCTCACGCTCTTTTCAAATCTCTGATCCGGCTCGCAGCTCCCGCGCTTTTTAAATCTCCGCTCTGACTCGCAGCTCCCGCGCTTTTTAAATCTCCGCACCGACTCGCAGCTCCCGCGCTTTTTAAATCTCTGCTCCGACTCGCAGCTCCCGCGCTTTTTAAATCTCCGCTCCGACTCGCAGCTCCTGCGCTTTTTAAATCTCCGTTCTGACTCGCAGCTCCGTCTCTTTTTAAATCTCTGCTCCGACTCGCAGCTCCTGCGCTTTTTAAATCTCCGCTCCGACTCGCAGCTCCGACGCTTTTTAAATCTCCGCTCTGACTCGCAGCTCCCGCTGTTTTTAAATCTCCGCTCCGACTCGCAGCTCCCGCACTTTTCAAATCTCCGATCCGACTCGCAGCTCCCAGCACTTTTTAAATCTCCGCTCCGACTCGCAGGTCCTGCGCTTTTTAAATCTCCGCTCGGACTCGCAGCTCCTGCTCTCTTTAAATCTTCGCTCCGACACGCAGCTCCCGTACTTTTTAAATCTACGCTCAGATTCGCAGTTCCTGCGCTTTTTAAATCTCCGCTCCGACTCGCAGCTCCGACGCTTTTTAAATCTCTGCTCCGACTCGCAGCTCACGCTCTTTTCAAATCTCTGATCCGGCTCGCAGCTCCCGCGCTTTTTAAATCTCCGCTCTGACTCGCAGCTCCCGCGCTTTTTAAATCTCCGCACCGACTCGCAGCTCCCGCGCTTTTTAAATCTCCGCTCCGACTCGCAGCTCCTGCGCTTTTTAAATCTCCGTTCTGACTCGCAGCTCCGTCTCTTTTTAAATCTCTGCTCCGACTCGCAGCTCCTGCGCTTTTTAAATCTCCGCTCCGACTCGCAGCTCCGACGCTTTTTAAATCTCCGCTCTGACTCGCAGCTCCCGCTGTTTTTAAATCTCCGCTCCGACTCGCAGCTCCCGCACTTTTCAAATCTCCGATCCGACTCGCAGCTCCCAGCACTTTTTAAATCTCCGCTCCGACTCGCAGGTCCTGCGCTTTTTAAATCTCCGCTCGGACTCGCAGCTCCTGCTCTCTTTAAATCTTCGCTCCGACACGCAGCTCCCGTACTTTTTAAATCTCCACTCTGACCCGCAGCTCCCGCTCTTTTTAAATCCCATCTCCGACTCGCAGCTCCCGCCCTTTTTATATCTCCGCTCCTACTCACAGCTCCCGAGCATTTTAAATCTCTGCTACGACTCGCAGCTCCGGCTATTTTCAAATCTCCGCTCCGACTCACAGCTCCCGCGCTTCTTAAATCTCCGCTCCGACTCGCAGCTCCCGCGCTTTTTAAATCTCTGCTCGGACTCGCAGCTCCCGCTCTTTTTAAATCTCCGCTCTGACATGCAGCTCCCGCTCTTTTTAAATCTCCGCTCCGAATCGCAGCTCCCGCTCTTTTTAAATCTCCGCTCCGACTCGCAGCTCCCGCACTTTTTAAATCTCCGCTCCGACTCGCAGCTCCCGCGCTTTTTAAATCTCCGCTCCGACTCGCAGCTCCCGCGCTTTTTAAATCTCTGCTCCGACTCGCATCTCCCGCGCTTTTTAAATATCCGCTCCGACTCGCAGCTCCTGCGCTTTTTAAATCTCCGTTCTGACTCGCAGCTCCGTCTCTTTTTAAATCTCTGCTCCGACTCGCAGCTCCGACGCTTTTTAAATCTCCGCTCTGACTCGCAGCTCCCGCTGTTTTTAAATCTCCGCTCCGACTCGCAGCTCCCGCACTTTTCAAATCTCCGATCCGACTCGCAGCTCCCAGCACTTTTTAAATCTCCGCTCCGACTCGCAGCTCCTGCGCTTTTTAAATCTCCGCTCGGACTCGCAGCTCCTGCTCTCTTTAAATCTTCGCTCCGACACGCAGCTCCCGCACTTTTTAAAGCTCCACTCTGACTCGCAGCTCCCGCTCTTTTTAAATCCCCGCTCCGACTCGCAGCTCCCGCCCTTTTTAAATCTCCGCTCCTACTCACAGCTCCCGAGCATTTTAAATCTCCGCTCCGACTCGCAGCTCCTGCTGTTTTTAATTCTCCGCTCCGATTCGTAGCTCCGGCTCTTTTTAAATCTCCGCTCCGACTCGCAGCTCCCGCGCTTTTCAAATCTCTGCTACGACTCGCAGCTCCGGCTATTTTCAAATCTCCGCTCCGACTCACAGCTCCCGCGCTTTTTAAATCTACGCTCGGACTCGCAGCTCCCGCTCTTTTTAAATCTCCGATCCGACTCGCAGCTCCCGCGCTTTTTAAATCTCCGCTCCGACTCGCAGCTCCCGCGCTTTGTAAATCTCCGCTCCTACTCGTAGCTCCCGCACTTTTTAAATCTCCGCTCTGACTCGCAGGTCCCGCGCTTTTTAAATCTCTGCTCCGACTCGCAGCTCCTGCGCTTTTTAAATCTCCGCTCCAACTCATGGCGCCCGCGCTTTTTAAATCTCCGCTCCGACTCGCAGCTCCCGCGCTTTTGAAATCTCTGCTCCTACTCGCAGCTCCTGCTCTTTTTAAATCTCCACTTCGACTCGCAGCTCCTGCTCTTTTTAAATCTCCGCTCCGACTCACAGCTCCCGCGCTTTTCAAATCTCCGCTCCGACTCGCAGCTCCTGCTCTTTTTAAATCACCGCTCCGACTCACAGCTCCCGCGCTTTTTAAATCTCGGCTCCGACTCGCAGCTCCCGCGCTTTTTAAATCTCCGCTCTGACTCGCAGCTCCCGCTCTTTTTAAATCTCCGCTCCGACTCGCAGCTCCTGCGCTTTTTAAATCTCTGCTCCGACACGCACCTCCCGCTCTTTTTAAATCTCCGCTCCGACTCGCAGCTCCCGCTCTTTTTAAATCTCCGCTCCGACTCGCAGCTCCTGCGCTTTTTAAATCTCCGCTCCGACTCGCAGCTCCTGCTCTTTTTAAATCTCCGCTCCGACTCGCAGCTCCCGCTCTTTTTAAATCTCCGCTCCGACTCGCAGCTCCTGCTCTTTTTAAATCTCCGCTCCGACTCGCAGCTCCCGCGCTTTTTAAACCTCTGCCCCTACTCGCAGCTCCCGCGCTTTGTAAATCTCCGCTCCTACTCGTAGCTCCCGCACTTTTTAAATCTCCGCTCTGACTCGCAGGTCCCGCGCTTTTTAAATCTCCGCTCCGACTCGCAGCTCCTGCGCTTTTTAAATCTCCGCTCCAACTCATGGCGCCCGCGCTTTTTAAATCTCCGCTCCGACTCGCAGCTCCCGCGCTTTTGAAATCTCTGCTCCTACTCGCAGCTCCCGCTCATTTTAAATCTCCGCTCCGAATCGCAGCTCCCGCTCTTTTTAAATCTCCGCTCTGACTCGCAGCTCCCGCTCTTTTTAAATCCCCGCTCCGACTCGCAGCTCCCGCCCTTTTTAAATCTCCGCTCCTACTCACAGCTCCCGCCCTTTTTAAATCTCCGCTCCTACTCACAGCTCCCGAGCATTTTAAATCTCCGCTCCGACTCGCAGCTCCTGCTGTTTTTAATTCTCCGCTCCGATTCGTAGCTCCGGCTCTTTTTAAATCTCCGCTCCGACTCGCAGCTCCCGCGCTTTTCAAATCTCTGCTACGACTCGCAGCTCCGGCTATTTTCAAATCTCCGCTCCGACTCACAGCTCCCGCGCTTTTTAAATCTACGCTCGGACTCGCAGCTCCCGCTCTTTTTAAATCTCCGATCCGACTCGCAGCTCCCGCGCTTTTTAAATCTCCGCTCCGACTCGCAGCTCCCGCGCTTTGTAAATCTCCGCTCCTACTCGTAGCTCCCGCACTTTTTAAATCTCCGCTCTGACTCGCAGGTCCCGCGCTTTTTAAATCTCTGCTCCGACTCGCAGCTCCTGCGCTTTTTAAATCTCCGCTCCAACTCATGGCGCCCGCGCTTTTTAAATCTCCGCTCCGACTCGCAGCTCCCGCGCTTTTGAAATCTCTGCTCCTACTCGCAGCTCCTGCTCTTTTTAAATCTCCACTTCGACTCGCAGCTCCTGCTCTTTTTAAATCTCCGCTCCGACTCACAGCTCCCGCGCTTTTCAAATCTCCGCTCCGACTCGCAGCTCCTGCTCTTTTTAAATCACCGCTCCGACTCACAGCTCCCGCGCTTTTTAAATCTCGGCTCCGACTCGCAGCTCCCGCGCTTTTTAAATCTCCGCTCTGACTCGCAGCTCCCGCTCTTTTTAAATCTCCGCTCCGACTCGCAGCTCCTGCGCTTTTTAAATCTCTGCTCCGACACGCACCTCCCGCTCTTTTTAAATCTCCGCTCCGACTCGCAGCTCCCGCTCTTTTTAAATCTCCGCTCCGACTCGCAGCTCCTGCGCTTTTTAAATCTCCGCTCCGACTCGCAGCTCCTGCTCTTTTTAAATCTCCGCTCCGACTCGCAGCTCCCGCTCTTTTTAAATCTCCGCTCCGACTCGCAGCTCCTGCTCTTTTTAAATCTCCGCTCCGACTCGCAGCTCCCGCGCTTTTTAAACCTCTGCCCCTACTCGCAGCTCCCGCGCTTTGTAAATCTCCGCTCCTACTCGTAGCTCCCGCACTTTTTAAATCTCTGCTCTGACTCGCAGGTCCCGCGCTTTTTAAATCTCCGCTCCGACTCGCAGCTCCTGCGCTTTTTAAATCTCCGCTCCAACTCATGGCGCCCGCGCTTTTTAAATCTCCGCTCCGACTCGCAGCTCCCGCGCTTTTGAAATCTCTGCTCCTACTCGCAGCTCCCGCTCATTTTAAATCTCCGCTCCGAATCGCAGCTCCCGCTCTTTTTAAATCTCCGCTCCGACTCGCAGCTCCCGCACTTTTTAAATCTCCGCTCCGACTCGCAGCTCCCGCTCTTTTTAAATCTACGCTCCGACTCGCAGTTCCTGCGCTTTTTAAATCTCCGCTCCGACTCGCAGCTCCCGCGCTTTGTAAATCTCCGCTCCTACTCGTAGCTCCCGCACTTTTTAAATCTCCGCTCTGACTCGCAGGTCCCGCGCTTTTTAAATCTCTGCTCCGACTCGCAGCTCCTGCGCTTTTTAAATCTCCGCTCCAACTCATGGCGCCCGCGCTTTTTAAATCTCCGCTCCGACTCGCAGCTCCCGCGCTTTTGAAATCTCTGCTCCTACTCGCAGCTCCTGCTCTTTTTAAATCTCCACTTCGACTCGCAGCTCCTGCTCTTTTTAAATCTCCGCTCCGACTCACAGCTCCCGCGCTTTTCAAATCTCCGCTCCGACTCGCAGCTCCTGCTCTTTTTAAATCACCGCTCCGACTCACAGCTCCCGCGCTTTTTAAATCTCGGCTCCGACTCGCAGCTCCCGCGCTTTTTAAATCTCCGCTCTGACTCGCAGCTCCCGCTCTTTTTAAATCTCCGCTCCGACTCGCAGCTCCTGCGCTTTTTAAATCTCTGCTCCGACACGCACCTCCCGCTCTTTTTAAATCTCCGCTCCGACTCGCAGCTCCCGCTCTTTTTAAATCTCCGCTCCGACTCGCAGCTCCTGCGCTTTTTAAATCTCCGCTCCGACTCGCAGCTCCTGCTCTTTTTAAATCTCCGCTCCGACTCGCAGCTCCCGCTCTTTTTAAATCTCCGCTCCGACTCGCAGCTCCTGCTCTTTTTAAATCTCCGCTCCGACTCGCAGCTCCCGCGCTTTTTAAACCTCTGCCCCTACTCGCAGCTCCCGCGCTTTGTAAATCTCCGCTCCTACTCGTAGCTCCCGCACTTTTTAAATCTCCGCTCTGACTCGCAGGTCCCGCGCTTTTTAAATCTCCGCTCCGACTCGCAGCTCCTGCGCTTTTTAAATCTCCGCTCCAACTCATGGCGCCCGCGCTTTTTAAATCTCCGCTCCGACTCGCAGCTCCCGCGCTTTTGAAATCTCTGCTCCTACTCGCAGCTCCCGCTCATTTTAAATCTCCGCTCCGAATCGCAGCTCCCGCTCTTTTTAAATCTCCGCTCCGACTCGCAGCTCCCGCACTTTTTAAATCTCCGCTCCGACTCGCAGCTCCCGCTCTTTTTAAATCTACGCTCCGACTCGCAGTTCCTGCGCTTTTTAAATCTCCGCTCCGACTCGCAGCTCCGACGCTTTTTAAATCTCTGCTCCGACTCGCAGCTCACGCTCTTTTCAAATCTCTGATCCGGCTCGCAGCTCCCGCGCTTTTTAAATCTCCGCTCTGACTCGCAGCTCCCGCTCTTTTTAAATCTCCGCTCCGACTCGCAGCTCCTGCGCTTTTTAAATCTCCGCTCCGACTCGCAGCTCCTGCTCTTTTTAAATCTCCGCTCCGACTCGCAGCTCCCGCTCTTTTTAAATCTCCGCTCCGACTCGCAGCTCCTGCTCTTTTTAAATCTCCGCTCCGACTCGCAGCTCCCGCGCTTTTGAAATCTCTGCTCCTACTCGCAGCTCCCGCTCATTTTAAATCTCCGCTCCGAATCGCAGCTCCCGCTCTTTTTAAATCTCCGCTCCGACTCGCAGCTCCCGCACTTTTTAAATCTCCGCTCCGACTCGCAGCTCCCGCTCTTTTTAAATCTACGCTCCGACTCGCAGTTCCTGCGCTTTTTAAATCTCCGCTCCGACTCGCAGCTCCGACGCTTTTTAAATCTCTGCTCCGACTCGCAGCTCACGCTCTTTTCAAATCTCTGATCCGGCTCGCAGCTCCCGCGCTTTTTAAATCTCCGCTCTGACTCGCAGCTCCCGCGCTTTTTAAATCTCCACTCTGACTCGCAACTCCCGCTCTTTTTAAATCCCCGCTCCGACTCGCAGCTCCCGCCCTTTTTAAATCTCCGCTCCTACTCACAGCTCCCGAACATTTTAAATCTCCGCTCCAACTCGCAGCTCCTGCTGTTTTTAATTCTCCGCTCCGATTCGTAGCTCCGGCTCTTTTTAAATCTCCGCTCCGACTCACAGCTCCCGCGCTTTTTAAATCTACGCTCGGACTCGCAGCTCCCGCTCTTTTTAAATCTCCGATCCAACTCGCAGCTCCCGCGCTTTTTAAATCTCCGCTCCGACTCGCAGCTCCCGCGCTTTTTAAATCTCTGCCCCTACTCGCAGCTCCCGCGCTTTGTAAATCTCCGCTCCTACTTGTAGCTCCCGCACTTTTTAAATCTCCGCTCTGACTCGCAGGTCCCGTGCTTTTTAAATCTCCGCTCCGACTCGCAGCTCCTGCGCTTTTTAAATCACCGCTCCAACTCATGGCGCCCGCGCTTTTTAAATCTCCGCTCCGACTCGCAGCTCCCGCGCTTTTGAAATCTCTGCTCCTACTCGCAGCTCCTGCTCTTTTTAAATCTCCACTTCGACTCGCAGCTCCTGCTCTTTTTAAATCTCCGCTCCGACTCACAGCTCCCGCGCTTTTCAAATCTCCGCTCCGACTCGCAGCTCCTGCTCTTTTTAAATCTCCGCTCCGACTCACAGCTCCCGCGCTTTTTAAATCTCGGTTCCGACTCGCAGCTCCCGCGCTTTTTAAATCTCCGCTCTGATTCGCAGCTCCCGCTCTTTTTAAATCTCCGCTCCGACTCGCAGCTCCTGCGCTTTTTAAATCTCCGCTCCGACTCGCAGCTCCCGCTCTTTTTAAATCTCCGCTCCGACTCGCAGCTCCTGCGCTTTTTAAATCTCCGCTCCGACTCGCAGCTCCTGCTCTTTTTAAATCTCCGCTCCGACTCGCAGCTCCCGCTCTTTTTAAATCTCCGCTCCGACTCGCAGCTCCTGCTCTTTTTAAATCTCCGCTCCGACTCGCAGCTCCCGCGCTTTTTAAACCTCTGCCCCTACTCGCAGCTCCCGCGCTTTGTAAATCTCCGCTCCTACTCGTAGCTCCCGCACTTTTTAAATCTCCGCTCTGACTCGCAGGTCCCGCGCTTTTTAAATCTCCGCTCCGACTCGCAGCTCCTGCGCTTTTTAAATCTCCGCTCCAACTCATGGCGCCCGCGCTTTTTAAATCTCCGCTCCGACTCGCAGCTCCCGCGCTTTTGAAATCTCTGCTCCTACTCGCAGCTCCCGCTCATTTTAAATCTCCGCTCCGAATCGCAGCTCCCGCTCTTTTTAAATCTCCGCTCCGACTCGCAGCTCCCGCACTTTTTAAATCTCCGCTCCGACTCGCAGCTCCCGCTCTTTTTAAATCTACGCTCCGACTCGCAGTTCCTGCGCTTTTTAAATCTCCGCTCCGACTCGCAGCTCCGACGCTTTTTAAATCTCTGCTCCGACTCGCAGCTCACGCTCTTTTCAAATCTCTGATCCGGCTCGCAGCTCCCGCGCTTTTTAAATCTCCGCTCTGACTCGCAGCTCCCGCTCTTTTTAAATCTCCGCTCCGACTCGCAGCTCCTGCGCTTTTTAAATCTCCGCTCCGACTCGCAGCTCCTGCTCTTTTTAAATCTCCGCTCCGACTCGCAGCTCCCGCTCTTTTTAAATCTCCGCTCCGACTCGCAGCTCCTGCTCTTTTTAAATCTCCGCTCCGACTCGCAGCTCCCGCGCTTTTGAAATCTCTGCTCCTACTCGCAGCTCCCGCTCATTTTAAATCTCCGCTCCGAATCGCAGCTCCCGCTCTTTTTAAATCTCCGCTCCGACTCGCAGCTCCCGCACTTTTTAAATCTCCGCTCCGACTCGCAGCTCCCGCTCTTTTTAAATCTACGCTCCGACTCGCAGTTCCTGCGCTTTTTAAATCTCCGCTCCGACTCGCAGCTCCGACGCTTTTTAAATCTCTGCTCCGACTCGCAGCTCACGCTCTTTTCAAATCTCTGATCCGGCTCGCAGCTCCCGCGCTTTTTAAATCTCCGCTCTGACTCGCAGCTCCCGCGCTTTTTAAATCTCCACTCTGACTCGCAACTCCCGCTCTTTTTAAATCCCCGCTCCGACTCGCAGCTCCCGCCCTTTTTAAATCTCCGCTCCTACTCACAGCTCCCGAACATTTTAAATCTCCGCTCCAACTCGCAGCTCCTGCTGTTTTTAATTCTCCGCTCCGATTCGTAGCTCCGGCTCTTTTTAAATCTCCGCTCCGACTCACAGCTCCCGCGCTTTTTAAATCTACGCTCGGACTCGCAGCTCCCGCTCTTTTTAAATCTCCGATCCAACTCGCAGCTCCCGCGCTTTTTAAATCTCCGCTCCGACTCGCAGCTCCCGCGCTTTTTAAATCTCTGCCCCTACTCGCAGCTCCCGCGCTTTGTAAATCTCCGCTCCTACTTGTAGCTCCCGCACTTTTTAAATCTCCGCTCTGACTCGCAGGTCCCGTGCTTTTTAAATCTCCGCTCCGACTCGCAGCTCCTGCGCTTTTTAAATCACCGCTCCAACTCATGGCGCCCGCGCTTTTTAAATCTCCGCTCCGACTCGCAGCTCCCGCGCTTTTGAAATCTCTGCTCCTACTCGCAGCTCCTGCTCTTTTTAAATCTCCACTTCGACTCGCAGCTCCTGCTCTTTTTAAATCTCCGCTCCGACTCACAGCTCCCGCGCTTTTCAAATCTCCGCTCCGACTCGCAGCTCCTGCTCTTTTTAAATCTCCGCTCCGACTCACAGCTCCCGCGCTTTTTAAATCTCGGTTCCGACTCGCAGCTCCCGCGCTTTTTAAATCTCCGCTCTGATTCGCAGCTCCCGCTCTTTTTAAATCTCCGCTCCGACTCGCAGCTCCTGCGCTTTTTAAATCTCTGCTCCGACTCGCACCTCCCGCTCTTTTTAAATCTCCGCTCCGACTCGCAGCTCCCGCTCTTTTTAAATCTCCGCTCCGACTCGCAGCTCCTGCGCTTTTTAAATCTCCGCTCCGACTCGCAGCTCCCGCTCTTTTTAAATCTCCGCTCCGACTCGCAGCTCCCGCTCTTTTTAAATCTCCGCTCCGACTCGCAGCTCCTGCGCTTTTTAAATCTCCGCTCCGACTCGCAGCTCCGGCTCTTTTTAAATCTCTGCTCCGACTCGCAGCTCCGGCTCTTTTTAAATCTCCGCTCCGACTTGCAGCTCCCGCGCTTTTTAAATCTCTGCTCCTACTCGCAGCTCCCGTGCTTTTTAAATCTCCGCTCTGACTCGCAGCTCCCGCGGTTTTTCAATCTCTGCTCCTACTCGCAGCTCCTGCTCTTTTTAAATCTCCGCTCCGACTCGCAGCTCCTGCTCATTTTAAATCTCCGTTCCGACTCACGGCTCCCGCGCTTTTTAAATCACCGCTCTGACTCGCAGCTCCCGCTCTTTTTAAATCTCCGCTCTGACTCACAGCTCCCGCTCTTTTTAAATGTCCGCTCTGACTCGCAGGTCCCGCGCTTTTTAAATCTCCGCTCCGACTCGCAGCTCGTGCGCTTTTTAAATCTCCGCTCCAACTCATGGCGCCCGCGCTTTTTAAATCTCCGCTCCGACTCGCAGCTCCCGCGCTTTTGAAATCTCTGCTCCTACTCGCAGCTCCTGCTCTTTTTAAATCCCCGCTCCGACTCGCAGCTCCTGCGCTTTTTAAATCTCCGCTCCGACTCGCAGCTCCTGCTCTTTTTAAATCTCCGCTCCGACTCACAGCTCCCGCGCTTTTTAAATCTCCGTTCCGACTCGCAGCTCCCGCGCTTTTTAAATCTCCGCTCTGACTCGCAGCTCCCGCTCATTTTAAATCTCCGCTCCGACTTGCAGCTCCTGCGCGTTTTAAATCTCTGCTCCGACTCGCACCTCCCGCTCTTTTTAAATCTCCGCTCCGACTCGCAGCTCCCGCTCTTTTTAAATCTCCGCTCCGACTCGCAGCTCCTGCGCTTTTTAAATCTCTGCTCCGACTCGCAGCTCCCGCTCTTTTTAAATCTCCGCTCCGACTCGCAGCTCCCGCTCTTTTTAAATCTCCGCTCCGACTCGCAGCTCCTGCGCTTTTTAAATCTCCGCTCCGACTCGCAGCTCCGGCTCTTTTTAAATCTCTGCTCCGACTCACAGCTCCGGCTCTTTTTAAATCTCCGCTCCGACTTGCAGCTCCCGCGCTTTTTAAATCTCTGCTCCTACTCGCAGCTCCCGTGCTTTTTAAATCTCCGCTCTGACTCACAGCTCCCGCGGTTTTTCAATCTCTGCTCCTACTCGCAGCTCCTGCTCTTTTTAAATTTCCGCTCCGACTCGCAGCTCCTGCTCATTTTAAACCTCCGTTCCGACTCACGGCGCCCGCGCTTTTTAAATCACCGCTCTGACACGCAGCTCCCGCTCTTTTTAAATCTCCGCTCTGACTCGCAGCTCCCGCTCATTTTAAATCTCCGCTCCTACTCACGGCGCCCGCGCTTTTTAAATCTCCGCTCCGACTCGCAGCTAACGTGCTTTTTATATCTCTGCTCCTACTCGCAGCTCCTGCTCTTTTTAAATCTCCGCTCCGACTCGCAGCTCCTGCTCTTTTTAAATCTCCGCTCGGACTCACAGCTCCCGCGCTTTTTAAATCTCCGCTCCTACTCGTAGCTCCCGCACTTTTTAAATCTCCGCTCTGACTCGCAGGTCCCGCGCTTTTTAAATCTCCGCTCCGACTCGCAGCTCGTGCGCTTTTTAAATCTCCGCTCCAACTCATGGCGCCCGCGCTTTTTAAATCTCCGCTCCGACTCGCAGCTCCCGCGCTTTTGAAATCTCTGCTCCTACTCGCAGCTCCTGCTCTTTTTAAATCCCCGCTCCGACTCACAGCTCCTGCGCTTTTTAAATCTCCGCTCCGACTCGCAGCTCCAGCTCTTTTTAAATCTCCGCTCCGACTCACAGCTCCCGCGCTTTTTAAATCTCCGCTCCGACTCGCAGCTCCCGCGCTTTTTAAATCTCCGCTCTGACTCGCAGCTCCCGCTCTTTTTAAATCTCCGCTCCGACTCGCAGCTCCTGCTCTTTTTAAATCTCTGCTCCGACTCGCACCTCCCGCTCTTTTTAAATCTCCGCTCCGACTCGCAGCTCCCGCTCTTTTTAAATCTCCGCTCCGACTCGCAGCTCCTGCTCTTTTTAAATCTCCGCTCCGACTCACAGCTCCCGCGCTTTTTAAATCTCCGCTCCGACTCGCAGCTCCCGCGCTTTTTAAATCTCCGCTCTGACTCGCAGCTCCCGCGCTTTTTAAATCTCGGCTCCGACTCGCAGCTCCCGCGCTTTTTAAATCTCCGCTCTGACTCGCAGCTCCCGCTCTTTTTAAATCTCCGCTCCGACTCGCAGCTCCTGCGCTTTTTAAATCTCTGCTCCGACACGCACCTCCCGCTCTTTTTAAATCTCCGCTCCGACTCGCAGCTCCCGCTCTTTTTAAATCTCCGCTCCGACTCGCAGCTCCTGCGCTTTTTAAATCTCCGCTCCGACTCGCAGCTCCTGCTCTTTTTAAATCTCCGCTCCGACTCGCAGCTCCCGCTCTTTTTAAATCTCCGCTCCGACTCGCAGCTCCTGCTCTTTTTAAATCTCCGCTCCGACTCGCAGCTCCCGCGCTTTTTAAACCTCTGCCCCTACTCGCAGCTCCCGCGCTTTGTAAATCTCCGCTCCTACTCGTAGCTCCCGCACTTTTTAAATCTCCGCTCTGACTCGCAGGTCCCGCGCTTTTTAAATCTCCGCTCCGACTCGCAGCTCCTACGCTTTTTAAATCTCCGCTCCAACTCATGGCGCCCGCGCTTTTTAAATCTCCGCTCCGACTCGCAGCTCCCGCGCTTTTGAAATCTCTGCTCCTACTCGCAGCTCCCGCTCATTTTAAATCTCCGCTCCGAATCGCAGCTCCCGCTCTTTTTAAATCTCCGCTCCGACTCGCAGCTCCCGCACTTTTTAAATCTCCGCTCCGACTCGCAGCTCCCGCTCTTTTTAAATCTACGCTCCGACTCGCAGTTCCTGCGCTTTTTAAATCTCCGCTCCGACTCGCAGCTCCGACGCTTTTTAAATCTCTGCTCCGACTCGCAGCTCGCGCTCTTTTCAAATCTCTGATCCGGCTCGCAGCTCCCGCGCTTTTTAAATCTCCGCTCTGACTCGCAGCTCCCGCGCTTTTTAAATCTCCACTCTGACTCGCAACTCCCGCTCTTTTTAAATCCCCGCTCCGACTCGCAGCTCCCGCCCTTTTTAAATCTCCGCTCCTACTCACAGCTCCCGAACATTTTAAATCTCCGCTCCAACTCGCAGCTCCTGCTGTTTTTAATTCTCCGCTCCGATTCGTAGCTCCGGCTCTTTTTAAATCTCCGCTCCGACTCACAGCTCCCGCGCTTTTTAAATCTACGCTCGGACTCGCAGCTCCCGCTCTTTTTAAATCTCCGATCCAACTCGCAGCTCCCGCGCTTTTTAAATCTCCGCTCCGACTCGCAGCTCCCGCGCTTTTTAAATCTCTGCCCCTACTCGCAGCTCCCGCGCTTTGTAAATCTCCGCTCCTACTTGTAGCTCCCGCACTTTTTAAATCTCCGCTCTGACTCGCAGGTCCCGTGCTTTTTAAATCTCCGCTCCGACTCGCAGCTCCTGCGCTTTTTAAATCACCGCTCCAACTCATGGCGCCCGCGCTTTTTAAATCTCCGCTCCGACTCGCAGCTCCCGCGCTTTTGAAATCTCTGCTCCTACTCGCAGCTCCTGCTCTTTTTAAATCTCCACTTCGACTCGCAGCTCCTGCTCTTTTTAAATCTCCGCTCCGACTCACAGCTCCCGCGCTTTTCAAATCTCCGCTCCGACTCGCAGCTCCTGCTCTTTTTAAATCTCCGCTCCGACTCACAGCTCCCGCGCTTTTTAAATCTCGGTTCCGACTCGCAGCTCCCGCGCTTTTTAAATCTCCGCTCTGATTCGCAGCTCCCGCTCTTTTTAAATCTCCGCTCCGACTCGCAGCTCCTGCGCTTTTTAAATCTCTGCTCCGACTCGCACCTCCCGCTCTTTTTAAATCTCCGCTCCGACTCGCAGCTCCCGCTCTTTTTAAATCTCCGCTCCGACTCGCAGCTCCTGCGCTTTTTAAATCTCCGCTCCGACTCGCAGCTCCCGCTCTTTTTAAATCTCCGCTCCGACTCGCAGCTCCCGCTCTTTTTAAATCTCCGCTCCGACTCGCAGCTCCTGCGCTTTTTAAATCTCCGCTCCGACTCGCAGCTCCGGCTCTTTTTAAATCTCTGCTCCGACTCGCAGCTCCGGCTCTTTTTAAATCTCCGCTCCGACTTGCAGCTCCCGCGCTTTTTAAATCTCTGCTCCTACTCGCAGCTCCCGTGCTTTTTAAATCTCCGCTCTGACTCGCAGCTCCCGCGGTTTTTCAATCTCTGCTCCTACTCGCAGCTCCTGCTCTTTTTAAATCTCCGCTCCGACTCGCAGCTCCTGCTCATTTTAAATCTCCGTTCCGACTCACGGCTCCCGCGCTTTTTAAATCACCGCTCTGACTCGCAGCTCCCGCTCTTTTTAAATCTCCGCTCTGACTCACAGCTCCCGCTCTTTTTAAATGTCCGCTCTGACTCGCAGGTCCCGCGCTTTTTAAATCTCCGCTCCGACTCGCAGCTCGTGCGCTTTTTAAATCTCCGCTCCAACTCATGGCGCCCGCGCTTTTTAAATCTCCGCTCCGACTCGCAGCTCCCGCGCTTTTGAAATCTCTGCTCCTACTCGCAGCTCCTGCTCTTTTTAAATCCCCGCTCCGACTCGCAGCTCCTGCGCTTTTTAAATCTCCGCTCCGACTCGCAGCTCCTGCTCTTTTTAAATCTCCGCTCCGACTCACAGCTCCCGCGCTTTTTAAATCTCCGTTCCGACTCGCAGCTCCCGCGCTTTTTAAATCTCCGCTCTGACTCGCAGCTCCCGCTCATTTTAAATCTCCGCTCCGACTCGCAGCTCCTGCGCGTTTTAAATCTCTGCTCCGACTCGCACCTCCCGCTCTTTTTAAATCTCCGCTCCGACTCGCAGCTCCCGCTCTTTTTAAATCTCCGCTCCGACTCGCAGCTCCTGCGCTTTTTAAATCTCCGCTCCGACTCGCAGCTCCCGCTCTTTTTAAATCTCCGCTCCGACTCGCAGCTCCCGCTCTTTTTAAATCTCCGCTCCGACTCGCAGCTCCTGCGCTTTTTAAATCTCCGCTCCGACTCGCAGCTCCGGCTCTTTTTAAATCTCTGCTCCGACTCACAGCTCCGGCTCTTTTTAAATCTCCGCTCCGACTTGCAGCTCCCGCGCTTTTTAAATCTCTGCTCCTACTCGCAGCTCCCGTGCTTTTTAAATCTCCGCTCTGACTCACAGCTCCCGCGGTTTTTCAATCTCTGCTCCTACTCGCAGCTCCTGCTCTTTTTAAATTTCCGCTCCGACTCGCAGCTCCTGCTCATTTTAAATCTCCGTTCCGACTCACGGCGCCCGCGCTTTTTAAATCACCGCTCTGACACGCAGCTCCCGCTCTTTTTAAATCTCCGCTCTGACTCGCAGCTCCCGCTCATTTTAAATCTCCGCTCCTACTCACGGCGCCCGCGCTTTTTAAATCTCCGCTCCGACTCGCAGCTAACGTGCTTTTTATATCTCTGCTCCTACTCGCAGCTCCTGCTCTTTTTAAATCTCCGCTCCGACTCGCAGCTCCTGCTCTTTTTAAATCTCCGCTCGGACTCACAGCTCCCGCGCTTTTTAAATCTCCGCTCCTACTCGTAGCTCCCGCACTTTTTAAATCTCCGCTCTGACTCGCAGGTCCCGCGCTTTTTAAATCTCCGCTCCGACTCGCAGCTCGTGCGCTTTTTAAATCTCCGCTCCAACTCATGGCGCCCGCGCTTTTTAAATCTCCGCTCCGACTCGCAGCTCCCGCGCTTTTGAAATCTCTGCTCCTACTCGCAGCTCCTGCTCTTTTTAAATCCCCGCTCCGACTCACAGCTCCTGCGCTTTTTAAATCTCCGCTCCGACTCGCAGCTCCAGCTCTTTTTAAATCTCCGCTCCGACTCACAGCTCCCGCGCTTTTTAAATCTCCGCTCCGACTCGCAGCTCCCGCGCTTTTTAAATCTCCGCTCTGACTCGCAGCTCCCGCTCTTTTTAAATCTCCGCTCCGACTCGCAGCTCCTGCTCTTTTTAAATCTCTGCTCCGACTCGCACCTCCCGCTCTTTTTAAATCTCCGCTCCGACTCGCAGCTCCCGCTCTTTTTAAATCTCCGCTCCGACTCGCAGCTCCTGCTCTTTTTAAATCTCCGCTCCGACTCACAGCTCCCGCGCTTTTTAAATCTCCGCTCCGACTCGCAGCTCCCGCGCTTTTTAAATCTCCGCTCTGACTCGCAGCTCCCGCTCTTTTTAAATCTCCACTCCGACTCGCAGCTCCTGCGCTTTTTAAATCTCTGCTCCGACTCGCACCTCCCGCTCTTTTTAATTCTCCGCTCCGACTCGCAGCTCCCGCTCTTTTTAAATGTCCGCTCCGACTCGCAGCTCCTGCGCTTTTTAAATCTCCGCTCCGACTCGCAGCTCCCGCTCTTTTTAAATCTCCGCTCCGACTCGCAGCTCCCGCGCTTTTTAAATCTCCGCTCCGACTCGCAGCTCCTGCGCTTTTTAAATCTCCGTTCTGACTCGCAGCTCCGTCTCTTTTTAAATCTCTGCTCCGACTCGCAGCTCCTGCGCTTTTTAAATCTCCGCTCCGACTCGCAGCTCCGACGCTTTTTAAATCTCCGCTCTGACTCGCAGCTCCCACTGTTTTTAAATCTCCGCTCCGACTCGCAGCTCCCGCACTTTTCAAATCTCCGATCCGACTCGCAGCTCCCAGCACTTTTTAAATCTCCGCTCCGACTCGCAGCTCCTGCGCTTTTTAAATCTCCGCTCGGACTCGCAGCTCCTGCTCTCATTAAATCTTCGCTCCGACACGCAGCTCCCGCACTTTTTAAATCTCCACTCTGACTCGCAGCTCCCGCTCTTTTTAAATCCCATCTCCGACTCGCAGCTCCCGCCCTTTTTATATCTCCGCTCCTACTCACAGCTCCCGAGCATTTTAAATCTCCGCTCCGACTCGCAGCTCCTGCTGTTTTTAATTCTCCGCTCCGATTCGTAGCTCCGGCTCTTTTTAAATCTCCGCTCCGACTCGCAGCTCCCGCGGTTTTTAAATCGCTGCTACGACTCGCAGCTCCAGCTATTTTCAAATCTCCGCTCCGACTCACAGCTCCCGCGCTTCTTAAATCTCCGCTCCGACTCGCAGCTCCCGCGCTTTTTAAATCTCCGCTCGGACTCGCAGCTCCCGCTCTTTTTAAATCTCCGCTCTGACACGCAGCTCCCGCTCTTTTTAAATCTCCGCTCCGAATCGCAGCTCCCGCTCTTTTTAAATCTCCGCTCCGACTCGCAGCTCCCGCACTTTTTAAATCTCCGCTCCGACTCGCAGCTCCCGCGCTTTTTAAATCTCCGCTCCGACTCGCAGCTCCCGCGCTTTTTAAATCTCTGCTCCGACTCGCATCCCCCGCGCTTTTTAAATCTCCGCTCCGACTCGCAGCTCCTGCTCTTTTTAAATCTCCGTTCTGACTCGCAGCTCCGTCTCTTTTTAAATCTCTGCTTCGACTCGCAGCTCCTGCGCTTTTTAAATCTCCGCTCCGACTCGCAGCTCCGACGCTTTTTAAATCTCCGCTCTGACTCGCAGCTCCCGCTGTTATTAAATCTCCGCTCCGACTCGCAGCTCCCGCACTTTTCAAATCTCGGATCCGACTCGCAGCTCCCAGCACTTTTTAAATCTCCGCTCCGACTCGCAGCTCCTGCGCTTTTTAAATCTCCGCTTGGACTCGCAGCTCCTGCTCTCTTTAAATCTTCGCTCCGACACGCAGCTCCCGCACTTTTTAAATCTCCACTCTGACTCGCAGCTCCCGCTCTTTTTAAATCCCCGCTCCGACTCGCAGCTCCCGCCCTTTTTAAATCTCTGCTCCTACTCACAGCTCCCGAGCATTTTAAATCTCCGCTCCGACTCGCAGCTCCTGCTGTTTTTAATTCTCCGCTCCGATTCGTAGCTCCGGCTCTTTTTAAATCTCCGCTCCGACTCGCAGCTCCCGCGCTTTTCAAATCTCTGCTACGATTCGCAGCTCCGGCTATTTTCAAATCTCCGCTCCGACTCACAGCTCCCGCGCTTTTTAAATCTACGCTCGGACTCGCAGCTCCCGCTCTTTTTAAATCTCCGATCCGACTCGCAGCTCCCGCGCTTTTTAAATCTCCGCTCCGACTCGCAGCTCCCGCGCTTTTTAAATCTCCGCTCCGACTCGCAGCTCCTGCGCTTTTTAAATCTCTGCTCCGACTCGCACCTCCCGCTCTTTTTAAATCTCCGCTCCGACTCGCAGCTCCCGCTCTTTTTAAATCTCCGCTCCGACTCGCAGCTCCTGCGCTTTTTAAATCTCCGCTCCGACTCGCAGCTCCCGCTCTTTTTAAATCTCCGCTCCGACTCGCAGCTCCCGCTCTTTTTAAATCTCCGCTCCGACTCGCAGCTCCTGCGCTTTTTAAATCTCCGCTCCGACTCGCAGCTCCGGCTCTTTTTAAATCTCTGCTCCGACTCGCAGCTCCGGCTCTTTTTAAATCTCCGCTCCGACTTGCAGCTCCCGCGCTTTTTAAATCTCTGCTCCTACTCGCAGCTCCCGTGCTTTTTAAATCTCCGCTCTGACTCGCAGCTCCCGCGGTTTTTCAATCTCTGCTCCTACTCGCAGCTCCTGCTCTTTTTAAATCTCCGCTCCGACTCGCAGCTCCTGCTCATTTTAAATCTCCGTTCCGACTCACGGCGCCCGCGCTTTTTAAATCACCGCTCTGACTCGCAGCTCCTGCTCTTTTTAAATCTCCGCTCTGACTCGCAGCTCCCGCTCTTTTTAAATCTCCGCTCTGACTCGCAGGTCCCGCGCTTTTTAAATCTCCGCTCCGACTCGCAGCTCGTGCGCTTTTTAAATCTCCGCTCCAACTCATGGCGCCCGCGCTTTTTAAATCTCCGCTCCGACTCGCAGCTCCCGCGCTTTTGAAATCTCTGCTCCTACTCGCAGCTCCTGCTCTTTTTAAATCCCCGCTCCGACTCGCAGCTCCTGCGCTTTTTAAATCTCCGCTCCGACTCGCAGCTCCTGCTCTTTTTAAATCTCCGCTCCGACTCACAGCTCCCGCGCTTTTTAAATCTCCGCTCCGACTCGCAGCTCCCGCGCTTTTTAAATCTCCGCTCTGACTCGCAGCTCCCACTCATTTTAAATCTCCGCTCCGACTCGCAGCTCCTGCGCGTTTTAAATCTCTGCTCCGACTCGCACCTCCCGCTCTTTTTAAATCTCCGCTCCGACTCGCAGCTCCCGCTCTTTTTAAATCTCCGCTCCGACTCGCAGCTCCTGCGCTTTTTAAATCTCCGCTCCGACTCGCAGCTCCCGCTCTTTTTAAATCTCCGCTCCGACTCACAGCTCCCGCGCTTTTTAAATCTCGGTTCCGACTCGCAGCTCCCGCGCTTTTTAAATCTCCGCTCTGATTCGCAGCTCCCGCTCTTTTTAAATCTCCGCTCCGACTCGCAGCTCCTGCGCTTTTTAAATCTCTGCTCCGACTCGCACCTCCCGCTCTTTTTAAATCTCCGCTCCGACTCGCAGCTCCCGCTCTTTTTAAATCTCCGCTCCGACTCGCAGCTCCTGCGCTTTTTAAATCTCCGCTCCGACTCGCAGCTCCCGCTCTTTTTAAATCTCCGCTCCGACTCGCAGCTCCCGCTCTTTTTAAATCTCCGCTCCGACTCGCAGCTCCTGCGCTTTTTAAATCTCCGCTCCGACTCGCAGCTCCGGCTCTTTTTAAATCTCTGCTCCGACTCGCAGCTCCGGCTCTTTTTAAATCTCCGCTCCGACTTGCAGCTCCCGCGCTTTTTAAATCTCTGCTCCTACTCGCAGCTCCCGTGCTTTTTAAATCTCCGCTCTGACTCGCAGCTCCCGCGGTTTTTCAATCTCTGCTCCTACTCGCAGCTCCTGCTCTTTTTAAATCTCCGCTCCGACTCGCAGCTCCTGCTCATTTTAAATCTCCGTTCCGACTCACGGCTCCCGCGCTTTTTAAATCACCGCTCTGACTCGCAGCTCCCGCTCTTTTTAAATCTCCGCTCTGACTCACAGCTCCCGCTCTTTTTAAATGTCCGCTCTGACTCGCAGGTCCCGCGCTTTTTAAATCTCCGCTCCGACTCGCAGCTCGTGCGCTTTTTAAATCTCCGCTCCAACTCATGGCGCCCGCGCTTTTTAAATCTCCGCTCCGACTCGCAGCTCCCGCGCTTTTGAAATCTCTGCTCCTACTCGCAGCTCCTGCTCTTTTTAAATCCCCGCTCCGACTCGCAGCTCCTGCGCTTTTTAAATCTCCGCTCCGACTCGCAGCTCCTGCTCTTTTTAAATCTCCGCTCCGACTCACAGCTCCCGCGCTTTTTAAATCTCCGTTCCGACTCGCAGCTCCCGCGCTTTTTAAATCTCCGCTCTGACTCGCAGCTCCCGCTCATTTTAAATCTCCGCTCCGACTCGCAGCTCCTGCGCGTTTTAAATCTCTGCTCCGACTCGCACCTCCCGCTCTTTTTAAATCTCCGCTCCGACTCGCAGCTCCCGCTCTTTTTAAATCTCCGCTCCGACTCGCAGCTCCTGCGCTTTTTAAATCTCCGCTCCGACTCGCAGCTCCCGCTCTTTTTAAATCTCCGCTCCGACTCGCAGCTCCCGCTCTTTTTAAATCTCCGCTCCGACTCGCAGCTCCTGCGCTTTTTAAATCTCCGCTCCGACTCGCAGCTCCGGCTCTTTTTAAATCTCTGCTCCGACTCACAGCTCCGGCTCTTTTTAAATCTCCGCTCCGACTTGCAGCTCCCGCGCTTTTTAAATCTCTGCTCCTACTCGCAGCTCCCGTGCTTTTTAAATCTCCGCTCTGACTCACAGCTCCCGCGGTTTTTCAATCTCTGCTCCTACTCGCAGCTCCTGCTCTTTTTAAATTTCCGCTCCGACTCGCAGCTCCTGCTCATTTTAAATCTCCGTTCCGACTCACGGCGCCCGCGCTTTTTAAATCACCGCTCTGACACGCAGCTCCCGCTCTTTTTAAATCTCCGCTCTGACTCGCAGCTCCCGCTCATTTTAAATCCCCGCTCCTACTCACGGCGCCCGCGCTTTTTAAATCTCCGCTCCGACTCGCAGCTAACGTGCTTTTTATATCTCTGCTCCTACTCGCAGCTCCTGCTCTTTTTAAATCTCCGCTCCGACTCGCAGCTCCTGCTCTTTTTAAATCTCCGCTCGGACTCACAGCTCCCGCGCTTTTTAAATCTCCGCTCCTACTCGTAGCTCCCGCACTTTTTAAATCTCCGCTCTGACTCGCAGGTCCCGCGCTTTTTAAATCTCCACTCCGACTCGCAGCTCGTGCGCTTTTTAAATCTCCGCTCCAACTCATGGCGCCCGCGCTTTTTAAATCTCCGCTCCGACTCGCAGCTCCCGCGCTTTTGAAATCTCTGCTCCTACTCGCAGCTCCTGCTCTTTTTAAATCCCCGCTCCGACTCACAGCTCCTGCGCTTTTTAAATCTCCGCTCCGACTCGCAGCTCCAGCTCTTTTTAAATCTCCGCTCCGACTCACAGCTCCCGCGCTTTTTAAATCTCCGCTCCGACTCGCAGCTCCCGCGCTTTTTAAATCTCCGCTCTGACTCGCAGCTCCCGCTCTTTTTAAATCTCCGCTCCGACTCGCAGCTCCTGCTCTTTTTAAATCTCTGCTCCGACTCGCACCTCCCGCTCTTTTTAAATCTCCGCTCCGACTCGCAGCTCCCGCTCTTTTTAAATCTCCGCTCCGACTCGCAGCTCCTGCTCTTTTTAAATCTCCGCTCCGACTCACAGCTCCCGCGCTTTTTAAATCTCCGCTCCGACTCGCAGCTCCCGCGCTTTTTAAATCTCCGCTCTGACTCGCAGCTCCCGCTCTTTTTAAATCTCCACTCCGACTCGCAGCTCCTGCGCTTTTTAAATCTCTGCTCCGACTCGCACCTCCCGCTCTTTTTAAATCTCCGCTCCGACTCGCAGCTCCCGCTCTTTTTAAATGTCCGCTCCGACTCGCAGCTCCTGCGCTTTTTAAATCTCCGCTCCGACTCGCAGCTCCCGCTCTTTTTAAATCTCCGCTCCGACTCGCAGCTCCCGCGCTTTTTAAATCTCCGCTCCGACTCGCAGCTCCTGCGCTTTTTAAATCTCCGTTCTGACTCGCAGCTCCGTCTCTTTTTAAATCTCTGCTCCGACTCGCAGCTCCTGCTCTTTTTAAATCTCTGCTCCGACTCGCACCTCCCGCTCTTTTTAAATCTCCGCTCCGACTCGCAGCTCCCGCTCTTTTTAAATCTCCGCTCCGACTCGCAGCTCCTGCTCTTTTTAAATCTCCGCTCCGACTCACAGCTCCCGCGCTTTTTAAATCTCCGCTCCGACTCGCAGCTCCCGCGCTTTTTAAATCTCCGCTCTGACTCGCAGCTCCCGCTCTTTTTAAATCTCCACTCCGACTCGCAGCTCCTGCGCTTTTTAAATCTCTGCTCCGACTCGCACCTCCCGCTCTTTTTAAATCTCCGCTCCGACTCGCAGCTCCCGCTCTTTTTAAATGTCCGCTCCGACTCGCAGCTCCTGCGCTTTTTAAATCTCCGCTCCGACTCGCAGCTCCCGCTCTTTTTAAATCTCCGCTCCGACTCGCAGCTCCCGCGCTTTTTAAATCTCCGCTCCGACTCGCAGCTCCTGCGCTTTTTAAATCTCCGTTCTGACTCGCAGCTCCGTCTCTTTTTAAATCTCTGCTCCGACTCGCAGCTCCTGCGCTTTTTAAATCTCCGCTCCGACTCGCAGCTCCGACGCTTTTTAAATCTCCGCTCTGACTCGCAGCTCCCACTGTTTTTAAATCTCCGCTCCGACTCGCAGCTCCCGCACTTTTCAAATCTCCGATCCGACTCGCAGCTCCCAGCACTTTTTAAATCTCCGCTCCGACTCGCAGCTCCTGCGCTTTTTAAATCTCCGCTCGGACTCGCAGCTCCTGCTCTCTTTAAATCTTCGCTCCGACACGCAGCTCCCGCACTTTTTAAATCTCCACTCTGACTCGCAGCTCCCGCTCTTTTTAAATCCCATCTCCGACTCGCAGCTCCCGCGCTTTTTAAATCTCCGCTCCGACTCGCAGCTCGTGCGCTTTTTAAATCTCCGCTCCAACTCATGGCGCCCGCGCTTTTTAAATCTCCGCTCCGACTCGCAGCTCCCGCGCTTTTGAAATCTCTGCTCCTACTCGCAGCTCCTGCTCTTTTTAAATCCCCGCTCCGACTCGCAGCTCCTGCGCTTTTTAAATCTCCGCTCCGACTCGCAGCTCCTGCTCTTTTTAAATCTCCGCTCCGACTCACAGCTCCCGCGCTTTTTAAATCTCCGCTCCGACTCGCAGCTCCCGCGCTTTTTAAATCTCCGCTCTGACTCGCAGCTCCCACTCATTTTAAATCTCCGCTCCGACTCGCAGCTCCTGCGCGTTTTAAATCTCTGCTCCGACTCGCACCTCCCGCTCTTTTTAAATCTCCGCTCCGACTCGCAGCTCCCGCTCTTTTTAAATCTCCGCTCCGACTCGCAGCTCCTGCGCTTTTTAAATCTCCGCTCCGACTCGCAGCTCCCGCTCTTTTTAAATCTCCGCTCCGACTCACAGCTCCCGCGCTTTTTAAATCTCGGTTCCGACTCGCAGCTCCCGCGCTTTTTAAATCTCCGCTCTGATTCGCAGCTCCCGCTCTTTTTAAATCTCCGCTCCGACTCGCAGCTCCTGCGCTTTTTAAATCTCTGCTCCGACTCGCACCTCCCGCTCTTTTTAAATCTCCGCTCCGACTCGCAGCTCCCGCTCTTTTTAAATCTCCGCTCCGACTCGCAGCTCCTGCGCTTTTTAAATCTCCGCTCCGACTCGCAGCTCCCGCTCTTTTTAAATCTCCGCTCCGACTCGCAGCTCCCGCTCTTTTTAAATCTCCGCTCCGACTCGCAGCTCCTGCGCTTTTTAAATCTCCGCTCCGACTCGCAGCTCCGGCTCTTTTTAAATCTCTGCTCCGACTCGCAGCTCCGGCTCTTTTTAAATCTCCGCTCCGACTTGCAGCTCCCGCGCTTTTTAAATCTCTGCTCCTACTCGCAGCTCCCGTGCTTTTTAAATCTCCGCTCTGACTCGCAGCTCCCGCGGTTTTTCAATCTCTGCTCCTACTCGCAGCTCCTGCTCTTTTTAAATCTCCGCTCCGACTCGCAGCTCCTGCTCATTTTAAATCTCCGTTCCGACTCACGGCTCCCGCGCTTTTTAAATCACCGCTCTGACTCGCAGCTCCCGCTCTTTTTAAATCTCCGCTCTGACTCACAGCTCCCGCTCTTTTTAAATGTCCGCTCTGACTCGCAGGTCCCGCGCTTTTTAAATCTCCGCTCCGACTCGCAGCTCGTGCGCTTTTTAAATCTCCGCTCCAACTCATGGCGCCCGCGCTTTTTAAATCTCCGCTCCGACTCGCAGCTCCCGCGCTTTTGAAATCTCTGCTCCTACTCGCAGCTCCTGCTCTTTTTAAATCCCCGCTCCGACTCGCAGCTCCTGCGCTTTTTAAATCTCCGCTCCGACTCGCAGCTCCTGCTCTTTTTAAATCTCCGCTCCGACTCACAGCTCCCGCGCTTTTTAAATCTCCGTTCCGACTCGCAGCTCCCGCGCTTTTTAAATCTCCGCTCTGACTCGCAGCTCCCGCTCATTTTAAATCTCCGCTCCGACTCGCAGCTCCCGCGCGTTTTAAATCTCTGCTCCGACTCGCACCTCCCGCTCTTTTTAAATCTCCGCTCCGACTCGCAGCTCCCGCTCTTTTTAAATCTCCGCTCCGACTCGCAGCTCCTGCGCTTTTTAAATCTCCGCTCCGACTCGCAGCTCCCGCTCTTTTTAAATCTCCGCTCCGACTCGCAGCTCCCGCTCTTTTTAAATCTCCGCTCCGACTCGCAGCTCCTGCGCTTTTTAAATCTCCGCTCCGACTCGCAGCTCCGGCTCTTTTTAAATCTCTGCTCCGACTCACAGCTCCGGCTCTTTTTAAATCTCCGCTCCGACTTGCAGCTCCCGCGCTTTTTAAATCTCTGCTCCTACTCGCAGCTCCCGTGCTTTTTAAATCTCCGCTCTGACTCACAGCTCCCGCGGTTTTTCAATCTCTGCTCCTACTCGCAGCTCCTGCTCTTTTTAAATTTCCCCTCCGACTCGCAGCTCCTGCTCATTTTAAATCTCCGTTCCGACTCACGGCGCCCGCGCTTTTTAAATCACCGCTCTGACACGCAGCTCCCGCTCTTTTTAAATCTCCGCTCTGACTCGCAGCTCCCGCTCATTTTAAATCCCCGCTCCTACTCACGGCGCCCGCGCTTTTTAAATCTCCGCTCCGACTCGCAGCTAACGTGCTTTTTATATCTCTGCTCCTACTCGCAGCTCCTGCTCTTTTTAAATCTCCGCTCCGACTCGCAGCTCCTGCTCTTTTTAAATCTCCGCTCGGACTCACAGCTCCCGCGCTTTTTAAATCTCCGCTCCTACTCGTAGCTCCCGCACTTTTTAAATCTCCGCTCTGACTCGCAGGTCCCGCACTTTTTAAATCTCCGCTCCGACTCGCAGCTCGTGCGCTTTTTAAATCTCCGCTCCAACTCATGGCGCCCGCGCTTTTTAAATCTCCGCTCCGACTCGCAGCTCCCGCGCTTTTGAAATCTCTGCTCCTACTCGCAGCTCCTGCTCTTTTTAAATCCCCGCTCCGACTCACAGCTCCTGCGCTTTTTAAATCTCCGCTCCGACTCGCAGCTCCAGCTCTTTTTAAATCTCCGCTCCGACTCACAGCTCCCGCGCTTTTTAAATCTCCGCTCCGACTCGCAGCTCCCGCGCTTTTTAAATCTCCGCTCTGACTCGCAGCTCCCGCTCTTTTTAAATCTCCGCTCCGACTCGCAGCTCCTGCTCTTTTTAAATCTCTGCTCCGACTCGCACCTCCCGCTCTTTTTAAATCTCCGCTCCGACTCGCAGCTCCCGCTCTTTTTAAATCTCCGCTCCGACTCGCAGCTCCTGCTCTTTTTAAATCTCCGCTCCGACTCACAGCTCCCGCGCTTTTTAAATCTCCGCTCCGACTCGCAGCTCCCGCGCTTTTTAAATCTCCGCTCTGACTCGCAGCTCCCGCTCTTTTTAAATCTCCACTCCGACTCGCAGCTCCTGCGCTTTTTAAATCTCTGCTCCGACTCGCACCTCCCGCTCTTTTTAAATCTCCGCTCCGACTCGCAGCTCCCGCTCTTTTTAAATGTCCGCTCCGACTCGCAGCTCCTGCGCTTTTTAAATCTCCGCTCCGACTCGCAGCTCCCGCTCTTTTTAAATCTCCGCTCCGACTCGCAGCTCCCGCGCTTTTTAAATCTCCGCTCCGACTCGCAGCTCCTGCGCTTTTTAAATCTCCGTTCTGACTCGCAGCTCCGTCTCTTTTTTAATCTCTGCTCCGACTCGCAGCTCCTGCGCTTTTTAAATCTCCGCTCCGACTCGCAGCTCCGACGCTTTTTAAATCTCCGCTCTGACTCGCAGCTCCCACTGTTTTTAAATCTCCGCTCCGACTCGCAGCTCCCGCACTTTTCAAATCTCCGATCCGACTCGCAGCTCCCAGCACTTTTTAAATCTCCGCTCCGACTCGCAGCTCCTGCGCTTTTTAAATCTCCGCTCGGACTCGCAGCTCCTGCTCTCTTTAAATCTTCGCTCCGACACGCAGCTCCCGCACTTTTTAAATCTCCACTCTGACTCGCAGCTCCCGCTCTTTTTAAATCCCATCTCCGACTCGCAGCTCCCGCCCTTTTTATATCTCCGCTCCTACTCACAGCTCCCGAGCATTTTAAATCTCCGCTCCGACTCGCAGCTCCTGCTGTTTTTAATTCTCCGCTCCGATTCGTAGCTCCGGCTCTTTTTAAATCTCCGCTCCGACTCGCAGCTCCCGCGGTTTTTAAATCGCTGCTACGACTCGCAGCTCCAGCTATTTTCAAATCTCCGCTCCGACTCACAGCTCCCGCGCTTCTTAAATCTCCGCTCCGACTCGCAGCTCCCGCGCTTTTTAAATCTCCGCTCGGACTCGCAGCTCCCGCTCTTTTTAAATCTCCGCTCTGACACGCAGCTCCCGCTCTTTTTAAATCTCCGCTCCGAATCGCAGCTCCCGCTCTTTTTAAATCTCCGCTCCGACTCGCAGCTCCCGCACTTTTTAAATCTCCGCTCCGACTCGCAGCTCCCGCGCTTTTTAAATCTCCGCTCCGACTCGCAGCTCCCGCGCTTTTTAAATCTCTGCTCCGACTCGCATCCCCCGCGCTTTTTAAATCTCCGCTCCGACTCGCAGCTCCTGCGCTTTTTAAATCTCCGTTCTGACTCGCAGCTCCGTCTCTTTTTAAATCTCTGCTTCGACTCGCAGCTCCTGCGCTTTTTAAATCTCCGCTCCGACTCGCAGCTCCGACGCTTTTTAAATCTCCGCTCTGACTCGCAGCTCCCGCTGTTATTAAATCTCCGCTCCGACTCGCAGCTCCCGCACTTTTCAAATCTCGGATCCGACTCGCAGCTCCCAGCACTTTTTAAATCTCCGCTCCGACTCGCAGCTCCTGCGCTTTTTAAATCTCCGCTTGGACTCGCAGCTCCTGCTCTCTTTAAATCTTCGCTCCGACACGCAGCTCCCGCACTTTTTAAATCTCCACTCTGACTCGCAGCTCCCGCTCTTTTTAAATCCCCGCTCCGACTCGCAGCTCCCGCCCTTTTTAAATCTCTGCTCCTACTCACAGCTCCCGAGCATTTTAAATCTCCGCTCCGACTCGCAGCTCCTGCTGTTTTTAATTCTCCGCTCCGATTCGTAGCTCCGGCTCTTTTTAAATCTCCGCTCCGACTCGCAGCTCCCGCGCTTTTCAAATCTCTGCTACGATTCGCAGCTCCGGCTATTTTCAAATCTCCGCTCCGACTCACAGCTCCCGCGCTTTTTAAATCTACGCTCGGACTCGCAGCTCCCGCTCTTTTTAAATCTCCGATCCGACTCGCAGCTCCCGCGCTTTTTAAATCTCCGCTCCGACTCGCAGCTCCCGCGCTTTTTAAATCTCCGCTCCGACTCGCAGCTCCTGCGCTTTTTAAATCTCTGCTCCGACTCGCACCTCCCGCTCTTTTTAAATCTCCGCTCCGACTCGCAGCTCCCGCTCTTTTTAAATCTCCGCTCCGACTCGCAGCTCCTGCGCTTTTTAAATCTCCGCTCCGACTCGCAGCTCCCGCTCTTTTTAAATCTCCGCTCCGACACGCAGCTCCCGCTCTTTTTAAATCTCCGCTCCGACTCGCAGCTCCTGCGCTTTTTAAATCTCCGCTCCGACTCGCAGCTCCGGCTCTTTTTAAATCTCTGCTCCGACTCGCAGCTCCGGCTCTTTTTAAATCTCCGCTCCGACTTGCAGCTCCCGCGCTTTTTAAATCTCTGCTCCTACTCGCAGCTCCCGTGCTTTTTAAATCTCCGCTCTGACTCGCAGCTCCCGCGGTTTTTCAATCTCTGCTCCTACTCGCAGCTCCTGCTCTTTTTAAATCTCCGCTCCGACTCGCAGCTCCTGCTCATTTTAAATCTCCGTTCCGACTCACGGCGCCCGCGCTTTTTAAATCACCGCTCTGACTCGCAGCTCCTGCTCTTTTTAAATCTCCGCTCTGACTCGCAGCTCCCGCTCTTTTTAAATCTCCGCTCTGACTCGCAGGTCCCGCGCTTTTTAAATCTCCGCTCCGACTCGCAGCTCGTGCGCTTTTTAAATCTCCGCTCCAACTCATGGCGCCCGCGCTTTTTAAATCTCCGCTCCGACTCGCAGCTCCCGCGCTTTTGAAATCTCTGCTCCTACTCGCAGCTCCTGCTCTTTTTAAATCCCCGCTCCGACTCGCAGCTCCTGCGCTTTTTAAATCTCCGCTCCGACTCGCAGCTCCTGCTCTTTTTAAATCTCCGCTCCGACTCACAGCTCCCGCGCTTTTTAAATCTCCGCTCCGACTCGCAGCTCCCGCGCTTTTTAAATCTCCGCTCTGACTCGCAGCTCCCACTCATTTTAAATCTCCGCTCCGACTCGCAGCTCCTGCGCGTTTTAAATCTCTGCTCCGACTCGCACCTCCCGCTCTTTTTAAATCTCCGCTCCGACTCGCAGCTCCCGCTCTTTTTAAATCTCCGCTCCGACTCGCAGCTCCTGCGCTTTTTAAATCTCCGCTCCGACTCGCAGCTCCCGCTCTTTTTAAATCTCCGCTCCGACTCGCAGCTCCCGCTCTTTTTAAATCTCCGCTCCGACTCGCAGCTCCTGCGCTTTTTAAATCTCCGCTCCGACTCGCAGCTCCGGCTCTTTTTAAATCTCTGCTCCGACTCGCAGCTCCGGCTCTTTTTAAATCTCCGCTCCGACTTGCAGCTCCCGCGCTTTTTAAATCTCCGCTCCGACTCGCAGCTCCCGCTCTTTTTAAATCTCCGCTCCGACTCGCAGCTCCGGCTCTTTTTAAATCTCCGCTCCGACTTGCAGCTCCCGCGCTTTTTAAATCTCTGCTCCTACTCGCAGCACCCGTGCTTTTTAAATCTCCGCTCTGACTCACAGCTCCCGCGGTTTTTCAATCTCTGCTCCTACTCGCAGCTCCTGCTCTTTTTAAATTTCCGCTCCGACTCGCAGCTCCTGCTCATTTTAAATCTCCGTTCCGACTCACGGCGCCCGCGCTTTTTAAATCACCGCTCTGACACGCAGCTCCCGCTCTTTTTAAATCTCCGCTCTGACTCGCAGCTCCCGCTCATTTTAAATCTCCGCTCCTACTCGTAGCTCCCGCACTTTTTAAATCTCCGCTCTGACTCGCAGGTCCCGCACTTTTTAAATCTCCGCTCCGACTCGCAGCTCGTGCGCTTTTTAAATCTCCGCTCCAACTCATGGCGCCCGCGCTTTTTAAATCTCCGCTCCGACTCGCAGCTCCCGCGCTTTTGAAATCTCTGCTCCTACTCGCAGCTCCTGCTCTTTTTAAATCCCCGCTCCGACTCACAGCTCCTGCGCTTTTTAAATCTCCGCTCCGACTCGCAGCTCCAGCTCTTTTTAAATCTCCGCTCCGACTCACAGCTCCCGCGCTTTTTAAATCTCCGCTCCGACTCGCAGCTCCCGCGCTTTTTAAATCTCCGCTCTGACTCGCAGCTCCCGCTCTTTTTAAATCTCCGCTCCGACTCGCAGCTCCTGCTCTTTTTAAATCTCTGCTCCGACTCGCACCTCCCGCTCTTTTTAAATCTCCGCTCCGACTCGCAGCTCCCGCTCTTTTTAAATCTCCGCTCCGACTCGCAGCTCCTGCTCTTTTTAAATCTCCGCTCCGACTCACAGCTCCCGCGCTTTTTAAATCTCCGCTCCGACTCGCAGCTCCCGCGCTTTTTAAATCTCCGCTCTGACTCGCAGCTCCCGCTCTTTTTAAATCTCCACTCCGACTCGCAGCTCCTGCGCTTTTTAAATCTCTGCTCCGACTCGCACCTCCCGCTCTTTTTAAATCTCCGCTCCGACTCGCAGCTCCCGCTCTTTTTAAATGTCCGCTCCGACTCGCAGCTCCTGCGCTTTTTAAATCTCCGCTCCGACTCGCAGCTCCCGCTCTTTTTAAATCTCCGCTCCGACTCGCAGCTCCCGCGCTTTTTAAATCTCCGCTCCGACTCGCAGCTCCTGCGCTTTTTAAATCTCCGTTCTGACTCGCAGCTCCGTCTCTTTTTAAATCTCTGCTCCGACTCGCAGCTCCTGCGCTTTTTAAATCTCCGCTCCGACTCGCAGCTCCGACGCTTTTTAAATCTCCGCTCTGACTCGCAGCTCCCACTGTTTTTAAATCTCCGCTCCGACTCGCAGCTCCCGCACTTTTCAAATCTCCGATCCGACTCGCAGCTCCCAGCACTTTTTAAATCTCCGCTCCGACTCGCAGCTCCTGCGCTTTTTAAATCTCCGCTCGGACTCGCAGCTCCTGCTCTCTTTAAATCTTCGCTCCGACACGCAGCTCCCGCACTTTTTAAATCTCCACTCTGACTCGCAGCTCCCGCTCTTTTTAAATCCCATCTCCGACTCGCAGCTCCCGCCCTTTTTATATCTCCGCTCCTACTCACAGCTCCCGAGCATTTTAAATCTCCGCTCCGACTCGCAGCTCCTGCTGTTTTTAATTCTCCGCTCCGATTCGTAGCTCCGGCTCTTTTTAAATCTCCGCTCCGACTCGCAGCTCCCGCGGTTTTTAAATCGCTGCTACGACTCGCAGCTCCAGCTATTTTCAAATCTCCGCTCCGACTCACAGCTCCCGCGCTTCTTAAATCTCCGCTCCGACTCGCAGCTCCCGCGCTTTTTAAATCTCCGCTCGGACTCGCAGCTCCCGCTCTTTTTAAATCTCCGCTCTGACACGCAGCTCCCGCTCTTTTTAAATCTCCGCTCCGAATCGCAGCTCCCGCTCTTTTTAAATCTCCGCTCCGACTCGCAGCTCCCGCACTTTTTAAATCTCCGCTCCGACTCGCAGCTCCCGCGCTTTTTAAATCTCCGCTCCGACTCGCAGCTCCCGCGCTTTTTAAATCTCTGCTCCGACTCGCATCCCCCGCGCTTTTTAAATCTCCGCTCCGACTCGCAGCTCCTGCGCTTTTTAAATCTCCGTTCTGACTCGCAGCTCCGTCTCTTTTTAAATCTCTGCTTCGACTCGCAGCTCCTGCGCTTTTTAAATCTCCGCTCCGACTCGCAGCTCCGACGCTTTTTAAATCTCCGCTCTGACTCGCAGCTCCCGCTGTTATTAAATCTCCGCTCCGACTCGCAGCTCCCGCACTTTTCAAATCTCGGATCCGACTCGCAGCTCCCAGCACTTTTTAAATCTCCGCTCCGACTCGCAGCTCCTGCGCTTTTTAAATCTCCGCTTGGACTCGCAGCTCCTGCTCTCTTTAAATCTTCGCTCCGACACGCAGCTCCCGCACTTTTTAAATCTCCACTCTGACTCGCAGCTCCCGCTCTTTTTAAATCCCCGCTCCGACTCGCAGCTCCCGCCCTTTTTAAATCTCTGCTCCTACTCACAGCTCCCGAGCATTTTAAATCTCCGCTCCGACTCGCAGCTCCTGCTGTTTTTAATTCTCCGCTCCGATTCGTAGCTCCGGCTCTTTTTAAATCTCCGCTCCGACTCGCAGCTCCCGCGCTTTTCAAATCTCTGCTACGATTCGCAGCTCCGGCTATTTTCAAATCTCCGCTCCGACTCACAGCTCCCGCGCTTTTTAAATCTACGCTCGGACTCGCAGCTCCCGCTCTTTTTAAATCTCCGATCCGACTCGCAGCTCCCGCGCTTTTTAAATCTCCGCTCCGACTCGCAGCTCCCGCGCTTTTTAAATCTCCGCTCCGACTCGCAGCTCCTGCGCTTTTTAAATCTCTGCTCCGACTCGCACCTCCCGCTCTTTTTAAATCTCCGCTCCGACTCGCAGCTCCCGCTCTTTTTAAATCTCCGCTCCGACTCGCAGCTCCTGCGCTTTTTAAATCTCCGCTCCGACTCGCAGCTCCCGCTCTTTTTAAATCTCCGCTCCGACACGCAGCTCCCGCTCTTTTTAAATCTCCGCTCCGACTCGCAGCTCCTGCGCTTTTTAAATCTCCGCTCCGACTCGCAGCTCCGGCTCTTTTTAAATCTCTGCTCCGACTCGCAGCTCCGGCTCTTTTTAAATCTCCGCTCCGACTTGCAGCTCCCGCGCTTTTTAAATCTCTGCTCCTACTCGCAGCTCCCGTGCTTTTTAAATCTCCGCTCTGACTCGCAGCTCCCGCGGTTTTTCAATCTCTGCTCCTACTCGCAGCTCCTGCTCTTTTTAAATCTCCGCTCCGACTCGCAGCTCCTGCTCATTTTAAATCTCCGTTCCGACTCACGGCGCCCGCGCTTTTTAAATCACCGCTCTGACTCGCAGCTCCTGCTCTTTTTAAATCTCCGCTCTGACTCGCAGCTCCCGCTCTTTTTAAATCTCCGCTCTGACTCGCAGGTCCCGCGCTTTTTAAATCTCCGCTCCGACTCGCAGCTCGTGCGCTTTTTAAATCTCCGCTCCAACTCATGGCGCCCGCGCTTTTTAAATCTCCGCTCCGACTCGCAGCTCCCGCGCTTTTGAAATCTCTGCTCCTACTCGCAGCTCCTGCTCTTTTTAAATCCCCGCTCCGACTCGCAGCTCCTGCGCTTTTTAAATCTCCGCTCCGACTCGCAGCTCCTGCTCTTTTTAAATCTCCGCTCCGACTCACAGCTCCCGCGCTTTTTAAATCTCCGCTCCGACTCGCAGCTCCCGCGCTTTTTAAATCTCCGCTCTGACTCGCAGCTCCCACTCATTTTAAATCTCCGCTCCGACTCGCAGCTCCTGCGCGTTTTAAATCTCTGCTCCGACTCGCACCTCCCGCTCTTTTTAAATCTCCGCTCCGACTCGCAGCTCCCGCTCTTTTTAAATCTCCGCTCCGACTCGCAGCTCCTGCGCTTTTTAAATCTCCGCTCCGACTCGCAGCTCCCGCTCTTTTTAAATCTCCGCTCCGACTCGCAGCTCCCGCTCTTTTTAAATCTCCGCTCCGACTCGCAGCTCCTGCGCTTTTTAAATCTCCGCTCCGACTCGCAGCTCCGGCTCTTTTTAAATCTCTGCTCCGACTCGCAGCTCCGGCTCTTTTTAAATCTCCGCTCCGACTTGCAGCTCCCGCGCTTTTTAAATCTCCGCTCCGACTCGCAGCTCCCGCTCTTTTTAAATCTCCGCTCCGACTCGCAGCTCCGGCTCTTTTTAAATCTCCGCTCCGACTTGCAGCTCCCGCGCTTTTTAAATCTCTGCTCCTACTCGCAGCACCCGTGCTTTTTAAATCTCCGCTCTGACTCACAGCTCCCGCGGTTTTTCAATCTCTGCTCCTACTCGCAGCTCCTGCTCTTTTTAAATTTCCGCTCCGACTCGCAGCTCCTGCTCATTTTAAATCTCCGTTCCGACTCACGGCGCCCGCGCTTTTTAAATCACCGCTCTGACACGCAGCTCCCGCTCTTTTTAAATCTCCGCTCTGACTCGCAGCTCCCGCTCATTTTAAATCTCCGCTCCTACTCACGGCGCCCGCGCTTTTTAAATCTCCGCTCCGACTCGCAGCTAACGTGCTTTTTAAATCTCTGCTCCTACTCGCAGCTCCTGCTCTTTTTAAATCTCCGCTCCGACTCGCAGCTCCTGCTCTTTTTAAATCTCCGCTCGGACTCACAGCTCCCGCGCTTTTTAAATCTCCGCTCCTACTCGTAGCTCCCGCACTTTTTAAATCTCCGCTCTGACTCGCAGGTCCCGCGCTTTTTAAATCTCCGCTCCGACTCGCAGCTCGTGCGCTTTTTAAATCTCCGCTCCAACTCATGGCGCCCGCGCTTTTTAAATCTCCGCTCCGACTCGCAGCTCCCGCGCTTTTGAAATCTCTGCTCCTACTCGCAGCTCCTGCTCTTTTTAAATCCCCGCTCCGACTCGCAGCTCCTGCGCTTTTTAAATCTCCGCTCCGACTCGCAGCTCCTGCTCTTTTTAAATCTCCGCTCCGACTCACAGCTCCCGCGTTTTTTAAATCTCCGCTCCGACTCGCAGCTCCCGCGCTTTTTAAATCTCCGCTCTGACTCGCAGCTCCCGCTCTTTTTAAATCTCCGCTCCGACTCGCAGCTCCTGCGCTTTTTAAATCTCTGCTCCGACTCGCACCTCGCGCTCTTTTTAAATCTCCGCTCCGACTCGCAGCTCCCGCTCTTTTTAAATCTCCGCTCCGACTCGCAGCTCCTGCTCTTTTTAAATCTCTGCTCCTACTCGCAGCACCCGTGCTTTTTAAATCTCCGCTCTGACTCACAGCTCCCGCGGTTTTTCAATCTCTGCTCCTACTCGCAGCTCCTGCTCTTTTTAAATTTCCGCTCCGACTCGCAGCTCCTGCTCATTTTAAATCTCCGTTCCGACTCACGGCGCCCGCGCTTTTTAAATCACCGCTCTGACACGCAGCTCCCGCTCTTTTTAAATCTCCGCTCTGACTCGCAGCTCCCGCTCATTTTAAATCTCCGCTCCTACTCACGGCGCCCGCGCTTTTTAAATCTCCGCTCCGACTCGCAGCTAACGTGCTTTTTAAATCTCTGCTCCTACTCGCAGCTCCTGCTCTTTTTAAATCTCCGCTCCGACTCGCAGCTCCTGCTCTTTTTAAATCTCCGCTCGGACTCACAGCTCCCGCGCTTTTTAAATCTCCGCTCCTACTCGTAGCTCCCGCACTTTTTAAATCTCCGCTCTGACTCGCAGGTCCCGCGCTTTTTAAATCTCCGCTCCGACTCGCAGCTCGTGCGCTTTTTAAATCTCCGCTCCAACTCATGGCGCCCGCGCTTTTTAAATCTCCGCTCCGACTCGCAGCTCCCGCGCTTTTGAAATCTCTGCTCCTACTCGCAGCTCCTGCTCTTTTTAAATCCCCGCTCCGACTCGCAGCTCCTGCGCTTTTTAAATCTCCGCTCCGACTCGCAGCTCCTGCTCTTTTTAAATCTCCGCTCCGACTCACAGCTCCCGCGCTTGTTAAATCTCCGCTCCGACTCGCAGCTCCCGCGCTTTTTAAATCTCCGCTCTGACTCGCAGCTCCCGCTCTTTTTAAATCTCCGCTCCGACTCGCAGCTCCTGCGCTTTTTAAATCTCTGCTCCGACTCGCACCTCGCGCTCTTTTTAAATCTCCGCTCCGACTCGCAGCTCCCGCTCTTTTTAAATCTCCGCTCCGACTCGCAGCTCCTGCTCTTTTTAAATCTCCGCTCCGACTCACAGCTCCCGCGCTTTTTAAATCTCCGCTCCGACTCGCAGCTCCCGCGCTTTTTAAATCTCCGCTCTGACTCGCAGCTCCCGCTCTTTTTAAATCTCCGCTCCGACTCGCAGCTCCTGCGCTTTTTAAATCTCTGCTCCGACTCGCACCTCCCGCTCTTTTTAAATCTCCGCTCCGACTCGCAGCTCCCGCTCTTTTTAAATCTCCGCTCCGACTCGCAGCTCCTGCGCTTTTTAAATCTCCGCTCCGACTCGCAGCTCCCGCTCTTTTTAAATATCCGCTCCGACTCGCAGCTCCCGCTCTTTTTAAATCTCCGCTCCGACTCGCAGCTCCTGCGCTTTTTAAATCTCCGCTCCGACTCGCAGCTCCGGCTCTTTTTAAATCTCTGCTCCGACTCGCAGCTCCGGCTCTTTTTAAATCTCCGCTCCGACTTGCAGCTCCCGCGCTTTTTAAATCTCTGCTCCTACTCGCAGCTCCCGTGCTTTTTAAATCTCCGCTCTGACTCGCCGCTCCCGTGGTTTTTCAATCTCTGCTCCTACTCGCAGCTCCTGCTCTTTTTAAATCTCCGCTCCGACTCGCAGCTCCTGCTCATTTTAAATCTCCGTTCCGACTCACGGCGCCCGCGCTTTTTAAATCACCGCTCTGACTCGCAGCTCCCGCTCTTTTTAAATCTCCGCTCTGACTCGCAGCTCCCGCTCTTTTTAAATCTCCGCTCCGACTCACAGCTCCTGCGCTTTTTAAATCTCCGCTCCGACTCGCAGCTCGTGCGCTTTTTAAATCTCCGCTCCAACTCATGGCGCCCGCGCTTTTTAAATCTCCGCTCCGACTCGCAGCTCCCGCGCTTTTGAAATCTCTGCTCCTACTCGCAGCTCCTGCTCTTTTTAAATCCCCGCTCCGACTCGCAGCTCCTGCGCTTTTTAAATCTCCGCTCCGACTCGCAGCTCCTGCTCTTTTTAAATCTCCGCTCCGACTCACAGCTCCCGCGCTTTTTAAATCTCCGCTCCGACTCGCAGCTCCCGCGCTTTTTAAATCTCCGCTCTGACTCGCAGCTCCCGCTCTTTTTAAATCTCCGCTCCGACTCGCAGCTCCTGCGCTTTTTAAATCTCTGCTCCGACTCGCACCTCCCGCTCTTTTTAAATCTCCGCTCCGACTCGCAGCTCCCGCTCTTTTTAAATCTCCGCTCCGACTCGCAGCTCCTGCTCTTTTTAAATCTCCGCTCCGACTCACAGCTCCCGCGCTTTTTAAATCTCCGCTCCGACTCGCAGCTCCCGCGCTTTTTAAATCTCCGCTCTGACTCGCAGCTCCCGCTCTTTTTAAATCTCCGCTCCGACTCGCAGCTCCTGCGCTTTTTAAGTCTCTGCTCCGACTCGCACCTCCCGCTCTTTTTAAATCTCCGCTCCGACTCGCAGGTCCCGCTCTTTTTAAATCTCCGCTCCGACTCGCAGCTCCTGCGCTTTTTAAATCTCCGCTCCGACTCGCAGCTCCCGCTCTTTTTAAATCTCCGCTCCGACTCGCAGCTCCCACTCTTTTTAAATCTCCGCTCCGACTCGCAGCTCCTGCGCTTTTTAAATCTCCGCTCCGACTCGCAGCTCCGGCTCTTTTTAAATCTCTGCTCCGACTCGCAGCTCCGGCCCTTTTTAAATCTCCGCTCCGACTTGCAGCTCCCGTGCTTTTTAAATCTCTGCTCCTACTCGCAGCTCCCGTGCTTTTTAAATCTCCGCTCTGACTCGCCGCTCCCGTGGTTTTTCAATCTCTGCTCCTACTCGCAGCTCCTGCTCTTTTTAAATCTCCGCTCCGACTCGCAGCTCCTGCTCATTTTAAATCTCCGTTCCGACTCACGGCGCCCGCGCTTTTTAAATCACCGCTCTGACTCGCAGCTCCCGCTCTTTTTAAATCTCCGCTCTGACTCGCAGCTCCCGCTCTTTTTAAATCTCCGCTCCGACTCACAGCTCCTGCTCTTTTTAAATCTCCGCTCCGACTCGCAGCTCCTGCGCTTTTTAAATCTCCGCACCGACTCGCAGCTCCCGCGCTTTTTAAATCTCCGCTCCGACTCGCAGCTCCGGCTCTTTTTAAATCTCCGCTCCAACTCGCAGCTCCCGCGCTTTTTAAATCTCCGCTCCGACTCGCAGCTCCTGCGCTTTTTAAATCTCCGCTCAGACTCGCAGCTCCTGCGCTTTTTAAATCTCCGCTCCGACTCGCAGCTCCTGCGCTTTTTAAATCTCCGCTCAGACTCGCAGCTCCGGCTCTTTTTAAATCTCTGCTCCGACTCGCAGCTCCGGCTCTTTTTAAATGTCCGCTCCGACTTGCAGCTCCCGCGCTTTTTAAATCTCTGCTCCTACTCGCAGCTCCCGTGCTTTTTAAATCTCCGCTCTGACTCGCCGCTCCCGTGGTTTTTCAATCTCTGCTCCTACTCGCAGCTCCTGCTCTTTTTAAATCTCCGCTCCGACTCGCAGCTCCTGCTCATTTTAAATCTCCGTTCCGACTCACGGCGCCCGCGCTTTTTAAATCACCGCTCTGACTCGCAGCTCCCGCTCTTTTTAAATCTCCGCTCTGACTCGCAGCTCCCGCTCTTTTTAAATCTCCGCTCCGACTCACAGCTCCTGCTCTTTTTAAATCTCCGCTCCGACTCGCAGCTCCTGCGCTTTTTAAATCTCCGCACCGACTCGCAGCTCCCGCGCTTTTTAAATCTCCGCTCCGACTCGCAGCTCCGGCTCTTTTTAAATCTCCGCTCCAACTCGCAGCTCCCGCGCTTTTTAAATCTCCGCTCCGACTCGCAGCTCCTGCGCTTTTTAAATCTCCGCTCAGACTCGCAGCTCCTGCGCTTTTTAAATCTCCGCTCCAACTCGCAGCTCCTGCTCATTTTAAATCTCCGCGCCGACTCACGGCGCCCGCGCTTTTTAAATCTCCACTCCGACTCGCAGCTACCGCGCTTTTTAAATCTCTGCTCCTACTCGCTGCTCCTGCTCTTTTTAAATCTCCGCTCCGACTCGCAGCTCCTGCTCTTTTTAAATCTCCGCTCGGACTCACAGCTCCCGCGCTTTTTAAATCTCCGCTCCTACTCGTAGCTCCCGCACTTTTTAAATCTCTGCTCTGACTCGCAGCTCCCGCGCTTTTTAAATCTCCGCTCCGACTCACAGCTCCCGCGCTTCTTAAATCTCCGCTCCGACTCGCAGCTCCCGCGCTTTTTAAATCTCCGCTCGGACTCGCAGCTCCCGCTCTTTTTAAATCTCCGCTCTGACACGCAGCTCCCGCTCTTTTTAAATCTCCTCTCCGAATCGCAGCTCCCGCTCTTTTTAAATCTCCGCTCCGACTCGCAGCTCCCGCACTTTTTAAATCTCCGCTCCGACTCGCAGCTCCCGCTCTTTTTAAATCTACGCTCCGACTCGCAGTTCCTGCGCTTTTTAAATCTCCGCTACGACTCGCAGTTCCTGCGCTTTTTAAATCTCCGCTCCGACTCGCAGCTCCGACGCTTATTAAATCTCCGCTCCGACTCGCAGCTCCCGTTCTTTTTAAATCTCTGCTCCGACTCGCAGCTCACGCTCTTTTCAAATCTCTGATCCGGCTCGCAGCTCCCGCGCTTTTTAAATCTCCGCTCTGACTCGCAGCTCCCGCGCTTTTTAAATCTCCGCTCCGACTCGCAGCTCCCGCGCTTTTTAAATCTCCGTTCTGACTCGCAGCTCCGTCTCTTTTTAAATCTCTGCTCCGACTCGCAGCTCCTGCGCTTTTTAAATCTCCGCTCCGACTCGCAGCTCCGACGCTTTTTAAATCTCCGCTCTGACTCGCAGCTCCCGCTGTTTTTAAATCTCCGCTCCGAATCGCAGCTCCCGCACTTTTCAAATCTCCGATCCGACTCGCAGCTCCCAGCACTTTTTAAATCTCCGCTCCGACTCGCAGCTCCTGCGCTTTTTAAATCTCCGCTCGGACTCGCAGCTCCTGCTCTCTTTAAACCTTCGCTCCGACACGCAGCTCCCGCACTTTTTAAATATCCACTCTGACTCGCAGCTCCCGCTCTTTTTAAATCCCCGCTCCGACTCGCAGCTCCCGCCCTTTTTAAATCTCCGCTCCTACTCACAGCTCCCGAGCATTTTAAATCTCCGCTCCAACTCGCAGCTCCTGCTGTTTTTAATTGTCCGCTCCGATTCGTAGCTCCGGCTCTTTTTAAATCTCCGCTCCGACTCGCAGCTCCTGCGCTTTTAAAATCTCTGCTACGACTCGCAGCTCCGGCTATTTTCAAATCTCCGCTCCGACTCGCAGCTCCCGCGCTTTTTAAATCTACGCTCGGACTCGCAGCTCCCGCTCTTTTTAAATCTCCGATCCGACTCGCAGCTCCCGCGCTTTTTAAATCTCCGCTCCGACTCGCAGCTCCTGCGCTTTTAATATCTCTGCTACGACTCGCAGCTCCAGCTATTTTCAAATCTCCGCTCCGACTCACAGCTCCCGCGCTTTTTAAATCTACGCTCGGACTCGCAGCTCCCGCTCTTTTTAAGTCTTCGATCCGACTCGCAGCTCCCGCGCTTTTTAAATCTCCGCTCCGACTCGCAGCTCCCGCGCTTTTTAAATCTCTGCTTCCTACTTGCAGCTCCCGCGCTTTGTAAATCTCCGCTCCTACTCGTAGCTCCCGCACTTTTTAAATCTCCGCTCTGACTCGCAGGTCCCGCGCTTTTTAAATCTCCGCTCCGACTCGCAGCTCGTGCGCTTTTTAAATCTCCGCTCCAACTCATGGCGCCCGCGCTTTTTAAATCTCTGCTCCGACTCGCAGCTCCCGCGCTTTTGAAATCTCTGCTCCTACTCGCAGCTCCTGCTCTTTTTAAATCCAAGCTCCGACTCGCAGCTCCTGCGCTTTTTAAATCTCCGCTCCGACTCGCAGCTCCTGCTCTTTTTAAATCTCCGCTCCGACTCACAGCTCCCGCGCTTTTCAAATCTCCGCTCCGATTCGCAGCTCCCGCGCTTTTTAAATCTCCGCTCCGACTCGCAGCTCCTGCTCTTTTTAAATGCCCGCTGCGACTCGCAGCTCCTGTGCTTTTTAAATCTCCGCTCCGACTCGCAGCTCCTGCTCTTTTTAAATCTCCGCTCCGACTCACAGCTCCCGCGCTTTTCAAATCTCCGCTCCGATTCGCAGATCCCGCGCTTTTTAAATCTCCGCTCCGACTCGCAGCTCCTGCGCTTTTTAAATCTCCGCTCCGACTCGCAGCTCCCGCGCTTTTTAAATCTCCGCTCTGACTCGCAGCTCCCGCTCTTTTTAAATCTCCGCTCCGACTCGCAGCTCCTGCGCTTTTTAAATCTCTGCTCCGACTCGCACCTCCCGCTCTTTTTAAATCTCCGCTCCGACTCGCAGCTCCCGCTCTTTTTAAATCTCCGCTCCGACTCGCAGCTCCTGCGCTTTTTAAATCTCCGCTCCGACGCGCAACTCCCGCTCTTTTTAAATCTCCGCTCCGACTCGCAGCTCCCGCTCTTTTTAAATCTCCGCTCCGACTCGCAGCTCCTGCGCTTTTTAAATCTCCGCTCCGACTCGCAGCTCCGGCTCTTTTTAAATCTCTGCTCCGACTCGCAGCTCCGGCTCTTTTTAAATCTCCGCTCCGACTTGCAGCTCCCGCGCTTTTTAAATCTCTGCTCCTACTCGCAGCTCCCGTGCTTTTTAAATCTCCGCTCTGACTCGCAGCTCCCGCGGTTTTTCAATCTCTGCTCCTACTCGCAGCTCCTGCTCTTTTTAAATCTCCGCTCCGACTCGCAGCTCCTGCTCATTTTAAATCTCCGTTCCGACTCACGGCGCCCGCGCTTTTTAAATCACCGCTCTGACTCGCAGCTCCCGCTCTTTTTAAATCTCCGCTCCGACTCGCAGCTCCCGCTCTTTTTAAATCTCCACTCCGACTCACAGCTCCTGCTCTTTTTAAATCTCCGCTCCGACTCGCAGCTCCTGCGCTTTTTAAATCTCCGCACCGACTCGCAGCTCCCGCGCTTTTTAAATCTCCGCTCCGACTCGCAGCTCCGGCTCTTTTTAAATCTCCGCTCCAACTCGCAGCTCCCGCGCTTTTTAAATCTCCGCTCCGACTCGCAGCTCCTGCGCTTTTTAAATCTCCGCTCCAACTCGCAGCTCCCGCGCTTTTTAAATCTCCGCTCCGACTCGCAGCTCCTGCCCTTTTTAAATCTCCGCTCCGACTCGCAGCTCCAGCTCTTTTTAAATCTCCGCACCGACTTGCAGCTCCGGCTCTTTTTAAATCTCCGCTCCGACTCGCAGCTCCGGCTCTTTTTAAATCTCCGCTCCGACTCACGGCGCCCGCGCTTTTTAAATCTCCGCTCCGACTCGCAGCTCCCGCTCTTTTTAAATCTCCGCTCCAACTCGCAGCTCCGGCTCTTTTTAAATCTCCGCTCCGACTCACGGCGCCCGCGCTTTTTAAATCTCTGCTCCGACTCGCAGCTCCCGCTCTTTTTAAATCTCCGCTCCGACTTGCAGCTCCGGCTCTTTTTAAATCTCCGCTCCGACTCGCAGCTCCCGCTCTTTTTAAATCTCCGCTCCGACTTGCAGCTCCGGCTCTTTTTAAATCTCCGCTCCGACTCGCAGCTCCCGCTCTTTTTAAATCTCCGCTCCGACTCGCAGCTCCCGTTCTTTTTAAATCTCTGCTCCGACTCGCAGCTCCCGCGCTTTTTAAATCTCTGCTCCGACTCGCAGCTCCGGCTCTTTTTAAATCTCCGCTCTGACTTGCCGCTTCGGCTCTTTTTAAATCTCCGCTCTGACACGCAGCTCCCGCTCTTTTTAAATCTCCGCTCCGACTTGCAACTCCGGCTCTTTTTAAATCTCCGCACCGACTCGCAGCTCCTGCTCTTTTTAAATCTCCGCACCGACTCGCAGCTCCCGCGCTTTTTAAATCTCTGATCCTACTCGCAGCTCCCGCGCTTTTTAAATCTCCGCTCTGACTCGCAGCTCCCGCGGTTTTTCAATCTCTGCTCCTACTCGCAGCTCCTGCTCTTTTTAAATCTCCGCTCCGACTCGCAGCTCCTGCTCATTTTAAATCCCCGTTCCGACTCAAGGCGCCCGCGCTTTTTAAATATCCGTTCCGACTCACGGCACCCGCGCTTTTTAAATAACCGCTCTGCCTCGCAGCTCCTGCTCTTTTTAGATCTCTGCTCCGACTCACAGCTCCTGCTCTTTTTAAATCTCCGCTCCAAATCACAGCTCCCGCGCTTTTTAAATCTCCGCTCCGACTCGCAGCTCCCGCGCTTTTTAAATATCCGCTCGGACTCGCAGCTCCCGCTCTTTTTAAATCTCCGCTCTGAATCGCAGCTCCCGCTCTTTTTAATCTCCGCTCTGACTCGCAGCTCCCGCTCTTTTTAAATCTCCGCTCCGACTCACAGCTTCCGTGCTTTTTAAATCTCCGCCCCGACTCGCAGCTCCCGCACTTTTTAAATCTCCGCTCCGACTCACGGCTCCCGCACTTTAAAAATCTCCGCTCGGACTCTCAGCTCCAGCTCTTTTTAAATCTCCGCTCCGTCTCGCAGCTCCCACGCTTTTTAAATCTCCGCTCTGATTCGCAGCTCCCGCTTTTTTAAATCTCCACTCCGACTCGCAGCTCCCACACTTCCAAAATATCCGCTCCGACTCGCAGCTCACGCTCATTTTAAATCTCCGCTCTGACTCGCAGCTGCCGCACTTTTTGTATCTCCGGTCCGATCGCAGTTCCTGCGCTTTTTAAACCTCCGCTCGGACTCGCAGCTCCCACGCTTTTTAAATCTCTGCTCCGACTCGCAGCTCCTGCTCTTTTAAAATCTCCGCTCCGACTCGCAGCTCGCGCGCTTTGTAAATCTCCGCTCCTACTCGTAGCTCCCGCGCTTTTTAAATTTCCGCTCTGACTCGCAGCTCCCGCGCTTTTTAAATCTCTGCTCCTACTCGCAGCTCCTGCTCTTTTTCAATCTCCGCTCCGACTCGCAGATCCTGCTCATTTTAAAACTCCGTTCCGACTCGCAGCTCCCGCGCATTTTAAATCTCCGCTCCGACTCTCAGCTCCCGCTCTTCTTCAATCTCCGATCCGACTCGCAGCTCCCGCTCTTTTTAAATCTCCGCTCCGACTCTCAGCTCCCGCTCTTTTTAAATCTCCGATCCGACTCGCAGCTCCCGCGCTTTTTAAATCTCCGCTCCGACTCGCAGATCCCGCTCTTTTTAAATCTCCGCTCCGACTCGCAGCTCCCGCTCTTTTTAAATCTCCGCTCCGACTCTCAGTTCCGGCTCTTTTAAAATCTCTGCTCCGACTCGCACCTCCGGCTCTTTTTAAATATCCGCTCCGACTCGCAGCTCCCGCGCTTTTTAAATCTCTGCTCCGACTCTCAGCTCTGGCTCTTTTTAAATCTCCGCTCCGACTCGCAGCTCCTGCGCTTTTTAAATCTCCACTCCAACTCGCAGCTCCTGCGCTTTTTAAATCTCCGCTCTGACTCGCAGTTCCTGCGCTTTTTAAATCTCCGCTCTGACTCGCAGCTCCCGCGCTTTTTAAATCTCCGCTCTGACTTGCAGCTTCGGCTCTTTTTAAATCTCCGCTCTGACACGCAGCTCCCGCTCTTTTTAACTCTCCGCTCCGACTCGCAACTCCGGCTCTTTTTAAATCTCCGCTCCGACTCGCAGCTCCCGCTCTTTTTAAATCTCCGCTCCGACTCGCAGCTCCGGCTCTTTTTAAATCTCTGCTCCGACTTGCAGCTCCCGCGCTTTTTAATTCTCCGCTCCGACTCGCAGCTCCCGCGCTTTTTAAATCTCCGCTCGGACTCGCAGCACCCGCTCTTTTTAAATCTCCGCACCGACTCGCAGCTCCTGCTCTTTTTAAATCTCCGCACCGACTCGCAGCTCCCGCGCTTTTTAAATCTCTGATCCTACTCGCAGCTCCCGCGCTTTTTAAATCTCCGCTCTGACTCGCAGCTCCCGCGGTTTCTCAATCTCTGCTCCTACTCGCAGCTCCTGCTCTTTTTAAATCTCCGCTCCGACTCACAGCTCCGGCTCATTTTAAATCCCCGTTCCGACTCAAGGCGCCCGCGCTTTTTAAATATCCGTTCCGACTCACGGCACCCGCGCTTTTTAAATAACCGCTCTGCCTCGCAGCTCCTGCTCTTTTTAGATCTCTGCTCCGACTCACAGCTCCTGCTCTTTTTAAATCTCCGCTCCAAATCACAGCTCCCGCGCTTTTTAAATCTCCGCTCCGACTCGCAGCTCCCGCGCTTTTTAAATATCCGCTCGGACTCGCAGCTCCCGCTCTTTTTAAATCTCCGCTCTGAATCGCAGCTCCCGCTCTTTTTAATCTCCGCTCTGACTCGCAGCTCCCGCTCTTTTTAAATCTCCGCTCCGACTCACAGCTCCCGTGCTTTTTAAATCTCCGCCCCGACTCGCAGCTCCCGCTCTTTTTAAATCTCCGCTCCGACTCACGGCTCCCGCACTTTAAAAATCTCCGCTCGGACTCTCAGCTCCAGCTCTTTTTAAATCTCGGCTCCGTCTCGCAGCTCCCACGCTTTTTAAATCTCCGCTCTGATTCGCAGCTCCAGCTTTTTTAAATCTCCGCTCCGACTCGCAGCTCCCGCACTTCCAAAATATCCGCTCCGACTCGCAGCTCACGCTCATTTTAAATCTCCGCTCTGACTCGCAGCTGCCGCACTTTTTGTATCTCCGCTCCGATCGCAGTTCCCGCGCTTTTTAAACCTCCGCTCGGACTCGCAGCTCCCACGCTTTTTAAATCTCTGCTCCGACTCGCAGCTCCTGCTCTTTTAAAATCTCCGCTCCGACTCGCAGCTCGCGCGCTTTGTAAATCTCCGCTCCTACTCGTAGCTCCCGCGCTTTTTAAATTTCCGCTCTGACTCGCAGCTCCCGCGCTTTTTAAATCTCTGCTCCTACTAGCAGCTCCTGCTCTTTTTCAATCTCCGCTCCGACTCGCAGATCCTGCTCATTTTAAATCTCCGCTCCGACTCACGGCGCCAGCGCTTTTTAAATCTCCGCTCCGACTCGCAGCTCCCGCGCTTTATAAATCTCTGCTCCTACTCGCAGCTCCCGCGTTTTTAAATCTCCGCTCTGACTCGCAGCTCCCGCGGTTTTTCAATCTCTGCTCCTACTCGCAGCTCCTGCTCTTTTTAAATCTCCGCTCCGACTCGCAGCTCCTGCTCATTTTAAATCTCCGTTCCGACTCACGGCGCCCGTGCTTTTTAAATCACCGCTCCGACTCACAGCTCCGGCTCTTTTTAAATCTCCGTTCCTACTCGCAGCTCCTGCTCTTTTTAAATCTCCCCTCTGACTCGCAGCTCCGGCTCTTTTTAATTCTCCACTCCGACTCGCAGCTCCGGCTCTTTTTAAATCTCCGCTCTGACTCGCAGCTCCGGCTCTTTTTAATTCTCCGCTCCGACTCGCAGCTCCCGCTCTTTTTAAATCTCCGCTCCGACTCGCAGCTCCGGCTCTTTTTATATCTCCGCTCCGACTCGCAGCTCCCGCGCTTTTTAAATCTCTGCTCCGACTCGCAGCTCCTGCGCTTTTTAAATCTCCGCTCCGACTCGCAGCTCCTGCGCTTTTTAAATCTCCGCTCCGACTCGCAGCTCCGGCTGTTTTTAAATCTCCGCTCCGACTCGCAGCTCCCGCGCTTTTTAAATCTCTGCTCCGACTCGCAGCTCCTGCGCTTTTTAAATCTCGGCTCCTATTCGCAGCTCCCGCGCTTTTTAAATCTCCGCTCCGACTCGCAGCTCCTGCGCTTTTTAAATCTCCGCTCCAACTCGCAGCTCCCGCGCTTTTTAAATCTCCGCTCCGACTCGCAGCTCCTGCGCTTTTTAAATCTCCGCTCCGACTCGCAGCTCTTGCGCTTTTTAAATCTCCGCTCCGATTCGCAGCTCCCGCGCTTTTTAAATCTCCGCTCCGACTCGCAGCTCCCGCTCTTTTTAAATCTCCGCTCCGACTCGCAGCTCCGGTTCTTTTTAAATCTCTGCTCTGACTTGCAGTTCCCGCGCTTTTTAATTCTCCGCTCCGACTCGCAGCCCCCGCGCTTTTTAAATCTCCGCTCGGACTCGCAGCTCCCGCTCTTTTTAAATCTCCGATCCGACTCGCAGCTCCCGGTCTTTTTAAATCTCCGCACCGACTAGCAGCTCCTGCTCTTTTTAAATCTCCGCTCCGACTCGCAGCTCCCGCTCTTTTTAAATCTCTGCACCGACTCGCAGCTCCTGCTCTTTTTAAATCTCCGCTCCGACTCACGCCTCCCGCACTATTTAAATCACCGCTCGGACTCTCAGCTCCAGCTCTTTTTAAATCGCCGCTCTGACTCGCAGCTCCTGCTCTTTTTAAATCTCTGCTCCGACTCGCAGCTCCCGCTCTTTTTAAATCTCCGCTCGGCTCTCAGCTCCCGCTCTTTTTAAATCTCCGCTCCGACTCGCAGCTCCCGCTCTTTTTAAATCTCCGCTCTGACTCGCAGCTCCTGCTCTTTTTAAATCTCCGCTCTGACTCGCAGCTCCCGGTCTTTTTGAATCTCCGCTCCGACTCGCAGCTCCCGCGCTTTTTAAATCTCCGCTCCGACTCGCAGCTCCTGCGCTTTTTAAATCTCCGCTCCAACTCGCTGCTCCCGCGCTTTTTAAATCTCCGCGCCGACTCGCAGCTCCCGCTCTTTTTAAATCTCCGCTCCGACTCGCAGCTCCGGCTATTTTTAAATCTCTGCTCCGACTCGCAGCTCCCGCGCTTTTTAAATCTCCGCTCCGACTCGCAGCTGCGGCTCTTTTTAAATCTCCGCTCTGACTCGCAGCTCCCGCTCTTTTTAAATCTCCGCTCCGACTTGCAGCTCCCGCGCTTTTTAAATCTCCGCTCGGACTCGCAGCTCCCGCGCTTTTTAAATCTCCGATCCGACTCGCAGCTCCCGCGCTTTTTAAATCTCCGCTCCGACTCGCAGCTCCCGCGCTTTTTAAATCTCCGATCCGACTCGCAGCTCGCGCTCTTTTTAAACCTCCGCTCCGACTTGCAGCTCCGGCTGTTTTTAAATCTCCGCTCCGACTCGCAGCTCCCGCGCTTTTTAAATCTCCGCTCGGACTCGCAGCTCCCGCTCTTTTTAAATCTGCGATCCGACTCGCAGCTCCCGCGCATTTTAAATCTCCGCTCCGACTCGCAGCTCCCGCTCTTTTTAAATCTCCGCTCCGACTCTCAGCTCCCTCTCTTTTTAAATCTCCGATCCGACTCGCAGCTCCCGCGCTTTTTAAATCTCCGCTCCGACTCGCAGCTCCCGCTCTTTTTAAATCTCCGCTCCGACTCTCAGTTCCGGCTCTTTTTAAATCTCTGCTCCGACTCGCACCTCCGGCTCTTTTTAAATCTCCGCTCCGACTCGCAGCTCCCGCGCTTTTTAAATCTCTGCTCCGACTCTCAGCTCTGGCTCTTTTTAAATCTCCGCTCCAACTCGCAGCTCCTGCGCTTTTTAAATCTCCGCTCTGACTCGCAGCTCCCGCGCTTTTTAAATCTCCGCTCCGACTCGCAGCTCCTGCGCTTTTTAAATCTCCGCTCCAACTCGCTGCTCCCGCGCTTTTTAAATCTCCGCGCCGACTCACAGCTCCCGCTCTTTTTAAATCTCCCCTCCGACTCGCAGCTCCGGCTATTTTTAAATCTCTGCTCCGACTCGCAGCTCCCGCGCTTTTTAAATCTCCGCTCCGACTCGCAGCTGCGGCTCTTTTTAAATCTCCGCTCTGACTCGCAGCTCTCGCTCTTTTTAAATCTCCGCTCCGACTTGCAGCTCCCGCGCTTTTTAAATCTCCGCTCGGACTCGCAGCTCCCGCGCTTTTTAAATCTCCGATCCGACTCGCAGCTCCCGCGCTTTTTAAATCTCCGCTCCGACTCGCAGCTCCCGCGCTTTTTAAATCTCCGATCCGACTCGCAGCTCGCGCTCTTTTTAAATCTCCGCTCCGACTTGCAGCTCCGGCTGTTTTTAAATCTCCGCTCCGACTCGCAGCTCCCGCGCTTTTTAAAACTCCGCTCGGACTCGCAGCTCCCGCTCTTTTTAAATCTGCGATCCGACTCGCAGCTCCCGCGCATTTTAAATCTCCGCTCCGACTCGCAGCTCCCGCTCTTTTTAAATCTCCGCTCCGACTCTCAGCTCCCGCTCTTTTTAAATCTCCGATCCGACTCGCAGCTCCCGCGCTTTTTAAATCTCAGCTCCGACTCGCAGATCCCGCTCTTTTTAAATCTCCGCTCCGACTCGCAGCTCCCGCTCTTTTTAAATCTCCGCTCCGACTCTCAGTTCCGGCTCTTTTTAAATCTCTGCTCCGACTCGCACCTCCGGCTCTTTTTAAATCTCCGCTCCGACTCGCAGCTCCCGCGCTTTTTAAATCTCTGCTCCGACTCTCAGCTCTGGCTCTTTTTAAATCTCCGCTCCAACTCCCAGCTCCTGCGCTTTTTAAATCTCCGCTCTGACTCGCAGTTCCTGCGCTTTTCAAATCTCCGCTCTGACTCGCAGCTCCCGCGCTTTTTAAATCTCCGCTCCGACTCGCAGCTCCTGCGCTTTTTAAATCTCCGCTCTGACTCGCAGCTCCCGCGCTTTTTAAATCTCCGCTCCGGCTCGCAGCTACGGCTCTTTTTAAATCTCCGCTCCGACTCGCAGCTCCTGCGCTTTTTAAATCTCTGCTCCGACTCGCAGCTCCGGCTCTTTTTAACTCTCCGCTCCGACTCGCAGCTCCTGCGCTTTTTAAATCTCCGCTCTGACTCGCAGCTCCCGCGCTTTTTAAATCTCCGCTCCGACTCGCAGCTTCGGCACTTTTTAAATCTCTGCTACGACTCGCAGCTCCTGCTCTTTTTAAATCTCCGCTCCGACTCGCAGCTCCCGCTCTTTTTAAATCTCCGCTCCGAATCACAGCTCCTGCGCTTTTTAAATCTCCGCTCAGACTCGCAGCTCACGCTCTTTTTAAATCTCCGCTCCGACTCGCAGCTCCCGCTCTTTTTAAATCTCCGCTCCGACTCGCAGCTCCGGCTCTTTTTAAATCTCTGCTCCGACTCGCAGCTCCAGCTCTTTTTAAATCTCCGTTCCGACTCGCAGCTCCAGCTCTTTTTAAATCTCTGCTCCGACTCGCAGCTCCGGCTCTTTTTAAATCTCCGCTCCGACTTGCAGCTCCCGCGCTTTTTAAATCTCCGCTCGGACTCGCTGCTCCCGCGGTTTTTAAATCTCCGCTCGGACTCGCTGCTCCCGCGGTTTTTCCATCTCTGCTCCTACTCACAGCTCCCGCTCTTTTTAAATCTCCGATCGGACTCGCAGCTCCCGCTCTTTTTAAATCGCCGCTCCGACTCGCAGCTCCTGCTCTTTTTAAATCCCCGCTCCGACTCACGCCTCCCGCACTATTTAAATCACCACTCGGACTCGCAGCTCACGCTCTTTTTAAATCTCCGCTCCGACTCGCAGCTCCTGCGCTTTTTAAATCTCCGCTCAGACTCGCAGCTCCTGCGCTTTTTAAATCTCCGCTCTGACTCGCAGCTCCGGCTCTTTTTAAATCTCTGCTCCGACTCGCAGCTCCCGCGCTTTTTAAATCTCCGCTCCGACTCGCAGCTCCCGCTCTTTTTAAATCTCCGCTCCGACTCGCACCTCCTGCGCTTTTTAAATCTCCGCTCCGACTCGCAGCTCCGGCTCTTTTTAAATCTCCGCTCTGACTCGCAGCTCCGGCTCTTTTTAAATCTCCGCTCTGACTCGCAGCTCCGGCTCTTTTTAAATCTCCGCTCTGACTCGCAGCTCCGGCTCTTTTTAAATCTCCGCTCCGACTCGCAGCTCCAGCTCTTTTTAAATCTCCGCTCCGACTCGCAGCTCCCACGCTTTTTAAATCTCCGCTCTGACTCGCAGCTCCCGCTCTTTTTAAATCTCTGCTCCGACTCGCAGCTCCCGCGCTTTTTATATCTCCGCTCCGACTCGCAGCTCCGGCTCTTTTTAAATCTCCGCTTCGACTCGCAGCTCCTGCGCTTTTTAAATCTCCGCTCCGACTCGCAGCTCCTGCTCATTTTTAATCTCCGCTCCGACTCGCAGCTCCCGCGCTTTTTAAATCTCCGCTCCGACTCGCAGCTCCAGCTCTTTTTAAATCTCCGCTCCGACTCGCAGCTCCGGCTCTTTTTAAATCTCCGCTCCGACTCGCAGCTCCCGCTCTTTTTAAATCTCTGCTCCGACTCACAGCTCCTGCTCTTTTTAAATCTCCGCTCCGACTCGCAGCTCCGGCTCTTTTTAAATCTCTGCTCCGACTCGCAGCTCCGGCTCTTTTTAAATCTCCGTTCCGACTCGCAGCTCCTGCTCTTTTTAAATCTCTGCTCCGACTCGCAGCTCCAGCTCTTTTTAAATCTCCGCTCCGACTCGCAGCTCCAGCTCTTTTTAAATCTCTGCTCCGACTCGCAGCTCCGGCTCTTTTTAAATCTCCGCTCCGACTTGCAGCTCCCGCGCTTTTTAAATCTCCGCTCGGACTCGCTGCTCCCGCGGTTTTTAAATCTCCGCTCGGACTCGCTGCTCCCGCGGTTTTTCCATCTCTGCTCCTACTCACAGCTCCCGCTCTTTTTAAATCTCCGATCGGACTCGCAGCTCCCGCTCTTTTTAAATCGCCGCTCCGACTCGCAGCTCCTGCTCTTTTTAAATCTCCGCTCCGACTCACGCCTCCCGCACTATTTAAATCACCACTCGGACTCGCAGCTCACGCTCTTTTTAAATCTCCGCTCCGACTCGCAGCTCCTGCGCTTTTTAAATCTCCGCTCAGACTCGCAGCTCCTGCGCTTTTTAAATCTCCGCTCTGACTCGCAGCTCCGGCTCTTTTTAAATCTCTGCTCCGAGTCGCAGCTCCTGCGCTTTTTAAATCTCCGCCCGGACTCACAGCTCACGCTCTTTTTAAATCTCCGCTCCGACTTGCAGCTCCGGCTCTTTTTAAATCTCCGCTCTGACTCGCAGCTCCGGCTCTTTTTAAATCTCTGCTCCGACTCGCAGCTCCCGCGCTTTTTAAATCTCCGCTCCGACTCGCAGCTCCGGCTCTTTTTAAATCTCCGCTTCGACTCGCAGCTCCTGCGCTTTTTAAATCTCCGCTCCGACTCGCAGCTCCTGCTCAGTTTTAATCTCCGCTCCGACTCGCAGCTCCCGCGCTTTTTAAATCTCCGCTCCGACTCGCAGCTCCAGCTCTTTTTAAATCTCCGCTCTGACTCGCATCTCCCGCTCTTTTTAAATCTCCGCTCCGACTCGCAGCTCCTGCTCTTTTTAAATCTCCGCTCTGACTCGCATCTCCCGCTCTTTTTAAATCTCCGCTTCGACTCGCATCTCCCGCTCTTTTTAACTCTCCGCTCTGACTCGCATCTCCCGCTCTTTTTAAATCTCCGCTTCGACTCGCAGCTCCTGCGCTTTTTAAATCTCCGCTCCGACTCGCAGCTCCTGCTCAGTTTTAATCTCCGCTCCGACTCGCAGCTCCCGCGCTTTTTAAATCTCCGCTCCGACTCGCAGCTCCAGCTCTTTTTAAATCTCCGCTCCGACTCGCAGCTCCAGCTCTTTTAAAATCTCCGCTCCGACTCGCAGATCCGACTCTTTTTAAATCTCTGCTGCGACTCGCAGCTCCCGCGCTTTTTAAATCTCTGCTCCGACTCGCAGCTCCCGCGCTTTTTAAATCTCTGCTCCGACTCGCAGCTCCCGCGCTTTTTAAATCTCTGCTCCGACTCGCAGCTCCCGCGCTTTTTAAATCACCGCTCCGACTCGCAGCTCCGGCTCTTTTTAAATCTCCGCTCCGACTCGCAGCTTCCGCTCTTTTTAAATCTCCGCTCTGACTCGCAGCTCCGGCTCTTTTTAAATCTCCGCTCCGACTCGCAGCTCCCGCGCTTTTTAAATCACCGCTCTGACTCGCAGCTCCGGCTCTTTTTAAATCTCTGCTCCGACTCGCAGCTCCCGCGCTTTTTAAATCTCCGCTCCGACTCGCAGCTCCCGCGCTTTTTAAATCTCCGCTCCGACTCGCAGCTCCTGCGCTTTATAAATCTCCGCTCCGACTCGCAGCTCCGGCTCTTTTTAAATCTCTGCTCCGACTCGCAGCTCCCGCGCTTTTTAAATCTCTGCTCCGACTCGCAGCTCCCGCGCTTTTTAAATCACCGCTCCGACTCGCAGCTCCGGCTCTTTTTAAATCTCCGCTCCGACTCGCAGCTTCCGCTCTTTTTAAATCTCCGCTCTGACTCGCAGCTCCGGCTCTTTTTAAATCTCCGCTCCGACTCGCAGCTCCCGCGCTTTTTAAATCACCGCTCTGACTCGCAGCTCCGGCTCTTTTTAAATCTCTGCTCCGACTCGCAGCTCCCGCTGTTTTTAAATCTCCGCTCCGACTCTCAGCTCCCGCGCTTTTTAAATCTCCGCTCCGACTCGCAGCTCCGGCTCTTTTTAAATCTCTGCTCCGACTCGCAGCTCCGGCTCTTTTTAAATCTCCGATCCGACTTGCAGCTCCCGCGCTTTTTAATTCTCCGCTCCGACTCGCAGCTCCCGCGCTTTTTAAATCTCCGCTCGGACTCGCAGCTCCCGCTCTTTTTAAATCTCCGCTCCGACTCGCAGGTCCCGCTCTTTTTAAATCTCTGCTCCGACTCGCAGCTCCCGCTCTTTTTAAATCTCCGCTCCGACTCACGCCTCCCGCACTATTTAAAACAGCGCTCGGACTCTCAGCTCCAGCTCTTTTTAAATCTCCGCTCTGACTCGCAGCTCCCGCGCTTTTTAAATCTCCGCTCCGACTCGCAGCTCCGGCTCTTTTTAAATCTCCACTCCGACTCGCAGCTCCTGCGCTTTTTAAATCTCCGCTCGGACTCGCTGCTCCTGCGGTTTTTCCATCTCTGCTCGTACTCACAGCTCCCGCACTTTTTAAATCTCCGATCCGACTCGCAGCTCCCGCTCTTTTTAAATCTCCGCTCCGACTCGCAGCTCCTGCTCTTTTTAAATCTCCGCTCCGACTCACGCCTCCCGCACTATTTAAATCACCGCTCGGACTCGCAGCTCACGCTCTTTTTAAATCTCCGCTCCGACTCGCAGCTCCTGCGCTTTTTAAATCTCCGCTCCGACTCGCAGCTCCTGCGCTTTTTAAATCTCTGCTCCGACTCGCAGCTCTGGCTCTTTTTAAATCTCTGCTCCGACTCGCAGCTCCCGCGCTTTTTAAATCTCTGCTCCGACTCGCAGCTCCCGCGCTTTTTAAATCACCGCTCCGACTCGCAGCTCCGGCTCTTTTTAAATCTCCGCTCCGACTCGCAGCTTCCGCTCTTTTTAAATCTCCGCTCTGACTCGCAGCTCCGGCTCTTTTTAAATCTCCGCTCCGACTCGCAGCTCCCGCGCTTTTTAAATCACCGCTCTGACTCGCAGCTCCGGCTCTTTTTAAATCTCTGCTCCGACTCGCAGCTCCCGCGCTTTTTAAATCTCTGCTCCGACTCGCAGCTCCCGCGCTTTTTAAATCACCGCTCCGACTCGCAGCTCCGGCTCTTTTTAAATCTCCGCTCCGACTCGCAGCTTCCGCTCTTTTTAAATCTCCGCTCTGACTCGCAGCTCCGGCTCTTTTTAAATCTCCGCTCCGACTCGCAGCTCCCGCGCTTTTTAAATCACCGCTCTGACTCGCAGCTCCGGCTCTTTTTAAATCTCTGCTCCGACTCGCAGCTCCCGCTGTTTTTAAATCTCCGCTCCGACTCTCAGCTCCCGCGCTTTTTAAATCTCCGCTCCGACTCGCAGCTCCGGCTCTTTTTAAATCTCTGCTCCGACTCGCAGCTCCGGCTCTTTTTAAATCTCCGATCCGACTTGCAGCTCCCGCGCTTTTTAATTCTCCGCTCCGACTCGCAGCTCCCGCGCTTTTTAAATCTCCGCTCGGACTCGCAGCTCCCGCTCTTTTTAAATCTCCGCTCCGACTCGCAGGTCCCGCTCTTTTTAAATCTCTGCTCCGACTCGCAGCTCCCGCTCTTTTTAAATCTCCACTCCGACTCACGCCTCCCGCACTATTTAAAACAGCGCTCGGACTCTCAGCTCCAGCTCTTTTTAAATCTCCGCTCTGACTCGCAGCTCCCGCGCTTTTTAAATCTCCGCTCCGACTCGCAGCTCCGGCTCTTTTTAAATCTCCACTCCGACTCGCAGCTCCTGCGCTTTTTAAATCTCCGCTCGGACTCGCTGCTCCTGCGGTTTTTCCATCTCTGCTCGTACTCACAGCTCCCGCACTTTTTAAATCTCCGATCCGACTCGCAGCTCCCGCTCTTTTTAAATCTCCGCTCCGACTCGCAGCTCCTGCTCATTTTTAATCTCCGCTCCGACTCGCAGCTCCAGCTCTTTTTAAATCTCCGCTCCGACTCGCAGCTCCCGCGCTTTTTAAATCTCCGCTCCGACTCGCAGCTCCCGCGCTTTATAAATCTCCGCCCCGACTCGCAGCTCCCGCTCTTTTTAAATCTCTGCTCAGACTCGCAGCTCTGGCTCTTTTTAAATCTCTGCTCCGACTCGCAGCTCCTGCGCTTTTTAAATCTCCGCTCCGACTCAATGCTCCCGCGCTTTTTAAATCTCCGCTCCGACTCGCAGCTCCTGCGCTTTTTAAATCTCTGCTCCGACTCGCAGCTCCCGCGCTTTTTAAATCTCCGCTCGGACTCGCTGCTCCCGCGGTTTTTCCATCTCTGCTCCTACTCACAGCTCCCGCACTTTTTAAATCTCCGATCCGACTCGCAGCTCCCGCTCTTTTTAAATCTCCGCTCCGACTCGCAGCTCCTGCTCTTTTTAAATCTCCGCTCCGACTCACGCCTCCCGCACTATTTAAATCACCGCTCGGACTCGCAGCTCACGCTCTTTTTAAATCTCCGCTCCGACTCGCAGCTCCTGCGCTTTTTAAATCTCCGCTCCGACTCGCAGCTCCTGCGCTTTTTAAATCTCCGCTCTGACTCGCAGCTCTGGCTCTTTTTAAATCTCTGCTCCGACTCGTAGCTCCCGCGCTGTTTAAATCTCCGCTCCGACTCGCAGCTCCGGCTCTTTTTAAATCTCCGCTCCGACTCGCAGCTCCTGCGCTTTTTAAATCTCCGCTCCGACTCGCAGCTCCCGCGCTTTTTAAATCTCCGCTCCGACTCGCAGCTCCGGCTCTTTTTAAATCTCCGCTCCGACTCGCAGCTCCTGCGCTTTTTAAATCTCCGCTCCGACTCGCAGCTCCTGCTCATTTTTAATCTCCGCTCCGACTCGCAGCTCCTGCTCATTTTTAATCTCCGCTCCGACTCGCAGCTCCAGCTCTTTTTAAATCTCCGCTCGGATTCGCAGCTCCTGCGCTTTTTAAATCTCTGCTCAGACTCGCAGCTCTGGCTCTTTTTAAATCTCTGCTCCGACTCGCAGCTCCTGCGCTTTTTAAATCTCCACTCCGACTCAATGCTCCCGCGCTTTTTAAATCTCCGCTCCGACTCGCAGCTCCCGCGCTTTTTAAATCTCTGCTCCGACTCGCAGCTCCGGCTCTTTTTTAATCTCTGCTCCGACTCGCAGCTCCCGCGCTTTTTAAATCTCTGCTCCGACTCGCAGCTCCCGCGCTTTTTAAATCTCCGCTCCGACTCGCACCTCCCGCGCTTTTTAAATCTCCGCTCCGACTCGCAGCTCCGGCTCTTTTTAAATCTCCGCTCCGACTCGCAGCTCCCGCGCTTTTTAAATCACCGCTCTGACTCGCAGCTCCGGCTCTTTTTAAATCTCTGCTCCGACTCGCAGCTCCCGCTCTTTTTAAATCTCCGCTCCGACTCTCAGCTCCCGCGCTTTTTAAATCTCCGCTCCGACTCGCAGCTCCGGCTCTTTTTAAATCTCTGCTCCGACTCGCAGCTCCGGCTCTTTTTAAATCTCCGGTCCGACTTGCAGCTCCCGCGCTTTTTAATTCTCCGCTCCGACTCGCAGCTCCCGCGCTTTTTAAATCTCCGCTCGGACTCGCAGCTCCCGCTCTTTTTAAATCTCCGCTCCGACTCGCAGCTCCCGCTCTTTTTAAATCTCCGCTCCGACTCGCAGCTCCCGCTCTTTTTTAATCTCCGCTCCGACTCACGCCTCCCGCACTATTTAAAACACCGCTCGGACTCTCAGCTCCAGCTCTTTTTAAATCTCCGCTCTGACTCGCAGCTCCCGCGCTTTTTAAATCTCCGCTCCGACTCGCAGCTCCGGCTCTTTTTAAATCTCCGCTCCGACTCGCAGCTCCTGCGCTTTTTAAATCTCTGCTCCGACTCGCAGCTCCGGCTCTTTTTAACTCTCCGCTCCGACTCGCAGCTCTGGCTCTCTTTAAATCTCTGCTCCGACTCGCAGCTCCCGCGCTTTTTAAATCTCCGCTCCGACTCGCAGCTCCCGCTCTTTTTAAATCTCCGCTCCGACTCGCAGCTCCGGCTCTTTTTAAATCTCCGCTCCGACTCGCAGCTCCAGCTCTTTTTAAATCTCCGTTCCGACTCGCAGCTCCAGCTCTTTTTAAATCTCTGCTCCGACTCGCAGCTCCGGCTCTTTTTAAATCTCCGCTCTGACTTGCAGCTCCCGCGCTTTTTAAATCTCCGCTCGGACTCGCTGCTCCCGCGGTTTTTAAATCTCCGCTCGGACTCGCTGCTCCCGCGGTTTTTCCATCTCTGCTCCTACTCACAGCTCCCGCTCTTTTTAAATCTCCGATCCGACTCGCAGCTCCCGCTCTTTTTAAATCTCCGCTCCGACTCGCAGCTCCTGCTCTTTTTAAATCTCCGCTCCGACTCACGCCTCCCGCACTATTTAAATCACCGCTCGGACTCGCAGCTCACGCTCTTTTTAAATCTCCGCTCCGACTCGCAGCTCCCGCGCTTTTTAAATCTCCGCTCTGACTCGCAGCTCCGGCTCTTTTTAAATCTCTGCTCCGACTCGCAGCTCCCGCGCTTTTTAAATCTCCGCTCCGACTCGCAGCTCCTGCGCTTTTTAAATCTCCGCTCCGACTCGCAGCTCCTGCGATTTTTAAATCTCCGCTCTGACTCGCAGCTCCCGTGCTTTTTAAATCTCTGCTCCGACTCGCAGCTCCGGCTCTTTTTAAATCTCTGCTCCGACTCGCAGCTCCCGTGCTTTTTAAATCTCTGCTCCGACTCGCAGCTCCGGCTCTTTTTAAATCTCTGCTCCGACTCGAAGCTCCCGCTCTTTTTAAATCTCTGCTCCGACTCGCAGCTCCCGTGCTTTTTAAATCTCTGCTCCGACTCGCAGCTCCGGCTCTTTTTAAATCTCCGCTCCGACTCGCAGCTCCTGCGCTTTTTAAATCTCCGCTCCGACTCGCAGCTCCTGCTCATTTTAAATCTCCGCTCCGACTCGCAGCTCCCGCGCTTTTTAAATCTCCGCTCCGACTCGCAGCTCCGGCTCTTTTTAAATCTCCGCTCCGACTCGCAGCTTCCGCTCTTTTTAAATCTCCGCTCTGACTCGCAGCTCCGGCTCTTTTTAAATCTCCGCTCCGACTCGCAGCTCCCGCGCTTTTTAAATCTCCGCTCTGACTCGCAGCTCCGGCTCTTTTTAAATCTCTGCTCCGACTCGCAGCTCCCGCTCTTTTTAAATCTCCGCTCCGACTCTCAGCTCCCGCGCTTTTTAAATCTCCGCTCCGACTCGCAGCTCCGGCTCTTTTTAAATCTCTGCTCCGAATCGCAGCTCCCGCTCTTTTTAAATCTCCGCTCCGACTTGCAGCTCCCGCGCTTTTTAATTCTCCGCTCCGACTCGCAACTCCCGCGATTTTTAAATCTCCGCTCGGACTCGCAGCTGCCGCTCTTTTTAAATCTCCGCTCCGACTCGCAGCTCCCGCTCTTTTTAAATCTCCGCTCCGACTCGCAGCTCCCGCTCTTTTTAAATCTCCGCTCCGACTCACGCCTCCCGCACTATTTAAAACACCGCTCGGACTCTCAGCTCCAGCTCTTTTTAAATCTCCGCTCTGACTCGCAGCTCCTGCTCTTTTTAAATCTCCGCTCCGACTCACGGCTCCCGCACTTTTAAAATCTCCGCTCGGACTCCCAGCTCCAGCTCTTTTTAAATCTCCACTCCGTCTCGCAACTCCCACGCTTTTTAAATCTCCGCTCTGATTCGCAGCTCCCGCTTTTTTAAATCTCCGCTCCGACTCGCAGCTCCCGCACTTCCAAAATATCCGCTCCGACTCGCAGCTCACGCTCATTTTAAATCTCCGCTCCGACTCGCAGCTGCCGCACTTTTTGTATCTCCGCTCCGATCGCAGTTCCTGCGCTTTTTAAACCTCCGCTCGGGCTCGCGGCTCCCACGCTTTTTAAATCTCCGCTCCGACTCGCAGCTCCCGCTCTTTTTAAATCTCCGCTCTGAATCGCAGCTCCGGCTCTTTTTAACTCTCCGCTCCGACTCGCAGCTCTGGCTCTCTTTAAATCTCTGCTCCGACTCGCAGCTCCCGCGCTTTTTAAATCTCCGCTCCGACTCGCTGCTCCCGCTCTTTTTAAATCTCCGCTCCGACTCGCAGCTCCGGCTCTTTTTAAATCTCCGCTCCGACTCGCAGCTCCAGCTCTTTTTAAATCTCCGTACCGACTCGCAGCTCCAGCTCTTTTTAAATCTCTGCTCCGACTCGCAGCTCCGGCTCTTTTTAAATCTCCGCTCTGACTTGCAGCTCCCGCGCTTTTTAAATCTCCGCTCGGACTCGCTGCTCCCGCGGTTTTTAAATCTCCGCTCGGACTCGCTGCTCCCGCGGTTTTTCCATCTCTGCTCCTACTCACAGCTCCCGCTCTTTTTAAATCTCCGATCCGACTCGCAGCTCCCGCTCTTTTTAAATCTCCGCTCCGACTCGCAGCTCCTGCTCTTTTTAAATCTCCGCTCCGACTCACGCCTCCCGCACTATTTAAATCACCGCTCGGACTCGCAGCTCACGCTCTTTTTAAATCTCCGCTCCGACTCGCAGCTCCCGCGCTTTTTAAATCTCCGCTCTGACTCGCAGCTCCGGCTCTTTTTAAATCTCTGCTCCGACTCGCAGCTCCCGCGCTTTTTAAATCTCCGCTCCGACTCGCAGCTCCTGCGCTTTTTAAATCTCCGCTCCGACTCGCAGCTCCTGCGATTTTTAAATCTCCGCTCTGACTCGCAGCTCCCGCTCTTTTTAAATCTCTGCTCCGACTCGCAGCTCCCGTGCTTTTTAAATCTCTGCTCCGACTCGCAGCTCCGGCTCTTTTTAAATCTCTGCTCCGACTCGCAGCTCCCGTGCTTTTTAAATCTCTGCTCCGACTCGCAGCTCCGGCTCTTTTTAAATCTCTGCTCCGACTCGAAGCTCCCGCTCTTTTTAAATCTCTGCTCCGACTCGCAGCTCCCGTGCTTTTTAAATCTCTGCTCCGACTCGCAGCTCCGGCTCTTTTTAAATCTCCGCTCCGACTCGCAGCTCCTGCGCTTTTTAAATCTCCGCTCCGACTCGCAGCTCCTGCTCATTTTAAATCTCCGCTCCGACTCGCAGCTCCCGCGCTTTTTAAATCTCCGCTCCGACTCGCAGCTCCGGCTCTTTTTAAATCTCCGCTCCGACTCGCAGCTTCCGCTCTTTTTAAATCTCCGCTCTGACTCGCAGCTCCGGCTCTTTTTAAATCTCCGCTCCGACTCGCAGCTCCCGCGCTTTTTAAATCTCCGCTCTGACTCGCAGCTCCGGCTCTTTTTAAATCTCTGCTCCGACTCGCAGCTCCCGCTCTTTTTAAATCTCCGCTCCGACTCTCAGCTCCCGCGCTTTTTAAATCTCCGCTCCGACTCGCAGCTCCGGCTCTTTTTAAATCTCTGCTCCGAATCGCAGCTCCCGCTCTTTTTAAATCTCCGCTCCGACTTGCAGCTCCCGCGCTTTTTAATTCTCCGCTCCGACTCGCAACTCCCGCGATTTTTAAATCTCCGCTCGGACTCGCAGCTGCCGCTCTTTTTAAATCTCCGCTCCGACTCGCAGCTCCCGCTCTTTTTAAATCTCCGCTCCGACTCGCAGCTCCCGCTCTTTTTAAATCTCCGCTCCGACTCACGCCTCCCGCACTATTTAAAACACCGCTCGGACTCTCAGCTCCAGCTCTTTTTAAATCTCCGCTCTGACTCGCAGCTCCTGCTCTTTTTAAATCTCCGCTCCGACTCACGGCTCCCGCACTTTTAAAATCTCCGCTCGGACTCCCAGCTCCAGCTCTTTTTAAATCTCCACTCCGTCTCGCAACTCCCACGCTTTTTAAATCTCCGCTCTGATTCGCAGCTCCCGCTTTTTTAAATCTCCGCTCCGACTCGCAGCTCCCGCACTTCCAAAATATCCGCTCCGACTCGCAGCTCACGCTCATTTTAAATCTCCGCTCCGACTCGCAGCTGCCGCACTTTTTGTATCTCCGCTCCGATCGCAGTTCCTGCGCTTTTTAAACCTCCGCTCGGGCTCGCGGCTCCCACGCTTTTTAAATCTCCGCTCCGACTCGCAGCTCCCGCTCTTTTTAAATCTCCGCTCTGAATCGCAGCTCCCGCTCTTTTTAATCTCCGCTCTGACTCGCAGCTCCCGTTCTTTTTAAATCTCTGCTCCGACTCGCAGCTCCTGCTCTTCATAAATCTCCGCTCTGAATCGCAGCTCCCGCTCTTTTTAAATCTCCGCTCTGAATCGCAGCTCCCGCTCTTTTTAAATCTCCGCTCTGACTCGCAGCTCCCGCTCTTTTTAAATCTCCATTCTGAATCGCAGCTCCCGCTCTTTTTAATCTCCGCTCCGACTCGCAGCTCCGGTTCTTTTTAAATCTCCGCTCCGATTCGCAGCTCCCGCGCTTTTTAAATCTCCGCCCCGACTCGTAGCTCCCGCTCTTTTTAAATCTCCGCTCCGACTCGCAGCTCCTGCGCTTTTTAAATCTCTGCACTGACTCACAGATCCTGCTCTTTCTAAATCTCCGCTCCGACTCGCAGCTCCTGCTATATTTAAATCTCGCTCCGACTCGCAGCTGCCGCTCTTTTTAAATCTCCGCTCCGACTCGCAGTTCCTGCGCTTTTTAAATCTCCGCTCCGACTCGCAGCTCCCGCTCTTTTTAAATCTCCGCTCCGACTCGCAGCTCCCGCTCTTTTCAAATCTCCAATCCGACTCGCAACTCCCGCGCTTTTTAAATCTCCGCTCTGACTCGCAGCTCCCGTGCTTTTTAAATCTCTGCTCCGATTGCAGCTCCCGCGCTTTTTAAACCTCCGCTCGGGCTCGCAGCTCCCACGCTTTTTAAGTCTCCACTCCGATTCGCAGCTCCTGCTCTTTTTAAATCTCCGCTCAGACTCGCAGCTCCCACGCTTTGTAAATCTCCGCTCCTACTCGTAGCTCCAGCTCTTTTTAAATCTCCGCTCCGACTCGCAGCTCCCCCGCTTTTTAAATCTCTGCTCCTACTCGCAGCTCCTGCTCTTTTTATATCTCCGCTCCGACTCGCAGCTCCGGCTCATTTTAAATCTCCGCTTCGACTCACGGCTCCCGCGCTTTTTAAATCTCCGCTCCGACTCGCAGGTCCGGCTCTTTTTAAATCTCCGCTCCGACTCGCAGCTCCCGCGCTTTTTAAATCTCCGCTCCGACTCGCAGCTCCTGCTCTTTTTAAATCTCTGCTCCGACTCGCAGCTCCTGCGCTTTTTAAATCTCCGTTCCGACTCGCAGCTCCGGCTCTTTTTAAATCTCTGCTCCGACTCGCAGCTCCCGCGCTTTTTAAATCTCCGCTCCGACTCGCATCTCCGGCTCTTTTTAAATGTCTGCTCCGACTCGCAGCTCCGGCTCTTTTTAAATCTCCGCTCCGACTTGCAGCTCCCGCGCTTTTTAAATCTCCGCTCCGACTCGCAGCTCCGGCTCTTTTTAAATCTCCGCTCCGACTTGCAGCTCCCGCGCTTTTTAATTCTCCGCTCCGACTCGCAGCTCCCGCGCTTTTTAAATGTCCGCTCCGACTTGCAGCTCCGGCGCTTTTTAAATCTCCTATCCGACTCGCAGCTCCCGCTCTTTTTAAATCTCCGCTCCGACTCGCAGCTCCTGCTCTTTTTAAATCTCCGCTCCGAATCACGCCTCCCGCACTATTTAAATCACCGCTCGGACTCTCAGCTCCAGCTCTTTTTAAATCTCCGCTCTGACTCGCAGCTCCCGCGCTTTTTAAATCTCCGCTCCGACTCGCAGCTCCGGCTCTTTTTAAATCTCCGCTCCGACTCGCAGCTCCTGCGCTTTTTAAATCTCTGCTCCGACTCGCAGCTCCGGCTCTTTTTAACTCTCCGCTCCGACTCGCAGCTCTGGCTCTCTTTAAATCTCTGCTCCGACTCGCAGCTCCCGCGCTTTTTAAATCTCCGCTCCGACTCGCAGCTCCCGCTCTTTTTAAATCTCCGCTCCGACTCGCAGCTCCGGCTCTTTTTAAATCTCCGCTCCGACTCGCAGCTCCGGCTCTTTTTAAATCTCCGTTCCGACTCGCAGCTCCAGCTCTTTTTAAACTCTGCTCCGACTCGCAGCTCCGGCTCTTTTTAAATCTCCGCTCTGACTTGCAGCTCCCGCGCTTTTTAAATCTCCGCTCGGACTCGCTGCTCCCGCGGTTTTTAAATCTCCGCTCGGACTCGCTGCTCCCGCGGTTTTTCCATCTCTGCTCCTACTCACAGCTCCCGCTCTTTTTAAATCTCCGATCCGACTCGCAGCTCCCGCTCTTTTTAAATCTCCGCTCCGACTCGCAGCTCCTGCTCTTTTTAAATCTCCGCTCCGACTCACGCCTCCCGCACTATTTAAATCACCGCTCGGACTCGCGGCTCACGCTCTTTTTAAATCTCCGCTCCCACTCGCAGCTCCCGCGCTTTTTAAATCTCCGCTCTGACTCGCAGCTCCGGCTCTTTTTAAATCTCTGCTCCGACTCGCAGCTCCCGCGCTTTTTAAATCTCCGCTCCGACTCGCAGCTCCTGCGCTTTTTAAATCTCCGCTCCGACTCGCAGCTCCTGCGATTTTTAAATCTCCGCTCTGACTCGCAGCTCTGGCTCTTTTTAAATCTCTGCTCCGACTCGCAGCTCCCGTGCTTTTTAAATCTCTGCTCCGACTCGCAGCTCCGGCTCTTTTTAAATCTCCGCTCCAACTCGCAGCTCCTGCGCTTTTTAAATCTCCGCTCCGACTCGCAGCTCCTGCTCATTTTAAATCTCCGCTCCGACTCGCAGCTCCCGCGCTTTTTAAATCTCCGCTCCAACTCGCAGCTCCGGCTCTTTTTAAATCTCCGCTCCGACTCGCAGCTTCCGCTCTTTTTAAATCTCCGCTCTGACTCGCAGCTCCGGCTCTTTTTAAATCTCCGCTCCGACTCGCAGCTCCCGCGCTTTTTAAATCTCCGCTCTGACTCGCAGCTCCGGCTCTTTTTAAATCTCTGCTCCGACTCGCAGCTCCCGCTCTTTTTAAATCTCCGCTCCGACTCTCAGCTCCCGCGCTTTTTAAATCTCCGCTCCGACTCGCAGCTCTGGCTCTTTTTAAATCTCTGCTCCGACTCGCAGCTCCCGCTCTTTTTAAATCTCCGCTCCGACTTGCAGCTCCCGCGCTTTTTAATTCTCCGCTCCGACTCGCAGCTCCCGCGATTTTTAAATCTCCGCTCGGAATCGCAGCTGCCGCTCTTTTTAAATCTCCGCTCCTACTCGCAGCTCCCGCTCTTTTTAAATCTCCGCTCCGACTCGCAGCTCCCGCTCTTTTTAAATCTCCGCTCCGACTCACGCCTCCCGCACTATTTAAAACACCGCTCGGACTCTCAGCTCCAGCTCTTTTTAAATCTCCGCTCTGACTCGCAGCTCCTGCTCTTTTTAAATCTCCGCTCCGACTCACGGCTCCCGCACTTTTAAAATCTCCGCTCGGACTCCCAGCTCCAGCTCTTTTTAAATCTCCACTCCGTCTCGCAGCTCCCACGCTTTTTAAATCTCCGCTCTGATTCGCAGCTCCCGCTTTTTTAAATCTCCGCTCCGACTCGCAGCTCCCGCACTTCCAAAATATCCGCTCCGACTCGCAGCTCACGCTCATTTTAAATCTCCGCTCCGACTCGCAGCTGCCGCACTTTTTGTATCTCCGCTCCGATCGCAGTTCCTGCGCTTTTTAAACCTCCGCTCGGGCTCGCGGCTCCCACGCTTTTTAAATCTCCGCTCCGACTCGCAGCTCCCGCTCTTTTTAAATCTCCGCTCTGAATCGCAGCTCCCGCTCTTTTTAATCTCCGCTCTGACTCGCAGCTCCCGTTCTTTTTAAATCTCTGCTCCGACTCGCAGCTCCTGCTCTTCATAAATCTCCGCTCTGAATCGCAGCTCCCGCTTTTTTAAATCTCCGCTCGGACTCGCTGCTCCCGCGGTTTTTAAATCTCCGCTCGGACTCGCTGCTCCCGCGGTTTTTCCATCTCTGCTCCTACTCACAGCTCCCGCTCTTTTTAAATCTCCGATCCGACTCGCAGCTCCCGCTCTTTTTAAATCTCCGCTCCGACTCGCAGCTCCTGCTCTTTTTAAATCTCCGCTCCGACTCACGCCTCCCGCACTATTTAAATCACCGCTCGGACTCGCAGCTCACGCTCTTTTTAAATCTCCGCTCCGACTCGCAGCTCCTGCGCTTTTTAAATCTCCGCTCTGACTCGCAGCTCCGGCTCTTTTTAAATCTCTGCTCCGACTCGCAGCTCCCGCGCTTTTTAAATCTCCGCTCCGACTCGCAGCTCCTGCGCTTTTTAAATCTCCGCTCCGACTCGCAGCTCCTGCGATTTTTAAATCTCCGCTCTGACTCGCAGCTCTGGCTCTTTTTAAATCTCTGCTCCGACTCGCAGCTCCCGCGCTTTTTAAATCTCTGCTCCGACTCGCAGCTCCGGCTCTTTTTAAATCTCCGCTCCGACTCGCAGCTCCTGCGCTTTTTAAATCTCCGCTCCGACTCGCAGCTCCTGCTCATTTTAAATCTCTGCTCCGACTCGCAGCTCCGGCTCTTTTTAAATCTCCGCTCCGACTCGCAGCTCCTGCTCATTTTAAATCTCCGCTCCGACTCGCAGCTCCCGCGCTTTTTAAATCTCCGCTCTGACTCGCAGCTCCGGCTCTTTTTAAATCACCGCTCCGACTCGCAGCTTCCGCTCTTTTTAAATCTCCGCTCTGACTCGCAGCTCCGGCTCTTTTTAAATCTCCGCTCCGACTCGCAGCTCCCGCGCTTTTTAAATCTCCGCTCTGACTCGCAGCTCCGGCTCTTTTTAAATCTCTACTCCGACTCGCAGCTCCCGCTCTTTTTAAATCTCCGCTCCGACTCTCAGCTCCCGCGCTTTTTAAATCTCCGCTCCGACTCGCAGCTCCGGCTCTTTTTAAATCTCTGCTCCGACTCGCAGCTCCCGCTCTTTTTAAATCTCCGCTCCGACTTGCAGCTCCCGCGCTTTTTAATTCTCCGCTCCGACTCGCAGCTCCCGCGTTTTTTAAATCTCCGCTCGGACTCGCAGCTGCCGCTCTTTTTAAATCTCCGCTCCGACACGCAGCTCCCGCTCTTTTTAAATCTCCGCTCCGACTCGCAGCTCCCGCTCTTTTTAAATCTCCGCTCCGACTCACGCCTCCCGCACTATTTAAAACACCGCTCGGACTCTCAGCTCCAGCTCTTTTTAAATCTCCGCTCTGACTCGCAGCTCCTGCTCTTTTTAAATCTCCGCTCCGACTCACGGCTCCCGCACTTTTAAAATCTCCGCTCGGACTCCCAGCTCCTGCTCTTTTTAAATCTCCACTCCGTCTCGCAGCTCCCACGCTTTTTAAATCTCCACTCTGATTCGCAGCTCCCGCTTTTTTAAATCTCCGCTCCGACTCGCAGCTCCCGCACTTCCAAAATATCCGCTCCGACTCGCAGCTCACGCTCATTTTAAATCTCCGCTCCGACTCGCAGCTGCCGCACTTTTTGTATCTCCGCTCCGATCGCAGTACCTGCGCTTTTTAAACCTCCGCTCGGGCTCGCGGCTCCCACGCTTTTTAAATCTCCGCTCCGACTCGCAGCTCCCGCTCTTTTTAAATCTCCGCTCTGAATCGCAGCTCCCGCTCTTTTTAATCTCCGCTCTGACTCGCAGCTCCCGTTCTTTTTAAATCTCCGCTCCGATTCGCAGCTCCCGCGCTTTTTAAATCTCCGCCCCGACTCGTAGCTCCCGCTCTTTTTAAATCTCCGCTACGACTCGCAGCTCCTGCGCTTTTTAAATCTCTGCACTGACTCGCAGATCCTGCTCTTTCTAAATCTCCGCTCCGACTCGCAGCTCCTGCTATATTTAAATCTCGCTCCGACTCGCAGCTGCCGCTCTTTTTAAATCTACTCTCCGACTCGCAGTTCCTGCGCTTTTTAAATCTCCGCTCCGACTCGCAGCTCCCGCTCTTTTTAAATCTCCGCTCCGACTCGCAGCTCCCGCTCTTTTCAAATCTCCAATACGACTCGCAACTCCTGCGCTTTTTAAATCTCCGCTCTGACTCGCAGCTCCCGTGCTTTTTAAGTCTCCACTCCGATTCGCAGCTCCTGCTCTTTTTAAATCTCCGCTCTGAATCGCAGCTCCCGCTCTTTTTAATCTCCGCTCTGACTCGCAGCTCCCGTTCTTTTTAAATCTCCGCTCCGACTCGCAGCTCCTGCTCTTCATAAATCTCCGCTCTGTATCGCAGCTCCCGCTCTTTTTAAATCTCCGCTCTGAATCGCAGCTCCCGCTCTTTTTAAATCTCCGCTCTGACTCGCAGCTCCCGCTCTTTTTAAATCTCCGCTCTGAATCGCAGCTCCCGCTCTTTTTAATCTCCGCTCCGACTCGCAGCTCCCGTTCTTTTTAAATCTCCGCTCCGATTCGCAGCTCCCGCGCTTTTTAAATCTCCGCCCCGACTCGTAGCTCCCGCTCTTTTTAAATCTCCGCTCCGACTCGCAGCTCCTGCGCTTTTTAAATCTCTGCACTGACTCTCAGATCCTGCTCTTTCTAAATCTCCGCTCCGACTCGCAGCTCCTGCTATATTTAAATCTCGCTCCGACTCGCAGCTGCCGCTCTTTTTAAATCTCCGCTCCGACTCGCAGTTCCTGCGCTTTTTAAATCTCCGCTCCGACTCGCAGCTCCCGCTCTTTTTAAATCTCCGCTCCGACTCGCAGCTCCCGCTCTTTTCAAATCTCCAATCCGACTCGCAACTCCCGCGCTTTTTAAATCTCCGCTCTGACTCGCAGCTCCCGTGCTTTTTAAATCTCTGCTCCGATTGCAGCTCCCGCGCTTTTTAAACCTCCGCTCGGGCTCGCAGCTCCCACGCTTTTTAAGTCTCCACTCCGATTCGCAGCTCCTGCTCTTTTTAAATCTCCGCTCCGACTCGCAGCTCCCACGCTTTGTAAATCTCCGCTCCTACTAGTAGCTCCAGCTCTTTTTAAATCTCCGCTCCGACTCGCAGCTCCCCCGCTTTTTAAATCTCTGCTCCTACTCGCAGCTCCTGCTCTTTTTATATCTCCGCTCCGACTCGCAGCTCCGGCTCATTTTAAATCTCGGCTTCGACTCACGGCTCCCGCGCTTTTTAAATCTCCGCTCCGACTCGCAGGTCCGGCTCTTTTTAAATCTCCGCTCCGACTCGCAGCTCCCGCGCTTTTTAAATCTCCGCTCCGACTCGCAGCTCCTGCTCTTTTTAAATCTCTGCTCCGACTCGCAGCTCCTGCGCTTTTTAAATCTCCGCACCGACTCGCAGCTCCGGCTCTTTTTAAATCTCTGCTCCGACTCGCAGCTCCCGCGCTTTTTAAATCTCCGCTCCGACTCGCATCTCCGGCTCTTTTTAAATCTCTGCTCCGACTCGCAGCTCCGGCTCTTTTTAAATCTCCGCTCCGACTTGCAGCTCCCGCGCTTTTTAAATCTCCGCTCCGACTCGCAGCTCCGGCTCTTTTTAAATCTCCGCTCCGACTTGCAGCTCCCGCGCTTTTTAAATCTCCGCTCCGACTTGCAGCTCCGGCTCTTTTTAAATCTCCTATCCGACTCGCAGCTCCCGCTCTTTTTAAATCTCCGCTCCGACTCGCAGCTCCTGCTCTTTTTAAATCTCCGCTCCGAATCACGCCTCCCGCACTATTTAAATCACCGCTCGGACTCTCAGCTCCAGCTCTTTTTAAATCTCCGCTCTGACTCGCAGCTCCTGCTCTTTTTAAATCTCCGCTCCGACTCACGGCTCCCGCACTTTTAAAATCTCCGCTCGGACTCCCAGCTCCAGCTGTTTTTAAATCTCCACTCCGTCTCGCAGCTCCCACGCTTTTTAAATCTCCGCTCTGATTCGCAGCTCTCGCTTTTTTAAATCTCCGCTCTGAATCGCAGCTCCCGCTCTTTTTAAGCTCCGCTCTGACTCGCAGCTCCCGCTCTTTTTTAATCTCCGCTCCGATTCGCAGCTGCCGCACTTTTTGTATCTCCGCTCCGATCGCAGTTCCTGCGCTTTTTAAACCTCCGCTCGGGCTCGCGGCTCCCACGCTTTTTAAATCTCCGCTCCGACTCGCAGCTCCCGCTCTTTTTAAATCTCCCCTCTGAATCGCAGCTCCCGCTCTTTTTAATCTCCGCTCTGACTCGCAGCTCCCGTTCTTTTTAAATCTCCGCTCCGATTCGCAGCTCCCGCGCTTTTTAAATCTCCGCCCCGACTCGTAGCTCCCGCTCTTTTTAAATCTCCGCTCCGACTCGCAGCTCCTGCGCTTTTTAAATCTCTGCACTGACTCGCAGATCCTGCTCTTTCTAAATCTCCGCTCCGACTCGCAGCTCCTGCTATATTTAAATCTCGCTCCGACTCGCAGCTGCCGCTCTTTTTAAATCTCCGCTCCGACTCGCAGTTCCTGCGCTTTTTAAATCTCCGCTCCGATTGCAGCTCCCGCTCTTTTTAAATCTCCGCTCCGACTCGCAGCTCCCACGCTTTTTAAGTCTCCACTCCGATTCGCAGCTCCTGCTCTTTTTAAATCTCCGCTCTGAATCGCAGCTCCCGCTCTTTTTAATCTCCGCTCTGACTCGCAGCTCCCGTTCTTTTTAAATCTCCGCTCCGACTCGCAGCTCCTGCTCTTCATAAATCTCCGCTCTGTATCGCAGCTCCCGCTCTTTTTAAATCTCCGCTCTGAATCGCAGCTCCCGCTCTTTTTAAATCTCCGCTCTGACTCGCAGCTCCCGCTCTTTTTAAATCTCTGCTCTGAATCGCAGCTCCTGCGCTTTTTAAATCTCCGCTCCGACTCGCAGCTCCTGCGATTTTTAAATCTCCGCTCTGACTCGCAGCTCTGGCTCTTTTTAAATCTCTGCTCTGAATCGCAGCTCCTGCGCTTTTTAAATCTCCGCTCCGACTCGCAGCTCCTGCGATTTTTAAATCTCCGCTCCGACTCGCAGCTCCCGCTCTCTTTAAATCTCTGCTCCGACTCGCAGCTCCCGCGCTTTTTAAATCTCCGCTCCGACTCGCAGCTCCTGCTCTTTTTAAAACTCCGCTCCGACTCGCAGCTCCGGCTCTTTTTAAATCTCCGCTCCGACTCGCAGCTCCAGCTCTTTTTAAATCTCCGTTCCGACTCGCAGCTCCAGCTCTTTTTAAATCTCTGCTCTGACTCGCAGCTCCGGCTCTTTTTAAATCTCCGCTCTGACTTGCAGCTCCCGCGCTTTTTAAATCTCCGCTCGGACTCGCAGCTCCTGCGCTTTTTAAATCTCCGCTCTGACTCGCAGCTCCGGCTCTTTTTAAATCTCTGCTCCGACTCGCAGCTCCCGCGCTTTTTAAATCTCCGCTCCGACTCGCAGCTCCTGCGCTTTTTAAATCTCCGCTCCGACTCGCAGCTCCTGCGATTTTTAAATCTCCGCTCTGACTCGCAGCTCCTGCGCTTTTTAAATCTCCGCTCCGACTCGCAGCTCCTGCTCATTTTAAATCTCCGCTCCGACTCGCAGCTCCCGCGCTTTTTAAATCTCCGCTCTGACTCGCAGCTCCGGCTCTTTTTAAATCTCCGCTCCGACTCGCAGCTTCCGCTCTTTTTAAATCTCCGCTCTGACTCGCAGCTCCGGCTCTTTTTAAATCTCCGCTCCGACTCGCAGCTCCCGCGCTTTTTAAATCTCCGCTATGACTCGCAGCTCCGGCTCTTTTTAAATCTCTGCTCCGACTCGCAGCTCCCGCTCTTTTTAAATCTCCGCTCCGACTCTCAGCTCCCGCGCTTTTTAAATCTCCGCTCCGACTCGCAGCTCCGGCTCTTTTTAAATCTCTGCTCCGACTCGCAGCTCCCGCTCTTTTTAAATCTCCGCTCCGACTTGCAGCTCCCGCGCTTTTTAATTCTCCGCTCCGACTCGCAGCTCCCGCGATTTTTAAATCTCCGCTCGGACTCGCAGCTGCCGCTCTTTTTAAATCTCCGCTCCGACTCGCAGCTCCCGCTCTTTTTAAATCTCCGCTCCGACTCGCAGCTCCCGCTCTTTTTAAATCTCCGCTCCGACTCACGCCTCCCGCACTATTTAAAACACCGCTCGGACTCTCAGCTCCAGCTCTTTTTAAATCTCCGCTCTGACTCGCAGCTCCGGCTCTTTTTAAATCTCCGCTCCGACTCGCAGCTCCCGCGCTTTTTAAATCTCCGCTCTGACTCGCAGCTCCGGCTCTTTTTAAATCTCTGCTCCGACTCGCAGCTCCCGCTCTTTTTAAATCTCCGCTCCGACTCTCAGCTCCCGCGCTTTTTAAATCTCCGCTCCGACTCGCAGCTCCGGCTCTTTTTAAATCTCTGCTCCGACTCGCAGCTCCCGCTCTTTTTAAATCTCCGCTCCGACTTGCAGCTCCCGCGCTTTTTAATTCTCCGCTCCGACTCGCAGCTCCCGCGATTTTTAAATCTCCGCTCGGACTCGCAGCTGCCGCTCTTTTTAAATCTCCGCTCCGACTCGCAGCTCCCGCTCTTTTTAAATCTCCGCTCCGACTCGCAGCTCCCGCTCTTTTTAAATCTCCGCTCCGACTCACGCCTCCCGCACTATTTAAAACACCGCTCGGACTCTCAGCTCCAGCTCTTTTTAAATCTCCGCTCTGACTCGCAGCTCCTGCGCTTTTTAAATCTCCGCTCTGACTCGCAGCTCCGGCTCTTTTTAAATCTCTGCTCCGACTCGCAGCTCCCGCGCTTTTTAAATCTCCGCTCCGACTCGCAGCTCCTGCGTTTTTTAAATCTCCGCTCCGACTCGCAGCTCCTGCTCTTTTTAAATCTCCGCTCCGACTCACGCCTCCCGCACTATTTAAATCACCGCTCGGACTCGCAGCTCACGCTCTTTTTAAATCTCCGCTCCGACTCGCAGCTCCTGCGCTTTTTAAATCTCCGCTCCGACTCGCAGCTCCTGCGCTTTTTAAATCTCCGCTCTGACTCGCAGCTCCGGCTCTTTTTAAATCTCTGCTCCGACTCGCAGCTCCCGCGCTTTTTAAATCTCTGCTCCGACTCGCAGCTACTGCGCTTTTTAAATCTCCGCTCCGACTCGCAGCTCCTGCGATTTTTAAATCTCCGCTCTGACTCGCAGCTCTGGCTCTCTTTAAATCTCTGCTCCGACTCGCAGCTCCTGCGCTTTTTAAATCTCCGCTCCGACTCGCAGCTCCCGCTCTTTTTAAATCTCCGCTCCGACTCGCAGCTCCGGCTCTTTTTAAATCTCCGCTCCGACTCGCAGCTCCAGCTCTTTTTAAATCTCCGTTCCGACTCGCAGCTCCAGCTCTTTTTAAATCTCTGCTCCGACTCGCAGCTCTGGCTCTTTTTAAATCTCCGCTCTGACTTGCAGCTCCCGCGCTTTTTAAATCTCCGCTCGGACTCGCAGCTCCTGCGCTTTTTAAATCTCCGCTCTGACTCGCAGCTCCGGCTCTTTTTAAATCTCTGCTCCGGCTCGCAGCTCCCGCGCTTTTTAAATCTCCGCTCCGACTCGCAGCTCCTGCGCTTTTTAAATCTCCGCTCCGACTCGCAGCTCCTGAGCTTTTTAAATCTCCGCTCCGACTCGCAGCTCCTGCGATTTTTAAATCTCCGCTCTGACTCGCAGCTCTGGCTCTTTTTAAATCTCTGCTCCGACTCGCAGCTCCCGCGCTTTTTAAATCTCTGCTCCGACTCGCAGCTCCGGCTCTTTTTAAATCTCCGCTCCGACTCGCAGCTCCTGCGCTTTTTAAATCTCCGCTCCGACTCGCAGCTCCTGCTCATTTTAAATCTCCGCTCCGACTCGCAGCTCCCGCGCTTTTTAAATCTCCGCTCTGTCTCGCAGCTCCCGCTCTTTTTAAATCTCCGCTCCGACTCGCAGCTCCGGCTCTTTTTAAATCTCCGCTCTGACTCGCATCTCCGGCTCTTTTTCAATCTCCGCTCCGACTCGCAGCTCCCGCGCTTTTTAAATCTCCGCTCCGACTCACGGCTCCCGCTCTTTTTAAATCTCCGCTCCGACTCGGAGCTCCCGCTCTTTTTAAATCTCCGCTCCGACTCGCAGCTTCCGCTCTTTTTAAATCTCCGCTCTGACTCGCAGCTCCGGCTCTTTTTAAATCTCTGCTCCGACTCGCAGCTCCCGCTCTTTTTAAATCTCCGCTCCGACTCTCAGCTCCCGCGCTTTTTAAATCTCCGCTCCGACTCGCAGCTCCGGCTCTTTTTAAATCTCTGCTCCGACTCGCAGCTCCCGCTCTTTTTAAATCTCCGCTCCGACTTGCAGCTCCCGCGCTTTTTAATTCTCCGCTCCGACTCGCAGCTCCCGCGATTTTTAAATCTCCGCTCGGACTCGCAGCTGCCGCTCTTTTTAAATCTCCGCTCCGACTCGCAGCTCCCGCTCTTTTTAAATCTCTGCTCCGACTCGCAGCTCCCGCTCTTTTTAAATCTCCGCTCCGACTCACGCCTCCCGCACTATTTAAAACACCGCTCGGACTCTCAGCTCCAGCTCTTTTTAAATCTCCGCTCTGACTCGCAGCTCCTGCTCTTTTTAAATCTCCGCTCCGACTCACGGCTCCCGCACTTTTAAAATCTCCGCTCGGACTCCCAGCTCCAGCTCTTTTTAAATCTCCACTCCGTCTCGCAGCTCCCACGCTTTTTAAATCTCCGCTCTGATTCGCAGCTCCCGCTTTTTTAAATCTCCGCTCCGACTCGCAGCTCCCGCACTTCCAAAATATCCGCTCCGACTCGCAGCTCACGCTCATTTTAAATCTCCGCTCCGACTCGCAGCTGCCGCACTTTTTGTATCTCCGCTCCGATCGCAGTTCCTGCGCTTTTTAATCCTCCGCTCGGGCTCGCGGCTCCCACGCTTTTTAAATCTCCGCTCCGACTCGCAGCTCCCGCTCTTTTTAAATCTCCGCTCTGAATCGCAGCTCCCGCTCTTTTTAATCTCCGCTCTGACTCGCAGCTCCCGTTCTTTTTAAATCCCCGCTCCGATTCGCAGCTCCCGCGCTTTTTAAATCTCCGCCCTGACTCGTAGCTCCCGCTCTTTTTAAATCTCCGCTCCGACTCGCAGCTCCTGCGCTTTTTAAATCTCTGCACTGACTCGCAGATCCTGCTCTTTCTAAATCTCCGCTCCGACTCGCAGCTCCTGCTATATTTAAATCTCGCTCCGACTCGCAGCTGCCGCTCTTTTTAAATCTACTCTCCGACTCGCAGTTCCTGCGCTTTTTAAATCTCCGCTCCGACTCGCAGCTCCCGCTCTTTTTAAATCTCCGCTCCGACTCGCAGCTCCCGCTCTTTTCAAATCTCCAATCCGACTCGCAACTCCCGCGCTTTTTAAATCTCCGCTCTGACTCGCAGCTCCCGTGCTTTTTAAATCTCTGCTCCGATTGCTGCTCCCGCGCTTTTTAAACCTCCGCTCGGGCTCGCAGCTCCCACGCTTTTTAAGTCTCCACTCCGATTCGCAGCTCCTGCTCTTTTTAAATCTCCGCTCTGAATCGCAGCTCCCGCTCTTTTTAATCTCCGCTCTGACTCGCAGCTCCCGTTCTTTTTAAATCTCCGCTCTGACTCGCAGCTCCCGCTCTTTTTAATCTCCGCTCTGAATCGCAGCTCCCGCTCTTTTTAAATCTCCGCTCTGAATCGCAGCTCCCGCTCTTTTTAAATCTCCGCTCTGACTCGCAGCTCCCGCTCTTTTTAAATCTCCGCTCTGAATCGCAGGTCCGGCTCTTTTTAATCTCCGCTCCGACTCGCAGCTCCCGTTCTTTTTAAATCTCCGCTCCGATTCGCAGCTCCCGCGCTTTTTAAATCTCCGCCCCGACTCGTTGCTCCCGCTCTTTTTAAATCTCCGCTCCGACTCGCAGCTCCTGCGCTTTTTAAATCTCTGCTCCGACTCGCAGCTCCCGCGCTTTTTAAATCTCCGCTCCGACTCGCATCTCCGGCTCTTTTTAAATCTCTGCTCCGACTCGCAGCTCCGGCTCTTTTTAAATCTCCGCTCCGACTTGCAGCTCCCGCGCTTTTTAAATCTCCGCTCCGACTCGCAGCTCCGGCTCTTTTTAAATCTCCGCTCCGACTTGCAGCTCCCGCGCTTTTTAATTCTCCGCTCCGACTCGCAGCTCCCGCGCTTTTTAAATCTCCGCTCCGACTTGCAGCTCCGGCTCTTTTTAAATCTCCTATCCAACTCGCACCTCCCGGTCTTTTTAAATCTCCGCTCCGACTCGCAGCTCCTGCTCTTTTTAAATCTCCGCTCCGAATCACGCCTCCCGCACTATTTAAATCACCGCTCGGACTCTCAGCTCCAGCTCTTTTTAAATCTCCGCTCTGACTCGCAGCTCCTGCTCTTTTTAAATCTCCGCTCCGACTCACGGCTCCCGCACTTTTAAAATCTCCGCTCGGACTCCCAGCTCCAGCTCTTTTTAAATCTCCACTCCGTCTCGCAGCTCCCACGCTTTTTAAATCTCCGCTCTGATTCGCAGCTCCCGCTTTTTTAAATCTCCGCTCTGAATCGCAGCTCCCGCTCTTTTTAAGCTCCGCTCTGACTCGCAGCTCCCGCTCTTTTTTAATCTCCGCTCCGATTCGCAGCTCCCGCGCTTTTTAAATCTCCGCCCCGACTCGCAGCTCACGCTCTTTTTAAATCTCCGCTCCGACTCGCAGCTCCTGCGCTTTTTAAATCTCTGCACCGACTCGCAGATCCTGCTCTTTCTAAATCTCCGCTCCGACTCGCAGTTCCTGCTATATTTAAATCTCGCTCCGACTCGCAGCTGCCGCTCTTTTTAAATCTCCGCTCCGACTCGCAGCTCCCGCTCTTTTCAAATCTCCAATCCGACTCGCAACTCCCGCGCTTTTTAAATCTCCGCTCTGACTCGCAGCTCCCGTGCTTTTTAAACCTCCGCTCCGACTCGCAGCTCCCGCTCTTTTTAAATCTCCGCTCCGACTCGCAGCTCCCGCTCTTTTGAAATCTCCAATCCGACTCGCAGCTCCCGCTCTTTTTAAATCTCCGCTCCGACTCGCAGCTCCCGCTCTTTTTAAATCTCCGCTCCGACTCGCAGCTCCCGCTCTTTTCAAATCTCCGCTCCGACACGCAGCTCCCGCTCTTTTTAAATCTCCGCTCCGACTCGCAACTCCCGCGCTTTTTAAATCTCTGCTCCGATCGCAGCTCCCGTGCTTTTTAAATCTCTGCTCCGATCGCAGCTCCCGCGCTTTTTAAATCTCTGCTCCGATCGCAGCTCCCGCGCTTTTTAAATCTCGGCTCCGACTCGCAGCTCCGGCTCTTTTTAAATCTCTGCTCCGATCGCAGCTCCCGCGCTTTTTAAATCTCTGCTCCGATCGCAGCTCCCGCGCTTTTTAAATCTCCGCTCGGGCTCGCAGCTCCCACGCTTTTTAAGTCTCCACTCCGATTCGCAGCTCCTGCTCTTTATAAATCTCCGCTCCGACTCGCAGCTCCCACGCTTTGTAAATCTCCGCTCCTACTCGTAGCTCCAGCTCTTTTTAAATCTCCGCTCCGACTCGCAGCTCCCCCGCTTTTTAAATCTGCTCCTACTCGCAGCTCCTGCTCTTTTTATCTCTCCGCTCCGTCTCGCAGCTCCGGCTCATTTTAAATCTCCGCTTCGACTCACGGCTCCCGCGCTTTTTAAATCTCCGCTCCGACACGCAGGTCCGGCTCTTTTTAAATCTCCGCTCCGACTCCCAGCTCCCGCGCTTTTTAAATCTCCGCTCCGACTCGCAGCTCCTGCTCTTTATAAATCTCTGCTCCGACTCGCAGCTCCTGCGCTTTTTAAATCTCCGCTCCGACTCGCAGCTCCGGCTCTTTTTAAATCTCTGCTCCGACTCGCAGCTCCCGCGCTTTTTAAATCTCTGCTCCGACTCGCATCTCCGGCTCTTTTTAAATCTCTGCTCCGACTCGCAGCTCCGGCACTTTTTAAATCTCCGCTCCGACTCGCAGCTACTGCGCTTTTTAAATCTCCGCTCCGACTCGCAGCTCCAGCTCTTTTTAAATCTCCGTTCCGACTCGCAGCTCCAGCTCTTTTTAAATCTCTGCTCCGACTCGCAGCTCTGGCTCTTTTTAAATCTCCGCTCTGACTTGCAGCTCCCGCGCTTTTTAAATCTCCGCTCGGACTCGCAGCTCCTGCGCTTTTTAAATCTCCGCTCTGACTTGCAGCTCCCGCGCTTTTTAAATCTCCGCTCGGACTCGCAGCTCCGGCTCTTTTTAAATCTCTGCTCCGACTCGCAGCTCCCGCGCTTTTTAAATCTCCGCTCCGATCGCAGTTCCCGCGCTTTTTAAATCTCCGCTCCGACTCGCAGCTCCTGCGCTTTTTAAATCTCCGCTCCGACTCGCAGCTCCTGAGCTTTTTAAATCTCCGCTCCGACTCGCAGCTCCTGCGATTTTTAAATCTCCGCTCTGACTCGCAGCTCTGGCTCTTTTTAAATCTCTGCTCCGACTCGCAGCTCCTGCGCTTTTTAAATCTCTGCTCCGACTCGCAGCTCCGGCTCTTTTTAAATCTCCGCTCCGACTCGCAGCTCCTGCGCTTTTTAAATCTCCGCTCCGACTCGCAGCTCCTGCTCATTTTAAATCTCCGCTCCGACTCGCAGCTCCCGCGCTTTTTAAATCTCCGCTCTGTCTCGCAGCTCCCGCTCTTTTTAAATCTCCGCTCCGACTCGCAGCTCCGGCTCTTTTTAAATCTCCGCTCTGACTCGCAGCTCCGGCTCTTTTTAAATCTCCGCTCCGATTCGCAGCTCCCGCGCTTTTTAAATCTCCGCCCCGACTCGCATCTCACGCTCTTTTTAAATCTCCGCTCCGACTCGCAGCTCCTGCGCTTTTTAAATCTCTGCACCGACTCGCAGATCCTGCTCTTTCTAAATCTCCGCTCCGACTCGCAGTTCCTGCTATATTTAAATCTCGCAGCTGCCGCTCTTTTTAAATCTCCGCTCAGACTCGCAGCTCCCGCTCTTTTTAAATCTCCGCTCCGACTCGCAGCTCCCGCTCTTTTCAAATCTCCAATCCGACTCGCAACTCCCGCGCTTTTTAAATCTCCGCTCTGACTCGCAGCTCCCGTGCTTTTTAAATCTCTGCTCCGATCGCAGCTCCCGCGCTTTTTAAACCTCCGCTCGGGCTCGCAGCTCCCACGCTTTTTAAACCTCCGCTCCGACTCGCAGCTCCCGTGCTTTTTAAATCTCTGCTCCGATCGCAGCTCCCGTGCTTTTTAAATCTCTGCTCCGATCGCAGCTCCCGCGCTTTTTAAACCTCCGCTCGGGCTCGCAGCTCCCGCGCTTTTTAAACCTCCGCTCTGACTCGCAGCTCCCGTGCTTTTTAAATCTCTGCTCCGATCGCAGCTCCCGCGCTTTTTAAATCTCCGCTCGGGCTCGCAGCTCCCACGCTTTTTAAGTCTCCACTCCGATTCGCAGCTCCTGCTCTTTATAAATCTCCGCTCCGACTCGCAGCTCCCACGCTTTGTAAATCTCCGCTCCTACTCGTAGCTCCAGCTCTTTTTAAATCTCCGCTCCGACTCGCAGCTCCCCCGCTTTTTAAATCTGCTCCTACTCGCAGCTCCTGCTCTTTTTATCTCTCCGCTCCGTCTCGCAGCTCCGGCTCATTTTAAATCTCCGCTTCGACTCACGGCTCCCGCGCTTTTTAAATCTCCGCTCCGACACGCAGGTCCGGCTCTTTTTAAATCTCCGCTCCGACTCCCAGCTCCCGCGCTTTTTAAATCTCCGCTCCGACTCGCAGCTCCTGCTCTTTATAAATCTCTGCTCCGACTCGCAGCTCCTGCGCTTTTTAAATCTCCGCTCCGACTCGCAGCTCCGGCTCTTTTTAAATCTCTGCTCCGACTCGCAGCTCCCGCGCTTTTTAAATCTCTGCTCCGACTCGCATCTCCGGCTCTTTTTAAATCTCTGCTCCGACTCGCAGCTCCGGCACTTTTTAAATCTCCGCTCCGACTCGCAGCTACTGCGCTTTTTAAATCTCCGCTCCGACTCGCAGCTACTGCGCTTTTTAAATCTCCGCTCCGACTCGCAGCTCCTGCGATTTTTAAATCTCCGCTCTGACTCGCAGCTCTGGCTCTCTTTAAATCTCTGCTCCGACTCGCAGCTCCCGCGCTTTTTAAATCTCCGCTCCGACTCGCAGCTCCCGCTCTTTTGAAATCTCCGCTCCGACTCGCAGCTCCGGCTCTTTTTAAATCTCCGCTCCGACTCGCAGCTGCAGCTCTTTTTAAATCTCCGTTCCGACTCGCAGCTCCAGCTCTTTTTAAATCTCTTCTCCGACTCGCAGCTCTGGCTCTTTTTAAATCTCCGCTCTGACTTGCAGCTCCCGCGGTTTTTAAATCTCCGCTCGGACTCGCAGCTCCTGCGCTTTTTAAATCTCCGCTCTGACTCGCAGCTCCGGCTCTTTTTAAATCTCTGCTCCGACTCGCAGCTCCCGCGCTTTTTAAATCTCCGCTCCGATCTCAGTTCCCGCGCTTTTTAAATCTCCGCTCCGACTCGCAGCTCCTGCGCTTTTTAAATCTCCGCTCCGACTCGCAGCTCCTGAGCTTTTTAAATCTCCGCTCCGACTCGCAGCTCCTGCGCTTTTTAAATCTCCGCTCCGACTCGCAGCTCCTGCGATTTTTAAATCTCCGCTCTGACTCGCAGCTCTGGCTCTTTTTAAATCTCTGCTCCGACTCGCAGCTCCCGCGCTTTTTAAATCTCTGCTCCGACTCGCAGCTCCGGCTCTTTTTAAATCTCCGCTCCGACTCGCAGCTCCTGCGCTTTTTAAATCTCCGCTCCGACTCGCAGCTCCTGCTCATTTTAAATCTCCGCTCCGACTCGCAGCTCCCGCGCTTTTTAAATCTCCGCTCTGTCTCGCAGCTCCCGCTCTTTTTAAATCTCCGCTCCGACTCGCAGCTCCGGCTCTTTTTAAATCTCCGCTCTGACTCGCAGCTCCGGCTCTTTTTAAATCTCCGCTCCGACTCGCAGCTCCCGCGCTTTTTAAATCTCCGCTCCGACTCACGGCTCCCGCTCTTTTTAAATCTCCGCTCCGACTCGGAGCTCCCGCTCTTTTTAAATCTCCGCTCCGACTCGCAGCTTCCGCTCTTTTTAAATCTCCGCTCTGACTCGCAGCTCCGGCTCTTTTTAAATCTCCGCTCCGACTCGCAGCTCCCGCGCTTTTTAAATCTCCGCTCTGACTCGCAGCTCCGGCTCTTTTTAAATCTCTGCTCCGACTCGCAGCTCCCGCTCTTTTTAAATCTCCGCTCCGACTCTCAGCTCCCGCGCTTTTTAAGTCTCCGCTCCGACTCGCAGCTCCGGCTCTTTTTAAATCTCTGCTCCGACTTGCAGCTCCCGCTCTTTTTAAATCTCCGCTCCGACTTGCAGCTCCCGCGCTTTTTAATTCTCCGCTCCGACTCGCAGCTCCCGCGATTTTTAAATCTCCGCTCGGACTCGCAGCTGCCGCTCTTTTTAAATCTCCGCTCCGACTCGCAGCTCCCGCTCTTTTTAAATCTCCGCTCCGACTCGCAGCTCCCGCTCTTTTTAAATCTCCGCTCCGACTCACGCCTCCCGCACTATTTAAAACACCGCTCGGACTCTCAGCTCCAGCTCTTTTTAAATCTCCGCTCTGACTCGCAGCTCCTGCTCTTTTTAAATCTCCGCTCCGACTCACGGCTCCCGCACTTTTAAAATCTCCGCTCGGACTCCCAGCTCCAGCTCTTTTTAAATCTCCACTCCGTCTCGCAGCTCCCACGCTTTTTAAATCTCCGCTCTGATTCGCAGCTCCCGCTTTTTTAAATCTCCGCTCCGACTCGCAGCTCCCGCACTTCCAAAATATCCGCTCCGACTCGCAGCTCACGCTCATTTTAAATCTCCGCTCCGACTCGCAGCTGCCGCACTTTTTGTATCTCCGCTCCGATCGCAGTTCCTGCGCTTTTTAAACCTCCGCTCGGGCTCGCGGCTCCCACGTTTTTAAATCTCCGCTCCGACTCGCAGCTCCCGCTCTTTTTAAATCTCCGCTCTGAATCGCAGCTCCCGCTCTTTTTAATCTCCGCTCTGACTCGCAGCTCCCGTTCTTTTTAAATCCCCGCTCCGATTCGCAGCTCCCGCGCTTTTTAAATCTCCGCCCCGACTCGTAGCTCCCGTTCTTTTTAAATCTCCGCTCCGACTCGCAGCTCCTGCGCTTTTTAAATCTCTGCACTGACTCGCAGATCCTGCTCTTTCTAAATCTCCGCTCCGACTCGCAGCTCCTGCTATATTTAAATCTCGCTCCGACTCGCAGCTGCCGCTCTTTTTAAATCTACTCTCCGACTCGCAGTTCCTGCGCTTTTTAAATCTCCGCTCCGACTCGCAGCTCCCGCTCTTTTTAAATCTCCGCTCCGACTCGCAGCTCCCGCTCTTTTCAAATCTCCAATCCGACTCGCAACTCCCGCGCTTTTTAAATCTCCGCTCTGACTCGCAGCTCCCGTGCTTTTTAAATCTCTGCTCCGATTGCAGCTCCCGCGCTTTTTAAACCTCCGCTCGGGCTCGCAGCTCCCACGCTTTTTAAGTCTCCACTCCGATTCGCAGCTCCTGCTCTTTTTAAATCTCCGCTCTGAATCGCAGCTCCCGCTCTTTTTAATCTCCGCTCTGACTCGCAGCTCCCGTTTATTTTAAATCTCCGCTCCGACTCGCAGCTCCTGCTCTTCATAAATCTCCGCTCCGATTCGCAGCTCCCGCGCTTTTTAAATCTCCGCCCCGATTCGTAGCTCCCGCTCTTTTTAAATCTCCGCTCCGACTCGCAGCTCCTGCGCTTTTTAAATCTCTGCTCCGACTCGCAGCTCCCGCGCTTTTTAAATCTCCACTCCGACTCGCATCTCCGGCTCTTTTTAAATCTCTGCTCCGACTCGCAGCTCCGGCTCTTTTTAAATCTCCGCTCCGACTTGCAGCTCCCGCGCTTTTTAAATCTCCGCTCCGACTCGCAGCTCCGGCTCTTTTTAAATCTCCGCTCCGACTTGCAGCTCCCGCGCTTTTTAATTCTCCGCTCCGACTCGCAGCTCCCGCGCTTTTTAAATCTCCGCTCCGACTTGCAGCTCCGGCTCTTTTTAAATCTCCTATCCGACTCGCAGCTCCCGCTCTTTTTAAATCTCCGCTCCGACTCGCAGCTCCTGCTCTTTTTAAATCTCCGCTCCGAATCACGCCTCCCGCACTATTTAAATCACCGCTCGGACTCTCAGCTCCAGCTCTTTTTAAATCTCCGCTCTGACTCGCAGCTCCTGCTCTTTTTAAATCTCCGCTCCGACTCACGGCTCCCGCACTTTTAAAATCTCCGCTCGGACTCCCAGCTCCAGCTCTTTTTAAATCTCCACTCCGTCTCGCAGCTCCCACGCTTTTTAAATCTCCGCTCTGATTCGCAGCTCCCGCTTTTTTAAATCTCCGCTCTGAATCGCAGCTCCCGCTCTTTTTAAGCTCCGCTCTGACTCGCAGCTCCCGCTCTTTTTTAATCTCCGCTCCGATTCGCAGCTCCCGCGCTTTTTAAATCTCCGCCCCGACTCGCAGCTCACGCTCTTTTTAAATCTCCGCTCCGACTCGCAGCTCCTGCGCTTTTTAAATCTCTGCACCGACTCGCAGATCCTGCTCTTTCTAAATCTCCGCTCCGACTCGCAGTTCCTGCTATATTTAAATCTCGTTCCGACTCGCAGCTGCCGCTCTTTTTAAATCTCCACTCCGACTCGCAGCTCCCGCTCTTTTTAAATCTCCGCTCCGACTCGCAGCTCCCGCTCTTTTCAAATCTCCAATCCGACTCGCAACTCCCGCGCTTTTTAAATCTCCGCTCTGACTCGCAGCTCCCGTGCTTTTTAAATCTCTGCTCCGATCGCAGCTCCCGCGCTTTTTAAACCTCCGCTCGGGCTCGCAGCTCCCACGCTTTTTAAGTCTCCACTCCGATTCGCAGCTCCTGCTCTTTATAAATCTCAGCTCCGACTCGCAGCTCCCACGCTTTGTAAATCTCCGCTCCTACTCGTAGCTCCAGCTCTTTTTAAATCTCCGCTCCGACTCGCAGCTCCCCCGCTTTTTAAATCTGCTCCTACTCGCAGCTCCTGCTCTTTTTATCTCTCCGCTCCGACTCGCAGCTCCGGCTCATTTTAAATCTCCGCTTCGACTCACGGCTCCCGCGCTTTTTAAATCTCCGCTCCGACACGCAGGTCCGGCTCTTTTTAAATCTCCGCTCCGACTCCCAGCTCCCGCGCATTTTAAATCTCCGCTCCGACTCGCAGCTCCTGCTCTTTATAAATCTCTGCTCCGACTCGCAGCTCCTGCGCTTTTTAAATCTCCGCTCCGACTCGCAGCTCCGGCTCTTTTTAAATCTCTGCTCCGACTCGCAGCTCCCGCGCTTTTTAAATCTCTGCTCCGACTCGCATCTCCGGCTCTTTTTAAATCTCTGTTCCGACTCGCAGCTCCGGCACTTTTTAAATCTCCGCTCCGACTTGCAGCTCCCGCGCTTTTTAAATCTCCGCTCCGACTCGCAGCTCCGGCTCTTTTTAAATCTCCGCTCCGACTTGCAGCTCCCGCGCTTTTTAATTCTCCGCTCCGACTCGCAGCCCCGCGCTTTTTAAATCTCCGCTCCGACTTGCAGCTCCGGCTCTTTTTAAATCTCCTATCCGACTCGCAGCTCCCGCTCTTTTTAAATCTCCGCTCCGACTCGCAGCTCCTGCTCTTTTTAAATCTCCGCTCCGACTCACGCCTCCCGCACTATTTAAATCACCGCTCGGACTCTCAGCTCCAGCTCTTTTTAAATCTCCGCTCTGACTCGCAGCTCCTGCTCTTTTTAAATCTCCGCTCCGACTCACGGCTCCCGCAATTTTAAAATCTCCGCTCGGACTCCCAGCTCCAGCTCTTTTTAAATCTCCACTCCGTCTCGCAGCTCCCACGCTTTTTAAATCTCCGCTCTGAATCGCAGCTCCCGCTCTTTTTAAGCTCCGCTCTGACTCGCAGCTCCCGCTCTTTTTTAATCTCCGCTCCGATTCGCAGCTCCCGCGCTTTTTAAATCTCCGCCCCGACTCGCAGCTCACGCTCTTTTTAAATCTCCGCTCCGACTCGCAGCTCCTGCGCTTTTTAAATCTCTGCACCGACTCGCAGATCCTGCTCTTTCTAAATCTCCGCTCCGACTCGCAGTTCCTGCTATATTTAAATCTCGCTCCGACTCGCAGTTCCTGCGCTTTTTAAATCTACTCTCCGACTCGCAGTTCCTGCGCTTTTTAAATCTCCGCTCCGACTCGCAGCTCCGACGCTTTTTAAATCTCCGCTCCGACTCGCAGCTCCCGCTCTTTTTAAATCTCCGCTCCGTCTCGCAGCTCCCGCTCTTTTCAAATCTCCAATCCGACTCGCAACTCCCGCGCTTTTTAAATCTCCGCTCTGACTCGCAGCTCCCGTGCTTTTTAAATCTCTGCTCCGATCGCAGCTCCCGCTCTTTTTAAACCTCCGCTCGGGCTCGCAGCTCCCACGCTTTTTGAATCTCCACTCCGACTCGCAGCTCCTGCTCTTTTTAAATCTCCGCTCCGACTCGCAGCTCCCACGCTTTGTAAATCTCCGCTCCTACTCGTAGCTCCTGCTCTTTTTAAATCTCCGCTCCGACTCGCAGCTCCCACGCTTTGTAAATCTCCGCTCCGACTCCCAGCTCCCGCGCTTTTTAAATCTCCGCTCCGACTCGCAGCTCCGGCTCTTTTTAAATCTCCGCTCCGACTTGCAGCTCCGGCTCTTTTTAAATCTCCGCTCCGACTCGCAGCTCCGGCTCCTTTTAAATCTCCGCTCCAACTCGCAGCTCCCACGCTTTGTAAATCTCCGCTCCGACTCCCAGCTCCCACGCTTTTTAAATCTCCGCTCCGACTCCCAGCTCCGGCTCTTTTTAAATCTCCACTCCGACTTGCAGCTCCGGCTCTTTTTAAATCTCCGCTCCGACTTGCAGCTCCCGCGCTTTTTAAATCTCCGCTCCGACTCGCAGCTCCGGCTCTTTTTAAATCTCCGCTCCGACTTGCAGCTCCCGCGCTTTTTAATTCTCCGCTCCGACTCGCAGCTCCCGCGCTTTTTAAATCTCCGCTCCGACTTGCAGCTCCGGCTCTTTTTAAATCTCCTATCCGACTCGCAGCTCCCGCTCTTTTTAAATCTCCGCTCCGACTCGCAGCTCCTGCTCTTTTTAAATCTCCGCTCCGACTCACGCCTCCCGCACTATTTAAATCACCGCTCGGACTCTCAGCTCCAGCTCTTTTTAAATCTCCGCTCTGACTCGCAGCTCCTGCTCTTTTTAAATCTCCGCTCCGACTCACGGCTCCCGCACTTTTAAAATCTCCGCTCGGACTCCCAGCTCCAGCTCTTTTTAAATCTCCACTCCGTCTCGCAGCTCCCACGCTTTTTAAATCTCCGCTTTGATTCGCAGCTCCCGCTTTTTTAAATCTCCGCTCTGAATCGCAGCTCCCGCTCTTTTTAAGCTCCGCTCTGACTCGCAGCTCCCGCTCTTTTTTAATCTCCGCTCCGATTCGCAGCTCCCGCGCTTTTTAAATCTCCGCCCCGACTCGCAGCTCACGCTCTTTTTAAATCTCCGCTCCGACTCGCAGCTCCTGCGCTTTTTAAATCTCTGCACCGACTCGCAGATCCTGCTCTTTCTAAATCTCCGCTCCGACTCGCAGTTCCTGCTATATTTAAATCTCGCTCCGACTCGCAGCTGCCGCTCTTTTTAAATCTCCGCTCCGACTCGCAGCTCCCGCTCTTTTTAAATCTCCGCTCCGACTCGCAGCTCCGACGCTTTTTAAATCTCCGCTCCGACTCGCAGCTCCCGCTCTTTTTAAATCTCCGCTCCGACTCGCAGCTCCCGCTCTTTTCAAATCTCCAATCCGACTCGCAACTCCCGCGCTTTTTAAATCTCCGCTCTGACTCGCAGCTCCCGTGCTTTTTAAATCTCTGCTCCGATCGCAGCTCCCGCTCTTTTTAAACCTCCGCTCGGGCTCGCAGCTCCCACGCTTTTTGAATCTCCACTCCGACTCGCAGCTCCTGCTCTTTTTAAATCTCCGCTCCGACTCGCAGCTCCCACGCTTTGTAAATCTCCGCTCCTACTCGTAGCTCCTGCTCTTTTTAAATCTCCGCTCCGACTCGCAGCTCCCACGCTTTGTAAATCTCCGCTCCGACTCCCAGCTCCCGCGCTTTTTAAATCTCCGCTCCGACTCGCAGCTCCGGCTCTTTTTAAATCTCCGCTCCGACTTGCAGCTCCGGCTCTTTTTAAATCTCCGCTCCGACTCGCAGCTCCGGCTCCTTTTAAATCTCCGCTCCAACTCGCAGCTCCCACGCTTTGTAAATCTCCGCTCGGACTCCCAGCTCCCACGCTTTTTAAATCTCCGCTCCGACTCCCAGCTCCGGCTCTTTTTAAATCTCCACTCCGACTTGCAGCTCCGGCTCTTTTTAAATCTCCGCTCCGACTTGCAGCTCCGGCTCTTTTTAAATCTCCGCTCCGACTCGCAGCTCCGGCTCTTTTTAAATCTCCGCTCTGACTTGCAGCTCCCGCGCTTTTTAATTCTCCGCTCCGACTCGCAGCTCCCGCGCTTTTTAAATCTCCGCTCGGACTCGCAGCTCCCGCTCTTTTTAAATCTCCGCTCCGACTCGCAGCTCCCGCTCTTTTTAAATCTCCGCTCCGACTCGCAGCTCCTGCTCTTTTTAAATCTCCGCTCCGACTCACGCCTCCCTCACTATTTAAAACACCGCTCGGACTCTCAGCTCCAGCTCTTTTTAAATCTCCGCTCTGACTCGCAGCTCCTGCTCTTTTTAAATCTCCGCTCCGACTCACGGCTCCCGCACTTTTAAAATCTCCGCTCGGACTCCCAGCTCCAGCTCTTTTTAAATCTCCACTCCGTCTCGCAGCTCCCACGCTTTTTAAATCTCCGCTTTGATTCGCAGCTCCCGCTTTTTTAAATCTCCGCTCTGAATCGCAGCTCCCGCTCTTTTTAAGCTCCGCTCTGACTCGCAGCTCCCGCTCTTTTTTAATCTCCGCTCCGATTCGCAGCTCCCGCGCTTTTTAAATCTCCGCCCTGACTCGCAGCTCACGCTCTTTTTAAATCTCCGCTCCGACTCGCAGCTCCTGCGCTTTTTAAATCTCTGCACCGACTCGCAGATCCTGCTCTTTCTAAATCTCCGCTCCGACTCGCAGTTCCTGCTATATTTAAATCTCGCTCCGACTCGCAGCTGCCGCTCTTTTTAAATCTCCGCTCCGACTCGCAGCTCCCGCTCTTTTTAAATCTCCGCTCCGACTCGCAGCTCCCGCTCTTTTTAAACCTCTGCTCGGGCTCGCAGCTCCCACGCTTTTTAAGTCTCCACTCCGATTCGCAGCTCCTGCTCTTTTTAAATCTCCGCTCCGACTCGCAGCTCCCACGCTTTGTAAATCTCCGCTCCTCCTCGTAGCTCCAGCTCTTTTAAAATCTCCGCTCCGACTCGCAGCTCCCCCGCTTTTTAAATCTCTGCTCCTACTCGCAGCTCCTGCTCTTTTTATATCTCCGCTCCGACTCGCAGCTCCGGCTCATTTTAAATCTCCGCTTCGACTCACGGCTCCCGCGCTTTTTAAATCTCTGCTCCGACTCGCAGCTCCGGCTCTTTTTAAATCTCCGCTCCGACTTGCAGCTCCCGCGCTTTTTAATTCTCCGCTCCGACTCGCAGCTCCCGCGCTTTTTAAATCTCCGCTCGGACTCGCAGCTCCCGCTCTTTTTAAATCTCCGCTCCGACTCGCAGCTCCCGCTCTTTTTAAATCTCCGCTCGGACTCGCAGCTCCCACGCTTTGTAAATCTCCGCTCCGACTCGCAGCTCCCGCTCTTTTTAAATCTCCGCTCCGACTCGCAGCTCCTGCTCTTTTTAAATCTCCGCTCCGACTCGCAGCTCCGGCTCTTTTTAAATCTCCGCTCCGACTCGCAGCTCCGGCTCTTTTTAAATCTCCGCTCCGACTCGCAGCTCCCGCGCTTTTTAAATCTCCGCTCCGACTCGCAGGTCCGGGTCTTTTTAAATCTCTGCTCCGACTCGCAGCTCCGGCTCTTTTTAAATCTCCGCTCCGACTTGCAGCTCCCGCGCTTTTTAATTCTCCGCTCCGACTCGCAGCTCCGGCTCTTTTTAAATCTCCGCTCCGACTTGCAGCTCCGGCTCTTTTTAAATCTCCGCTCCGACTCGCAGCTCCGGCTCTTTTTAAATCTCCGCTCCGACTTGCAGCTCCGGCTCTTTTTAAATCTCCGCTCCGACTCGCAGCTCCGGCTCTTTTTAAATCTCCGCTCCGACTCGCAGCTCCGGCTCTTTTTAAATCTCCGCTCCGACTCGCAGGTCCGGCTCTTTTTAAATCCCTGCTCCGACTCGCAGCTCCGGCTCTTTTTAAATCTCCGCTCCGACTTGCAGCTCCCGCGCTTTTTAATTCTCCGCTCCGACTCGCAGCTCCCGCGCTTTTTAAATCTCCGCTCGGACTCGCAGCTCCCGCTCTTTTTAAATCTCCGCTCCGACTCGCAGCTCCCGCTCTTTTTAAATCTCCGCTCCGACTCGCAGCTCCTGCTCTTTTTAAATCTCCGCTCCGACTCACGCCTCCCGCACTATTTAAAACACCGCTCGGACTCTCAGCTCCAGCTCTTTTTAAATCTCCGCTCTGACTCGCAGCTCCTGCTCTTTTTAAATCTCCGCTCCGACTCACGGCTCCCGCACTTTTAAAATCTCCGCTCGGACTCCCAGCTCCAGCTCTTTTTAAATCTCCACTCCGTCTCGCAGCTCCCACGCTTTTTAAATCTCCGCTCTGAATCGCAGCTCCCACTCTTTTTAAGCTCCGCTCTGACTCGCAGCTCCCGCTCTTTTTTAATCTCCGCTCCGATTCGCAGCTCCCGCGCTTTTTAAATCTCCGCCCCGACTCGCAGCTCACGCTCTTTTTAAATCTCCGCTCCGACTCGCAGCTCCTGCGCTTTTTAAATCTCTGCACCGACTCGCAGATCCTGCTCTTTCTAAATCTCCGCTCCGACTCGCAGTTCCTGCTATATTTAAATCTCGCTCCGACTCGCAGCTGCCGCTCTTTTTAAATCTCCGCTCCGACTCGCAGCTCCCGCTCTTTTTAAATCTCCGCTCCGACTCGCAGCTCCCGCTCTTTTCAAATCTCCGCTCCGACTCGCAACTCCCGCGCTTTTTAAATCTCCGCTCTGACTCGCAGCTCCCGTGCTTTTTAAATCTCTGCTCCGATCGCAGCTCCCGCGCTTTTTAAACCTCTGCTCGGGCTCGCAGCTCCCACGCTTTTTAAGTCTCCACTCCGATTCGCAGCTCCTGCTCTTTTTAAATCTCCGCTCCGACTCGCAGCTCCCACGCTTTGTAAATCTCCGCTCCTACTCGTAGCTCCAGCTCTTTTAAAATCTCCGCTCCGACTCGCAGCTCCCCCGCTTTTTAAATCTCTGCTCCTACTCGCAGCTCCTGCTCTTTTTATATCTCCGCTCCGACTCGCAGCTCCGGCTCATTTTAAATCTCCGCTTCGACTCACGGCTCCCGCGCTTTTTAAATCTCCGCTCCGACTCGCAGGTCCGGCTCTTTTTAAATCTCCGCTCCGACTCGCAGCTCCCGCGCTTTTTAAATCTCCGCTCCGACTCGCAGCTCCTGCTCTTTTTAAATCTCTGCTCCGACTCGCAGCTCCTGCGCTTTTTAAATCTCCGCTCCGACTCGCAGCTCCGGCTCTTTTTAAATCTCTGCTCCGACTCGCAACTCCCGCGCTTTTTAAATCTCCGCTCCGACTCGCATCTCCGGCTCTTTTTAAATCTCTGCTCCGACTCGCAGCTCCGGCTCTTTTTAAATCTCCGCTCCGACTTGCAGCTCCCGCGCTTTTTAAATCTCCGCTCCGACTCGCAGCTCCGGCTCTTTTTAAATCTCCGCTCCGACTTGCAGCTCCCACGCTTTTTAATTCTCCGCTCCGACTCGCAGCTCCCGCGCTTTTTAAATCTCCGCTCCGACTTGCAGCTCCGGCTCTTTTTAAATCTCCTATCCGACTCGCAGCTCCCGCTCTTTTTAAATCTCCGCTCCGACTCGCAGCTCCTGCTCTTTTTAAATCCCCGCTCCGACTCACGCCTCCCGCACTATTTAAATCACCGCTCGGACTCTCAGCTCCAGCTCTTTTTAAATCTCCGCTCTGACTCGCAGCTCCTGCTCTTTTTAAATCTCCTCTCCGACTCACGGTTCCCGCACTTTTAAAATCTCCGCTCGGACTCCCAGCTCCAGCTCTTTTTAAATCTCCACTCCGTCTTGCAGCTCCCACGCTTTTTAAATCTCCGCTCTGATTCGCAGCTCCCGCTTTTTTAAATCTCCGCTCTGAATCGCAGCTCCCGCTCTTTTTAAGCTCCGCTCTGACTCGCAGCTCCCGCTCTTTTTTAATCTCCGCTCCGATTCGTAGCTCCCGCGCTTTTTAAATCTCCGCCCCGACTCGCAGCTCACGCTCTTTTTAAATCTCCGCTCCGACTCGCAGCTCCTGCGCTTTTTAAATCTCTGCACCGACTCGCAGATCCTGCTCTTTCTAAATCTCCGCTCCGACTCGCAGTTCCTGCTATATTTAAATCTCGCTCCGACTCGCAGCTGCCGCTCTTTTTAAATCTACTCTCCGACTCGCAGTTCCTGCGCTTTTTAAATCTCCGCTCCGACTCGCAGCTCCGACGCTTTTTAAATCTACGCTCCGACTCGCAGCTCCCGCTCTTTTTAAATCTCCGCTCCGACTCGCAGCTCCCGCTCTTTTCAAATCTCCAATCCGACTCGCAACTCCCGCGCTTTTTAAATCTCCTCTCTGACTCGCAGCTCCCGTGCTTTTTAAATCTCTGCTCCGATCGCAGCTCCCGCTCTTTTTAAACCTCCGCTCGGGCTCGCAGCTCCCACGCTTTTTAAATCTCCACTCCGACTCGCAGCTCCTGCTCTTTTTAAATCTCCGCTCCGACTCGCAGCTCCCACGCTTTGTAAATCTCCGCTCCTACTCGTAGCTCCTGCTCTTTTTAAATCTCCGCTCCGACTCGCAGCTCCCACGCTTTGTAAATCTCCGCTCCGACTCCCAGCTCCCGCGCTTTTTAAATCTCCGCTCCGACTCGCAGCTCCGGCTCTTTTTAAATCTCCGCTCCGACTTGCAGCTCCGGCTCTTTTTAAATCTCCGCTCCGACTCGCAGCTCCGGCTCTTTTTAAATCTCCGCTCCGACTCGCAGCTCCGGCTCTTTTTAAATCTCCGCTCCGACTCGCAGCTCCCACGCTTTGTAAATCTCCGCTCCGACTCCCAGCTCCCGCGCTTTTAAAATCTCCGCTCCGACTCGTAGCTCCGGCTCTTTTTAAATCTCCGCTCCGACTTGCAGCTCCGGCTCTTTTTAAATCTCCGCTCCGACTTGCAGCTCCGGCTCTTTTTAAATCTCCGCTCCGACTCGCAGGTCCGGCTCTTTTTAAATCTCTGCTCCGACTCGCAGCTCCGGATCTTTTTAAATCTCCGCTCCGACTTGCAGCTCCCGCGCTTTTTAATTCTCCGCTCCGACTCGCAGCTCCCGCGCTTTTTAAATCTCCGCTCGGACTCGCAGCTCCCCCTCTTTTTAAATCTCCGCTCCGACTCGCAGCTCCCGCTCTTTTTAAATCTCCGCTCCGACTCGCAGCTCCTGCTCTTTTTAAATCTCCGCTCCGACTCACGCCTCCCGCACTATTTAAAACACCGCTCGGACTCTCAGCTCCAGCTCTTTTTAAATCTCCGCTCTGACTCGCAGCTCCTGCTCTTTTTAAATCTCCGCTCCGACTCACGGCTCCCGCACTTTTAAAATCTCCACTCGGACTCCCAGCTCCAGCTCTTTTTAAATCTCCACTCCGTCTCGCAGCTCCCACGCTTTTTAAATCTCCGCTCTGATTCGCAGCTCCCGCTTTTTTAAATCTCCGCTCCGACTCGCAGCTCCCGCACTTCCAAAATATCCGCTCCGACTCGCAGCTCACGCTCATTTTAAATCTCCGCTCCGACTCGCAGCTGCCGCACTTTTTGTATCTCCGCTCCGATCGCAGTTCCCGCGCTTTTTAAACCTCCGCTCGACCTCGCAGCTCCCACGCTTTTTAAATCTCCGCTCCGACTCGCAGCTCCCGCTCTTTTTAAATCTCCGCTCTGAATCGCAGCTCCCGCTCTTTTTAGTCTCCGCTCTGACTCGCACCTCCCGCTCTTTTTAAATCTCCGCTCCGATTCGCAGCTCCTGCGCTTTTTAAATCTCCGCCCCTACTCGCAGCTCCCGCTCTTTTTAAATCTCCGCTCCGACTTGCAGCTCCTGCGCTTTTTAAATCTCTGCACTGACTCGCAGATCCTGCTCTTTCTAAATCTCCGTTCCGACTCGCAGCTCCTGCTATATTTAAATCTCGCTCCGACTCGCAGCTGCCGCTCTTTTTAAATCTACTCTCCGACTCGCAGTTCCTGCGCTTTTTAAATCTCCGCTCCGACTCGCAGCTCCCGCTCTTTTCAAATCTCCAATCCGACTCGCAACTCCCGCGCTTTTTAAATCTCCGCTCTGACTCGCACCTCCCGTGCTTTTTAAATCTCTGCTCCGATCGCAGCTCCCGCACTTTTTAAACCTCCGCTCGGGCTCGCAGCTCCCACGCTTGTTAAGTCTCCACTCCGATTCGCAGCTCCTGCTCTTTTTAAATCTCCGCTCCGACTCGCAGCTCCCACGCTTTGTAAATCTCCGCTCCTACTCGTAGCTCCAGCTCTTTTTAAATCTCCGCTCCGACTCGCAGCTCCCGCGCTTTTAAAATCTCTGGTCCGACTCGCAGCTCCCGCGCTTTTTAAATCTCCGCTCCGACTCGCAGCTCCTGCTCTTTTTAAATCTCCGCTCCGACTCGCAGCTCCCGCGCTTTTTAAATCTCCGCTCCGACTCGCAGCTCCGGCTCTTTTTAAATCTCCGCTCCGACTTGCAGCTCCGGCTCTTTTTAAATCTCCTATCCGACTCGCAGCTCCCGCTCTTTTTAAATCTCCGCTCCGACTCGCAGCTCCTGCTCTTTTTAAATCTCCGCTCCGACTCACGCCTCCCGCACTATTTAAATCACCGCTCGGACTCTCAGCTCCAGCTCTTTTTAAATCTCCGCTCTGACTCGCAGCTCCTGCTCTTTTTAAATCTCCGCTCCGACTCACGGCTCCCGCACGTTTAAAATCTCCGCTCGGACTCCCAGCTCCAGCTCTTATTAAATCTCCACTCCGTCTCGCAGCTCCCACGCTTTTTAAATCTCCGCTCTGATTCGCAGCTCCCGCTTTTTTAAATCTCCGCTCCGACTCGCAGCTCCCGCACTTCCAAAATATCCGCTCCGACTCGCAGCTCACGCTCATTTTAAATCTCCGCTCCGACTCGCAGCTGCCGCACTTTTTGTATCTCCGCTCCGATCGCAGTTCCCGCGCTTTTTAAACCTCCGCTCCGATCGCAGTTCCCGCGCTTTTCAAACCTCCGCTCGGACTCGCAGCTCCCACGCTTTTTAAATCTATGCAACGACTCGCAGATCCTGCTCTTTCTAAATCTCCGCTCCGACTCGCAGTTCCTGCTAGATTTAAATCTCGCTCCGACTCGAAGCTGCCGCTCTTTTTAAATCTACTCACCGACTCGCAGTTCCTGCGCTTTTTAAATCTCCGCTCCGACTCGCAGCTCCGACGCTTTTTAAATCTCCGCTCCGACTCGCAGCTCCCGCTCTTTTTAAATCTCCACTCCGACTCGCAGCTCCGGCTCATTTTAAATCTCCACTCCGATTCGCAGCTCCTGCTCTTTTTAAATCTCCGCTCCGACTCGCAGCTCCCACGCTTTGTAAATCTCCGCTCCTACTCGTAGCTCCAGCTCTTTTAAAATCTCCGCTCCGACTCGCAGCTCCCCCGCTTTTTAAATCTCTGCTCCTACTCGCAGCTCCTGCTCTTTTTATATCTCCGCTCCGACTCGCAGCTCCGGCTCATTTTAAATCTCCGCTTCGAATCACGGCTCCCGCGCTTTTTAAATCTCCGCTCCGACTCGCAGGTCCGGCTCTTTTTAAATCTCCGCTCCGACTCGCAGCTCCCGCGCTTTTTAAATCTCCGCTCCGACTCGCAGCTCCTGCTCTTTTTAAATCTCTGCTCCGACTCGCAGCTCCTGCGCTTTTTAAATCTCCGCTCCGACTCGCAGCTCCGGCTCTTTTTAAATCTCTGCTCCGACTCGCAACTCCCGCGCTTTTTACATCTCCGCTCCGACTCGCATCTCCGGCTCTTTTTAAATCTCTGCTCCGACTCGCAGCTCCGGCTCTTTTTAAATCTCCGCTCCGACTTGCAGCTCCCGCGCTTTTTAAATCTCCGCTCCGACTCGCAGCTCCGGCTCTTTTTAAATCTCCGCTCCGACTTGCAGCTCCCACGCTTTTTAATTCTCCGCTCCGACTCGCAGCTCCCGCGCTTTTTAAATCTCCGCTCCGACTTGCAGCTCCGGCTCTTTTTAAATCTCCTATCCGACTCGCAGCTCCCGCTCTTTTTAAATCTCCGCTCCGACTCGCAGCTCCTGCTCTTTTTAAATCCCCTCTCCGACTCACGCCTCCCGCACTATTTAAATCACCGCTCGGACTCTCAGCTCCAGCTCTTTTTAAATCTCCGCTCTGACTCGCAGCTCCTGCTCTTTTTAAATCTCCTCTCCGACTCACGGTTCCCGCACTTTTAAAATCTCCGCTCGGACTCCCAGCTCCAGCTCTTTTTAAATCTCCACTCCGTCTCGCAGCTCCCACGCTTTTTAAATCTCCGCTCTGATTCGCAGCTCCCGCTTTTTTAAATCTCCGCTCTGAATCGCAGCTCCCGCTCTTTTTTAATCTCCGCTCCGATTCGTAGCTCCCGCGCTTTTTAAATCTCCGCCCCGACTCGCAGCTCACGCTCTTTTTAAATCTCCGCTCCGACTCGCAGCTCCTGCGCTTTTTAAATCTCTGCACCGACTCGCAGATCCTGCTCTTTCTAAATCTCCGCTCCGACTCGCAGTTCCTGCTATATTTAAATCTCGCTCCGACTCGCAGCTGCCGCTCTTTTTAAATCTACTCTCCGACTCGCAGTTCCTGCGCTTTTTAAATCTCCGCTCCGACTCGCAGCTCCGACGCTTTTTAAATCTACGCTCCGACTCGCAGCTCCCGCTCTTTTTAAATCTCCGCTCCGACTCGCAGCTCCCGCTCTTTTCAAATCTCCAATCCGACTCGCAACTCCCGCGCTTTTTAAATCTCCTCTCTGACTCGCAGCTCCCGTGCTTTTTAAATCTCTGCTCCGATCGCAGCTCCCGCTCTTTTTAAACCTCCGCTCGGGCTCGCAGCTCCCACGCTTTTTAAATCTCCACTCCGACTCGCAGCTCCTGCTCTTTTTAAATCTCCGCTCCGACTCGCAGCTCCCACGCTTTGTAAATCTCCGCTCCTACTCGTAGCTCCTGCTCTTTTTAAATCTCCGCTCCGACTCGCAGCTCCCACGCTTTGTAAATCTCCGCTCCGACTCCCAGCTCCCGCGCTTTTTAAATCTCCGCTCCGACTCGCAGCTCCGGCTCTTTTTAAATCTCCGCTCCGACTCGCAGCTCCCGCGCTTTTTAAATCTCCGCTCCGACTCGCATCTCTGGCTCTTTTTAAACCTCCGCTCCGACTCGCAGCTCCTGCTCTTTTTAAATCTCCGCTCCGACTCGCAGCTCCCGCGCTTTTTAAATCTCCGCTCCGACTCGCAGCTCCGGCTCTTTTTAAATCTCCGCTCCGACTCGCAGCTCCGGCTCTTTTTAAATCTCCGCTCCGACTCGCAGCTCCCACGCTTTGTAAATCTCCGCTCCGACTCCCAGCTCCCGCGCTTTTAAAATCTCCGCTCCGACTCGTAGCTCCGGCTCTTTTTAAATCTCCGCTCCGACTTGCAGCTCCGGCTCTTTTTAAATCTCCGCTCCGACTCGCAGCTCCCACGCTTTGTAAATCTCCGCTCCGACTCCCAGCTCCCGCGCTTTTTAAATCTCCGCTCCGACTCGCAGCTCCGGCTCTTTTTAAATCTCCGCTCCGACTCGCAGCTCCCGCGCTTTTTAAATCTCCGCTCCGACTCGCATCTCCGGCTCTTTTTAAACCTCCGCTCCGACTCGCAGCTCCTGCTCTTTTTAAATCTCCGCTCCGACTCGCAGCTCCCGCGCTTTTTAAATCTCCGCTCCGACTCGCAGCTCCGGCTCTTTTTAAATCTCCGCTCCGACTCGCAGCTCCGGCTCTTTTTAAATCTCCGCTCCGACTCGCAGCTCCCACGCTTTGTAAATCTCCGCTCCGACTCCCAGCTCCCGCGCTTTTAAAATCTCCGCTCCGACTCGTAGCTCCGGCTCTTTTTAAATCTCCGCTCCGACTTGCAGCTCCGGCTCTTTTTAAATCTCCGCTCCGACTCGCAGGTCCGGCTCTTTTTAAATCTCTGCTCCGACTCGCAGCTCCCGCTCTTTTTAAATCTCCGCTCCGACTCGCAGCTCTTGCTCTTTTTAAATCTCCGCTCCGACTCACGCCTCCCGCACTATTTAAAACACCGCTCGGACTCTTAGCTCCAGCTCTTTTTAAATCTCCGCTCTGACTCGCAGCTCCTGCTCTTTTTAAATCTCCGCTCCGACTCACGGCTCCCGCACTTTTAAAATCTCCACTCGGACTCCCAGCTCCAGCTCTTTTTAAATCTCCACTCCGTCTCGCAGCTCCCACGCTTTTTAAATCTCCGCTCTGATTCGCAGCTCCCGCTTTTTTAAATCTCCGCTCCGACTCGCAGCTCCCGCACTTCCAAAATATCCGCTCCGACTCGCAGCTCACGCTCATTTTAAATCTCCGCTCCGACTCGCAGCTGCCGCACTTTTTGTATCTCCGCTCCGATCGCAGTTCCCGCGCTTTTTAAACCTCCGCTCGGGCTCGCAGCTCCCACGCTTTTTAAATCTCCGCTCCGACTCGCAGCTCCCGCTCTTTTTAAATCTCCGCTCTGAATCGCAGCTCCCGCTCTTTTTAGTCTCCGCTCTGACTCGCACCTCCCGCTCTTTTTAAATCTCCGCTCCGATTCGCAGCTCCTGCGCTTTTTAAATCTCCGCCCCTACTCGCAGCTCCCGCTCTTTTTAAATCTCCGCTCCGACTTGCAGCTCCTGCGCTTTTTAAATCTCTGCACTGACTCGCAGATCCTGCTCTTTCTAAATCTCCGTTCCGACTCGCAGCTCCTGCTATATTTAAATCTCGCTCCGACTCGCAGCTGCCGCTCTTTTTAAATCTACTCTCCGACTCGCAGTTCCTGCGCTTTTTAAATCTCCGCTCCGACTCGCAGCTCCTGCGCTTTTTAAATCTCCGCTCCGACTCGCAGCTCCCGCGCTTTTTAAATCTCCGCTCCGACTCGCAGCTCCCGCTCTTTTTAAATCTCCGCTCCGACTCGCAGCTCCCGCTCTTTTCAAATCTCCAATCCGACTCGCAACTCCCGCGCTTTTTAAATCACCGCTCTGACTCGCAGCTCCCGTGCTTTTTAAATCTCTGCTCCGATCGCAGCTCCCGCACTTTTTAAACCTCCGCTCGGGCTCGCAGCTCCCACGCTTGTTAAGTCTCCACTCCGACTCGCAGCTCCTGCTCTTTTTAAATCTCCGCTCCGACTCGCAGCTCCCACGCTTTGTAAATCTCCGCTCCTACTCATAGCTCCAGCTCTTTTTAAATCTCCGCTCCGACTCGCAGCTCCCGCGCTTTTAAAATCTCTGGTCCGACTCGCAGCTCCCGCGCTTTTTAAATCTCCGCTCCGACTCGCAGCTGCCGCTCTTTTTAAATCTACTCTCCGACTCGCAGTTCCTGGGCTTTTTAAATCTCCGCTCCGACTCGCAGCTCCCGCTCTTTTCAAATCTCCGCTCCGACTCGCAACTCCCGCGCTTTTTAAATCTCCGCTCTGACTCGCAGCTCCCGTGCTTTTTAAATCTCTGCTCCGATCGCAGCTCCCGCACTTTTTAAACCTCCGCTCGGGCTCGCAGCTCCCACGCTTGTTAAGTCTCCACTCCGACTCGCAGCTCCTGCTCTTTTTAAATCTCCGCTCCGACTCGCAGCTCCCACGCTTTGTAAATCTCCGCTCCTACTCGTAGATCCAGCTCTTTTTAAATCTCCGCTCCGACTCGCAGCTCCCGCGCTTTTAAAATCTCTGGTCCGACTCGCAGCTCCCGCGCTTTTTAAATCTCCGCTCCGACTCGCAGCTCCTGCTCTTTTTAAATCTCCGCTCCGACTCGCAGCTCCCGCGCTTTTTAAATCTCCGCTCCGACTCGCAGCTCCGGCTCTTTTTAAATCTCCGCTCCGACTTGCAGCTCCGGCTCTTTTTAAATCTCCTATCCGACTCGCAGCTCCCGCTCTTTTTAAATCTCCGCTCCGACTCGCAGCTCCTGCTCTTTTTAAATCTCCGCTCCGACTCACGCCTCCCGCACTATTTAAATCACAGCTCGGACTCTCAGCTCCAGCTCTTTTTAAATCTCCGCTCTGACTCGCAGCTCCTGCTCTTTTTAAATCTCCGCTCCGACTCACGGCTCCCGCACGTTTAAAATCTCCGCTCGGACTCCCAGCTCCAGCTCTTATTAAATCTCCACTCCGTCTCGCAGCTCCCGCGCTTTTTAAATCTCCGCTCCGACTCGCAGCTCCTGCTCTTTTTAAATATCCGCTCCGACTCGCAGCTCCCGCGCTTTTTAAATCTCCGCTCCGACTCGCAGCTCCGGCTCTTTTTAAATCTCCGCTCCGACTTGCAGCTCCGGCTCTTTTTAAATCTCCTATCCGACTCGCAGCTCCCGCTCTTTTTAAATCTCCGCTCCGACTCGCAGCTCCTGCTCTTTTTAAATCTCCGCTCCGACTCACGCCTCCCGCACTATTTAAATCACAGCTCGGACTCTCAGCTCCAGCTCTTTTTAAATCTCCGCTCTGACTCGCAGCTCCTGCTCTTTTTAAATCTCCGCTCCGACTCACGGCTCCCGCACGTTTAAAATCTCCGCTCGGACTCCCAGCTCCAGCTCTTATTAAATCTCCACTCCGTCTCGCAGCTCCCACGCTTTTTAAATCTCCGCTCTGATTCGCAGCTCCCGCTTTTTTAAATCTCCGCTCCGACTCGCAGCTCCCGCACTTCCAAAATATCCGCTCCGACTCGCAGCTCACGCTCATTTTAAATCTCCGCTCCGACTCGCAGCTGCCGCACTTTTTGTATCTCCGCTCCAATCGCAGTTCCCGCGCTTTTTAAACCTCCGCTCCGATCGCAGTTCCCGCGCTTTTCAAACCTCCGCTCGGACTCGCAGCTCCCACGCTTTTTAAATCGATGCACCGACTCGCAGATCCTGCTCTTTCTAAATCTCCGCTCCGACTCGCAGTTCCTGCTAGATTTAAATCTCGCTCCGACTCGAAGCTGCCGCTCTTTTTAAATCTACTCACCGACTCGCAGTTCCTGCGCTTTTTAAATCTCCGCTCCGACTCGCAGCTCCGACGCTTTTTAAATCTCCGCTCCGACTCGCAGCTCCCGCTCTTTTTAAATCTCCACTCCGACTCGCAGCTCCGGCTCATTTTAAATCTCCGCTCCGACTCGCAGCTCCCGCGCTTTTTAAATCTCTGCTCCTACTCGCAGCTCTTGCTCTTTTTAAATCTCCGCTCCGACGCGCAGGTCCGGCTCTTTATAAATCTCCGCTCCGACTCGCAGCTCCCGCGCTTTTTAAATCTCCGCTCCGACTCGCAGCTCCTGCTCTTTTTAAATCTCCGCTCCGACTCGCAGCTCCGGCTCTTTTTAAATCTCTGCTCCGACTCGCAGCTCCCGCGCTTTTTAAATCTCCGCTCCGACTCGCAGCTCCCGCGCTTTTTAAATCTCCGCTCCGACTTGCAGCTCCGGCTCTTTTTAAATCTCCGCTCTGACTCGCAGCTCCTGCTCTTTTTAAATCTCCGCTCCGACTCACGGCTCCCGCACGTTTAAAATCTCCGCTCGGACTCCCAGCTCCAGCTCTTATTAAATCTCCACTCCGTCTCGCAGCTCCCACGCTTTTTAAATCTCCGCTCTGATTCGCAGCTCCCGCTTTTTTAAATCTCCGCTCCGACTCGCAGCTCCCGCACTTCCAAAATATCCGCTCCGACTCGCAGCTCACGCTCATTTTAAATCTCCGCTCCGACTCGCAGCTGCCGCACTTTTTGTATCTCCGCTCCGATCGCAGTTCCCGCGCTTTTTAAACCTCCGCTCCGATCGCAGTTCCCGCGCTTTTCAAACCTCCGCTCGGACTCGCAGCTCCCACGCTTTTTAAATCGATGCACCGACTCGCAGATCCTGCTCTTTCTAAATCTCCGCTCCGACTCGCAGTTCCTGCTAGATTTAAATCTCGCTCCGACTCGAAGCTGCCGCTCTTTTTAAATCTACTCACCGACTCGCAGTTCCTGCGCTTTTTAAATCTCCGCTCCGACTCGCAGCTCCGACGCTTTTTAAATCTCCGCTCCGACTCGCAGCTCCCGCTCTTTTTAAATCTCCACTCCGACTCGCAGCTCCGGCTCATTTTAAATCTCCGCTCCGACTCGCAGCTCCCGCGCTTTTTAAATCTCTGCTCCTACTCGCAGCTCTTGCTCTTTTTAAATCTCCGCTCCGACTCGCAGGTCCGGCTCTTTATAAATCTCCGCTCCGACTCGCAGCTCCCGCGCTTTTTAAATCTCCGCTCCGACTCGCAGCTCCTGCTCTTTTTAAATCTCCGCTCCGACTCGCAGCTCCGGCTCTTTTTAAATCTCTGCTCCGACTCGCAGCTCCCGCGCTTTTTAAATCTCCGCTCCGACTCGCAGCTCCCGCGCTTTTTAAATCTCCGCTCCGACTTGCAGCTCCGGCTCTTTTTAAATCTCCTCTCCGACCCGCAGCTCCTGCTCTTTTTAAATCTCCGCTCCGACTCGCAGCTCCCGCGCTTTTTAAATCTCCGCTCCGACTCGCAGCTCCGGCTCTTTTTAAATCTCCGCTCCGACTCGCAGCTCCCGCTCTTTTTAAATCTCCGCTCCAACTCGCAGCTCCTGCTCTTTTTAAATCTCCGCTCCGACTCGCAGCTCCCGCGCTTTTTAAATCTCCGCTCCGACTCGCAGCTCCGGCTCTTTTTAAATCTCTGCTCCGACTCGCAGCTCCCGCTCTTTTTAAGTCTCCGCTCCGACTTGCAGCTCCCGCGCTTTTTAATTCTCCGCTCCGACTCGCAGCTCCCGCGCTTTTTAAATCTCCGCTCCGACTTGCAGCTCCGGCTCTTTTTAAATCTCCTATCCGACTCGCAGCTCCCGCTCTTTTTAAATCTCCGCTCCGACTCGCAGCTCCTGCTCTTTTTAAATCTCCGCTCCGACTCACGCCTCCCGCACTATTTAAATCACCGCTCGGACTCTCAGCTCCAGCTCTTTTTAAATCTCCGCTCTGACTCGCAGCTCCTGCTCTTTTTAAATCTCCGCTCCGACTCACGGCTCCCGCACGTTTAAAATCTCCGCTCGGGCTCCCAGCTCCAGCTCTTATTAAATCTCCACTCCGTCTCGCAGCTCCCACGCTTTTTAAATCTCCGCTCTGATTCGCAGCTCCCGCTTTTTTAAATCTCCGCTCCGACTCGCAGCTCCCGCACTTCCAAAATATCCGCTCCGACTCGCAGCTCACGGTCATTTTAAATCTCCGCTCCGACTCGCAGCTGCCGCACTTTTTGTATCTCCGCTCCGATCGCAGTTCCCGCGCTTTTTAAACCTCCGCTCCGATCGCAGTTCCCGCGCTTTTTAAATCTCCGCTCCGACTCGCAGCTCCCGCTCTTTTTAAATCTCCGCTCCGACTCGCAGCTCCCGCGCTTTTAAAATCTCTGGTCCGACTCGCAGCTCCCGCGCTTTTTAAATCTCCGCTCCGACTCGCAGCTCCTGCTCTTTTTAAATCTCCGCTCCGACTCGCAGCTCCCGCGCTTTTTAAATCTCCGCTCCGACTCGCAGCTCCGGCTCTTTTTAAATCTCCGCTCCGACTTGCAGCTCCGGCTCTTTTTAAATCTCCTATCCGACTCGCAGCTCCCGCTCTTTTTAAATCTCCGCTCCGACTCGCAGCTCCTGCTCTTTTTAAATCTCCGCTCCGACTCACGCCTCCCGCACTATTTAAATCACAGCTCGGACTCTCAGCTCCAGCTCTTTTTAAATCTCCGCTCTGACTCGCAGCTCCTGCTCTTTTTAAATCTCCGCTCCGACTCACGGCTCCCGCACGTTTAAAATCTCCGCTCGGACTCCCAGCTCCAGCTCTTATTAAATCTCCACTCCGTCTCGCAGCTCCCACGCTTTTTAAATCTCCGCTCTGATTCGCAGCTCCCGCATTTTTAAATCTCCGCTCCGACTCGCAGCTCCCGCACTTCCAAAATATCCGCTCCGACTCGCAGCTCACGCTCATTTTAAATCTCCGCTCCGACTCGCAGCTGCCGCACTTTTTGTATCTCCGCTCCGATCGCAGTTCCCGCGCTTTTTAAACCTCCGCTCCGATCGCAGTTCCCGCGCTTTTCAAACCTCCGCTCGGACTCGCAGCTCCCACGCTTTTTAAATCGATGCACCGACTCGCAGATCCTGCTCTTTCTAAATCTCCGCTCCGACTCGCAGTTCCTGCTAGATTTAAATCTCGCTCCGACTCGAAGCTGCCGCTCTTTTTAAATCTACTCACCGACTCGCAGTTCCTGCGCTTTTTAAATCTCCGCTCCGACTCGCAGCTCCGACGCTTTTTAAATCTCCGCTCCGACTCGCAGCTCCCGCTCTTTTTAAATCTCCACTCCGACTCGCAGCTCCGGCTCATTTTAAATCTCCGCTCCGACTCGCAGCTCCCGCGCTTTTTAAATCTCCGCTCCGACTCGCAGCTCCTGCTCTTTTTAAATCTCCGCTCCGACTCGCAGCTCCGGCTCTTTTTAAATCTCTGCTCCGACTCGCAGCTCCCGCGCTTTTTAAATCTCCGCTCCGACTCGCAGCTCCCGCGCTTTTTAAATCTCCGCTCCGACTTGCAGCTCCGGCTCTTTTTAAATCTCCGCTCTGACTCGCAGCTCCTGCTCTTTTTAAATCTCCGCTCCGACTCACGGCTCCCGCACGTTTAAAATCTCCGCTCGGACTCCCAGCTCCAGCTCTTATTAAATCTCCACTCCGTCTCGCAGCTCCCACGCTTTTTAAATCTCCGCTCTGATTCGCAGCTCCCGCTTTTTTAAATCTCCGCTCCGACTCGCAGCTCCCGCACTTCCAAAATATCCGCTCCGACTCGCAGCTCACGCTCATTTTAAATCTCCGCTCCGACTCGCAGCTGCCGCACTTTTTGTATCTCCGCTCCGATCGCAGTTCCCGCGCTTTTTAAACCTCCGCTCCGATCGCAGTTCCCGCGCTTTTCAAACCTCCGCTCGGACTCGCAGCTCCCACGCTTTTTAAATCGATGCACCGACTCGCAGATCCTGCTCTTTCTAAATCTCCGCTCCGACTCTTGGAGGTGAGTAGTGAGTTTAAAAGCACTTACCTTTACAGGAGCAGCCCTTTGGATTTCGGCGGCAGCGGTGCGCAGGGGCCTTCTGGGAGGTGAGTAGTGAGTTTAAAGGCACTTACCTTTACAGGAGCAGCCCTTTGGATTTCGGCGGCAGCGGTGCGCAGGGGCCTTCTGGGAGGTGAGTAGTTAGTTTAAAAGCTCTTACCTTTACAGGAGCAGCCCATTGGATTTCGGCGGCAGCGGTGCGCAGGGGCCTTCTTGGAGGTGAGTAGTGAGTTTAAAAGCACTTACCTTTACAGGAGCAGCCCTTTGGATTTCGGCGGCAGCGGTGCGCAGGGGCCTTCTGGGAGGTGAGTAGTTAGTTTAAAAGCACTTACCTTTACAGGAGCAGCCCTTTGGATTTCGGCGGCAGCGGTGCGCAGGGGCCTTCTGGGAGGTGAGTAGTGAGTTTAAAAGCACTTACCTTTACAGGAGCAGCCCTTTGGATTTCGGCGGCAGCGGTGCGCAGGGGCCTTCTGGGAGGTGAGTAGTTAGTTTAAAAGCTCTTACCTTTACAGGAGCAGCCCATTGGATTTCGGCGGCAGCGGTGCGCAGGGGCCTTCTTGGAGGTGAGTAGTGAGTTTAAAAGCACTTACCTTTACAGGAGCAGCCCTTTGGATTTCGGCGGCAGCGGTGCGCAGGGGCCTTCTGGGAGGTGAGTAGTTAGTTTAAAAGCTCTTACCTTTACAGGAGCAGCCCATTGGATTTCGGCGGCAGCGGTGCGCAGGGGCCTTCTTGGAGGTGAGTAGTGAGTTTAAAAGCACTTACCTTTACAGGAGCAGCCCTTTGGATTTCGGCGGCAGCGGTGCGCAGGGGCCTTCTGGGAGGTGAGTAGTTAGTTTAAAAGCTCTTACCTTTACAGGAGCAGCCCATTGGATTTCGGCGGCAGCGGTGCGCAGGGGCCTTCTTGGAGGTGAGTAGTGAGTTTAAAAGCACTTACCTTTACAGGAGCAGCCCTTTGGATTTCGGCGGCAGCGGTGCGCAGGGGCCTTCTGGGAGGTGAGTAGTTAGTTTAAAAGCTCTTACCTTTACAGGAGCAGCCCATTGGATTTCGGCGGCAGCGGTGCGCAGGGGCCTTCTTGGAGGTGAGTAGTGAGTTTAAAAGCACTTACCTTTACAGGAGCAGCCCTTTGGATTTCGGCGGGAACCGGAAGTTCGACCTCTGGCAAGTCCCCCCCCCCCCCCAATAAATTCTGGTGGAGAGGAAACCCGAGACACTACACGTGTAGTGTCTCCCACCCACCCTCCTCCTCTAACCTAATAATAAGACCCATTGGTGGAAGGTAAGTGCCATATTATATTATATATTATTAGCATTGTGCAGGCCAAGGATTGGAGGTGGAGGAGCAGTCTCTGTCAGCGAGAGAACCTGAGAACATCTCAGAAGGTAAGCAAGTGATTTTTACTTTTATACCTTTTTTCAAATTGTGTGTGTCGGGGGGGGACAGAAAAGCTGTGACCTGAGTGGCTGGTTGGGATTCTAACCTAAATTTTTTTGACTATTTGGGAACTAATTAAACATAATAACTTAATTATAATTTAGAGGATATCTAAGCCAGAGATCGGAGGATATTATAGTTAGCTATCGCATTTCTATTAGAAATCTAGTGCTAGGAAACAGATAGTTGACAGTAACTTTGTAATTTAAAAAAAAAAAAGTATTTATAAAAAAAAGACAAATTTTAATTTTAATTAATTGACGCAATGTCAGTTAGAGGGGTGCTGTGCTCTGACTGTGAGATGTGGCAGGTCCGGGAGGCTTCCAGCGTCCTGGATGGCTTCATCTGCAGAAAGTGCACCCAACTGCAGCTCCTCACAGACCGCATGGTTCGGTTGGAGCAGCAATTGGATGCACTTAGGAGCATGCAGGTGGCGGAAAGCGTCATAGATCGCAGTTATGTAAGTGTGGTCACACCCAAGGTGCAGGCAGAGAAATGGGTGACCACCAGAAAGGGCAGGCAGTCAGTGCAGGAATCCCCTGTGGTTGTCCCCCTCTCGAACAGGTATACCCCTTTGGATACTGTCGGGGGGGATAGCCTATCAGGGGAAAACAGCAGCAGCCAGAGCAGTGGCACCACGGCTGGCTCTGATGTTCAGAAGGGAGGGTCAAAGCGCAGAAGAGTAATAGTTATAGGGGACTCTATAGTCAGGGGAACAGATAGGCGCTTCTGTGGACGTGAAAGAGACTCCAGGATGGTATGTTGCCTCCCTGGTGCCAGGGTCCAGGATGTCTCCGAACGGGTAGAGGGAATCCTGAAGGGGGAGGGCAAACAGGTAGAGGTCGTTGTACATATTGGTACTAACGACATAGGCAGGAAGAGGCATGAGGTCCTGCAGCAGGAGTTCAGGGAGCTAGGCAGAAAGTTAAAAGACAGGACCTCGAGGGTTGTAATCTCGGGATTACTCCCTGTGCCACGTGCCAGTGAGGCTAGAAATAGGAAGATAGAGCAGACAAACACGTGGCTAAACAGCTGGTGTAGGAGGGAGGGTTTCGGTTATCTGGACCACTGGGAGCTCTTCCGGGGCAGGTGTGACCTGTATAAGATGGACGGGTTGCATCTAAACCGGAGAGGCATAAATATCCTGGCCGCGAGATTTGCTAGTGTCACACGGGAGGGTTTAAACTAGTATGGCAGGGGGGTGGGCACGGGAGCAATAGGTCAGAAGGTGAGAGCGTTGAGGGAGAACTAGGGAATATGGACAGTGTGGCTCTGAGGCAGAGCAGACGGGGAGCAGTTGCTGAACACAGCGGGTCTGGTGGCCTGAAGTGCATATGTTTTAATGCAAGGAGCATTACGGGTAAGGCAGATGAACTTAGAGCTTGGATTAGTACTTGGAACTATGATGTTGTTGCCATTACAGAGACCTGGTTGAGGGAAGGGCAGGATTGGCAGCTAAACGTTCCAGGATTTAGATGTTTCAGGCGGGATAGAGGGGGATGTAAAAGGGGAGGCGGAGTTGCGCTACTTGTTCAGGAGAGTATCACAGCTATACAGCGAGAGGACACCTCAGAGGGCAGTGAGGCTATATGGGTAGAGATCAGGAATAAGAAGGGTGCAGTCACAATGTTGGGGGTATACTACAGGCCTCCCAACAGCCAGCGGGAGATAGAGGAGCAGATAGGTAGACAGATTTTGGAAAAGAGTAAAAACAACAGGGTTGTGGTGATGGGAGACTTCAACTTCCCCAATATTGACTGGGACTCACTTAGTGCCAGGGGCTTAGACGGGGCAGAGTTTGTAAGGAGCATCCAGGAGGGCTTCTTAAAACAATATGTAAACAGTCCAACTAGGGAAGGGGCGGTACTGGACCTGGTATTGGGGAATGAGCCCGGCCAGGTGGTAGATGTTTCAGTAGGGGAGCATTTCGGTAACAGTGACCACAATTCAGTAAGTTTTAAAGTACTGGTGGACAAGGATAAGAGTGGTCCGAGGATGAATGTGCTAAATTGGGGGAAGGCTAATTATAACAATATTAGGCGGGACCTGAAGAACATAGATTGGGGGCGGATGTTTGAGGGCAAATCAACATCTGACATGTGGGAGGCTTTCAAGTGTCAGTTGAAAGGAATACAGGACAGGCATGTTCCTGTGAGGAAGAAAGATAAATACGGCAATTTTCGGGAACCTTGGATGACGAATGATATTGTAGGCCTCGTCAAAAAGAAAAAGGAGGCATTTGTCAGGGCTAAAAGGCTGGGAACAGACGAAGCCTGTGTGGCATATAAGGAAAGTAGGAAGGAACTTAAGCAAGGAGTCAGGAGGGCTAGAAGGGGTCATGAAAAGTCATTGGCAAATAGGGTTAAGGAAAATCCCAAGGCTTTTTACACTTACATAAAAAGCAAGAGGGTAGCCAGGGAAAGGGTTGGCCCACTGAAGGATAGGCAAGGGAATCTATGTGTGGAGCCAGAGGAAATGGGCGAGGTACTAAATGAATACTTTGCATCAGTATTCACCAAAGAGAAGGAATTGGTAGATGTTGAGTCTGGAGAAGGGGGTGTAGATAGCCTGGGTCACATTGTGATCCAAAAAGACGAGGTGTTGGGTGTCTTAAAAAATATTAAGGTAGATAAGTCCCCAGGGCCGGATGGGATCTACCCCAGAATACTGAAGGAGGCTGGAGAGGAAATTGCTGAGGCCTTGACAGAAATCTTTGGATCCTCGCTGTCTTCAGGGGATGTCCCGGAGGACTGGAGAATAGCCAATGTTGTTCCTCTGTTTAAGAAGGGTGGCAGGGATAATCCCGGGAACTACAGGCCGGTGAGCCTTACTTCAGTGGTAGGGAAATTACTGGAGAGAATTCTTCGAGACAGGATCTACTCCCATTTGGAAGCAAATGGACGTATTAGTGAGAGGCAGCACGGTTTTGTGAAGGGGAGGTCGTGTCTCACTAACTTGATCGAGTTTTTCGAGGAGGTCACTAAGATGATTGATGCAGGTAGGGCAGTAGATGTTGTCTATATGGACTTCAGTAAGGCCTTTGACAAGGTCCCTCATGGTAGACTAGTACAAAAGGTGAAGTCACACGGGATCAGGGGTGAACTGGCAAGGTGGATACAGAACTGGCTAGGCCATAGAAGGCAGAGGGTAGCAATGGAGGGATGCTTTTCTAATTGGAGGGCTGTGACCAGTGGTGTTCCACAGGGATCAGTGCTGGGACCTTTGCTCTTTGTAGTATATATAAATGATTTGGAGGAAAATGTAACTGGTCTGATTAGTAAGTTTGCAGACGACACAAAGGTTGGTGGAATTGCGGATAGCGATGAGGACTGTCTGAGGATACAGCAGGATTTAGATTGTCTGGAGACTTGGGCGGAGAGATGGCAGATGGAGTTTAACCTGGACAAATGTGAGGTAATGCATTTTGGAAGGGCTAATGCAGGTAGGGAATATACAGTGAATGGTAGAACCCTCAGGAGTATTGAAAGTCAAAGAGATCTAGGAGTACAGGTCCACAGATCACTGAAAGGGGCTACACAGGTGGAGAAGGTAGTCAAGAAGGCATACGGCATGCTTGCCTTCATTGGCCGGGGCATTGAGTATAAGAATTGGCAAGTCATGTTGCAGCTGTATAGAACCTTAGTTAGGCCACACTTGGAGTATAGTGTTCAATTCTGGTCGCCACACTACCAGAAGGATGTGGAGGCTTTAGAGAGGGTGCAGAAGAGATTTACCAGAATGTTGCCTGGTATGGAGGGCATAAGCTATGAGGAGCGATTGAATAAACTCGGTTTGTTCTCACTGGAACGAAGGAGGTTGAGGGGCGACCTGATAGAGGTATACAAAATTATGAGGGGCATAGACAGAGTGGATAGTCAGAGGCTTTTCCCCAGGGTAGAGGGGTCAATTACTAGGGGGCATAGGTTTAAGGTGAGAGGGGCAAAGTTTAGAGTAGATGTACGAGGCAAGTTTTTTAGGCAGAGGGTAGTGGGTGCCTGGAACTCACTACCGGAGGAGGTAGTGGAGGCAGGGACGATAGGGACATTTAAGGGGCATCTTGACAAATATATGAATAGGATGGGAATAGAAGGATACGGACCCAGGAAGTGTAGAAGATTGTAGTTTAGTCGGGCAGTATGGTCGGCACGGGCTTGGAGGGCCGAAGGGCCTGTTCCTGTGCTGTACATTTCTTTGTTCTTTGTTGTTCTTTGACTCGCAGTTCCTGCTAGATTTAAATCTCGCTCCGACTCGAAGCTGCCGCTCTTTTTAAATCTACTCACCGACTCGCAGTTCCTGCGCTTTTTAAATCTCCGCTCCGACTCGCAGCTCCGACGCTTTTTAAATCTCCGCTCCGACTCGCAGCTCCCGCTCTTTTTAAATCTCCACTCCGACTCGCAGCTCCGGCTCATTTTAAATCTCCGCTCCGACTCGCAGCTCCCGCGCTTTTTAAATCTCTGCTCCTACTCGCAGCTCTTGCTCTTTTTAAATCTCCGCTCCGACTCGCAGGTCCGGCTCTTTATAAATCTCCGCTCCGACTCGCAGCTCCCGCGCTTTTTAAATCTCCGCTCCGACTCGCAGCTCCTGCTCTTTTTAAATCTCCGCTCCGACTCGCAGCTCCGGCTCTTTTTAAATCTCTGCTCCGACTCGCAGCTCCCGCGCTTTTTAAATCTCCGCTCCGACTCGCAGCTCCCGCGCTTTTTAAATCTCCGCTCCGACTTGCAGCTCCGGCTCTTTTTAAATCTCCTCTCCGACCCGCAGCTCCTGCTCTTTTTAAATCTCCGCTCCGACTCGCAGCTCCCGCGCTTTTTAAATCTCCGCTCCGACTCGCAGCTCCGGCTCTTTTTAAATCTCCGCTCCGACTCGCAGCTCCCGCTCTTTTTAAATCTCCGCTCCAACTCGCAGCTCCTGCTCTTTTTAAATCTCCGCTCCGACTCGCAGCTCCCGCGCTTTTTAAATCTCCGCTCCGACTCGCAGCTCCGGCTCTTTTTAAATCTCTGCTCCGACTCGCAGCTCCCGCTCTTTTTAAGTCTCCGCTCCGACTTGCAGCTCCCGCGCTTTTTAATTCTCCGCTCCGACTCGCAGCTCCCGCGCTTTTTAAATCTCCGCTCCGACTTGCAGCTCCGGCTCTTTTTAAATCTCCTATCCGACTCGCAGCTCCCGCTCTTTTTAAATCTCCGCTCCGACTCGCAGCTCCTGCTCTTTTTAAATCTCCGCCCCGACTCACGCCTCCCGCACTATTTAAATCACCGCTCGGACTCTCAGCTCCAGCTCTTTTTAAATCTCCGCTCTGACTCGCAGCTCCTGCTCTTTTTAAATCTCCGCTCCGACTCACGGCTCCCGCACGTTTAAAATCTCCGCTCGGGCTCCCAGCTCCAGCTCTTATTAAATCTCCACTCCGTCTCGCAGCTCCCACGCTTTTTAAATCTCCGCTCTGATTCGCAGCTCCCGCTTTTTTAAATCTCCGCTCCGACTCGCAGCTCCCGCACTTCCAAAATATCCGCTCCGACTCGCAGCTCACGGTCATTTTAAATCTCCGCTCCGACTCGCAGCTGCCGCACTTTTTGTATCTCCGCTCCGATCGCAGTTCCCGCGCTTTTTAAACCTCCGCTCCGATCGCAGTTCCCGCGCTTTTTAAATCTCCGCTCCGACTCGCAGCTCCCGCTCTTTTTAAATCTCCGCTCTGAATCGCAGCTCCCGCTCTTTTTAAGCTCCGCTCTGACTCGCAGCTCCCGCTCTTTTTTAATCTCCGCTCCGATTCGCAGCTCCCGCGCTTTTTAAATCTCCGCCCCGACTCGCAGCTCACGCTCTTTTTAAATCTCCGCTCCGACTCGCAGCTCCTGCGCTTTTTAAATCTCTGCACCGACTCGCAGATCCTGCTCTTTCTAAATCTCCGCTCCGACTCGCAGTTCCTGCTATATTTAAATCTCGCTCCGACTCGAAGCTGCCGCTCTTTTTAAATCTACTCTCCGACTCGCAGTTCCTGCGCTTTTTAAATCTCCGCTCCGACTCGCAGCTCCGACGCTTTTTAAATCTCCGCTCCGACTCGCAGCTCCCGCTCTTTTTAAATCTCCGCTCCGACTCGCAGCTCCCGCTCTTTTCAAATCTCCAATCCGACTCGCAACTCCCGCGCTTTTTAAATCTCCGCTCTGACTCGCAGCTCCCGTGCTTTTTAAATCTCTGCTCCGATCGCAGCTCCCGCTCTTTTTAAACCTCCGCTCGGGCTCGCAGCTCCCACGCTTTTTAAATCTCAACTCCGACTCGCAGCTCCTGCTCTTTTTCAATCTCCGCTCCGACTCGCAGCTCCCACGCTTTGTAAATCTCCGCTCCTACTCCTAGCTCCAGCTCTTTTTAAATCTCCGCTCCGACTCGCAGCTCCCGCGCTTTTTAAATCTCAGCTCCTACTCGCAGCTCCTGCTCTTTTTAAATCTCCGGTCCAACTCGCAGCTCCGGCTCATTTTAAATCTCCCGCTTGGACTCACGGCTCCCGCGCTTTTTAAATCTCCGCTCCGACTCGCAGGTCCCACGCTTTTTAAATCTCTTCTCCTACTCGCAGCTCCTGCTCTTTTTAAATTTCCGCTCCGACTCGCAGCTCCTCCTCTTTTTAAATCTCCGCTCTGACTCGCAGCTCCCGCTCTTTATAAATCTCCGCTCCGACTCGCTGCTCCCGCTCTTTTTAAATCTCCGCTCCGACTCGCAGCTCCGACGCTTTTTAAATCTCCGCACTGACTCGCTGCTCCCGCTCTTTTTAAATCTCCGCACCGACTCGCAGGTCCCGCTCTTTTCAAATCTCCGATCTGACTCGCAGCTCCTGTGCTTTTTAAATCTCCGCTCCGTCTCGCAGCTCCCGTGCTTTTTAAATCTCTGCTCCGACTCGCAGCTCCCGCGCTTTTTAAATCTCCGCTCCAACTCGCAGCTCCCGCGCTTTTTAAATCTCCGCTCCAACTCGCAGCTCCCGCTCTTTTTAAATCTCCGCTCCGACTCGCAGCTCCTGCTCTTTTTAAATCTCCGCTCCGACGCGCAGCTCCCGCGCTTTTTAAATCTCCGCTCCGACTCGCAACTCCGGCGCTTTTTAATTCTCCGCTCCGACTCGCAGCTCCCGCGCTTTTTAAATCTCCGCTCCGACTTGCAGCTCCGGCTCTTTTTAAATCTCCTATCCGACTCGCAGCTCCCGCTCTTTTTAAATCTCCGCTCCGACTCACGCCTCCCGCACTATTTAAATCACCGCTCGGACTCTCAGCTCCAGCTCTTTTTAAACCTCCGCTCTGACTCGCAGCTCCTGCTCTTTTTAAATCTCCGCTCCGACTCACGGCTCCCGCACGTTTAAAATCTCCGCTCGGACTCCCAGCTCCAGCTCTTATTAAATCTCCACTCCGTCTCGCAGCTCCCACGCTTTTTAAATCTCCGCTCTGATTCGCAGCTCCCGCTTTTTTAAATCTCCGCTCCGACTCGCAGCTCCCGCACTTCCAAAATATCCGCTCCGACTCGCAGCTCACGCTCATTTTAAATCTCCGCTCCGACTCGCAGCTGCCGCACTTTTTGTATCTCCGCTCCGATCGCAGTTCCCGCGCTTTTTAAACCTCCGCTCCGATCGCAGTTCCCGCGCTTTTCAAACCTCCGCTCGGACTCACAGCTCCCACGCTTTTTAAATCTATGCACCGACTCGCAGATCCTGCTCTTTCTAAATCTCCGCTCCGACTCGCAGTTCCTGCTAGATTTAAATCTCGCTCCGACTCGAAGCTGCCGCTCTTTTTAAATCTACTCTCCGACTCGCAGTTCCTGCGCTTTTTAAATCTCCGCTCCGACTCGCAGCTCCGACGCTTTTTAAATCTCCGCTCCGACTCGCAGCTCCCGCTCTTTTTAAATCTCCACTCCGACTCGCAGCTCCGGCTCATTTTAAATCTCCGCTCCGACTCGCAGCTCCCGCGCTTTTTAAATCTCTGCTCCTACTCGCAGCTCCTGCTCTTTTTAAATCTCCGCTCCGACTCGCAGGTCCGGCTCTTTATAAATCTCCGCTCCGACTCGCAGCTCCCGCGCTTTTTAAATCTCTGCTCCGACTCGCAGCTCCCGCGCTTTTTAAATCTCCGCTCCGACTCGCAGCTCCCGCGCTTTTTAAATCTCCGCTCCGACTTGCAGCTCCGGCTCTTTTTAAATCTCCTCTCCGACCCGCAGCTCCTGCTCTTTTTAAATCTCCGCTCCGACTCGCAGCTCCCGCGCTTTTTAAATCTCCGCTCCGACTCGCAGCTCCTGCTCTTTTTAAATCTCCGCTCCGCCTTGCAGCTCCGGCTCTTTTTAAATCTCCGCTCCGACTCGCAGCTCCCGCTCTTTTTAAATCTCCGCTCCAACTCGCAGCTCCTGCTCTTTTTAAATCTCCGCCCCGACTCGCAGCTCCCGCGCTTTTTAAATCTCCACTCCGACTCGCAGCTCCGGCTCTTTTTAAATCTCTGCTCCGACTCGCAGCTCCCGCTCTTTTTAAATCTCCGCTCCGACTTGCAGCTCCCGCGCTTTTTAATTCTCCGCTCCGACTCGCAGCTCCCGCTCTTTTTAAATCTCCGCTCCGACTCGCAGCTCCTGCTCTTTTTAAATCTCCGCTCCGACTCACGCCTCCCGCACTATTTAAATCACCGCTCGGACTCTCAGCTCCAGCTCTTTTTAAATCTCCGCTCCGACTCACGGCTCCCGCACGTTTAAAATCTCCGCTCGGACTCCCAGCTCCAGCTCTTATTAAATCTCCACTCCGTCTCGCAGCTCCCACGCTTTTTAAATCTCCGCTCTGATTCGCAGCTCCCGCTTTTTTAAATCTCCGCTCCGACTCACAGCTCCCGCACTTCCAAAATATCCGCTCCGACTCGCAGCTCACGCTCATTTTAAATCTCCGCTCCGACTCGCAGCTGCCGCACTTTTTGTATCTCCGCTCCGATCGCAGTTCCCGCGCTTTTTAAACCTCCGCTCCGATCGCAGTTCACGCGCTTTTCAAACCTCCGCTCGGACTCGCAGCTCCCACGCTTTTTAAATCTCGGCTCCGACTCGCAGCTCCCGCTCTTTTTAAATCTCCGCTCTGAATCGCAGCTCCCGCTCTTTTTAAGCTCCGCTCTGACTCGCAGCTCCCGCTCTTTTTTAATCTCCGCTCCGATTCGCAGCTCCCGCGCTTTTTAAATCTCCGCCCCGACTCGCAGCTCACGCTCTTTTTAAATCTCCGCTCCGACTCGCAGCTCCTGCGCTTTTTAAATCTCTACACCGACTCGCAGATCCTGCTCTTTCTAAATCTCCGCTCCGACTCGCAGTTCCTGCTATATTTAAATCTCGCTCCGACTCGAAGCTGCCGCTCTTTTTAAATCTACTCTCCGACTCGCAGTTCCTGCGCTTTATAAATCTCCGCTCCGACTCGCAGCTCCGACGCTTTTTAAATCTCCGCTCCGACTCGCAGCTCCCGCTCTTTTTAAATCTCCGCTCCGACTCGCAGCTCCCGCTCTTTTCAAATCTCCAATCCGACTCGCAACTCCCGCGCTTTTTAAATCTCCGCTCTGACTCGCAGCTCCCGTGCTTTTTAAATCTCTGCTCCGATCGCAGCTCCCGCTCTTTTTAAACCTCCGCTCGGGCTCGCAGCTCCCACGCTTTTTAAATCTCCACTCCGACTCGCAGCTCCTGCTCTTTTTCAATCTCCGCTCCGACTCGCAGCTCCCACGCTTTGTAAATCTCCGCTCCTACTCGTAGCTCCAGCTCTTTTTAAATCTCAGCTCCTACTCGCAGCTCCTGCTCTTTTTAAATCTCCGGTCCAACTCGCAGCTCCGGCTCATTTTAAATCTCCCGCTCCGACTCACGGCTCCCGCGCTTTTTAAATCTCCGCTCCGACTCGCAGGTCCCACGCTTTTTAAATCTCTGCTCCTACTCGCAGCTCCTGCTCTTTTTAAATTTCCGCTCCGACTCGCAGCTCCTCCTCTTTTTAAATCTCCGCTCTGACTCGCAGCTCCCGCTCTTTTTAAATCTCCGCTCCGACTCGCAGCTCCCGCTCTTTTTAAATCTCCGCTCCGACTCGCAGCTCCGCCGCTTTTTAAATCTCCGCACTGACTCGCTGCTCCCGCTCTTTTTAAATCTCCGCACCGACTCGCAGGTCCCGCTCTTTTCAAATCTCCGATCCGAGTCGCAGCTCCTGTGCTTTTTAAATCTCCGCTCTGACTCGCAGCTCCCGTGCTTTTTAAATCTCCGCTCGGACTCGCAGCTCCTGCGCTTTTTATATCTCCGCTCGGACTCGCAGCTCCTGCTCTCTTTAAATCTGCCCTCCGACTCGCAGCTCCCGCACTTTTTAAATCTCCACTCTGACTCACAGCTCCCACGCTTTGTAAATCTCCGCTCCGACTCGCAGCTCCCGCGCTTTTTAAATCTCCGCTCCGACTCGCAGCTCCCGCGCTTTTTCAATCTCTGCTCCTACTCGCAGCTCCTGCTCTTTTTAAATCTCCGGTCCGACTCGCAGCTCCGGCTCATTTAAAATCTCCCGCTCCGACTCACGGCTCCCGCGCTTTTTAAATCTCCGCTCCGACTCCCAGGTCCCACGCTTTATAAATCTCTGCTCCTACTCGCATCTCCTGCTCTTTTTAAATCTCCGCTCCGACTCGCAGCTCCTCCTCTTTTTAAATCTCCGCTCCGACTCGCAGCTCCCGCTCTTTTTAAATCTACGCTCCGACTCGCAGCTCCGACGCTTTTTATATCTCCGCTCTGACTCGCAGCTCCCGCTCTTTTTAAATCTCCGCTCCGACTCACAGCTCCCGCTCTTTTCAAATCACCGCTCCGACTCGCAGCTCCCGCACTTTTTAAATCTCCGCTCTGACTCGCAGCTCCTGCTCTTTTTAAATCTCCGCTCCGACTCACAGCTCCCGCTCTTTTTAAATCTCCGCTGCGATCGCAGCTCCCGCGATTTTTAGACCTCCGCTCGGACTCGCAGCTCCCACGCTTTTTAAATCTCCACTACGACTCGCAGCTCCTGCTCTTTTTCAATTTCCGCACTGACTCGCAGCTCCCGCACTTTCTAAATCTCCGCTCGTACTCGTAGCTCCCGCGCTTTTTAAATCTCCGCTCCGACTCGCAGCTCCCGCGCTTTTTACATCTCCGTTCCGACACGCAGCTCCGGCTCTTTTTAAATCTCCGCTCCGACTCACAGCACCCGCGCTTTTTAAATCTCCGCTCAGTCTCGCAGCTCCCGCTCTTTTTAAATCTCCGCTCAGACTCGCAGCTCCCGCGCTTTTTAAATCTCCGCTCCGATTCGCAGCTCCCGCGCTTTTTAAATCTCTGCTCCTACTCTCAGCTCCTGCTCTTTTTAAATCTCCGCTCCGACTCACGGCTCCCGCCCTTTTTAAATCACCGCTCCGACTCTCAGCTGCAGCTCTTTTTATATCTCCGCTCTGACTTGCAGCTCCTGCTCTTTTTAAATCTCCGCTCCGACTCACAGCTCCCGCACTTTTTAAATCTCCGCTCCGACTCGCAGCTCCCGCACTTTTTGTATCTCTGCTCCGATCGCAGCTCCCGCGCTTTTTAAACCTCCGCTTAAACCCGCAGCTCCCACGCTTTTTAAATCTTCGCTCCGAATCGCAACTCCCGCACTTTTTGAATATCTGCTCCGATCGCAGCTCCCGCGCTTTTTAAATCTCCGCTCCGACTCGCAGCTCCCGCTCTTTTTAAATCTACGCTCCGACTCGCAGCTCCGACGCTTTTTATATCTCCGCTCTGACTCGCAGCTCCCGCTCTTTTTAAATCTCCGCTCCGACTCGCAGCTCCCGCTCTTTTCAAATCACCGCTCCGACTCGCAGCTCCCGCACTTTTTAAATCTCCGCTCTGACTCGCAGCTCCTGCTCTTTTTAAATCTCCGCTCCGACTCACAGCTCCCGCTCTTTTTAAATCTCCGCTGCGATCGCAGCTCCCGCGATTTTTAGACCTCCGCTCGGACTCGCAGCTCCCAAGCTTTTTAAATCTCCACTACGACTCGCAGCTCCTGCTCTTTTTCAATTTCCGCACTGACTCGCAGCTCCCGCACTTTCTAAATCTCCGCTCGTACTCGTAGCTCCCGCGCTTTTTAAATCTCCGCTCCGACTCGCAGCTCCCGCGCTTTTTACATCTCCGTTCCGACACGCAGCTCCGGCTCTTTTTAAATCTCCGCTCCGACTCACAGCACCCGCGCTTTTTAAATCTCCGCTCAGACTCGCAGCTCCCGCTCTTTTTAAATCTCCGCTCAGACTCGCAGCTCCCGCGCTTTTTAAATCTCCGCTCCGATTCGCAGCTCCCGCGCTTTTTAAATCTCTGCTCCTACTCTCAGCTCCTGCTCTTTTTAAATCTCCGCTCCGACTCACGGCTCCCGCCCTTTTTAAATCACCGCTCCGACTCTCAGCTGCAGCTCTTTTTATATCTCCGCTCTGACTTGCAGCTCCTGCTCTTTTTAAATCTCCGCTCCGACTCACAGCTCCCGCACTTTTTAAATCTCCGCTCAGACTCGCAGCTCCCGCTCTTTTTAAATCTCCGCTCCAACTCACAGCTCCCGCGCTTTTTAAATCTCCGCTCCTACTCGGAGCTCCTGCTCTTTTTAAACCTCCGCACCGACTCGCAGCTCCCGCGCTTTTTAAATCTCTGCTCCTACTCGCAGCTCCCGCGCTTTTTAAATCTCCGCTCCGACTCGCAGCTCCCGTTCTTTTTAAATCTCCGCTCTGACTCGCAGCTCCCGCTCTTTTTAAATCTCCGCTCGGACTCGCAGCTCCCGCACTTTTAAAATCTCTGCTCCGATTCGCAGCTCCCGCTCTTTTTAAGTCTCCGCTCCGACTCGCAGCTCCTGCACTTTTAAAATCTCCGCTCCGACTCGCAGCTCCTGCTCTTTTTATATCTCCGCTCCGACTCGCTGCTCCCGCTCATTTTAAATCTCCGCTCCGACTCGCAGCTCCCGCACTTTTTGTATCTCTGCTCCGATCGCAGCTCCCGCGCTTTTTAAACCTCCGCTTAAACCCGCAGCTCCCACGCTTTATAAATCTCCGCTCCGAATCGCAACTCCCGCACTTTTTGAATATCTGCTCTGACTCGCAGCTCCCGCGCTTTTTAAACCTCCGCTTGGACTCGCAGCTCCCACGCTTTTGAAATCTATGCTCCGACTAGCAGCTCCTGCTCTTTTTAAATCTCCACTCCGACTCGCAGCTCCCGCGCTTTGTAAATCTCCGCTCCTGCTCGTAGCTCCCGCGCTTTTTAAATCTCCGCTCCGACTCGCAGCTCCCGCGCTTTTTAAATCTCCGCTCCGACTCGCAGCTCCTGCTGATTTAAATCTCCGCTCCCACTCGCAGCTCCTGCTCTTTTTAAATCTCCGCTCGGACTCACAGCTCCTGCTCTTTTTAAATCTCCGCTCCGACTCACAGCTCCGGCGCTTTTTAAATCTCCGCTCGGACTCGCAGCTCCCGCGCTTTTTAAATCTCCACTCCGACTCGCAGCTCCGGCTCTTTTTAAATCTCTGCTCCGACTCACGGCTCCTGCGCTTTTTAAATCTCCGCTCGGACTCGCAGCTCCCGCACTTTTTAAATCTCCGCTCTGACTCGCAGCTCCGGCTCATTTTAAATCTCCCGCTCCGACTCACGGCTCCCGCACTTTTTAAATCTCCGCTCCGACTCCCAGGTCCCACGCTTTTTAAATCACTGCTCCTACTCGCAGCTCCTGCTCTTTTTAAATCTCCGCTCCGACTCGCAGCTCCTCCTCTTTTTAAATCTCCGCTCCGACTCGCAGCTCCCGCTCTTTTTAAATCTACGCTCCGACTCGCAGCTCCGACGCTTTTTATATCACCGCTCCGACTCACAGCTCCCGCACTTTTTAAATCTCCGATCAGACCCGCAGCTCCCGCTCTTTTTAAATCTCCGCTCCAACTCACAGCTCCCGCGCTTTTTAAATCTCCGCTCCTACTCGGAGCTCCTGCTCTTTTTAAACCTCCGCACCGACTCGCAGCTCCCGCGCTTTTTAAATCTCTGCTCCTACTCGCAGCTCCCGCGCTTTTTAAATCTCCGCTCCGACTCGCAGCTCCCGTTCTTTTTAAATCTCCGCTCTGACTCGCAGCTCCCGCTCTTTTTAAATCTCCGCTCGGACTCGCAGCTCCCGCACTTTTAAAATCTCTGCTCCGATTCGCAGCTCCCGCTCTTTTTAAATCTCCGCTCCGACTCGCAACTCCTGCACTTTTAAAATCTCCGCTCCGACTCGCAGCTCCTGCTCTTTTTATATCTCCGCTCCGACTCGCTGCTCCCGCTCATTTTAAATCTCCGCTCCGATCGCAGCTCCCGCGCTTTTTAAACCTCCGCTTAAACCCGCAGCTCCCACGCTTTTTAAATCTTCGCTCCGAATCGCAACTCCCGCACTTTTTGAATATCTGCTCCGATCGCAGCTCCCGCGCTTTTTAAATCTCCGCTCCGACTCGCAGCTCCCGCTCTTTTTAAATCTACGCTCCGACTCGCAACTCCGACGCTTTTTATATCTCCGCTCTGACTCGCAGCTCCCGCTCTTTTTAAATCTCCGCTCCGACTCGCAGCTCCCGCTCTTTTCAAATCACCGCTCCGACTCGCAGCTCCCGCACTTTTTAAATCTCCGCTCTGACTCGCAGCTCCTGCTCTTTTTAAATCTCCGCTCCGACTCACAGCTCCCGCTCTTTTTAAATCTCCGCTGCGATCGCAGCTCCCGCGATTTTTAGACCTCCGCTCGGACTCGCAGCTCCCACGCTTTTTAAATCTCCACTACGACTCGCAGCTCCTGCTCTTTTTCAATTTCCGCACTGACTCGCAGCTCCCGCACTTTCTAAATCTCCGCTCGTACTCGTAGCTCCCGCGCTTTTTAAATCTCCGCTCCGACTCGCAGCTCCCGCGCTTTTTACATCTCCGTTCCGACACGCAGCTCCGGCTCTTTTTAAATCTCCGCTCCGACTCACAGCACCCGCGCTTTTTAAATCTCCGCTCAGACTCGCAGCTCCCGCTCTTTTTAAATCTCCGCTCAGACTCGCAGCTCCCGCGCTTTTTAAATCTCCGCTCCGATTCGCAGCTCCCGCTCTTTTTAAATCTCTGCTCCTACTCTCAGCTCCTGCTCTTTTTAAATCTCCGCTCCGACTCACGGCTCCCGCCCTTTTTAAATCACCGCTCCGACTCTCAGCTGCAGCTCTTTTTATATCTCCGCTCTGACTTGCAGCTCCTGCTCTTTTTAAATCTCCGCTCCGACTCACAGCTCCCGCACTTTTTAAATCTCCGCTCAGACTCGCAGCTCCCGCTCTTTTTAAATCTCCGCCCCAACTCACAGCTCCCGCGCTTTTTAAATCTCCGCTCCTACTCGGAGCTCCTGCTCTTTTTAAACCTCCGCACCGACTCGCAGCTCCCGCGCTTTTTAAATCTCTGCTCCTACTCGCAGCTCCCGCGCTTTTTAAATCTCCGCTCCGACTCGCAGCTCCCGTTCTTTTTAAATCTCCGCTCTGACTCGCAGCTCCCGCTCTTTTTAAATCTCCGCTCGGACTCGCAGCTCCCGCACTTTTAAAATCTCTGCTCCGATTCGCAGCTCCCGCTCTTTTTAAATCTCCGCTCCGACTCGCAGCTCCTGCACTTTTAAAATCTCCGCTCCGACTCGCAGCTCCTGCTCTTTTTATATCTCCGCTCCGACTCGCTGCTCCCGCTCATTTTAAATCTCCGCTCCGACTCGCAGCTCCCGCACTTTTTGTATCTCTGCTCCGATCGCAGCTACCGCGCTTTTTAAACCTCCGCTTAAACCCGCAGCTCCCACGCTTTATAAATCTCCGCTCCGAATCGCAACTCCCGCACTTTTTGAATATCTGCTCTGACTCGCAGCTCCCGTGCTTTTTAAACCTCCGCTTGGACTCGCAGCTCCCACGCTTTTGAAATCTCTGCTCCGACTAGCAGCTCCTGCTCTTTTTAAATCTCCACTCCGACTCGCAGCTCCCGCGCTTTGTAAATCTCCGCTCCTGCTCGTAGCTCCCGCGCTTTTTAAATCTCCGCTCCGACTCGCAGCTCCCGCGCTTTTTAAATCTCCGCTCCGACTCGCAGCTCCTGCTGATTTAAATCTCCGCTCCCACTCGCAGCTCCTGCTCTTTTTAAATCTCCGCTCCGACTCACAGCTCCTGCTCTTTTTAAATCTCCGCTCCGACTCACAGCTCCGGCGCTTTTTAAATCTCCGCTCAGACTCGCAGCTCCCGCGCTTTTTAAATCTCCACTCCGACTCGCAGCTCCGGCTCTTTTTAAATCTCTGCTCCGACTCACGGCTCCTGCGCTTTTTAAATCTCCGCTCGGACTCGCAGCTCCCGCACTTTTTAAATCTCCGCTCTGACTCGCAGCTCCGGCTCATTTTAAATCTCCCGCTCCGACTCACGGCTCCCGCGCTTTTTAAATCTCCGCTCCGACTCCCAGGTCCCACGCTTTTTAAATCACTGCTCCTACTCGCAGCTCCTGCTCTTTTTAAATCTCCGCTCCGACTCGCAGCTCCTCCTCTTTTTAAATCTCCGCTCCGACTCGCAGCTCCCGCTCTTTTTAAATCTACGCTCCGACTCGCAGCTCCGACGCTTTTCATATCACCGCTCCGACTCTCAGCTGCAGCTCTTTTTATATCTCCGCTCTGACTTGCAGCTCCTGCTCTTTTTAAATCTCCGCTCCGACTCACAGCTCCCGCGCTTTTTAAACCTCCGCTTAAACCCGCAGCTCCCACGCTTTTTAAATCTTCGCTCCGAATCGCAACTCCCGCACTTTTTGAATATCTGCTCCGATCGCAGCTCCCGCGCTTTTTAAATCTCCGCTCCGACTCGCAGCTCCCGCTCTTTTTAAATCTACGCTCCGACTCGCAACTCCGACGCTTTTTATATCTCCGCTCTGACTCGCAGCTCCCGCTCTTTTTAAATCTCCGCTCCGACTCGCAGCTCCCGCTCTTTTCAAATCACCGCTCCGACTCGCAGCTCCCGCACTTTTTAAATCTCCGCTCTGACTCGCAGCTCCTGCTCTTTTTAAATCCCCGCTCCGACTCACAGCTCCCGCTCTTTTTAAATCTCCGCTGCGATCGCAGCTCCCGCGATTTTTAGACCTCCGCTCGGACTCGCAGCTCCCACGCTTTTTAAATCTCCACTACGACTCGCAGCTCCTGCTCTTTTTCAATTTCCGCACTGACTCGCAGCTCCCGCACTTTCTAAATCTCCGCTCGTACTCGTAGCTCCCGCGCTTTTTAAATCTCCGCTCCGACTCGCAGCTCCCGCGCTTTTTACATCTCCGTTCCGACACGCAGCTCTGGCTCTTTTTAAATCTCCGGTCCGACTCACAGCACCCGCGCTTTTTAAATCTCCGCTCAGACTCGCAGCTCCCGCTCTTTTTAAATCTCCGCTCAGACTCGCAGCTCCCGCGCTTTTTAAATCTCCGCTCCGATTCGCAGCTCCCGCGCTTTTTAAATCTCTGCTCCTACTCTCAGCTCCTGCTCTTTTTAAATCTCCGCTCCGACTCACGGCTCCCGCCCTTTTTAAATCACCGCTCCGACTCTCAGCTGCAGCTCTTTTTATATCTCCGCTCTGACTTGCAGCTCCTGCTCTTTTTAAATCTCCGCTCCGACTCACAGCTCCCGCACTTTTTAAATCTCCGCTCAGACTCGCAGCTCCCGCTCTTTTTAAATCTCCGCCCCAACTCACAGCTCCCGCGCTTTTTAAATCTCCGCTCCTACTCGGAGCTCCTGCTCTTTTTAAACCTCCGCACCGACTCGCAGCTCCCGCGCTTTTTAAATCTCTGCTCCTACTCGCAGCTCCCGCGCTTTTTAAATCTCCGCTCCGACTCGCAGCTCCCGTTCTTTTTAAATCTCCGCTCTGACTCGCAGCTCCCGCTCTTTTTAAATCTCCGCTCGGTCTCGCAGCTCCCGCACTTTTAAAATCTCTGCTCCGATTCGCAGCTCCCGCTCTTTTTAAATCTCCGCTCAGACTCGCAGCTCCCGCTCTTTTTAAATCTCCGCCCCAACTCACAGCTCCCGCGCTTTTTAAATCTCCGCTCCTAATCGGAGCTCCTGCTCTTTTTAAACCTCCGCACCGACTCGCAGCTCCCGCGCTTTTTAAATCTCTGCTCCTACTCGCAGCTCCCGCGCTTTTTAAATCTCCGCTCCGACTCGCAGCTCCCGTTCTTTTTAAATCTCCGCTCTGACTCGCAGCTCCCGCTCTTTTTAAATCTCCGCTCGGACTCGCAGCTCCCGCACTTTTAAAATCTCTGCTCCGATTCGCAGCTCCCGCTCTTTTTAAATCTCCGCTCCGACTCGCAGCTCCTGCACTTTTAAAATCTCCGCTCCGACTCGCAGCTCCTGCTCTTTTTATATCTCCGCTCCGACTCGCTGCTCCCGCTCATTTTAAATCTCCGCTCCGACTCGCAGCTCCCGCACTTTTTGTATCTCTGCTCCGATCGCAGCTCCCGCGCTTTTTAAACCTCCGCTTAAACCCGCAGCTCCCACGCTTTATAAATCTCCGCTCCGAATCGCAACTCCCGCACTTTTTGAATATCTGCTCTGACTCGCAGCTCCCGTGCTTTTTAAACCTCCGCTTGGACTCGCAGCTCCCACGCTTTTGAAATCTCTGCTCCGACTAGCAGCTCCTGCTCTTTTTAAATCTCCACTCCGACTCGCAGCTCCCGCGCTTTGTAAATCTCCGCTCCTGCTCGTAGCTCCCGCGCTTTTTAAATCTCCGCTCCGACTCGCAGCTCCCGCGCTTTTTAAATCTCCGCTCCGACTCGCAGCTCCTGCTGATTTAAATCTCCGCTCCCACTCGCAGCTCCTGCTCTTTTTAAATCTCCGCTCCGACTCACAGCTCCTGCTCTTTTTAAATCTCCGCTCCGACTCACAGCTCCGGCGCTTTTTAAATCTCCGCTCGGACTCGCAGCTCCCGCGCTTTTTAAATCTCCACTCCGACTCGCAGCTCCGGCTCTTTTTAAATCTCTGCTCCGACTCACGGCTCCTGCGCTTTTTAAATCTCCGCTCGGACTCGCAGCTCCCGCACTTTTTAAATCTCCGCTCTGACTCGCAGCTCCGGCTCATTTTAAATCTCCCGCTCCGACTCACGGCTCCCGCGCTTTTTAAATCTCCGCTCTGACTCCCAGGTCCCACGCTTTTTAAATCACTGCTCCTACTCGCAGCTCCTGCTCTTTTTAAATCTCCGCTCCGACTCGCAGCTCCTCCTCTTTTTAAATCTCCGCTCCGACTCGCAGCTCCCGCTCTTTTTAAATCTACGCTCCGACTCGCAGCTCCGACGCTTTTTATATCACCGCTCTGACTCGCAGCTCCCGCTCTTTTTAAATCTCCGCTCCGACTCGCAGCTCCCGCTCTTTTCAAATCACCGCTCCGACTCGCAGCTCCCGCACTTTTTAAATCTCCGCTCTGACTCGCAGCTCCTGCTCTTTTTAAATCTCCGCTCCGACTCACAGCTCCCGCTCTTTTTAAATCTCCGCTGCGATCGCAGCTCCCGCGATTTTTAGACCTCCGTTCGGACTCGCAGCTCCCACGCTTTTTAAATCTCCACTACGACTCGCAGCTCCTGCTCTTTTTCAATTTCCGCACTGACTCGCAGCTCCCGCGCTTTCTAAATCTCCGCTCGTACTCGTAGCTCCCGCGCTTTTTAAATCTCCGCTCCGACTCGCAGCTCCCGCGCTTTTTACATCTCCGTTCCGACTCGCAGCTCCGGCTCTTTTTAAATCTCCGCTCCGACTCAGAGCTCCTGCGCTTTTTAAATCTCCGCTCAGACTCGCAGCTCCCGCTCTTTTTAAATCTCCGCTCAGACTCGCAGCTCCCGCGCTTTTTAAATCTCCGCTCCGATTCGCAGCTCCCGCGCTTTTTAAATCTCTGCTCCTACTCTCAGCTCCTGCTCTTTTTAAATCTCCGCTCCGACTCACGGCTCCCGCACTTTTTAAATCACCGCTCCGACTCTCAGCTGCAGCTCTTTTTATATCTCCGCTCTGACTTGCAGCTCCTGCTCTTTTTAAATCTCCGCTCCGACTCACAGCTCCCACGCTTTTTAAACCTCCGCTTAAACCCGCAGCTCCCACGCTTTTTAAATCTTCGCTCCGAATCGCAACTCCCGCACTTTTTGAATATCTGCTCCGATCGCAGCTCCCGCGCTTTTTATATCTCCGCTCTGACTCGCAGCTCCCGCGCTTTTTATATCTCCGCTCTGACTCGCAGCTCCCGCTCTTTTTAAATCTCCGCTCCGACTCGCAGCTCCCGCTCTTTTCAAATCACCGCTCCGACTCGCAGCTCCCGCACTTTTTAAATCTCCGCTCTGACTCGCAGCTCCTGCTCTTTTTAAATCTCCGCTCCGACTCACAGCTCCCGCTCTTTTTAAATCTCCGCTGCGATCGCAGCTCCCGCGATTTTTAGACCTCCGCTCGGACTCGCAGCTCCCACGCTTTTTAAATCTCCACTACGACTCGCAGCTCCTGCTCTTTTTCAATTTCCGCACTGACTCGCAGCTCCCGCACTTTCTAAATCTCCGATCGTACTCGTAGCTCCCGCGCTTTTTAAATCTCCGCTCCGACTCGCAGCTCCCGCGCTTTTTACATCTCCGTTCCGACACGCAGCTCCGGCTCTTTTTAAATCTCCGCTCCGACTCACAGCACCCGCGCTTTTTAAATCTCCGCTCAGACTCGCAGCTCCCGCTCTTTTTAAATCTCCGCTCAGACTCGCAGCTCCCGCGCTTTTTAAATCTCCGCTCCGATTCGCAGCTCCCGCGCTTTTTAAATCTCTGCTCCTACTCTCAGCTCCTGCTCTTTTTAAATCTCCGCTCCGACTCACGGCTCCCGCCCTTTTTAAATCACCGCTCCGACTCTCAGCTGCAGCTCTTTTTATATCTCCGCTCTGACTTGCAGCTCCTGCTCTTTTTAAATCTCCGCTCCGACTCACAGCTCCCGCACTTTTTAAATCTCCGCTCAGACTCGCAGCTCCCGCTCTTTTTAAATCTCCGCCCCAACTCACAGCTCCCGCGCTTTTTAAATCTCCGCTCCTACTCGGAGCTCCTGCTCTTTTTAAACCTCCGCACCGACTCGCAGCTCCCGCGCTTTTTAAATCTCTGCTCCTACTCGCAGCTCCCGCGCTTTTTAAATCTCCGCTCCGACTCGCAGCTCCCGTTCTTTTTAAATCTCCGCTCTGACTCGCAGCTCCCGCTCTTTTTAAATCTCCGCTCGGACTCGCAGCTCCCGCACTTTTAAAATCTCTGCTCCGATTCGCAGCTCCCGCTCTTTTTAAATCTCCGCTCCGACTCGCAGCTCCTGCACTTTTAAAATCTCCGCTCCGACTCGCAGCTCCTGCTCTTTTTATATCTCCGCTCCGACTCGCTGCTCCCGCTCATTTTAAATCTCCGCTCCGACTCGCAGCTCCCGCACTTTTTGTATCTCTGCTCCGATCGCAGCTCCCGCGCTTTTTAAACCTCCGCTTAAACCCGCAGCTCCCACGCTTTATAAATCTCCGCTCCGAATCGCAACTCCCGCACTTTTTGAATATCTGCTCTGACTCGCAGCTCCCGTGCTTTTTAAACCTCCGCTTGGACTCGCAGCTCCCACGCTTTTGAAATCTCTGCTCCGACTAGCAGCTCCTGCTCTTTTTAAATCTCCACTCCGACTTGCAGCTCCCGCGCTTTGTAAATCTCCGCTCCTGCTCGTAGCTCCCGCGCTTTTTAAATCTCCGCTCCGACTCGCAGCTCCCGCGCTTTTTAAATCTCCGCTCCGACTCGCAGCTCCTGCTGATTTAAATCTCCGCTCCCACTCGCAGCTCCTGCTCTTTTTAAATCTCCGCTCCGACTCACAGCTCCTGCTCTTTTTAAATCTCCGCTCCGACTCACAGCTCCGGCGCTTTTTAAATCTCCGCTCGGACTCGCAGCTCCCGCGCTTTTTAAATCTCCACTCCGACTCGCAGCTCCGGCTCTTTTTAAATCTCTGCTCCGACTCACGGCTCCTGCGCTTTTTAAATCTCCGCTCGGACTCGCAGCTCCCGCACTTTTTAAATCTCCGCTCTGACTCGCAGCTCCGGCTCATTTTAAATCTCCCGCTCCGACTCACGGCTCCCGCGCTTTTTAAATCTCCGCTCCGACTCCCAGGTCCCACGCTTTTTAAATCACTGCTCCTACTCGCAGCTCCTGCTCTTTTTAAATCTCCACTCCGACTCGCAGCTCCTCCTCTTTTTAAATCTCCGCTCCGACTCGCAGCTCCCGCTCTTTTTAAATCTACGCTCCGACTCGCAGCACCGACGCTTTTTATATCACCGCTCTGACTCGCAGCTCCCGCTCTTTTTAAATCTCCGCTCCGACTCGCAGCTCCCGCTCTTTTCAAATCACCGCTCCGACTCGCAGCTCCCGCACTTTTTAAATCTCCGCTCTGACTCGCAGCTCCTGCTCTTTTTAAATCTCCGCTCCGACTCACAGCTCCCGCTCTTTTTAAATCTCCGCTGCGATCGCAGCTCCCGCGATTTTTAGACCTCCGCTCGGACTCGCAGCTCCCACGCTTTTTAAATCTCCACTACGACTCGCAGCTCCTGCTCTTTTTCAATTTCCGCACTGACTCGCAGCTCCCGCGCTTTCTAAATCTCCGCTCGTACTCGTAGCTCCCGCGCTTTTTAAATCTCCGCTCCGACTCGCAGCTCCCGCGCTTTTTACATCTCCGTTCCGACTCGCAGCTCCGGCTCTTTTTAAATCTCCGCTCCGACTCAGAGCTCCTGCGCTTTTTAAATCTCCGCTCAGACTCGCAGCTCCCGCTCTTTTTAAATCTCCGCTCAGACTCGCAGCTCCCGCGCTTTTTAAATCTCCGCTCCGATTCGCAGCTCCCGCGCTTTTTAAATCTCTGCTCCTACTCTCAGCTCCTGCTCTTTTTAAATCTCCGCTCCGACTCACGGCTCCCGCACTTTTTAAATCACCGCTCCGACTCTCAGCTGCAGCTCTTTTTATATCTCCGCTCTGACTTGCAGCTCCTGCTCTTTTTAAATCTCCGCTCCGACTCACAGCTCCCGCACTTTTTAAATCTCCGCTCAGACTCGCAGCTCCCGCTCTTTTTAAATCTCCGCTCCAACTCACAGCTCCCGCGCTTTTTAAATCTCCGCTCCTACTCGGAGCTCCTGCTCTTTTTAAATCTCCGCTCCGACTCGCAGCTCCCGCACTTTTTAAATCTCTGCTCCTACTCGCAGCTCCCGCGCTTTTTAAATCTCCGCTCCGACTCGCAGCTCCCGTTCTTTTTAAATCTCCGCTCTGACTCGCAGCTCCCGCTCTTTTTAAATCTCCGCTCGGACTCGCAGCTCCCGCACTTTTAAAATCTCTGCTCCGATTCGCAGCTCCCGCTCTTTTTAAATCTCCGCTCCAACTCGAAGCTCCTGCACTTTTAAAATCTCCGCTCCGACTCGCAGCTCCTGCTCTTTTTATATCTCCGCTCCGACTCGCTGCTCCCGCTCATTTTAAATCTCCGCTCCGACTCGCAGCTCTCGCACTTTTTGTATCTCTGCTCCGATCGCAGCTCCCGCGCTTTTTAAACCTCCGCTTAAACCCGCAGCTCCCACGCTTTTTAAATCTCTGCTCCGAATCACAACTCCCGCACTTTTTGAATATCTGCTCGGATCGCAGCTCCCGCACTTTTTAAATCTCCGCTCCGACTCGCAGCTCCCGCACTTTTTGAATATCTGCTCTGACTCGCAGCTCCCGCGCTTTTTAAACCTCCGCTTGGACTCGCAGCTCCCACGCTTTTGAAATCTCTGCTCCGACTAGCAGCTCCTGCTCTTTTTAAATCTCCACTCCGACTCGCAGCTCCCGCGCTTTGTAAATCTCCGCTCCTGCTCGTAGCTCCCGCGTTTTTTAAATCTCCGCTCCGACTCGCAGCTCCCGCGCTTTTTAAATCTCCGCTCCGACTCGCAGCTCCTGCTCATTTTAAATCTCCGCTCCTACTCGCAGCTCCTGCTCTTTTTAAATATCCGCTCCGACTCACAGCTCCTGCTCTTTTTAAATCTCCGCTCCGACTCACAGCTCCCGCGCTTTTTAAATCTCCGCTCGGACTCGCAGCTCCCGCGCTTTTTAAATCTCCGCTCGGACTCGCAGCTCCCGCTCTTTTTAAATCTCCGCCCAGACTCGCAGCTCCCTCGCTTTTTAAATCTCCGCTCCGACTCGCAGCTCCCGCACTTTTTAAATCTCTGCTCCTACTCGCAGCTCCTGCTCTCTTTAAATCTCCGCTCCGACTCGCAGCTCCCGCTCTTTTTAAATCTCCACTCCGACTCTCAGCTCCTGCGCTTTTCAAATCTCCGCTCTGACTCGCAGATCCTGCTCTTTTTAAATCTCTGCTCCGACTCGCAGCTGCGGCTCTTTTTAAATCTCCGCTCCGACTCACGGCTCCCGCACTTTTTAAATCACCGCTCCGACTCTCAGCTGCAGCTCTTTTTATATCTCCGCTCTGACTTGCAGCTCCTGCTCTTTTTAAATCTCCGCTCCGACTCACAGCTCCCGCACTTTTTAAATCTCCGCTCAGACTCGCAGCTCCCGCTCTTTTTAAATCTCCGCTCCAACTCACAGCTCCCGCGCTTTTTAAATCTCCGCTCCTACTCGGAGCTCCTGCTCTTTTTAAATCTCCGCTCCGACTCGCAGCTCCCGCGCTTTTTAAATCTCTGCTCCTACTCGCAGCTCCCGCGCTTTTTAAATCTCCGCTCCGACTCGCAGCTCCCGTTCTTTTTAAATCTCCGCTCTGACTCGCAGCTCCCGCTCTTTTTAAATCTCCGCTCGGACTCGCAGCTCCCGCACTTTTAAAATCTCTGCTCCGATTCGCAGCTCCCGCTCTTTTTAAATCTCCGCTCCAACTCGAAGCTCCTGCACTTTTAAAATCTCCTCTCCGACTCGCAGCTCCTGCTCTTTTTATATCTCCGCTCCGACTCGCTGCTCCCGCTCATTTTAAATCTCCGCTCCGACTCGCAGCTCTCGCACTTTTTGTATCTCTGCTCCGATCGCAGCTCCCGCGCTTTTTAAACCTCCGCTTAAACCCGCAGCTCCCACGCTTTTTAAATCTCTGCTCCGAATCACAACTCCCGCACTTTTTGAATATCTGCTCGGATCGCAGCTCCCGCACTTTTTAAATCTCCGCTCCGACTCGCAGCTCCCGCACTTTTTGAATATCTGCTCTGACTCGCAGCTCCCGCGCTTTTTAAACCTCCGCTTGGACTCGCAGCTCCCACGCTTTTGAAATCTCTGCTCCGACTAGCAGCTCCTGCTCTTTTTAAATCTCCACTCCGACTCGCAGCTCCCGCGCTTTGTAAATCTCCGCTCCTGCTCGTAGCTCCCGCGTTTTTTAAATCTCCGCTCCGACTCGCAGCTCCCGCGCTTTTTAAATCTCCGCTCCGACTCGCAGCTCCTGCTCATTTTAAATCTCCGCTCCTACTCGCAGCTCCTGCTCTTTTTAAATATCCGCTCCGACTCACAGCTCCTGCTCTTTTTAAATCTCCGCTCCGACTCACAGCTCCCGCGCTTTTTAAATCTCCGCTCGGACTCGCAGCTCCCGCGCTTTTTAAATCTCCGCTCGGACTCGCAGCTCCCGCTCTTTTTAAATCTCCGCTCAGACTCGCAGCTCCCTCGCTTTTTAAATCTCCGCTCCGACTCGCAGCTCCCGCGCTTTTTAAATCTCCGCTCCGACTCGCAGCTCCTGCTCATTTTAAATCTCCGCTCCTACTCGCAGCTCCTGCTCTTTTTAAATATCCGCTCCGACTCACAGCTCCTGCTCTTTTTAAATCTCCGCTCCGACTCGCAGCTCCCGCTCTTTTTAAATCTCCACTCCGACTCTCAGCTCCTGCGCTTTTCAAATCTCCGCTCTGACTCGCAGATCCTGCTCTTTTTAAATCTCTGCTCCGACTCGCAGCTGCAGCTCTTTTTAATTCTCCGCTCCGACTCGCAGCTCCCGCGCTTTTTAAATCTCTGCTCCAACTCGCAGCTCCTGCTCTTTTTAAATCTCCGCTCCGACTCACAGCTCCTGCTCTTTTTAAATATCCGCTCCGACTCACGGATCCCGCGCTTTTTAGCTCTCCGCTCGGCCTCTCAGCTCCAGCTCTTTTTAAATCTCCGCTCCGACTCGCAGCTCCTGCTCTTTTTAATTCCCCGCTCCGACTCGCAGCTCCCGCGCTTTTTAAATCTCTGCTCCAACTCGCAGCTCCTGCTCTTTTTAAATCTCCGCTCCGACTCACAGCTCCTGCTCTTTTTAAATATCCGCTCCGACTCACGGGTCCCGCTCTTTTTAGCTCTCCGCTCGGACTCGCAGCTCCCACGCTTTTTAAATCTCCGCTCCGACTCGCAGCTCCTGTTCTTTTTCAAACTCCGCTCCGACTCGCAGCTCCTGCTCTTTTTAAATCTCCGCTCCGATCGCAGCTCCCGCGATTTCTAGACCTCCGCTCGGACTCGCAGCTCCCACGCTTTTTAAATCTCTACTACGACTCGCAGCTCCTGTTCTTTTTCAATCTCCGCTCTGACTCGCATCTCCAGCACTTTTTAAATCTCCTCTCAGACTCACAGCTCCCACACTTTTTAAATCTCCGCTCCGACTCGCAGCTCCCGCTCTTTTTAAATCTACGCTCCGACTCGCAGCTCCGACGCTTTTTATATCACCGCTCTGACTCGCAGCTCCCGCTCTTTTTAAATCTCCGCTCCGACTCGCAGCTCCCGCTCTTTTCAAATCACCGCTCCGACTCGCAGCTCCCGCACTTTTTAAATCTCCGCTCTGACTCGCAGCTCCTGCTCTTTTTAAATCTCCGCTCCGACTCACAGCTCCCGCTCTTTTTAAATCTCCGCTGCGATCGCAGCTCCCGCGATTTTTAGACCTCCGCTCGGACTCGCAGCTCCCACGCTTTTTAAATCTCCACTACGACTCGCAGCTCCTGCTCTTTTTCAATTTCCGCACTGACTCGCAGCTCCCGCGCTTTCTAAATCTCCGCTCGTACTCGTAGCTCCCGCGCTTTTTAAATCTCCGCTCCGACTCGCAGCTCCCGCGCTTTTTACATCTCCGTTCCGACTCGCAGCTCCGGCTCTTTTTAAATCTCCGCTCCGACTCAGAGCTCCTGCGCTTTTTAAATCTCCGCTCAGACTCGCAGCTCCCGCTCTTTTTAAATCTCCGCTCAGACTCGCAGCTCCCGCGCTTTTTAAATCTCCGCTCCGATTCGCAGCTCCCGCGCTTTTTAAATCTCTGCTCCTACTCTCAGCTCCTGCTCTTTTTAAATCTCCGCTCCGACTCACGGCTCCCGCACTTTTTAAATCACCGCTCCGACTCTCAGCTGCAGCTCTTTTTATATCTCCGCTCTGACTTGCAGCTCCTGCTCTTTTTAAATCTCCGCTCCGACTCACAGCTCCCGCACTTTTTAAATCTCCGCTCAGACTCGCAGCTCCCGCTCTTTTTAAATCTCCGCTCCAACTCACAGCTCCCGCGCTTTTTAAATCTCCGCTCCTACTCGGAGCTCCTGCTCTTTTTAAATCTCCGCTCCGACTCGCAGCTCCCGCGCTTTTTAAATCTCTGCTCCTACTCGCAGCTCCCGCGCTTTTTAAATCTCCGCTCTGACTCGCAGCTCCCGTTCTTTTTAAATCTCCGCTCTGACTCGCAGCTCCCGCTCTTTTTAAATCTCCGCTCGGACTCGCAGCTCCCGCACTTTTAAAATCTCTGCTCCGATTCGCAGCTCCCGCTCTTTTTAAATCTCCGCTCCAACTCGAAGCTCCTGCACTTTTAAAATCTCCGCTCCGACTCGCAGCTCCTGCTCTTTTTATATCTCCGCTCCGACTCGCTGCTCCCGCTCATTTTAAATCTCCGCTCCGACTCGCAGCTCTCGCACTTTTTGTATCTCTGCTCCGATCGCAGCTCCCGCGCTTTTTAAACCTCCGCTTAAACCCGCAGCTCCCACGCTTTTTAAATCTCTGCTCCGAATCACAACTCCCGCACTTTTTGAATATCTGCTCGGATCGCAGCTCCCGCACTTTTTAAATCTCCGCTCCGACTCGCAGCTCCCGCACTTTTTGAATATCTGCTCTGACTCGCAGCTCCCGCGCTTTTTAAACCTCCGCTTGGACTCGCAGCTCCCACGCTTTTGAAATCTCTGCTCCGACTAGCAGCTCCTGCTCTTTTTAAATCTCCACTCCGACTCGCAGCTCCCGCGCTTTGTAAATCTCCGCTCCTGCTCGTAGCTCCCGCGTTTTTTAAATCTCCGCTCCGACTCGCAGCTCCCGCACTTTTTAAATCTCCGCTCCGACTCGCAGCTCCTGCTCATTTTAAATCTCCGCTCCTACTCGCAGCTCCTGCTCTTTTTAAATATCCGCTCCGACTCACAGCTCCTGCTCTTTTTAAATCTCCGCTCCGACTCACAGCTCCCGCGCTTTTTAAATCTCCGCTCGGACTCGCAGCTCCCGCGCTTTTTAAATCTCCGCTCGGACTCGCAGCTCCCGCTCTTTTTAAATCTCCGCCCAGACTCGCAGCTCCCTCGCTTTTTAAATCTCCGCTCCGACTCGCAGCTCCCGCACTTTTTAAATCTCTGCTCCTACTCGCAGCTCCTGCTCTCTTTAAATCTCCGCTCCGACTCGCAGCTCCCGCTCTTTTTAAATCTCCACTCCGACTCTCAGCTCCTGCGCTTTTCAAATCTCCGCTCTGACTCGCAGATCCTGCTCTTTTTAAATCTCTGCTCCGACTCGCAGCTGCGGCTCTTTTTAAATCTCCGCTCCGACTCACGGCTCCCGCACTTTTTAAATCACCGCTCCGACTCTCAGCTGCAGCTCTTTTTATATCTCCGCTCTGACTTGCAGCTCCTGCTCTTTTTAAATCTCCGCTCCGACTCACAGCTCCCGCACTTTTTAAATCTCCGCTCAGACTCGCAGCTCCCGCTCTTTTTAAATCTCCGCTCCAACTCACAGCTCCCGCGCTTTTTAAATCTCCGCTCCTACTCGGAGCTCCTGCTCTTTTTAAATCTCCGCTCCGACTCGCAGCTCCCGCGCTTTTTAAATCTCTGCTCCTACTCGCAGCTCCCGCGCTTTTTAAATCTCCGCTCCGACTCGCAGCTCCCGTTCTTTTTAAATCTCCGCTCTGACTCGCAGCTCCCGCTCTTTTTAAATCTCCGCTCGGACTCGCAGCTCCCGCACTTTTAAAATCTCTGCTCCGATTCGCAGCTCCCGCTCTTTTTAAATCTCCGCTCCAACTCGAAGCTCCTGCACTTTTAAAATCTCCGCTCCGACTCGCAGCTCCTGCTCTTTTTATATCTCCGCTCCGACTCGCTGCTCCCGCTCATTTTAAATCTCCGCTCCGACTCGCAGCTCTCGCACTTTTTGTATCTCTGCTCCGATCGCAGCTCCCGCGCTTTTTAAACCTCCGCTTAAACCCGCAGCTCCCACGCTTTTTAAATCTCTGCTCCGAATCACAACTCCCGCACTTTTTGAATATCTGCTCGGATCGCAGCTCCCGCACTTTTTAAATCTCCGCTCCGACTCGCAGCTCCCGCACTTTTTGAATATCTGCTCTGACTCGCAGCTCCCGCGCTTTTTAAACCTCCGCTTGGACTCGCAGCTCCCACGCTTTTGAAATCTCTGCTCCGACTAGCAGCTCCTGCTCTTTTTAAATCTCCACTCCGACTCGCAGCTCCCGCGCTTTGTAAATCTCCGCTCCTGCTCGTAGCTCCCGCGTTTTTTAAATCTCCGCTCCGACTCGCAGCTCCCGCGCTTTTTAAATCTCCGCTCCGACTCGCAGCTCCTGCTCATTTTAAATCTCCGCTCCTACTCGCAGCTCCTGCTCTTTTTAAATATCCGCTCCGACTCACAGCTCCTGCTCTTTTTAAATCTCCGCTCCGACTCACAGCTCCCGCGCTTTTTAAATCTCCGCTCGGACTCGCAGCTCCCGCGCTTTTTAAATCTCCGCTCGGACTCGCAGCTCCCGCTCTTTTTAAATCTCCGCTCAGACTCGCAGCTCCCTCGCTTTTTAAATCTCCGCTCCGACTCGCAGCTCCCGCAATTTTTAAATCTCTGCTCCTACTCGCAGCTCCTGCTCTCTTTAAATCTCCGCTCCGACTCGCAGCTCCCGCTCTTTTTAAATCTCCACTCCGACTCTCAGCTCCTGCGCTTTTCAAATCTCCGCTCTGACTCGCAGATCCTGCTCTTTTTAAATCTCTGCTCCGACTCGCAGCTGCGGCTCTTTTTAATTCTCCGCTCCGACTCGCAGCTCCCGCGCTTTTTAAATCTCTGCTCCAACTCGCAGCTCCTGCTCTTTTTAAATCTCCGCTCCGACTCACAGCTCCTGCTCTTTTTAAATATCCGCTCCGACTCACGGATCCCGCGCTTTTTAGCTCTCCGCTCGGCCTCTCAGCTCCAGCTCTTTTTAAATCTCCGCTCCGACTCGCAGCTCCTGCTCTTTTTAATTCCCCGCTCCGACTCGCAGCTCCCGCGCTTTTTAAATCTCTGCTCCAACTCGCAGCTCCTGCTCTTTTTAAATCTCCGCTCCGACTCACAGCTCCTGCTCTTTTTAAATATCCGCTCCGACTCACGGGTCCCGCTCTTTTTAGCTCTCCGCTCGGACTCGCAGCTCCCACGCTTTTTAAATCTCCGCTCCGACTCGCAGCTCCTGTTCTTTTTCAAACTCCGCTCCGACTCGCAGCTCCTGCTCTTTTTAAATCTCCGCTCCGATCGCAGCTCCCGCGATTTCTAGACCTCCGCTCGGACTCGCAGCTCCCACGCTTTTTAAATCTCCACTACGACTCGCAGCTCCTGTTCTTTTTCAATCTCCGCTCTGACTCGCATCTCCAGCACTTTTTAAATCTCCTCTCAGACTCACAGCTCCCACACTTTTTAAATCTCAGCTCCGACTCGCAGCTCCAGCTCTTTTTATATCTCCGCTCTGACTTGCAGCTCCTGCTCTTTTTAAATCTCTGCTCCGACACACAGCTCCCGCGCTTTTTAAATCTCCGCTCAGACTCGCAGCTCCCGCTCTTTTTAAATCTCCGCTCCAACTCACATCTACCGCGCTTTTTAAATCTCAGCTCCTACTCGGAGCTCCTGCTCGTTTTAAATCTGCGCTCTGACTCGCAGCTCCCGCTCTTTTTAAATCTCCGCTCCGACTCGCAGCTCCCGCTCTTTTTAAATCTCCCCTCCGAATCGCAGCTCCCGCACTTTTAAAATCTCTGCTCCGATTCGCAGCTCCCGCTCTTTTTAAATCTCCGCTCCGACTCGCAGCTCCCGCAATTTTAAAATCTCCGCTCCGACTCGCAGCTCCTGCTCTTTTTATATCTCCGCTCCGACTCGTTGCTCCCGCTGATTTTAAATCTCCGCTCCGACTCGCAGCTCCCGCACTTTTTGAATCTCTGCTCCGATCGCAGGTCCCACGCTTTTTAAACCTCCGCTTAAACTCGCAGCTCCCGCACTTTTTGAATCTCTGCTCCGACTCGCAGCTCCCGCACTTTTTGAATATCTGCTCGGATCGCAGCTCCCGCGCTTTTTAAATCTCCGCTCAGACTAGCAGCTCCTGCTCTTTCTAAATCTCCTCTCAGACTCGCAGCTCCCGTGCTTTTTAAATCACCGCTCCGACTCGCAGCTCCCGCGCTTTTTACATCTCCGTTCCGACTCGCAGCTCCGGCTCTTTTTAAATCTCCGCTCGGACTCACAGCTCCCGCGCTTTTTAAATCTCCGCTCAGACTCGCAGCTCCCGCTCTTTTTAAATCTCCGCACAGACTCGCAGCTCCCGCGCTTTTTAAATCTCCGCTCCGATTCGCAGCTCCCGCGCTTTTTAAATCTCTGCTCCTACTCTCAGCTCCTGCTCTTTTTAAATCTCCGCTCCGACTCACGGCTCCCGCACTTTTTAAATCACCGCTCCGACTCTCAGCTGCAGCTCTTTTTATATCTCCGCTCTGACTTGCACCTCCTGCTCTTTTTAAATCTCCGCTCCGACTCACAGCTCCCGCACTTTTTAAATCTCCGCTCAGACTCGCAGCTCCCGCTCTTTTTAAATCTCCGCTCCAACTCACAGCTCCCGCGCTTTTTAAATCTCCGCTCCTACTCGGAGCTCCTGCTCTTTTTAAATCTCCGCTCCGACTCGCAGCTCCCGCGCTTTTTAAATCTCTGCTCCTACTCGCAGCTCCCGCGCTTTTTAAATCTCCGCTCCGACTCGCAGCTCCCGTTCTTTTTAAATCTCCGCTCTGACTCGCAGCTCCCGCTCTTTTTAAATCTCCGCTCGGACTCGCAGCTCCCGCACTTTTAAAATCTCCGCTCCGACTCGCAGCTCCTGCTCTTTTTATATCTCCGCTCCGACTCGCTGCTCCCGCTCATTTTAAATCTCCGCTCCGACTCGCAGCTCTCGCACTTTTTGTATCTCTGCTCCGATCGCAGCTCCCGCGCTTTTTAAACCTCCGCTTAAACCCGCAGCTCCCACGCTTTTTAAATCTCCGCTCCGAATCGCAACTCCCGCACTTTTTGAATATCTGCTCCGATCGCAGCTCCCGCGCTTTTTAAATCTCCGCTCCGACTCGCAGCTCCCGCACTTTTTGAATATCTGCTCTGACTCGCAGCTCCCGCGCTTTTTAAACCTCCGCTTGGACTCGCAGCTCCCACGCTTTTGAAATCTCTGCTCCGACTAGCAGCTCCTGCTCTTTTTAAACCTCCACTCCGACTCACAGCTCCCGCGCTTTGTAAATCTCCGCTCCTGCTCGTAGCTCCCGCGCTTTTTAAATCTCCGCTCCGACTCGCAGCTCCCGCGCTTTTTAAATCTCCGCTCCAACTCGCAGCTCCTGCTCTTTTTAAATATCCGCTCCGACTCACAGCTCCTGCTCTTTTTAAATCTCCGCTCCGACTCACAGCTCCCGCTCTTTTTAAACCTCCGCTCAGACTCGCAGCTCCCGCGCTTTTTAAATCTCCACTCCGACTCGCAGCTCCGGCTCTTTTTAAATCTCTGCTCCGACTCACGGCTCCTGCGCTTTTTAAATCTCCGCTCGGACTCGCAGCTCCCGCTCTTTTTAAATCTCCGCTCAGACTCGCAGCTCCCTCGCTTTTTAAATCTCCGCTCCGACTCGCAGCTCCCGCACTTTTTAAATCTCTGCTCCTCTCGCAGCTCCTGCTCTCTTTAAATCTCCGCTCCGACTCGCAGCTCCCGCTCTTTTTAAATCTCCACTCCGACTCTCAGCTCCTGCGCTTTTCAAATCTCCGCTCTGACTCGCAGGTCCTGCTCTTTTTAAATCTCTGCTCCGACTCGCAGCTGCGGCTCTATTTAATTCTCCGCTCCGACTCGCAGCTCCCGCGCTTTTTAAATCTCTGCTCCAACTCGCAGCTCCTGCTCTTTTTAAATCTCCGCTCCGACTCACAGCTCCTGCTCTTTTTAAATATCCGCTCCGACTCACGGGTCCCGCGCTTTTTAGCTCTCCGCTCGGCCTCTCAGCTCCAGCTCTTTTTAAATCTCCGCTCCGACTCGCAGCTCCTGCTCTTTTTCAAACTCCGCTCCGACTCGCAGCTCCTGCTCTTTTTAAATCTCCGCTCCGATCGCAGCTCCCGCGATTTCTAGACCTCCGCTCGGACTCGCAGCTCCCACGCATTTTAAATCTCCACTACGACTCGCAGCTCCTGTTCTTTTTCAATCTCCGCTCTGACTCGCATCTCCAGCACTTTTTAAATCTCCGCTCTGACTCGCAGCTCCAGCTCTTTTTAAATCTCCTCTCAGACTCACAGCTCCCACACTTTTTAAATCTCCGCACTGACTCGCATCTCCAGCACTTTTTAAATCTCCTCTCAGACTCGCAGCTCCTGCTCTTTCTAAATCTCCTCTCAGACTCGCAGCTCCCGTGCTTTTTAAATCACCGCTCCGACTCGCAGCTCCTGCTCTTTTTAAATCTCCGCTCCGACTCGCAGCTCCCGCGCTTTTTAAATCTCCGCTCAGACTCGCAGCTCCCGCTCTTTTTAAATCTCCGCTCAGACTCACAGCTCCCGCGCTTTTTAAATCTCCGCTCAGACTCGCAGCTCCCGCTCTTTTTAAATCTCCGCTCAGACTCGCAGCTCCCGCGCTTTTTAAATCTCCGCTCCGACTCGCAGCTCCCGCGCTTTTTAAATCTCTGCTCCTACTCGCAGCTCCTGCTCTTTTTAAATCTCCGCTCCGATCGCAGCTACCGCGCTTTTTAAATCTCCGCTCCGACTCGCAGCTCCCGCGCTTTTTAAATCTCTGCTCCTACTCTCAGCTCCTGCTCTTTTTAAATCTCCGCTCCGACTCACGGCTCCCGCACTTTTTAAATCACCGCTCCGACTCTCAGCTCCAGCTCTTTTTATATCTCCGCTCTGACTTGCAGCTCCTGCTCTTTTTAAATCTCTGCTCCGACACACAGCTCCCGCGCTTTTTAAATCTCCGCTCAGACTCGCAGCTCCCGCTCTTTTTAAATCTCCGCTCCAACTCACATCTACCGCGCTTTTTAAATCTCCGCTCCTACTCGGAGCTCCTGCTCTTTTTAAATCTCCGCTCCGACTCGCAGCTCACACGCTTTTTAAATCTTCGCTCCGACTCGCAGCTCCCGCGCTTTTTAAATCTGCGCCCTGACTCGCAGCTCCCGCTCTTTTTAAATCTCCGCTCCGACTCGCAGCTCCCGCTCTTTTTAAATCTCCGCTCCGAATCGCAGCTCCCGCACTTTTAAAATCTCTGCTCCGATTCGCAGCTCCCGCTCTTTTTAAATCTCCGCTCCGACTCGCAGCTCCCGCACTTTTAAAATCTCTGCTCTGACTCGCAGCTCCTGCTCTTTTTATATCTCCGCTCCGACTCGCTGCTCCCGCTCATTTTAAATCTCCGCTCCGACTCGCAGCTCCCGCACTTTTTGAATCTCTGCTCCGATCGCAGGTCCCACGCTTTTTAAACCTCCGCTTAAACTCGCAGCTCCCGCACTTTTTGAATCTCTTCTCCGACTCGCAGCTCCCGCACTTTTTGAATATCTGCTCGGATCGCAGCTCCCGCGCTTTTTAAATCTCCGCTCCGACTCGCAGCTCCCGAGCTTTTTAAACCTCCGCTTGGACTCGCAGCTCCCACGCTTTTGAAATCTCCGCTCCAACTAGCAGCTCCTGCTCTTTTTAAATCTCCGCTCCGACTCGCAGCTCCCGCTCTTTTTAAATCTCTGCTCCTACTCGCAGCTCCTGCTCTTTTTAAACCTCCGCTCTGACTCACGGCTCCCGCGCTTATTCAATCTCCGCTCCGACTCGCAGCTCCTGCTCATTTTAAATCTCTGCTCCTACTCGCAGCTCCTGCTCTTTTTAAATCTCCGCTCCATCTCGCAGCTCCTGCGCTTTTTAAATCTCCGCTCCGACTCGCAGCTCCCGCGCTTTTTAAATCTCCGCTCCGACTCGCAGCTCCCGCGCTTTTTAAATCTCCGCTCCGACTCGCAGCTCCCGCGCTTTTTAAATCTCCGCTCCGACTCGCAGCTCCCGCGCTTTTTAAATCTCTGCTCCAACTCGCAGCTCCTGCTCTTTTTAAATCTCCGCTCCGACTCACAGCTCCTGCTCTTTTTAAATATCCGCTCCAACTCACGGGTCCCGCGCTTTTTAACCCTCCGCTCGGACTCTCAGCTCCAGCTCTTTTTAAATCTCCGCTCCGACTCGCAGCTCCTGCTCTTTTTAAATCTCCGCTCCGATCGCAGCTCCCGCGGTTTTTAGACCTCCGCTCGGACTCGCAGCTCCCACGCTTTTTAAATCTCCACTACGACTCGCAGCTCCTGCTCTTTTTCAATCTCCGCACTGACTCGCAGCTCCCGCGCTTTGTAAATCTCCGCTCGTACTCGTAGCTCCCGCGCTTTTTAAATCTCCTCTCAGACTCACAGCTCCCGTGCTTTTTAAATCTCCGCTCCGACTCGCAGCTCCCGCGCTTTTTACATCTCCGTTCCGACTCGCAGCTCCGGCTCTTTTTAAATCTCCGCTCCGACTCACAGCTCCCGCGCTTTTTAAATCTCCGCTCAGACTCGCAGCTCCCGCTCTTTTTAAATCTCCGCTCAGAATCGCAGCTCCCGCGCTTTTTAAATCTCCGCTTCGACTCGCAGCTCTCGCGCTTTTTAAATCTCTGCTCCTACTCTCAGCTCCTGCTCTTTTTAAATCTCCGCTCCGACTCACGGCTCCCGCACTTTTTAAATCACCGCTCCGACTCTCAGCTCCAGCTCTTTTTATATCTCCGCTCTGACTTGCAGCTCCTGCTCTTTTTAAATCTCCGCTCTGACTCACAGCTCCCGCGCTTTTTAAATCTCCGCTCAGACTCGCAGCTCCCGCTCTTTTTAAATCTCCGCTCCAACTCACAGCTCCCGCGCTTTTTAAATCTCCGCTCCTACTCGTAGCTCCTGCTCTTTTTAAATCTCCGCTCCGACTCGCAGCTCCCGCGCTTTTTAAATCTCTGCTCCTACTCGCAGCTCCCGCGCTTTTTAAATCTCTGCTCCGACTCGCAGCTCCCGTTCTTTTTAAATCTGCGCTCTGACTCGCAGCTCCCGCTCTTTTTAAATCTCCGCTCCGACTCGCAGATCCCGCACTTTTAAAATCTCTGCTCCGATTCGCAGCTCCCGCTCTTTTTAAATCTCCGCTCCGACTCGCAGCTCCTGCACTTTTAAAATCTCCGCTCCGACTCGCAGCTCCTGCTCTTTTTATATCTCCGCTCCGACTCGCTGCCCCCGCTCATTTTAAATCTCCGCTCCGACTCGCAGCTCCCGCACTTTTAGAATCTCTGCTCCGATCGCAGGTCCCGCGCTTTTTAAACATCGGCTTAAACTCGCAGCTCCCGCACTTTTTGAATCTCTGCTCCGACTCGCAGCTCCCGCACTTTTTGAATATCTGCTCGGATTGCAGCTCCCGCGCTTTTTAAATCTCCGCTCCGACTCGCAGCTCCCGAGCTTTTTAAACCTCCGCTTGGACTCGCAGCTCCCACGCTTTTGAAATCACCGCTCCGACTAGCAGCTCCCGCGCTTTTTAAATCTCGCTCCGACTCGCAGATCCCGCTCTTTTTAAATCTCCGCTCCTACTCGCAGCTCCTGCTCTTTTTAAATCTCCGCTCAGACTCGCAGCTCCCGCGCTTTTTAAATCTCCGCTCCGACTTGCAGCTCCCGCTCTTTTTAAATCTCTGCTCCTACTCGCAGCTCCTGCTATTTTTAAGTCTCCGCTCCGACTCGCAGCTCCTGCTCATTTTAAATCTCCCCTGCGACTCACGGCTCCCGCGCTTATTAAATCTCCGCTCCGACTCGCAGCTCCTGCTCATTTTAAGTCTCTGCTCCTACTCGCAGCTCCTGCTCTTTTTAAATCTCCGCTCCATCTCGCAGCTCCTGCGATTTTTAAATCTCCGCTCCGACTCGCAGCTCCAGCGCTTTTTAAATCTCCGCTCCGACTCACAGCTCCCGCGCTTTTTAAATCTCCGGTCCGACTCACAGCTCCCGCGCTTTATTAAATCTCCGCTCCGAATCTCAGCTCCCGCGCTTTTTAAATCTCCGCTCCGACTCGCAGCTCCTGCTCTTTTTAAATCTCCGCTCCGACTCACAGCTCCTGCTCTTTTTAAATCTCCGCTCCGACTCACAGCTCCCACGCTTTTTAAATGTCCGCTCGGACTCGCAGCTTCCGCGCTTTTTAAATCTCCGCTCCAACTCGCAGCTCCCGCGCTTTTTAAATCTCCGCTCCGACTCGCAGCTCCCGCGCTTTTTAAATCTCCGCTCCGACTCGCAGCTCCCGCGCTTTTTAAATCTCTGCTCCAACTCGCAGCTCCTGCTCTTTTTAAATCTCCGCTCCGACTCACAGCTCCTGCTCTTTTTAAATATCCGCTCCGACTCACGGGTCCCGCGCTTTTTAACTCTCCGCTCGGACTCTCAGCTCCAGCTCTTTTTAATTCTCTGCTCCGACTCGCAGCTCCTGCTCTTTTCAAATCTCCGCTCCGACTCGCAGCTCCCGCACTTTTTAAATCTCCGCTCTGACTCGCAGCTCCTGCTCTTTTTAAATCTCCGCTCTGACTCACAGCTCCCGCTCTTTTTAAATCTCCGCTCTGGCGCGCAGCTCCCACGCTTTTCAAATCTTCACTACGACTCGCAGCTCCTGCTCTTTTTCAATCTCCGCACTGACTCGCAGCTCCCGCGCTTTCTAAATCTCCGCTCGTACTCGTAGCTCCCGCGCTTTTTAAATCTCCTCTCAGACTCACAGCTCCCGTGCTTTTTAAATCTCCGCTCCGACTCGCAGCTCCCGTGCTTTTTAAATCTCCGCTCCGACTCGCAGCTCCCGCGCTTTTTACATCTCCGTTCCGACTCGCAGCTCCGGCTCTTTTTAAATCTCCTCTCCGACTCACAGCTCCTGCGCTTTTTAAATCGCCGCTCAGACTCGCAGCTCCCGCTCTTTTTAAATCTCCGCTCAGACTCGCAGCTCCCGCGCTTTTTAAATCTCCGCTCCGACTCACAGCTCCTGCTCTTTTTAAATATCCGCTCCGACTCACGGGTCCCGCGCTTTTTAACTCTCCGCTCGGACTCTCAGCTCCAGCTCTTTTTAATTCTCCGCTCCGACTCGCAGCTCCCGCGCTTTTTAAATCTCCGCTCCGACTCGCAGCTCCCGCGCTTTTTAAATCTCCGCTCCGACTCGCAGCTCCCGCGCTTTTTAAATCTCCGCTCCGACTCGCAGCTCCCGCGCTTTTTAAATCTCTGCTCCAACTCGCAGCTCCTGCTCTTTTTAAATCTCCGCTCCGACTCACAGCTCCTGCTCTTTTTAAATATCCGCTCCAACTCACGGGTCCCGCGCTTTTTAACCCTCCGCTCGGACTCTCAGCTCCAGCTCTTTTTAAATCTCCGCTCCGACTCGCAGCTCCTGCTCTTTTTAAATCTCCGCTCTGACTCGCAGCTCCTGCTCTTTTTAAAACTCCGCTCCGACTCACAGCTCCCGCTCTTTTTAAATCTCCGCTCCGATCGCAGCTCCCGCGGTTTTTAGACCTCCGCTCGGACTCGCAGCTCCCACGCTTTTTAAATCTCCACTACGACTCGCAGCTCCTGCTCTTTTTCAATCTCCGCACTGACTCGCAGCTCCCGCGCTTTGTAAATCTCCGCTCGTACTCGTAGCTCCCGCGCTTTTTAAATCTCCTCTCAGACTCACAGCTCCCGTGCTTTTTAAATCTCCGCTCCGACTCGCAGCTCCCGCGCTTTTTACATCTCCGTTCCGACTCGCAGCTCCGGCTCTTTTTAAATCTCCGCTCCGACTCACAGCTCCCGCGCTTTTTAAATCTCCGCTCAGACTCGCAGCTCCCGCTCTTTTTAAATCTCCGCTCAGAATCGCAGCTCCCGCGCTTTTTAAATCTCCGCTTCGACTCGCAGCTCTCGCGCTTTTTAAATCTCTGCTCCTACTCTCAGCTCCTGCTCTTTTTAAATCTCCGCTCCGACTCACGGCTCCCGCACTTTTTAAATCACCGCTCCGACTCTCAGCTCCAGCTCTTTTTATATCTCCGCTCTGACTTGCAGCTCCTGCTCTTTTTAAATCTCCGCTCCGACTCACAGCTCCCGCGCTTTTTAAATCTCCGCTCAGACTCGCAGCTCCCGCTCTTTTTAAATCTCCGCTCCAACTCACAGCTCCCGCGCTTTTTAAATCTCCGCTCCTACTCGTAGCTCCTGCTCTTTTTAAATCTCCGCTCCGACTCGCAGCTCCCGCGCTTTTTAAATCTCTGCTCCTACTCGCAGCTCCCGCGCTTTTTAAATCTCTGCTCCGACTCGCAGCTCCCGTTCTTTTTAAATCTGCGCTCTGACTCGCAGCTCCCGCTCTTTTTAAATCTCCGCTCCGACTCGCAGATCCCGCACTTTTAAAATCTCTGCTCCGATTCGCAGCTCCCGCTCTTTTTAAATCTCCGCTCCGACTCGCAGCTCCTGCACTTTTAAAATCTCCGCTCCGACTCGCAGCTCCTGCTCTTTTTATATCTCCGCTCCGACTCGCTGCCCCCGCTCATTTTAAATCTCCGCTCCGACTCGCAGCTCCCGCACTTTTAGAATCTCTGCTCCGATCGCAGGTCCCGCGCTTTTTAAACATCGGCTTAAACTCGCAGCTCCCGCACTTTTTGAATCTCTGCTCCGACTCGCAGCTCCCGCACTTTTTGAATATCTGCTCGGATTGCAGCTCCCGCGCTTTTTAAATCTCCGCTCCGACTCGCAGCTCCCGAGCTTTTTAAACCTCCGCTTGGACTCGCAGCTCCCACGCTTTTGAAATCACCGCTCCGACTAGCAGCTCCCGCGCTTTTTAAATCTCGCTCCGACTCGCAGATCCCGCTCTTTTTAAATCTCCGCTCCTACTCGCAGCTCCTGCTCTTTTTAAATCTCCGCTCAGACTCGCAGCTCCCGCGCTTTTTAAATCTCCGCTCCGACTTGCAGCTCCCGCTCTTTTTAAATCTCTGCTCCTACTCGCAGCTCCTGCTATTTTTAAGTCTCCGCTCCGACTCGCAGCTCCTGCTCATTTTAAATCTCCCCTGCGACTCACGGCTCCCGCGCTTATTAAATCTCCGCTCCGACTCGCAGCTCCTGCTCATTTTAAGTCTCTGCTCCTACTCGCAGCTCCTGCTCTTTTTAAATCTCCGCTCCATCTCGCAGCTCCTGCGATTTTTAAATCTCCGCTCCGACTCGCAGCTCCAGCGCTTTTTAAATCTCCGCTCCGACTCGCAGCTCCTGCTCTTTTTCAATCTCCGCACTGACTCGCAGCTCCCGCGCTTTGTAAATCTCCGCTCGTACTCGTAGCTCCCGCGCTTTTTAAATCTCCTCTCAGACTCACAGCTCCCGTGCTTTTTAAATCTCCGCTCCGACTCGCAGCTCCCGCGCTTTTTACATCTCCGTTCCGACTCGCAGCTCCGGCTCTTTTTAAATCTCCGCTCCGACTCACAGCTCCCGCGCTTTTTAAATCTCCGCTCAGACTCGCAGCTCCCGCTCTTTTTAAATCTCCGCTCAGAATCGCAGCTCCCGCGCTTTTTAAATCTCCGCTTCGACTCGCAGCTCTCGCGCTTTTTAAATCTCTGCTCCTACTCTCAGCTCCTGCTCTTTTTAAATCTCCGCTCCGACTCACGGCTCCCGCACTTTTTAAATCACCGCTCCGACTCTCAGCTCCAGCTCTTTTTATATCTCCGCTCTGACTTGCAGCTCCTGCTCTTTTTAAATCTCCGCTCCGACTCACAGCTCCCGCGCTTTTTAAATCTCCGCTCAGACTCGCAGCTCCCGCTCTTTTTAAATCTCCGCTCCAACTCACAGCTCCCGCGCTTTTTAAATCTCCGCTCCTACTCGTAGCTCCTGCTCTTTTTAAATCTCCGCTCCGACTCGCAGCTCCCGCGCTTTTTAAATCTCTGCTCCTACTCGCAGCTCCCGCGCTTTTTAAATCTCTGCTCCGACTCGCAGCTCCCGTTCTTTTTAAATCTGCGCTCTGACTCGCAGCTCCCGCTCTTTTTAAATCTCCGCTCCGACTCGCAGATCCCGCACTTTTAAAATCTCTGCTCCGATTCGCAGCTCCCGCTCTTTTTAAATCTCCGCTCCGACTCGCAGCTCCTGCACTTTTAAAATCTCCGCTCCGACTCGCAGCTCCTGCTCTTTTTATATCTCCGCTCCGACTCGCTGCCCCCGCTCATTTTAAATCTCCGCTCCGACTCGCAGCTCCCGCACTTTTAGAATCTCTGCTCCGATCGCAGGTCCCGCGCTTTTTAAACATCGGCTTAAACTCGCAGCTCCCGCACTTTTTGAATCTCTGCTCCGACTCGCAGCTCCCGCACTTTTTGAATATCTGCTCGGATTGCAGCTCCCGCGCTTTTTAAATCTCCGCTCCGACTCGCAGCTCCCGAGCTTTTTAAACCTCCGCTTGGACTCGCAGCTCCCACGCTTTTGAAATCACCGCTCCGACTAGCAGCTCCCGCGCTTTTTAAATCTCGCTCCGACTCGCAGATCCCGCTCTTTTTAAATCTCCGCTCCTACTCGCAGCTCCTGCTCTTTTTAAATCTCCGCTCAGACTCGCAGCTCCCGCGCTTTTTAAATCTCCGCTCCGACTTGCAGCTCCCGCTCTTTTTAAATCTCTGCTCCTACTCGCAGCTCCTGCTATTTTTAAGTCTCCGCTCCGACTCGCAGCTCCTGCTCATTTTAAATCTCCCCTGCGACTCACGGCTCCCGCGCTTATTAAATCTCCGCTCCGACTCGCAGCTCCTGCTCATTTTAAGTCTCTGCTCCTACTCGCAGCTCCTGCTCTTTTTAAATCTCCGCTCCATCTCGCAGCTCCTGCGATTTTTAAATCTCCGCTCCGACTCGCAGCTCCAGCGCTTTTTAAATCTCCGCTCCGACTCACAGCTCCCGCGCTTTTTAAATCTCCGGTCCGACTCACAGCTCCCGCGCTTTATTAAATCTCCGCTCCGAATCTCAGCTCCCGCGCTTTTTAAATCTCCGCTCCGACTCGCAGCTCCTGCTCTTTTTAAATCTCCGCTCCGACTCACAGCTCCTGCTCTTTTTAAATCTCCGCTCCGACTCACAGCTCCCACGCTTTTTAAATGTCCGCTCGGACTCGCAGCTTCCGCGCTTTTTAAATCTCCGCTCCAACTCGCAGCTCCCGCGCTTTTTAAATCTCCGCTCCGACTCGCAGCTCCCGCGCTTTTTAAATCTCCGCTCCGACTCGCAGCTCCCGCGCTTTTTAAATCTCTGCTCCAACTCGCAGCTCCTGCTCTTTTTAAATCTCCGCTCCGACTCACAGCTCCTGCTCTTTTTAAATATCCGCTCCGACTCACGGGTCCCGCGCTTTTTAACTCTCCGCTCGGACTCTCAGCTCCAGCTCTTTTTAATTCTCTGCTCCGACTCGCAGCTCCTGCTCTTTTCAAATCTCCGCTCCGACTCGCAGCTCCCGCACTTTTTAAATCTCCGCTCTGACTCGCAGCTCCTGCTCTTTTTAAATCTCCGCACTGACTCACAGCTCCCGCTCTTTTTAAATCTCCGCTCTGGCGCGCAGCTCCCACGCTTTTCAAATCTTCACTACGACTCGCAGCTCCTGCTCTTTTTCAATCTCCGCACTGACTCGCAGCTCCCGCGCTTTCTAAATCTCCGCTCGTACTCGTAGCTCCCGCGCTTTTTAAATCTCCTCTCAGACTCACAGCTCCCGTGCTTTTTAAATCTCCGCTCCGACTCGCAGCTCCCGTGCTTTTTAAATCTCCGCTCCGACTCGCAGCTCCCGCGCTTTTTACATCTCCGTTCCGACTCGCAGCTCCGGCTCTTTTTAAATCTCCTCTCCGACTCACAGCTCCCGCGCTTTTTAAATCGCCGCTCAGACTCGCCGCTCCCGCTCTTTTTAAATCTCCGCTCAGACTCGCAGCTCCCGCGCTTTTTAAATCTCCGCTCCGACTCACAGCTCCTGCTCTTTTTAAATATCCGCTCCGACTCACGGGTCCCGCGCTTTTTAACTCTCCGCTCGGACTCTCAGCTCCAGCTCTTTTTAATTCTCCGCTCCGACTCGCAGCTCCTGCTCTTTTTAAATCTCCGCTCCGACTCGCAGCTCCCGCACTTTTTAAATCTCCGCTCTGACTCGCAGCTCCTGCTCTTTTTAAATCTCCGCTCTGACTCACAGCTCCCGCTCTTTTTAAATCTCCGCTCTGACGCGCAGCTCCCACGCTTTTTAAATCTCCACTACGACTCGCAGCTCCTGCTCTTTTTCAATCTCCGCACTGACTCGCAGCTCCCGCGCTTTCTAAATCTCCGCTCGTACTCGTAGCTCCCGCGCTTTTTAAATCTCCTCTCAGACTCACAGCTCCCGTGCTTTTTAAATCTCCGCTCCGATCGCAGCTCCCGTGCTTTTTAAATCTCCGCTCTGACTCGCAGCTCCCGCGCTTTTTAAATCTCCGCTCCAACTCGCAGCTCCCGTGCTTTTTAAATCTCCGTTCCGACTCGCAGCTCCGGCTCTTTTTAAATCTCCTCTCCGACTCACAGCTCCCGCGCTTTTTAAATCGCCGCTCAGACTCGCAGCTCCCGCGCTTTTTAAATCTCTGCTCCTACTCTCAGCTCCTGCTCTTTTTAAATCTCTGCTCCGACTCACGGCTCCCGCACTTTTTAAATCACCGCTCCGACTCTCAGCTCCAGCTCTTTTTATATCTCCGCTCCGACTCACAGCTCCTGCTCTTTTTAAATCTCCGCTCCGACTCGCAGCTCCCGCACTTTTTAAATCTCCGCTCTGACTCGCAGCTCCTGCTCTTTTTAAATCTCCGCTCTGACTCACAGCTCCCGCTCTTTTTAAATCTCCGCTCTGACTCGCAGCTTCCGCGCTTTTTAAATCTCCGCTCTGACTCGCAGCTCCCGCGCTTTTTAAATCTCCGCTCCGACTCGCAGCTCCCACGCTTTTTAAATCTCCACTACGACTCGCAGCTCCTGCTCTTTTTCAATCTCCGCACTGACTCGCAGCTCCCGCGCTTTCTAAATCTCCGCTCGTACTCGTAGCTCCCGCGCTTTTTAAATCTCCTCTCAGACTCACAGCTCCCGTGCTTTTTAAATCTCCGCTCTGACTCGCAGCTCCCGCGCTTTTTACATCTCCGTTCCGACTCGCAGCTCCGGCTCTTTTTAAATCTCCTCTCCGACTCACAGCTCCCGCGCTTTTTAAATCGCCGCTCAGACTCGCAGCTCCCGCTCTTTTTAAATCTCCGCTCAGACTCGCAGCTCCCGCGCTTTTTAAATCTCCGCTCCGACACGCTGCTCCCGCGCTTTTTAAATCTCCGCTCCGACTCGCAGCTCCCGCGCTTTTTAAATCTCCGCTCCGACTCGCAGCTCCCGCGCTTTTTAAATCTCTGCTCCAACTCGCAGCTCCTGCTCTTTTTAAATCTCCGCTCCGACTCACAGCTCCTGCTCTTTTTAAATATCCGCTCCGACTCACGGGTCCCGCGCTTTTTAACTCTCCGCTCGGACTCTCAGCTCCAGCTCTTTTTAAATCTCCGCTCCGACTTGCAGCTCCTGCTCTTTTTAAATCTCCGCTCCGACTCGCAGCTCCCGCACTTTTTAAATCTCCGCTCTGACTCGCAGCTCCTGCTCTTTTTAAATCTCCGCTCTGACTCACAGCTCCCGCTCTTTTTAAATCTCCGCTCCGATCGCAGCTCCCGCGATTTTTAGACCTCCCCTCGACTCGCAGCTCCCACGCTTTTTAAATCTCCACTACGACTCGCAGCTCCTGCTCTTTTTCAATCTCCGCTCCGACTCGCAGCTCCCGTGCTTTTTAAATCTCCGCTCCGACTCGCAGCTCCCGCGCTTTTTACATCTCCGTTCCGACTCGCAGCTCCGGCTCTTTTTAAATTTCCGCACCGACTCACAGCTCCCGCGCTTTTTAAATCTCCACTCAGACTCGCAGCTCCCGCTCTTTTTAAATCTCCGCTCAGACTCGCAGCTCCCGCGCTTTTTAAATCTCCGCTCCGACTCGCAGCTCCCGCGCTTTTTAAATCTCTGCTCCTACTCTCAGCTCCTGCTCTTTTTAAATCTCCGCTCCGACTCACGGCTCCCGCACTTTTAAATCACCGCTCCGACTCTCAGCTCCAGCTCTTTTTATATCTCCGCTCTGACTTGCAGCTCGCGCGCTTTCTAAATCTCCACTACGACTCGCAGCTCCTGCTCTTTTTCAATCTCCGCTCCGACTCGCAGCTCCCGTGCTTTTTAAATCTCCGTTCCGACTCGCAGCTCCGGCTCTTTTTAAATCTCCGCTCCGACTCACAGCTCCCGTGCTTTTTAAATCTCCGCTCAGACTCGCAGCTCCCGCTCTTTTTAAAACTCCGCTCCGACTCGCAGCTCCTACTCTTTTTATATCTCCGCTCCGAATCGCTGCTCCCGCTCATTTTAAATCTCTGCTCCGACTCGCAACTCCCGCACCTTTTGAATATCTGCTCCGATCGCAGCTCCCGCGCTTTTTAAATCTCCGCTCCGACTCGCAGCTCCCGCACTTTTTGAATATCTGCTCTGACTCGCAGCTCCCGCGCTTTTTAAACTTCCGCTTGGACTCGCAGCTCCCACGCTTTTGAAATCTCTGCTCCGACTGGCAGCTCCTGCTCTTTTTAAATCTCCACTCCGTCTCGCAGCTCCCGCGATTTGTAAATCTCCGCTCCTACTCGTAGCTCCCGCGCTTTTTAAATCTCCGCTCCGACTCGCAGCTCCCGCGCTTTTTAAATCTCCGCTCCGACTCGCAGCTCCCGATCATTTTAAATCTCCGCTCCGACTCACGGCTCCTGCTCATTTTAAATCTCTGCTCCTACTCGCAGCTCCTGCTCTTTTTAAATCTCCGCTCCGACTCGCAGCTCCCGCGCTTTTTAAATCTCTGCTCCTACTCGTAGCTCCCGCGCTTTTTAAATCTCCGCTCCTACTCGCAGCTCCCGTTCTTTTTAAATCACGGCTCTGACTCGCAGCGCCCGCTCTTTTTAAATCTCCGCTCCGACTCGCAGATCCCGCACTTTTAAAATCTCTGCTCCGATTCGCAGCTCCCGCTCTTTTTAAATCTCCGCTCCGACTCGCAGCTCCTGCACTTTTAAAATCTCCGCTCCGACTCGCAGCTCCTGCTCTTTTTATATCTCCGCTCCGAATCGCTGCTCCCGCTCATTTTAAATCTCCGCTCCGACTCGCAGCTCCCGCACTTTTTGTATGTCTGCTCCGATCGCATCTCCCGCGCTTTTTAAATCTCCGCTCCGACTCGCAGCTCCCGCGCTTTTTAAATCTCCGCTCGGACTCGCAGCTCCCGCGCTTTTTAAATCTCCGCTCTGACTCACAGCTCCTGCTCTTTTTAAATATCCGCTCAGACTCACGGGTCCCGCGCGTTTTAACTCTCCGCTCGGACTCTCAGCTCCAGCTCTTTTTAAAACTCCGCTCCATCTCGCAGCTCCTGCTCTTTTTAAATCTCCGCTCTGACTCGCAGCTCCCGCACTTTTTAAATCTCCGCTCTGACTCACAGCTCCTGCTCTTTTTAAATCTCCGCTCCGACTCACAGCTCCCGATCTTTTTAAATCTCCGCTCCGATCGCAGCTCCCGCGATTTTTAGACCTCCGCTCGGACTCACAGCTCCCACGCTTTTTAAATCTCCACTACGACTCGCAGCTCCTGCTCTTTTTCAATCTCCACTCTGACTTGCAGCTCCTGCTCTTTTTAAATCTCCGCTCCGACTCACAGCTCCCGCGCTTTTTAAATCTCTGCTCAGACTCGCAGCTCCCGCTCTTTTTAAATCTCCGCTCCAACTCACAGCTCCCGCGCTTTTTAAATCTCCGCTCCTACTCGGAGCTCCTGCTCTTTTTAAATCTCCGCTCCGACTCGCAGCTCCCGCGCTTTTTAAATCTCTGCTCCTACTCGCAGCTCCCGCGCTTTTTAAATCTCCGCTCCGACTTGCAGCTCCCGTTCTTTTTAAATCTCCGCTCTGACTGGCAGCTCCCGCTCTTTTTAAATCTCCGCTCCGACTCGCAGCTCCCGCACTTTTAAAATCTCTGCTCCGATTCGCAGCTCCCGCTCTTTTTAAATCTCCGCTCCGACTCGCAGCTCCTGCACTTTTAAAATCTCCGCTCCGACTCGCAGCTCCTGCTCTTTTTATATCTCCGCTCCGACTCGCTGCTCCCGCTCATTTTAAATCTCCGCTCCGACTCGCATCTCCCGCTGTTTTTGTATCTCTGCTCCGATCACAGCTCCCGCGCTTTTTAAACCTCCGCTTAAACTCGCAGCTCCCACGCTTTTTATATCTCCGCTCCGATTCGCAACTCCCGCACTTTTGAATATCTGCTCCGATCGCAGCTCCCGCGCTTTTTAAATCTCCGCTCCGACTCGCAGCTCCCGCACTTTTTGAATATCTGCTCTGACTCGCAGCTCCCGCGCTTTTTAAACCTCCGCTTGGACTCGCAGCTCCCGCACTTTTTGAATATCTGCTCTGACTCGCAGCTCCCACGCTTTTTAAACCTCCGCTTGGACTCGCAGCTCCCACGCTTTCGAAATCTCTGCTCCGACTAGCAGCTCCTGCTCTTTTTAAACCTCCACTCCGTCTCGCAGCTCCCGCGCTTTTAAAATCTACGCTCCGACTCGCAGCTCCGTCGCTTTTTAAGTCTCCGCTCCTACTCGTAGCTCCCGCGCTTTTTAAATCTCCGCTCCGACTCGCAGCTCCCGCACTTTTTGAATATCTGCTCTGACTCGCAGCTCCCGCGCTTTTTAAACCTCCCCTTGGACTCGCAGCTCCCACGCTTTCGAAATCTCTGCTCCGACTAGCAGCTCCTGCTCTTTTTAAACCTCCACTCCGTCTCGCAGCTCCCGCGCTTTTTAAATCTCCGCTCCGACTCGCAGCTCCCGCGCTTTTTAAATCTCCGCTCCGACTCGCAGCTCCCGCGCTTTTTAAATCTCCGCTCCGACTCGCAGCTCCTGCTCATTTTAAATCTCCGCTCCGACTCGCAGCTCCTGCTCCTTTTAAATCTCTGCTCCTACTCGCAGCTCCTGCTCTTTTTAAATCTCCGCTCCATCTCGCAGCTCCTGCGCTTTTTAAATCTCCGCTCCGACTCGCAGCTCCTGCTCATTTTAAATCTCTGCTCCTACTCGCAGCTCCTGCGCTTTTTAAATCTCCGCTCCGACTCGCAGCTCCAGCGCTTTTTAAATCTCCGCTCCGACTCGCAGCTCCCGCGCTTTTTAAATCTCCGCTCCGACTCGCAGCTCCTGCTCTTTTTAAATCTCCGCCCCGAATCTCAGCTCCCGCGCTTTTTAAATCTCCGCTCCGACTCGCAGCTCCTGCTCTTTTTAAATCTCCGCTCCGACTCACAGCTCCTGCTCTTTTTAAATCTCCGCTCCGACTCACAGCTCCCACGCTTTTTAAATCTCCGCTCGGACTCGCAGCTCCCGCGCTTTTTAAATCTCCGCTCCGACTCGCAGCTCCCGCGCTTTTTAAATCTCCGCTCCGACTCGCAGCTCCCGCGCTTTTTAAATCTCCGCTCCGACTCGCAGCTCCTGCGCTTTTTAAATCTCCGCTCCGACTCGCAGCTCCGGCTCTTTTTAAATCTCCGCTCCGACTCGCAGCTCCCGCGCTTTTTAAATCTCTGCTCCAACTCGCAGCTCCTGCTCTTTTTAAATCTCCGCTCCGACTCACAGCTCCTGCTCTTTTTAAATATCCGCTCAGACTCACGGGTCCCGCGCTTTTTAACTCTCCGCTCGGACTCTCAGCTCCAGCTCTTTTTAAATCTCCGCTCCGACTCGCAGCTCCTGCTCTTTTTAAATCTCCGCTCTGACTCGCAGCTGCCGCACTTTTTAAATCTCCGCTCTGACTCGCAGCTCCTGCTCTTTTTAAATCTCCGCTCCGACTCACAGCTCCCGATCTTTTTAAATCTCCGCTCCAATCGCAGCTCCCGCGATTTTTAGACCTCCGCTCGGACTCGCAGCTCCCACGCTTTTTAAATCTCCACTACGACTCACAGCTCCTGCTCTTTTTCAATCTCCACTCTGACTTGCAGCTCCTGCTCTTTTTAAATCTCCGCTCCGACTCACAGCTCCCGCGCTTTTTAAATCTCCGCTCAGACTCGCAGCTCCCGCTCTTTTTAAATCTCCGCTCCAACTCACAGCTCCCGCGCTTTTTAAATCTCCGCTCCTACTCGGAGCTCCTGCTCTTTTTAAATCTCCGCTCCGACTCGCAGCTCCCGCGCTTTTTAGATCTCTGCTCCTACTCGCAGCTCCCGCGCTTATTAAATCTCCGCTCCGACTTGCAGCTCCCGTTCTTTTTAAATCTCCGCTCTGACTGGCAGCTCCCGCTCTTTTTAAATCTCCGCTCCGACTCGCAGCTCCCGCACTTTTAAAATCTCTGCTCCGATTCGCAGCTCCCGCTCTTTTTAAATCTCCGCTCCGACTCGCAGCTCCTGCACTTTTAAAATCTCCGCTCCGACTCGCAGCTCCTGCTCTTTTTATATCTCCGCTCCGACTCGCTGCTCCCGCTCATTTTAAATCTCCGCTCCGACTCGCATCTCCCGCTGTTTTTGTATCTCTGCTCCGATCGCAGCTCCCGCGCGTTTTAAACCTCCGCTTAAACTCGCAGCTCCCACGCTTTTTAAATCTCCGCTCCGATTCGCAACTCCCGCACTTTTGAATATCTGCTCCAATCGCAGCTCCCGCGCTTTTTAAATCTCCGCTCCGACTCGCAGCTCCCGCACTTTTTGAATATCTGCTCTGACTCGCAGCTCCCGCGCTTTTTAAACCTCCGCTTGGACTCGCAGCTCCCACGCTTTCGAAATCTCTGCTCCGACTAGCAGCTCCTGCTCTTTTTAAACCTCCACTCCGTCTCGCAGCTCCCGCGCTTTTTAAATCTCCGCTCCGACTCGCAGCTCCGTCGCTTTTTAAGTCTCCGCTCCTACTCGTAGCTCCCGCGCTTTTTAAATCTCCGCTCCGACTCGCAGCTCCCGCACTTTTTGAATATTTGCTCTGACTCGCAGCTCCTGCTCATTTTAAATCTCTGCTCCTACTCGCAGCTCGTGCTCTTTTGAAATCTCCGCTCCATCTCGCAGCTCCTGCGCTTTTCAAATCTCCGCTCCGACTCGCAGCTCCAGCGCTTTTTAAATCTCCGCTCCGACTCACAGCTCCCGCGCTTTTTAAATCTCCGCTCCGACTCACAGCTCCCGCGCTTTTTAAGTCTCCGCTCCGACTCGCAGCTCCCGCTCTTTTTAAATCTCCGCTCCGACTCACAGCTCCCGCGCTTCTAAAATCTCCGCTCGGACTCGCAGCTCCCGCGCTTTTTAAATCTCCGCTCCGACTCGTAGCTCCTGCTCTTTTTAAATCTCCGCTCCGACTCGCAGCTCCGGCTCTTTTTAAATCTCCGCTCCGACTCGCAGCTCCCGCGCTTTTTAAATCTACGCTCCGACTCGCAGCTCCCGCGCTTTTTAAATCTCTGCTCCGACTCACAGCTCCCGCGCTTCTAAAATCTCCTCTCGAACTCGCAGCTCCCGCGCTTTTTAAATCTCCGCTCCGACTCGCAGCTCCCGTGCTTTTTAAATCTCCGCTCCGACTCGCAGCTCCCGCGCTTTTTAAATCTCCGCTCCGACTCGCAGCTCCCGCGCTTTTTAAATCTCCGCTCCGACTCGCAGCTCCCGCTCTTTTAAAATCTCCGCTCCTACTCGCAGCTCCTGCTCTTTTTAAATCTCCGCTCCGACTCACAGCTCCTGCTCTTTTTAAATATCCGCTCCGACTCACGGCTCCCGCGCTTTTTAAATCTCCGCTCGGACTCTCAGCTCCAGCTCTTTTTAAATCTCCGCTCCGACTCGCAGCTCCCGCTCTTTTTAAATCTCCGCTCCGACTCGCAGCTCCTGCTCTTTTTAAATCTCCGCTCCGACTCACAGCTCCTGCTCTTTTTAAATCTCCGCTCCGACTCACAGCTCCCACGCTTTTTAAATCTCCGCTCGGACTCGCAGCTCCCGCGCGTTTTAAATCTCCGCTCCGACTCGCAGCTCCCGCGCTTTTTAAATCTCCGCTCCGACTCGCAGCTCCCGCGCTTTTTAAATCTCCGCTCCGACTCGCAGCTCCCGCGCTTTTTAAATCTCTGCTCCAACTCGCAGCTCCTGCTCTTTTTAAATCTCCGCTCCGACTCACAGCTCCTGCTCTTTTTAAATATCCGCTCCGACTCACGGGTCCCGCGCTTTTTAACTCCCAGCTCTGACTCTCAGCTCCAGCTCTTTTTAAATCTCCGCTCCGACTCGCAGCTCCTGCTCTTTTTAAATCTCCGCTCCGACTCGCAGCTCCCGCACTTTTTAAATCTCCGCTCTGACTCGCAGCTCCTGCTCTTTATAAATCTCCGCTCCGACTCGCTGCTCCCGCTCATTTTAAATCTCCGCTCCGACTCACATCTCCCGCTGTTTTTGTATCTCTGCTCCGATCGCAGCTCCTGCGCTTTTTAAACCTCCTCTTAAACTCGCAGCTCCCACGCTTTTTAAATCTCCGCTCCGATTCGCAACTCCCGCACTTTTTGAATATCTGCACCGATCGCAGCTCCCGCGCTTTTTAAATCTCCGCTCCGACTCGCAGCTCCCGCGCTTTTTAAATCTCTGCTCCTACTCGCAGCTCCCGCGCTTTTTAAATCTCCGCTCCGACTCGCAGCTCCCGTTCTTTTTAAATCTCCGCTCTGACTCGCAGCTCCCGCACTTTTTAAATCTCCGCTCCGACTCGCAGCTCCTGCACTTTTAAAATCTCCGCTCCGACTCGCAGCTCCTGCTCTTTTTATATCTCCGCTCCGACTCGCTGCTCCCGCTCATTTTAAATCTCCGCTCCGACTCGCATCTCCCGCTGTTTTGGTATCTCTGCTCCGATCGCAGCTCCCGCGCTTTTTAAACCTCCGCTTAAACTCGCAGCTCCCACGCTTTTTAAATCTCCGCTCCGATTCGCAACTCCCGCACTTTTTGAATATCTGCACCGATCGCAGCTCCCGCGCTTTTTAAATCTCCGCTCCGACGCGCAGCTCCCGCACTTTTTGAATATCTGCTCTGACTCGCAGCTCCCGCGCTTTTTAAACCTCCGCTTGGACTCGCAGCTCCCACGCTTTCGAAATCTCTGCTCCGACTAGCAGCTCCTGCTCTTTTTAAACCTCCACTCCGTCTCGCAGCTCCCGCGCTTTGAAAATCTCCGCTCCTACTCACAGCTCCCACGCTTTTTAAATCTCCGCTCGGACTCGCAGCTCCCGCGCGTTTTAAATCTCCGCTCCGACTCGCAGCTCCCGCGCTTTTTAAATCTCCGCTCCGACTCGCAGCTCCCGCGCTTTTTAAATCTCCGCTCCGACTCGCAGCTCCCGTGCTTTTTAAATCTCTGCTCCAACTCGCAGCTCCTGCTCTTTTTAAATCTCCGCTCCGACTCACAGCTCCTGCTCTTTTTAAATATCCGCTCCGACTCACGGGTCCAGCGCTTTTTAACTCCCAGCTCTGACTCTCAGCTCCAGCTCTTTTTAAATCTCCGCTCCGACTCGCAGCTCCTGCTCTTTTTAAATCTCCGCTCCGACTCGCAGCTCCCGCACTTTTTAAATCTCCGCTCTGACTCTCAGCTCCAGCTCTTTTTAAATCTCCGCTCAGACTCGCAGCTCCCGCTCTTTTTAAATCTCCGCACCAACTCACAGCTCCCGCGCTTTTTAAATCTCCGCTTCTACTCGGACCTCCTGCTCTTTTTAAATCTCCGCTCCGACTCGCAGCTCCCGCGCTTTTTAAATCTCTGCTCCTACTCGCAGCTCCCGCGCTTTTTAAATCTCCGCTCCGACTCGCAGCTCCCGTTCTTATTAAATCTCCGCTCTGACTCGCAGCTCCCGCTCTTTTTAAATCTCCGCTCCGACTCGCAGCTCCCGCACTTTTAAAATCTCTGCTCCGATTCGCAGCTCCCGCTCTTTTTAAATCTCCGCTCCAACTCGCAGCTTCTGCACTTTTAAAATCTCTGCTCCGACTCGCAGCTCCTGCTCTTTTTATATCTCCGCTCCGAATCGCTGCTCCCGCTCATTTTAAATCTCCGCTCCGACTCGCAGCTCCCGCACTTTTTGTATCTCTGCTCCGATCGCAGCTCCCGCGCTTTTTAAACCTCCGCTTAAACTCGCAGCTCCCACGCTTTTTAAATCTCCGCTCCGACTCGCAACTCCCGCACTTTTTGAATATCTGCTCCGATCGCAGCTCCCGCGCTTTTTAAATCTCCGCTCGGACTCGCAGCTCCCGCACTTTTTGAATATCTGCTCTGACTCGCAGCTCCCGCGCTTTTTAAACCTCCGCTTGGACTCGCAGCTCCCACGCTTTTGAAATCTCTGCTCTGACTAGCAGCTCCTGCTCTTTTTAAATCTCCACTCCATCTCGCAGCTCCCGCGCTTTGTAAATCTCCGCTCCTACTCGTAGCTCCCGCGCTTTTTAAATCTCCGCTCCGACTCGCAGCTCCCGCGCTTTTTAAATCTCCACTCCGACTCGCAGCTCCTGCTCATTTTAAATCTCCGCTCCGACTCACGGCTCCCGCGCTTATTAAATCTCCGCTCCGACTCGCAGCTCCTGCTCATTTTAAATCTCTGCTCCTACTCGCAGCTCCTGCTCTTTTTAAATCTCAGCTCCATCTCGCAGCTCCTGCGCTTTTTAAATCTCCGCTCCGACTCACAGCTCCAGCGCTTTTTAAATCTCCGCTCCGACTCACAGCTCCCGCGCTTTTAAATTCTCTGCTCCGACTCACAGCTCCCGCGCTTTTTAAGTCTCCACTCCGACTCGCAGTTCCTGCCCTTTTTAAATCTCCGCTCCGACTCACAGCTCCCGCGCTTCTAAAATCTCCGCTCCGATTCGCAGCTCCCGCTCTTTTTAAATCTCCGCTCCGACTCGCAGCTCCCGCACTTTTAAAATCTCCGCTCCGACTCGCAGCTCCTGCTCTTTTTATATCTCCGCTCCGACTCACTGCTCCCACTCATTTTAAATCTCTGCTCCGATCGCAGGTCCCGCGCTTTTGAAACCTCCGCGAAAACTCGCAGCTCCCGCACTTTTTGAATATCTGCTCGGATCGCAGCTCCCGCGCTTTTTAAATCTCCGCTCCGACTCGCAGCTCCCGAGCTTTTTAAATCTCCGCTCCGACTCGCAGCTCCCGAGCTTTTTAAACCTTCGCTTGGACTCGCAGCTCCAGCGCTTTTTAAATCTCCGCTCCGACTCACAGCTCCCGCGCTTTTTCAATCTCCACTCCGACTCACAGCTCCTGCGCTTTTTAAATCTCCGCTCCGACTCGCACCTCCTGCTCTTTTTAAATCTCCGCCCCGATACTCAGCTCCCGCGCTTTTTAAATCTCCGCTCCGACTCGCAGCTCCTGCTCTTTTTAAATCTCCGCTCCGACTCACAGCTCCTGCTCTTTTTAAATCTCCGCTCCGACTCACAGCTCCCACGCTTTTTAAATCTCCGCTCGGACTCGCAGCTCCCGCGCTTTTTAAATCTCCGCTGCGACTCGCAGCTCCCGCGCTTTATAAATCTCCGCTCTGACTCGCAGCTCCCGCGCTTTTTAAATCTCCGCTCCGACTCGCAGCTCCCGTGCTTTTTTAATCTCTGCTCCAACTCGCAGCTCCTGCTCTTTTTAAATCTCCGCTCCGACTCACAGCTCCTGCTCTTTTTAAATATCCGCTCCGACTCACGGGTCCCGCGCTTTTTAACTCTCCGCTCGGACTCTCAGCTCCAGCTCTTTTTAAATCTCCGCTCCGACTCGCAGCTCCTGCTCTTTTTAAATCTCCGCTCCGACTCGCAGCTCCCGCACTTTTTAAATCTCCGCTCTGACTCGCAGCTCCTGCTCTTTTTAAATCTCCGCTCCGACTCACAGCTCCCGCTCTTTTTAAATCTCCGCTCCGATCGCAGCTCCCGCGATTTTTAGACCTCCGCTCGGACTCGCAGCTCCCACGCTTTTTAAATCTCCACTACGACTCGCAGCTCCTGCTCTTTTTCAATCTCCGCACTGACTCGCAGCTCCCGCGCTTTCTAAATCTCCGCTCGTACTCGTCGCTCCCGCGCTTTTTAAATCTCCGCTTCGACTCGCAGCTCCCGCGCTTTTTAAATCCCCGCTCCGACTCGCAGCTCCCGTGCTTTTTAAATCTCTTCTCCTACTCTCAGCTCCTGCTCTTTTTAAATCTCCGCTCCGACTCACGGCTCCCGCACTTTTTAAATCACCGCTCCGACTCTCAGCTCCAGCTCTTTTTATATCTCCGCTCTGACTTGCAGCTCCTGCTCTTTTTAAATCTCCGCTCCGACTCACAGCTCCCGCGCTTTTTAAATCTCCGCTCAGACTCGCAGCTCCCGCTCTTTTTAAATCTCCGCTCCAACTCACAGCTCCCGCGCTTTTTAAATCTCCGCTCCTACTCGGAGCTCCTGCTCTTTTTAAATCTCCGCTCCGACTCGCAGCTCCCGCGCTTTTTAAATCTCTGCTCCTACTCGCAGCTCCCGCACTTTTTAAATCTCCGCTCCGACTCGCAGGTCCCGTTCTTTTTAAATCTCCGCTCTGACTCGCAGCTCCCGCTCTTTTTAAATCTCCGCTCTGACTCGCAGCTCCCGCACTTTTAAAATCTCTGCTCCGATTCGCAGCTCCCGCTCTTTTTAAATCTCCGCTCCGACTCGCAGCTCCTGCACTTTTAAAATCTCCGCTCCGACTCGCAGCTCCTGCTCTTTTTATATCTCCGCTCCGACTCGCTGCTCCCGCTCATTTTAAATCTCCGCTCCGACTCGCAGCTCCCGGGCTTTTTAAACCTCCGCTTAAACTCGCAGCTCCCACGCTTTTTAAATCTCCGCTCCGATTCGCAACTCCCGCACTTTTTGAATATCTACTCCGATCGCAGCTCCCGCGCTTTTTAAATCTCCGCTCCGACTCGCAGCTCCCGCACTTTTTGAATATCTGCTCTGACTCGCAGCTCCCGCGCTTTTTAAACCTCCGCTTGGACTCGCAGCTCCCACGCTTTCGAAATCTCTGCTCCGACTAGCAGCTCCTGCTCTTTTTAAACCTCCACTCCGTCTCGCAGCTCCCGCGCTTTGTAAATCTCCGCTCCTACTCGTAGCTCCCGCGCTTTTTAAATCTCCGCTCCGACTCGCAGCTCCCGCGCTTTTTAAATCTCCGCTCCGACTCGCAGCTCACGCGCTTATTAAATCTCTGCTCCGACTCGTAGCTCCTGCTCATTTTAAATCTCCGCTCCGACTCACGGCTCCCGCGCTTATTAAATCTCCGCTCCGACTCGCAGCTCCTGCTCTTTTTAAATCTCCGCTCCATCTCGCAGCTCCTGCGCTTTTTAAATCTCCGCTCCGACTCGCAGCTCCCGCACTTTTTGAATATCTGCTCTGACTCGCAGCTCCCGCGCTTTTTAAATCTCCGCTCCGACTCACAGCTCCCGCGCTTTTTAAGTCTCCGCTCCGACTCGCAGCTCCTGCCCTTTTTAAATCTCCGCTCCGACTCACAGCTCCCGCGCTTCTAAAATCTCCGCTCGGACTCGCAGCTCCCGCGCTTTTTAAATCTCCGCTCCGACTCGCAGCTCCCGCGCTTTTTAAATCTCCGCTCCGACTCGCAGCTCCCGCGCTTTTTAAATCTCCGCTCCGACTCGCAGCTCCTGCTCTTTTAAATCTCCGCTCCGACTCACAGCTCCCGCGCTTCTAAAATCTCCTCTCGAACTCGCAGCTCCCGCGCTTTTTAAATCTCCGCTCCGACTCGCAGCTCCCGCACTTTTTAAATCTCCGCTCCGACTCGCAGCTCCCGCGCTTTTTAAATCTCCGCTCCGACTCGCAGCTCCCGCGCTTTTCAAATCTCCGCTCCGACTCGCAGCTCCCGCTCTTTTAAAATCTCCGCTCCTACTCGCAGCTCCTGCTCTTTTTAAATCTCCGCTCCGACTCACAGCTCCTGCTCTTTTTAAATCTCCGCTCCGACTCACGGCTCCCGCGCTTTTTAAATCTCCGCTCGGACTCTCAGCTCCAGCTCTTTTTAAATCTCCGCTCCGACTCGCAGCTCCCGCTCTTTTTAAATCTCCGCTCCGACTCGCAGCTCCCACGCTTTTTAAATCTCCGCTCGGACTCTCAGCTCCAGTAATTTTTAAATCTCCGCTGCGACTCGCAGCTCCCGCTCTTTTTAAATCTCCGCTCTGACTCAGAGCTCACGCGCTTTTTAAATCTCCGCTCTGACTCGCAGCTCCCGCGCTTTTTAAATCTCTGCTCCGACTCGCAGCTCCCGCGCTTTTTAAAACTCCGCTCCGACTCACAGCTCCCCCGCTTTTTAAATCTCCGCTCCGACTCACGGGTCCTGCTCTTTTTAACTCTCGGCTCGGACTCTCAGCTCCAGCACTTTTTAAATCTGCGCTCCGACTCGCAGCTCCCACGCTTTTTAAATCTCCACTACGACTCGCAGCTCCTGCTCTTTTTCAATCTCCGCTCGTACTCGCAGCTCCCGCGCTTTCTAAATCTCCGCTCGTACTCGTAGCTCCCGCGCTTCTGAAATCTCCTCTCAGACTCACAGCTCCCGCGCTTTTTAAATCTCCGCTCCGACTCGCAGCTGCCGCGCTTTTTACATCTCCGCTCCGACTCGCAGCTGCGGCTCTTTTTAAATCTCCGCTCCGACTCACAGCTCCCGCGCTTTTTAAATCTCCGCTCAGACTCGCAGCTCCCGCTCTTTTTAAATCTCCACTCAGACTCGCAGCTCCCGCGCTTTTTAAATCTCTGCTCCGACTCGCAGCTCCCGCGCTTTTTAAATCTCTGCTCCTACTCGCAGCTCCAGCTCTTTTTATATCTCCGCTCTGACTTGCAGCTCCTGCTCTTTTTAAATCTCCGCTCCGACTCACAGCTCCCGCGCTTTTTAAATCTCCGCTCCGACTCGCAGCTCCCGCACTTTTTGTCTCTCTGCTCCGATCGCAGCTCCCGCGCTTTTTAAACCTCCGCTTAAACTCGCATCTCCCACGCTTTTTAAATCTCCGCTCCGACTCGCAGCTCCCGCACATTTTGAACATCTGCTCTGATCGCAGCTCCCGCGCTTTTTAAATCTCCGCTCCAACTCGCAGCTCCCGCACTTTTTGAATATCTGCACCGACTCGCAGCTGCCGTGCTTTTTAAACCTCCGCTTGGACTCGCAGCTCCCACGCTTTTGAAATCTCCGCTCCGACTAGCAGCTCCCACTCTTTTTAAATCTCCGCTCTGACTCGCAGCTCCCGCGCTTTGTAAATCTCCGCTCCTACTCGTAGCTCCCGCACTTTTTAAATCTCCGTTCTGACTCGCAGCTCCCGCGCTTTTTTAATCTCCGCTCCTACTCGCAGCTCCTGCTCTTTTTAAATCTCCGCTCCGACTCGCAGCTCCTGCTCATTTTAAATCTCCACTCCGACTCACGGCTCCCGCGCTTAATAAATCTCTACTCCGACTCGCAGCTCCTGCTCATTTTAAATCTCTGCTCCTACTCGCAGCTCCTGCTCTTTTTAAATCTCCGCTCCGACTCGTAGCTCCCGCGCTTTTTAAATCTCCGCTCCGACTCGCAGCTCCCGCGCTTTTTAAATCTCCGCTCCTACTCGCAGCTCCTGCTCTTTTTAAATCTCCGCTCCGACTCGCAGCTCCTGCTCATTTTAAATCTCCACTCCGACTCACGGCTCCCCCGCTTATTAAATCTCCGCTCCGACTCGCAGCTCCTGATCATTTTAAATCTCTGCTCCTACTCGCAGCTCCTGCTCTTTTTAAATCTCCGCTCCGGCTCACAGCTCCCGCGCTTTTTAAATCTCCGCTCCGACTCACAGCTCCCGCGCTTTTTAAGTCTCCGCTCCGACTCGCAGCTCCTGCCCTTTTTAAATCTCCGCTCCGACTCACAGCTCCTGCTCTTTTTAAATCTCCGCTCCGACTCACAGCTCCCGGGCTATTTAAATCTCCGCTCGGACTCGCAGATACCGCGCTTTTTAAATCTCCGCTCCGACTCGCAGCTCCCGCGCTATTTAAATCTCCGCTCCGACTCGCAGCTCCCACGCTTTTTAAATCTCCGCTCCGACTCGCAGCTCCCGCGCTTTTTAAATCTCCGCTCCGACTCGCAGCTCCCGCTCTTTTAAAATCTCCGCTGCTACTCGCAGCTCCTGCTCTTTTTAAATCTCCGCTCCGACTCACAGCTCCCGCGCTTTTAAAATCTCCGCTGCTACTCGCAGCTCCAGCTCTTTTTAAATCTCCGCTCTGACTCACAGCTCCTGCTCTTTTGAAATCTCCGCTCCGACTCACGGATCCCGCGCTTTTTAAATCTCCGCTCGGACTCTCAGCTCCAGCTCTTTTTAAATCTCCGCTCCGACTCGCAGCTCCGTCGCTTTTTAAATCTCCGCTCTGACTCGCAGCTCACGCGCTTTTTAAATCTCCGCTCTGACTCGCAGCTCCAGCGCTTTTTAAATCTCTGCTCCGACTCGCATCTCCCGCGCTTTTTAAATCTCCGCTCTGACTCACAACTCCCGCGCTTTTTAAATCTCCGCTCCGACTCACAGCTCCCGCACTTTTTAAATCTCCCCTCCGACTCGCAGCTCCCGCTCTTTTTATATCTCCGCTCCAACTCGCAGCTCCCGCTGTTTTTGTATCTCTGCTCCGATCGCAGCTCCCGCGCTTTTTAAACCTCCGCTTAAACTCGCAGCTCCCACGCTTATTAAATCTCCGCTCCGACTCGCAGCTCCTGCTCATTTTAAATCTCCGCTCCGACTCACGGCTCCCGCGCTTATTAAATCTCTGCTCCGACTCGCAGCTCCTGCTCATTTTAAATCTCTGCTCCTACTCGCAGCTCCTGCTCTTTTTAAATCTCCGCTCCATCTCGCAGCTCCTGCGCTTTTTAAATCTCCGCTCCGACTCACAGCTCCAGCGCTTTTTAAATCTCCGCTCCGACTCAAAGCTCCCGCGCTTTTTAAATCTCCGCTCCGACTCACAGCTCCTGCGCTTTTTAAATCTCCGCTCCGACTCACAGCTCCCGCGCTTTTTAAATCTCCGCTCCGACTCACAGCTCCCGCGTTTTTTAAATCTCCGCTCCGACTCAAAGCTCCCGCGCTTTTTAAATCTCCGTTCCAACTCACAGCTCCTGCGCTTTTTAAATCTCCGCTCCGACTCACAGCTCCCGCGCTTTTTAAATCTCCGCTCCGACTCACAGCTCCCGCGCTTTTTAAGTCTCCGCTCCGACTCGCAGCTCCTGCCCTTTTTAAATCTCCGCTCCGACTCACAGCTCCCGCGCTTCTAAAATCTCCGCTCGGACTCGCAGCTCCCGCGCTTTTTAAATCTCCGCTCCGAGTCGCAGCTCCCGCGCTTTTTAAATCTCCGCTCCGACTCGCAGCTCCCGCGCTTTTTAAATCTCCGCTCCGACTCGCAGCTCCCGCGCTTTTTAAATCTCCGCACCGACTCGCAGCTCCCGCTCTTTTAAAATCTCCGCTCCTACTCGCAGCTCCTGCTCTTTTTAAATCTCCGCTCCGACTCGCAGCTCCCGCGCTTTTTAAATCTCCGCACCGACTCGCAGCTCCCGCTCTTTTAAAATCTCCGCTCCTACTCGCAGCTCCTGCTCTTTTTAAATCTCCGCTCGGACTCACAGCTCCTGCTATTTTTAAATCTCCGCACCGACTCACGGCTCCCGCGCTTTTTAAATCTCCGCTCGGACTCTCAGCTCCAGCTCTTTTTAAATCTCCGCTCCGACTCGCAGCTCCCGCTCTTTTTAAATCTCCGCTCCGACTCGCAGCTCCCACGCTTTTTAAATCTCCGCTCGGACTCGAAGCTCCAGTAATTTTTAAATCTCCGCTGCGACTCGCAGCTCCGGCGCTTTTTAAATCTCCGCTCTGACTCGCAGCTCCCGCGCTTTTTAAATCTCCGCTCCGACTCACGGGTCCTGCTCCTTTTAACTCTCGGCTCGGACTCTCAGCTCCAGCACATTTTAAATCTCCGCTCCGACTCGCAGCTCCTGCTCTTTATAAATCTCCGCTCCGACTCGCAGCTCCCGCACTTTTTAAATCTCCGCTCCGATCGCAGCTCCCGCGATTTTTAGACCTCCACTCGGACTCGCAGCTCCCACGCTTTTTAAATCTCCACTTCGACTCGCAGCTCCTGCTCTTTTTCAATCTCCGCACTGACTCGCAGCTCCCGCGCTTTCTAAATCTTCGCTCGTACTCGTAGCTCCCGCGCTTTTTAAATCTCCGCTCCGACTCGCAGCTCACGCGCTTTTTACATCTCCGCTCCGACTCGCAGCTCCCGCTCTTTTTAAATCTCCGCTCAGACTCGCAGCTCCCGCTCTTTTTAAATCTCCACTCCGACTCGCAGCTCCCGCGCTTTTTAAATCTCTGCTCCTACTCGCAGCTCCTGCTCTTTTTAAATCTCCGCTCCGACTCACGCCTCCCGCACTTTTTTTATCTCCGCTCTGACTTGCAGCTCCTGCTCTTTTTAAATCTCCGCACCGACTCACAGCTCCAGCGCTTTTTAAATCTCCGCTCAGACTCGCGGCTCCCGCGCTTTTTCAATCTCTGCTCCTACTCTCAGCTCCTGCTCTTTTTAAATCTCCGCTCCGACTCACGCCTCCCGCACTTTTTATATCACCGCTCCGACTCTCAGCTCCAGCTCTTTTTATATCTCCGCTCTGACTTGCAGCTCCTGCTCTTTTTAAATCTCCGCTCCAACTCACAGCTCCCGCGCTTTTTAAATCTCCGTTCCTACTCGGAGCTCCTGCTCTTTTTAAATCTCCGCTCCGACTCGCAGCTCCCGCGCTTTTTAAATCTCTGCTCCTACTCGCAGCTCCCGCGCTTTTTAAATCTCCGCTCCGACTCGCAGCTCCCGTTCTTTTTAAATCACCGCTCTGACTCGCAGCTCCCGCTCTTTTTAAATCTCCGCTCTAACTCGCAGCTCCCGCACTTTTAAAATCTCTGCTCCGATTCGCAGCTCCCACTCTTTTTAAATCTCCGCTCCGACTCGCAGCTCCTGCACTTTTTGTATCTCTGCTCCGATCGCAGCTCCCGCGCTTTTTGAACATCTGCTCCGATCGCAGCTCCCGCGCTTTTTAAATCTCCGCTCCAACTAGCAGCTCCTGCTCTTTTTAAATCTCCGCTCTGACTCGCAGCTCCCGCGCTTTGTAAATCTCCGCTCCTACTCGTAGGTCCCGCGCTTTTTAAATCTCCGCTCCAACTCGCAGCTCCCGCACTTTTTGAATATCTGCACCGACTCGCAGCTGCCGTGCTTTTTAAACCTCCGCTTGGACTCGCAGCTCCCACGCTTTTGAAATCTCCGCTCCGACTAGCAGCTCCTACTCTTTTTAAATCTCCGCTCTGACTCGCAGCTCCCGCGCTTTGTAAATCTCCGCTCCTACTTGTAGCTCCCGCACTTTTTAAATTTCCGTTCTGACTCGCAGCTCCCGCGCTTTTTTAATCTCCGCTCCTACTCGCAGCTCCTGCTCTTTTTAAATCTCCGCTCCGACTCGCAGCTCCTGCTCATTTTAAATCTCCACTCCGACTCACGGCTCCCGCGCTTATTAAATCTCCGCTCCTACTCGCAGCTCCTGCTCTTTTTAAATCTCTGCTCCGACTCGCAGCTCCCGCGCTTTTAAAATCTCCGCTCCGACTCGCAGCTCCCGCTCTTTTTAAATCTCCGCTCTGACTCATAGCTCCCGCTCTTTTTAAATCTCGGCCCCGACTCGCAGCTCCCGCTCTTTTTAAATCTCCGCTCCGACTCGCAGCTCCCGCTCTTTTTAAATCTCCGCTCGGACTCTCAGCTCCCGCGTTTTTTAAATCTCCGGTCCGACTCGGAGCACCGGCGCTTTTTAAATCACTGCTCCTGCTCGCAGCTCCTGCTCTTTTTAAATATCCGCTCGGACTCTCAGCTCCAGCTCTTTTTAAATCTCCGCTCGGACTCTCAGCTCCGGCTCTTTTAAAATCTCCGCTCCGACTCGCAGCTCCCGCGCTTTTTAAATCTCCGCTCCGACTCGCAGCTCCCGCGCTTTTTAAATCTCTGCTCCGACTCGCAGCTCCCGCGCTTTTAAAATCTCCGCTCCGACTCGCAGCTCCCGCTCTTTTTAAATCTCCGCTCTGACTCATAGCTCCCGCTCTTTTTAAATCTCCGCTCCGACTCGCAGCTCCCGCTCTTTTTAAATCTCCGCTCCGACTCGCAGCTCCCGCACTTTTAAAATCTCCGCTCCGACTCGCAGCTCCCGCTCTTTTTAAATCTCCGCTCTGACTCATAGCTCCCGCTCTTTTTAAATCTCCGCTCCGACTCGCAGCTCCCGCTCTTTTTAAATCTCCGCTCGCACTCTCAGCTCCCGCGCTTTTTATATCTCCGCTCCGACTCGCAGGTCCAGCTCTTTTTAAATCTCCGCTCCAACTCGCATGTCCCGCGCTTTTTAAATCTCCGCTCGAACACGCAGCTCCAGCGCTTTTTAAATTTCCGCTCCGACTCGCAGGTCTGCTCTTTTTAAATCTCCGCTCTGACTCACAGCTCTGCTCTTTTTAAATCTCCGCTCTGACTCACAGCTCCCGCGCTTTTTAAATCTCCGCTCCGACTCGCAGCTCCCGCGCTTTTTATATCTCCGCTCCGACTCGCAGCTCCCACGCATTTAAATCTCCGCTCCGACTCGCAGCTCCCGCGCTTTTAAAATCTCCACTCCGACTCGCAGCTCCGGCTCTTTTTAAATCTCCGCTCCGACTCGCAGGTGCCGCGCTTTTTAAATCTCCACTCCGACTTGCAGGTCCCGCGCTTTTTAAATCTCCGCTCCGACTCGCAGCTCCCGCGCTTTTAAAATTTCCGCTCCGACTCGCAGCTCCCACGCATTTAAATCTCCGCTCTGACTCGCAGCTCCCGCGCTTTTTAAATCTCCGCTCCGACTCGCAGCTCCTGCTCTTTTTAAATCTCCGCTCCGACTCACAGCTCCCGCGCTTCTAAAATCTCCTCTCGAACTCGCAGCTCCCGCGCTTTTTAAATCTCCGCTCCGACTCGCAGCTCCCGCGCTTTTTAAATCTCCGCTCCGACTCGCAGCTCCCGCGCTTTTTAAATCTCCGCTCCGACTCGCAGCTCCCGCGCTTTTTAAATCTCCGCTCCGACTCGCAGCTCCCGCTCTTTTAAAATCTCCGCTCCTACTCGCAGCTCCTGCTCTTTTTAAATCTCTGCTCCGACTCCCAGCTCCTGCTCTTTTTAAATCTCCGCACCGACTCACGGCTCCCGCGCTTTTTAAATCTCCGCTCGGACTCTCAGCTCCAGCTCTTTTTAAATCTCCGCTCCGACTCGCAGCTCCCGCTCTTTTTAAATCTCCGCTCCGACTCGCATCTCCCACGCTTTTTAAATCTCCGCTCTGCCTCGGTGCTCACGCGCGTTTTTAATCTCCGCTCTGACTCGCAGCTCCCGCTCTTTTTAAATCTCTGCTCCGACTCATGGGTCCTGCTCTTTTTAACTCTCGGCTCGGACTCTCAGCTCCAGCACATTTTAAATCTCCGCTCCGACTCGCAGCTCCTGCTCTTTTTAAATCTCCGCTCCGACTCGCAGCTCCCGCACTTTTTAAATCTCCGCTCCGATCGCAGCTCCCGCGATTTTTAGACCTCCGCTCGGACTCTCAGCTCCCGCGCTTTTTAAATCTCCACTACGACTCGCAGCTCCTGCTCTTTTTCAATCTCCACACTGACTCGCAGCTCCCGCGCTTTTTAAATCTCCGCTCCGACTCGCAGCTCCGGCTCTTTTTAAATCTCCGCTCCGACTCACAGCTCCCGCGCTTTTTAAATCTCCGCTCAGACTCGCAGCTCCCGCTCTTTTTAAATCTCCGCTCCGACTCGCTGCTCCCACGCTTTTTAAATCTCTGCTCCTACTCGCAGCTCCTGCTCTTTTTAAATCACAGCTCAGACTCGCAGCTCCTGCGCTTTTTAAATCTCTGCTCCTACTCGCAGCTCCTGCTCTTTTTAAATCTCCGCTCCGACTCACGCCTCCCGCACTTTTTAAATCACCGCTCCGACTCTCAGCTCCAGCTCTTTTTATATCTCCGCTCTGACTTGCAGCTCCCGCGCTTTTTAAAACTCCGCTCAGACTCGCAGCTCCCGCGCTTTTTAAATCTCTGCTCCTACTCTCAGCTCCTGCTCTTTTTAAATCTCCGCTCCGACTCACGCCTCCCGCACTTTTTAAATCACCGCTCCGACTCTCAGCTCCAGCTCTTTTTATATCTCCGCTCTGACTTGCAGCTCCTGCTCTTTTTAAATCTCCGCACCGACTCACAGCTCCCGCGCTTTTTAAATCTCCGCTCAGACTCGCAGCTCCCGCGCTTTTTAAATCTCTGCTCCTACTCGCAGCTCCTGCTCTTTTTAAATCTCCGCTCCGACTCACGGCTCCCGCACTTTTTAAATCACCGCTCCGACTCTCAGCTCCAGCTCTTTTTATATCTCCGCTCTGACTTGCAGCTCCTGCTCTTTTTAAATCTCCGCTCCAACTCACAGCTCCCGCGCTTTTTAAATCTCCGTTCCTACTCGGAGCTCCTGCTCTTTTTAAATCTCCGCTCCGACTCGCAGCTCCCGCGCTTTTTAAATCTCTGCTCCTACTCGCAGCTCCGCGCTTTTTAAATCTCCGCTCCGACTCGCAGCTCCCGTTCTTTTTAAATCACCGCTCTGACTCGCAGCTCCCGCTCTTTTTAAATCTCCGCTCAGACTCGCAGCTCCCGCACTTTTAAAATCTCCACTCCGACTCTCTGCTCCTGCTCTTTTTATATCTCCGCTCCGACTCGCTGCTCCCGCTCATTTTAAATCTCCGCTCCGACTCGCAGCTCCCGCACTTTTTGTATCTCTGCTCCGATCGCAGCTCCCGCGCTTTTTAAACCTCCGCTTAAACTCGCAGCTCCCACGCTTTTTAAATCTCCGCTCCGACTCGCAGCTCCCGCACTTTTTGAACATCTGCTCCGATCGCAGCTCCCGCGCTTTTTAAATCTCCGCTCCAACTCGCAGCTCCCGCGCTTTTTAAATCTCCGCTCCGACTCGCAGCTCCCGCGCTTTTTAAATCTCTGCTCCGACTCGCAGCTCCCGCGCTTTTAAAATCTCCGCTCCGACTCGCAGCTCCCGCTCTTTTTAAATCTCCGCTCTGACTCATAGCTCCTGCTCTTTTTAAATCTCCGCTCCGACTCGCAGCTCCCGCTCTTTTTAAATCTCCGCTCCGACTCGCAGCTCCCGCACTTTGAAAATCTCCGCTCCGACTCGCAGCTCCCGCTCTTTTTAAATCTCCGCTCTGACTCATAGCTCCCGCTCTTTTTAAATCTCCGCTCCGACTCGCAGCTCCCGCTCTTTTTAAATCTCTGCTCCGACTCGCAGCTTCGGCTCTTTTTAAATCTCCGCTCGGACTCTCAGCTCCCGCGCTTTTTAAATATCCGCTCCGACTCGCAGCTCTGCTCTTTTTAAATCTCCGCTCCGACTCGCAGCTCCAGCGCTTTTTAAATTTCCGCTCCGACTCGCAGGTCTGCTCTTTTTAAATCTCCGCTCTGACTCACAGCTCTGCTCTTTTTAAATCTCCGCTCTGACTCACAGCTCCCGCGCTTTTTAAATCTCCGCTCCGATCGCAGCTACCACGCTTTTTAATTTTCCGCTCCGACTCGCAGCTCCCGCTCTTTTTAAATCTCCACTCCGACTCGCAGCTCCCGCGCTTTTAAAATCTCCGCTCCGACTCGCAGCTCCGGCTCTTTTTAAATCTCCGCTCCGACTCGCAGCTCCCGCGCTTTTTAAATCTCCGCTCCGACTCGCAGCTCCCGCGCTTTTTAAATTTCCGCTCCGACTCGCAGCTCCCACGCATTTAAATCTCCGCTCCGACTCGCAGCTCCCGCGCTTTTTAAATCTCCGCTCCGACTCGCAGCTCCTGCTCTTTTTAAATCTCCGCTCCGACTCACAGCTCCCGCGCTTCTAAAATCTCCTCTCGAACTCGCAGCTCCCGCGCTTTTTAAATCTCCGCTCCGACTCGCAGCTCCCGCGCTTTTTAAATCTCCGCTCCGACTCGCAGCTCCCGCGCTTTTTAAATCTCCGCTCCGACTCGCAGCTCCCGCTCTTTTAAAATCTCCGCTCCTACTCGCAGATCCTGCTCTTTTTAAATCTCTGCTCCGACTCCCAGCTCCTGCTCTTTTTAAATCTCCGCACCGACTCACGGCTCCCGCGCTTTTTAAATCTCCGCTCGGACTCTCAGCTCCAGCTCTTTTTAAATCTCCGCTCCGACTCGCAGCTCCCGCTCTTTTTAAATCTCCGCTCCGACTCGCATCTCCCACGCTTTTTAAATCTCCGCTCTGCCTCGGTGCTCACGCGCTTTTTAAATCTCCGCTCTGACTCGCAGCTCCCGCTCTTTTTAAATCTCTGCTCCGACTCATGGGTCCTGCTCTTTTTAACTCTCGGCTCGGACTCTCAGCTCCAGCACATTTTAAATCTCCGCTCCGACTCGCAGCTCCTGCTCTTTTTAAATCTCCGCTCCGACTCGCAGCACCCGCACTTTTTAAATCTCCGCTCCGATCGCAGCTCCCGCGATTTTTAGACCTCCGCTCGGACTCTCAGCTCCCGCGCTTTTTAAATCTCCACTACGACTCGCAGCTCCTGCTCTTTTTCAATCTCCACACTGACTCGCAGCTCCCGCGCTTTTTAAATCTCCGCTCCGACGTCGCAGCTCACGCGCTTTTTACATCTCCGCTCCGACTCGCAGCTCCGGCTCTTTTTAAATCTCCGCTCCGACTCACAGCTCCCGCGCTTTTTAAATCTCCGCTCAGACTCGCAGCTCCCGCTCTTTTTAAATCTCCGCTCCGACTCGCAGCTCCCACGCTTTTTAAATCTCTGCTCCTACTCGCAGCTCCTGCTCTTTTTAAATCTCCGCTCCGACTCACGCCTCCCGCACTTTTTAAATCACCGCTCCGACTCTCAGCTCCAGCTCTTTTTATATCTCCGCTCTGACTTGCAGCTCCCGCGCTTTTTAAATCTCTGCTCCTACTCTCAGCTCCTGCTCTTTTTAAATCTCCGCTCCGACTCACGCCTCCCGCACTTTTTAAATCACCGCTCCGACTCTCAGCTCCAGCTCTTTTTATATCTCCGCTCTGACTTGCAGCTCCTGCTCTTTTTAAATCTCCACACCGACTCACAGCTCCCGCGCTTTTTAAATCTCCGCTCAGACTCGCAGCTCCCGCGCTTTTTAAATCTCTGCTTCTACTCGCAGCTCCTGCTCTTTTGAAATCTCCGCTCCGACTCACGGCTCCCGCACTTTTTAAATATCCGCTCGGACTCTCAGCTCCAGCTCTTTTTAAATCTCCGCTCGGACTCTCAGCTCCGGCTCTTTTAAAATCTCCGCTCCGACTCGCAGCTCCCGCGCTTTTTAAATCTCCGCTCCGACTCGCAGCTCCCGCGCTTTTTAAATCTCTGCTCCGACTCGCAGCTCCCGCGCTTTTAAAATCTCCGCTCCGACTCGCAGCTCCCGCTCTTTTTAAATCTCCGCTCTGACTCATAGCTCCCGCTCTTTTTAAATCTCCGCTCCGACTCGCAGCTCCCGCTCTTTTTAAATCTCCGCTCCGACTCGCAGCTCCCGCACTTTTAAAATCTCCGCTCCGACTCGCAGCTCCCGCTCTTTTTAAATCTCCGCTCTGACTCATAGCTCCCGCTCTTTTTAAATCTCCGCTCCGACTCGCAGCTCCCGCTCTTTTTAAATCTCCGCTCGCACTCTCAGCTCCCGCGCTTTTTATATCTCCGCTCCGACTCGCAGGTCCAGCTCTTTTTAAATCTCCGCTCCAACTCGCATGTCCCGCGCTTTTTAAATCTCCGCTCGAACACGCAGCTCCAGCGCTTTTTAAATTTCCGCTCCGACTCGCAGGTCTGCTCTTTTTAAATCTCCGCTCTGACTCACAGCTCTGCTCTTTTTAAATCTCCGCTCTGACTCACAGCTCCCGCGCTTTTTAAATCTCCGCTCCGACTCGCAGCTCCCGCGCTTTTTATATCTCCGCTCCGACTCGCAGCTCCCACGCATTTAAATCTCCGCTCCGACTCGCAGCTCCCGCGCTTTTAAAATCTCCACTCCGACTCGCAGCTCCGGCTCTTTTTAAATCTCCGCTCCGACTCGCAGGTGCCGCGCTTTTTAAATCTCCACTCCGACTTGCAGGTCCCGCGCTTTTTAAATCTCCGCTCCGACTCGCAGCTCCCGCGCTTTTAAAATTTCCGCTCCGACTCGCAGCTCCCACGCATTTAAATCTCCGCTCTGACTCGCAGCTCCCGCGCTTTTTAAATCTCCGCTCCGACTCGCAGCTCCTGCTCTTTTTAAATCTCCGCTCCGACTCACAGCTCCCGCGCTTCTAAAATCTCCTCTCGAACTCGCAGCTCCCGCGCTTTTTAAATCTCCGCTCCGACTCGCAGCTCCCGCGCTTTTTAAATCTCCGCTCCGACTCGCAGCTCCCGCGCTTTTTAAATCTCCGCTCCGACTCGCAGCTCCCGCGCTTTTTAAATCTCCGCTCCGACTCGCAGCTCCCGCTCTTTTAAAATCTCCGCTCCTACTCGCAGCTCCTGCTCTTTTTAAATCTCTGCTCCGACTCCCAGCTCCTGCTCTTTTTAAATCTCCGCACCGACTCACGGCTCCCGCGCTTTTTAAATCTCCGCTCGGACTCTCAGCTCCAGCTCTTTTTAAATCTCCGCTCCGACTCGCAGCTCCCGCTCTTTTTAAATCTCCGCTCCGACTCGCATCTCCCACGCTTTTTAAATCTCCGCTCTGCCTCGGTGCTCACGCGCGTTTTTAATCTCCGCTCTGACTCGCAGCTCCCGCTCTTTTTAAATCTCTGCTCCGACTCATGGGTCCTGCTCTTTTTAACTCTCGGCTCGGACTCTCAGCTCCAGCACATTTTAAATCTCCGCTCCGACTCGCAGCTCCTGCTCTTTTTAAATCTCCGCTCCGACTCGCAGCTCCCGCACTTTTTAAATCTCCGCTCCGATCGCAGCTCCCGCGATTTTTAGACCTCCGCTCGGACTCTCAGCTCCCGCGCTTTTTAAATCTCCACTACGACTCGCAGCTCCTGCTCTTTTTCAATCTCCACACTGACTCGCAGCTCCCGCGCTTTTTAAATCTCCGCTCCGACTCGCAGCTCCGGCTCTTTTTAAATCTCCGCTCCGACTCACAGCTCCCGCGCTTTTTAAATCTCCGCTCAGACTCGCAGCTCCCGCTCTTTTTAAATCTCCGCTCCGACTCGCTGCTCCCACGCTTTTTAAATCTCTGCTCCTACTCGCAGCTCCTGCTCTTTTTAAATCACAGCTCAGACTCGCAGCTCCTGCGCTTTTTAAATCTCTGCTCCTACTCGCAGCTCCTGCTCTTTTTAAATCTCCGCTCCGACTCACGCCTCCCGCACTTTTTAAATCACCGCTCCGACTCTCAGCTCCAGCTCTTTTTATATCTCCGCTCTGACTTGCAGCTCCCGCGCTTTTTAAAACTCCGCTCAGACTCGCAGCTCCCGCGCTTTTTAAATCTCTGCTCCTACTCTCAGCTCCTGCTCTTTTTAAATCTCCGCTCCGACTCACGCCTCCCGCACTTTTTAAATCACCGCTCCGACTCTCAGCTCCAGCTCTTTTTATATCTCCGCTCTGACTTGCAGCTCCTGCTCTTTTTAAATCTCCGCACCGACTCACAGCTCCCGCGCTTTTTAAATCTCCGCTCAGACTCGCAGCTCCCGCGCTTTTTAAATCTCTGCTCCTACTCGCAGCTCCTGCTCTTTTTAAATCTCCGCTCCGACTCACGGCTCCCGCACTTTTTAAATCACCGCTCCGACTCTCAGCTCCAGCTCTTTTTATATCTCCGCTCTGACTTGCAGCTCCTGCTCTTTTTAAATCTCCGCTCCAACTCACAGCTCCCGCGCTTTTTAAATCTCCGTTCCTACTCGGAGCTCCTGCTCTTTTTAAATCTCCGCTCCGACTCGCAGCTCCCGCGCTTTTTAAATCTCTGCTCCTACTCGCAGCTCCGCGCTTTTTAAATCTCCGCTCCGACTCGCAGCTCCCGTTCTTTTTAAATCACCGCTCTGACTCGCAGCTCCCGCTCTTTTTAAATCTCCGCTCAGACTCGCAGCTCCCGCACTTTTAAAATCTCCACTCCGACTCTCTGCTCCTGCTCTTTTTATATCTCCGCTCCGACTCGCTGCTCCCGCTCATTTTAAATCTCCGCTCCGACTCGCAGCTCCCGCACTTTTTGTATCTCTGCTCCGATCGCAGCTCCCGCGCTTTTTAAACCTCCGCTTAAACTCGCAGCTCCCACGCTTTTTAAATCTCCGCTCCGACTCGCAGCTCCCGCACTTTTTGAACATCTGCTCCGATCGCAGCTCCCGCGCTTTTTAAATCTCCGCTCCAACTCGCAGCTCCCGCGCTTTTTAAATCTCCGCTCCGACTCGCAGCTCCCGCGCTTTTTAAATCTCTGCTCCGACTCGCAGCTCCCGCGCTTTTAAAATCTCCGCTCCGACTCGCAGCTCCCGCTCTTTTTAAATCTCCGCTCTGACTCATAGCTCCCGCTCTTTTTAAATCTCCGCTCCGACTCGCAGCTCCCGCTCTTTTTAAATCTCCGCTCCGACTCGCAGCTCCCGCACTTTGAAAATCTCCGCTCCGACTCGCAGCTCCCGCTCTTTTTAAATCTCCGCTCTGACTCATAGCTCCCGCTCTTTTTAAATCTCCGCTCCGACTCGCAGCTCCCGCTCTTTTTAAATCTCTGCTCCGACTCGCAGCTTCGGCTCTTTTTAAATCTCCGCTCGGACTCTCAGCTCCCGCGCTTTTTAAATATCCGCTCCGACTCGCAGCTCTGCTCTTTTTAAATCTCCGCTCCGACTCGCAGCTCCAGCGCTTTTTAAATTTCCGCTCCGACTCGCAGGTCTGCTCTTTTTAAATCTCCGCTCTGACTCACAGCTCTGCTCTTTTTAAATCTCCGCTCTGACTCACAGCTCCCGCGCTTTTTAAATCTCCGCTCCGATCGCAGCTACCACGCTTTTTAATTTTCCGCTCCGACTCGCAGCTCCCGCTCTTTTTAAATCTCCGCTCCGACTCGCAGCTCCCACGCATTTAAATCTCCGCTCCGACTCGCAGCTCCCGCGCTTTTAAAAGCTCCGCTCCGACTCGCAGCTCCGGCTCTTTTTAAATCTCCGCTCCGACTCGCAGCTCCCGCGCTTTTTAAATCTCCGCTCCGACTCGCAGCTCCCGCGCTTTTTAAATTTCCGCTCCGACTCGCAGCTCCCACGCATTTAAATCTCCGCTCCGACTCGCAGCTCCCGCGCTTTTTAAATCTCCGCTCCGACTCGCAGCTCCTGCTCTTTTTAAATCTCCGCTCCGACTCACAGCTCCCGCGCTTCTAAAATCTCCTCTCGAACTCGCAGCTCCCGCGCTTTTTAAATCTCCGCTCCGACTCGCAGCTCCCGCGCTTTTTAAATCTCCGCTCCGACTCGCAGCTCCCGCGCTTTTTAAATCTCCGCTCCGACTCGCAGCTCCCGCTCTTTTAAAATCTCTGCTCCTACTCGCAGATCCTGCTCTTTTTAAATCTCTGCTCCGACTCCCAGCTCCTGCTCTTTTTAAATCTCCGCACCGACTCACGGCTCCCGCGCTTTTTAAATCTCCGCTCGGACTCTCAGCTCCAGCTCTTTTTAAATCTCCGCTCCGACTCGCAGCTCCCGCTCTTTTTAAATCTCCGCTCCGACTCGCATCTCCCACGCTTTTTAAATCTCCGCTCTGCCTCGGTGCTCACGCGCTTTTTAAATCTCCGCTCTGACTCGCAGCTCCCGCTCTTTTTAAATCTCTGCTCCGACTCATGGGTCCTGCTCTTTTTAACTCTCGGCTCGGACTCTCAGCTCCAGCACATTTTAAATCTCCGCTCCGACTCGCAGCTCCTGCTCTTTTTAAATCTCCGCTCCGACTCGCAGCTCCCGCACTTTTTAAATCTCCGCTCCGATCGCAGCTCCCGCGATTTTTAGACCTCCGCTCGGACTCTCAGCTCCCGCGCTTTTTAAATCTCCACTACGACTCGCAGCTCCTGCTCTTTTTCAATCTCCACACTGACTCGCAGCTCCCGCGCTTTTTAAATCTCCGCTCCGACGTCGCAGCTCACGCGCTTTTTACATCTCCGCTCCGACTCGCAGCTCCGGCTCTTTTTAAATCTCCGCTCCGACTCACAGCTCCCGCGCTTTTTAAATCTCCGCTCAGACTCGCAGCTCCCGCTCTTTTTAAATCTCCGCTCCGACTCGCAGCTCCCACGCTTTTTAAATCTCTGCTCCTACTCGCAGCTCCTGCTCTTTTTAAATCTCCGCTCCGACTCACGCCTCCCGCACTTTTTAAATCACCGCTCCGACTCTCAGCTCCAGCTCTTTTTATATCTCCGCTCTGACTTGCAGCTCCCGCGCTTTTTAAATCTCTGCTCCTACTCTCAGCTCCTGCTCTTTTTAAATCTCCGCTCCGACTCACGCCTCCCGCACTTTTTAAATCACCGCTCCGACTCTCAGCTCCAGCTCTTTTTATATCTCCGCTCTGACTTGCAGCTCCTGCTCTTTTTAAATCTCCGCACCGACTCACAGCTCCCGCGCTTTTTAAATCTCCGCTCAGACTCGCAGCTCCCGCGCTTTTTAAATCTCTGCTTCTACTCGCAGCTCCTGCTCTTTTTAAATCTCCGCTCCGACTCACGGCTCCCGCACTTTTTAAATCACCGCTCCGACTCTCAGCTCCAGCTCTTTTTATATCTCCGCTCTGACTTGCAGCTCCTGCTCTTTTTAAATCTCCGCTCCAACTCACAGCTCCCGCGCTTTTTAAATCTCCGTTCCTACTCGGAGCTCCTGCTCTTTTTAAATCTCCGCTCCGACTCGCAGCTCCCGCGCTTTTTAAATCTCTGCTCCTACTCGCAGCTCCCGCGCTTTTTAAATCTCCGCTCCGACTCGCAGCTCCCGTTCTTTTTAAATCACCGCTCTGACTCGCAGCTCCCGCTCTTTTTAAATCTCCGCTCAGACTCGCAGCTCCCGCACTTTTAAAATCTCTGCTCCGATTCACAGCTCCCATGCTTTTTAAATCTCCGCTCCGACTCGCAGCTCCTGCACTTTTAAAATCTCCACTCCGACTCTCTGCTCCTGCTCTTTTTATATCTCCGCTCCGACTTGCTGCTCCCGCTCATTTTAAATCTCCGCTCCGACTCGCAGCTCCCGCACTTTTTGTATCTCTGCTCCGATCGCAGCTCCCGCGCTTTTTAAACCTCCGCTTAAACTCGCAGCTCCCACGCTTTTTAAATCTCCGCTCCGACTCGCAGCTCCCGCACTTTTTGAACATCTGCTCCGATCGCAGCTCCCGCGCTTTTTAAATCTCCGCTCCGACTCGCAGCTCCCGCACTTTTTGAACATCTGCTCCGATCGCAGCTCCCGCGCTTTTTAAATCTCCGCTCCAACTCGCAGCTCCCGCACTTTTTGAATATCTGCACCGACTCGCAGCTGCCGCGCTTTTTAAACCTCCGCTTGGACTCTCAGCTCCCACGCTTTTGAAATCTCCGCTCCGACTAGCAGCTCCTGCTCTTTTTAAATCTCCGCTCTGACTCGCAGCTCCCGCGCTTTGTAAATCTCCGCTCCTACTCGTAGCTCCCGCGCTTTTTAAATCTCCGCTCCGACTCGCAGCTCCCGCGCTTTTTAAATCTCCGCTCCTATTCGCAGCTCCTGCTCTTTTTAAATCTCCGCTCCGACTCGCAGCTCCTGCTCATTTTAAATCTCCACTCCGACTCACGGCTCCCGCGCTTATTAAATCTCCGCTCCGACTCGCAGCTCCCGCTCTTTTTAAATCTCCGCTCAGACTCGCAGCTCCTGCTCCTTTTAACTCTCCGCTCCGACTCTCAGCTCTAGCTCTTCTTAAATCTCCGCTCCGACTCGCAGCTCCTGCTCTTTTTAAATCTACGCTCGGACTCTCAGCTCCCGCTCTTTTTAAATCTCCGCTCCGACTCGCAGCTCCCGCTTTTTCTAAATCTCCGCTCCGGCTCGCAGCTCCCGCGCTTTTTAAATCTCCGCTCGGACTCTCAGCTCCCGCTCTTTTTAAATCTCCGCTCCGACTCGCAGCTCCCGCTTTTTCTAAATCTCCGCTCCGACTCACAGCTCCCGCGCTTTTTAAATCTCCGCTCCGACTCTCAGCTCCCGCTCTTTTTAAATCTCCGCTCCGACTCGCAGCTCCGGCTCTTTTTAAATATCTGCTCCGACTCACGGCTCCCGCGCTTTTTAAATCTCCGCTCGGACTCTCAGCTCCAGCTCTTTTTAAATCTCTGCTCAGACTCGCAGCTCCTGCTCCTTTTAACTCTCCGCTCCGACTCGCAGCTCCTGCTCTTTTTAAATCTCCGCTCCGACTCACGGCTCCCGCGCTTTTTAAATCCCCGCTCGGAATCTCAGCTCCAGCTCTTTTTAAATCTCCGCTCCGACTCGCCGGTCCTGCACTTTTTAAATCTCCGCTTCGCTCGCAGCTACCACGCTTTTTAAATCTCCGCTCCGACTCGCACGTCCCGCGCTTTTTAAATCTCCGCTCGGACTCTCAGCTCCAGCTCTTTTTAAATCTCCGCTCCGACTCGCAGCTCTGCTCTTTTTAAATCTCCGCTCCGACTCGCAGCTCCCGCGCTTTTTAAATCTCCGCTCGGGCTCTCAGCTCCCGCTCTTTTTAAATCTCCGCTCCGACTCGCAGCTCCCGCTCTTTCTAAATCTCCGCTCCGACTCACAGCTCCCGCGCTTTTTAAATCTCCGCTCGGACTCTCAGCTCCCGCTCTTTTTAAATCTCCGCTCCGACTCGCAGCTCCTGCTCTTTCTAAATCTCCGCTCGGACTCTCAGCTCCGGCTCTTTTTAATCTCCACTCCGACTCACGGCTCCCGCGCTTATTAAATCTCCGCTCCGACTCGCAGCTCCTGCTCATTTTAAATCTCTGCTCCTACTCGCAGCTCCTGCTCTTTTTAAATCTCCGCTCCGACTCGTCACTCCCGCGCTTTTTAAATCTCCGCTCCGACTCGCAGCTCCCGCGCTTTTTAAATCTCCGCTCCTACTCGCAGCTCCTGCTCTTTTTAAATCTCTGCTCCGACTCGCAGCTCCCGCTCTTTTAAAATCTCCGCTCCGACTCGCAGCTGCCGCTCTTTTTAAATCTCCGCTCTGACTCATAGCTCCCGCTCTTTTTAAATCTCCGCTCCGACTCGCAGCTCCCGCTCTTTTTAAATCTGCGCCCCGACTCGCGGCTCCCTCACTTTTAAAATCTCCGCTCCGACTCGCAGCTCCCGCTCTTTTTAAATCTCCGCTCTGACTCATAGCTCCCGCTCTTTTTAAATCTCCGCTCCGACTCGCAGCTCCCGCTCTTTTTAAATCTCCGCTCGGACTCTCAGCTCCCGCGTTTTTTAAATCTCCGGTCCGACTCGGAGCACCGGCGCTTTTTAAATCACTGCTCCTGCTCGCAGCTCCTGCTCTTTTTAAATATCCGCTTGGACTCTCAGCTCCAGCTCTTTTTAAACCTCCGCTCGGACTCTCAGCTCCGGCTCTTTTTAAATCTCCGCTCCGACTCGCAGCTCCCGCGCTTTTTAAATCTCCGCACCGACTCGCAGCTCCCGCGCTTTTTAAATCTCTGCTCCGACTCGCAGCTCCTGCGCTTTTAAAATCTCCGCTCCGACTCGCAGCTCCCGCTCTTTTTAAATCTCCGCTCTGACTCATAGCTCCCCCTCTTTTTAAATCTCCGCTCCGACTCGCAGCTCCCGCTCTTTTTAAATCTCCGCTCCGACTCGCAGCTCCCGCACTTTTAAAATCTCCGCTCCGACTCGCAGCTCCCGCTATTTTTAAATCTCCCCTCTGACTCATAGCTCCCGCTCTTTTTAAATCTCCGCTCCGACTCGCAGCTCCCGCTCTTTTTAAATCTCCGCTCGGACTCTCAGCTCCCGCGCTTTTTATATCTCCGCTCCGACTCGCAGGTCCAGCTCTTTTTAAATCTCCGCTCCGACTCGCATGTCCCGCGCTTTTTAAATCTCCGCTCGAACACGCAGCTCTGCTCTTTTTAAATCTCCGCTCCGACTCGCAGCTCCCGCTCTTTTTAAATTTCCGCTCCGACTCGCAGCTCTGCTCTTTTTAAATCTCCGCTCTGACTCACAGCTCCCGCGCTTTTTAAATCTCCGCTCCGACTCGCAGCTCCTGCTCTTTTTAAATCTCCGCTCTGACTCGCAACTCCCGCACTTTTTAAATCTCCGCTCCGATCGCAGCTACCACGCTTTTTAATTCTCCGCTCCGACTCGCAGCTCCCGCGCTTTTTAAATCTCCGCTCCGACTCGCAGCTCCCACGCATTTAAATCTCCACTCCGATTCGCAGCTCCGGCTCTTTTTAAGTCTCCGCTCCGACTCGCAGCTCCTGCGCTTTTTAAATCTCCACTCCGACTCGCAGCTCCGGCTCTTTTTAAATCTCCGCTCCGACTCGCAGGTCCCGCGCTTTTTAAATCTCCGCTCCGACTCGCAGGTCCCGCGCTTTTTAAATCTCCGCTCCGACTCGCAGCTCCCGCGATTTTTAAATCTCTGCTCCGACTCGCAGCTCCCACGCATTTAAATCTCCGCTCGGACTCTCAGCTCTAGCTCTTCTTAAACCTCCGCTCCGACTCGCAGCTCTGCTCTTTTTAAATCTCCGCTCCGACTCGCAGCTCCCGCGCTTTTTAAATCGACGTTCGGACTCTCAGCTCCCGCTCTTTTTAAATCTCCGCTCCGACTCGCAGCTCCCGCTTTTTCTAAATCTCCGCTCCGGCTCGCAGCTCCCGCGCTTTTTAAATCTCAGCTCGGACTCTCAGCTACCGCTCTTTTTAAATCTCCGCTCCGACTCGCAGCTCCCGCTTTTTCAAAATCTCCACTCCGACTCTCTGCTCCTGCTCTTTTTATATCTCCGCTCCGACTTGCTGCTCCCGCTCATTTTAAATCTCCGCTCCGACTCGCAGCTCCCGCACTTTTTGTATCTCTGCTCCGATCGCAGCTCCCGCGCTTTTTAAACCTCCGCTTAAACTCGCAGCTCCCACGCTTTTTAAATCTCCGCTCCGACTCGCAGCTCCCGCACTTTTTGAACATCTGCTCCGATCGCAGCTCCCGCGCTTTTTAAATCTCCGCTCCGACTCGCAGCTCCCGCACTTTTTGAACATCTGCTCCGATCGCAGCTCCCGCGCTTTTTAAATCTCCGCTCCAACTCGCAGCTCCCGCACTTTTTGAATATCTGCACCGACTCGCAGCTGCCGCGCTTTTTAAACCTCCGCTTGGACTCTCAGCTCCCACGCTTTTGAAATCTCCGCTCCGACTAGCAGCTCCTGCTCTTTTTAAATCTCCGCTCTGACTCGCAGCTCCCGCGCTTTGTAAATCTCCGCTCCTACTCGTAGCTCCCGCGCTTTTTAAATCTCCGCTCCGACTCGCAGCTCCCGCGCTTTTTAAATCTCCGCTCCTATTCGCAGCTCCTGCTCTTTTTAAATCTCCGCTCCGACTCGCAGCTCCTGCTCATTTTAAATCTCCACTCCGACTCACGGCTCCCGCGCTTATTAAATCTCCGCTCCGACTCGCAGCTCCTGCTCATTTTAAATCTCTGCTCCTACTCGCAGCTCCTGCTCTTTTTAAATCTCCGCTCCGACTCGTCACTCCCGCGCTTTTTAAATCTCTGCTCCGACTCGCAGCTCCCGCGCTTTTAAAATCTCCGCTCCGACTCGCAGCTCCCGCTCTTTTTAAATCTCCGCTCGGACTCTCAGCTCTAGCTCTTCTTAAATCTCCGCTCCGACTCGCAGCTCTGCTCTTTTTAAATCTCCGCTCCTACTCGCAGCTCCTGCTCTTTTTAAATCTCTGCTCCGACTCGCAGCTCCCGCGCTTTTAAAATCTCCGCTCCGACTCGCAGCTCCCGCTCTTTTTAAATCTCCGCTCAGACTCGCAGCTCCTGCTCCTTTTAACTCTCCGCTCCGACTCTCAGCTCTAGCTCTTCTTAAATCTCCGCTCCGACTCGCAGCTCCTGCTCTTTTTAAATCTACGCTCGGACTCTCAGCTCCCGCTCTTTTTAAATCTCCGCTCCGACTCGCAGCTCCCGCTTTTTCTAAATCTCCGCTCCGGCTCGCAGCTCCCGCGCTTTTTAAATCTCCGCTCGACTCTCAGCTCCCGCTCTTTTTAAATCTCCGCTCCGACTCGCAGCTCCCGCTTTTTCTAAATCTCCGCTCCGACTCGCAGCTCCCGCGCTTTTTAAATCTCCGCTCCGACTCTCAGCTCCCGCTCTTTTTAAATCTCCGCTCCGACTCGCAGCTCCGGCTCTTTTTAAATATCTGCTCCGACTCACGGCTCCCGCGCTTTTTAAATCTCCGCTCGGACTCTCAGCTCCAGCTCTTTTTAAATCTCTGCTCAGACTCGCAGCTCCTGCTCCTTTTAACTCTCCGCTCCGACTCGCAGCTCCTGCTCTTTTTAAATCTCCGCTCCGACTCACGGCTCCCGCGCTTTTTAAATCCCCGCTCGGAATCTCAGCTCCAGCTCTTTTTAAATCTCCGCTCCGACTCGCCGGTCCTGCACTTTTTAAATCTCCGCTTCGCTCGCAGCTACCACGCTTTTTAAATCTCCGCTCCGACTCGCACGTCCCGCGCTTTTTAAATCTCCGCTCGGACTCTCAGCTCCAGCTCTTTTTAAATCTCCGCTCCGACTCGCAGCTCTGCTCTTTTTAAATCTCCGCTCCGACTCGCAGCTCCCGCGCTTTTTAAATCTCCGCTCGGGCTCTCAGCTCCCGCTCTTTTTAAATCTCCGCTCCGACTCGCAGCTCCCGCTCTTTCTAAATCTCCGCTCCGACTCACAGCTCCCGCGCTTTTTAAATCTCCGCTCGGACTCTCAGCTCCCGCTCTTTTTAAATCTCCGCTCCGACTCGCAGCTCCCGCTCTTTCTAAATCTCCGCTCGGACTCTCAGCTCCGGCTCTTTTTAATCTCCACTCCGACTCACGGCTCCCGCGCTTATTAAATCTCCGCTCCGACTCGCAGCTCCTGCTCATTTTAAATCTCTGCTCCTACTCGCAGCTCCTGCTCTTTTTAAATCTCCGCTCCGACTCGTCACTCCCGCGCTTTTTAAATCTCCGCTCCGACTCGCAGCTCCCGCGCTTTTTAAATCTCCGCTCCTACTCGCAGCTCCTGCTCTTTTTAAATCTCTGCTCCGACTCGCAGCTCCCGCTCTTTTAAAATCTCCGCTCCGACTCGCAGCTGCCGCTCTTTTTAAATCTCCGCTCTGACTCATAGCTCCCGCTCTTTTTAAATCTCCGCTCCGACTCGCAGCTCCCGCTCTTTTTAAATCTGCGCCCCGACTCGCGGCTCCCTCACTTTTAAAATCTCCGCTCCGACTCGCAGCTCCCGCTCTTTTTAAATCTCCGCTCTGACTCATAGCTCCCGCTCTTTTTAAATCTCCGCTCCGACTCGCAGCTCCCGCTCTTTTTAAATCTCCGCTCGGACTCTCAGCTCCCGCGTTTTTTAAATCTCCGGTCCGACTCGGAGCACCGGCTCTTTTTAAATATCTGCTCCGACTCACGGCTCCCGCGCTTTTTAAATCTCCGCTCGGACTCTCAGCTCCAGCTCTTTTTAAATCTCTGCTCAGACTCGCAGCTCCTGCTCCTTTTAACTCTCCGCTCCGACTCGCAGCTCCTGCTCTTTTTAAATCTCCGCTCCGACTCACGGCTCCCGCGCTTTTTAAATCCCCGCTCGGAATCTCAGCTCCAGCTCTTTTTAAATCTCCGCTCCGACTCGCCGGTCCTGCACTTTTTAAATCTCCGCTTCGCTCGCAGCTACCACGCTTTTTAAATCTCCGCTCCGACTCGCACGACCCGCGCTTTTTAAATCTCCGCTCGGACTCTCAGCTCCAGCTCTTTTTAAATCTCCGCTCCGACTCGCAGCTCTGCTCTTTTTAAATCTCCGCTCCGACTCGCAGCTCCCGCGCTTTTTAAATCTCCGCTCGGGCTCTCAGCTCCCGCTCTTTTTAAATCTCCGCTCCGACTCGCAGCTCCCGCTCTTTCTAAATCTCCGCTCCGACTCACAGCTCCCGCGCTTTTTAAATCTCCGCTCGGACTCTCAGCTCCCGCTCTTTTTAAATCTCCGCTCCGACTCGCAGCTCCCGCTCTTTCTAAATCTCCGCTCGGACTCTCAGCTCCGGCTCTTTTTAATCTCCACTCCGACTCACGGCTCCCGCGCTTATTAAATCTCCGCTCCGACTCGCAGCTCCTGCTCATTTTAAATCTCTGCTCCTACTCGCAGCTCCTGCTCTTTTTAAATCTCCGCTCCGACTCGTCACTCCCGCGCTTTTTAAATCTCCGCTCCGACTCGCAGCTCCCGCGCTTTTTAAATCTCCGCTCCTACTCGCAGCTCCTGCTCTTTTTAAATCTCTGCTCCGACTCGCAGCTCCCGCTCTTTTAAAATCTCCGCTCCGACTCGCAGCTGCCGCTCTTTTTAAATCTCCGCTCTGACTCATAGCTCCCGCTCTTTTTAAATCTCCGCTCCGACTCGCAGCTCCCGCTCTTTTTAAATCTGCGCCCCGACTCGCGGCTCCCTCACTTTTAAAATCTCCGCTCCGACTCGCAGCTCCCGCTCTTTTTAAATCTCCGCTCTGACTCATAGCTCCCGCTCTTTTTAAATCTCCGCTCCGACTCGCAGCTCCCGCTCTTTTTAAATCTCCGCTCGGACTCTCAGCTCCCGCGTTTTTTAAATCTCCGGTCCGACTCGGAGCACCGGCGCTTTTTAAATCACTGCTCCTGCTCGCAGCTCCTGCTCTTTTTAAATATCCGCTTGGACTCTCAGCTCCAGCTCTTTTTAAATCTCCGCTCGGACTCTCAGCTCCGGCTCTTTTTAAATCTCCGCTCCGACTCGCAGCTCCCGCGCTTTTTAAATCTCCGCACCGACTCGCAGCTCCCGCGCTTTTTAAATCTCTGCTCCGACTCGCAGCTCCTGCGCTTTTAAAATCTCCGCTCCGACTCGCAGCTCCCGCTCTTTTTAAATCTCCGCTCTGACTCATAGCTCCCCCTCTTTTTAAATCTCCGCTCCGACTCGCAGCTCCCGCTCTTTTTAAATCTCCGCTCCGACTCGCAGCTCCCGCACTTTTAAAATCTCCGCTCCGACTCGCAGCTCCCGCTATTTTTAAATCTCCCCTCTGACTCATAGCTCCCGCTCTTTTTAAATCTCCGCTCCGACTCGCAGCTCCCGCTCTTTTTAAATCTCCGCTCGGACTCTCAGCTCCCGCGCTTTTTATATCTCCGCTCCAACTCGCAGGTCCAGCTCTTTTTAAATCTCCGCTCCGACTCGCATGTCCCGCGCTTTTTAAATCTCCGCTCGAACACGCAGCTCTGCTCTTTTTAAATCTCCGCTCCGACTCGCAGCTCCCGCTCTTTTTAAATTTCCGCTCCGACTCGCAGCTCTGCTCTTTTTAAATCTCCGCTCTGACTCACAGCTCCCGCGCTTTTTAAATCTCCGCTCCGACTCGCAGCTCCTGCTCTTTTTAAATCTCCGCTCTGACTCGCAACTCCCGCACTTTTTAAATCTCCGCTCCGATCGCAGCTACCACGCTTTTTAATTCTCCGCTCCGACTCGCAGCTCCCGCGCTTTTTAAATCTCCGCTCCGACTCGCAGCTCCCACGCATTTAAATCTCCACTCCGATTCGCAGCTCCGGCTCTTTTTAAGTCTCCGCTCCGACTCGCAGCTCCTGCGCTTTTTAAATCTCCACTCCGACTCGCAGCTCCGGCTCTTTTTAAATCTCCGCTCCGACTCGCAGGTCCCGCGCTTTTTAAATCTCCGCTCCGACTCGCAGGTCCCGCGCTTTTTAAATCTCCGCTCCGACTCGCAGCTCCCGCGATTTTTAAATCTCTGCTCCGACTCGCAGCTCCCACGCATTTAAATCTCCGCTCGGACTCTCAGCTCTAGCTCTTCTTAAACCTCCGCTCCGACTCGCAGCTCTGCTCTTTTTAAATCTCCGCTCCGACTCGCAGCTCCCGCGCTTTTTAAATCGACGTTCGGACTCTCAGCTCCCGCTCTTTTTAAATCTCCGCTCCGACTCGCAGCTCCCGCTTTTTCTAAATCTCCGCTCCGGCTCGCAGCTCCCGCGCTTTTTAAATCTCAGCTCGGACTCTCAGCTCCCGCTCTTTTTAAATCTCCGCTCCGACTCGCAGCTCCCGCTTTTTCTAAATCTCCGCTCCGACTCGCAGCTCCCGCGCTTTTTAAATCTCCGCTCCGACTCTCAGCTCCCGCTCTTTTTAAATCTCCGCTCCGACTCGCAGCTCCGGCTCTTTTTAAATATCTGCTCCGACTCACGGCTCCCGCGCTTTTTAAATCTCCGCTCGGACTCTCAGCTCCAGCTCTTATTAAATCTCTGCTCAGACTCGCAGCTCCTGCTCCTTTTAACTCTCCGCTCCGACTCGCAGCTCCTTCTCTTTTTAAATCTCCGCTCCGACTCACGGCTCCCGCGCTTTTTAAATCCCCGCTCGGAATCTCAGCTCCAGCTCTTTTTAAATCTCCGCTCCGACTCGCCGGTCCTGCTCTTTTTAAATCTCCGCTCCGACTCGCAGCTCCCGCGCTTTTTAAATCTCCGCTTCGCTCGCAGCTACCACGCTTTTTAAATCTCCGCTCCGACTCGCACGTCCCGCGCTTTTTAAATCTCCGCTCGGACCCTCAGCTCCAGCTCTTTTTAAATCTCCGCTCCGACTCGCAGCTCTGCTCTTTTTAAATCTCCGCTCCGACTCGCAGCTCCCGTGCTTTTTAAATCCCCGCTCGGGCTCTCAGCTCCCGCTCTTTTTAAATCTCCGCTCCGACTCGCAGCTCCCGCTCTTTCTAAATCTCCGCTCCGACTCGCAGCTCCCGCGCTTTTCAAATCTCCGCTCGGACTCTCAACTCCCGCTCTTTTTAAATCTCCGCTCCGACTCGCAGCTCCGGCTCTTTTTAAATCTCCGCTCCGACTCGCAGCTCCAGCTCTTTTTAAATCCCCGCTCCTTCTCGCAGCTCCCGCTCTTTTTAAATCGTCGCTCAGAATCTCAGCTCCTGCTCTTTTCAAATATCTGCTCCGACTCGCAGCTCCCGCGCTTTTTAAATCTCCGCTCCGGCTCGCAGCTCCGGCTCTTTTTAAATCTCCGCTCCGACTTGCGGATCCCGCGCTTTATAAATCTCCGCTCGAACTCGCAGCTCCCGCTCTTTTTAAATCTCCGCTTCGACTCGTAGCGCCCGCGCTTTTAAAATCTCCGCACCTACTCGCAGCTCCCGCGCTTTTAAAATCTCTGCACCTACTCGCAGCTCCCGCGCTTTTTCAATCTCCGCTCTGACTCGCAGCTCCCGCTCTTTAAAAATCTCCGCTCCGACTCGCAGCTCCCGCTCTTTTTAATTCTCCGCTCCGACTCGCAGCACCCGAGCTTTTTAAATATCCGCTCCAACTCGCAGCTCCAGCGCTTTTTAAATCTCTGCTCCAACTCGCAGCTCCCACTCTTATTAAATCTCCGCTCCAACTCGCAGCTCCCGCGCTTTTTAAGTCTCCGCTCCGACTCGCAGCTCCCGCGTTTTTTCAATCTCCGCTCCGACTCGCAGCTCCCACTCTTATTAAATCTCCGCTCCGACTCACAGCTCCTGCGCTTTTTAAATCTCCGCTCAGACTCGCAGCTCCCGTGATTTTTAAAAGTTTGGTAGGGTTACTGGGTTACGGGGATGGGGTGGAGGTCAGTGATTATGTAAGGTGCTCTTTCCAAGGAACGGTGCAGACTCGGTGGGCCGGGTGGCCTCCTTCTGCACTGTAAATTCTATGATTCTGTGATTCTATATAGGCTGATTATTGTAGGGCACTGGAGAAAATAGACTGTTTTCTGTTGGACACTTTTTAAATAGACTGTTTACAGTAGAATTCGGCTTAAATAGACTGTTCACTGTAGGACGCTGTTCACATAGATTCTTTACTGTATGTCACTGTTTACATAGACGTAACTGTGAGGCACTGTTTACATAGACTTTTTACATTGACGCACTGTTTACATTGACTGTTTACTGTAGTTTGCAGTTTAAATAGACTATTGACTGTAGGGCACTGTTTACATAGAACGTTCACTGTCGGGCACTGTTAATATAGACTATTTACTGGAGGGCACTGTTTACATAGAATGTTCACTGTAGGGCACTGTTAATATAGACTGTTTATTGTAGGGCACTGTTAATATAGACTGTTTACTGTCAGGCACTGTTTACATAGACTGTTTGCAACAGGGCACTGTTTATATAGACTGTTTACTGAAGGGTGCTGTTTACATAGACTGTTTGCTGTCGGGTACTGTTTAAATAAAATGTTTACTGCAGTGTACTGTTTACGTAGACTCTGTTTACTGTCTATAGGGCACTCTTTACATAGACTCTGTTCACTGTAGGCCAATGTTTACATAGACTATTTACTGTAGGGCACTGTTTACATAAACTATGTTTACTTTAGGCCAATGTTTCCATAGACTGTTTACAGTAGGGCACTGTTTATATAAACGGTTTACTGTGGGACATTGTTTGCATTGACTATTAAACGCAGTGCACTGTTTATATAGACTGTTTACTGTAGGTCACTGTTTACATAGATTGTTTACTGTTGGGCACTGTTTACATAGATTGTTTACTGTAGGGCACTGTTTGTATAGACTGCTTACTGTAGGACACTGTTTAAATAGACTATTACTATGGGGCGCTGTTTAAATAGACTGTTTACTGTAGGGCACAGTTTAGATAGACTCTGTTTACTGTGGGCACTGATAACATAGACGTTTTACTGTAGGCTACTATTTACATAGACTGTTACTGTGGGACACGCTTTACAGAGACTACTTACTGTAGGACACTGTTTACGAAGACTGTTTACTTCCGGGTACTGTTTTCATAGACGCTATTAACTGTAAGGTACTGTTTACATTGACTGTTTACTGTGGGGCACTGTTTAAATAGACTGTTTACTCTAGGACACTGTTTACATAGACTCTGTTTACTTTAGGACACTGTATACATAGACTGCTTACTGCAGGGTACTGTTTGCATAGACACCGGTTAGAGTAGGACACTGTTTACATAGACACTGTTTTATATAGGAACTGTTTACATAGACACTTTTTACTGTTGGACACTATTTACAGAGATCCTGTTTACTGCGGGTCACTGTTTAAATAGACTGTTTACTGTAGGACACAGTTACGTAGACCCTGTTCATTCAAATACATTGTATACATGGGCTATTTACTGCAGAGCACTGTTTACATAGACTCAGTTTACAGCAGAACACTGATTACATAGATACTGTTTACTATAGGACTGTTTACATAGACTCTGTTTACTGTTGGACTCTGTTTACATAGACACTGTTTACTTTCACACACAATTTACATAGACTCTGTTTACTGCATGAGACTATTTACTGTGGGGGACTGTTTACATAAACTATGTTTACTTTAGGGCAATGTTTACATTGACTGTTTACAGTAGGGCAATGTTTATATAAACTGTTTACTGTGGGACATTGTTTGCATAGACTATTAAGCGTAGGGCATTGTTTGTATAGACTGCTCACTGTAGGACACTGTTTAAATAGACTATTTACTGTAGGGCACAGTTTACATACACTCTGTTTACTGTAGGGCACCATTTGAATAGACTGTTTACTGTCGGGCATTGTTCATATTGGGGGCACGGCGGCACAGTGGTTAGCACAGTTGCTTCACAGATCCAGGGTCCCAGGCTCGATTCCCAGCTTGGGCACTGTGTGTGCGGAGTTTGCACTTTCTCCCTGTGCCTACATCGGTTTCCTCCGGGTGCTCCAATTTCCTCCCACAGTCCAAAGATGTAAATGTTAGGTTGATTGGCCATGAAAATTGCCCTTAGTGTCCAAAAAAAGTTTGGTGGGTTACTGGGTTACGGGGATGGGGTGGAGGTCAGTGATTATGTAGGGTGCTCTTTCCAAGGGAGGGTGCAGACTCGATGGGCCCGGTGGCCGCCTTCTGCACTGTAAATTCTATGATTCTGTGATTCTATATAGACTGATTACTACAGGGCACTGGAGAAAATAGATTGTTTTCTGTTGGACACTTTTTAAATAGACTGTTTACACTAGGACTCTGCTTAAATAGACTGTTTACTGTAGGACGCTGTTCACATAGATTGTTTACTGTGGGACACCTCTTACATAGAATGTTTACTGCGCAATGCTGTTTAATCAGAGCGTTTACTGTGGGGACTGTTTGAATAGACTGTTTACTGTAGGTCACTGTTTACATAGACGTAACTGTGAGGCGCTGTTTACATAGACTGTTTTCTTTGACGCACTGTTTACATTGACTGTTTCCTGAAGGTTGCAGTTTAAATAGACTATTTACTGTAGGGCACTGTTTACATAGAACGTTCACTGTAGGGCACTGTTAATATAGACTATTTACTGTAGGGCACTGTTTACATAGACTGTTTGCAGCAGGGCACTGTTTATATAGACTGTTTACTGAAGGGTGCTGTTTACATATACTGTGTTTACCGTAGGGCACTGTTTACATAGACTGTTTGCTGTCGGGTACTGTTTAAATAAACTGTTTACTGTAGTGTACTGTTTACGTAGACTCTGTTTACTGTCTATAGAGCACTCTTTACATAGACTCTGTTCACTGTAGGCCACTGTTTACATAGACTATTTACTGTAGGGCACTGTTTACATAAACTATGTTTACTTTAGGGCAATGTTTCCATAGACTGTTTACAGTAGGGCACTGTTTATATAAACGGTTTACTGTGGGACATTGTTTGCATAGACTATTAAGCGCAGTGCACTGTTTATATAGACTGTTTACTGTAGGTCACTGTTTACATAGATTGCTTACTGTTGGGCACTGTTTACATAGACTGTTTACTGTAGGGCACTGTTTGTATAGACTGCTTACTGTAGGACACTGTTTAAATAGACTATTTACTATGGGGCGCTGTTTAAATAGACTGTTTACAGTAGGGCACAGTTTAGATAGACTCTGTTTACTATGGGCACTGATAACATAGACGTTTTACTGTAGGCTACTATTTACATAGACTGTTACTGTGGGACACGCTTTACAGAGACTACTTACTGTAGGACACTGTTTGCGTAGACTGTTTACTTCCGGGTACTGTTTTTATAGACTCTATTGACTGTAAGGTACTGTTTACATGGACTGTTTACTGTGGGGCACTGTTTAAATAGACTGTTTACTCTAGGGCACTGTTTACATAGACTCTGTTTACTTTAGGACACTGTATACATAGACTGCTTACTGCAGGGTACTGTTTGCATAGACACCGGTTAGAGTCGGACACTGTTTACATAGACACTGTTTTATATAGGAACTGTTTACATAGACACTTTTTACTGTTGGACACTATTTACATAGATCCTGTTTACTGCGGGTCACTGTTTAAATAGACTGTTTACTGTAGGACAATGTTATGTAGACCCTGTTTACTCAAATACATTGTATACATGGGCTATTTACTGCAGAGCACTGTTTACATAGACTCAGTTTACAGCAGAACACTGGTTGCATAGATACTGTTTACTATAGGACTGTTTACATAGACTCTGTTTACTGTTGGACTATGTTTACATAGACACTGTTTACTTTCACACATAATTTACATAGACTTTGTTTACTGCATGAGACTGTTTACATAGATTATTTACTGTAGGGGACTGTTTACATAAACTATGTTTACTTTAGGGCAATGTTTACATTGACTGTTTACAGTAGGGCACTGTTTATATAAACTGTTTACTGTGGGACATTGTTTGCATAGACTATTAAGCGTAGGGCATTGTTTGTATAGACTGCTTACTGTAGGACACTGTTTAAATAGACTATTTTCTGTCGGGCACAGTTTACATACACTCTGTTTACTGTAGGGCACTATTTGAATAGACTGTTTACTGTCGGGCATTGTTGACATAGTGGGCACGGCGGCACAGTGGTTAGCACAGTTGCTTCACAGATCCAGGGTCCCAGGCTCGATTCCCAGCTTGGGCACTGAGTGTGCGGAGTTTGCACTTTCTCCCTGTGTCTACGTCGGTTTCCTCCGGGTGCTCCAATTTACTCCCACAGTCCAAAGATGTAAATGTTAGGTTGATTGGCCATGAAAATTGCCCTTAGTGTCCAAAAAAAGTTTGGTGGGGTTACTGGGTTACGGGGATGGGGTGGAGGTCAGTGATTATGTAGGGTGCTCTTTCCAAGGGAGGGTGCAGACTCGATGGGCCCGGTGGCCGCCTTCTGCACTGTAAATTCTATGATTCTGTGATTCTATATAGACTGATTACTACAGGGCACTGGAGAAAATAGATTGTTTTCTGTTGGACATTTTTTAAATAGACTGTTTACACTAGGACTCTGCTTAAATAGACTGTTTACTGTAGGATGCTGTTCACATAGATTGTTTACTGTCGGACACCTCTTACATAGACTGTTTACTGCGCAATGCTGTTTAATCAGAGCGTTTACTGTGGGGACTGTTTGAATAGACTGTTTACTGTAGGTCACTGTTAACATAGACGTAACTGTGAGGCGCCGTTTACATAGAGTGTTTACTTTGACGCACTCTTTACATTGACTGTTTCCTGAAGGTTGCAGTTTAAATAGACTATTTACTGGAGGGCACTGTTTACATAGAATGTTCACTGTAGGGCACTGTTAATATAGACTGTTTACTGTCAGGCACTGTTTACATAGACTGTTTGCAGCAGGGCACTGTTTATATAGACTGTTTACTGAAGGGTGCTGTTTACATATACTGTGTTTACCGTAGGGCACTGTTTACATAGACTGTTTGCTGTCGGGTACTGTTTAAACAAACTGTTTACTGAAGTGTACTGTTTACGTAGACTCTGTTTACTGTCTATAGGGCACTCTTTACATAGACTCTGTTCACTGTAGGCCACTGTTTACATAGACTATTTACTGTAGGGCACTGTTTACATAAACTATGTTTACTTTAGGGCAATGTTTCCATAGACTGTTTACAGTAGGGCAATGTTTATATAAACGGTTTACTGTGGGACATTGTTTGCATAGACTATTAAGCGCAGTGCACTGTTTATATAGACTGTTTACTGTAGGTCACTGTTTACATAGACTGTTTACTGTAGGGCACTGTTTGTATAGACTGCTTACTGTAGGACACTGTTTAAATAGACTATTTACTATGGGGCGCTGTTTAAATAGACTGTTTACAGTAGGGCACAGTTTAGATAGACTCTGTTTACTGTGGGCACTGTTAACATAGACGTTTTACTGTAGGCTACTATTTACATAGACTGTTACTGTGGGACACGCTTTACAGAGACTACTTACTGTAGGACACTGTTTGTGTAGACTGTTTACTTCCGGGTACTGTTTTCATAGACTCTGTTTACTGTAAGATACTGTTTACATGGACTGTTTACTGTGGGGCACTGTTTAAATAGACTGTTTACTCTAGGACACTGTTTACATAGACTCTGTTTACTTTAGGACACTGTATACATAGGCTGTTTACTGCAGGGTACTGTTTACATAGACACCGGTTAGAGTAGGACACTGTTTACATAGACACTGTTTTATATAGGAACTGTTTACATAGACACTTTTTACTGTTGGACACTATTTACATAGATCCTGTTTACTGCGGGTCACTGTTTAAATAGACTGTTTACTGTAGGACAATGTTACATAGACCCTGTTTACTCAAATACATTGTATACATGGGCTATTTACTGCAGAGCACTGTTTACATAGACTCCGTTTACAGCAGAACACTGATTACATAGCTACTGTTTACTATAGGACTATTTACATAGACTCTGTTTACTGTTGGACTCTGTTTACATAGACACTGTTTACTTTCACACATAATTTACAAGGACTGTTTACTGCATGATACTGTTTACATAGACTATTTACTGTAGGGGACTGTTTACATAAACTATGTTTACTTTAGGGCAATGTTTACATAGACTGTTTACAGTAGTGCACTGTTTATATACACTGTTTACTGTGGGACATTGTTTGCATAGACTATTAAGCGTAGGGCACTGTTTGTATAGACTGCTCACTGTAGGACACTGTTTAAATAGACTATTTTCTGTCGGGCACAGTTTACATACACTCTGTTTACTGTAGGGCACTATTTGAATAGACTGTTTACTGTCGGGCATTGTTGACATAGTGGGCACGGCGGCACAGTGGTTAGCACTGTTGCTTCACAGATCCAGGGTCCCAGGCTCGATTCCCAGCTTGGGCACTGAGTGTGCGGAGTTTGCACTTTCTCCCTGTGTCTACGTCGGTTTCCTCCGGGTGCTCCAATTTCCTCCCACAGTCCAAAGATGTAAATGTTAGGTTGATTGGCCATGAAAATTGCCCTTAGTGTCCAAAAAAAGTTTGGTGGGGTTACTGGGTTACGGGGATGGGGTGGAGGTCAGTGATTATGTAGGGTGCTCTTTCCAAGGGAGGGTGCAGACTCGATGGGCCCGGTGGCCGCCTTCTGCACTGTAAATTCTATGATTCTGTGATTCTATATAGACTGATTACTACAGGGCACTGGAGAAAATAGATTGTTTTCTGTTGGACACTTTTTAAATAGACTGTTTACACTAGGACTCTGCTTAAATAGACTGTTTACTGTAGGATGCTGTTCACATAGATTGTTTACTGTCGGACACCTCTTACATAGACTGTTTACTGCGCAATGCTGTTTAATCAGAGCGTTTACTGTGGGGACTGTTTGAATAGACTGTTTACTGTAGGTCACTGTTAACATAGACGTAACTGTGAGGCGCCGTTTACATAGACTGTTTACTTTGACGCACTCTTTACATTGACTGTTTCCTGAAGGTTGCAGTTTAAATACACTATTTACTGTAGGGCACTGTTTACATAGAATGTTCACTGTAGGGCACTGTTAATATAGACTGTTTACTGTCAGGCACTGTTTACATAGACTGTTTGCAGCAGGGCACTGTTTATATAGACTGTTTACTGAAGGGTGCTGTTTACATATACTGTGTTTACCGTAGGGCACTGTTTACATAGACTGTTTGCTGTCGGGTACTGTTTAAACAAACTGTTTACTGTAGTGTACTGTTTACGTAGACTCTGTTTACTGTCTATAGGGCACTCTTTACATAGACTCTGTTCACTGTAGGCCACTGTTTACATAGACTATTTACTGTCGGGCACTGTTTACATAAACTATGTTTACTTTAGGGCAATGTTTCCATAGACTGTTTACAGTAGGGCAATGTTTATATAAACGGTTTACTGTGGGACATTGTTTGCATAGACTATTAAGCGCAGTGCACTGTTTATATAGACTGTTTACTGTAGGTCACTGTTTACATAGACTGTTTACTGTAGGGCACTGTTTGTATAGACTGCTTACTGTAGGACACTGTTTAAATAGACTATTTACTATGGGGAGCTGTTTAAATAGACTGTTTACTGTAGGGCACAGTTTAGATAGACTCTGTTTACTGTGGGCACTGATAACATAGACGTTTTACTGTAGGCTACTATTTACATAGACTGTTACTGTGGGACACGCTTTACAGAGACTACTTACTGTAGGACACTGTTTGCGTAGACTGTTTACTTCCGGGTACTGTTTTCATAGACTCTGTTTACTGTAAGATACTGTTTACATGGACTGTTTACTGTGGGGCACTGTTTAAATAGACTGTTTACTCTAGGACACTGTTTACATAGACTCTGTTTACTTTAGGACACTGTATACATAGGCTGTTTACTGCAGGGTACTGTTTACATAGACACCGGTTAGAGTAGGACACTGTTTACATAGACACTGTTTTATATAGGAACTGTTTACATAGACACTTTTTACTGTTGGACACTATTTACATAGATCCTGTTTACTGCGGGTCACTGTTTAAATAGACTGTTTACTGTAGGACAATGTTACATAGACCCTGTTTACTCAAATACATTGTATACATGGGCTATTTACTGCAGAGCACTGTTTACATAGACTCAGTTTACAGCAGAACACTGATTACATAGCTACTGTTTACTATAGGACTATTTACATAGACTCTGTTTACTGTTGGACTCTGTTTACATAGACACTGTTTACTTTCACACATAATTTACAAGGACTGTTTACTGCATGATACTGTTTACATAGACTATTTACTGTAGGGGACTGTTTACATAAACTATGTTTACTTTAGGGCAATGTTTACATAGACTGTTTACAGTAGTGCACTGTTTATATACACTGTTTACTGTGGGACATTGTTTGCATAGACTATTAAGCGTAGGGCACTGTTTGTATAGACTGCTCACTGTAGGACACTGTTTAAGTAGACTATTTACTGTAGGGCACAGTTTACATACACTCTGTTTACTGTAGGGCACTATTTGAATAGACTGTTTACTGTCGGGCATTGTTCACATTGGGGGCACGGCGGCACAGTGGTTAGCACAGTTGCTTCACAGATCCAGGGTCCCAGGCTCGATTCCCAGCTTGGGCACTGTGTGTGCGGAGTTTGCACTTTCTCTCCGTGTCTACATCGGTTTCCTCCGGGTGCTCCAATTTCCTCCCACAGTCCAAAGATGTGCATGTTAGGTTGATTGGCCATGAAAACTGCCCTTAGTGTCCAAAAAAAGTTTGGTGGGGTTACTGGGTTACGGGGATGGGTGGAGGGCAGAGCTTATGTAGGGTGCTCTTTCCAAGGGAGGGTGCAGACTCGATGGGCCCGGTGGCCGCCTTCTGCACTGTAAATTCTATGATTCTGTGATTCTATATAGACTGATTACTACAGGGCACTGGAGAAAATAGATTGTTTCCTGTTGGACATTTTTTAAATAGACTGTTTACACTAGGACTCTGCTTAAATAGACTGTTTACTGTAGGACGCTATTCACATAGATTGTTTACTGTGGGACACCTCTTACATAGACTGTTTACTGCGCAATGCTGTTTAATCAGAGCGTTTACTGTGGGGACTGTTTGAATAGACTGTTTACTGTAGGTCACTGTTAACATAGACGTAACTGTGAGGCACTGTTTACATAGACTGTTTACTTTGACGCACTCTTTACATTGACTGTTTCCTGTAGGTTGCAGTTTAAATAGACTATTTACTGTAGGGCACTGTTTACATAGAACGTTCACTGTAGGGCACTGTTAATATAGACTATTTACTGTCAGGCACTGTTTACACAGACTGTTTACTGTAGGGCACTGTTTACATAGAACGTTCACTGTAGGGCACTGTTAATATAGACTGTTTACTGTAGGGCACTGTTTACATAGACTGTTTGCAGCAGGGCACTGTTTATATAGACTGTTTACTGAAGGGTGCTGTTTACATATACTGTGTTTACCGTAGGGCACTGTTTACATAGACTGTTTGCTGCCGGGTACTGTTTAAACAAACTGTTTACTGTAGTGTACTGTTTACGTAGACTCTGTTTACTGTCTATAGGGCACTCTTTACATAGACTCTGTTCACTGTAGGCCACTGTTTACGTAGACTATTTACTGTAGGGCACTGTTTACATAAACTATGTTTACTTTAGGGCAATGTTTCCATAGACTGTTTACAGTGGGGCACTGTTTATATAAACGGTTTACTGTGGGACATTGTTTGCATAGACTATTAAGCGCAGTGCACTGTTTATATAGACTGTTTACTGTAGTTCACTATTTACATAGATTGTTTACTGTTGGGCACTGTTTACATAGACTGTTTACTGTAGGGCACTGTTTGTATAGACTGCTTACTGTAGGACACTGTTTAAATAGACTATTACTATGGGGCGCTGTTTAAATAGACTGTTTACAGTAGGGCACAGTTTAGATAGACTCTGTTTACTGTGGGCACTGATAACATAGACGTTTTACTGTAGGCTACTATTTACATAGACTGTTACTGTGGGACACGCTTTACAGAGACTACTTACTGTAGGACACTGTTTGCGTAGACTGTTTACTTCCGGGTACTGTTTTCATAGACTCTGTTTACTGTAAGATACTGTTTACATGGACTGTTTACTGTGGGGCACTGTTTAAATAGACTGTTTACTCTAGGACACTGTTTACATAGACTCTGTTTACTTTAGGACACTGTATACATAGACTGCTTACTGCAGGGTACTGTTTGCATAGACACCGGTTAGAGTAGGTCACTGTTTACATAGACACTGTTTTATATAGGAACTGTTTACATAGACACTTTTTACTGTTGGACACTATTTACATAGATCCTGTTTACTGCGGGGCACTGTTTAAATAGACTGTTTACTGTAGGACACTGTTACATAGACCCTGTTTACTCAAATACATTGTATACATGGGCTATTTACTGCAGAGCACTGTTTACATAGACTCCGTTTACAGCAGAACACTGGTTACATAGATACTGTTTACTACAGGACTGTTTACATAGACTCTGTTTACTGTTGGACTCTGTTTACATAGACACTGTTTACTTTCACACATAATTTACATGGACTCTGTTTACTGCATGATACTGTTTACATAGACTATTTACTGTAGGGGACTGTTTACATAAACTATGCTTACTTTAGGGCAATGTTTACATAGACTGTTTACAGTAGGGCACTGTTTATATAAACTGTTTACTGTGGGCATTGTTTGCATAGACTATTAAGCGTAGGGCATTGTTTGTATAGACTGCTTACTGTAGGACACTGTTTAAATAGACTATTTACTGTGGAGCACAGTTTACATACACTCTGTTTACTGTAGGGCACTATTTGAATAGACTGTTTACTGTGGAGCATTGATCACATAGTGGGCACGGCGGCACAGTGGTTAGCACAGTTGCTTCACAGATCCAGGGTCCCAGGCTCGATTCCCAGCTTGGGCACTGAGTGTGCGGAGTTTGCACTTTCTCCCTGTGTCTACGTCGGTTTCCTCCGGGTGTTCCAATTTCCTCCCACAGTCCAAAGATGTGCACGTTAGGTGGATTGGCCATGAAAATTGCCCTTAGTGTCCAAAAAATGTTTGGTGGATTACTGGGTTACGGGGATGGGTGGAGGGCAGGCCTTATGTAGGGTGCTCTTTCCAAGGGAGGGTGCAGACTCGATGGGCCGCGTGGCCTCCTTCTGCACTGTAAATTCTATGATTCTGTGATTCTATATAGACTGATTACTACAGGGCACTGGAGAAAATAGACTGTTTTCTGTTGGACATTTTTTAAATAGACTGTTTACAGTACGACTCTGCTTAAATAGACTGTTTACTGTAGGATGCTGTTCATATAGAACATAGAAAATACAGCACAGAACAGGCCCTTCGGCCCACGATGTTGTGCCGAACCTTTGTCCTAGATTAATCATAGATTATCATTGAATTTACAGTGCAGAAGGAGGCCATTCGGCCCTTTGAGTCTGCACCGGCTCTTGGAAAGAGCACCCTACCCAAACTCAACACCTCCACCCAACACCACGGGCAATTTGGACATTAAGGGCAATTTATCATTGGCCAATTCACCTAACCCGCACATCTCTGGACTGTGGGAGGAAACCGGAGCACCCGGAGGAAACCCACGCAGACACGGGGAGGACGTGCAGACTCCGCACCGACAATGACCCAAGCCGGAATCGAACCTGGGACCATGGATCTGTGAAGCAATTGTGCTATCCACAATGCTACCGTGCTGCCCTTAAGAACAAATAAATCTACACTATATCATTTTACCGTAATCCATGTACCTATCCAATAGCTGCTTGAAGGTCCCTAATGTTTCCGACTCAACTACTTCCACAGGCAGTGCATTCCATGCCCCCACTACTCTCTGGGTAAAGAACCTACCTCTGATATCCCTCCTATATCTTCCACCTTTCACCTTAAATTTATGTCCCCTTGTAATGGTGTGTTCCACCTGGGGAAAAAGTCTCTTACTGTCTACTCTATCTATTCCCCTGATCATCTTATAAACCTCTATCAAGTCTCCCCTCATCCTTCACCGTTCTAATGAGAAAAGGCCCAGCACCCTCAACCTTTCCTCGTAAGACCTACTCTCCTTTCCAGGCAACATCCTGGTAAATCTTCTTTGCACCTTTTCCAGAGCTTCCACATCCTTCCTAAAATGAGGCGACCAGAACTGTACACAGTACTCCAAATGTGGCCTTACCAAAGTTTTGTACAGCTGCATCATCACCTCACGGCTCTTAAATTCAATCCCTCTGTTAATGAACGCGAGCACACCATAGGCCTTCTTCACAGCTCTATCCACTTGAGTGGCAACTTTCAAAGATGTATGAACATAGACCCCAAGGTCTCTCTGCTCCTCCACAATGCCAAGAACTCTACCGTTAACCCTGTATTCCGCATTCATATTTGTCCTTCCAAAATGGACAACCTCACACTTTTCAGGGTTAAACTCCATCTGCCACTTCTCAGCCCAGCTCTGCATCCTATCTATGTCTCTTTGCAGCCGACAACAGCCCTCCTTACTATCCACAACTCCACCAATCTTCGTATCGTCTGCAAATTTACTGACCCACCCTTCAACTCCCTCATCCAAGTCATTAATGAAAATCACAAACAGCAGAGGACCCAGAACTGATCCCTGCGGTACACCACTGGTAACGGGGATCCAGGCTGAATATTTGCCATCCACCACCACTCTCTGACTTCTATCGGTTAGCCAGTTCGTTATCCAACTGGCCAAATTTCCCACTATCCCATGCCTCCTTACTTTCTGCAGAAGCCTACCATGGGGAACTTTATCAAATGCCTTACTAAAATCCATGTACACTACATCCACTGCTTTACCTTCATCCACATGCTTGGTCACCTCCTCAAAGAATTCAATAAGATTTGTAAGGCAAGACCTACCCCTCACAAATCCGTGCTGACTATCCCGAATCAAGCAGTGTCTTTCCAGATGCTCAGAAATCCTATCCTTCAGTACCCTTTCCATTACTTTGCCTACCACCGAAGTAAGACTAACTGGCCTGTAATTCCCAGGGTTCACACAGATTGTTTACTGTGGGACACCTTTTACATGGACTGTTTACTGCGCAATGCTGTTTAATCAGAGAGTTTACTGTGGGGACTGTTTGAATAGACTGTTTACTGTAGGTCACTGTTTACATAGACGTAACTGTGAGGCGCTGTTTACATAGACTGTTTTCTTTGACGCACTGTTTACATTGACTGTTTACTGTATGTTGCTGTTTAAATAGACTATTTACTGTAGGGCACTGTTTACATAGACTGTTTGCAGCAGTTTATATAGACTGTTCACTGAAGGGTGCTGTTTACATAGACTGTGTTTACTGTCGGGCACTGTTTACATATACTGTGTTTACCGTAGGGCACTGTTTACAAAGACTGTTTGCTGCCGGGTACTGTTTAAATAAACTGTTTGCTGTAGTGTACTGTTTACATAGACGCTGTTCACTGTAGGCCACTGTTTACATAGACTATTTACTGTAGGGCACTGTTTACATAAACTATGTTTACTTTAGGGCAATGTTTCCATAGACTGTTTACAGGAGGGCACTGTTTATATAAATGGTTTACTGTGGGACATTGTTTGCATAAACTATTAAGCGCAGTGCACTGTTTATATAGACTGTTTACTGTAGGTCACTGTTTACATAGACTGTTTACTGTAGGGCACTGTTTGTATAGACTGCTTACTGTAGGACACTGTTTAAATAGACTATTTACTATCGGGCTCTGTTTAAATAGACTGTTTACTGTAGGGCAAAGTTTAGATAGACTCTGTTTACTGTGGGCACTGATAACATAGATTTTTACTGCAGGGTACTATTTACACAGACTGTTACTGTGGGACACGGTTTACATAGACTACTTACTGTAGGACACTGTTTGCGTAGACTGTTTACTTCCGGGCACTGTTTTCATAGACTCTGTTTACTGTAAGTTATTGTTTACATAGACTGTTTACTGTGGGGCACTGTTTAAGTAGACTGTTTACTCTAGGACACTGTTTACATAGACCCTGTTTACTCTACGACACTGTATACATAGACTGTTTATTGCAGAGCACTGTTTACATAGACTCCATTTACAGCAGGACGCAGTTTCCATCGACACTGTTTACTATAGGACACTGTTTACCTAGACACTGTTTACTGTTGGATTCTGTTTACAAAGACACTGTTTACTATAGGACACTGTTTACCGAGACCCGGTTTACTGTTGGACACTGTTTACATAGACACTTTTCTTTCACACATGGTTTACATAGACTCTGTTTACTGCAGGACACTGTTTACATACACTTTGTTTACTGTACGGCACTGTTGGTATAGACTGTTCACTGTAGGGCACTGTTTACATAGGGGGCACGGCGGCACAGTGGTTAGCACAGTTGCTTCACAGATCCAGGGTCCCAGGCTCGATTCCCAGCTTGGGCACTGTCTGCGCGGAGTTTGCACTTTCTCCCTGTGTCTACGTCGGTTTCCTCCGGATGCTCCGATTTCCTCCCACCATCCACCGATGTGCACGTTAGGTGGATTGGCCATGAAAAATTGCCCTTTGTGTCCAAAAAACGGGTTGGTGGGGTTACTGGGATGGGGTGGAGGGCAGGGCTTAAGTAGCTTGCTCTTTCCAAGGGAGGGTGCAGACTCGATGGGCCCAGTGGCCGCCTTCTGCACTGTAAATTCTATGATTCTGTGATTCTATCTCGACTGATTACTATAGGGCACTGTGTAAATAGACTGTTAACTGTAAGGCACTGTTTAAATAGACTGTTTACCGTGGGGCACTATATAAATAGACTCCATACTGTGTGGTACTGTTTGAATAGACTGATTACGGTAGGGCACTGTTTAAATAGTCTGTTTACTGTGGGGCACTGTTTACATAGACTGCTGTAGAGCACTGTATACATAGACTGTTTACTGCAGGGCACTGTTTACATAGGCTCTGTTTACTGTAGGGCACTGTTGACATAGACTGTTTACTGTCACTGTTTGCACAGACTTTTTTATGTAGGGCTCAGATTAAAGAGATTATTTACTCTATGATACTGTTTACATTGTCTGTTTACTGCGGGGCACTGTTCATATAGACTCTGTTTACTGTAGGACAATGTTTAAATAGACTGTTTACTGTTGGGCACTTTTTACATAGACTGCTTCGTGTATGGCACTGTTTAAATAGGCCGTTTATTGTAAGGCACTGTTTAAATTGTCTGTTTACTGAGGGGCACTCGACTCTGTTTACTGTAGGGCACTTTTTAAATGGACTGTTTATAGGAGGAATCTGTTTGAAAAGAATATGTTTACTGTGGGACACTGTTTAAATAGACGGTGTACTGTGGGAAGCTTCAAATAGAATCCGTTTACTGTGGGAAACATTAAATAGAATCTATTTACTATGTGACACTGTTTTAATAGACTCTGTTTACTGTCGGGCACTGTTTACATAGACTGCTGGAAAGCACGGTATACATCGACTGTTTACTGTCGGGCACTGTTTACATAGACTGCTGTATAGCACGGTATACATCGACTGTTTACTGCCGGGCACTGTTTATATAGGCTCTGTTTGCTGTAGGGCACTGTTGACATAGACTGTTTACTGTAGGACACTGCTTACATGGACTGTTTTCTATAGGTCTCAGTTTAAATAGACTGTTCACTATAGGGCATTGTGTACATAGACTGTTTACTGCAGGGCACTGTTTACACAGACCTTTTGCTGGAGGGCACAGTTTAAATAGACTGTTTACTGTAGGGCACTGTTTATATAGACTGTTTACTGTAGGGCACTGTTTATATAGACTGTTTACTGTAAGGCACTGTTTAAATGGACTGTTTGCCGTGGGGCACTATATAAATAGACTCCATACTGTGTGGCACTGTTTGAATAGACTGATTACAGTAGGGCACTGTTTAAATAGTCTGTTTACTGTGGGGCACTGTTTACATAGACTGTTTGCTGTAGAGCACTGTACACATAGACTGTTTACTGTAGAGCACTGAACACATAGACTGTTTACTGCAGGGCACTATTTACATAGGTTCTGTTTAATGTAGGACACTGTTGACATGGACTGTTTTCTGTAGGGCACTGTTTACACGGCTGTTTTCTATAGGGCTCAGTTTAAATAGACTATTTACTGTAGCTGCGGATGGACTCTCTTTGGAGCATCCGCGATGCTGAGGACGTCGTGGATAGCATGTTCAGTGAGTTGATCACACCGTAGATTAGAATTGGTAAGGGAGACAGGGAATGGGTGACCAAAAGGCAGTGAAAGACAGGAAGACAGTGCAGGTATCCCCTGCGGTCATCTCCCTCCAAAACAGGTATACCGTTTTGGATACTGTTGGGGGAGATGACTCACCAGGGGAAGGCAGGAGTAGCCAGGCTCATGGCACCGTGGCTGGCTCTGCTGCACAGAAGGGCGGGATAAAGACTGGCAGGGCTATAGTCATGGGAGATTCAATCGTTAGGGGAGTAGACAGGCGTTTCTGTGGTCGAAAACGAGACTCCCGAATGGTATGTTGCCTCCCGGGTGCACGGGTCAGGGATGTCTCAGATCGGCTGCAGGACGTGCTGAAGGGGGAGGGTGAAAAGCCAGTTGTGGTGGTGCACATAGGCACCAATGACATAGGTAAAAAAACGGGATGAGGTCCGACAATCAGAATTTAGGGAGTTAGGAGATAAGTTTAAAAAGTAGGACCTCAAAGGTAGTAATCTCAGGATTGCTACCAGTGCCAAGAGACAGTCAGAGTAGAAATTCAAGAATAGTCAGAATGAAAGCGTGGCTTGAGAGATGGTGCAGGAGGGAGGGAGTCAGATTTTTGGGACATTGGAACCGGTTCTGGGGGCGGTGTGACCATTACAAATCGGATGGTCTACACTTGGGCAGGACTGGAACCAATGTCCTAGTGTTGCTAACACTGTTGGGGAGGTTTTAAACGAATGTGACAGGGGGATGAGAACCAGATTAGGAAGTTAGAGGTCAGTAAAGAGGCAGCAACTAAAGCCAGTAAGGTACTAGATAATAAACTCAATGTGACTAAGGGGAAGAGTAGACAGGGAAGAGATGATGAACTTAAAGGACAGGTGGTCTGAGGTGCATTTGTTTCAATGCGAGAAGTGTAGCAGGGCTTGGATTAAAACCTGGGAATGTTATGTTTTGGTATCACTGAGACATGGTTGAGGGCAGGGCGTTGGCAATGATCTTTTCGCCCTCACTGTCAACAGGGGTGGTACCAGGGGATTGGAGAGTGGCGAATGTCGTGCCCCTGTTCAAAAAAGGGACTAGGGATAACCTTGGGAATTACAGGCCAGTTAGTCTTACTTCGGTGGTAGGCAAAGTAATGGAAAGGGTACTGAAGGATAGGATTTCTGAGCATCTGGAAAGACACTGCTTGATTAGGGATAGTCAGCACGGATTTGTGAGGGGTAGGTCTTGCCTTACAAGTCTTATTGAATTCTTTGAGGAGGTGACCAAGCATGTGGATGAAGGTAAAGCAGTGGATGTAGTATACATGGATTTTAGTAAGGCATTTCATAAGTTTCCCCATGGTAGGCTTATGCAGAAAGTAAGGAGGCATGAGATAATGCGAAATTTGGTCAGTTGGATAACGAACTGGCTAACCGATCGAAGTCAGAGAGTGGTGGTGGATGGCAAATATTCAGCCAATCCCAGTTACCAGTGGCGTTCCACAGGGATCAGTTCTGGGTCCTCTGCTGTTTGTGATTTTCATTAATGACTTGGATGAGGGAGTTGAAGGGTGGGTCAGTAAATTTGCAGCCGATACGATATGAAGATTGGTGGAGTTGTGGATAGTGAGGAGGGCTGTTGTCGGCTGCAAAGAGACATAGATAGGATGCAGAGCTGGGCTGAGAAGTGGCAGATGGAGTTTAACCCTGAAAAGTGTGAGGTTGTCCATTTTGGAAGGACAAATATGAATGCGGAATACAGGATTAACGGTAGAGTTCTTGGCAATGTGGAGGAGCAGTGAGATCTTGGGGTCTATGTTCATACATCTTTGAAAGTTGCCACTCAAGTGAATAGAGCTGTGAAGAAGGCCTATGGTGTGCTCACATTCATTAACAGAGGGATTGAGTTTAAGAGCCTTGAGGTGATAATGCAGCTGTACAAAACTTTGGTAAGGCCACATTTGGAGTACTGTGTACAGTTCTGGTTGCCTCATTTTAGGAAGGATGTGGAAGCTTTGGAAAAGGTCAAATGAGATTTACCATGATGTTGGCTGGAATGGCGAGTAGGTCTTACAAGGAAAGGTTGAGGGTGCTAGGCCTTTTCTCATTAGAGCGGAGAAGGATGAGGGGCAACTTGATAGAGGTTGAGAAGATGATATGGGGAATAGATAGAGTAGACAGTCAGAGACCTTTTTCCCCGGGTGGAACAAACCATTACAAGGGGACATAAATTTAAGGTGAATGGTGGAAGATATAGGGAGGATGTCAGAGGTAGGTTCTTTACCCAGAGAGTAGTGGGGGCATGGAATGCACTGCCTGTGGAAGTAGTTGAGTCGGAAACATTAGGGATCTTCAAGCAGCTATTGGATAGGTACATGGATTACGGTAGAATGATAGAGTGTTCGATTAAGTTGTTCTTAAGGGCAGCACGGTAGCATTGTGGATAGCACAATTGCTTCACAGCTCCAGGTTCCCAGGTTCGATTCTGGCTTGGGTCACTGTCTATGCGGAGTCTGCACGTCCTCCCCGTGTGTGCGTGGGTTTCCTCCGGGTGCTCCGGTTTCCGCCCACAGTCCAAAGATGTGCAGGTTAGGTGGATTGGCCATGATAAATTGCCCTTAGTGTCCAAAATTGCCCTTAGTGTTGGGTAGTGTTGCTGTGTTGTGGGGATAGGGTGGCGGTGTTGACCTTGGGTAGGGTGCTCTTTCCAAGAGCCGGTGCGGACTCGATGGGCCGAATGGCCTCCTTCTGCACTGTAAATTCTATGATAATCTATGATTAATCTAGGACAAAGGTTCGGCACAACATCGTGGGCCGAAGGGCCTGTTCTCTGCTGTATTGTTCTATGTTCTATGTTCTAAGGAGCAAGAGGGTCACTAGAGAAAGGATTGGCCCACTCAAAGACAAAAGAGGGAATTTATGCGTTGAGTCAGAGGAAATAGGTGAGATTCCTAATGAGTACTTCACATCGGTATTCACCAAGGAGAGGGACATGACAGATGTTGATGCTAGGGATGGATGTTTAAATACTCTAGGTCAAGTCGGCATAAGGAAGGGGAAGGTTTTGGGTATTCTAAAAGGCATTAAGGTGGAAAAGTCCCCAGGTCCGGATGGGATCTATCCCAGATTACTGAGGGAAGCGAGGGACGAAATAGCTGGGGCTGACAGATATCTTTGCAGCATCCTTGAGCACGGATGAGGTCCTGGACGACTGGAGAATTGTTAATGTTGCCCCTTTGTTTAAGGAAGGTAGCAGGGATAATCCAGGGAATTATAGACCTGTGAGCTTGACGTCAGTGGTAGGCAATCTGTTGGAGAAGATACTGAGGGATAGGATCTATTCACATTTGGAAGAAAATAGACTCATCAGTGAAAGGCAGCATGGTTTTGTGCAGGGAAGGTCATGTCTTACAAACCTAATAGAATTCTTTGAGGAAAAGACAAAGTTAATTGATCAGGGAACGGCTGTAGATGTCATTTAGATGGACTTCAGTAAGGCGTTTGATATAGTTTCCCATGGCAGGTTGATGGAAAAAGTGAAGACATGGGGTTCAGGGTGTACTAGCTAGATGGATAAAGAACTGGCTGGGCAACAGGAGACAGGGAGTAGTGGTGGAAGGGAGTGTCTCAAAATGGAGAAAGGTGACTAGTGGTGTTCCACAGGGATCCGTGCTCGGACCACTGTTGTTTGTGATATACATAAATGATCTGGATGAAGTTATGGGTGGTCTGATTAGCAAGTTTGCAGATGATACTAAGATAGGTGGAATTGCAAATAGCGAGGAGGCCTGTCAGAGAATACAGCAAAATACAGATAGATTGGAGAGTCGGGGAGAGAAATGGCAGATGGAGTTCAATACAGACAAATGCGAGGTGTTGCATTTTGGAAGATCTAATTCAAGAGCAGACTATACGGTCAATGGAAGGGTCCTGGGGAAAATTGATGTACAGAGAGATCTGGGAGTTCAGGTCCATTGTACCCTGAAGGTGGCAACGCAGGTCGATCGAGTGGTCAAGAAGGCACACAGCATGCTTGCCTTAATCGAACGGGGTATTGAGTACAAGAGTCGGCAGGTCATGTTACAGTTGTATATGACTTTGGTAAGGCCACATTTGGAATACTGCGTGCAGTTCTGGTCGCCACATTACCAGAAGGATGTTGATGCTTTAGGGAGGGTGCAGAGGAGGTTCACCAGGATGTTGCCTGGTATGGAGGGTGCTAGCTCTGAAGAAAGGTTGAGTAGATTAGGATTGTTTTCGTTGGAAAGACGGAGGTTGAGGGGGGGACCTGGTTGAACTCTCCAAAATTATGAGAGTTATGGACAGGGTGGATAGTAACAAGCTTTTTCCAAGAGTGGGGGTGTCAATTACAAGGGGTCACGATTTCAAGGTGAAAGGGGGAAAGTTTAAGGGAGATGTGCGTGGAAAGTTTTTTACGCAGAGGATGGTGGGTGCCTGGAATGCTTTGCCAGCGGAGGTGGCAGAGGCGGGCACGATAGCATCATTTAAGATGCATCTGGATAGACATATGAACGGGCGAGGAACAAAGGGAAGCAGATCCTTGGAAAATAGGCAACAGGTTTAGATAAAGGATCTGGATCGGCGCAGGCTGGGAGGGCCGAAGGGCTTGTTCCTGTGCTGTAATTTTCTTTGTTCTTTGTTCTTATAAGGCAAAGGCCAGGCTTGTGGCAAGGGGATTTGAAGAAAACTTAGAAGCTCAGGATTTCACGGTAGGTTCACCTACAGCAGGAAAGGTTATTTTAAAGATGTTCTTGGCTCTATTAGCCACAAAGGCATGTGAATGCAAATCTATAGATATGAAAGCTACCTTCTTGCAGGGGCATCTGTTCCAGAGAGACATTTTTCTCCGTCCTCCTAAAGAAGCAGCTAACACAGAAGGGGTACTCTGGAAGTTGAACAAATGTGTATATGGATTAAATGAGGCGTCTAGAGTCTGATATTTTTCGGTAAGGTCAGTTTTGTTAAAGTTAGGCTGTTGCCAGTTGAAAGCAGATCCGGCAATGGTGTACTAACATTATAAAATAAACCTTCCTGGCACCTTTATGATGCATGTCGATGATTTTTTGTGTGGTGGGACGACGATTTCGAAGCTATTGTACTCTCTGGTTTGAGGAAAGAATTCAGGGTTGGAAGTCAGGCTTCTGTGCATTTTAATATATTGGACTGGAAATCGGACAGACTAAGTTAGGGGCAACTTTACATCAGCAATCGTATTTGGAAAGCATCAACCCAATAGAAATTAGCCATGGCCGGGTTTCACAAAAAGACACAATCGTTTCAAAGCTGGAGAAAGAGTAACTGCGAAGTTTAATTGGGCAACTGAACTGGTTAGGTAGACAGACTAGACCGGACGTGAGTTTTGATGTCTTAGAGTTGAGCCCAAAAATGAATGATCCCAAAGTGGAAGACAGAATAAGAGGAAATAAAGGGTTGGTCAAACAACAAATGCAGGAACGTGCTTTGAGGTTCCTGCTTTTAGGTGACCTTAGGCACTTGAAATGTGTAGTTTGTGATGCTTCCTATGCAAATTTATGTGATGGGGTTTCAAGCTAAGGAGGTTTTATAATTTTCCTTTTGTGGAACAATGGTAAAAGTTGCCCTCTTGTGTGGGAAACAAAGAAAATCAGGAGGGTGGTCAAAAGCACTTTGGCAGCTGAGACATTATGCCTTGTAGAGGCGGTGGATATGGCCTTTTATTTATCTCAGATATTGACAGAAACTTTGGGATTAGGGGATTTGGGTAATATACCTATTGAATGTCACATTGACCAGAAATCCCTGAGGGAAACTGTGCACTCCGCAAAAAGTGTCAATGAAAAATGGTTAAGGATAGACATGGCAAGTTTGAAGTAAATGTTGGACAGAGGGAAAATAGCCAAAATTAAATGGATCGACAGTAGCTATCAATTGTCAGACTGTTTTAAAAAAAGAGGGGTTAGCTCACAGAAACTTTTAGATATATGGAGGGGTTGCCGGTAGGTGAGTATTTAGGTTTAAAATAACTTACCTTGCAGGGGCAATCACTTGGAGTTTCAGCAGGAGCGGAGTGCGGGGGCTGCTGGTGGGTGAGTATTGAAGTTTAAAATAACTTACCTTACAGGAGCATCTCTTGGAGTTTCAGCGGGAGCGGAGTGCGGGGGCTGCTGGTGGGTGAGTATTTAAGTAAACACTTACCTGGTCCCGTTTCTGTTCCTCTTTGCTCCTGTTGTTTTTTTTTTCTATTTTATTTTTTAAGGCGGGAACAGGAATTTTGACCCGCGGACTTCTGGGAAGTCCCTCACCAATAAATTCTGGTGGAGAGGAAACCCGAGACACTACACGTGTAGTGTCGCCCACCCGCCCTCCTCCTCTAACCTAATAATAAAACCCATTGGTGTGAGGTAAGTACCATATTGTATTATTTTTTTTTTTTTTTTTTAATTTAGTTGTTAGCCAGATCTTGGTTAAAAGTTAGAGGGATGGCAGGGAAGGGAGTGCAATGTTCCTCCTGCAGGATGTTTGAGGTGAGGGATGCTGTTAGTGTCCCTGCTGATTTTACCTGCAGGAAGTGCTGCCATCTCCAGCTCCTCCAAGACCGAGTTAGGGAACTGGAGCTGGAGTTGGAAGAACTTCGGATCATTCGGGAGGCAGAGGGGGTCATAGATAGCAGCTTCAGGGAATTAGTTACACCAAAGATTGGAGATAGTTGGGTAACTGTAAGAGGAACTGGGAAGAAGCAGTCAGTGCAGGGATCCCCTGCGGTCGTTCCCCTGAGAAACAAGTATACCGCTTTGGATACTTTTGGGGGGGGGGACTTACCAGGGGTAAGCCATGGGGTACGGGCCTCTGGCACAGAGTCTGTCCCTGTTGCTCAGAAGGGAAGGGGGAGAGGAGCAGAGCATTAGTAATTGGGGACTCGATAGTCAGGGGCACAGATAGGAGATTTTGTGGGAGCGTGAGAGACTCACGTTTGGTATGTTGCCTCCCAGGTGCAAGGGTACATGATGTCTCGGATCGTGTTTTCCGGGTCCTTAGGGGGGAGGGGGAGCAGCCCCAAGTCGTGGTCCACATTGGCACTAACGACATAGGTAGGAAAGGGGACAAGGATGTCAGGCAGGCTTTCAGGGAGCTAGGATGGAAGCTCAGAACTAGAACAGAGTTGTTATCTCTGGGTTGTTGCCCGTGCCACGTGATAGTGAGATGAGGAATAGGGAGAGAGCAATTAAACACGTGGCTACAGGGATGGTGCAGGCGGGAGGGATTCAGATTTCTGGATAACTGGGGCTCTTTCTGGGGAAGGTGGGACCTCTACAGACAGGATGGTCTACATCTGAACCTGAGGGGCACAAATATCCTGGGGGGGAGATTTGTTAGTGCTCTTTGGGGGGGGGGGGGGGTTTAAACTAATGCAGCAGGGGCATGGGAACCTGGATTGTAGTTTTAGGGTACGGGAGAATGAGAGTATAGAGGTCAGGAGCACAGATTTGACGTCGCAGGAGGGGGCCAGTGTTCAGGTAGGTGGTTTGAAGTGTGTCTACTTCAATGCCAGGAGTATACGAAACAAGGTAGGGGAACTGGCAGCGTGGGTTGGTACCTGGGACTTCGATGTTGTGGCCATTTCGGAGACATGAATAGAGCAGGGACAGGAATGGATGTTGCAGGTTCCGGGGTTTAGGTGTTTTAGTAAGCTCAGAGAAGGAGGCAAAAGAGGGGGAGGTGTGGCGCTGCTAGTCAAGAGCAGTATTATGGTGGCGGAGAGGATGCTAGATGGGGACTCATCTTCCGAGGTAGTATGGGCTGAGGTTAGAAACAGGAAAGGAGAGGTCACCCTGTTGGGAGTTTTCTATAGGCCTCCAAATAGTTCTAGGGATGTAGAGGAAAGGATGGCGAGGATGATCCTGGATAAGAGCGAAAGTAACAGGGTAGTTATTATGGGACACTTTAACTTTCCAAATATTGACTGGAAAAGATATAGTTCGAGTACATTAGATGTACGTTTTTTGTTCAGTGTGTGCAGGAGGGTTTCCTGACACAATATGTTGACAGGTCTACAAGAGGCGAGGCCACGTTGGATTTGGTTTTGGGTAATGAACCTGGCCAGGTGTTGGATTTGGAGGTAGGAGAGCACTTTGGGGACAGTGACCACAATTCGGTGACGTTTACGTTAGTGATGGAAAGGGATAAGTATACACCGCAGGGCAAGAGTTATAGCTGGGGGAAGGGCAATTATGATGCCATGAGACGTGACTTGGGGGGGGGGATAGGTTGGAGAAGTAGGCTGCAAGTGTTGGGCACACTGGATAAGTGGAGCTTGTTCAAGGATCAGCTACTGCGTGTTCTTGATAAGTACGTACCGGTCAGGCAGGGAGGAAGGCATAGAGCGAGGGAACCGTGGTTTACCAAAGAAGTGAAATCTCTTCTTAAGAGGAAGAAGGAGGCCTATGTGAAGATGAGGTGTGAAGTTTCAGTTGGGGCGATGGATAGTTATAAGGTAGCGAGGAAGGATCTAAAGAGAGAGCTAAGACGAGCAAGGAGGGGACGAGAAGTATTTGGCAGGTAGGATCAAGGAAAACCCAAAAGCTTTCTATTGGTATGTCAGGAATAAGCGAATGACTAGGGTAAGAGTAGGATCAGTCAAGGACAGGGATGGGAAGTTGTGTGTGGAGTCTGAAGAGATAGGCGAGATACTAAATGAATATTTTTCGTCAGTATTCACTCAGGAAAAAGATAATGTTGTGGAGGAGAATGCTGAAACCCAGGCTATTAGAATAGATGGCATTGAGGTACGTAGGGAAGAGGTGTTGGCAATTCTGGACAGGCTGAAAATAGATAAGTCCCTGGGGCCTGATGGGATTTATCCTAGGATTCTCTGGGAGGCCAGGGAAGAGATTGTTGGACCTTTGGCTTTGATTTTTATGTCATCATTGGCTACAGGAATAGTGCCAGAGGACTGGAGGAGAGCAAATGTGGTCTCTTTGTTCAAAAAGGGGAGCAGAGACAACCCCGGCAACTATAGACCGGTGAGCCTCACGTCTGTAGTGGGTAAAGTCTTGGAGGGGATTATAAGAGACAAGATTTATAATCACCTACATAGGAATAATATGATCAGGGATAGTCAGCATGGCTTTGTAAAGGGTAGGTCATGCCTCACAAACCTTATCGAGTTCTTTGAGAAGGTGACTGAACAGGTAGATGAGGGTAGAGCAGTTGATGTGGTGTATATGGATTTCAGTAAAGTGTTTGATAAGGTTCCCCAAGGTAGGCTATTGCAGAAAATACGGAGGCTGGGGATTGAGGGTGATTTAGAGATGTGGATCAGAAATTGGCTAGCTGAAAGAAGACAGAGGGTGGTGGTTGATGGGAAATGTTCAGAATGGAGTTCAGTTACAAGTGGCGTACCACAAGGATCTGTTCTGGGGACGTTGCTGTTTGTCATTTTTATCAATGACCTAGAGGAGGGCGCAGAAGGGTGGGTGAGTAAATTTGCAGACGACACTAAAGTCGGTGGTGTTGTCGACAGTGTGGAAGGATGTAGCAGGTTACAGAGGGACATAGATAAGCTGCAGAGCTGGGCTGAGAGGTGGCAAATGGAGTTTAATGTAGAGAAATGTGAGGTGATTCACTTTGGAAGGAATAACAGGAATGCGGAATATTTGGCTAATGGTAAAGTTCTTGGAAGTGTGGATGAGCAGAGGGATCCCTTCTGCGCCTTCCTCTCGGTCATTGATAAAAATGACAAACAGCAACGGCCCCAGAACAGATCCCTGTGGTATGCCACTTGTAACTGAACTCCATTCTGAACATTTCCCATCAACCACCACCCTCTGTCTTCTTTCAGCTAGCCAATTTCTGATCCATAGGTTGATAGGGTTGTGAAGAAGGCCTATGGAGTGTTGGCCTTTATTGGTAGAGGAATTGAGTTCCGGAGTTAGGAGGTCATGTTGCAGCTGTACAAAACTCTGGTACGGCCGCATTTGGAGTATTGCGTACAGTTCTGGTCACCGCATTATAGGAAGGACGTGGAGGCTTTGGAGCGGGTGCAGAGGAGATTTACCAGGATGTTGCCTGGTATGGAGGGAAAATCTTATGAGGAAAGGCTGATGGACTTGAGGTTGTTTTCGTTGGAGAGAAAATGGTTAAGAGGAGACTTAATAGAGGCATACAAAATGATCAGGGGGTTAGATAGGGTGGACAGTGAGAGCCTTCTCCCACGGATGGAAATGGCTGGCACGAGGGGACATTGCTTTAAACTGAGGGGTAATAGATATAGGACAGAGGTCAGAGGTAGGTTCTTTACGCAAAGAGTGGTGAGGCCGTGGAATGCCCTACCTGCAACAGTAGTGAACTCGCCAACATTGAGGGCATTTAAAAGTTTATTGGATAAGCATATGGATGATAATGGCATAGTGTAGGTTAGATGGCTTTTGTTTCGGTGCAACATCGTGGGCCGAAGGGCCTGAACTGCGTTGTATCGTTCTATGTTCTATGCTCTATATTGTTAATGAAGGGTGCCTGTTTCTGTGAAAATGGAAAAAAGGGAGGAAATTACGTGTTTGTTTTTGAGTTTCTTGTAATTTTGTTTTCACCGAATTATTTTTTCTCCAAGGAAGGGGAGACTGTTAAGTAATGGGTTAAGAGACATTCCAATTAGATGTCTCATTTATGTTAAGTATCCAATAATTGACACTGATATGTAAATGTGCTTCAGGTGGCCTTTGTGTCAGGTGATGTGATGTTAGAGTTCTGTGCAGAGTCTGTTGAAGTAAATTAAAGGTGTTTGTGGAAAAGGAGCAGAACCTTTGACTCTTTATACAACAGTAGCTAAGCGTCTAACAGGTCCCACCATTACACGTGAGAACACCACCCACCAGGTACGCGGTACATACTCGTGCGACTCGGCCAACGTTGTCTACCTCATACGCTGCGGGAAAGGATGTCCCGAAGTGCGATACATTAGCGAGACCATGCAGACGCTGCGACAACGGATGAACGTACATCGCGCAACAATCACCAGGCAGGAATGTTCCCTTCCAGTCGGGGAACACTTCAGCAGTCAAGGGCATTCAGCCTCTGATCTCCGGGTAAGCGTTCTCCAAGGCGGCCTTCAGGACCCGCGACAACGCAGAATCGCCGAGCAGAAACTTATAGCCAAGTTCCGCACACATGAGTGCGGCCTCAACCGGGACCTGGGATTCATGTCGCATTACATTCATCCCCCACCATCTGGCCTGCGAAATCCTACCAACTGTCCTGGCTTGGTACAATTCACACCTCTTTAACCTGGGGTTACCCCATCTCTGCATCGGTAAAGACTTAACAACCTGCAAATGCTCGCATTCCAAGCATTGTCTGGCATCTTGACTGTGTTTATATATGTTTCTGGAACATACCTCTTCATTCACCTGAGGAAGGAGCTGTGCTCCAAAAGCTAGCGATTTGAAACAACCCTGTTGGACCTGGTGTTGTAAGACTTCTTACTTTCCTCACCCCAGTCCAATGCCGGCATCTCCAAATCGAGAGAGAGAGAGGGAGAGAAAGAGAGATTGAAATTGAGATGGAGACTGAGACTGAGATTGAGACAGATAGAGAGGTACAGAGAGAGAGAGGGAGAGATGTAATGTACAAGAGAGAGAGAGATGTAAAGTGAGAGAGAGCGTTACAAAGAGAGAGTTACAGAGAGAGAGAGAGAGAGAGAAAGATGGAGATTGAGACTGAGATTGTGATTGAGATTGGGAGAGATAGAGAGGTACAGAGAGAGGGAGAGATTTAAAGTGCGAGAGATGTAATGAGAGCGAGAGAGAGAAAGTGAAAGGGAGAGCGAGAGAAATGTGAAGTGAGTGAGAGAGATGTAGAAAGAGAAATAGAGGGAGAGGTAGAGAGAGAGAAAATCACAGAGAAAGATACAGAGATATATAGAGAGAGAGGGGGAGTGAATGAGAGAGAGAGGGAGAGATAGATACAGAGCGAGAGAGAAAGGTAGAGATACGAGAGGGAGTTTGAGAGAGAAAGAGAGAGACAGAGTGAGAGAGAAAGAGAGAGATGGAGAAAGAGAGAGAGAGAGATACAAAGAAAGAGAGGGAGAGAGAGGGACGTAAAGTACGAGAGAGATGTTAAGTGTGAGAGAAAGAGAGCACGAGGTAGGGAGAGAGGAGCGAGAGAGAGCGAGAAGGAGAGAGAGAGATTCACAAAGAGAGAGATACAGAGAGAGAGATACAGGGACACAGCGAGAGGAATACAGAGAGAGACAGAGATGCAGAGCGGGAGGTCGAGAGAGAGAGAGAGATAAGAGAGGGTGTTTGAGGGAGAAAGAGAGAGACAGAGAGGGAGAGAGAGATAGCGAAGGAGGGAGAGCGATACAGAGAGAGCTACAGTGAGAGAGACAGATTCAGAGAGAAACAGAGAGAGAGAGAGAGAGAGTTTGAGGTGGAGATTGAGGTTGAGATTGAGATTGAGAGACAGAGCGGTACAGTGAGAGAGAGAAAGAGAGAGAGATGTAATTTGAAAGAGAGTGAGAGAGAGAGTAAGAGAGAGAGATGCAGAAGAGAGACAGAGAGAGATACACAGAGGGAGATGCAGAGACAGAGAGAGAGAGAGGGAGTGGGGTAGAGGTGCAGAAAGAGAGAGAGGGAGAAACAGAGACAGACACAGATTTAGAGAAAGAGGGAGAGACACAGAGAGGGGAGGTCCAGAGAGATCGAGCGAGATGCAGGAGAGAGACATAGAGAGATACATTTAGAGAGAGATACACAGAGGGAGATGCAGAGACAGAGAGAGAGAGAGGGAGTGGGATAGAGATGCAGAAAGAGAGAGAGGGAGAAACAGAGACCGAGACAGACACAGATTTAGAGAGAGAGAGTGAGTGGTGCAGAGAGGGAGACTCGGAGAGAGAGATACAGTGAGAGGCAGACAGAGAGAGACTGAGAGATAGATAGAGACGGGGAGAGAGAGAAAGAGAGAGAGATTGAGGTTGATAATGGGATTGAGATTGAGATTGAGTGAGGTACAGTGAGTGAGAGAGATACAGAGAGCGAGAGAGAGCTGTAAAGAGACAGAGAGAGAGAGAAAGAGAGAGAGATTGAGATTGAGTGAGATAGAGAGGTATAGTGAGTGAGGGAGATGCAAAGAGCGAGAGATGTAAAGAGAGAGAGAGAAAGAGTGAGAGAGATAGAAAGAGAGAAAGATGTAAAGTGAGAGAGATAGAGAAAGAGAGAGATGTAAAGTGAGAGAGAGAGTGAGGGAGAGAGGGAGAGAGAGTGAGAGTGAGCGAGAGAGAGAGACCAAGTGAGTGGCAGAGAGAGAACAACAGAGAGATATGTACGAAGAACAAAGAACAAAGAAATGTACAGCACAGGAACAGGCCCTTCGGCCCTCCAAGCCCGTGCCGACCATGCTGCCCGTCTAAACTAAAATCTTCTTCACTTCCGGGGTCCGTATCCCTCTATTCCCATCCTATTCATGTATTTGTCAAGATGCCCCTTAAACGTCACTATCGTCCCTGCTTCCACCACCTCCTCCGGTAGCGAGTTCCAGGCACCCACTACCCTCTGTGTAAAAAACTTGGCTCGTACATCTCCTCAAAACCTTGCCCCTCGCACCTTAAACCTATGCCCCTTGGTATTTGATCCCTCTACCCTGGGGAAAAGTCTCTGACTATCCACTCTGTCTATGCCCCTCATAATCTTGTCGACCTCTGTCAGGTTGCCCCTCAACCTCCGTCGTTCCAGTGAGAACAAACCAAGTTTAGGACATAGAACATAGAACAGTACAGCGCAGAACAGGCCCTTCAGCCCTCGATGTTGTGCCGAGCATTGTCCGAAACCAAAATCAAGCTATCCCACTCCCTGTCATTCTGGTGTGCTCCATGTGCCTATCCAATAACCGCTTGAAAGTTCCTAAAGTGTCCGACTCCACTATCACAGCAGGCAGTCCATTCCACACCCGAACCACTCTCTGAGTAAAGAACCTACCTCGGACATCCCTCCTATATATCCCACCATGAACCTTATAGTTATGCCCCCTTGTAACAGCTACATCCACCCGAGGAAATAGTCTCTGAACGTCCACTCTATCTATCCCCCTCATTATCTTATAAACCTCTATTAAGTCGCCTCTCACCCTCCTCTACTCCAAAGAGAAAAGCCCTAGCTCCCTCAACCTTTCCTCATAAGACCTATCCTGCAAACCAGTCACCATCCTTGTAAATCTCCTTTGCACCCTTTCCAATGCTTCCACGTCCTTCCTATAGTGAGGTGACCAGAACTGCAAACAATACACCAAATGTGGTCTCACCAGGGTCCTGTACAGTTGCAGCATAACCCCGCAGCTCTTAAACTCAAGCCCCCTGTTAATAAACACTAACACACTATAAGCCTTCTTCACGGCTCTATCCAGTTGAGTGGCAACCTTCAGAGATCTGTGGACATGAACCCCAAGATCGCTCTGTTCCTCCACATTCCTCAGAACCCTGCCGTTGACCCTGTAATCCGCATTCAAATATTTTCTACCAAAATGAATCACCTCGCACGTATCAGGGTTAAACTCCATCAGCCATTTTTCGGCACAGCTCTGCATCCTATCAATGTCTCTTTGCAGCCTTCAACAGCCCTCCACCTCATCCACTACTCCACCAATCCACCAATCTTGGTGTCATCAGCAAATTTACTGACCCACCCTTCAGCCTCCTCCTCCTAGTCATTGATAAAAATCACAAATATCAGAGGACCCAGCACTGATCCCTGTGGTACACCGCTGGTAACTGGTCTCCAGTCTGAAAACTTTCCATCCACCACCACCCTCTGTCTTCTATGTGATAGCCAGTTACTTATCCAATTGCCCAAATTTCCCTCTATCCCACAGCTCCTTACTTTCTTCATAAACCGACCATGGGGAACATTATCAAACGCCTGACTAAAATCCATGTATACGACATCAACTGCTCTACCTTCATCAACACACTTAGTTACCTCCTCAAAGAATACAATCAAATTTGTGAGGCAAGACTTACCCTTCACGAATCCATGTTGACTGCCCTGGATTAAGCTGCATCTTTCCAAATGGTCATAAATCCTATCCCTCAGGACCCTTTCCATTAACTTACCGACCACCAAAGTAAGATTAACCGGCCTATAATTCCCAGGGTCATTCCTATTCCCTTTCTTGAACAGAGGAACAACATTCGCCACTCTCCAGTCCTCTGGCACTATCCTTGTGGACAGCGAGGACCCAAATATCAAAGCCAAAGCCTCTGCAATCTCATCCCTTGCCTCCCAAAGAATCCTTGGATATATCCCATCTGGCCCAGGGGAATTGTCGACCTTAAGGTTTTTAAAAGTTGCTAATACATCCTTCCTCAGAACATCTACCTCCTCCAGCCTACCCGCCTGTATCACACTCTTATCCTCAAAAACATGGCCCCTCTCCTTTGTGAACACTGAAGAAAAGTATTCATTCAACGCCTCTCCTATTTCTTCTGACGCCATGCACAAGTTCCCACTACTTGTCCTTGCCCGGCCCTAACCTCAAACTTGGCATTCTTTTAATTCTCACATAAGAGTAAAAAGCCTTGGAGTTTTCCTTGATCCGACCCGCCAAGGACTTCTCATGCCCCCTCCTAGCTCTCCTAAGCCATTTTTTTAGTTCATTCCTTGCTACCTTGTAATCCTCAAGCGACCCAACTGAACCTTGTTTTCTCATCCTTACATACGCTTCCTTTTTCCTCTTGACAAAACATTCAACCTCTTTTGTGAACCATGGTTCCCTCACACGGCCATTTCCTCCCTGCCTGACAGGGACATGCCTATCAAGGGCACCCAGCATTACGCCTCCAGACTTTTAGATGCTGTGGAGCAGGGATTTTTCAGCCTGTGAGAGGCACCTGCTCGCAGTATTCTGGGCAGTCCAGTACTTTTCATACATTACCGGACTGAGCCCCATCACAATTCTCATCGAACACACCCCCACGCAACTTTTACTGGATGGACGACTCAAGGACGGTACAGTAAGTCAAATTCGAGCAGCGAGATGGACCCTTCTCTTGCAGGGACGGGCCATCACTGTGAAAAGGACAAAGACACACACCTATTTAGCCGGAACCCCCCATGAATGCGAAATTATCATCCACACCACAACACAGGCCCCTTTATTGCTAAGACACCCCACAGAAAGATAGGTAGTTCAACTCAGAGCCCCCAGCACACGGACACGTGTGAGGACACGTGTGAGCCCATAAGTGATCTTCCACAGTCTTGGATGGGAAGCGCATAACAGGTTGCGGTATCTATGTCGAGGACGCGCAGGGATGCCCCCTGGAGGAAATATCGTTAAAACTTCCAGGACACTTAGGCGCGCAGGCAGCAGAGCTCGCGGCCGTCGCATATATAGTGGAACACCCAGATTCCTTCCCCAGCCCAGCAGACGTATACTCGGACAGCCTCTATGTCTGCAACAGCCTCACGGAATTTCTGCCCCTGTGGAAAGCAAGAGGATTTGTTTCCGCAGACGGAAAACCCCTCCCCTCAGCCCCATTGCTCCGTCATATTTTAGAAAGAGCCCAGAACAGGACTTTTGGGATAATCAAAGTTCACAGCCACCATTGTTCCTCCCCCCTGGAAATGTAAAAGCTGACGCACTGAATAAAGCAGGTTCCAGGCACGGGTATTTTTGGAAACCCCCCGAAAGCGTGCCAATGAGTGCAGTTCAGGTCTCACAGACAAAGATCGAGGATCTAGTAGAGGCTCAGAAGCAGGACAGCAATCTCAGGGAGATTGTAAAAGGGAAATATCCAGCTCCCTACGAGAGGTTTAGAAATACACTGACCACACATGACGGTGTGGTGTTAAAAGACACCCTTTATGTGGTTCCTGAACAGGACAGGAATCAATTGATTTGTTTGTTCCATGACGGTCATGGACATCAGGGAATCGATCCCACTACAGCCCATCTCAAGCAGCTTTGTTGGTGGCCAAATTTAAAGGATGATGTAAATCACTACATCGAGAATTGTCTTATCTGTGCCCAGAATAACCCGGACAGATATGCCAAAAAGGCCCAACTCAGCCACACCCGACCTGGTTAATTGCCCCTGGACTAACCTCCAGATTGATTTTAAAGGACCATTGCCCCTTGCAGGAATGGCTACAAATGGTCATTGGATAGACATATGGACGATAAGGGAATAGTGTAGATGGGCTTTCGAGTGGTTTCACAGGTCGGCGCAAATCGAGGGCCGAAGGACCTGTACTGTGCTGGAATGTTCTATGTTCTATGTACTTGTGGTAATTGACATATTTACAAAATGGGTGGAAGCATTCCCAGCCCACACAAACACTGCAAAAACCACAGCCAAGATTTTGACCCACCACATCTTTACAAGATGGGGACTCCCCCGCAGCATTGAATCTGACCAAGGTTCCCATTTTACGGGACATGTCATGCAGAACGTCCTCACGATATTTGGCATCACCCAAAAATTCCACATTGCATACCACCCACAGTCAAGTGGTATAGTGGAGCGCATGAATCGGACCCTAAAATCCACCCTCAGAAAAATGGTCCAGCAGAACAACACCACTTGGGACTCAGTCCTCCCTTTGGCGCTGTTGTTTTTGTGTAACACTATTTCTACTTCAACAGATTACACCCCACATACTCTCATGACCGGACGCCCCATGAAAGGCACAGAATATTTGTTAGGTTTGGACTTGACCAGCCCCGAAGTGACGGCCCTCACACACGAGAAAGCAGTGGAGCAATTAGTTGCAAATGTTAAAACGGCTCAGCTAGCAGCCGCAGTAAAATTGGGCGCCAGAAAGAAACAGAGCAAGGCTTGTTTCGACAAGGCAGTGCATGCGACTGAGTACAGTATAGGACAGCAAGTTATGCTCTCTGTATATAACCCCAGCACATTCCTGTCACCAAAATACTCGGGTCCGTATTCCATTACAGATAAAGTAAGCCCTATCGTTTATAAAATAAAGTACCCCAATGGTAAGACTGCCTGGTTTCATATAAACCAGCTGAAGGCATATGGAACACAGTCGAATCACGCCCACCACGTCATGCTCGACGCAGCACACCACGCCAAGCCCACAGCCAACGTAACCCTACCAGCCCCCACCACGTCCAGTCCAGCCACGGACTCGACCTCGACTCCACCCCCGAAATATACACTCCGCCCCGGAACGCCCACAGACTGCAGGAGCAGCGACAGCGACTGTGACTCGGACGATAGCCACAGCACACCCCCCTACTATCCCCATGCAACAGGACCCACACCCAGCGCATCTGACCACGATTCAAGTGATCCCTTCATGACCACTTTCCTGAACAAACCCCACCACCGACCACCTAACTACACTGACGAACCCGGTTTTGTCCCCACACAACTAGACACCAATTACTGGCACTGAGATAACTCATTCCAACTCGTCCGCAACGACGAGAGCGACCCCACTTCACACCAAGCAGCCCTTTCAGCCCTGATACACTCAAGAGTTTGGCACCCGGGAGAAGATGATGACCTTGGGTCTGACTCCCAAACCGAGAACCCCTTTGCGACCCTGTTCGCAACCTTGAACTGAGGTGTCCAGATGATGTTTTAAAAGGAACCTCTTGGGAGAAGTGTTGTCCTTTCTGATGGAACCTGCAGAATGTTTATGTTGTTTGTAAGTTTGTTGAATGTTGTATGTCCGACAGGATAATTTTTTTCTCACTGCCCCACGCCTATTCGGCCGAAACCTCTGAGGACTTGCCTGCAGAGACTCACTGTTGCCCGACACCCGTCCAGCAGAACTAGCTTGTCTGCAGAGACTGGTTAAGAAACCAGATGCCCGGTCATAACTGCCTTTCTGGTTCGAAGGTAGAACCACTACGGCAGCCCCACCACGATGACTACATTTTTTGCCCGTTCTTGTCGGTTGCTCAGGCAGTGGAGAAACGGCTTGGGACCCGCCCTGCCTGGAGACCCCCCCTCTGGTCAACTACGCTCGGGTGGGGGAGACACAGCATTGGTAGCCGTCCTACCCGGGTACTCCATCCAACTCTTACCCGTCGCGGCCCATACACACCTCATTTTGGCCTTTTTCAGTACAAAAGGTTTTGTTTTGTTTAGGTAACCTTCAGGTTGCCGACCATCTGCTATTTACATCCTGAAACATTTGGATGGTATATTGCACAGTTTGCGAGACGGCTCGCACTGGTTCATCATTGGGAAGGGTGTCTTCTCCTAAAATTTGTTTTTGGAAGAAAAAAAAATGAGGGAGTCACACATAGTGACCAATTATAAAGGGACTAATTGGCACCAGAGGACAGACACACTAGCGTACAAGATATTTAAAAAGATAGTTACAGACACTATGCTTGTTTCTACAGAACTCCAGGACCGGAGAAGACAAAGAAAGAAAAGGAAAGAGAAGAGCCATGAGGACTTCCTTCACATGGATCACCCTCGTGATTTTGGACATTTGGTTGCGCGTGACCGCGAACCCCATGACTTCAAGCCCCCAGTCGTTAATGTTTCACTTTCCCTCAGTACCCAGAGCCCAGTCACCAGTGACACTACAGCATCTTGGTGGCCAGGTTTATAACCTGGTACTCTCTGTCCTATGTAATAGAAACTTTACTAGCATTAGCGATACTCTGCTGCATCGTGCAGACGATGCGTCTACGTAAATGGAGAAGGAGAGCCTACCGCGCTCGAACCCTGGTATATAGGATCAGATCCCCTATGTTCGGATACGACCAGACCCCCGACCCCCGCGATCTATAATAAAGCCCATTCACTTGTGTTTATTTTTATTGTAAATAAAGAAATATAAAGAACCTTTCATGAGAAAATTGTATGATCCTGAGCTTGGCTGCCAAGCCAGGAAAGAATGTATGAAATGCTATGATTTTATTGTATGATTGAGGAAGGTAGGATAATGAAATGTTTAAGTGAGTGTAGTGTATTAAGAATAAGTTGGAGGTTCCCAGTTTATTGTTTTGTAATGCATGTCCCTGTCTGACATAGCGCCCCTTAGAATTGTTAGTTAAACATTTTTGTGCATAGCTATGGTCAGTGCAGAGGCCATGAAGGAAGTGTCCCCCCCCCCAGGTCAGGGAATGGAAAGCAACATAATGATGTGATCCTTCACGCTTCGCGTTAGGATCACAAGGAGGGTGTGTAGCCAGTTAAAATGGCTAACTCACGATTTAGAATGGCTAACCCCGATTTAAAATGGCGAACGGCAAAGGCTGATGGGAAAATCAGCCAACAGGACTAAAACAAGCAGCTGCAGGTAGACTGTGTATTCACCTCTGGGAAGGTCAGACAAGATCGATACCAGTAACCATCAGCAGAACAAAACACCAGCCATCTGAATACGAATGAGCAATCCCCGGGAACAATGTGCAACATTTTAGACACAAAGCCAACCCAGACTCGCCGGCGCCAGCGAAAGCCTACACAAAGGGAAGTGAACGACCACCTCAAGACGCCCATCGATCAAGGAATCGCTCCAGCATTGGAGAATATTGAACCAAGTGATTGGGACAAAGTCCAATCACTTGGAACCAGGTACAGGGTCCGCCCCGAAAGGCGGGAAGCCCCTGGGGACTATAAGAATAGAGTCCAAGTTCAAATCGACCCTTCTGCACCCTTCTTCGTCTTCGGACCAGGTCACTCAGCAACGCAGACCAACCCTTGACAGTGACTGGTCCAGCCACCGCGATACATCCAGTAAGCCTTACTCCAGCGCTCGCAATGAAATAGGCGCTCCTAGCTATCAATATGTACCAACTTCGAATCCCACAGGCTCAGAACCCGAACGAAAGACCATTCGTTTCCTGACCTGGTGGGCCAGTTCCAAGTTAATTATTGGCCTGTTAGTTGTAGGAAGTAGCTTAGACGTAGAATTTGTACATGAGTATTGATTACTGTATATAATAAATGTGCTTTGATTTAACTCTTACTAAGCGGTGTATTGGATTATTGATCATTACTCGGACTTGAACCACGTGGCGGTATCAGAAAGATACCTGGCGATTCAAGAGCAAAGGTGATAGAACAGAGCAATTAAACTAAGGCAAAGGTTAGCAACAACGTGGCACAGGGAGTAATCCCAAAATTACAACCCTGTCTTGTTACTTTCTGCCTAGCTCCTTGAACTGCTGCAGGACCCCACCCCCCTTCCTGCCTATGTCGTTAGTACCAATATGCACCACGATTGAGATTGTGACTGAGATTGAGAGATAGAGTTACAGTAAGGGGGAGAGAGTGTTAGAGAGATGTAAAATGAGATATATATATAGAGAGAGAGAGTGATACACAGAGAGGGAGATTCAGAGAGAGCACGAGGAATTCAGAGAGGGAGATCGAGAGAGAGAAAAAGAGAGAGGTAGATAGAGCGAGAGAGAAAGAGAGAGATAGTGATAGAGAGAGATATAAAGAGAGAGCTACAGAGAGAGAGAAAGATGAAGAGAGAGAGAGAGAAGTACAGTGAGACCGAGAGAGAGAGATTGAGATTGAGATTGACAATTATATCGATAGAGAGAGAGATAGGATGGTACAGTGAGAGAGATAGAGAGGGCGAGGGAGAGGGAGAAAGAGAGGCAGATGTAAAGAGAGCAAGAGATACAGGGAGGGAGGTCCAGTGTGAGAGAGAGATGCAGAGAGACAGAGAGAGAAACAGAGACATAAAGAGAGAGAGACAGAGCTAAATGAAATTAAAATCGCTTATTGTCACAAGTAGGCTTCAAATGAAGTTACTGTGAAAAGCCCCTAGTCGCCACATTCCGGCGCCTGTTCGGGGAGGCTGGTACGGGAATCGAACCGTGCTGCTGGCCTGCTTGCAAAGCCAGCGATTTAGCCCAGTGTGCTAAACCAGCCCCATGCAGTGAGAGAGAGTGAGATTGAGAGATTGAGAGAGAGAGATGGAGAGAGAAAGAGAGAGGGAGAGTGTGAAGGAGGTATAGAGAGAGAGACAGGGATACAGAGAGAGAGAGAAATACCGAGAGGGAGGTCCAGAGGTAGAGACAAATACAAAGGGGGGAGGGTCGATCGAGAGAGATACAAGGAAAGAAATAGAGAGAGAGAGAGAGAGAGGTACAAAGAGAGAGCTACAGAAAGAGAGAGACATACAGAGACAGAGAGATTAACATTGAGATTGAGACTGAGATTGAGAGAGAGAGAGATAGAGGGGTCCGGAGAGAGAGAGAGAAATGTAAGTTGTGAGAGAGAAAGAGACAGAGAAATACAGAGATAGATCCAGAAAGAGAGAGAGAGAGAGATGCAGAAATGAGACAGACAGATACAGAGAGAGAGATACACACAGAGAGATACAGAGACAGATAGTGGGAGAGAGAGCGAGAGAGAGAGAGAGAGCAGCACGAGAGAGATGCAGGGAGATAAAGAGGCACAGACAGAGACAGACACAGACAGAGAGAGAGTGAGAGAGGAAGAGATAGAGAGAGGGTACAGAGAGGGAGACACGGGGAGGGAGATACAGTGAGAGTGATGCAGAAAGAGAGAGACAGAGAGAGGGAGAGACAGAGAGCGAGTGAGAGAGAGAGAGGGTTAGAGTGAGAGAGCAACAGAGAGAGATAGAGAGTGAGATTGAGATTGAGTTTGAGGTTGGGATTGAGAATGAGAGGTAGATAGGTACAGTGAGAGAGAGAGAGTTTGAGAGAGTGAGATAGAGATACCGAGAGAGAGAGGGAGGGATACAGAGAGAGAGATAAAGAGAGAGACGGAGATACAGTTACAGAGAGAGACTGAGATGGAGTTTGAGATTGAGATTGAGTGTTGGAGAGGTACAGTGAGAGAGAGGGAGCGAAAAAGAGAGAGAGTGTGAGAGAGGTACAGAGAGAAAGAGAGAGGCAGAGAAAGACAGATACAGAGCGAGAGGTGCGCAGCGAGAGATAAAGAGCAAGAGATATATCGAGTTTCAGGCTGAGAGTTACAGAGCCAAGACATACAGAGAGAGAGGGATAGAGAACAAGAAATACATGGAGGGAAAAAGATACCAAGAGAGATACGGAGAGAGAGCTACAGAGAGCGAGAGCGCGACTGAGTGAGAGAGAGAGGGATGTAAAGTGAGAGAGAGACAGAGAGAGAAAGAGAGAGAGATGTAAAGTGTGTGTGAGAGAGAGAGAAATACAGAGAGGGAGGTCCAGTGAGAGAGACAGATAGAGAGCAATACAGAAGGGAGGTCGAGAGAGAGAAAGAGATACAAAGAGAGAGTTACAGAGAGAGAGAGGTACAGAGTGAGAGATTAACATTGAGATTGAGACTGAGATTGAGAGAGAGAGATAGAGGGGTCCGGAGAGAGAGAGAGAAATGTAAGTTGAGAGAGAGAAAGGGAGAGAGAGAAATACAGAGAGAGAGAGAGATGCAGAAGTGAGGCAGAGGGAGATACCGAGAGAGATACAGACAGAAAGATACAGACAGAGAGAGAGAGCAAGCGATGCAGCAAGAGAGAGACGGAGGGAGAGGGAGAGACACACACAGAGAGAGACAGACAGAGAGAGACAGAGAGAGATATAGAGAGGGATACAGAGAGGGAGACACGGGGAGAGAGATACTGAGAGGGTGATGCAGAAAGGGAGAGACAGAGAGAGAGGGGGGGGGGGGTTACAGTGAGAGAGAGAGAGATAGCGGGGGAGGTTGTGATTGAGTTTGAAATTGGGATTAAGGTTGAGAGACATAGAGGTACAGTGAGAGATAAAGAGAAATAGAGAGTGAGTTTTGGAGAAAGCGACACAGAGAGAGATTGAGATTGAGATTGGGAGAAGAGAGGTGCAGTGAGAGAGAGAGTGAGAAACAGAGAGACTGGGTGAGAGAGAGAGACAGCGATAGAGACAGAGAGAGAGAGAGAGACAGAGAGAGATACAGAGAGAGAGAGAGAGAGAGAGAAAGAGAGAGACAGAGAGAGAGAGAGAGAGAGACAGAGAGAGATACAGAGAGAGAGAGAGAGAGACAGAGAGAGACAGATACGGAGCATGAGATGCGAAGCAAGAGATATATAGAGAGCTTCAGGATGAGAATTACTGAGCTAAAACATACAGAGAGAGAGAGGGACAGAGAACGAGAAATACATATGTAGGTGAAAATGTTCACGAATACACCTTTGAGTGAGTAAAGAAGTGATTTATAAATTTTCAGAATTCTGGGAGAAAGGCCTCTGACCTCCATGGTCTGCAGCACCTTTTCTCGCCCGAGCTGATGTCGCACTGAGTTAATATACAGAAGGAAAGCGGAATTAGTTTGCATTCACAGTTACATATGCCCAATCAGTTCTGTTCACGTCACAATCACTAACATGCATCTTCAATGCCAAAATGGTTATGTTAGCTCCTGTAGCCTCTAATTAGCAGTTTGCCTTACCCGATCAATTCATTACATAGATAACAGTTAGTCCAGCCACGTTGAACATGTCCTTCCTCAATATTTGCTAGTTCCTTAATTTGAGGCCCTTTGTCAGTTACTAGTAGCTACGAATACCGACATTGGGCAAGGTTGCCAATGGTTCATTGTCTCTCCGGATGCATCAGGATCACTTATTTTGCACAAAGCTTCACTAATGCAGCAGCAGACACTGATAATAAAGTAGGGACAAGAACATTGACAAAGTCCATTTTGTATGAGGCGGCATCCATTTTGTATCTTCTGTAGTCCGTTCGGAATTCTACCTCTTCACATCGAGGGAAAAAGATACCGAGAGAGAGATACAGAGGGAGAGAGCGACAGAGCGAGAGTGCGAGAAAATGAGAGAGAGAGAGATGTAAAGCGAGAGAGAGAGAAAGAGAGATGTAAATGTATGTGTGAGAGAGAGCTTTGTTTTGCATAAAGCTTTACTAATGCAGCAGAAGATGCTGATAATAACATAGGGTCAAGAACATTGACAGAGTCCATGTTGTATCTGGCGGCATTTTGTACCTTCTGTAGTCCATTTGGAATTCTACCTCTTCAGGCCCCCCCTGCTGACCACATCGCCAGTTGGGCTCGTCACATCTATCTCGTTATTTCCCCGTCCAGGACGTCATGGTCGTTGATACGGGGGACAGGCACGTCGGAGGGGTCTCTTTGCGGTAGTAATTCGTCATAGATGTTCTTGTTCTGCGCGGGCGCGACAGGTAGGACCTGTCACATTATCTTAGCACCGCATTGCGTTACAATGCATATAAAACAGCAAAAAAGCAAACACAGAACAGCAAATATTATCAGCACGGTAGCCTTGTGGATAGCACAATTGCTTCACAGCTCCAGGGTCCCAGGTTCGATTCCGGCTTGGGTCACTGTCTGTGCGGAGTCTGCACGTCCTCCCCGTGTCTGCGTGGGTTTCCTCCGGGTGCTCCGGTTTCCTCCCACAGTCCAAAGATGCGCAGGTTAGGTGGATTGGCCATGATAAATTGCCCTTAGTGTCCAAAATTGCCCTTAGTGTTGGGTGGGGTTATGGGGATAGGGTGGAGGTGTTGACCTTGGGTAGGGTGCTCTTTCTAAGAGCCGGTGCAGACTCGATGGGCCGAATGGCCTCCTTTTGCACTGTAAATTCTATGATAATCAGTGAATGCATGATCTGCTGCATGCCTGAATACTGGGTTTGTCCAGCACGAGCTGTCATTGGCTGCACTGCTGGTGTGGAAACAATGTGTGGAAATAGCTGTGGTGAATATTGGTGTATTCCTCATAGGCTGTAGCCGCTGCTTGTTATTACTGAACCAGTGTAATTGTTAAGTGATCCATCTCCTGTCGTTGTGGCATCTGCTGTCACCCTGAGCGTGCCATCACTGAGGTTGCGGCACTCCCTGTCTGGAGTAAAGTCCGGCTTACGTGAATCAGAGTCGGCGTTTGGTTGCTCCCCATCTGGAGTCTGGTCTGTTTTAACTCAGTCAGTGTTGATTTGTTGATGCTCCCCGTCCGGAGTCTTAGCAGGTTCACTGGAGTCAGCTGAGATTTCTTGAAGCTGCACGTCTGGAGTTGGAACGTGCAGGAATGCATTGACTTGTGGAGAGGTACCCCATCCTCCTCCAAAAGGCCAATGGAGCCAGCCCACCCCTTACTTCCCCTGGGGCCTTGCTTCAAGTCATTGAGTTGTCAGACCACAAATTGCGGATGTTGTTTGATTTCCCATTAAAACCGATCAATTGGTAAAAATCGAATGGATACGCCCAGGCAGCGGAGATTACCTGGGTTCCGTTACAGTGGCAGCAAACAAATTGTCTCCCCGCTGTGACGTTAAAGCATCTTTCCTCATCGTAAGTACAAGCGAACTGGCCCCGATACACTCGACAATGCTGGTGAGCACACTGTTCCTTTACACATGTGGAATTTGTGCGGACAAGTGCACAGACACATCCTATCCCTGCCCCGTAAAACATGGGGATACTCCGTCTCCTCTGAACATCTTGTCCCTCCAATCCCCTGTGGCCTGTCCAGACTTGGCCACAACCAAGGCCTGTACAGACTTGGCCACAAACAAGGCCTGTCCAGACTTGGCCACAAACAAGGCCTGTCCAGACTTAGCCACAAACGAGGCCTGTCGTGACTTGTTCACAAACAAGGCCTATCCAGACTTGGCCACAATCAAGGCCTGTCCAGACATGGCCACAAACAAGGTCTGTCCAGACTTAGCCACAAACGAGGCCTGTCGTGACTTGTTCACAAACAAGGCCTGTCCAGACTTGGCCAAAAACAAGGCCTGTGCAGACTTGGCCACAACCAAGGCCTGTACAGACTTGGCCACAACCAAGGCCTGTCCAGACTTGGCCACAAACAAGGCCTGTCCAGACTCGGCCACAAACAAGGCCTGTCCAGACTTAGCCACAAACAAAGCCTGCCCAGACACGGCCACAAACAAGGCCTGTCCAGACTTGGCCACAAACAAGGCCTGTCCAGACTTGGCCACAAACAAGGCCTGTCCAGACTTGGCCACAAACAAGGCCTGTCCAGACTTGGCCACAAACAAGGCCTGTCCAGACTTGGCCACAAAAAGGCCTCTCCAGACTTGGCCACAAACGAGGCCTGTCCAGACTTGGCCACAAACAAGGCCTGTCCAGACTTGGCCACAAACAAGGCCTGTCCAGACTTGGCCACAAATAAGGCCTGTCCAGACTTGGCCACAACCAAGGCCTGTACAGACTTGGCCACAAACAAGCCCTGTCCAGACTTGGCCACAAACAAGGCCTGTCCAGACTTAGCCACAAACGAGGCCTGTCGTGACTTGTTCACAAACAAGGCCTATCCAGACTTGGCCACAAACAAGGCCTGTCCAGACATGGCCACAAACAAGGTCTGTCCAGACTTAGCCACAAACGAGGCCTGTCGTGACTTGTTCACAAACAAGGCCTGTCCAGACTTGGCCACAAACAAGGCCTGTGCAGACTTGGCCACAACCAAGGCCTGTACAGACTTGGCCACAACCAAGGCCTGTCCAGACTTGGCCACAAACAAGGCCTGTCCAGACTTGGCCACAAACAAGACCTGTGCAGACTTGGCCACAAACAAGACCTGTGCAGACTTGGCCACAAACAAGGCCTGTGCAGACTTGGCCACAAACAAGGCCTGTCCAGACTTGGCCACAAACAAGGCCTGTCCAGACTTGGCCACAAACGAGGCCTGTCCAGACTTGGCCACAAACAAGACCTGTGCAGACATGGCCAACGGGTAACACACAGATTGCTTTCCGTGCAATCGTAAATGTTTTATAAAAAAGATTGTCTTTGAATCCAATCACCCTTACACCCGTGACAATAAATATTAACGCGACTACATTCCTTAGAAGACTGGGGAAGCACATCATCTTGCTTCCCATCCTTATCTCTAGTCACTCCCTTAGCTTAACCCTGAGCCAAGCAACGGGCACAATACAAGGAACCCGATAGATACAAATTACATAATTATAAATTGAACGATCTGGAACATAAATACAGAAGCAAGAATCAGTTCATCATCCATTACTTCGCAACTTGGTCATCAAATTTAGGCTTAAGCAACCGCGTTCAACCTTTCATATGCGCACAGCCGGTATGAATGAGAGAAGCCCGATGATGTTGTCTGAATGAGAGATGCCCTATGAGGTTGTCTTTTCCTCATATGATTTTAATTGTGTCCAATGTTTCCACATTCCTTTTCCACTTATGTCCAGGTAGGCACAGGTGTCTCCCTTAATTATAATCTCGTAAGGGGCACTCCATTTTGGTGCGAACCCTGGTTTACTGAGCAGGGTTTTTACCATGATCTTACTACCCGGCGGGGGAACGTAAGCCGCCATCGCAAGCTCTTGTGCCCGGTACTTATTTCCCTGATTGTCACGAACGTTCTGTCGTATCGCTTTGAGTTGTGTACTCATTTCTAGAACGTACCGTTTTAACCTGTCTTTTGCAGGACCCACATTAGCCCCGCCTGTTATGATGCCTTCTGGTTATTTCATCGCTCTTCCTGTCATTAGTTCATAAGGGGTTAAGCCCGTGGTTCGGTTTCCCGTGGCGCGCAGTTTCATTAAGCGAATGGGCAATACTTCGGTCCAGGTTTTTCCTGATGTCTGTATTGCCTTTGCTAGCGCATTGTTAAGAGTTTGATTCATCCGCTCCACCATTCCCGAGCTTTGGGGATGGTAGGGAATGTGGAATTTCTGCTTTATTCCCAATCATCAGCACACCGTTCGTAAAACACGTCCTGTAAAATGGATACCCGAGTCTGAGTCTATTTGAATAGGCAAGCCCCATCGGGGAATTATTTCTTCAGCTAAGACTCTGGGAGACTCTCAAGGCGGTGCAATTCCGCGTCGAGCCCCCACCTATCGGGTGAATTGATCGATAATCAGTAGGCAGTATGCCTTGCAATGTGATGGTGGCAGAGGTCCTGTAAAGTCTATCTGCAAGTATTCCCATGGTCCCCGCGGTCTGGGTTGGTGTCCCATCCTGACTTTGACGGGTCTCCCCGGATTATGCTGGGCACAGGTGACGCACCGATGACAGTATTGTGCAACATCTCGCTGCATTCCTTTCCACCACCACTCCCTTCCCAGGCTCCCTATGATGGCTTCCCTGCCTGAATGTCCAAGCCTGTGGTGGAGCTCCAATAATGTATGTTGAATGCATTTGGGGGCCAGTACCCGATTATCCTTTGGCCAAACTCCATCACTACCCTTCTCCACGCCTTGGTTTTCCCACGTACCTCTTTCTCCGTTGGGGGTGTCCTCATGATGTTCTTTAATACTTATCTCTTTCTCCGTGTGGTCCACAAGGGCGATCGGTGGTTCCTCAACCGCATTCTGTTCTAACGCCTTTTGCGCCGCTAGGTCTGCGGCGGCTTGATTCCCCTGGTGATTTATCCAGTTCAAGCTGTTCCGGTCCGGTACACTCTGATGTGCATTAATTTTAATCACTGCTAACTGTTGGGGTTTGTCACGAGCATTTAAGAGGGCTTCTATTCTCAACTGATGTCTTATAGGATTACCTCCTGTTGTAATAAATCCCCTCCTACCCTAAGCATTCATCTAGTCATGTACGACTCCAAAAGCGTACCTACTGTCTGTATAAATGTTCCCTGTCTTGTTCTCTGATAACTTTAGCGCTTTGGTAAGCGCCACTAGTTCTGCCACTTGGGCCGACAGGCCACCATCAATTCGTCCTGATTTTACTGTATCCAATGCGCCATTTACTACCGCCCACCCCATTCGGGACCGCCCATCGACATACTTACGTGACCCATCTACACAGAATGTTTCTTCCGCTGTTGCCAGAGGAGTACCCTCAATCCTGTCTTCCTCTCAATTCAAGTCTACATCCCCACAATTGTGGGGTTCCCCTGTTCCTAATAGTCCCTCGGCTGGATTCTCCCCCGTGACCCTAACAATGGTTACTGACTTACTTGGAGGGAGGAGGACCACCTCCCATTTGGACTGCCTCATATTCGAGACGGATCTTAGCTTTCCGGTGTTCAACATTTCTACCAGGGTATGTTTCACGTGCAGTATAATGTTTCCTGTCATAACTATTGGTGCACTAACTCTCATAGCCCAGGCCTCGCAATCCCGTGTAGCAATGCACTGGGAGAGTCCAGTGACTACCGGTCCCTCTGCCCTAGAGTAATAGGCGATGGGCCTTCTGATAGATCTTTAATATTACTATTGGACTATGCCAAATTGTAAGATCTATTATTATTTGACTGTGTAAAGTTGAAGGAATTTATACTATTCCTTCTATTCGGTTACCAGCAGCACTTTGCGAATATTGGAACTCAGCAGAAATTTGCAGTTAAAACTTCTCAGGTGCCAAAAATAATTGTTTTATTTGTAGTCGCTTGATTACAATTTGAAAGTCATTTAAAAAGCAATTCGTAGACAATTCGAAGCTTTCAGAGAATTACAGACATTATCTTTCTCTGCTTAGGCAGACAGCTCGAAAGTAACTTTTTAAAAGGTCAAAGTCTGGAAATGAAACATGGAAAAGAGAGAGAGAGAGAGAGAGCTAAACTAAAAGTCAAGACCTCAAAAACACTCTCCAAAAACTCCCCTACAAAATACTTCAGAACACACCCTCACAGACACAGACAGACTGACAGACAGACTGACTAACAGACAGACAGACTAAAATGGCGGGCGGAAACTTTTCAGTTATACACTTTCATATCTGTCTTAAGTCATCTAATCACACCCCAATATAATCCTAATTGGTTTGGGTTAGACTCAAACACATTTGATTTGATGGCAAGCCGTCCATCTTCAATGTGCAACATCAGCTTTTAATTGTTTCATGTCTGCATGTTATGTAATGTGATATTCTGCTAATCTTTACCAGCAATAAACTGGTTTTAAGCTGGCTTGGCTAATGTAACAATGGAGGCTTCATGTCGAGAAAGCTGGAATCAAATATATCTTTGATTCAATGCTCTACAAACTGCACTGGACTCCTGCCATCTCGTTGCCATGGAATTCAGCCCTTGTCCTTGACAGCAGCACAAGCAGTGTGAAATTGTTTTGCAACTTGCTGTTTTAATCTATGATGGAGTTATGCTGTTTCATGTTGTTTTGTGTCTCTGCATGTCCAGAGATGCCCTGAGGTTATGGGTGCTAAAATCCTCATTTTAAAATGGGTATTTAAAACTGGGGCTTAATATTTATGCTTAAGCACCTATCTTTTACCTATACTAGTTGTATCAGAAATACCTGGCTTCTACACCTTCTCCTATCTCCACGTTCCTGTGTGGCCACTGCTGTGTAGAAACCGTCCTCACTGTTGCAGTGTATGTGGAAGTCTTTACTCATGTCTGGTATACCCAATCGTGGGGCCGACATTAACACAGACTTTAATTGTGTAAACGCTTCCTCCTGTTCTGAGCCCTACTCCACTGATTCTAGCATGGCCTTACCTCATTTTACTAATCTTTGTAAGAAGTCTTACATCACCAGGTTAAAGTCCAACAGGTTTGTTTCGATGTCACTAGCTTTCGGAGCTGAGGAAGGAGCAGCGCTCCGAAAGTTAGAGTTTGAAACAAACCTGTTGGACTTTAACCTGGTGTTGTAAGACTTCTTACTGTGCTCACCCCAGTCCAACGCCGGCATCTCCACATCATTACTAATCTTTGTATTGGGTCTGCTATTTTAGCAAACTCCAGGATAAAGTTCCGACTGTAGCTAAAGAGCCCCAACACCTTTCTGACTCCACGTACAGTAACGGGTTTCGGCATATCCTGGAGTGCATGTTTTCTGTCCTGAGGCATCTTCTTAAGTCCTTGGGAGATTAAGTGTCCCAAGTACAGGACTTGTGTTTTCCCTACCGGGGCCTTTCTAGGGCTCACCTTGAGGCCAGCCGCCTCCAGGGTTCGCAATACTAAGTAGAGGGGAGCCAGGTGGTCTGCCTTTGTTTCCGAGGCTGTTAATATGTTCTCGACATACAGCAAGATCGCACACCCCTTGGGCACTTTTATCTGTTTTAAACGCCCACATTACGTGGTGGAAAATAGCCGGGCTATTATGGAAGCCCTGTGGTAATCGAGTCCACGTATATTGTTTAGCCCCTTACTGTAAACGCAAATTTCTCTTGCGACTCCGGATCCAATGGGATTGCCCAAAAGCCATTGGGTATGTCTTGGACAGTGAAGATTTTCTGTTCGGGAGATAGTCGGTTTAGGATGGTTGAGGGACTGGCTACGATTGGATGCAATTTGTGTACAACTTTGTTAAGGGCTGTATAGTCTATGGTCAGCCGGTAACTCCTGTCAGGCATCTTTACCAGCCACGTGGAAGAATTAGTAGTGCTGGTGGTTTCCCTCAGGATACCCCTTTCTACTAATCCGTCTACTATATCCACAAGCGCCTTTTTACTTCTGTCTTGATCAGGTATTGGCGGTGTTCTGGTTTATGTTCTGACCCGGGAATCTTAATAGGGTCAATGCTGGTTTTTCCGGTGTCTAATTTGTTTTTTGCCCAACCATTGCTCACTGACCCGCAAACGGCCCCGTATCCGCCCAGTTCTTCGCTCCATTCCCTGGTGGTTATGGTCGCCAACCCGACAGTGCCAGTGTTATTGACCATCTGTCCATAACTTCCCTTCCTATCATCCGGCTTTGGCCAGGTCAATTTTCCTTTCTTACAATCAATTATAGTTTCATACTCCCTCGCGATATCGTTGCCCAAAATCGTTTCCGTCATTCATTTTACACACATAAAATTTCATCGGTATGTATGTGTTGTCAATCTCTACCAACTGCGGTCATTCAGGTGCTCTCAATTCTCTGTAAAAATATTGGTTTATCGGTGATAGGGAGGGGGAGGTTTGTAACGGAGACCGATGCTGCTGTGTCCACCAACATTTCACATTGTCGGCACCCCACTAGTGCAGCTCCCTTCCCTTTTGTTTTTAATGGGGGCCACAGGGCATCAGCTCTGGCCTTCCTTCCATTCTGTCCATTCCTTATACTCTGCAGCGGGTATGCGGATAAGCTATTTTGGCTTCTTGGCGGCTTGCCATGTTTGCTGAAACAATCAGCTTCCAGATGGTCCCGTTTATTACATAGTTACATTGTTTCTCAACCTTCTTGCCCTTACTGGTTGGTGAATTTCTCTTAAGTGCAGTTGGTGACCCACCCAGACAGCATTGAGTTCCGTTCAAAAGTTTACATTCTGGCTTCGGGGCTAAAGTTTTCCCAGGGCGGTCATAATCTGTTGTCTTTCTCCCGGTGAATGGTTTGTAACTGGCGGTCGGGTTTGCCAAGGTACCCCCTCGTCTCACGGGTGCCACACCGACCGTCTCCTCACTAAGAGGGGATTTGGTTCGAGACTATCATTAAGGGGAGGGAGGTCATGTCTGGACATGGCCCCATTGTTCCCCCCCCCCCCCCCTCCCCTCCCCTCAGGCAATTTATGTCTTATTCCTTTCTGATTTTTTTTTATGATGTGGAGATGCCAGCGTTGGATTGGGGTGAGCACAGTAAGAAGTCTTACATCACCAGGTTAAAGTCCAACAGGTTTGTTTCGATGTCACTAGCTTTCGGAGCGCTGCTCCTTCCTCAGGTGAATGAAGAGGTATGTTCCAGAAACACATATATAGCCAGATTCAAAGATGCCAAACAATGCTTCGAATGCGAGCATTAGCAGGTGATTAAATCTTTACAGATCCAGAGATGGGGTAACCCCAGGTTAAAGAGGTGTGAATTGTGTCAAGCCAGGATTGTTGGTAGGATTTCACAGGCCAGATGGTGGGGGGTGAATGTAATGCGACATGAATCCCAGGTCCCGGAGAAGGACCGGACGTGTAACCCTTGCCTCCGCGGGCGTGTTCCACAACTTCCCCCTTTTCTCTCCGATGCCTCATTACCTGGTCAGGGCCTCACAACGCCATTCTCTAACATACCTCCATCAAGCACCTCGCACCAGGAAACAATCTCATTTGTTAATTCTCAATACGGCAGTATCACATTAAAGATAAACCAGTTTGGTCACTTCTCTTACACACGTAGTCGGTCTATTATTTTGGTTCTTCCAGTCCCTAGGGTCCCTAACCCTAACCCTAACCCTACGTTCCTGATCAGTTGTCTTGCCGAGTATCTCTAAATTCTGGGTGGTCAAAGTTTGATGACTCACCCCGTTCACTGACTCAAACGACTGCTCAGTTCCATTACACCCTGCTCGCTGCACCATATTGAGACGCTGGTTTAGCACAGGGCAAAAGAGCTGGCTTTTAAAGCAGACCAAGGCAGGCCAGCAGCACAGTTCAATTCCCATATCAGCCTCCCTGAACAGGCGCCGAAATGTGGTGACTAGGGGCTTTTCACAGGAACTTCATTTGAAGCCTACTTGTGACAATAAGCGATTTTCATTTCATTTCATATTGCAGGTGAAAATATTCACGAATACAGCTTTGAGTGAGTAAAGAAGCGATTTATTAATTTTCAGAATTCTGGGAGGAAAGGCCTTTGACCTCCACGGTCTGCAGCACCCTTTATCGCCTGAGCTGGGGTCGCACTGGGTTAATATACAGAAGGAAAGTGGAATTAGTTTGCATTCACAGTTACATATACCCAATCAATTCTGTTCACGTCACAATCACTAACATGCACCTTCAATGCCATAAATGGTTATGTTAGCTCCTGTAGCCTCTAATTAGCAGTTTGCCTTACCCGATCAATTCATTACATAGACAACTGTTGCATACAGCCACGTTGAACATGTCCTTCCTCATTCCTTGCTAGCTCCTTCATTAGGGGCCCCTTGTCAGTTAGTTAAGTAGCTAATAATACCGACATTGGGTAAGTTTGCGAACAGCTAATTGTCTCTCCGGATGCAGCTCGGGGATCACTTGTTTTTCACAAAGCTTTACTTCAGCAGCAGACACTGATAATAACATAGGGTCAAGAACATTGGCAGCGTCCATTCTATATCAGGCGGCATCCACTTTGCATCATCTGTAGTCCATTCAGAATTCTACCTCTTCAGCTGTATTGAGCTAACTCTCTCTATACTGAGCTGAATGAGGCTGTATTGTGTTAGAGCAGTCCCTATACTGAGCTGAATGAGGTTGACACACAGTCCCTATACTGAGCTGAATGAGGCTGACACACAGTCTCTATACTGAGCTGAGACAGGCTGACACACAGTCTCTATACTGAGCTGAATGAGGCTGACACACAGTCTCTATACTGAGCTGAATGAGGCTGACACACAGTCTCTATACTGAGCTGAATGAGGATGACACACAGTCCCTATAGTGAGCTGAATGAGGCTGACACACAGTCCCTATACTGAGCTGAATGAGGCTGACACACAGTCATTATACTGAGCTGAGACAGACTGACACACAGTCTCTATACTGAGCTGAGACAGGCTGACACACAGTCTCTATACTGAGCTGAGACAGACTGACACACAGCCTCTATACTGAGCTGAGACAGGCTGACACACAGTCTCTATACTGAGCTGAGACAGGCTGTCACACAGTCTCTATACTGAGCTGAGACAGACTGACACACAGTCCCTATACTGAGCTGAATGAGGCTGACACACAGTCTCTATACTGAGCTGAATCAGACTGACACACAGTCCCTATACTGAGCTGAGACAGGCTGACACACAGTCTCTATACTGAGCTGAATGAGGCTGACACACAGTCTCTATACTGAGCTGAGACAGGCTGTCACACAGTCTCTATACTGAGCTGAGACAGGCTGACACACAGTCTCTATACTGAGCTGAATCAGACTGACACACAGTCTCTATACTGAGCTGAGTCAGGCTGTCACACAGTCTCTATACTGAGCTGAATCAGACTGACACACAGTCTCTATACTGAGCTGAGACAGGCTGTCACACAGTCTCTATACTGAGCTGAGACAGGCTGACACACAGTCTCTATACTGAGCTGAGACAGGTTGACACACAGTCTCTATACTGTGCTGAGATAGGCTGACACACAGTCTCTATACTGAGCTGAGACAGGCTGACACACAGTCCCTATACTGAGCTGAATGAGGCTGACAGTCTCTATACTGAGCTGAGACAGACTGACACACAGTCTCTATACTGAGCTGAGACAGGCTGACACACAGTCTCTATACTGAGCTGAGTGAGGCTGACACACAGTCTCTATACTGAGCTGAATGAGGCTGACACACAGTCCCTATACTGAGCTGAGACAGGCTGACACACAGTCTCTATACTGAGCTGAGACAGACGGACACAGTCTCTATACTGAGCTGAGACAGGCTGTCACACAGTCTCTATACTGAGCTGATGAGGCTGTCACACAGTCTCTATACTGAGCTGAGACAGACTGACACACATTCTCTATACTGAGCTGAGACAGACTGATACACAGTCTCTATACTGAGCTGAGACAGGCTGACACACAGTCCCTATACTGAGCTGAATGAGGCTGACAGTCTCTATACTGAGCTGAGACAGACTGACACACAGTCTCTATACTGAGCTGAGACAGGCTGACACACAGTCTCTATACTGAGCTGAGTGAGGCTGACACACAGTCTCTATACTGAGCTGAATGAGGCTGACACACAGTCCCTATACTGAGCTGAGACAGGCTGACACACAGTCTCTATACTGAGCTGAGACAGACGGACACAGTCTCTATACTGAGCTGAGACAGACTGACACACAGTCTCTATACTGAGCTGATGAGGCTGTCACACAGTCTCTATACTGAGCTGAGACAGACTGACACACATTCTCTATACTGAGCTGAGACAGACTGATACACAGTCTCTATACTGAGCTGAGACAGGCTGACACACAGTCCCTATACTGAGCTGAATGAGGCTGACAGTCTCTATACTGAGCTGAGACAGACTGACACACAGTCTCTATACTGAGCTGAGACAGGCTGACACACAGTCTCTATACTGAGCTGAGACAGGCTGACACACAGTCTCTATACTGAGCTGAGACAGGCTGTCACACAGTCTCTATACTGAGCTGAGACAGGCTGACACACAGTCTCTATACTGAGCTGAGACAGACTGTCACACAGTCTCTATACTGAGCTGAGACAGACTGACACACAGTCTCTATACTGAGCTGAGACAGGCTGACACACAGTCTCTATACTGAGCTGAGACAGGCTGACACACAGTCTCTATACTGAGCTGAGACAGGCTGTCACACAGTCTCTATACTGAGCTGAGACAGACTGACACACAGTCTCTATACTGAGCTGAGACAGGCTGACACACAGTCTCTATACTGAGCTGAGACAGGCTGACACACAGTCTCTATACTGAGCTGAGACAGACTGACACAGTCTCTATACTGAGCTGATGAGGCTGTCACACAGTCTCTATACTGAGCTGAATCAGACTGACACACATTCTGTATACTGAGCTGAGACAGACTGATACACAGTCTCTATACTGAGCTGAGCCAGGCTGACACACAGTCTCTATACTGAGCTGAGACAGGCTGACACACAGTCTCTATACTGAGCTGAGACAGACTGACACAGTCTCTATACTGAGCTGAGACAGGCTGACACACAGTCTCTATACTGAGCTGAGACAGACTGACACAGTCTCTATACTGAGCTGAGCCAGGCTGACACACAGTGTGGTATTATCAGGTATTGCAGTACCCGAGAGGCTGTAGACCATTGGGTAAACCTAGGAGTTTACCATTGGCTGTTTGGTATGTAGCTCCACCCTGACAGGCGGGGTATAAGAACCGGTGCCGTCCCAGCAGCCCTCATTCTGTACCGAAGCTGCTGGGGAACAGTTCTAGTCTATTAAAGCCTTCAGTTATGTTACTACCTCGTCTTTGATTGTAATTGACCGTGCATCAATTTAATAGGCTACACTTAAGCTGAAAGGAATGGATCTCCGAATCAAGCTGGAGTGCCTACAACTCAGCCCCCACGCGGAGAACTCGGCGGCGATATTTAAGCACTGGCTGGCGTGCTTTAAAGGCTACCTCGAGATGGCCGGAGGCACCCCCTCAGGAGAACAGAAACTGCATCTCCTGCACTCGAGGGTAAGCACTGGGATCTACACCCTTATCGAGGAGGCGGAGGACTTCGATGCTGCGATCGAACTGTTAAAAGGCCATTATATCCGCGTTGTAAACCAGGTCTACACACGTCACTTGCTTGCAACTAGACACAAAGCCCCGGGGAATCATTGGAGGAGCTCTTCCGTGCGCTTCTGGTGCTGGGCAGAAACTGTGGCTGCCCCCAAGTTTCGGGGAGCGAGCACACGGAACTCCTAATCCGGGATGCCTTCGTAGCAGGTATGAGCTCCTCAGAGATCGACTTAAAATGGACAACCGCAAAGGCTGAAGGGAAATTAAGCCACAGAGAAAGACCTGCAAATACAGGAATCATGTATATTGGAACCTGCAAAACCCCAGACAGCACCGAAACCAGCAGCCATCTGCATAGTAATGGAGCAGCCATCTGCATTGTGATGTGCGATCCCCGGGAACAATCGAAGCATTTGAGGTAAACAAGGCCAAGCCAGACTCCTTGGCGCCAGCAGGAGCCAACACAAAAGAAGTTAACGGACACCTAAAGACCGCCCATCGATCAGGGAACCGCTCCAGTATTGGAGAAATCGAACCAAGCGATTGGAACAAAGCCCAATCACCTAGAACCAGGTGCGGGGTCCGCCCCAAAGGGCGGGAAGCCCCTGGGGACTATGAAGCAAAGCCCCCAAGTTCAAATCGTCCTTCTTGACAGGGTCACTCAGCAACGCGAAGCAACCCCCGAGAGTGAACTATCCAGCGGCCTCCAAGAAAGTAAGTCTCAAGTCAACGCTCGCTACGAGATAGGCGCTCCTAGCTATCAGTCCACACCAGCTTTTGAATCCCGTAGACCCAGGACCTGAACGAAAGGCCATTTGTTTCCCTGCCTGGTGGGCCAGTCCGAAGCTAAGTATAGGCCTGTTAGTGATAGAAATAGCCTAGAAAGTAGAGTTTATGCATGAGTAGCGATTTACTGTGCATAAAAAATGTGTATTGATTTGAATCTTACTAATTGGTGTATTGATCATTATTTGAACTTGAACCTCGTGGCGGTATCATAAAGATACCTGGCGACTCTGTGCTGAATTTGGTGCTTTTTGAGTGCTATAGTGAGAGTTTGGTGACTGAGGGAGTATAAGTCTTCATTTTTATCTAAAGTCTAGTCTTTCTTTTATCTAGTTAATTAACGTAAAAGTTGCTGTTTGGTTTAGAAGAAGGTGAATTTTCAATCAGCTTTAAACAAAGCTTCTACTTGTAGGCACTTGCAGCTGGAGCTTGTTAATTAGTTAATTGGATTAGGCCAGTTTTCAGAGGCTAGATTCACAGTATAAAAGTGATCCCCTACAGTGCAGACTTTGTTTGCACTGAGTGCTGAATTTGGTGCATTTGAGTGCTATAGTGAGAGTTTGGTGACTGAGGGAGTTAGGTAAGGAGAGAGCAAGGTGCTCCTTTCATTTCAACAAAGAACAAAGAAATGTACAGCACAGGAACAGGCCCTTCGGCCCTCCAAGCCCGTGCCGACCATGCTGCCCGACTAAACTACAATCTTCTACACTTCCTGGGTCCGTATCCCTCTATTCCCATCCTATTCATGTATTTGTCAAGATGCCCCTTAAATGTCACTATCGTCCCTGCTTCCACCACCTCCTCCGGTAGCGAGTTCCAGGCACCCACTACCCTCTGCGTAAAAAACTTGCCTCGTACAACTACTCTAAACCTTGCCCCTCACACCTTAAACCTATGCCCCCTAGTAATTGACCCCTCTACCCCGGGGAAAACCCTCTGACTATCCACTCTGTCTATGCCCCTCATAACTTTGTAGACCTCTATCAGGTCGCCCCTCAACCTCCTTCGTTCCAGTGAGAACAAACCGAGTTTATTCAACCGCTCCTCATAGCTAATGCCCTCCATACCAGGCAACATTCTGGTAAATCTCTTCTGCACCCTCTCTAAAGCCTCCACATCCTTCTGGTAGTGTGGCGACCAGAATTGAACACTATACTCCAAGTGTGGCCTAACTAAGGTTCTATACAGCTGCAACATGACTTGCCAATTCTTATACTCAATGCCCCAGCCAATGAAGGCAAGCATGCCGTATGCCTTCTTGACTACCTTCTCCACCTGTGTTGCCCCTTTCAGTGACCTGTGGACCTGTACTCCTAGATCTCTTTGACTTTCAATACTCTTGAGGGTTCTACCATTCACTGTATATTCCCTACCTGCATTAGACCTTCCAAAATACATTACCTCACATTTGTCCGGATTAAACTCCATCTGCCATCTCTCCGCCCAAGTCTCCAAACAATCTAAATCCTTCTGTATCCTCTGACAGTCCTCATCGCTATCCGCAATTCCACCAACCTTTGTGTCGTCTGCAAACTTACTAATCAGTCCAGTTACATTTTCCTCCAAATCATTTATATATACTACAAACAGCAAAGGTCCCAGCACTGATCCCTGTGGAACACCACTGGTCACAGCCCTCCAATTAGAAAAGCATCCTTCCATTGCTACTCTCTGCCTTCTATGACCTAGCCAGCTCTGTATCCACCTTCACAAAACCATGCTGCCTCTAACTAATACGTCCATTTGCTTCCAAATGGGAGTGATCCTGTCTCGAACAATTCTCTCCAGTAATTTCCGTACCACTGAAGTGAGGCTCACCGGCCTGTAGTTCCCTACGTTTCTTACATTTCGCAAAGAGTGAGAAGGGAGCCTGGAGTTTACAGAGAGTGTAGCTGACTGGGAGCAGAGTCGGAGGGCGGAGGTCCAGTTGGTCCACAGGGCAGCTATATTCTGTAAGGTAAGAGGGGATGGAGGCTAGGCCAGTTGCATGCTCCTCCTGTAGGATGTGGGTGGTGAGGGATACCACCAGTGACGTTACCTGCGGGAAGTGCACCCAACTCCAGCTCCTCAAAGACCGTGTTCGGGAACTGGAGCTGAAGCTGGATGAATTTCGGATCATCCGGGAGGCAGAGGGGGTGATAGAGAGGAGTTACAGGGAGGTAACCACACCCAAGTTACAGGACAAGAATAGCTGGGTTACAGTCAGGGGGAAAAAAACAAACAGGCAGACAGTGCAGGGATCCCTCGTGGCCGTTCCCCTTCAAAACAAGTATACCGTTTTGGATGCTGTTGGGGGGGGGATGACCTACCGGGGGAAGGCCCTAGTGGCCAGGTCACTGGCACTGAGTCTGGCTCTGGGGCTCAGAAGGGAAGGGGGAGAATAGAAAAGCAATAGTAGTAGGAGATTCAATGGTTAGGGGAATAGATAGGAGATTCTGTGGTCGCGAGCGAGACTCCCGGAAGGTATGTTGCCTCCCGGGTGCCAGGGTCAGGGATGTCTCGGATCATGTCTTCAGGATCCTTAAGGGGGAGGGGGAGCAGCCAGAAGTCGTGGTGCACATTGGTACCAACGATGTAGGTAGGAAAAGGGGTGTGGAGGTAATAAACAAGTTTAGGGAGTTAGGCTGGAAGTTAAAAGCCAGGACAGACAGAGTTGTCATCTCTGGTTTGTTGCCGGTGCCACGTGATAGCGAGGCTAGGAATAGGGAGAGAGGGCAGTTGAACACGTGGCTGCAGGAATGGTGTAGGGGGAGGGCTTCAGGTATTTGGATAATTGGAGCGCATTCTGGGGAAGGTGGGACCTGTACAAGCAGGACGGGTTGCATCTGAACCAGAGGGGCACCAATATCCTGGGAGGGAGGTTTTCTAGTACTCTTCGGGAGGGTTTAAACTAATTTGGCAGGGGAATGGGAACCAGATTTGTAGTCCAGCAACTAAGGTAGCCGATATTCAGGACGCCAAAGCGTGTAGTGAGGCAGTGGGGAAGGGAACACTGACAAAGGAGAGTACTTGCAGGCACGGAGATGGGTTGAAGTGTGTATACTTCAACGCAAGAAGCATCAGGAATAAGGTGGGTGAACTTAAGGCATGGATCGGTACTTGGGACTGCGATGTGGTGGCCATCACAGAAACTTGGATAGAAGAGGGGCAGAAATAGTTGTTGGAGGTCCCTGGTTATAGATGTTTCAATAAGATTAGGGAGGGTGGTAAAAGAGGTGGGGGGTGGCATTATTAATTAGAGATAGTATAACAGCTGCAGAAAGGCAGTTCGAGGAGTATCTGCCTACTGAGGTAGTATGGGTTGAAGTCAGAAATAGGAAAGGAGCAGTCACCTTGTTAGGAGTTTTCTATAGGCCCCCCATTAGTAGTAGAGATGTGGAGGAACAGATTGGGAAACAGATTTTGGAAAGGTGCAGAAGTCACAGGGTAGTAGTCATGGGTGACTTTAACTTCCCAAACATTGAGTGGAAACTCTTTAGATCAAATAGTTTGGATGGGGTGGTGTTTGTGCAGTGTGTCCAGGAAGCTTTTCTAACACAGTATGTAGATTGTCCGACCAGAGGAGGGGCAATACTTGGTAATGAACCAGGGCAAGTGATAGATTTGTTTGTGGGGGAGCATTTTGGAGATAGTGACCACAATTCTGTGACTTTCACTTTAGTAATGGAGAGGGATAGGTGCGTGCAACAGGGCAAGGTTTACAATTGGGGGAAGGGTAAATACGATGTTGTCAGACAAGAATTGAAGTGCATAAATTGGGAACATAGGCTGTCAGGGAAGGACACAGGTGAAATATGGAACTTGTTCAAGGAACAGGTACTACGTGTCCTTGATATGTATGTCCCTGTCAGGCAGGGAAGAGATGGTCGAGTGAGGGAACGAAGAGAGATTGAATGTCTTGTTAAGAGGAAAAAGGAGACTTATGTAAGGCTGAGGAAACAAGGTTCAGACAGGGCGCTGGAGGGATACAAGATAGCCAGGAGGGAACTGAAGAAACGGATTAGGAGAGCTAAGAGAGGGCATGAACAATCTTTGGCGGGTAGGATCAAGGAAAACCCCAAGGCCTTTTACATATATGTGAGAAATATGAGAATGACTAGAGCGAGGGTAGTTCCGATCAAGGACAGTAGCGGGAGATTGTGTATTGAGTCTGAAGAGATAGGAGAGATCTTGAACGAGTACTTTTCTTCTGTATTTACAAATGAGAGGGGCCATATTGTTGGAGAGGACAGTGTGAAACAGACTGGTAAGCTCGAGGAAATACTTGTTAGAAAGGAAGATGTGTTGGGCATTTTGAAAAACTTGAGGATAGACAAGTCCCCCAGGCCTGACGGGATATATCCAAGGATTCTATGGGAAGCAAGAGATGAAATTGCAGAGCTGTTGGCAATGATCTTTTCGTCCTCACTGTCAACAGGGGTGGTACCAGGGGATTGGAGAGTGGCGAATGTCATGCCCTTGTTCAAAAAAGGGACTAGGGATAACCCTGGGAATTACAGGCCAGTTAGTCTTACTTCGGTGGTAGGCAAAGTCATGGAAAGGGTACTGAAGGACAGGATTTCTGAGCATCTGGAAAGACACTGCTTGATTAGGGATAGTCAGCATGGATTTGTAAGGGGTAGGTCTTGCCTTACAAGTCTTATTGAATTCTTTGAGGAGGTGACCAAGCATGTGGATGAAGGTAAAGCAGTGGATGTAGTGTACATAGATTTTAGTAAGGCATTTGATAAGGTTCCCCATGGTAGGCTTCTGCAGAAAGTAAGGAGGCATGGGATCGTGGGAAATTTGGCCAGTTGGATAACAAACTGGCTAACCGATAGAAGTCAGAGAGTGGTGGTGGATGGCAAATATTCAGCCTGGATCCCAGTTACCAGTGGCGTACCGCAGGGATCAGTTCTGGGTCCTCTGCTGTTTGTGATTTTCATTAATGACTTGGATGAGGGAGTTGAAAGGTGGTTCAGTAAATTTGCAGCCGATATGATACGAAGATTGGTGGAGATGTGGATAGTGAGGAGGGCTGTTGTCGGCTGCAAAGAGACATAGATAGGATGCAGAGCTGGGCTGAGAAGTGGCAGATGGAGTTTAACCCTGAAAAGTGTGAGGTTGTCCATTTTGGAAGGACAAATATGAATGCGGAATACAGGGTTAACGGTAGAGTTCTTGGCAATGTGGAAGAGCAGAGAGATCTTGGGGTCTATGTTCATACATCTTTGAAAGTTGCCACTCAAGTGGATAGAGCTGCGAAGAAGGCCTATGGTGTGCTAGCGTTCATTAACAGAGGGATTGAATTTAAGAGCCGTGAGATGATCATGCAGCTGTACAAAACTTTGGTACGGCCACATTTGGAGTACTGTGAAAAGTTCTGGTTGCCTCAGGAAGGATGTGGAAGCTCTGGAAAAGGTGCAAAGGAGATTTACCAGAATGTTGCCTGGAATGGAGAGTAGGTCTTACGAGGAAAGGTTGCGGGTGCTAGGCCTTTTCTCAACAATTCAGGCCCAGAGTTTTAGATGCTGTGGAGCAGGGATTTTCAGCCTGTGAAAGGCACCTGCTCGCAGTTTTTTGGGCAGTTCAATATTTTTTATACATAACCGGACTAAACCCATCACAATCCTGATGGAACACCTCCCCACCCAACTTTTACTGGACGGACAACTTAAGGACAGTTTATTGTGAAAACACCCCCCAGAAAGATAGTTAGTCCAACCCAGAGCCCCAAGCACACAGACACATGCGAACCCATAAGAATATATGTGGATGGATCTTCCACAATATTAGATGGGAAGCGCATAACAGGATGCGGCATTTATGTCGAGGATGCGCAGGGACGCGCCCTAGAAGAAATCGCAATAAAACTTCCAGGACACTTAGGCGCGCAGGCGGCAGAACTAGCAGCCGTGGCATACATTGTGGATCACCCAGATTCCTTTCCCAGCCCAACGGACATATACTCGGACAGCCTATATGCCTGCAATAGCCTCACAGAATTCCTACCCCTGTCGAAAGCAAGCAGACGGAAAACCCCTCCCCTCAGTCCCATTGCTCCGACATATTTTAGAAAAAGCACATAACAGGATTTTTCGAATAGTTAAAGTTCGTAGCCACCATCGTTCCTCCCCCCATGGAAATGTAAAAGCTGACACACTGGCAAAAGCAGGTTCCAGGCATGGGTATTTTTGGACACCCCCCGAGAGAGCACCAGTGAATGCAGTTCAGGTCTCGCAGACTAATATCGAGGATTTAGTGCAGGCCCAGAAGCAGGACAGCAATCTCAGGGAGATTGTAAAAGGAAGATTCCCAGCACCCTATGATAGATTTTAAAATGCTCTGACCACACATGATGGTGTGGTGTTAAAAGACACCCTTTATGTGGTTCCTGAATAGGACAGGAATCAGTTCATTTGTTTGTTCCATGACAGTCATGGACATCAGGGAATTGATCCCACCTCAGGCAGCTCTGTTGGTGGCCCAGTTTAAAAGAAGATGTAACACACTACGTTGAGAGTTGCCTTATCTGTGCCCAGAACAATCCGGACAGATATGCCAAGAAAGCTCAACTTAGTCACACCCGTTAATGGCCCCTGGACTAACCTCCAGATTGATTTTCTAGGACCATTGCCCCCTTGCAGGAATGGTTATAAGTATGTACTCGTTGTGAAAGACACGTTTACAAAATGGGTGGAAGCATTCCCATCCAGGACAAACACTGCAAAGACCACAGCCAAGATCCTCACCCACCACATCTTTACGAGATGGGGACTCCCCCGCAGCATTGAATCCGACCAAGGTTCCCATTTTACGGGACGTGTCATGAAGAACGTCCTCACAATATTTGGCATTACCCAAAAATTCCACATCGCATACCACCTCCAGTCAAGTGGTATCGTGGAGCGAATGAATCGGACCCAAAAATCAACCCTCAGGAAAATGGTCCAGCAAAACAACACCACTTGGGATTCAGTCCTTTCTTTTGCGCTGATGTTTTTTGCAAAATACGTTTTCAACATCTACAGGTTACACCCCACACAGCCTCATAACCGGACGCCCCATGAAAGGCACAGAATTTCTATTGGAATTAGATTTGACCAGCCCCGAAGTGACGGCCCTCACACACGAGAAAGCAGTAGAACAACTGGTAGAGAATGTTAAAACGGCTCAGCTAGCAGCCGCGGTACGATTAGGCACACGAAAGAAACAGAGCAAGGCTTGTTTCGATAAGACAGTGCATGCGACTGAGTTCAGTGTAGGACAGCAAGTCATGCTCTCCGTATACAACCCCAGCACATTCCTGTCACCAGGTATTCAGGTCCGTACTCCATTGCGGACAAAGTAAGCCCCTCCGTGTTCAAAATAAAGTTCCCCAATGGAAAGACTGCGTGAACAAAGAACAAAGAACAAAGAAATGTACAGCACAGGAACAGGCCCTTCGGCCCTCCAAGCCCGTGCCGACCATACTGCCCGACTAAACTACAATCTTCTACACTTCCTGGGTCCGTATCCTTCTATTCCCATCCTATTCATATATTTGTCAAGATGCCCCTTAAATGTCCCTATCGTCCCTGCTTCCACTACCTCCTCCGGTAGCGAGTTCCAGGTACCCACTACCCTCTGCGTAAAAAACTTGCCTCGTACATCTACTCTAAACCTTGCCCCTCTCACCTTAAACCTATGCCCCCTAGTAATTGACCCCTCTACCCTGGGGAAAAGCCTCTGACTATCCACTCTGTCTATGCCCCTCATAATTTTGTATACCTCTATCAGGTCGCCCCTCAACCTCCTTCGTTCCAGTGAGAACAAACCGAGTTTATTCAACCGCTCCTCATAGCTTATGCCCTCCATACCAGGCAACATTCTGGTAAATCTCTTCTGCACCCTCTCTAAAGCCTCCACATCCTTCTGGTAGTGTGGCGACCAGAATTGAACACTATACTCCAAGTGTGGCCTAACTAAGGTTCTATACAGCTGCAACATGACTTGCCAATTCTTATACTCAATGCCCCGGCCAATGAAGGCAAGCATGCCGTATGCCTTCTTGACTACCTTCTCCACCTGTGTTGCCCCTTTCAATGACCTGTGGACCTGTACTCCTAGATCTCTTTGACTTTAAATACTCTTGAGGGTTCTACCATTCACTGTATATTCCCTACCTGCATTAGACCTTCCAAAATGCATTACCTCACATTTGTCCGGATTAAACTCCATCTGCCATCTCTCCGCCCAAGTCTCCAGACAATCTAAATCCTGCTGTATCCTCAGACAGTCCTCATCGCTATCCGCAATTCCACCAACCTTTGTGTCGTCTGCAAACTTATTAATCAGACCAGTTACATTTTCCTCCAAATCATTTATATATACTACAAAGAGCAAAGGTCCCAGCACTGATCCCTGTGGAACACCACTGGTCACAGCCCTCCAATTAGAAAAGCATCCCTCCATTGCTACCCTCTGCCTTCTATGGCCTAGCCAGTTCTGTATCCACCTTGCCAGTTCACCCCTGATCCCGTGTGACTTCACCTTTTGTACTAGTCTACCATGAGGGACCTTGTCAAAGGCCTTACTGAAGTCCATATAGACAACATCTACTGCCCTACCTGCATCAATCATCTTAGTGACCTCCTCGAAAAACTCTATCAAGTTAGTGAGACACGACCTCCCCTTCACAAAACCGTGCTGCCTCTCACTAATACGTCCATTTGCTTCCAAATGGGAGTAGATCCTGTCTCTAAGAATTCTCTCCAGTGGTTCCATATTAACCAGCTGAAGGCATATGGAACACAGTCTAACCACGCACACCATGTCATGCTCGACGCAGCACACCACGCCCCACCCACAGCCAACGTAACCCTACCATCCCCCAACACGTCCAGCCCTGCCACGGTCTCAACCCCGACTCCACCCCCGAACCATACACTCCACCCCGGAATGCCCACAGACAGCAGCAGTAGCGACAGCGACTGTGACACTGACAACAGCCACAGCACGCCTCCCTCCTATCCCCAGGCAACAGGACCCACACCCAGCGAATCTGAACATGATTCGAGTGATCCCTTTCTCATCACGTTCCTCAATAAACCCCAACACCGACCACTGACCTACGATTACGACCCCGACTCCATCCCCACAGAACTAGACACCACTTTTTGGCACCGCGACAACTCATACAGGCTCATCCGGAACGACAAAGTGGATCCCAAATCACACCATGCAGCCCTATCCGCCCTTATACACTCGAGAGTTTGGCATCCGGGAGAAGATGACGACTTTGAGGCTGACTCCCAAAACAAGAACCCCTTTGCGACCCTGTTCGCAACTGATAACTGAGGTGTCCAGATGATGTTTTAAAAAGGAACCGCTTTGGAGAAAACGGTGTCCTTTCTGATGGAACCTGCATGTTTAATGATGTTTGTAGTGTTATTGTTAAATGTTGTTTGTACGATCGGAAATTTTTCCACGGCCCCGCGCCTTATTTGTCGGCAGAAACCTTTGAGAACTTGCCAGCACGCTCATCGGCAGAAACCGCTGAGAGCTTGCCAGACCCCCGCTCGTAACTGCCCTTCTGGTTCGAAGGTAGAACCAATACGGCAACCCACCACGATGACTACATTTTTGCCCGTTCTTGTCGGTTGCTCAGGCAGTGGCGAAACGGCATTGGTCTCCGTCCTGCCTGAGGACCCCCCCCTCTGGTCAGCTACGCTCGGGTAGAGCACACACGGCATTGGTCGCCGTCCTACCCAGGGATTCCATCCAATTCTTACCCGTCGCGGCCCATACGCACCTCATTTCGGCAATTTTGGTTCAAAAAGTTTTGTTTTGTTTCAACCCTAACCCTTAGGTAGCCATCCCTATGCTATTTACATCCTCAAACATTCGGCTGGTAAATCGCACAGCCTGTGAGACGGCTCGCACGTTTTCAGTATTTGTGAAGTGTGTCTTGTCCTGAATATTCGGTTGAAAAAAAAAAATGAGGGAGTCACACATGGTGACATATTGTAATGGGAGAATTGGCACTGAAGGACAGACATACTAACAGACGAGATACTAAACCAAGATAGTAACAGACACTATGCTTGATCCCACAGAACCCCAGAAGCTCCAACGAAAAGAAGAGAAAAGAAGAGAAAGAAGAAGAACCATGAGGACATCCTCCGTGTTGCTCATCACCCTAATGAACATTTGGTTGCACGCGAACACGAACCCCCTGACCCCAAACCCCCCCCGCCGTTAATGATTCACTTCCCCATAGCACCCAGAGCCCAGTCACAAGCGACACCACACCATCTTGGTGTGACAGGTTTATAACCTGGTACTCCCTGTCCTACTTAATAGAATCTCTACTAGTATTGGCGATACTCTGCTGCATCGTGCAGACTATTCGTCTGAGGAAATGGAGAAGGAGAGCCTACCGCGCTCGCACCCCGGTATATAGGATAAGATCCCCTCTTTTCGGTCATGACCAGACCCCAGACCCCCGCGATCTATAATAAAGGACATTCGTTTGCGTTCTCTTTGTGAATAAAGAAATGTATTTCATGAGCGACTGTACAATCCTGAGCTTGACTGTCAAGCCAGGAAAACTGTGAATAATGCTGCCATGATATTGTTTAAGAAGCTAATATGATTAAATGTTTGAGTGAGTGTAGTCTATTGAGGATAGTTAGAGGCACCGTTTTTTTTATTTTGTAATGCATGTCCCTGTTTTGACATAGCACCACTCAGAATGTTAGTTAAAAATGTTCTTGCATAGTTATGGTCAGTGTAGAGGCGATGGAAGAGTGCTCGCTGCGTCTGGGAATGAAGACAACGCAGTTATGTGATCCTTCACGCTTCACGTTAGGATCACAAGGAGGGCGTGTAGCCACCTGAGTTGGCCACTTCCCGACTTAAAATGGAGAACCGCAAATGCTGAAGGGAAATTCGGCCAACACAGGCAAAGACTAGCAAATACAGAGATCATGTATATTGAAACCTGCAAAACAACCAGACAGCATCGAAACCAGCATAGTAATGTAGCAGCCATCTACATAGTAATGAGCAATCCCTGGGAACAATCGAAACATTTTAAGGTAAACAAGGCCAAGCCAGACTCCTCAGCGCCAGCAGGAGCCAACACAAAAGAGGTTAACTGACACTTAAAGACCACCCAACGATTGGAACGAAGTCCAATCACTTGAACCCAGGTGCGGGGTCCGCCCCAAAGGGCGGGAAGCCCCTGGGGATTATAAAGCAAAGCCCCCAAGTTCAAATCGTCCTTCTTGACAGGGTCACTCAGCAACGCGAAGCAACCCCTGGGGATGAACTATCCAGCGGCCTCCAAGAAAGTAAGTCTCAAGTCAACGCTCGCTATGAGATAGGCGCTCCTAGCTACCAGTCCATACCAGCTTTTGAATCGCGTGGACTCAGGGCCTGAACGAAATGCCATTTGTTCCCCTGACCTGGTGGGCCAGTCCGAAGCTAAGTATAGGCCTGTTAGTGATAGAAATAGCCTAGAAAGTAGAGTTTATGCATGAGTAACGATTTACTGTGTATAATAAATGTGTATTGATTTGAATCTTACTAATTGGTGTGTTGAGTTATTGATCATTACTTGAACTTGAACCTCGTGGTGGTATCATAAAGATACCTGGCCACTCGAGAGCAAAGATTATAAAACAGAGCCAATTGAACCAACCAAAGTTAGCAACAGATGCCTTCGTAGCAGGTATGAGCTCCTCAGAAATCCGCCACAGACTCTTAGAAAAAGACACCCTGGGACTTAGAGAGGCACGGGCCCTGGCAGGGCCAATGGATGTTGCCTCCAGAAACACGCAGTCCTATGCGCCCGACCGCACGGCGGCCCCCTGGGCTGCGTGGCGTCCTGCAGCGGCAGCCCCACAGACCTTCACCGTTTCCCCGCAGGCCTGCGCTGTAAGACGGCCCGCTAACTCCGTCGGGCCCCGCTGTTTCTTCTGCGGGCAGGCGAAGCACCCCCGCCAGCCCGGCCCGCACCTCCACCTGCAAACGGTGCGGCAAGAAGGGCAATTTTGTGGGGGGCCAGGCACAAGCTGTGGCCGCGGTCTCCAGCGACTCCGGACTGGAGCAGCAACCTTCCCTTTGGGCCCCAGGTGGCCAGCGCTCACCACCACCCCCTATCCTAGGGCCACGTGCGACCCACGGGTGCAGCCATCGTGCCCCTCGGACACCACGCTGGACGGATGGGCGCCGCAATTTTGTCCATCCCTGCTGCCATTTTGTCCATCCCCGACCACCATGTGCGACTGTTGGAATCTGTAATTGATAGGATCTTAACCTGTCGAACTACGCCAAGTTTGGGGGAAGCTTAGTTGATGAATCAAAGTCCTGGCGCAATACGACAAGTTGTAAGATTTGTAATATTTCTGGACTATCCAAGTTGTTCGATTCCTTGTATTATTCGACTGTATAAAGTTGAAGGAATTTATATCATCTCTGCTATTTGTTTATCAGTAGCACTTTGCGAATACTGGAACTCAGCAGAAACTTCAGTTAAAACTTCTCAGGTGACAAAAAGAATTGTTTTATTTGTAGTCGCTTGATTACAATTTGAAAGTCATTTAAAAGGCAATTCGTAGACAATTCGAAGCTTTCAGAGAATTACAGACATTATCTTTTTGCTTAGGCAGACAGCTCGAAAGTAACTTTTAAAAGGTCAAAGTCTGGCAATGAAACATGAAGAGAGAGAGAGAGAGCTAATCTTCAGCTAAACTCAAACTCAAGTACAAAACAGACGAACAGACTGACAGACAAAATCAAAGACAGAGCCCCCAAAAGACCTCACAAACTAACAGAAAGACTATTAAGGACAAAACTGACTAAACTAACATGAAAGACAACACACACAACACAAAGACTAACAGAAAGACTAAAACTGGCGGGCGGAAACTTTTCAGTTATACACTTTCATATCTGTCTTAAGTCATCTAATCACACCCCAATATAATCCTAATTGGTTTGGGTTAGACTCAAACACATTTGATTTGATGACAAGCCGTCCATCTTCAATGTGCAACATCAGCTTTTAATTGTTTCATGTCTACATGTTATGTAATGTGATATTCTGCTAATCTTTACCAGCAATAGACTGGTTTTAAGCTAGCTTGGCTAATGTAACAATGGAGACTTCATATCGAGAAAGATTGAGTAAAATATATATGATTCAATGCTCTTACAAACTGCATTGGACTCCTGCCACCTCGTTGCCATGGAACTCAGTCCTTGTCCTTGACAATTAGCACAAGCAGTGTCAAATTGTCTTGCAACTGTGCTGTTATAATCTATGATGGAATGTTATGCTGTTTCATGTATCTATTGAAGACCTGAATTTATGTGTGCTGAAATTCTCATTTTTAAAACTAGGGCTTAATATTTATGCTGAAACAGCTATATTTTACCTATACTAGTTGTATTCGAAATACCTGGCTTCTACAGTCGGCCCTTTGATAAATCGAAAAATTAAGTGAGATATATCAGAAAAGATAAAAGACATCATTAATGCGATAGGATAGGTAAAAGCGCAAAGAATAACTCATTCATATTGTCATTGCAGTTTTAAAGAATAGAATGGACACTTAGCATTGCAACAGGCATTTCAAAATAATTATTATAATTAATAAATAAATCAAATTTGACCCTACTGATTCAGTATTAATAAATTATACAATATGTTAATAATACAGTCAAAATAATTATTATAATTAATAAATTAATCAAATTTGATCCTACTGATTCAGTATTAATAAGTTATACAATATGTTAATAATAGTCAAATAGTTGATTGATCAGTAATATTTCAATAATAGTATTTCAGCTCAAGTTCATCAATTGCGGGTACCGTTGGGTTAGTTTGAATCATTCTGATAGTTGGTCCCCTGCGTTTAGCGAATAGTTTTTTTATGCACTTAGCACATTGGTATGTTATGTAAATGATGAATACAGCTGCACAGGAGAATGAGATTATTCTTATTCTGGACATTCCAGTGGGTCCAAACCACCCACAAATGTTATCCCAGAGAGAGATAAATTGGGGTGGATCAAGTTTTTTGATTTCTTTTTGGATATGTAATGCCAAATCTTTAACTTCTTTCGAGTTATCGGGAATGAAAGTGCAACACTCTGCACCAATCAGGGCGCAGGTGCCACCTTTTCCAGCTAGCACACAGTCAAGTGCCATTCGATTTTGTAATATTACGGTTAACATTTTACAGATCTTAACATTGATATACTGATTGAAAATTGATATCATGATTACATAATTCAGCAATAAACAATTAATAATAACTTTATGTATACAAAGTCGATTTCGGCGTGAGAGTAGCTGGTTAGTCAATTTCAGCGGGAGCATTGCGGAAGGAGGTTGCTGGGAGGTAAGTCAACCTTTAAAAGCACTTCTCTTTGCAGGGGCAGGCCAGTCGATTTCAGCGGCGTGAGAGCAGCTGGTTAGTCAGTTTCAGCGGGAGCATTGCGGAAGGAGGTTGCTGGGAGGTAAGTCAACCTTTAAAAGCGCTTGTCTTTGCAGGGGCAGGCCAGTCGATTTCGGCGGCGTGAGAGCAGCTGGTTAGTCAGTTTCAGCGGGAGCATTGCGGAAGGAGGTTGCTGGGAGGTAAGTCAACCTTTAAAAGCACTTGTCTTTGCAGGGGCAGGCCAGTCGATTTCGGCGGCGTGAGAGCAGCTGGTTAGTCAATTTCAGCGGGAGCATTGCGGAAGGAGGTTGCTGGGAGGTAAGTCAACCTTTAAAAGCACTTGTCTTTGCAGGGGCAGGCCAGTCGATTTCGGCGGCGTGAGAACAGCTGGTGAGTGGTGAGTCAGTTTCAGCGGGAGCATTGCGGAAGGAGGTTGCTGGGAGGTAAGTCAACCTTTAAAAGCACTTCTCTTTGCAGGGGCAGGCCAGTCGATTTCGGCGGGAGTGGAGCTGGCTGGTTAGTCAATTTCAGCAGGAGCTGAGAATTTTTCTTTTTTTTTTAAATTAGTTTTTTAGGCGGGAACAGGAAGTCGACCCGCGGACGTCTGGGAAGACCCTCCCTAATAAATTCTGGTGGAGAGGAAACCCGAGACACTACACGTGTAGCGTCTCCCACCCGCCCTCCTCCTCTAACCTAATAATAAAACCCATTGGTCTGAGGTAAGTACCATATTTTTATTATATTATTATTATTTTTTATAAAAATTTAATTTAGTTGTTAGCCAGATCTTGGTAGAAAGTTAGAGGAATGGCAGGGAAGGGAGTGCAATGTTCCTCCTGCAGGATGTTTGAGGTGAGGGATGCAGTTAGTGTCCCTGCTGATTTTACCTGCAGGAAGTGCTGCCATCTCCAGCTCCTCCAAGACCGAGTTAGGGAACTGGAGCTGGAGTTGGAAGAACTTCGGATCATTCGGGAGGCAGAAGGGGTCATAGATAGCAGCTTCAGGGAATTAGTTACACCAAAGATTGGAGATAGGTGGGTAACTGTAAGAGGGACTGGGAAAAAACAGTCAGTGCAGGGATCCCCTGCGGTCGTTCCCCTGAGAAACAAGTATACCGCTTTGGATACTTGTGGGGGGGACGACTTACCAGGGGTAAGCCATGGGGTACGGGCCTCTGGCACGGAGTCTGTCCCTGTTGCTCAGAAGGGAAGGGGGGAGAGGAGCAGAGCATTAGTAATTGGGGACTCTATAGTCAGGGGCACAGATAGGAGATTTTGTGGGAGCGTGAGAGACTCACGTTTGGTATGTTGCCTCCCAGGTGCAAGGGTACGTGATGTCTCGGATCGTGTTTTCCGGGTCCTTAGGGGGAGGGGGAGCAGCCCCAAGTCGTGGTCCACATTGGCACCAACGACATAGGTAGGAAAGGGGACAAGGATGTCAGGCAGGCTTTCAGGGAGCTAGGATGGAAGCTCAGAACTAGAACAAACAGAGTTGTTATCTCTGGGTTGTTGCCCGTGCCACGTGATAGTGAGATGAGGAATAGGGAGAGAGAGCATTTAAACACGTGGCTACAGGGATGGTGCAGGCGGGAGGGTTTCAGATTTTTGGATAACTGGGGCTCTTTCTGGGGAAGGTAGGACCTCTACAGACAGGATGGTCTACATCTGAACCTGAGGGGCACAAATATCCTGGGGGGGAGATTTGTTAGTGCTCTTTGGGGGGGTTTAAACTAATGCAGCAGGGGCATGGGAACCTGGATTGTAGTTTTAGGGTAAGGGAGAATGAGAGTATAGAGGTCAGGAGCACAGATTTGACATCGCAGGAGGGGGCCAGCGTTCAGGTAGGTGGTTTGAAGTGTGTCTACTTCAATGCCAGGAGTATACGAAACAAGGTAGGGGAACTGGCAGCGTGGGTTGGTACCTGGGACTTCGATGTTGTGGCTATTTCGGAGACATGGATAGAGCAGGGACAGGAATGGATGTTGCAGGTTCCGGGGTTTAGGTGTTTTAGTAAGCTCAGAGAAGGAGGCAAAAGAGGGGGAGGTGTGGCGCTGCTAGTCAAGAGCAGTATTACGGTGGCGGAGAGGATGCTAGATGGGGACTCTTCTTCCGAGGTAGTATTGGCTGAAGTTAGAAACAGGAAAGGAGAGGTCACCCTGTTGGGAGTTTTTTATAGGCCTCCTAATAGTTCTAGGGATGTAGAGGAAAGGATGGCGAAGATGATTCTGGATATGAGCGAAAGTAACAGGGTAGTTATTATGGGAGACTTTAACTTTCCAAATATTGACTGGAAAATATATAGTTCGAGTACAATAGATGGGTCGTTTTTTGTACAGTGTGTGCAGGAGGGTTTCCTGAAACAATATGTTGACAGGCCAACAAGAGGCGAGGCCACGTTGCATTTGGTTTTGGGTAATGAACCAGGCCAGGTGTTGGATTTGGAGGTAGGAGAGCACTTTGGGGACAGTGACCACAATTCGGTGACGTTTACGTTAATGATGGAAAGGGATAAGTATACACCGCAGGGCAAGAGTTATAGCTGGGGGAAGGGCAATTATGATGCCATTAGACGTGACTTGGGGGGGATAAGGTGGAGAAGTAGGCTGCAAGTGTTGGGCACACTGGATAAGTGGGGCTTGTTCAAGGATCAGCTACTGCGTGTTCTTGATAAGTATGTACCGGTCAGACAGGGAGGAAGGCGTCGAGCGAGGGAACCGTGGTTTACCAAGGAAGTGGAATCTCTTGTTAAGAGGAAGAAGAAGGCCTATGTGAAGATGAAGTGTGAAGTTTCGGTTGGGGCGATGGATAGTTACAAGGTAGCGAGGAAGGATCTAAAGAGAGAGCTAAGACGAGCAAGGAGGGGACATGAGAAGTATTTGGCAGGAAGGATCAAGGAAAACCCGAAAAGCTTTCTATAGGTATGTCAGGAATAAGCGAATGACTAGGGAAAGAGTAGGACCAGTCAAGGACAGGGATGGGAAATTGTGTGTGGAGTCTGAAGAGATAGGCGAGATACTAAATGAATATTTTTCGTCAGTATTCACTCAGGAAAAAGATAATGTTGTGGAGGAGAATGCTGAGCCCCAGGCTAATAGAATAGATGGCATTGAGGTATGTAGGGAAGAGGTGTTGGCAATTCTGGACAGGCTGAAAATAGATAAGTCCCCGGGACCTGATGGGATTTATCCTAGGATTCTATGGGAGGCCAGGGAAGAGATTGCTGTACCTTTGGCTTTGATTTTTATGTCATCATTGGCTACAGGAATAGTGCCAGAGGACTGGAGGACAGCAAATGTGGTCCCTTTGTTCAAAAAGGGGAGCAGAGACAACCCCGGCAACTATAGACCGGTGAGCCTCACGTCTGTAGTGGGTAAAGTCTTGGAGGGGATTATAAGGGACAAGATTTATAATCATCTAGATAGGAATAATATGATCAGGGATAGTCAGCATGGCTTTGTGAAGGGTAGGTCATGCCTCACAAACCTTATTGAGTTCTTTGAGAATGTGACTGAACAGGTAGACGAGGGTAGAGCAGTTGATGTGGTGTATATGGATTTCAGCAAAGCGTTTGATAAGGTTCCCCACGGTAGGCTATTGCAAAAAATACGGAGGCTGGGGATTGAGGGTGATTTAGAGATGTGGATCAGAAATTGGCTAGCTGAAAGAAGACAGAGGGTGGTGGTTGATGGGAAATGTTCAGAATGGAGTACAGTCACAAGTGGAGTACCACAAGGATCTGTTCTGGGGCCGTTGCTGTTTGTCATTTTTATCAATGACCTAGAGGAAGGCGCAGAAGGGTGGGTGAGTAAATTTGCAGACGATACTAAAGTCGGTGGTGTTGTCGATAGTGTGGAAGGATGCAGCAGGTTACAGAGGGATATAGATAAGCTGCAGAGCTGGGCTGAGAGGTGGCAAATGGAGTTTAATGTAGAGAAGTGTGAGGTGATTCACTTTGGAAGGAATAACAGGAATGCGGAATATTTGGCTAATGGTAAAGTTCTTGAAAGTGTGGCTGAGCAGAGGGATCTAGGTGTCCATGTACATAGATCCCTGAAAGTTGCCACCCAGGTTGATAGGGTTGTGAAGAAGGCCTATGGAGTGTTAGCCTTTATTGGTAGAGGGATTGAGTTCCGGAGTCGGGAGGTCATGTTGCAGCTGTACAGAACTCTGGTCCGGCCGCATTTGGAGTATTGCGTACAGTTCTGGTCACCGCATTATAGGAAGGACGTGGAGGCTTTGGAGCGGGTGCAGAGGAGATTTACCAGGATGTTGCCTGGTATGGAGGGAAAATCTTATGAGGAAAGGCTGACGGACTTGAGGTTGTTTTCGTTGGAGAGAAGAAGGTTAAGAGGAGACTTAATAGAGGCATACAAAATGATCAGGGGGTTGGATAGGGTGGACAGTGAGAGCCTTCTCCCGCGGATGGATATGGCTGGCACGAGGGGACATAACTTTAAACTGAGGGGTAATAGATATAGGACAGAGGTCAGAGGTAGGTTCTTTACGCAAAGAGTAGTGAGGCCGTGGAATGCCCTACCTGCTACAGTAGTGAACTCGCCAACATTGAGGGCATTTAAAAGTTTATTGGATAAACATATGGATGATAATGGCATAGTGTAGGTTAGATGGCTTTTGTTTCGGTGCAACATTGTGGGCCGAAGGGCCTGTACTGCGCTGTATTGTTAAAAAATAAATAAATAAAAATAAAAAAAATAAAAAATGATTATACAGTAAAAAGTTGAACATATGATCTAGTAATAAATGGTAAAATGATTATCAAAATTGATGTCAAGTCTTTGACATCTTCTGGATTATACACAAAAGCTTGTTGAAAGGATTAATTTTCTTGCAGAGACAAAAAGAGGCGTATAGCTTGATGATGCCATTCGTATCTCTAAACTTTTTTTTGATCACTCAAATGGACTGGGAGTAAAAGTTGGATTGCTGCCAAATTCCCGTTATCAAATGTCTTTGAACGACCTGTTCTTTTGGAACATAGACTTGCTTCCAATCAAAGTTTTTTTTTAAAACCAGCTTCCACATTGTTTGAAGTTTTAATTTCCAGGCTAATTCCAAACATTTATTTTAAAATATCAAATACAATAACTTATTAAATATATAACTGAACCAATCTTGTGCTGTATCTTGATTTTCTGTAGATGAATTTGTCGTTTCTGTTAAAGGAAACACAGCTAACAAGATATGTTAATTTCTTTAAATTAATAAAGCAACGTTCAGAATGATGACAGTTTTCTTAAGTTGACAGTTCTTGGCAACTTTTTAGCGATACATTGAGGGTTCTTTAGCTGCTTTGATGGCAGCCGTTCTCTTCTGAGTAAGTTCCCTTTTTTCATTTGGAAATTTTCTGTCCCAAGTAAACATCTTTCTGGGCAGTTTGTGCTTTGTGAAAGCTAGCTTTGTGACTGTTAGTACTGAGGTGGTTCAAGACCACCCGTAAGTCTTTGTCATGATCATCTTTATTGATGGAGGTTATCAGAACATCATCTTCATATTGGATAATGGTGGAAGGCCGAACAGGCAGTTGCCTGAGATGATTCTGTAAAGCCATGTGGTAAACAGTTGGGCCATTATGATACTGTTGTTGATTAACTGTAAAAGCAAACCATGGTTGTAGTTGCTTAGCCAGTGTTGCTGACCAGAAGCCATACTGGGTGTGTCTTGTTGGTACGTGTTACATGGTTGACCACGAGGTGGAGATGTATTGTAGTGAACATTGTCTACTTCATTATCATCTCTCGAATCCATCCGTTGTTTTTGATAGCATTTTGCCATCCAGTGTCCTACTCTACCACAGGAAAGACATTGTGGTATTTTCTTACATGGTTTTAATGGAGCAAGGGTACATGTTTGCTCTGGCGCTGGTGGTGAAATTGTAGTTACTGCTGATATTCCTGCAGGTGCTGCAACAGCCGCCGCTGGAGCAGCAGGTAACATGGGCTGGATTTGAACACTACCTTTGTCTGATTCATCTGACAAAGGAACTGATTTATTCGTGACATTTGTTCTTGGCTGTGCAATTGCCGATTGTGCCACTAGGTGGGGTGCTTGGGCTGCTTTCTGAGTTTGTGCTGTTTGTTCAAATTTCTGCACAGAAATTTTGCAGTGTTCAGCTAAAACACATCTTTCTTCGATTAACTTGCAATTTTCAAGTTCAATTCGCTCAGTTTTCAATTGCAACTGTCGGTATTCTGACTCCACTTTAAAAACTTGAATTTTGAATTCTGCTATTTGAAAAGCTAACTGCTGGAGTTCAGAGGTTTTGTTTTGCAAATCTGTCTCAAGTTTGGATTTTGCATCTCGCAATTCTGTTTTAATTTCATCATAATGCTCAAGTTTGGATTTTGCATCTCGCAATTCTTCATCAACTGCAATTAGTTGGTCTTTAGTGGACTTATACTCATGATCAAATTTAGTTTTTGCAATTGTCTCTTGATGTTTTTGGAGCTGTGCCATTACTGCAAAAGACCATTTCATACGTCTTCCACCGTTTAACCGTGTGGTCTTACCCCATGCCTTCTTGATATTATCAAAGGACCACTGTCCTTTGGAGATATCATATTTTGATTCAATTTTTGTGGCAACTTCAGACAGTCCAAAATTGTCTACGAATGAAAGATCTAAAATCCCCCAACATATCTTCAACAGAAACATCTGGTATTCCAGTACCCCCCTTGGATGTAGTGGGGAGTAATTTTCTGTCTGCTAAAGGCTCTGAATCTATACTTTGATTTGGATCAGCCATAACTTTTCTTGATCGCTGACTGCCGTTTTATTTTAGTTACTGCAGTGACTAATCTTCCAGTCACGTCTACATTAGTCTCAACGACTGGCACTTGATTTATTTAACACAGTCTATAAAAAGTGTTCTTTTCAAGGGTCGAAGTACTGATTGATGCGGCTTTAAGACTTTTAATGGGTGAAAAAGATATTTCTTACCCTAGTCCAGCCGTGGGTTCCGGCTGTCTTCTGGGCCTCCTCCGATTATCCCCGAAGCTTCCCGAAGGTTCCCGACCTCCTCCGATTATCTTAGAAGCTTTCCGTCGTCACCTGGGCCTCCGAAGGTCGTTCAGCACTGCTCCCCTCCTGGCTGGCTCGCCAATTGTTGGAATCTGTCATTGATAGGACCTTAACTTGTCGAACTACGCCAAGTTTGGGGGAAGCTTAGTTGATGAATCAAAGTCCTGGCGCAATACGACAAGTTGTAAGATTTGTAATATTTCTGGACTATGCCAAGTTGTTCAATTCCTTGTATTATTCGACTGTGTAAAGTTGAAGGAATTTATATCATTTCTGCTATTCGGTTACCAGCAGCACTTTGCGAATACTCAGCAGAAATTTGCAGTTAAAACTTCTCAGGTGCCAATAAGAATTGTTTTATTTGTAGTCGCTTGATTACAATTTGAAAGTAATTTAAAGGCAATTCGTAGACAATTCGAAGCTTTCAGAGAATTACAGACATTATCTTTTCCTGGCTTCTACAGCGACCCATGGGAGACGCCATCTTGGATGGGGCCCCAGGCCCCCAGCACGGCCGACTACACGCTGCCCGATCAGAACTCGCAACTACTTCATCTGGCTTTGGTGACTCTGGACCAAAATCGACCTCGGACACTCGCAACAGCAACGACAACAACGGTCTTCATCAACAGCCACGAGACGTCCTGCCTGATTGACTCTGGGAGCACGGAAAGCTTTGTTCACCCCGACACGGTAAGGCGCTGTTCACTTGTAACCCACCCTGTAAACCAAAGGATCTCCCTGGCCTCCGGGTCACACTCGGTGGAGATAAAGGGGTTCTGCCTGGCGAACCTCACTGTCCAAGGCAGGAAATTCAACAATTTCCGCCTTTATGTCCTGCCGCACCTCTGCGCGGCCACACTCCCGGGTTTAGACTTCCAGTGTCACCTGCAAAGTCTGACCTTTAAATTTGGCGGCCCTATACCCTCCTTACTGTCTGCGGCCTCACAACCCTTAAGGTCGACCCACCTTCCCTGTTTGCGAACCTCACCCCGGATTGCAAACCCGTCGCCACCAGGAGCAGACGGTACAGCGCCCAGGACCGGACCTTCATCGGGTCAGAGGTCCAAAGGCTACTGAGTGAAGGGGTCATTGAAGCGAGCAACAGTCCCTGGAGAGCTCAAGTAGTGGTGGTAAAGACCGGGGAAAAACATAGGATGGTCATTGACTACAGTCAGACCATCAACAGGTTTACACAGCTGGATGCGTACCCTCTCCCCCGCATATCCGACCTGGTAAACAGGATCGCGCAATACAAGGTCTTCTCCACGGTGGATCTCAAGTCCGCCTACCATCAGCTACCCCTCCGTAATGGTGACCGCCAGTACACTGCCTTTGAAGCAGATGGGCGGCTCTATCAATTTTTAAGGGTTCCATGTGGTGTCATTAATAGGGTCTCGGTCTTCCAACGCGAGATGGACCGAATGGTTGACTGGTAGGGCTTTGGCGCAACGTTCCCGTATCTGGATAACGTCACCATCTGCGGCCATGACCAGCAGGACCACGACACCAACCTCCGCAAATTTCTCCAGACCGCGAAAATCCTTAACTTAACGTATAATAAGGATAAATGCGTATTTAGCACCGACCGCCTAGCCATCCTCGGCTACGTGGTGCGAAATGGAGTTATAGGCCCCGACCCTGAACGCATGCGCCCCCTTCTGGAGTTCCCCCTCCCTCACTGCCCCAAGGCCCTGAAGCGCTGCCTCGGGTTTTTCAGTTATTACGCCCAGTGGGTCCCTAAGTACACAGACAAAGCCCGACCCCTAATCCAGTCCACAACCTTCCCCCTGTCGACGGAGGCCCGCCAGGCCTTCAGCCGCATCAAAGCAGACATTGCAAAGGCCACGATGCGCGCCATCGACGAGTCCCTCCCCTTCCAGGTCGTGAGCGATGCGTCCGACGTAGCTCTGGCGGCCACCCTCAACCAAGCGGGCAGGCCCGTGGCTTTCTTCTCCCGGACCCTCCATGCTTCCGAAATCCACCACTCCTCAGTCGAAAAAGAGGCACAAGCCATAGTAGAAGCTGTGCGACATTGGAGGCATTACCTGGCCGGCAGGAGATTCACTCTCCTCACTGACCAACGGTCGGTTGCCTTCATGTTCGATAATGCACAGCGGGGCAAGATAAAAAACGACAAGATCTTACGGTGGAGGATAGAACTCTCCACCTACAACTACAAAATCTTGTACCGTCCTGGGAAGCTAAACGAGCCTCCTGATGCCCTGTCCCACGGCACGTGTGCCACCGCGCAAGTGGACCGCCTCCGAGCCCTCCACGAGGACCTCTGCCACCCGGGGGTCACTCATTTTTTCCACTTCATTAAGACCTGCAACCTGCCCTACTCCATTGAGGAGGTCAGGACCGTCACCAGGGACTGCCAAATCTGTGCGGAGTGCAAACCGCACTTCTACCGACCAGAGAGGGCGCACCTGGTAAAGGCTTCCCGTCCCTTTGAACGCCTCAGTATGGACTTCAAAGGCCCCCTCCCCTCCACCGACCGCAACACGTATTTCCTGAACGTGATTGACGAGTACTCCCGGTTACCATTCGCCATCCCCTGCCCCGACATGACCACAACCACCGTCATCAAGGCCCTCCAGGGTATCTTTACACTGTTCTGTTTCCCCGCGTACATACACTGTGATCGGGGGTCCTCCTTTATGAGCGACGAACTACGTCAATTCCTGCTCAGCAAGGGCATCGCCTCGAGCAGGACGACCAGTTACAACCCCCGGGGAAACGGACAGGTAGAGACGACGGAACGGAACGGTCTGGAAGACCGTTCTACTGGCCCTACGGTCCAGGACTCTCCCAGGCTCCCACTGGCAAGAAGTCCTCCCGGAGGCCCCGCACGCCATCCGGTCGCTGCTGTGTACAACTACCAACCAGACACCACATGAACGTCTCCTGGTCTTCCCCAGGAAGTCCTCCTCCGGGACCTCGCTCCCAACCTGGCGAGCAACACCCAGACCCACCCTGCTTCGGAAGCACGTGCGGGCGCACAAGTCGGGCCCGTTGGTCGAGAGGGTCCACCTGCTGCACGCTAACCCCCAGTACGCCTACGTGGCGTTCACTGACGGCCGGCAAGATACAGTCCCCCTTCGGGACCTGGCGCCCGCCGGAACCCCACACGCACCAGAACCATTGCGCCCCACCCCTCCACAGCACCTCACAGGAGGGTCAGTCCTCCCGCCGCTCCTGCCTAGGCCCTCCCACCCACCGACGCCCCCTACAGGTGCCCCCCTCTCGTGTCAGCCGTTTGCCCCACCAGCAGCGTCTAGGGGTGACGAAGCTGCCATGGCGGCCGAAGCCACGCTCCCGGAGTCGCAGACGCCCGGACCCCCACCAGAACCACCACCGAAGCTCAGACGGTCCAGGAGGACGACCAGGCCACCCGACCGACTGATTGCTTCACTGTAACTGTAAATGAACACTGACTGTATGTATCTTCCACGCTTGTAAAATATTCTCGACGACCCTGTAAGGAGGTATCACGGTACCTCCATATCTGATCATACCATGTTAAATGCAATTGTAACCACTGGCCACCACCCCCGCCGGACTCTTTTTTAACAGGGGGTGAATGTGGTAGTATCAGGTATTGCAGTACCCGAGAGGCTGTAGACCATTGGGTAAGCTTACCATTGGCTGTTTGGTATGTGGCTCCGCCCTGACAGGTGGGGTATAAGAACTGGTGCCGTCCCAGCAGCCCTCATTCTGTACCGAAGCTGCTGGGGAACAGTTCTAGTCTATTAAAGCCTTCAGTTATGTTACTACCTCGTCTTTGATTGTAATTGATCGCGCATCAGACAGCCTATACTGAGCTGAGACAGGCTGACACACAGTCTCTATACTGAGCTGAGACAGGCTGACACACAGTCTCTATACTGAGCTGAGACAGGCTGACACACAGTCTCTATACTGAGCTGAATGAGGCTGACACACAGTCTCTATACTGAGCTGAGACATGCTGACACACAGTCTCTATACTGAGCTGAGACAGGCTGACACACAGTCCCTATACTGAGCTGAGACAGGCTGACACACAGTCTCTATACTGAGCTGAGACAGGCTGACACACAGTCCCTATACTGAGCTGAGACATGCTGACACACAGTCTCTATACTGAGCTGAATCAGACTGACACACAGACTCTATACTGAGCTGAGACAGGCTGACACACAGTCCCTATACTGAGCTGAGTGAGGCTGACACACAGTCTCTATACTGAGCTGAATGAGGCTGACTCACAGTCTCTATACTGAGCTGAGACAGGCTGTCACACAGTCTCTATACTGAGCTGAATCAGACTGACACACAGACTCTATACTGAGCTGAGACAGGCTGACACACAGTCCCTATACTGAGCTGAGTGAGGCTGACACACAGTCTCTGTACTGAGCTGAGACAGACTGACACACAGTCTCTATACTGAGCTGAGACAGGCTGACACACAGTTTCTATACTGAGCTGAGACAGGCTGTCACACAGTCTCTATACTGAGCTGAATCAGACTGACACACAGACTCTATACTGAGCTGAGACAGGCTGACACACAGTCTCTATACTGAGCTGAGTGAGGCTGACACACAGTCTCTATACTGAGCTGAATGAGGCTGACACACAGTCCCTATACTGAGCTGAATGAGGCTGACACAGAGTCTCTATACTGAGCTGAATGAGGCTGACACACAGTCTCTATACTGAGCTGAGATAGACTGACACACAGTCTCTATACTGAGCTGAATGGGGCTGACACACAGTCTCTATACTGAGCTGAGACAGGCTGACACACAGTCTCTATACTGAGCTGAGTGAGGCTGACACACAGTCCCTATAGTGAGCTGAATGAGGCTGACACACAGTCCCTATACTGAGCTGAATGAGGCTGACACACAGTCTCTATTCTGAGCTGAATGAGGCTGACACACAGTCTCTATACTGAGCTGAGATAGACTGACACACAGTCTCTATACTGAGCTGAATGGGGCTGACACACAGTCTCTATACTGAGCTGAGACAGGCTGACACACAGTCTCTATACTGAGCTGAGTGAGGCTGACACACAGTCCCTATAGTGAGCTGAATGAGGCTGACACACAGTCCCTATACTGAGCTGAATGAGGCTGACACACAGTCCCTATACTGAGCTGAATGAGGCTGACACACAGTCTCTATTCTGAGCTGAATGAGGTTGACACACAGTCCCTATACTGAGCTGAATGAGGCTGCCACACAGTCTCGATACTGAGCTGAATGAGGCTGACACACAGTCCCTATGCTGAGCTGAGACAGACTGACACACAGTCTCTATACTGAGCTGAGACAGGCTGACACACAGTCTCTATACTGAGCTGAATGAGGCTGACACACAGTCTCTATACTGAGCTGAGACAGGCTGACACACAGTCTCTATACTGAGCTGAGACAGGCTGACACACAGTCTCTATACTGAGCTGAGACAGGCTGACACACAGTTTCTATACTGAGCTGAGACAGGCTGACACACTGTCTCTATACTGAGCTGAGACAGGCTGACACACAGTCTCTATACTGAGCTGAATGAGGCTGACACACAGTCTCTATACTGAGCTGAATGAGGCTGACACACAGTCCCTATACTGAGCTGAATGAGGCTGACACACAGTCTCTATTCTGAGCTGAATGAGGTTGACACACAGTCCCTATACTGAGCTGAGACAGACTGACACACAGTCTCTATACTGAGCTGAATGAGGCTGACACACAGTCTTTATACTGAGCTGAATGAGGCTGACACACAGTCTCTATTCTGAGCTGAATGAGGCTGACACACAGTCTCTATACTGAGCTGAGACAGACTGACATACAGTCCCTATACTGAGCTGAATGAGGCTGACACACAGTCTCTATACTGAGCTGAATGAGGCTGACACACAGTCTCTATACTGAGCTGAGACAGACTGACACACAGTCCCTATACTGAGCTGAGACAGACTGACACACAGTCTCTATAATGAGCTGAATGAGGCTGACACACAGTCCCTATACTGAGCTGAATGAGGCTGACACACAGTCTCTATACTGAGCTGAATGAGGCTGACACACAGTCCCTATACTGAGCTGAGACAGACTGACACACAGTCTCTATACTGAGCTGAATGAGGCTGACACACAGTCTTTATACTGAGCTGAATGAGGCTGACACACAGTCTCCATACTGAGCTGAGACAGGCTGACACACAGCCTCTATACTGAGCTGAATGAGGCTGACACACAGTCTCTATACTGAGCTGAGACAGGCTGACACACAGTCTCTATACTGAGCTGAGACAGGCTGACACACAGTCTCTATACTGAGCTGAGACAGGCTGACACACAGTTTCTATACTGAGCTGAGACAGGCTGACACACTGTCTCTATACTGAGCTGAGTCAGGCTGACACACAGTCTCTATACTGAGCTGAATGAGGCTGACACACAGTCTCTATACTGAGCTGAATGAGGCTGACACACAGTCTCTATACTGAGCTGAGACAGGCTGACACACAGTCTCTATACTGAGCTGAGACAGGCTGACACACAGTCTCTATACTGAGCTGAATGAGGCTGACACACAGTCCCTATACTGAGCTGAATGAGGCTGACACACAGTCTCTATACTGAGCTGAATGAGGCTGACACACAGTCTCTATACTGAGCTGAATGAGGCTGACACACAGTCTCTATACTGAGCTGAATGAGGCTGACACACAGTCCCTATACTGAGCTGAATGAGGCTGACACACAGTCTCTGTACTGAGCTGAATGAGGCTGACACACAGTCTCTATACTGAGCTGAGACAGGCTGACACACAGTCTCTATACTGAGCTGAATGAGGCTGACACACAGTCCCTATACTGAGCTGAGACAGCCTGACACACAGTCTCTATACTGAGCTTAATGAGGCTGACACACAGTCTCTATACTGAGCTGAGACAGGCTGACACACAGTCTCTATACTGAGCTGAATGAGGCTGACACACAGTCCCTATACTGAGCTGAATGAGGCTGACACACAGTCTCTATACTGAGCTGAATGAGGCTGACACACAGTCTCTATACTGAGCTGAGACAGGCTGACACACATTCTCTATACTGAGCTGAATGAGGCTGACACACAGTCTCTATACTGAGCTGAGACAGACTGACACACAGTCCCTATACTGAGCTGAGACAGGCTGACACACAGTCTCTATACTGAGCTGAGACAGGCTGACACACAGTCTCTATACTGAGCTGAATGAGGCTGACACACAGTCCCTATACTGAGCTGAGACAGACTGACACACAGACTCTATACTGAGCTGAATGAGGCTGACACACAGTCTCTATACTGAGCTGAGACAGACTGACACACAGTCCCTATACTGAGCTGAATGAGGCTGACACACAGTCCCTATACTGAGCTGAGACAGACTGACACACAGTCCCTATACTGAGCTGAGACAGGCTGACACACAGTCTCTATACTGAGCTGAATGAGGCTGACACACAGTCCCTATACTGAGCTGAGACAGACTGACACACAGTCTCTATACTGAGCTGAATGAGGCTGACACACAGTCTCTATACTGAGCTGAGACAGACTGACACACAGTCCCTATACTGAGCTGAATGAGGCTGACACACAGTCTCTATACTGAGCTGAGACAGACTGACACACAGAATCTATACTGAGCTGAGACCGGCTGACACACAGTCCCTATACTGAGCTGAGACAGGCTGACACACAGTCTCTATACTGAGCTGAGACAGGCTGACACACAGTCCCTATACTGAGCTGAATGAGGCTGACACACAGTCTCTATACTGAGCTGAGACAGGCTGACACACAGTCTCTATACTGAGCTGAATGAGGCTGACACACAGTCCGTATACTGAGCTGAATGAGGCTGACACACAGTCTCTATACTGAGCTGAGACAGACTGACACACAGTCTCTATACTGAGCTGAGACAGACTGACACACAGTCCCTATACTGAGCTGAATGAGGCTGTCACACAGTCTCTATACTGAGCTGAGACAGACTGTCACACAGTCTCTATACTGAGCTGAGACAGGCTGACACACAGTCCCTATTCTGAGCTGAATGAGGCTGACACATAGTCTCTATACTGAGCTGAATGAGGCTGACACACAGTCTCTATACTGAGCTGAGACAGGCTGACACACAGTCTCTATACTGAGCTGAGACAGGCTGACACACAGTCTCTATATTGAGCTGAGACAGGCTGACACACAGTCCCTATACTGAGCTGAATGAGGCTGACACACAGTCTCTATACTGAGCTGAGACAGACTGACACACAGTCTCTATACTGAGCTGAGACAGGCTGACACACAGTCTCTATACTGAGCTGAATGAGGTTGACACACAGTCTCTATACTGAGCTGAGACAGACTGACACACAGTCTCTATACTGAGCTGAGACAGGCTGACACACAGTCTCTATACTGAGCTGAGACAGGCTGACACACAGTCCCTATACTGAGCTGAGACAGACTGACACACAGTCTCTATACTGAGCTGAGACAGGCTGACACACAGTCTCTATACTGAGCTGAGACAGACTGACACACAGTCTCTATACTGAGCTGAGACAGGCTGACACACAGTTTCTATACTGAGCTGAGACAGGCTGACACACAGTCCCTATACTGAGCTGAGACAGGCTGACACACAGTCTCTATACTGAGCTGAGACAGGCTGACACACAGTCTCTATACTGAGCTGAGACAGACTGACACACAGTCTCTATACTGAGCTGAGACAGGCTGACACACAGTTTCTATACTGAGCTGAGACAGGCTGTCACACAGTCTCTATACTGAGCTGAGACAGGCTGACACACAGTCTCTATACTGAGCTGAATGAGGCTGACACACAGTCTCTATACTGAGCTGAGACAGGCTGACACACAGTCTCTATACTGAGCTGAATGAGACTGACACACAGTCCCTATACTGAGCTGAATGAGGCTGACACACAGTCTCTATACAGAGCTGAATGAGGCTGACACACAGTCTCTATACTGAGCTGAATGAGGCTGACACACAGTATCTATACTGAGCTGAATGAGGCTGACACACAGTCTCTATACTGAGCTGAATGAGGCTGACACACAGTCTCTATACTGAGCTGAGACAGGCTGACACACAGTCTCTATACTGAGCTGAATGAGACTGACACACAGTCTCTATACTGAGCTGAATGAGGCTGACACACAGTCTCTATACTGAGCTGAATGAGGCTGACACACAGTCTCTATACTGAGCTGAATGAGGCTGACACACAGTCTCTATACTGAGCTGAATGAGGCTGACACACAGTCCCTATACTGAGCTGAATGAGGCTGACACACAGTCTCTATACTGAGCTGAATGAGGCTGACACACAGTCTCTATACTGAGCTGAGACAGGCTGACACACAGTCTCTATACTGAGCTGAATGAGACTGACACACAGTCCCTATACTGAGCTGAATGAGGCTGACACACAGTCCCTATACTGAGCTGAGACAGACTGACACACAGTCTCTATACTGAGCTGAATGAGGCTGACACACAGTCTCTATACTGAGCTGAATGAAACTGACACACAGTCCCTATACTGAGCTGAATGAGGCTGACACACATCCTCTATACTGAGCTGAGACAGACTGACACACAGTTTCTATACTGAGCTGAGACAGACTGACACACAGTCTCTATACTGAGCTGAGACAGGCTGACACACAGTCTCTATACTGAGCTGAGACAGACTGACACACAGTCTCTATACTGAGCTGAGACAGGCTGACACACAGTCTCTGTACTGAGCTGAGACAGGCTGACACACAGTCTCTATACTGAGCTGAGACAGGCTGACACACAGTCTCTATACTGAGCTGAGACAGGCTGACACACAGTTTCTATACTGAGCTGAGACAGGCTGATACACAGTCCCTATACTGAGCTGAAAGAGGCTGACACACAGTCTCTATACTGAGCTGAGACAGACTGACACACAGTCTCTATACTGAGCTGAGACAGGCTGACACACAGTCCCTATACTGAGCTGAGACAGACTGACACACAGTCTCTATACTGAGCTGAGACAGACTGACACACAGTCTCTATACTGAGCTGAATGAGGCTGACACACAGTCTCTATACTGAGCTGAGACAGACTGACACACAGTCTCTGTATTGAGCTGAGACAGGCTGACACACAGTCTCTATACTGAGCTGAGACAGGCTGACACACAGTCTCTATACTGAGCTGAGACAGACTGACACACAGTCTCTATACTGAGCTGAGACAGGCTGACACACAGTCTCTATACTGAGCTGAGACAGGCTGACACACAGTTTCTATACTGAGCTGAGACAGGCTGACACACAGTTTCTATACTGAGCTGAAAGAGGCTGACACACAGTCTCTATACTGAGCTGAGACAGACTGACACACAGTCTCTATACTGAGCTGAATGAGGCTGACACACAGTCCCTATACTGAGCTGAATGAGGCTGACACACAGTCTCTATACTGAGCTGAGTGAGGCTGACACACAGCCTCTATACTGAGCTGAATGAGGCTGACACACAGACTCTATACTGAGCTGAGACAGGCTGACACACAGTCTCTATACTGAGCTGAGACAGACTGACACACAGTCTCTATACTGAGCTGAGACAGGCTGACACACAGTCTCCATACTGAGCTGAATGAGGCTGACACACAGTCTCTATACTTAGCTGAGACAGACTGACACACAGTCTCTATACTGAGCTGAGTGAGGCTGACACACAGCCTCTATACTGAGCTGAGACAGACTGACACACAGTCTCTATACTGAGCTGAGACAGGCTGACACACAGTCTCTATACTGAGCTGAGACAGGCTGACACACAGTCTCTATACTGAGCTGAATCAGACTGACACACAGACTCTCACAGTCTCTATACTGAGCTGAGACAGACTGACACACAGTCTCTATACTGAGCTGAATGAGGTTGACACACAGTCCCTATACTGAGCTGAATGAGGCTGACACACAGTCCCTATACTGAGCTGAATGAGGCTGACACACAGTCTCTATTCTGAGCTGAATGAGGTTGACACACAGTCCCTATACTGAGCTGAATGAGGCTGACACACAGTCTCTATACTGAGCTGAATGAGGCTGGCACACAGTCCCTATACTGAGCTGAGACAGACTGACACACAGTCTCTATACTGAGCTGAATGAGGCTGACACACAGTCTCTATACTGAGCTGAATGAGGCTGACACACAGTCTCTATACTGAGCTGAGACAGGCTGACACACAGTCTCTATACTGAGCTGAGACAGGCTGACACACAGTCTCTATACTGAGCTGAGACAGGCTGACACACAGTCTCTATACTGAGCTGAGACAGGCTGACACACAGTTTCTATACTGAGCTGAGACAGGCTGACACACTGTCTCTATACTGAGCTGAGACAGGCTGACACACAGTCTCTATACTGAGCTGAATGAGGCTGACACACAGTCTCTATACTGAGCTGAATGAGGCTGACACACAGTCTCTATACTGAGCTGAGACAGGCTGACACACAGTCTCTATACTGAGCTGAGACAGGCTGACACACAGTCTCTATACTGAGCTGAATGAGGCTGACACACAGTCCCTATACTGAGCTGAATGAGGCTGACACACAGTCCCTATACTGAGCTGAATGAGGCTGACACACAGTCTCTATTCTGAGCTGAATGCGGTTGACACACAGTCCCTATACTGAGCTGAATGAGGCTGACACACAGTCTCTATACTGAGCTGAATGAGGCTGACACACAGTCCCTATACTGAGCTGAGACAGACTGACACACAGTCTCTATACTGAGCTGAATGAGGCTGACACACAGTCTTTATACTGAGCTGAATGAGGCTGACACACAGTCTCCATACTGAGCTGAGACAGGCTGACACACAGTCTCTATACTGAGCTGAGACAGGCTGACACACAGTCTCTATACTGAGCTGAGACAGGCTGACACACAGTCTCTATACTGAGCTGAGACAGGCTGACACACAGTTTCTATACTGAGCTGAGACAGGCTGACACACTGTCTCTATACTGAGCTGAGTCAGGCTGACACACAGACTCTATACTGAGCTGAATGAGGCTGACACACAGTCTCTATACTGAGCTGAATGAGGCTGACACACAGTCTCTATACTGAGCTGAGACAGGCTGACACACAGTCTCTATACTGAGCTGAGACAGGCTGACACACAGTCTCTATACTGAGCTGAATGAGGCTGACACACAGTCCCTATACTGAGCTGAATGAGGCTGACACACAGTCTCTATACTGAGCTGAATGAGGCTGACACACAGTCTCTATACGGAGCTGAATGAGGCTGACACACAGTCTCTATACTGAGCTGAATGAGGCTGACACACAGTCTCTATACTGAGCTGAGACAGGCTGACACACAGTCTCTATACTGAGCTGAGACAGGCTGACACACAGTCTCTATACTGAGCTGAATGAGGCTGACACACAGTCCCTATACTGAGCTGAATGAGGCTGACACACAGTCTCTATACTGAGCTGAATGAGGCTGACACACAGTCTCTATACTGAGCTGAATGAGGCTGACACACAGTCTCTATACTGAGCTGAATGAGGCTGACACACAGTCCCTATACTGAGCTGAATGAGGCTGACACACAGTCTCTATACTGAGCTGAATGAGGCTGACACACAGTCTCTATACTGAGCTGAGACAGGCTGACATACAGTCTCTATACTGAGCTGAATGAGGCTGACACACAGTCCCTATACTGAGCTGAGACAGGCTGACACACAGTCTCTATACTGAGCTTAATGAGGCTGACACACAGTCTCTATACTGAGCTGAGACAGGCTGACACACAGTCTCTATACTGAGCTGAATGAGGCTGACACACAGTCCCTATACTGAGCTGAATGAGGCTGACACACAGTCTCTATACTGAGCTGAAAGAGGCTGACACACAGTCTCTATACTGAGCTGAGACAGGCTGACACACAGTCTCTATACTGAGCTGAATGAGGCTGACACACAGTCTCTATACTGAGCTGAGACAGGCTGACACACAGTCTCTATACTGAGCTGAATGAGGCTGACACACAGTCCCTATACTGAGCTGAGACAGACTGACACACAGACTCTATACTGAGCTGAGACAGGCTGACACACAGTCCCTATACTGAGCTGAGACAGGCTGACACACAGTCTCTATACTGAGCTGAGACAGGCTGACACACAGTCTCTATACTGAGCTGAATGAGGCTGACACACAGTCCCTATACTGAGCTGAGACAGACTGACACACAGACTCTATACTGAGCTGAATGAGGCTGACACACAGTCCCTATACTGAGCTGAATGAGGCTGACACACAGTCTCTATACTGAGCTGAGACAGGCTGACACACAGTCCCTATACTGAGCTGAATGAGGCTGACACACAGTCTCTATACTGAGCTGAATGAGGCTGACACACAGTCCCTATACTGAGCTGAGACAGGCTGACACACAGTCTCTATATTGAGCTGAATGAGGCTGACACACAGTCTCTATACTGAGCTGAATGAGGCTGACACACAGTCTCTATACTGAGCTGAATGAGGCTGACACACAGTCTCTATACTGAGCTGAGACAGACTGATACACAGTCTCTATACTGAGCTGAGACAGACTGACACACAGTCCCTATACTGAGCTGAGACAGGCTGACACACAGTCTCTATACTGAGCTGAGACAGGCTGACACACAGTCTCTATACTGAGCTGAATGAGGCTGACACACAGTCCCTATACTGAGCTGAGACAGACTGACACACAGACTCTATACTGAGCTGAATGAGGCTGACACACAGTCCCTATACTGAGCTGAATGAGGCTGACACACAGTCTCTATACTGAGCTGAGACAGGCTGACACACAGTCCCTATACTGAGCTGAATGAGGCTGTCACACAGTCTCTATACTGAGCTGAGACAGGCTGACACACAGTCCCTATTCTGAGCTGAATGAGGCTGACACATAGTCTCTATACTGAGCTGAATGAGGCTGACACACAGTCTCTATACTGAGCTGAGACAGGCTGACACACAGTCTCTATACTGAGCTGAATGAGGCTGACACACAGTCTCTATACTGAGCTGAGACAGGCTGACACACAGTCTCTATACTGAGCTGTATGAGGTTGACACACAGTCTCTATACTGAGCTGAGACAGACTGACACACAGTCTCTATACTGAGCTGAGACAGGCTGACACACAGTCCCTATACTGAGCTGAGACAGACTGACACACAGTCTCTATACTGAGCTGAATGAGGCTGACACACAGTCCCTATACTGAGCTGAATGAGGCTGACACACAGTCTCTATACTGAGCTGAGTGAGGCTGACACACAGCCTCTATACTGAGCTGAATGAGGCTGACACACAGACTCTATACTGAGCTGAGACAGGCTGACACACAGTCTCTATACTGAGCTGAGACAGACTGACACACAGTCTCTATACTGAGCTGAGACAGGCTGACACACAGTCTCTATACTGAGCTGAATGAGGCTGACACACAGTCTCTATACTGAGCTGAGACAGACTGACACACAGTCTCTATACTGAGCTGAGTGAGGCTGACACACAGCCTCTATACTGAGCTGAGACAGACTGACACACAGTCTCTATACTGAGCTGAGACAGGCTGACACACAGTCTCTATACTGAGCTGAGACAGGCTGACACACAGTCTCTATACTGAGCTGAATCAGACTGACACACAGACTCTCACAGTCTCTATACTGAGCTGAGACAGACTGACACACAGTCTCTATACTGAGCTGAATGAGGTTGACACACAGTCCCTATACTGAGCTGAATGAGGCTGACACACAGTCCCTATACTGAGCTGAATGAGGCTGACACACAGTCTCTATTCTGAGCTGAATGAGGTTGACACACAGTCCCTATACTGAGTTGAATGAGGCTGACACACAGTCTCTATACTGAGCTGAATGAGGCTGACACACAGTCCCTATACTGAGCTGAGACAGACTGACACACAGTCTCTATACTGAGCTGAATGAGGCTGACACACAGTCTCTATACTGAGCTGAATGAGGCTGACACACAGTCTCTATACTGAGCTGAGACAGGCTGACACACAGTCTCTATACTGAGCTGAGACAGGCTGACACACAGTCTCTATACTGAGCTGAGACAGGCTGACACACAGTCTCTATACTGAGCTGAGACAGGCTGACACACAGTTTCTATACTGAGCTGAGACAGGCTGACACACTGTCTCTATACTGAGCTGAGACAGGCTGACACACAGTCTCTATACTGAGCTGAATGAGGCTGACACACAGTCTCTATACTGAGCTGAATGAGGCTGACACACAGTCTCTATACTGAGCTGAGACAGGCTGACACACAGTCTCTATACTGAGCTGAGACAGGCTGACACACAGTCTCTATACTGAGCTGAATGAGGCTGACACACAGTCCCTATACTGAGCTGAATGAGGCTGACACACAGTCCCTATACTGAGCTGAATGAGGCTGACACACAGTCTCTATTCTGAGCTGAATGCGGTTGACACACAGTCCCTATACTGAGCTGAATGAGGCTGACACACAGTCTCTATACTGAGCTGAATGAGGCTGACACACAGTCCCTATACTGAGCTGAGACAGACTGACACACAGTCTCGATACTGAGCTGAATGAGGCTGACACACAGTCTTTATACTGAGCTGAATGAGGCTGACACACAGTCTCCATACTGAGCTGAGACAGGCTGACACACAGTCTCTATACTGAGCTGAGACAGGCTGACACACAGTCTCTATACTGAGCTGAGACAGGCTGACACACAGTCTCTATACTGAGCTGAGACAGGCTGACACACAGTTTCTATACTTAGCTGAGACAGGCTGACACACTGTCTCTATACTGAGCTGAGTCAGGCTGACACACAGTCTCTATACTGAGCTGAATGAGGCTGACACACAGTCTCTATACTGAGCTGAATGAGGCTGACACACAGTCTCTATACTGAGCTGAGACAGGCTGACACACAGTCTCTATACTGAGCTGAGACAGGCTGACACACAGTCTCTATACTGAGCTGAATGAGGCTGACACACAGTCCCTATACTGAGCTGAATGAGGCTGACACACAGTCTCTATACTGAGCTGAATGAGGCTGACACACAGTCTCTATACTGAGCTGAATGAGGCTGACACACAGTCTCTATACTGAGCTGAATGAGGCTGACACACAGTCTCTATACTGAGCTGAGACAGGCTGACACACAGTCTCTATACTGAGCTGAATGAGGCTGACACACAGTCTCTATACTGAGCTGAGACAGGCTGACACACAGTCTCTATACTGAGCTGAATGAGGCTGACACACAGTCTCTATACTGAGCTGAGACAGGCTGACACACAGTCTCTATACTGAGCTGAATGAGGCTGACACACAGTCCCTATACTGAGCTGAGACAGACTGACACACAGACTCTATACTGAGCTGAGACAGGCTGACACACAGTCCCTATACTGAGCTGAGACAGGCTGACACACAGTCTCTATACTGAGCTGAGACAGGCTGACACACAGTCTCTATACTGAGCTGAATGAGGCTGACACACAGTCCCTATACTGAGCTGAGACAGACTGACACACAGACTCTATACTGAGCTGAATGAGGCTGACACACAGTCCCTATACTGAGCTGAATGAGGCTGACACACAGTCTCTATACTGAGCTGAGACAGGCTGACACACAGTCCCTATACTGAGCTGAATGAGGCTGACACACAGTCTCTATACTGAGCTGAATGAGGCTGACACACAGTCCCTATACTGAGCTGAGACAGGCTGACACACAGTCTCTATATTGAGCTGAATGAGGCTGACACACAGTCTCTATACTGAGCTGAATGAGGCTGACACACAGTCTCTATACTGAGCTGAATGAGGCTGACACACAGTCTCTATACTGAGCTGAGACAGACTGACACACAGTCTCTATACTGAGCTGAGACAGACTGACACACAGTCCCTATACTGAGCTGAGACAGGCTGACACACAGTCTCTATACTGAGCTGAGACAGGCTGACACACAGTCTCTATACTGAGCTGAATGAGGCTGACACACAGTCCCTATACTGAGCTGAGACAGACTGACACACAGACTCTACACTGAGCTGAATGAGGCTGACACACAGTCCCTATACTGAGCTGAATGAGGCTGACACACAGTCTCTATACTGAGCTGAGACAGGCTGACACACAGTCCCTATACTGAGCTGAATGAGGCTGTCACACAGTCTCGATACTGAGCTGAGACAGGCTGACACACAGTCCCTATTCTGAGCTGAATGAGGCTGACACATAGTCTCTATACTGAGCTGAATGAGGCTGACACACAGTCTCTATACTGAGCTGAGACAGGCTGACACACAGTCTCTATACTGAGCTGAATGAGGCTGACACACAGTCTCTATACTGAGCTGAGACAGGCTGACACACAGTCTCTATACTGAGCTGTATGAGGTTGACACACAGTCTCTATACTGAGCTGAGACAGACTGACACACAGTCTCTATACTGAGCTGAGACAGGCTGACACACAGTCCCTATACTGAGCTGAGACAGACTGACACACAGTCTCTATACTGAGCTGAGACAGGCTGACACACAGTCTCTATACTGAGCTGAGACAGGCTGACACACAGTCTCTATACTGAGCTGAGACAGACTGACACACAGTCTCTATACTGAGCTGAGACAGGCTGACACACAGTTTCTATACTGAGCTGAGACAGGCTGTCACACAGTCTCTATACTGAGCTGAGACAGGCTGACACACAGTCTCTATACTGAGCTGAATGAGGCTGACACACAGTCTCTATACTGAGCTGAGACAGGCTGACACACAGTCTCTATACTGAGCTGAATGAGACTGACACACAGTCCCTATACTGAGCTGAATGAGGCTGACACACAGTCTCTATACAGAGCTGAATGAGGCTGACACACAGTCTCTATACTGAGCTGAATGAGGCTGACACACAGTCTCTATACTGAGCTGAATGAGGCTGACACACAGTCTCTATACTGAGCTGAGACAGGCTGACACACAGTCTCTATACTGAGCTGAATGAGACTGACACACAGTCCCTATACTGAGCTGAATGAGGCTGACACACAGTCTCTATACTGAGCTGAATGAGGCTGACACACAGTCCCTATACTGAGCTGAATGAGGCTGACACACAGTCTCTATACTGAGCTGAATGAGGCTGACACACAGTCTCTATACTGAGCTGAATGAGGCTGACACACAGTCTCTATACTGAGCTGAATGAGGCTGACACACAGTCTCTATACTGAGCTGAATGAGGCTGACACACAGTCTCTATACTGAGCTGAGACAGGCTGACACACAGTCTCTATACTGAGCTGAATGAGACTGACACACAGTCCCTATACTGAGCTGAATGAGGCTGACACACAGTCTCTATACTGAGCTGAATGAGGCTGACACACAGTCCCTATACTGAGCTGAATGAGGCTGACACACAGTCTCTATACTGAGCTGAATGAGGCTGACACACAGTCTCTATACTGAGCTGAGACAGGCTGACACACAGTCTCTATACTGAGCTGAATGAGACTGACACACAGTCCCTATACTGAGCTGAATGAGGCTGACACACAGTCCCTATACTGAGCTGAGACAGACTGACACACAGTCTCTATACTGAGCTGAATGAGGCTGACACACAGTCTCTATACTGAGCTGAGACAGACTGACACACAGTCTCTATACTGAGCTGAGACAGGCTGACACACAGTCTCTATACTGAGCTGAATGAGACTGACACACAGTCCCTATACTGAGCTGAATGAGGCTGACACACAGTCCCTATACTGAGCTGAGACAGACTGACACACAGTCTCTATACTGAGCTGAATGAGGCTGACACACAGTGTCTATACTGAGCTGAGACAGACTGACACACAGTCTCTATACTGAGCTGAATGAGGCTGACACACAGTCCCTATACTGAGCTGAGACAGACTGACACACAGTCTCTATACTGAGCTGAATGAAACTGACACACAGTCCCTATACTGAGCTGAGACAGACTGACACACAGTTTCTATACTGAGCTGAGACAGGCTGTCACACAGTCCCTATACTGAGCTGAGACAGGCTGACACACAGTCTCTATACTGAGCTGAGACAGACTGACACACAGTCTCTATACTGAGCTGAGACAGACTGACACACAGTCTCTATACTGAGCTGAGACAGGCTGTCACACAGTCCCTATACTGAGCTGAGACAGACTGACACACAGTCTCTATACTGAGCTGAGACAGGCTGACACACAGTCTCTATACTGAGCTGAGACAGACTGACACACAGTCTCTATACTGAGCTGAGACAGGCTGACACACAGTCTCTATACTGAGCTGAGACAGGCTGACACACAGTTTCTATACTGAGCTGAGACAGGCTGACACACAGTCCCTATACTGAGCTGAAAGAGGCTGACACACAGTCTCTATACTGAGCTGAGACAGACTGACACACAGTCTCTATACTGAGCTGAGACAGGCTGACACACAGTCCCTATACTGAGCTGAGACAGACTGACACACAGTCTCTGTACTGAGCTGAGACAGGCTGACACACAGTCTCTATACTGAGCTGAGACAGGCTGACACACAGTCTCTATACTGAGCTGAGACAGGCTGACACACAGTCTCTATACTGAGCTGAGACAGACTGACACACAGTCTCTATACTGAGCTGAGACAGGCTGACACACAGTCTCTATACTGAGCTGAGACAGGCTGACACACAGTTTCTATACTGAGCTGAGACAGGCTGACACACAGTTTCTATACTGAGCTGAAAGAGGCTGACACACAGTCTCTATACTGAGCTGAGACAGACTGACACACAGTCTCTATACTGAGCTGAGACAGGCTGACACACAGTCCCTATACTGAGCTGAGACAGACTGACACACAGTCTCTGTACTGAGCTGAGACAGGCTGACACACAGTCTCTATACTGAGCTGAGACAGACTGACACACAGTCCCTATACTGAGCTGAGACAGGCTGACACACAGTCTCTATACTGAGCTGAATGAGGCTGACACACAGTCCCTATACTGAGCTGAATGAGGCTGACACACAGTCCCTATACTGAGCTGAATGAGGCTGACACACAGTCTCTATTCTGAGCTGAATGCGGTTGACACACAGTCCCTATACTGAGCTGAATGAGGCTGACACACAGTCTCTATACTGAGCTGAATGAGGCTGACACACAGTCCCTATACTGAGCTGAGACAGACTGACACACAGTCTCTATACTGAGCTGAATGAGGCTGACACACAGTCTTTATACTGAGCTGAATGAGGCTGACACACAGTCTCCATACTGAGCTGAGACAGGCTGACACACAGTCTCTATACTGAGCTGAGACAGGCTGACACACAGTCTCTATACTGAGCTGAGACAGGCTGACACACAGTCTCTATACTGAGCTGAGACAGGCTGACACACAGTTTCTATACTGAGCTGAGACAGGCTGACACACTGTCTCTATACTGAGCTGAGTCAGGCTGACACACAGTCTCTATACTGAGCTGAATGAGGCTGACACACAGTCTCTATACTGAGCTGAATGAGGCTGACACACAGTCTCTATACTGAGCTGAGACAGGCTGACACACAGTCTCTATACTGAGCTGAGACAGGCTGACACACAGTCTCTATACTGAGCTGAATGAGGCTGACACACAGTCCCTATACTGAGCTGAATGAGGCTGACACACAGTCTCTATACTGAGCTGAATGAGGCTGACACACAGTCTCTATACTGAGCTGAATGAGGCTGACACACAGTCTCTATACTGAGCTGAATGAGGCTGACACACAGTCCCTATACTGAGCTGCATGAGGCTGACACACAGTCTCTATACTGAGCTGAATGAGGCTGACACACAGTCTCTATACTGAGCTGAGACAGGCTGACACACAGTCTCTATACTGAGCTGAATGAGGCTGACACACAGTCCCTATACTGAGCTGAGACAGGCTGACACACAGTCTCTATACTGAGCTTAATGAGGCTGACACACAGTCTCTATACTGAGCTGAGACAGGCTGACACACAGTCTCTATACTGAGCTGAATGAGGCTGACACACAGTCCCTATACTGAGCTGAATGAGGCTGACACACAGTCTCTATACTGAGCTGAATGAGGCTGACACACAGTCTCTATACTGAGCTGAGACAGGCTGACACACAGTCTCTATACTGAGCTGAATGAGGCTGACACACAGTCTCTATACTGAGCTGAGACAGGCTGACACACAGTCTCTATACTGAGCTGAGACAGGCTGACACACAGTTTCTATACTGAGCTGAGACAGGCTGTCACACAGTCTCTATACTGAGCTGAGACAGGCTGACACACAGTCTCTATACTGAGCTGAATGAGGCTGACACACAGTCTCTATACTGAGCTGAGACAGGCTGACACACAGTCTCTATACTGAGCTGAATGAGACTGACACACAGTCCCTATACTGAGCTGAATGAGGCTGACACACAGTCTCTATACAGAGCTGAATGAGGCTGACACACAGTCTCTATACTGAGCTGAATGAGGCTGACACACAGTCTCTATACTGAGCTGAATGAGGCTGACACACAGTCTCTATACTGAGCTGAGACAGGCTGACACACAGTCTCTATACTGAGCTGAATGAGACTGACACACAGTCCCTATACTGAGCTGAATGAGGCTGACACACAGTCTCTATACTGAGCTGAATGAGGCTGACACACAGTCCCTATACTGAGCTGAATGAGGCTGACACACAGTCTCTATACTGAGCTGAATGAGGCTGACACACAGTCTCTATACTGAGCTGAATGAGGCTGACACACAGTCTCTATACTGAGCTGAATGAGGCTGACACACAGTCTCTATACTGAGCTGAATGAGGCTGACACACAGTCTCTATACTGAGCTGAGACAGGCTGACACACAGTCTCTATACTGAGCTGAATGAGACTGACACACAGTCCCTATACTGAGCTGAATGAGGCTGACACACAGTCTCTATACTGAGCTGAATGAGGCTGACACACAGTCCCTATACTGAGCTGAATGAGGCTGACACACAGTCTCTATACTGAGCTGAATGAGGCTGACACACAGTCTCTATACTGAGCTGAGACAGGCTGACACACAGTCTCTATACTGAGCTGAATGAGACTGACACACAGTCCCTATACTGAGCTGAATGAGGCTGACACACAGTCCCTATACTGAGCTGAGACAGACTGACACACAGTCTCTATACTGAGCTGAATGAGGCTGACACACAGTCTCTATACTGAGCTGAGACAGACTGACACACAGTCTCTATACTGAGCTGAGACAGGCTGACACACAGTCTCTATACTGAGCTGAATGAGACTGACACACAGTCCCTATACTGAGCTGAATGAGGCTGACACACAGTCCCTATACTGAGCTGAGACAGACTGACACACAGTCTCTATACTGAGCTGAATGAGGCTGACACACAGTCTCTATACTGAGCTGAGACAGACTGACACACAGTCTCTATACTGAGCTGAATGAGGCTGACACACAGTCCCTATACTGAGCTGAGACAGACTGACACACAGTCTCTATACTGAGCTGAATGAAACTGACACACAGTCCCTATACTGAGCTGAGACAGACTGACACACAGTTTCTATACTGAGCTGAGACAGGCTGTCACACAGTCCCTATACTGAGCTGAGACAGGCTGACACACAGTCTCTATACTGAGCTGAGACAGACTGACACACAGTCTCTATACTGAGCTGAATGATGCTGACACACAGTCTCTATACTGAGCTGAGACAGACTGACACACAGTCTCTATACTGAGCTGAGACAGGCTGTCACACAGTCCCTATACTGAGCTGAGACAGACTGACACACAGTCTCTATACTGAGCTGAGACAGGCTGACACACAGTCTCTATACTGAGCTGAGACAGACTGACACACAGTCTCTATACTGAGCTGAGACAGGCTGACACACAGTCTCTATACTGAGCTGAGACAGGCTGACACACAGTTTCTATACTGAGCTGAGACAGGCTGACACACAGTCCCTATACTGAGCTGAATGAGGCTGACACACAGTCTCTATACTGAGCTGAGACAGGCTGACACACAGTCCCTATACTGAGCTGAATGAGGCTGACACACAGTCTCTATACTGAGCTGAATGAGGCTGACACACAGTCCCTATACTGAGCTGAGACAGGCTGACACACAGTCTCTATATTGAGCTGAATGAGGCTGACACACAGTCTCTATACTGAGCTGAATGAGGCTGACACACAGTCTCTATACTGAGCTGAATGAGGCTGACACACAGTCTCTATACTGAGCTGAGACAGACTGACACACAGTCTCTATACTGAGCTGAGACAGACTGACACACAGTCCCTATACTGAGCTGAGACAGGCTGACACACAGTCTCTATACTGAGCTGAGACAGGCTGACACACAGTCTCTATACTGAGCTGAATGAGGCTGACACACAGTCCCTATACTGAGCTGAGACAGACTGACACACAGACTCTATACTGAGCTGAATGAGGCTGACACACAGTCCCTATACTGAGCTGAATGAGGCTGACACACAGTCTCTATACTGAGCTGAGACAGGCTGACACACAGTCCCTATACTGAGCTGAATGAGGCTGTCACACAGTCTCGATACTGAGCTGAGACAGGCTGACACACAGTCCCTATTCTGAGCTGAATGAGGCTGACACATAGTCTCTATACTGAGCTGAATGAGGCTGACACACAGTCTCTATACTGAGCTGAGACAGGCTGACACACAGTCTCTATACTGAGCTGAATGAGGCTGACACACAGTCTCTATACTGAGCTGAGACAGGCTGACACACAGTCTCTATACTGAGCTGTATGAGGTTGACACACAGTCTCTATACTGAGCTGAGACAGACTGACACACAGTCTCTATACTGAGCTGAGACAGGCTGACACACAGTCCCTATACTGAGCTGAGACAGACTGACACACAGTCTCTATACTGAGCTGAGACAGGCTGACACACAGTCTCTATACTGAGCTGAGACAGGCTGACACACAGTCTCTATACTGAGCTGAGACAGACTGACACACAGTCTCTATACTGAGCTGAGACAGGCTGACACACAGTTTCTATACTGAGCTGAGACAGGCTGTCACACAGTCTCTATACTGAGCTGAGACAGGCTGACACACAGTCTCTATACTGAGCTGAATGAGGCTGACACACAGTCTCTATACTGAGCTGAGACAGGCTGACACACAGTCTCTATACTGAGCTGAATGAGACTGACACACAGTCCCTATACTGAGCTGAATGAGGCTGACACACAGTCTCTATACAGAGCTGAATGAGGCTGACACACAGTCTCTATACTGAGCTGAATGAGGCTGACACACAGTCTCTATACTGAGCTGAATGAGGCTGACACACAGTCTCTATACTGAGCTGAGACAGGCTGACACACAGTCTCTATACTGAGCTGAATGAGACTGACACACAGTCCCTATACTGAGCTGAATGAGGCTGACACACAGTCTCTATACTGAGCTGAATGAGGCTGACACACAGTCCCTATACTGAGCTGAATGAGGCTGACACACAGTCTCTATACTGAGCTGAATGAGGCTGACACACAGTCTCTATACTGAGCTGAATGAGGCTGACACACAGTCTCTATACTGAGCTGAATGAGGCTGACACACAGTCTCTATACTGAGCTGAATGAGGCTGACACACAGTCTCTATACTGAGCTGAGACAGGCTGACACACAGTCTCTATACTGAGCTGAATGAGACTGACACACAGTCCCTATACTGAGCTGAATGAGGCTGACACACAGTCTCTATACTGAGCTGAATGAGGCTGACACACAGTCCCTATACTGAGCTGAATGAGGCTGACACACAGTCTCTATACTGAGCTGAATGAGGCTGACACACAGTCTCTATACTGAGCTGAGACAGGCTGACACACAGTCTCTATACTGAGCTGAATGAGACTGACACACAGTCCCTATACTGAGCTGAATGAGGCTGACACACAGTCCCTATACTGAGCTGAGACAGACTGACACACAGTCTCTATACTGAGCTGAATGAGGCTGACACACAGTCTCTATACTGAGCTGAGACAGACTGACACACAGTCTCTATACTGAGCTGAGACAGGCTGACACACAGTCTCTATACTGAGCTGAATGAGACTGACACACAGTCCCTATACTGAGCTGAATGAGGCTGACACACAGTCCCTATACTGAGCTGAGACAGACTGACACACAGTCTCTATACTGAGCTGAATGAGGCTGACACACAGTGTCTATACTGAGCTGAGACAGACTGACACACAGTCTCTATACTGAGCTGAATGAGGCTGACACACAGTCCCTATACTGAGCTGAGACAGACTGACACACAGTCTCTATACTGAGCTGAATGAAACTGACACACAGTCCCTATACTGAGCTGAGACAGACTGACACACAGTTTCTATACTGAGCTGAGACAGGCTGTCACACAGTCCCTATACTGAGCTGAGACAGGCTGACACACAGTCTCTATACTGAGCTGAGACAGACTGACACACAGTCTCTATACTGAGCTGAGACAGACTGACACACAGTCTCTATACTGAGCTGAGACAGGCTGACACACAGTCTCTATACTGAGCTGAGACAGGCTGACACACAGTTTCTATACTGAGCTGAGACAGGCTGACACACAGTCCCTATACTGAGCTGAAAGAGGCTGACACACAGTCTCTATACTGAGCTGAGACAGACTGACACACAGTCTCTATACTGAGCTGAGACAGGCTGACACACAGTCCCTATACTGAGCTGAGACAGACTGACACACAGTCTCTGTACTGAGCTGAGACAGGCAAACACACAGTCTCTATACTGAGCTGAGACAGGCTGACACACAGTCTCTATACTGAGCTGAGACAGGCTGACACACAGTCTCTATACTGAGCTGAGACAGACTGACACACAGTCTCTATACTGAGCTGAGACAGGCTGACACACAGTCTCTATACTGAGCTGAGACAGGCTGACACACAGTTTCTATACTGAGCTGAGACAGGCTGACACACAGTTTCTATACTGAGCTGAAAGAGGCTGACACACAGTCTCTATACTGAGCTGAGACAGACTGACACACAGTCTCTATACTGAGCTGAGACAGGCTGACACACAGTCCCTATACTGAGCTGAGACAGACTGACACACAGTCTCTGTACTGAGCTGAGACAGGCTGACACACAGTCTCTATACTGAGCTGAGACAGACTGACACACAGTCCCTATACTGAGCTGAGACAGGCTGACACACAGTCTCTATACTGAGCTGAATGAGGCTGACACACAGTCCCTATACTGAGCTGAATGAGGCTGACACACAGTCCCTATACTGAGCTGAATGAGGCTGACACACAGTCTCTATTCTGAGCTGAATGCGGTTGACACACAGTCCCTATACTGAGCTGAATGAGGCTGACACACAGTCTCTATACTGAGCTGAATGAGGCTGACACACAGTCCCTATACTGAGCTGAGACAGACTGACACACAGTCTCTATACTGAGCTGAATGAGGCTGACACACAGTCTTTATACTGAGCTGAATGAGGCTGACACACAGTCTCCATACTGAGCTGAGACAGGCTGACACACAGTCTCTATACTGAGCTGAGACAGGCTGACACACAGTCTCTATACTGAGCTGAGACAGGCTGACACACAGTCTCTATACTGAGCTGAGACAGGCTGACACACAGTTTCTATACTGAGCTGAGACAGGCTGACACACTGTCTCTATACTGAGCTGAGTCAGGCTGACACACAGTCTCTATACTGAGCTGAATGAGGCTGACACACAGTCTCTATACTGAGCTGAATGAGGCTGACACACAGTCTCTATACTGAGCTGAGACAGGCTGACACACAGTCTCTATACTGAGCTGAGACAGGCTGACACACAGTCTCTATACTGAGCTGAATGAGGCTGACACACAGTCCCTATACTGAGCTGAATGAGGCTGACACACAGTCTCTATACTGAGCTGAATGAGGCTGACACACAGTCTCTATACTGAGCTGAATGAGGCTGACACACAGTCCCTATACTGAGCTGCATGAGGCTGACACACAGTCTCTATACTGAGCTGAATGAGGCTGACACACAGTCTCTATACTGAGCTGAGACAGGCTGACACACAGTCTCTATACTGAGCTGAATGAGGCTGACACACAGTCCCTATACTGAGCTGAGACAGGCTGACACACAGTCTCTATACTGAGCTTAATGAGGCTGACACACAGTCTCTATACTGAGCTGAGACAGGCTGACACACAGTCTCTATACTGAGCTGAATGAGGCTGACACACAGTCCCTATACTGAGCTGAATGAGGCTGACACACAGTCTCTATACTGAGCTGAATGAGGCTGACACACAGTCTCTATACTGAGCTGAGACAGGCTGACACACAGTCTCTATACTGAGCTGAATGAGGCTGACACACAGTCTCTATACTGAGCTGAGACAGGCTGACACACAGTCTCTATACTGAGCTGAGACAGGCTGACACACAGTTTCTATACTGAGCTGAGACAGGCTGTCACACAGTCTCTATACTGAGCTGAGACAGGCTGACACACAGTCTCTATACTGAGCTGAATGAGGCTGACACACAGTCTCTATACTGAGCTGAGACAGGCTGACACACAGTCTCTATACTGAGCTGAATGAGACTGACACACAGTCCCTATACTGAGCTGAATGAGGCTGACACACAGTCTCTATACAGAGCTGAATGAGGCTGACACACAGTCTCTATACTGAGCTGAATGAGGCTGACACACAGTCTCTATACTGAGCTGAATGAGGCTGACACACAGTCTCTATACTGAGCTGAGACAGGCTGACACACAGTCTCTATACTGAGCTGAATGAGACTGACACACAGTCCCTATACTGAGCTGAATGAGGCTGCCACACAGTCTCTATACTGAGCTGAATGAGGCTGACACACAGTCCCTATACTGAGCTGAATGAGGCTGACACACAGTCTCTATACTGAGCTGAATGAGGCTGACACACAGTCTCTATACTGAGCTGAATGAGGCTGACACACAGTCTCTATACTGAGCTGAATGAGGCTGACACACAGTCTCTATACTGAGCTGAATGAGGCTGACACACAGTCTCTATACTGAGCTGAGACAGGCTGACACACAGTCTCTATACTGAGCTGAATGAGACTGACACACAGTCCCTATACTGAGCTGAATGAGGCTGACACACAGTCTCTATACTGAGCTGAATGAGGCTGACACACAGTCCCTATACTGAGCTGAATGAGGCTGACACACAGTCTCTATACTGAGCTGAATGAGGCTGACACACAGTCTCTATACTGAGCTGAGACAGGCTGACACACAGTCTCTATACTGAGCTGAATGAGACTGACACACAGTCCCTATACTGAGCTGAATGAGGCTGACACACAGTCCCTATACTGAGCTGAGACAGACTGACACACAGTCTCTATACTGAGCTGAATGAGGCTGACACACAGTCTCTATACTGAGCTGAGACAGACTGACACACAGTCTCTATACTGAGCTGAGACAGGCTGACACACAGTCTCTATACTGAGCTGAATGAGACTGACACACAGTCCCTATACTGAGCTGAATGAGGCTGACACACAGTCCCTATACTGAGCTGAGACAGACTGACACACAGTCTCTATACTGAGCTGAATGAGGCTGACACACAGTCTCTATACTGAGCTGAGACAGACTGACACACAGTCTCTATACTGAGCTGAATGAGGCTGACACACAGTCCCTATACTGAGCTGAGACAGACTGACACACAGTCTCTATACTGAGCTGAATGAAACTGACACACAGTCCCTATACTGAGCTGAGACAGACTGACACACAGTTTCTATACTGAGCTGAGACAGGCTGTCACACAGTCCCTATACTGAGCTGAGACAGGCTGACACACAGTCTCTATACTGAGCTGAGACAGACTGACACACAGTCTCTATACTGAGCTGAGACAGACTGACACACAGTCTCTATACTGAGCTGAGACAGGCTGTCACACAGTCCCTATACTGAGCTGAGACAGACTGACACACAGTCTCTATACTGAGCTGAGACAGGCTGACACACAGTCTCTATACTGAGCTGAGACAGACTGACACACAGTCTCTATACTGAGCTGAGACAGGCTGACACACAGTCTCTATACTGAGCTGAGACAGGCTGACACACAGTTTCTATACTGAGCTGAGACAGGCTGACACACAGTCCCTATACTGAGCTGAAAGAGGCTGACACACAGTCTCTATACTGAGCTGAGACAGACTGACACACAGTCTCTATACTGAGCTGAGACAGGCTGACACACAGTCCCTATACTGAGCTGAGACAGACTGACACACAGTCTCTGTACTGAGCTGAGACAGGCTGACACACAGTCTCTATACTGAGCTGAGACAGGCTGACACACAGTCTCTATACTGAGCTGAGACAGGCTGACACACAGTCTCTATACTGAGCTGAGACAGACTGACACACAGTCTCTATACTGAGCTGAGACAGGCTGACACACAGTCTCTATACTGAGCTGAGACAGGCTGACACACAGTTTCTATACTGAGCTGAGACAGGCTGACACACAGTTTCTATACTGAGCTGAAAGAGGCTGACACACAGTCTCTATACTGAGCTGAAACAGACTGACACACAGTCTCTATACTGAGCTGAGACAGGCTGACACACAGTCCCTATACTGAGCTGAGACAGACTGACACACAGTCTCTGTACTGAGCTGAGACAGGCTGACACACAGTCTCTATACTGAGCTGAGACAGACTGACACACAGTCTCTATACTGAGCTGAGACAGGCTGACACACAGTCCCTATACTGAGCTGAGACAGACTGACACACAGTCTCTGTACTGAGCTGAGACAGGCTGACACACAGTCTCTATACTGAGCTGAGACAGACTGACACACAGTCTCTGTACTGAGCTGAGACAGGCTGACACACAGTCTCTATACTGAGCTGAATGAGACTGACACACAGTCTCTATACTGAGCTGAGACAGGCTGTCACACAGTCTCTGTACTGAGCTGAGACAGGCTGACACACAGTCTCTATACTGAGCTGAGACAGGCTGACACACAGTCTCTATACTGAGCTGAATGAGGCTGACACACAGTCTCTATACTGAGCTGAGACAGGCTGACACACAGTCTCTATACTGAGCTGAATGAGGCTGACACACAGTCTCTATACTGAGCTGAGACAGACTGACACACAGTCTCTATACTGAGCTGAATCAGACTGACACACAGTCTCTATACTGAGCTGAATCAGACTGACACACAGTCTCTATACTGAGCTGAATCAGGATTTTGCTCAGTGGCTGCGATGGCCGAGTGGTTAAGGCGTTGGACTCGAAATCCAATGGGGTTTCCCCGCGCAGGTTCGAACCCTGCTCGCAGCGGAGCGGCACATAGCCTTTTACACCCAATCCCGGGATACACACCCGGGATCCCGGGATACACTCTCCCTGCTCGCAGCGGCACATAGCCTTTTACACCCAATCCCGGGATACACACCCGGGAACCCGGGATACACTCTCCCTGCTCGCAGCGGAGCGGCACATAGCCTTTTACACCCAATCCCGGGATACAGACCCGGGATCCCGGGATACACTCTCCCTGCTCGCAGCGGCACATAGCCTTTTACACCCAATCCCGGGATACACACCCGGGAACCCGGGATACACTCTCCCTGCTCGCAGCGGCACATAGCCTTTTACACCCAATCCCGGGATACACACCCCGGGATCCCGGGATACACTCTCCCTGCTCGCAGCGGCACATAGCCTTTTACACCCAATCCCGGGATACAGACCCGGGATCCCGGGATACAGACCCGGGAACCCGGGATACACTCTCCCTGCTCGCAGCGGAGCGGCACATAGCCTTTTACACCCAATCCCGGGATACACACCCCGGGATCCCGGGATACACTCTCCCTGCTCGCAGCGGCACATAGCCTTTTACACCCAATCCCGGGATACAGACCCGGGAACCCGGGATACACTCTCCCTGCTCGCAGCGGCACAGAGCCTTTTACAGCCAATCCCGGGATACACACCCCGGGAACCCGGGATACACTCTCCCTGCTCGCAGCGGCACATAGCCTTTTACACCCAATCCCGGGATACACACCCCGGGAACCCGGGATACACACCCCGGGATCCCGGGATACACTCTCCCTGCTCGCAGCGGCACAGAGCCTTTTACAGCAAATCCCGGGAACGGACACTAGGATAGAGACCCCCGGGATTACCCCGGAATCCCGGGATTACAGACCCCGGAATCCCGGGATCACAGACGCCGGAATCCCGGGCCCAGACTTTGGGCAACAGGAAGTAAAATTAACAAAACAAGACTTGGCCCGTACGGGGATCGAACCCGCGACCTTGGCGTTATTAGCACCACGCTCTAACCAACTGAGCTAACCGGCCGGTGGAAACAACAGCGAATAATACTGCTACTCACACAGAGAGGGAGGGAATATCCAGAGCGAGCAACAGTACCCAGAGAGAGGAATAATACCCAGAGAGAGGAATAATACCAAGAGAGAGTATTACAAAGAAATGTACAGCACAGGAACAGGCCCTTCGGCCCTCCAAGCCCGTGCCGACCATGCTGCCCGACTAAACTACAATCTTCTACACTTCCTGGGTCCGTATCCCTCTATTCCCATCCTATTCATGTCTTTGTCAAGATGCCCCTTAAATGTCACTATCGTCCCTGCTTCCACCACCTCCTCCGGTAGCGGGTTCCAGGCACACACTACCCTCTGCGTAAAAAACTTGCCTCGTACATCTACTCTAAACCTTGCCCCTCGCACCTTAAACCTATGCCCCCGAGTAATTGACCCCCCTACCCTGGGGAAAAGCCTCTGACTATCCACTCTGTCTATGCCCCTCATAATTTTGTCTTCCTCTATCAGGTCCCCCCTCAACCTCCTTCGTTCCAATGAGAACAAACCGAGTTTATTCAACCGCTCCTCATAGCTAATGCCCTCCATACCAGGCAACACTCTGGTAAATCTCTTCTGCACCCTCTCTAAAGCCTCCACATCCTTCTGGTAGTGTGTTGACCAGAATTAAACACTATACTCCAAGTGTGGCCTAACTAAGTGTGGCTGCAACATGACTTGCCAATTCTTATACTCAATGCCCCGGCCAATGAAGGCAAGCATGGCGTATGCCTTCTTGACTACCTTCTCCACCTGTGTTGCCCCTTTCAGTGACCTGTGGACCTGTACACCTAGATCTCTCTGACTTTCAATACTCTTGAGGGTTCTACCATTCACTGTATATTCCCGACCTGCATTAGACCTTCACATTTGTCCGGATTAAACTCCATCTGTCATCTCTCCGCCCAAGTCTCCAAACAATCTAAATCCTGCTGTATCTTCTGACAGTCCTCATCGCTATCCGCAAATCCACCAACCTTTGTGTCGTCTGCAAACTTACTAATCAGACCAGTTACATTTTTCTCCACATCATTTATATATACTACAAACAGCAAAGGTCCCTGCACTGATCCCTGCGGAACACCACTAGTCACAGCCCTCCAATTAGAAAAGCATCCTCCCATTGCTACTCTCTGTCTTCTATGACCTAGCCAGCTCTGTATCCATCTTGCCAGCTCACAGCTTGCCATCTTGCCGTGTGACTTCGCCCTTTGTACCAGTCTGCCATGAGGAACCTTGCCAAAGGCCTTACTGAAGTCCATATAGACAACATCCACTGCCCTACCTACATCAATCATAAGACCATAAAACATAGGAGCAGAAGTAAGGCCATTCGGCCCATCGAGTCCACTCCACCATTCAATTATGGCTGATTTCAACTCCATTCACCCGCTCTCTCTCCATAGCCCATAATTCCTCGAGAAATAAGAATTTATCAACTTCTGTCTTAAAGACACTCAACGTCCCGGCCTCCACCGCCCTCTGTGGCAATGAATTCCACAGACCCACCACTATCTGGCTGAAGAAATTTATCCTCATCTCTGTTCTTAAGTGACTCCCTTTTATTCTAAGGCTTAATTCCCCGGGTCCTAGTCTCCCCTGCTAATGGAAACAGCTTCCCTACATCCACCCTATCTAAGCCATTCATTATCTTGTAAGTTTCTATTAGATCTTCCCTCAACCTTCTGAACTTCAATGAATATAATCCCAGGATCCTCAGACGTTCATCGTATGTTAGGCCTACCATTCCTGGGATCATCCGTGTGAATCTCCGCTGGACCCGCTCCAGTGCCAGTATGTCCTTCCTGAGGTGTGGGGCTCAAAATTGCTCACAGTATTCTAAATGGGGCCTAACTAGTGCTTTATAAAGCTTCAGAAGTACATCCCTGCTTTTATATTCCAAGCCTCTTGAGATAAATGACAACATTGCATTTGCTTTCTTAATTACGGACTCAACCTGCAAGTTTACCTTTAGGGAATCCTGGACTAGGACTCCCAAGTCCCTTTGCACTTCAGCATTATGAATTTTGTCACCGTTTAGAAAATAGTCCATGCCTCGATTCTTTTTTCAAAAGTGCAAGACCTCGCACTTGCCCACGTTGAATTTCATCAGCCATTTCTTGGACCACTCTCCTAAACTGTCTAAATCTTTCTGCAGCCTCCCCCCACCTCCTCAATACTACCTGCCCCTCCACCTATCTTTGTATCATCGGCAAACTTAGCCAGAATGCCCCCAGTCCCGTCATCTAGATCGTTAATATGTAAAGAGAACAGCTGTGGCCCCAACACTGAACCCTGCGGGACACCACTCGTCACCGGTTGCCATTCCGAAAAAGAACCTCTTATCCCAACTCTCTGCCTTCTGCCTGACAGCCAATCGTCAATCCATGTTAGTACCTTGCCTCAAATACCATGGGCCCTTATTTTACTCAGCAGTCTCCCGTGAGGCACCTTATCAAAGGCCTTTTGGAAGTCAAGATAGATAACATCCATTGGCTCTCCTTGGTCTAACCTATTTGTTATCTCTTCAAAGAACTCGAACAGGTTTGTCAGGCACGACCTCCCCTTACTAAATCCATGCTGACTTGTCCTAATCCGACCCTGCACTCCCAAAAATTTAGAAATCTCATCCTTAACGATGGATTCTAGAATCTTGTCAACAACCGAGGTTAGGCTAATTGTCCTATAATTTTCCATCTTTTTTCTTGTTCCTTTCTTGAACAGGGGGTTACAACAGCGATTTTCCAATCCTCTGGGACTTTCCCTGACTCCAGTGACTTTTGAAAGTTCATAACTAACTCCACTATTTCTTCAGCTATCTCCTTTAGAACTCTAGGATGTAGCCCATCTGGGCCCGGAGATTTATCAATTTTTAGATCTCTTAGGTTCTCTAGCACTTTCTCCTTTGTGATGGCTACCATATTCAACTCTGCCCCCTGACTCTCCGGAATTGTTGGGATATTACTCATGTCTTCTACTGTGAAGACTGACGCAAAGTACTTATTTAGTTCCTCAGCTATTTCCTTGTCTCCCATCACTAGATTATCAGCGTCATTTTGGAGCGGCCCAATGTCTACTTTTGCCTCCCATTTGTTTTTAATGTATTTAAAGAAACTTTTACTATCATTCCTAATGTTACTGGCTAGCCTACCTTCATATTTGATCCTCTCCTTCCTTATTTCTCTCTTTGTTATCCTCTGCTTGTTTTTGTGGCCTTCCCAATCTTCTGACTTCCCACTACTCTTTGCCACATTATAGGCTTTCTCTTTTGCTTTGATGCATTCCCTAACTTCTTTTGTCAGCCATGGCTGCCTAATCCCCCCTCTGATAACCTGTCTTTTCTTTGGGATGAACCTCTGTACTGTGTCCTCAATTACTCCCAGAAACTCCTGCCATTGCTGTTCTACTGTCTTTCCCACTGGGCTCTGCTCCCAGTCAATTTTCGTCAGTTCCTCCCTCATGCCCCTGTAGTTACCTTTATTTAACTGTAACACCTTTACATCTCGAAGGATCTTGCTAATGTGGAAGGAGGCGAAGCCCCCCAGCCTGGAGGCCTGGATAAATGATTATGGCTGGGTTCATAAAGTTGCAGAGGATTAAGTTCGCCTTGAGAGGGTCTGCGCAGGGGTTCTACAGGCGGTGGCAACCGTTCCTAGACTATCTCGCGGAGCGTTAGAGGAAGGTCGGTCAGCAGCAGCAGCAACCTTGCGGGGGGGGGGGACGTCCTGGGAGGGGGATGGGGGGGGAAAGGGGGACTGCCTGCGCAAGAGATAACATGAAGGGCTGGGGAAACTGGCACGTACGGGTGAGGACCAGTGTACAAAGCTGTGAAAATATACCATTTTGCCATGTATATATCTTGCTCTGCGCGATTTCTCTTTTTGTTTTGTTACTGGCGGGGGGGGTTATTGTTTGTAAGGGAGAAAAATTGTGTTAAAAAACTTTAATAAATATATATATTTTTTAAAAACACCTTTACATCTGATTCTACCTTCTTTTGTTCAAATTGGAGCTTGAATTCGACCATATTATGATCACTGCCTCCTAAGTGCTCCCTTACTTTAAGATCTTTAATCAAGTCTGGCTCATTACATAACACTAAGTCCAGAATGGCCTGTTCCCTCGTGGGCTCCATCACAAGCTGTTCCAAAAAGCCCTCCTGTAAACATTCAATGAATTCCCTTTCCTTGGGTCCACTGGCAGCATTATTTACCCAGTCCACCTGCATATTGAAGTCCCCCATGATCACTGTGACCTTGCCTTTCTGACATGCACTTTCTATTTCGTGGGGCATTTTGTGCCCCCGGTCCTGACCACTGTTAGGAGGCCTGTACATAACTCCCATTATGGTTTTTTTGCATTTGTGGTTCCTCAACTCTACCCACACAGACTCCACATCATCTGACCCTATGTCGTTTAGTGCCATTGATTTAATTTCATTCCTAATAATTGATAAATGATTTGGAGGAAAATGTAACTGGTCTGATTAGTAAGTTTGCAGACGACACAAAGGTTGGTGGAATTGCGGATAGCGATGAGGACTGTCTGAGGATACAGCAGGATTTAGATTGTCTGGAGACTTGGGCGGAGAGATGGCAGATGGAGTTTAATCCGGACAAATGTGAGGTAATGCATTTTGGAAGGGCTAATGCAGGTAGGGAATATACAGTGAATGGTAGAACCCTCAAGAGTATTGAAAGTCAAAGAGATCTAGGAGTACAGGTCCACAGGTCATTGAAAGGGGAAACACAGGTGGAGAAGGTAGTCAAGAAGGCATAAGGCATGCTTGCCTTCATTGGCCGGGGCATTGAGTATAAGAATTGGCAAGTCATGTTGCAGCTGTATAGAACCTTAGTTAGGCCACACTTGGAGTATAGTGTTCAATTCTGGTCGCCACACTACCAGAAGGATGTGGAGGCTTTAGAGAGGGTGCAGAAGAGATTTACCAGAATGTTGCCTGGTATGGAGGGCATAAGCTATGAGGAGCGATTGAATAAACTCGGTTTGTTCTCACTGGAACGAAGGAGGTTGAGGGGCGACCTGATAGAGGTATACAAAATTATGAGGGGCATAGACAGAGTGGATAGTCAGAGGCTTTTCCCCAGGGTAGAGGGGTCAATTACTAGGGGGCATAGGTTTAAGGTGAGAGGGGCAAGGTTTAGAGTAGATGTACGAGGCAAGTTTTTTACGCAGAGGGTAGTGGGTGCCTGGAACTCGCTACCGGAGGAGGTAGTGGAAGCAGGGACGATAGGGACATTTAAGGGGCATCTTGACAAATATATGAATAGGATGGGAATAGAAGGATACGGACCCAGGAAGTGTAGAAGATTGTAGTTTAGTCGGGCAGTATGGTCGGCACGGGCTTGGAGGGCCGAAGGGCCTGTTCCTGTGCTGTACATTTCTTTGTTCTTTGTTTGTTTGTTCTAATTAACAAGGCAACCCCGCCCCCTCTGCCCACCTCCCTGTCTTTTCGATAGATTATGAATCCCTGGATGTTTAAATGCCAGTCCTGAACCCCCTGCAACCACGTCTCTGTGATGCCTACCACATCATACCTGCCAGTCACAATCTGGGCCACAAGCTCATCTACCTTGTTCCGTACACTGCGCGCATTTAAATATAACACCTTTAATTCTCTATTGACCGTCCCTTTTTGTTTTCTTAGTGTGGTGGACCTTGGTTTACTGAGCCTTTCCATACACTGTGTCATATTTTGTGGGATGGGGACTATCGTAACCTCTCCTGAGTTCTGTCTTTTTGTGCTTTTTTGTATTCCTAAGCAGCTACGCTCCCCGCTGATTACTTCACCTCTTGGTTCCCTGACTTTCCCTTCCTCCCCAATCTCTAGTTTAAAGTCCTATTGACCACCCTATTTACTCTTTTCGTCAGAACACTGGTCCCAGCTCGGTTCAGGTGGAAACCATCCCAACGGTATAGGTCCCCCCTGTCCCAAAACTGATGCCAGTGTCCCATGAAAAGGAACCCCTCATTCCCACACCACTCTTTCAGCCACGTGTTAACTTCTCTTATTCTTGCCTCCCTATGCCAATTTGCACGTGGCTCGGGCAGTAATCCGGAGATTATGACCCTTGAGGACCTGTTTTTTAATTTGAATCCTAGCTTTTATAATCTCTAAACAGGTCCTCTTTCCTGGACTTGCCTATGTTGTTGGTACCGACATGGACCACAACAACTGGATCCTCCCCCTCCCTCTCCAGTATCCTTTCAAGCCGGTCAGAGATGTCCCGCACCCGAGCACCGGGCAGGCAACATACCATGCGGGACTCTTTATCCTGCTCACAAAGGATACTATCTATCCCCCTGATAATAGAATCCCCTACAACTACAACTTGCCTATTTACTCCCTCCCCTTGAATGGCCTGCTGAACCATGGTGCCTTGGTCAGCTGACTCATCCTTCCTGCAACCCTGTTCGCCATCCACACAGGGAGCAAGTGCCTCATACCTGTTGGACAGAGTCAAGGGCTGAGGCTCCTGAGTTCCTGACTGCTGGTTCCCTTTACCTGCCTGACTTGCAGTCACACCCTGTTGTCCCTGGCCACTGGCAGGATTTAAACTACTTACTCTGACAGGTGTGACTGCCTCCTGAAACACAGTGTCCAGGTAAGTCTCCCCCTCCCGGATGTGCCTCAGTGTTTGAAGCTCAGACTCCAGCTCATCAACTCTGAGCCGGAGCTCTTCGAGCAGCCAACACTTACTGCAGATGTGGTCGCTGCAACTCGCAATGGGATCTGCCAGCTCCCACATCAAGCAGCTCAAGCACATCGCCTGACCAGCCATCTCTAATTAATTAATTAGTTTAATTTAAGTTTACGAGTTTAGCTGTGTTTTTTTTTAAATTTGGGGCAGATTTGCTATCAACCAATCAGATCACAGCTTCCCTCTGACGTCACTTTTGGGGGGAAAAAGTGGAAAACAGGAAGTTACTGTTAGGTTTTTATACTCACACAGAGACTGCTCCTCCTCCTCCGAAAGGCTCCCGAAACTAGGCCGCGATCCCCGAGTTAAAGTGGGTTTTTATACTCACACAGAGACTGCTCCTCCTCCTCCGAACGGCTCCCAAAACTAGGCCCATCTTAGTGACCTCTTCGAAAACCTCTGTCAAGTTAGTGAGACACGACCTCCCCTTCACATAACCGTACTGCCTCTCACTAATACGTCCATTTGCTTCCAAATGGGAGTAGATCCTGTCTCGAAGAATTCTCTCCAGTAATTTCCCGACCACTGATGTAAGGCTCACTGGCCTGTAGTTCCCTGGATTATCCTTGCTATCCTTCTTAAACAAAGGAACAACACTGGCTATTCTCCAGTCCTCCGGGACATCACCTGAAGACAGTGAGGATCCAAAGATTTCTGTCAAGGCCTCAGCAGTTTCCTCTCTAGCCTCCTTCTGTATTCTGGGGTAGATCCCATCAGGCCCTGGGGACTTATCTACCTCAATATTTTTCAAGACGCCCAACACCTCTTTTTGGTCCTCAATATGACCCAGGCTATCTACACACCCTTCTCCAGACTCAACATCCACCAATTCCTTCTCTTTGGTGAATACTGATGCAAAATATTCATTTAGCACCTCGCCCATTTCCTCTGGCTCCACACATAGATTCCCTTGCCTATCCTTCAGTGGGCCAACCCTTTCCCTGGCTACCCTCTTGCTTTTTATGTACGTGTAAAAAGCCTTGGGATTTTCCTTAACCCTATTTGCCAATGACTTTTCGTGACCCCCTTCTAGCCCTCCTGACTCCTTGCTTAAGTTCCTTCCTACTTTCCTTATATTCCACACAGGCTTCGTCTGTTCCCAGCCTTCTAGCCCTGACAAATGCCTCCTTTTTCTTTTTGACGAGGCCTACAATATCTCTCGTTATCCAAGATTCCCGAAAATTGCCGTATTTATCCTTCTTCCTCACAGGAACATGCCGGTCCTGAATTCCGTTCAACTGACATTTGAAAGCCTCCCACATGTCAGATGTTGATTTACCCTCAAACATCCGCCCCCAATCTAGGTTCTTCAGTTCCTGCCTAATATTGTTATAATTAGCCTTCCCCCAATTTAGCACATTCATCCTAGGACCACTCTTATCCTTGTCCACCAGCACTTTAAAACTTATTGAGTTGTGGTCACTGTTCCCAAAATGCTCCACTACTGAAACTTCTACCACCTGGCTGGGCTCATTCCCCAATACCAGGTCCAGTACCGCCCCTTCCCTAGTTGGACTGTCTACATATTGTATTAAGAAGCCCTCCTGGATGCTCCTTACAAACTCTGCCCCGTCTAAGCCTGGCACTAAGTGAGTCCCAGTCAATATTGGGGAAGTTGAAGTCTCCCATCACCACAACCCTGTTGTTTTTGCTCTTTTCCAAAATCTGTCTACCTATCTGCTCCTCTATCTCCCGCTGGCTGTTGGGAGGCCTGTAGTAAACCCCCAACATTGTGACTGCACCCTTCTTATTCCTGATCTCTACCCATATAGCCTCACTGCCCTCTGAGGTGTCCTCCCGTAGTACAGCTGTGATATTCTCCCGAACCAGTAGCGCAACCCCGCCTCCCCTTTTACATCCCCCTCAATCCCACCTGAAATATCTAAATCCTGGAACGTTTAGCTGCCAATCCTGCCCTTCCCTCAACCAGGTCTCTGTAATGGCAACAACATCATAGTTCCAAGTACTAATCCAAGCTCTAAGTTCATCTGCCTTACCCGTAATACTTCTTGCATTAAAACATATGCACTTCAGGCCACCAGACTTGCTGTGTTCAGCAACTTCTCCCTGTCTGCTCTGCCTCAGAGCCCCACTGTCCCTATTCCCTAGTTCTTCCTCAATGCTCTCACCTTCTGACCTATTGCTCCCGTGCCCACCCCCCTGCCATACTAGTTTAAACCCTCCCGTGTGACACTCGCAAACCTCGCGGCCAGGATATTTATGCCTCTCCAGTTTAGATGCAACCCATCCTTCTTATATAGGTCACACCTGCCCCGGAAGAGCTCCCAGTGGCCCAGATAACGGAAACCCTCCCTCCTACACCAGCTGTTTAGCCACGTGTTTAGCTGCTCTATCTTGCTATTTCTGGCCTCACTGGCACGTGGCACAGGGAGTAATCCCGAGATTACAACCCTCGAGGTCCTGTCTTTTAACTTTCTGCCTAGCTCCCTGAACTCCTGCTGCAGGACCTCATGCCCCTTCCTGCCTATGTCGTTAGTACCAATATGTACAACGACCTCTGCCTGTTTGCCCTCCCCCTTCAGGATGCCCTCTACCCGTTCGGAGACATCCTGGACCCTGGCACCAGGGAGGCAACATACCATCCTGGAGTCTCTTTCACGTCCACAGAAGCACCTATCTGTGCCCCTGACTATAGAGTCCCCTATTCCTATTGCTCTTCTGCGCTTTTACCCTCCCTTCTGAACATCAGAGCCAGCCGTGGTGCCACTGCTCTGGCTGCTGCTGTTTTCCCCTGAATAATACCCAGAGACAGAACTAATACCCAGAGAGGAATAATACCCAGAGAGAGGAATAATACCCAGAGAGAGGAATAATACCCAGAGACAGAAATAATACCCAGAGACAGAACTGGGACTCTCACACTGTTACTGAGAGCAGCAGACAGCATTACTGTGGTAAACCACTGTGTTCTGATATTAGAGGTTGTACGGTAGAACCTGCACTACAGGTTCACCTGTGGCCCCTGCATGCTAGCTCCGCCCAGGAGGCGGGATATAAATAGGCGTGGCCTCCAGCTCGCAGCCATTTCGTCAGCTGCTGTGGGAGGCCACGCACCTGATACTCATAAACCCTCTGTTTGGATTCTACTTCGTCTCCAGTCAAATTGACCGTGCCTCAATTTATCAGTATCAGATTCAGAAGATGGACCTCCGGGTTAAACCAGACCGCCTGCAGCTGGATCCACACGCAAGCGACGCCAAAAAGGACTTCCAGCACTGGCTAGCTTGTTTTGAAGCGTATATCAACGCGGCGCCGACCCCTGTTCCAGAGGCTCAGAAGATCCAGATATTGTACTCCAGACTCAGCTCCAAAGTCTTCCCGCTGATCCAGGATGCGCCCAATTACGCTGATGCCATGACTCGACTCAAAGAGAATTACGAACAGAAGACGAACACGCTCTTCACCAGACACGTGCTCGCAATTCGTATTCAACCACCTGGTAAGTCAATCGAGGACTTCTGGAGGGCCCTGATCCCACTTCGGGACTGTGACTGCCAGGACGTTACAGCTAAGGAGCATTCAGATCTCCTTATGCGGGACGCTTTTGTGACTGGGATTGGGTCTGATGTTATCAGGCAGCGGCTCCTACCTCGCAGAGACTAAAACACGAGCGCTCTCCATGAAGGTCGCCCCACACAACGTCCAGTCCTACGCCTCCAACCGCGCGGCCCACTCCTCCTACGCTTCATGGGCCCCACAGGCAGCTGCCCCAGCGGGGGCGCTACCCACCCAATACGCCTGCGCTACGCGCCAGCCAGCGATCCCCGGGGGCCCCGATGCTACTTTTGCAACCAGCAAAAACACCCCCACCAACGCTGCCCGGCCCGCGCTGCCCTTTGTAAGGCCTGCGGGAAGAAGGGCCACTTCGCTGCGGTGTGCCAGGCCCACTCAGTGGCCGCGGTCGCCCCCCCCCCCCTCCCCCACCGGTCACGGACAATCCTCCTCTCCTCCCCAGGCCATGTGCGACCAATGGGGGCCGCTATCTCCTCCGCACAACACGTGCATTTCATGGGTGCTGCCATCTTGCTCCGCCCCCACAATGTGCGTTCCATGGGTGCCGCCATTTTGTAACCCCCAGGTTCTCCAGGCGCCGCCATCTTGTCCACCCCGCAACACATGGACACCAACGGCGTTCCAGGACCCCAACTCAACGGCCGCCTCACTACCCGACAATCAACCACGGCTCGCTTCCATGGCAATCGACCAGTCCCGACCACATACTCTGACCAACGCGTCTACCCAAATACAGCAAGGCGCTGCTCCCTTAAGGTACACCCTACAAATCAAAAAATCTCCCTGGCGGTCGTATCCCATCGTGTAGCGATCCGGGGGTACTGCACGGTCACGCTCACAGTCCAAGGCGTAGAGTTCCACGGCTTTCGCCTCTACGTCCTCCCTAAACTCTGCGCTGCACTTATCCTCGGCCTGGACTTCCAGTGCAACCTCCAGAGCCTGACCCTTAAATTCGGCAGACCCTTACCACCCCTCACTATGTGCGGCCCCGCGACCCTAAATGTCAATCCTCCTTCCCTCTTTGCCAATCTAACTCCAGATTGCAAACCCATCGCCACCAGGAGCAGACGGTACAGCACCCAGGATAAGGCCTTCATCAGGTCCGAGGTCCAGCGGTTGCTTCGGGAGGGAGTCATCGAGGCCAGCAACAGCCTCTGGAGAGCTCAAGTGGTAGTGGTTAAATCTGGGGAGAAAAACCGAATGGTCATGAACTACAGCCAGACCATCTACAGGTACACGCAGCTCGATGCGTACCCCCTCCCACGCATATCTGATATGGTTAACCAGATTGCACAGTACCGGGTCATCTCAACGGTGGACCTGAAATCCGCTTACCACCAGCTCCCCATCTGTAAATCGGACCGGCCATACACCGCCTTCGAGGCAGGCGGCCGACTATATCACTTCCCAAAGGATTGTGAATCTCTGGAATTCCTTGCCCAGTGAAGCAGTTGAGGCTCCTTCTTTAAACATTTTTAAGAAAAAGATAGATGCCTTTCTAAAGAATAAAGGGATTCGGGGATATGGTGTACGGGCCGGAGAGTGGAGCTGAGTCCACAAAGATCATCCATGATCTCATTAAATGGCGGAGCAGGCTCGAGGGGCCAGATGGCCTACTCCTGTGCCTAGATCTTATGTTCTTCTGTTCTTAGGGTCGCCTTCGGTGTCACCAACGGGGTTTTGGTCTTCCAAAGGGAGATGGGCCGAATGGTGGACCGGTGCGGTTTGCGGGCCACCTTTCCGTACCTAGACAATGTGACAATGCGGCCATGACCAGCAGGACCACGACGCCAACCTTGCTAAATTCCTCCACACCGCCACTCTCCTCAACCTCACCTACAACAAGGAGAAGTGCGTGTTCAGCACGAACCGCTTAGCCATCCTCGGCTACGTGGTCCAGAACGGAGTTCTGGGGCCCGATCCCGACCGCATGCGCCCCCTCATGGAGCTCCCCCTCCCCCACTGCCCAAGGCCCTCAAACGCTGCCTAGGGTTCTTCTTGTATTACTCACAGTGGGTCCCATACTATGCGGACAAGACCCGCCCACTCATACAGTCCACTCATTTCCCCCTGACGGCCAGGGCCCAACAGGCCTTCGCCCGGATCAGAGCCGATATTGCCAAAGCTGGAATGCACGCTGCAGACGAAACACTTACCTTCCAAGAAGAAAGCGACGCATCGGACGTCGCCCTTGCCGCACCTTCAACCAGGCAGGCAGGCCCATGGCATTCTTTTCCTGCACCCTCCATGCCTCTTAAATTCGGCACTCGTCCGTCGAAAAAGAGGCCCAGGCTATCGTTGAGGCTGTGCGACATTGGAGGCATTACCTGGCCAGCAGGAGATTCACTCTCCTCACTGAGCAACAGTCGGTTGCCGTCATGTTCAACAACACACAGCGGGGCAAGGTCAAAAATGATAAAATCTTGCGGCGGAGAATCGAGCTCTCCACCTATAACTCCGAGATTAAGTATCGCCCCGGCAAACGAGCCCCCAGACGCCCTATCCCGAGGTACATGTGCCAGCGCCCAGGTAGACCAATTCCGGACCCTGCACGACAGCCTTTGTCCCCCAGGGGTCACTCGGTTGTACCACTTCATTAAGGCACGAAATTTGCCCTACTCCGTCGAGGAAGTAAAGACAATCACCAGGGACTGCCAGGTCTGTGCGGAGTGCAACCCGCACTTCTACCGGCCGGACCGCGCGCACCTGGTGAAGGCCTCCCGCCCCTTTGAACGCCTCAGCGTGGACTTCAAAGGCCCCCTCCCCTCCACCGATCGTCACACATTTTTCCTCAGTGTGATCGATGAATACTCCTGTTTTCCCTTCGCCATCCCATGCCCCGACATGACGTCTGCCACCGTCATTAAAGCCCTTAATTCTACTTTCACTCTGTTCGGCTTCCCCGCCTACATCCACAGTGACAGGGGATCCTCATTCATGAGTGATGAGCTGCGTCAGTTCCTGCTCAGCAGGGGTATCGCCTCCAGCAGAACGACGAGCTACAACCCCCGGGGAAACGGGCACATAGAACGGGAGAATGGACGGTATGGAGGGCCGTACAGCTGGCCCTACGGTCCAGAAATCTCCCGCTGGCAAGAGGTCCTCCCTGATGCACTACATTCCATTCGCTCGTTACTCTGCACTGCCACTAACAGTACACCGCATGAACGTCTTTTTGCCTTCCCCAGGAAGTCCACATCCGGGGTATCGCTCCCAACTTGGCTTTTACAGCTCCGGGAACCGTGCTTCTCCGTAAACATGTGCGGCTCCACAAGGCGGATCCATTGGTGGAAAGGGTGCACCTGCTCCACGCAAACCCCCAGTACGCCTATGTGGCGTTCCCCGACGGCCGCCAGGATACCGTCTCCCTCAGGGACCTGGCACCAGCAGGTTCTGCCCCCACACCACCCCCGTCGCCCCCGTCGCCACCCTCCCCTCCCCCGCCGCTCCCATCACCCCTCCGAGGGCTGGCCGTCCTCCCCCTGCCCACGCCCGTCGACAAAGAGGATTTCGGCACGCTCCCAGAGTCAACTTCGACCACGACAGCGGCAAAATCGCCGTCACCACTTCACCGATCTCAAAGAACCATCAAGGTACCGGACCGGCTGAACCTCTGACCGGCCCACCGGATGACAAGAGACATTTTTTTTGGCTGCTCTGCAAATATTAAAATTTCTAATTGTATATAGTTATCCACCACCCCCGCCATACTCCTTTAACAGGGGGTGAATGTGGTAAACAACTGTGTTCTGATATTAGAGGTTGTACGATAGAACCTGCACTACATACTCGTGCGACTCGGCCAACGTTGTCTACCTCATACGCTGCAGGAAAGGATGTCCCGAAGCGTGGTACATTGGCGAGACCATGCAGACGCTGCGACAACGAATGAACGGACATCGCGCGACAATCACCAGGCAGGAATGTTCCCTACCAGTCGGGGAACACTTCAGCAGTCAAGGGCATTCAGCCTCTGATCTCCGGGTAAGCGTTCTCCAAGGCGGCCTTCAGGACCCGCGACAACGCAGAATCGCCGAGCAGACGCTTATAGCCAAGTTCCGCACACATGAGTGCGGCCTCAACCGGGACCTGGGATTCATGTCGCATTACATTCATCCCCCACCATCTGGCCTGCAAAATCCTACCAACTGTCCTGGCTTGATACAATTCACACCTCTTTAACCTGCGGTTACCCCATCTCTGGATCTGTAAAGATTTAATCACCTGCTAATGGTCGCATTCCTAGCATTGTTTGGCATCTTTGAATTTGTCGATATATATGTTTCTGGAACAGACCTCTTCATTCACCTGAGGAAGGAGCAGCGCTCCGAAAGCTAGTGACAGCGAAACAAACCTATTGGACTTTAACCTGGTGTTGTAAGACTTCGTACTGTATATAGTTAACCATTTACTGCTCAATAATCCCTGGGAGCAGGGGACAGGCATTACTGCTACCCACACACACACAGAACTGGGACACACACTGTTACTGAGAGTAGCAGACAGCATTACTGCTACTCACACACACACTGAGAACTGGGACACAGACTGTTACTGAGAGCAGCAGACAGCATTACTGCTACCCACACACACAGAGAACTGGGACACACACTGTTACTGAGAGCAGCAGACAGCATTACTGCTACTCACACACACAGAGAACTGGGACACACACTGTTACTGAGAGCAGCAGACAGCATTACTGCTACTCACACACAGAGAGAACTGGGACACACACTGTTACTGAGAGCAGCAGACAGCATTACTGCTACTCACACACACACAGAACTGGGACACACACTGTTACTGAGAGCAGCAGACAGCATTACTGCTACTCACACACACAGAGAACAGGGACACACACTGTTACTGAGAGCAGCAGACAGCATTACTGTTACTCACACACAGAGAGAACTGGGACACACACTGTTACTGAGAGCAGCAGACAGCATTACTGCTACTCACACACACACAGAACTGGGACACATACTGTTACTGAGCAGCAGACAGCATTACTGCTACTCACACACAGAGAGAACTGGGACACACACTGTTACTGAGAGCAGCAGACAGCATTACTGCTACTCACCCACACAGAGAACTGGGACACACACTGTTACTGAGAGCAGCAGACAGCATTACTGCTACTCACACACACACAGAACTGGGACACACACTGTTACTGAGAGCAGCAGACAGCATTACTGCTACTCACACACAGAGAGAACTGGGACACACACTGTTACTGAGAGCAGCAGACAGCATTACTGCTACTCACACACACACAGAACTGGGACACACACTGTTACTGAGAGCAGCAGACAGCATTACTGCTACTCACACACACAGAGAACAGGGACACACACTGTTACTGAGAGCAGCAGACAGCATTACTGCTACTCACACACAGAGAGAACTGGGACACACACTGTTACTGAGAGCAGCAGACAGCATTACTGCTACTCACACACACACAGAACTGGGACACACACTGTTACTGAGCAGCAGACAGCATTACTGCTACTCACACACAGAGAGAACTGGGACACACACTGTTACTGAGAGCAGCAGACAGCATTACTGCTACTCACACACACAGAGAACTGGGACACACACTGTTACTGAGAGCAGCAGACAGCATTACTGCTACTCACACACACAGAGAACTGGGACACACACTGTTACTGAGAGTAGCAGACAGCATTACTGCTACTCACACACACACAGAACTGGGACACACACTGTTACTGAGAGCAGCAGACAGCATTACTGCTACTCACACACACACAGAGAACTGGGACACACACTGTTACTGAGAGTAGCAGACAGCATTACTGCTACTCACACACACAGAGAACTGGGACACACACTGTTACTGAGAGCAGAAGACAGCATTACTGCTACTCACACACAGAGAACTGGGACTCTCACTGTTACTGAGAGCAGCAGACAGCATTACTGCTACTCACACACACACAGAACTGGGTCTCTCACACAGTAAAACTGATTTATTTCTGTTTCTTGGGCTTTCCAATCTATCCCCCCAGCTCCAGTGTGTGAAGGGGCAGATGGGGAGATGGAAGGGAGACAGGAGCTTAGGTCGGCAGGCATTACTCCAAAATACCGTGCCCATGGTGGGATGGAGGGTTCCGAAATGAGAGCGATGGCAAAATTAAGAATCGGAAGAAAACAAGGGGTTGGCCGCTACGGGGATCAAACCAGCGACGATGGATCTTTTAGCACAACGGTCGAACCAACTGCGCTAATCGGCCCGATAGAGCAAAAGCGAATAATACTGCTAATCCCACAGAGAGGGAAGGAATATCCAGAGGGAGGGGGAGAACCCAGAGAGAAACAGGACACAGAGAGAGAAATGCGACCCAGAGAGAGGAATAATCCCAGAGAGAGGAATAATACCCAGAGAGAGGAATAATACCCAGAGACAGGAATAATACCCAGAGACAGAACTAATACCCAGAGAGAGAACTAATACCCAGAGAGAGGAATAATACCTAGAGACAGAACTAATACCCAGAGAGAGGAATAATACCTAGAGACAGAACTAATACCCAGAGAGAGAACTAATACCCAGAGAGAGAACTAATACCCAGAGAGAGAACTAATACCCAGAGAGGAATAATACCCAGAGTGAGGAATAATACCCAGAGACAGAACTAATACCCAGAGAGAGGAATAATACCAGAGAGAGGATTAATACCCAGAGAGAGAACCAGTACCCCGAGAGGAATAATAGCCGGAGAGAGGAATAGTACCCAGAGAGAAATAATACCCAGAGACAGAAATAATACCCAGAGAGAGAACTAATACCCAGAGAGAGAACTAATACCCAGAGAGGAATAATACCCAGAGTGAGGAATGATACCCAGAGACAGAACTAATACCCAGAGAGAGGAATAATACCAGAGAGAGGAATAATACCCAGAGAGAGAACTAATACCCAGAGAGGAATAATACCCCGAGAGGAATAATACCCGGAGAGAGGAAAAGTACCCAGATAGAGAAATAATACCCAGAGACAGAACTAATACCCAGAGAGAGGAATAATACCCAGAGAGAGGGAAAATACCCAGAGACAGAACTGGGACACACACTGTTACTGAGAGCAGCAGACAGCATTACTGCTACCCACACACAGAGAACTGGGACACACACTGTTACTCAGAGCAGCAGACAGCATTACTGCTACCCACACACAGAGAACTGGGGACACACTGTTACTGAGAGCAGCGGACAGCATTACTGCTACTCACACACACACAGAGAAGTGGGACACACACTGTTACTGAGAGTAGCAGACAGCATTACTGCTACTCACACACAGAGAGAACTGGGACACACACAGTTACTGTGAGCAGCAGACAGCATTACTGCTACCCACACACAGAGAACTGGGACACACACTGTTACAGAGAGCAGCAGACAGCATTACTGCTACCCACACACAGAGAACTGGGACACACACTGTTACTGAGAGTAGCAGACAGCATTACTGCTACTCACACAGAGAGAGAACTGGGACACACACTGTTACTGAGAGCAGCAGACAGCATTACTGCTACTCACACGCAGAGAGAACTGGGACACACACTGTTACTGAGAATAGCAGACAGCATTACTGCTACTCACACACAGAGAGAACTGGGACACACACTGTTACTGAGAGCAGCAGACAGCATTACTGCTACCCACACACAGAGAACTGGGAAACACACTGTTACTGAGAGTAGCAGACAGCATTACTGCTACTCACACACAGAGAGAACTGGGACACACACTGTTACTGCGAGCAGCAGACAGCATTACTGCTATCCACACACACACAGAACTGGGACACACACTGTTACTGAGAGCAGCAGACAGCATTACTGCTACTCACACACAGAGAGAACTGGCACACACACTGTTACTGAGAGCAGCAGGCAGCATTACTGCTACTCACACACACACAGAACTGGGACACACGCTGTTACTGAGAGCAGCAGACAGCATTACTGCTACTCACACACACACAGAGAACTGGGACACACACTGTTACAGAGAGTAGCAGACAGCATTACTGCTACTCACACACACAGAGAACTGGGACACACACTGTTACTAAGAGTAGCAGACAGCATTACTGCAACTCACACACACAGAGAACTGGGACACACACTGTTACTGAGAGCAGCAGGCAGCATTACTGCTACTCACACCCACACAGAACTGGGACACACACTGTTACTGAGAGCAGCAGACAGCATTACTGCTACTCACACACACAGAGAACAGGCTCACACACACTGTTACTGAGAGTAGCAGACAGCATTACTGCTACTCACACACACAGAGAACTGGGACACACACTGTTACTGAGAGCAGCAGACAGCATTACTGCTACTCACACACACACAGAACTGGGAAACACACTGTTACTGAGAGCAGCAGACAGCATTACTGCTACTCACACACACACAGAGAACTGGGACACACACTGTTACTGAGAGTAGCAGACAGCATTACTGCTACTCACACACACAGAGAACTTGGACACACACTGTTACTGAGAGCAGCAGACAGCATTACTGCTACTCACACACACAGAGAACAGGGACACACACTGTTACTGAGAGTAGCAGACAGCATTACTGCTACTCACACACACACAGAACAGGGACACACACTGTTACTGAGAATAGCAGACAGCATTACTGCTACTCACACATACACAGAACTGGGACACACACTGTTACAGAGAGTAGCAGGCAGCATTACTGCTACTCACACACACAGAGAACTGGGACACACACTGTTACTGAGAGCAGCAGACAGCATTACTGCTACTCACACACACACAGAACTGGGACACACACTGTTACTGAGAGTAGCAGACAGCATTACTGCTACTCACACACACACAGAGAACTGGGACACACACTGTTACTGAGAGTAGCAGACAGTATCACTGCTACTCACACAGACACAGAGAACTGGGACACACACTGTTACTGAGAGCAGCAGACAGCATTACTGCTACTCACACACACAGAGAACTGGGACTCTCACTGTTACTGAGAGCAGCAGACAGCATTACTGCTGTTCACACACACCGAAAACCGGGACACACACTGTTACTGAGAGCAGCAGACACCATTACTGCTACTCACACACACACAGAACTGGGACACACCCTGTTACTGAGAGCAGCAGACAGCATTACTGCTACTCACACACACACAGAGAACTGGGGGACACACTGTTACTGAGAGTAGAAGACAGCATTACTGCTACTCACACACACAGAGAACAGGGACACACACTGTTACTGAGAGTAGCAGACAGCATTACTGCTACTCACACACACACAGAACTGGGACACACACTTTTACTGAGAGCAGCAGACAGCATTACTGCTACCCACACACAAAGAGAACAGGGACACACACTGTTACTGAGAGTAGCAGACAGCATTACTGCTACTCACACACACAGAGAACTGGGGGACACACTGTTACTGAGAGCAGCGGACAGCATTACTGCTACTCACACGCACACAGAGAAGTGGGACACACACTGTTACTGAGAGTAGCAGACAGCATTACTGCTACTCACACACAGAGAGAACTGGGACACACACTGTTACTGCGAGCAGCAGACAGCATTACTGCTACCCACACACAGAGAACTGGGACACACACTGTTACTAAGAGCAGCAGACAGCATTACTGCTACCCACACACAGAGAACTGGGAAACACACCGTTACTGAGAGTAGCAGACAGCATTACTGCTACTCACACACAGAGAGAACTGGGACACACACTGTTACTGAGAGCAGCAGGCAGCATTACTGCTACTCACACACACACAGAACTGGGACACACACTGTTACTGAGAGCAGCAGACAGCATTACTGCTACTCACACACACACAGAGAACTGGGACACACACTGTTACTGAGAGCAGCAGACAGCATTACTGCTACTCACACACACAGAGAACAGGGACACACACTGTTACTGAGAGTAGCAGACAGCATTACTGCTACTCACACACAGAGAGAACAGGGACACACACTGTTACTGAGAGTAGCAGACAGCATTACTGCTACTCACACACACAGAGAACTGGGACACACACTGTTACTGAGAGCAGCAGGCAGCATTACTGCTACTCACACACACACAGAACTGGGAAACACACTGTTACTGAGAGCAGCAGACAGCATTACTGCTACTCACACACACACAGAGAACTGGGACACACACTGTTACTGAGAGTAGCAGACAGCATTACTGCTACTCACACACACAGCGAACTATGACACACACTGTTACTGAGAGCAGCAGACAGCAATACTGCTACTCACACACACAGAGAACAGGGACACACACTGTTACTGAGAGTAGCAGACAGCATTACTGCTACTCACACACACAGAGAACAGGGACACACACTGTTACTGAGAGTAGCAGACAGCATTACTGCTACTCACACACACACAGAACTGGGACACACACTGTTACTGAGAGTAGCAGGCAGCATTACTGCTACTCACACACACAGAGAACTGGGACACACACTGTTACTGAGAGCAGCAGACAGCATTACTGCTACTCACACACACACAGAACTGGGACACACACTGTTACTGAGAGTAGCAGACAGCATTACTGCTACTCACACACACACACAGAGAACTGGGACACACACTGTTACTGAGAGTAGCAGACAGTATTACTGCTACTCACACAGACACAGAGAACTGGGACACACACTGTTACTGAGAGCAGCAGACAGCATTACTGCTACTCACACACACAGAGAACTGGGACTCTCACTGTTACTGAGAGCAGCAGACAGCATTACTGCTGTTCACACACACCGAAAACCAGGACACACACTGTTACTGAGAGCAGCAGACAGCATTACTGCTACTCACACACACAGAGAACTGGGACACACACTGTTACTGAGAGCAGCAGGCAGCATTACTGCTACTCACACACACACAGAACCTGGAAACACACTGTTACTGAGAGCAGCAGACAGCATTACTGCTACTCACACACACACACAGAGAACTGGGACACACACTGTTACTGAGAGGAGCAGACAGCATTACTGCTACTCACACACACAGAGAACTGGGACACACACTGTTACTGAGAGCAGCAGACAGCATTACTGCTACTCACACACACAGAGAACAGGGACACACACTGTTACTGAGAGTAGCAGACAGCATTACTGCTACTCACACACACAGAGAACAGGGACACACACTGTTACTGAGAGCAGCAGACAGCATTACTGCTACTCACACACACACACAGAACTGGGACACACACTGTTACTGAGAGCAGCAGACAGCATTACTGCTACTCACACACACAGAGAACTGGGACACACACTGTTACTGAGAGCAGCAGACAGCATTACTGCTACTCACACACAGAGAACTGGGACACACACTGTTACTGAGAGCAGCAGACAGCATTACTGCTACTCACACACACAGAGAACTGGGACACACACTGTTACTGAGAGCAGCAGACAGCATTACTGCTACTCACACACACAGAGAACTGGGACACACACTGTTACTGAGAGCAGCAGGCAGCATTACTGCTACTCACACACACACAGAACTGGGTCTCTCACACAGTAAAACTGATTTATTCCTGTTTCATGGGCTTTCTAATCTATCCCCCCAGCTCCAGTGTGTGAAGGGGCAGATGGGGAGATGGAAGGGAGACAGGAGCTTAGGTCGGCAGGCATTACTCCAAAATACTGTGCCCATGATGGTGGAGGGTTGTGAAGTGAGAGCGAATGGCAAAATGAAGAAACGGAAGAAAATTTGGAGTTGGCCCGTACGGGGATCGAACCCGCGACCTTGGCGTTATTAGCACCACGCTCTAACCAACTGAGCTAACCGGCCGTTCGGGTAACAACGAATAATGCTGCTACTCACACAGAGACGGAAGGAATATCCAGAGAGAGGGAGAGGACCCAGAGAGAGAAACAGGACCCAGAGAGAGAAATACTACCCAGAGAGATAAATACTACCCAGAGAGAGGAATAATACCCAGAGAGAGGAATAATACCCAGAGACAGAACTAATACCCAGAGAGAGGAATAATACCCAGAGACAGAACTAATACCCAGAGACAGAACTAATACCCGGAGAGAGGAATAATACCCAGAGAGAGGAATAATACCCAGAGAGAGGAATAATACCCAGAGACAGAACTAATACCCAGAGTGAGAACTAATACCCAGAGAGAGGAATAATACCCAGAGAGAGGAATAATACCCAGAGAGAGGAATAATATCCAGAGGCAGAACTAATACCCAGAGAGGAATAATACCCAGAGACAGAACTAATACCCAGAGGGAGAAATAATACCCAGAGAGAGGAATAATACCCAGAGATAGAACTAATACCCAGAGAGAGGAATAATACCCAGAGACAGAACTAATACCCAGAGAGAGGAATAATACCCAGAGAGAGGAATAATACCCAGAGACAGAACTAATACCCAGAGAGGAATAATACCCAGAGAGAGGAATAATACCCAGAGACAGAACTAATACCCAGAGACAGAACTAATACCCAGAGAGAGGAATAATACCCAGAGAAAGGAATAATACCCAGAGAGAGGAATAATACCCAGAGACAGAACTAATACCCAGAGAGAGGAATAATACCCAGAGAGAGGAATAATGCCCAGAGGCAGAACTAATACCCAGAGACAGAACTAATACCCAGAGGGAGAAATAATACCCAGAGAGAGGAATAATACCCAGAGACAGAACTAATACCCAGAGAGAGAAATAATAGAACAAAGAACAAAGAAATGTACAGCACAGGAACAGGCCCTTCGGCCCTCTAAACCCGTGCCGACCATGCTGCCCGAATAAACTACAATCTTCTACACTTCCTGGGTCCGTATCCCTTTATTCCCATCCTATTCATGTATTTGTCAAGATGCCCCTTAAATGTCATTATCGTCCCTGCTTCCGCCACCTCCTCCGGTAGCGGGTTCCAGGTACCCACTACCCTCTGCGTTAAAAACTTGCCTCGTACATCTACTCTAAACCTTGCCCTTCTCACCTTAAACCTATGCCCCCTAGTAATTGACCCCTCTACCCCGGGGTAAAGCCTCTGACTATCCATTCTGACTATGCCCCTCATAATTTTGTTGACCTCTATCAGGTCGCCCCTCAACCTCCTTCGTTCCAGTGAGAACAAACTGAGTTTATTCAACCGCTCCTCATAGCTAATGCCCTCCATACCAGGTAACATTCTGGTAAATCTCTTCTGCACCCTCTCTAAAGCCTCCACATCCTTCTGGTAGTGTGACGACCAGAATTGAGCACGATACTCCAAGTGTGGCCTAACTAAGGTTCTATATAGCTGCAAATTGACTTACTAATTCTTATACTCAATGCCCCGGCCAATGAAGGCAAGCACGCCGTATGCCTTCTTGACTATCTTCTCCACCTGTGTTGCCCCTTTCAGTGACCTGTGGGCCTGTACTCCTAGATCTCTTTGACTTTCAATACTCTTGAGGGTTCTACCATTCACTGTATATTCCCTACCTGCATTAGACCTTCCAAAACGCATTACCTCACATTTGTCCGGATTAAACTCCATCTGCCATCTCTCTGCCCAAGTCTCCAAACAATCTAAATCCTGCTGTATCCTCTGACAATCCTCATCGCTATCCGCAATTCCACCAACCTTTGTGTCGTCTGCAAACTTACTAATCAGACCAGTTACATTTTCCTCCACATCATTTATATATACTACAAACAGCAAAGGTCCCAGCACTGATCCCTGTGGAACACCACTGGTCACAGCCCTCCAATTAGAAAAGCATCCTTCCATTGCTACTCTCTGCCTTCTATGACCTAGCCAGTTCTGTATCCACCTTGCCAGCTCACCCCTGATCCCGTGTGACTTCACCTTTTGTACTAGTCTACCATGAGGGACCTTGTAAAAGGCCTTACTGAAGTCCATATAGACAACATCCACTGCCCTACCTACAGCAATCATCTTAGTGACCTCCTCGAAAAACTCTATCAAGTTAGTGAGACACGACCTGACCTTCACAAAACCATGCTGCCTCTCACTAATACGTCCATTTGCTTCCAAATGGGAGTAGATCCTGTCTCACAGAATTCTCTCCAATAATTTCCCTACCACTGAAGTAAGGCTCACCGGCCTGTAGTTCCCTGGATTATCCTTGCTACCCTTCTTAAACAGAGGAACAACATTGGCTATTCTCCAGTCCTCCGGGATATCACCTGAAGACAGTGAGGATCCAAAGATTTCTGTCAAGGCCTCAGCAATTTCCTCTCCAGCCTCCTTCAGTATTCTGGGGTAGATCCCATCAGGCCCTGGGGACTTATCTACCTTAATATTTTTTAAGACACCCAACACCTCGTCTTTTTGGATCTCAATGCGACTCCGGCTATCTACACGCCCTTCTCCAGACTCAACATCTACCAATTTCTTCTCTTTGGTGAATACTGATGCAAACTAATACCCAGAGACAGAACTAATACGCAGAGAGAGGAATAATACCCAGAGAGAGGAATAATACCCAGAGAGAGGAATAATTCCCAGAGAGAGAACTAACACCCAGAGAGAGGAATAATACCCAGAGACAGAACTAATACCCAGAGACAGAACTAATACGCAGAGAGAGGAATAATACCCAGAGACAGAACTAATACCCAGAGAGAGGAATAATACCCAGAGACAGAACTAATACCCAGAGAGAGGAATAATACCCAAAGACAGAACTAATACCCAGAGACAGAACTAATACCCAGAGACAGAACTGACACCCAGAGAGAGAAATAATACCCTGAGAGAGAACTAATACCCAGAGAGAGAACTAATTCCCAGAGACAGAACTGACACCCAGAGAGAGAAATAATACCCTAAGAGAGAACTAATACCCAGAGAGAGGAATAATACCCCGAGAGGAATAATACCCGGAGAGAGGAATAATACCCGGAGAGAGGAATAATACTCAGAGAGAGGAATAATACCCAGAGAGAGGAATAATACCCAGAGAGAGGAATAATACCCAGAGAGAGGAATACCCAAAGACAGAACTAATACCCAGAGACAGAACTAATACCCAGAGAGAGGAATAATACCCCGAGAGAGGAATAATACCCCGAGAGGAATAATACCCGGAGAGAGGAATAATACCCGGAGAGAGGAATAATACTCAGAGAGAGAAATAATACCCTGAGAGAGAACTAATACCCAAAGAGAGAACTAATACCCAGAGACAGAACTGACACCCAGAGAGAGAAATAATACCCTGAGAGAGAACTAATACCCAGAGAGAGGAATAATACCCCGAGAGGAATAATACCTGGAGAGAGGAATAATACCCGGAGAGAGGAATAATACTCAGAGAGAGGAATAATACCCAGAGAGAGGAATAATACCCAGAGAGAGGAATAATACCCAGAAAAAGGAATAATACCCAGAGACAGAACTAATACCCAGGGAGAGGGAGAGTACCCAGAGAGAGAACTAATACCCAGAGACAGAACTAATACCCAGAGAGAGGAATAATACCCAGAGAGAGAACTAATACCCAGAGAGGAATAATACCCAGAGAGAGGAAGAGTACCGAGATAGAGAAATAATACCCAGAGAGAGGAATAATACCCAGAGGGCAATAATACCCAGAGAGGAATAATACCCGGAGAGAGGAATAATACCCAGAGAGGAATAATACCCGGAGAGAGGAATAGTACCCAGATAGAGAAATAATACCCAGAGACAGAAATAATACCCAGAGAGAGAAATGATACCCAGAGACAGAACTAATACCCAGAGATAGGAATATAACCCAGAGAGAGGAAAAATACCCAGAGACAGAACTGGGACACACACTGTTACTGAGAGCAGCAGACAGCATTACTGCTCCTCACACACACACAGAGAACTGGGACACACACTGTTACTGAGAGCAGCAGACAGCATTACTGCTACTCACACACACACAGAACTGGGACACACACTGTTACTGAGAGCAGCAGACAGCATTACTGCTGTTCACACACACCGAAAACCGGGACACACACTGTTACTGAGAGTAGCAGACAACATTACTGCTACCCACACACAGAGAACTGGGGACCCTGGAGCTGTGAAGCAATTGTGCTATCCACAATGCCACCGTGCTGCCCACACTGTTACTGAGAGCAGCAGACAGCATTACTGCTACTCACACACACAGAGAACTGGGACACACACTGTTACTGAGAGCAGCAGACAGCATTACTGCAACTCACACACACACAGAACTGGGACACACACTGTTACTGAGAGCAGCAGACAGCATTACTGCTACTCACACACACAGAGAACTGGGACACACACTGTTACTGAGAGCAGCAGACAGCATTACTGCTACTCACACACACAGAGAACTGGGACACACACTGTTACTGAGAGCAACAGACAGCATTATTGCTACTCACACACACACAGAGAACTGGGACACACACTGTTACTGAGAGCAGCAGACAGCATTACTGCTACTCACACACACAGAGAACTGGGACACGCACTGTTACTGAGAGCAGCAGACAGCATTACTGCTGCTCACACACACAGAGAACTGGGACACACTGTTACTGAGAGCAGCAGACAGCATTACTGCTACTCACACACACACAGAACTGGGACACACACTGTTACTGAGAGCAGCAGACAGCATTACTGCTACTCACAGACACACAGAACTGGGACACACACTGTTACTGAGAGTAGCAGGCAGCATTACTGCTACTCACACACACACAGAACTGGGACACACACTGTTACTGAGAGCAGCAGACAGCATTACTGCTAATCACAGACACACAGAACTGGGACACACACTGTTACTGAGAGCAGCAGACAGCATTACTGCTACTCACAGACACACAGAACTGGGACACACACTGTTACTGAGAGTAGCAGACAGCATTACTGCTACCCACACACAGAGAACTGGGACACACACTGTTACTGAGAGCAGCAGACAGCATTACTGCTACCCACACACACAGAGAACTGGGACACACACTGTTACTGAGAGCAGCAGACAGCATTACTGCTACTCACACACACTGAGAACTGGGACACACACTGTTACTGAGAGCAGCAGACAGCATTACTGCTACTCACAGACACACAGAGAACTGGGACACACACTGTTACTGAGAGCAGCAGACAGCATTACTGCTACTCACACACACACAGAACTGGGACACACACTGTTACTGAGAGCAGCAGACAGCATTACTGCTACTCACACGCACACAGAACTGGGTCTCTCACACAGTAAAACTGATTTATTCCTGTTTCTTGGGCTTTCCAATCTATCCCCCCAGCTCCAGTGTGTGAAGGGGCAGATGGGGAGATGGAAGGGAGACAGGAGCTTCGGTCGGCAGGCATTACTCCAAAATACTGTGCCCATGGTGGGGTGGAGGGTTGTGAAGTGAGAGCGAATGGCAAAATGAAGAATTGAAAGAAAAGGTGAAGCTGGCCCGTACGGGGATCGAACCCGCGACCTTGGCGTTATTAGCACCACGCTCTAACCAACTGAGCTAACCGGCCGGTGAGAGTCGGAGCCAATAACGCTGCTACTCACACAGGCATAACTGTAGCAGACGTTCATATTACTGATACCCAGAGGGAGAACTTGGATATTTCCACTGATATTACTGTTGCACAATAGTTACACTCACACTGTTATTTCTATGACGCAAACACAGTTGTTGCTCGGGCCCCCACATTGCTTTTGAGGATTTGTTGATGTTATTTATTGGTGATGAATATCAGCCATTGCAGACACAAGGAGAAATAGCTAAACAATCTCAAACTTCAGCCCCTTTGCCCCAGAAACAATTTCAGATTTCAGACCATTTACCCCCAATAAAACTGTCCCCAACTTGGTGGAGGATTATTGTGAAGCGTTTCAGATGGAGAGAGGAAAAATTGGAAGAAAAGTGATGGTTGGCCCGTACGGGGATCGAACCCGCGACCTTGGCGTTATTAGCACCACGCTCTAACCAACTGAGCTAACCGGCCAGATGCTTCCCAAGTTGCACAGAGTCACAATTGTTGCGTTGACACAAACGAAAACCTTATTTTTTTTGTCGGTGATTGCAATTGGGGTCATCGACCTTTTAAACAGTATCGGGCGAGTTCCTTCGGCCCATCCCGTCTGTGCCAGCCTTCAGCACCTATCCAGCCTATTCCCATTCTCTACAACTGGCTTTGTTGCCTTTTGAGGCGACAGAGTTCAAATGCTCATTGAAATATTCTTTATGGTTGTGGGGGTTCCCGCGTCTACCTGCCCTTCAGTTGCCGATTCCCACCACCCTCAAAATCCGATTCAAATCTCCTGTCCCTTATCTTAAATCTATCCCCCTGCTAGTTATTGAATCCTCCTCTAAGGGGAAAGGTTCTTTCCAATCCACCCTATCTGTCTCCCTCATAAATTTATACACAACAAATAACAAAGAATAAAGAAATGTACAGCACAGGAACCCCTTCGGCCCTCCAAGCCCCTGCCAACCATGCTGCTCGTCTAAACTAAAATCTTCTACACTTCCTGTATCCCTCTATTCCCATCCTATTCATGTATTTGTCAAGATGCCCCTTAAATGTCACTATCGTCCCTGCTTCCACCACCTCCTCCGGCAGCGAGTTCCAGGCACCCACTACCCTCTGTGTAAAAAACTTGCCTCGTACATCTACTCTAAACTTTGCCCCTCGCACCTTAAACCAAGATAATCATAGAAGTTTACAGCATGGAAACAGGCCCTTCGGCCCAACCAGTCCATGCCGCCCAGTTTTTACCATTAAGCTAGTCCCAGTTGCCCGCACTTGGCCCATAACCCTCTATACCCATCTTACCCATGTAACTATCTAAATGCTTTTTAAAAGACACAATTGTACCCGCCTCTACTACTACCTCTGGCAGCACATTCCAGACACTCACTACCCTCTGAGTGAAGAAATTGCCCCTCTGGGCCCTTCTGAATCTCTCCCCTCTCACCTTAAACCTATGCCCTCTAGTTTTAGACTCCCCTACCTTTGGGAAAAGATGTTGACTATCTACCTTATCTATGCCCCTCATTATTTTATAGACCTCTATAAGATTACCCCTAAGCCTCCTACGCTCCAGGGAAAAAAGTCCCAGTCTATCCAGCCTCTCCTTATAACTCAAATCATCAAGTCCCGGTAACATCCTAGTAAATCTTTTCTGCACTCTTTCTAGTTTAATACTATCCTTTCTATAATAGGGTGACCAGAACTGCACACAGTATTCCAAGTGTGGCTGTACCAATGTCTTGTACAACTTCAACAAGACGTCCCAACTCCTGTATTCAATGTTCTGACCAATGAAACCAAGCATGCCGAATGCCTTCTTCACCACCCTGTCCACCTGCAACTCCACCTTCAAGGAGCTATGAACCTGTACTCCCCCTAGTAATTGACCCCTCTACCCTGGGAAAAAGTCTCTGACTATCCACTCTGTCTACGCCCCTCATAATTTTGTAGACCTCTATCAGGTCACCCCTCAACCGACTGTCAGGTTACAGAGAGAGAGAGAGAGGGAGAGAAGATGTAGAGCATCGACAGGAGGACTTGTTGATGGGAAAGAACACGGTAGATGGGATATAATGTGGAAAAATGTGGGGTAGAAGGAAGTTTTGTAGAAGGAACAGATGTGTAGCTTATTTCCTAAATGGTAAGAAATTAGAATTGTATATGTACAAAGGGACCTAGATATCCTTGTCCATAATTCACTGAAGGCTGATATGCAGGTTCAGCAAGCTATTAGGGAGGCTAATGGAATATTAGCCTTTATTGTGAGAGGGTTTGAGTACAGGAGTTGCGAATCCTGCTTGTACAGGAGCTTGGTTAGACCGCACCTGAGTGCAGCTTTGGTCCCCTACCTCAGAAAGGAGATTATTGCCTTTGAGGGAATGTAACAAAGGTTCACTTGTTCCGGGATAGGCTGGACTGTCTTACAAAGAGAGATTGGGCAAACTGGGCTAAATGTTCCTATGTTCTTATTTTCCTATGATCCAGCACCGATCCCTGCGAAACACCACTGGACAGAACCTTCGACCGACACCGTCGGCCTCCTGCCACTAAACCAACTTTGGATCCAATTTGCCAAATTTCCCGGGATCCCATAGGCTTTTAGATTATTGATCAGTCTCCCATGCAAGATCGCATCAAAAGTCTTGCTGATGTCCATGTGGGCTACAGCAACTGCACTACCCTCAACTAAACACCTAGGCACCGCAAAAATTCGATCAAATTTGTGAGACACAATCTCCCTCTGACAAAGCCATGCTGACTATTGTTGCACTCAAATTGTAATTACTGCCACACATAATCTCAATTATTACACACACACTATTACTGCCACACACAATTGCAATTATTACACACACACTGTTATTACTGTCACACACAATCAGAATTATTACACACACACTTATCACTGTGACACAAAATCGCAATTGTTACACACACACTGTTATAACTGCCACACACAGTCACAATTGTTAAAGTCACACTGTTATAACTGCCACACACAGTCACAATTGTTACACTCACACTGTTATCACTGATGTGGAGATGCCGGCGTTGGACTGGGGTGAGCACAGTAAGAAGTCTTATAACACCAGGTTAAAGTCCAACAAGTTTATTTCAAACTCTAACTTTTGGAGCGCTGCTCCTTCCTCAGGTGAATGAAGAGAAACACATATATAGACAAATTCAAAGCTGCCAGACAATGCTTAGAATGCGAGCATTAGCAGGTGATTAAATCTTTACAGATCCAGAGATGGGGTAACCCCAGGTTAAAGAGGTGTGAATTGTGTCAAGCCAGGACAGTTGGTAGGATTTTGCAGGCCAGATGGTGGGGGATGAATGTAATGTGACATGAATCTCAGGTCCCGGTTGAGGCCGCACTCATGTGTGCGGAACTTGGTTATAATTTGGCACAATTTGGCACAATTTGTCTAGATATGTGTTTCTGGAACATACCTCTTCATTCACCTGAGGAAGGAGCAGTGCTCCAAATGTTAGTGTTTGAAACAAATCTGTTGGACTTTAACCTGGTGTTGTAAGACTTCTTACTGTTATTACTGTCACACACAATCGCAATTGTTACACTGACATTGTTATTACTGATGTGGAGATGCCGGCGTTGGACTGGGGTGAGCACAGTAAGAAGTTTTACAACACCAGGTTAAAGTCCAACAGGTTTGTTTCGGTGTCACTAGCTTTCGGAGCGCTGCTCCTGCCTCAGGCGAATGAAGAGTTATGTTCCAGAAACACATATATAGACAGATTCAAAGATGCCAGACAATGTTTGGAACGCGAGCATTAGCAGGTGATTAAATCTTTACAGATCCAGAGATGGGGTAACCCCAGGTTAAAGAGGTGTGAATTGTGCCAAGCCAGGACAGTTGGTAGGGTTTCGCAGGCCAGATGGTGGGGGATGAATGTAATGCGACATGAATCCCAGGTCCCGGTTGAGGCCGCACTCATGTGTGCGGGCTTTCAGCCTCTGATCTCCGGGTAAGCGTTCTCCAAGGCGGCCTTCAGGACGCGCGACAACGCAGAATCGGCGAGCAGACGCTTATAGCCAAGTTCCGCACACTTGGATCGGTAAAGATTTAATCACCTGCTAATGGTCGCATTCCAAGCATTGTCTGGCATCTTTGAATTTGTCTATATATGTGTTTCTGGAACAGACCTCTTCATTCACCTGAGGAAGGAGCAGCGCTCCGAAAGCTAGTGACATCGAAACAAACCTGTTGGACTTTAACCTGGTGTTGTAAGACTTTGTACAGTGTTATTACTGTCACACACAATCGCAATTGTTACACTCACTGTTATCACTGTCACACACAATCACAATGGTTACACTCACACTGTATTACTGTCACACACAATCACAATTGTTACACTCACTGTTATCACTGTCACACACAATCACAATTGTTACAGTCACTGTTATCACTGTCACACACAATCACAATTGTTACACTCACTGTTATCACTGTCACACACAATCACAATGGTTACACTCACACTGTATTACTGTCACACACAATCACAATTGTTACACTCACTGTTATCACTGTCACACACAATCACAATGGTTACACTCACACTGTATTACTGTCACACACAATCACAATTGTTACACTCACTGTTATCACTGTCACACACAATCACAATTGTTACAGTCACTGTTATCACTGTCACACACAATCACAATTGTTACACTCACTGTTATCACTGTCACACACAATCACAATGGTTACACTCACACTGTATTACTGTCACACACAATCACAATTGTTACACTCACTGTTATCACTGTCACACACAATCACAATTGTTACACTCACTGTTATCACTGTCACACACAATCACAATGGTTACACTCACACTGTATTACTGTCACACACAATCACAATTGTTACACTCACTGTTATCACTGTCACACACAATCACAATTGTTACAGTCACTGTTATCACTGTCACACACAATCACAATGGTTACACTCACACTGTATTACTGTCACACACAATCACAATTGTTACAGTCACTGTTATCACTGTCACACAGTGAAATGGACAGATTACCTCCTATAGGGAAAGTGAAAACTGTTTCTACCAGTGGCTCTGTGGCGCAATGGATAGCGCGTTGGACTTCTAGACTAATGGTTGCGAAAAGGCATTCAAAGGTTGTGGGTTCGAGTCCCACCAGAGTCGGGTTTTAGCCCAACTTTCTGGCGCCCCGTACATTTTGCAACGAGGCTCAGCGCAGGAAACCAAAAACCACTTCCTGCTGCAGGCAGCAGGAGCAGCAGTTCCAGCCCACATTTCCACTGATTGGTGAACGTTAGAGAGGTTAGAGACAGAGAGAGTACGACTGTCAGGTTACAGAGAGAGAGAGAAGCTGGACTGTCAGGTTACAGAGAGAGAGAGAGAGAGAGAAGCTGGACTGTCAGGTTACAGAGAGAGAGAGAGAGAAGCTGGACTGTCAGGTTACAGAGAGAGAGAGAGAGAAGCTGGACTGTCAGGTTACAGGGAGAGAGAGAGAGAGAAACTGGACTGTCAGGTTACAGAGAGAGAGAGAGAGAGAGAAGCTGGACTGTCAGGTTACAGAGAGAGAGAGAGAGAGAAGCTGGACTGTCAGGTTACAGAGAGAGAGAGAGAGAAGCTGGACTGTCAGGTTACAGAGAGAGAGAGAGAGAGAAGCTGGACTGTCAGGTTACAGAGAGAGAGAGAGAGAGAGAAGCTGGACTGTCAGGTTACAGAGAGAGAGAGAGAGAGAAGCTGGACTGTCAGGTTACAGAGAGAGAGAGAGAGAGAGAGAAGCTGGACTGTCAGGTTACAGAGAGAGAGAGAGAGAAGCTGGACTGTCAGGTTACAGAGAGAGAGAGAGAAGCTGGACTGTCAGGTTACAGAGAGAGAGAGAGAGAGAGAGAAGCTGGACTGTCAGGTTACAGAGAGAGAGAGAGAGAGAAGCTGGACTGTCAGGTTACAGAGAGAGAGAGAGAGAGAGAAGCTGGACTGTCAGGTTACAGAGAGAGAGAGAGAGAGAAGCTGGACTGTCAGGTTACAGAGAGAGAGAGAGAGAAGCTGGACTGTCAGGTTACAGAGAGAGAGAGAGAGAGAGAGAAGCTGGACTGTCAGGTTACAGAGAGAGAGAGAGAGAGAAGCTGGACTGTCAGGTTACAGAGAGAGAGAGAGAGAGAGAAGCTGGACTGTCAGGTTACAGAGAGAGAGAGAGAGAGAAGCTGGACTGTCAGGTTACAGAGAGAGAGAGAGAGAGAGAAGCTGGACTGTCAGGTTACAGAGAGAGAGAGAAGCTGGACTGTCAGGTTACAGAGAGAGAGAGAGAGAGAGAGAAGCTGGACTGTCAGGTTACAGAGAGAGAGAGAGAGAGAGAGAAGCTGGACTGTCAGGTTACAGAGAGAGAGAGAGAGAGAGAGAGAGAGAAGCTGGACTGTCAGGTTACAGAGAGAGAGAGAGAGAGACAAGCTGGACTGTCAGGTTACAGAGAGAGAGAGAGAGAGAGAAGCTGGACTGTCAGGTTACAGAGAGAGAGAGAGAGAGAGAGAGAGAAGCTGGACTGTCAGGTTACAGAGAGAGAGAGAGAGAGAGAGAGAAGCTGGACTGTCAGGTTACAGAGAGAGAGGGAGAGAGAAGCTGGACTGTCAGGTTACAGAGAGAGAGAGAGAGAGAAGCTGGACTGTCAGGTTACGAGAGAGAGAGAGAGAGAAGCTGGACTGTCAGGTTACAGAGAGAGAGAGAGAGAGAGAGAAGCTGGACTGTCAGGTTACAGAGAGAGAGAGAGAGAGAAGCTGGACTGTCAGGTTACAGAGAGAGAGAGAGAGAGAAGCTGGACTGTCAGGTTACAGAGAGAGAGAGAGAGAGAAGCTGGACTGTCAGGTTACAGAGAGAGAGAGAGAGAGAGAGAGAAGCTGGACTGTCAGGTTACAGAGAGAGAGAGAGAGAGAGAGAGAGAGAAGTTGGACTGTCAGGTTACAGAGAGAGAGAGAGAGAAGCTGGACTGTCAGGTTACAGAGAGAGAGAGAGAGAGAGAGAGAAGCTGGACTGTCAGGGTACAGAGAGAGAGAGAGAGAAGTGGGACTGTCAGGTTACAGAGAGAGAGAGAGAGAGAGAAGCTGGACTGTCAGGTTACAGAGAGAGAGAGAGAGAGAGAGAGAGAGAAGTTGGACTGTCAGGTTACAGAGAGAGAGAGAGAGAAGCTGGACTGTCAGGTTACAGAGAGAGAGAGAGAGAGAGAGAAGTTGGACTGTCAGGTTACAGAGAGAGAGAGAGAGAGAGGGAAGCTGGACTGTCAGGTTACAGAGAGAGGGAGAGAGAGAAGCTGGACTGTCAGGTTACAGAGAGAGAGAGAGAGAAGCTGGACTGTCAGGTTACGAGAGAGAGAGAGAAGCTGGACTGTCAGGTTACAGAGAGAGAGAGAGAGAGAGAGAAGCTGGACTGTCAGGTTACAGAGAGAGAGAGAGAGAGAGAGAGAGAGAAGTTGGACTGTCAGGTTACAGAGAGAGAGAGAGAGAAGCTGGACTGTCAGGTTACAGAGAGAGAGAGAGAGAGAGAGAAGTTGGACTGTCAGGTTACAGAGAGAGAGAGAGAGAGAGGGAAGCTGGACTGTCAGGTTACAGAGAGAGGGAGAGAGAGAAGCTGGACTGTCAGGTTACAGAGAGAGAGAGAGAGAGAGAGAAGTTGGACTGTCAGGTTACAGAGAGAGAGAGAGAGAAGCTGGACTGTCAGGTTACAGAGCGAGAGAGAGAGAGAAGCTGGACTGTCAGGTTACAGAGAGAGAGAGAGAGAGAGAGAAGTTGGACTGTCAGGTTACAGAGAGAGAGAGAGAGAGCGAGAGAAGCTGGACTGTCAGGTTACAGAGAGAGAGAGAGAGAGAGAAGCTGGACTGTCAGGTTACAGAGAGAGAGAGAGAGAGAGAGAAGCTGGACTGTCAGGTTACAGAGAGAGAGAGAGAGAGAGAGAGAAGCTGGACTGTCAGGTTACAGAGAGAGAGAGAGAGAGAGAGAAGTTGGACTGTCAGGTTACAGAGAGAGAGAGAGAGAAGCTGGACTGTCAGGTTACAGAGAGAGAGAGAGAGAGAGAGAGAGAAGCTGGACTGTCAGGTTACAGAGAGAGAGAGAGAGAGAGAAGTGGGACTGTCAGGTTACAGAGAGAGAGAGAGAGAGAGAAGCTGGACTGTCAGGTTACAGAGAGAGAGAGAGAGAGAGAGAGAGAGAAGTTGGACTGTCAGGTTACAGAGAGAGAGAGAGAGAAGCTGGACTGTCAGGTTACAGAGAGAGAGAGAGAAGTTGGACTGTCAGGTTACAGAGAGAGAGAGAGAGAGAGGGAAGCTGGACTGTCAGGTTACAGAGAGAGGGAGAGAGAGAAGCTGGACTGTCAGGTTACAGAGAGAGAGAGAGAGAGAGAGAGAAGCTGGACTGTCAGGTTACAGAGAGAGAGAGAGAGAGAGAGAGAGAGAAGTTGGACTGTCAGGTTACAGAGAGAGAGAGAGAGAAGCTGGACTGTCAGGTTACAGAGAGAGAGAGAGAAGTTGGACTGTCAGGTTACAGAGAGAGAGAGAGAGAGAGGGAAGCTGGACTGTCAGGTTACAGAGAGAGAGAGAGAGAGAAGCTGGACTGTCAGGTTACAGAGAGAGAGAGAGAGAAGCTGGACTGTCAGGTTACGAGAGAGAGAGAGAGAGAAGCTGGACTGTCAGGTTACAGAGAGAGAGAGAGAGAGAGAGAGAAGCTGGACTGTCAGGTTACAGAGAGAGAGAGAGAGAGAGGAAGCTGGACTGTCAGGTTACGAGAGAGAGAGAGAGAGAAGCTGGACTGTCAGGTTACAGAGAGAGAGAGAGAGAAGCTGGACTGTCAGGTTACGAGAGAGAGAGAGAGAGAAGCTGGACTGTCAGGTTACAGAGAGAGAGAGAGAGAGAAGCTGGACTGTCAGGTTACAGAGAGAGAGAGAGAGAGAGAGAGAAGCTGGACTGTCAGGTTACAGAGAGAGAGAGAGAAGCTGGACTGTCAGGTTACAGAGAGAGAGAGAGAGAGAGAAGCTGGACTGTCAGGTTACAGAGAGAGAGAGAGAGAGAGAGAAGCTGGACTGTCAGGTTACAGAGAGAGAGAGAGAGAGAGAAGCTGGACTGTCAGGGTACAGAGAGAGAGAGAGAGAGAGAAGCTGGACTGTCAGGTTACAGAGAGAGAGAGAGAGAGAGAAGCTGGACTGTCAGGTTACAGAGAGAGAGAAGCTGGACTGTCAGGTTACAGAGAGAGAGAGAGAGAGAGAGAAGCTGGACTGTCAGGTTACAGAGAGAGAGAGAGAGAGAAGCTGGACTGTCAGGTTACAGAGAGAGAGAGAGAGAGAGAGAGAAGCTGGACTGTCAGGTTACAGAGAGAGAGGGAGAGAAGCTGGACTGTCAGGTTACAGAGAGAGAGAGAGAGAGAGAGAAGCTGGACTGTCAGGTTACAGAGAGAGAGAGAGAGAGAAGCTGGACTGTCAGGTTACAGAGAGAGAGAGAGAGAAGCTGGACTGTCAGGTTACAGAGAGAGAGAGAGAGAGAAGCTGGACTGTCAGGTTACAGAGAGAGAGAGAGAGAGAGAGAGAAGCTGGACTGTCAGGTTACAGAGAGAGAGAGAGAGAGAGAGAGAAGCTGGACTGTCAGGTTACAGAGAGAGAGAGAGAGAGAAGCTGGACTGTCAGGTTACAGAGAGAGAGAGAGAGAGAGAGAGAAGCTGGACTGTCAGGTTACAGAGAGAGAGGGAGAGAAGCTGGACTGTCAGGTTACAGAGAGAGAGAGAGAGAGAGAGAGAGAAGCTGGACTGTCAGGTTACAGAGAGAGAGAGAGAGAGAGAGAAGCTGGACTGTCAGGTTACGAGAGAGAGAGAGAGAGAAGCTGGACTGTCAGGTTACAGAGAGAGAGAGAGAGAGAAGCTGGACTGTCAGGTTACAGAGAGAGAGAGAGAGAGAGAGAGAAGCTGGACTGTCAGGTTACAGAGAGAGAGAGAGAGAGAGAGAGAAGCTGGACTGTCAGGTTACAGAGAGAGAGAGAGAGAGAGAGAAGCTGGACTGTCAGGTTACAGAGAGAGAGAGAGAGAGAGAAGCTGGACTGTCAGGTTACAGAGAGAGAGAGAGAGAGAGAGAAGCTGGACTGTCAGGTTACAGAGAGAGAGAGAGAGAGAGAAGCTGGACTGTCAGGTTACAGAGAGAGAGAGAGAGAGAGAGAAGCTGGACTGTCAGGTTACTGAGAGAGAGAGAGAGAGAAGCTGGACTGTCAGGTTACAGAGAGAGAGAGAGAGAGAGAGAAGCTGGACTGTCAGGTTACAGAGAGAGAGAGAGAGAGAGAGAAGCTGGACTGTCAGGTTACAGAGAGAGAGAGAGAGAGAGAAGCTGGACTGTCAGGTTACAGAGAGAGAGAGAGAGAGAGAGAGCTGGACGGTCAGGTTACAGAGAGAGAGAGAGAGAGAGAAGCTGGACTGTCAGGTTACAGAGAGAGAGAGAGAGAGAGAAGCTGGACTGTCAGGTTACAGAGAGAGAGAGAGAGAGAGAGAAGCTGGACTGTCAGGTTACAGAGAGAGAGAAGAGAAGCTGGACTGTCAGGTAAAGAGAGAGAGAGAGAGAGAAGCTGGACTGTCAGGTTACAGAGAGAGAGAGAGAGAGAAGCTGGACTGTCAGGTACAGGAGAGAGAGGAGAGAGAGAGAGAAGCTGGACTGTCAGGTTACAGAGAGAGAGAGAGAGAAGCTGGACTGTCAGGTTACAGAGAGAGAGAGAGAGAGAAGCTGGACTGTCAGGTTACAGAGAGAGAGAGAGAGAGAGCTGGACTGTCAGGTTACAGAGAGAGAGAGAGAGAGAGAAGCTGGACTGTCAGGTTACAGAGAGAGAGAGAGAGAGAGAAGCTGGACTGTCAGGTTACAGAGAGAGAGAGAGAGAGAGAAGCTGGACTGTCAGGTTACAGAGAGAGAGAGAGAGAGAGAAGCTGGACTGTCAGGTTACAGAGAGAGAGAGAGAAGAGAAGCTGGACTGTCAGGTTACAGAGAGAGAGAGAGAGAGAGAAGCTGGACTGTCAGGTTACAGAGAGAGAGAGAGAGAAGCTGGACTGTCAGGTTACAGAGAGAGAGAGAGAGAGAGAAGCTGGACTGTCAGGTTACAGAGAGAGAGAGAGAGAAGCTGGACTGTCAGGTTACAGAGAGAGAGAGAGAGAGAGAGAAGCTGGACTGTCAGGTTACAGAGAGAGAGAGAGAGAGAAGCTGGACTGTCAGGTTACAGAGAGAGAGAGAGAGAGAGAAGCTGGACTGTCAGGTTACAGAGAGAGAGAGAGAGAGAGAAGCTGGACTGTCAGGTTACAGAGAGAGAGAGAGAGAGAGAGAGAAGCTGGACTGTCAGGTTACAGAGAGAGAGAGAGAGAGAGAAGCTGGACTGTCAGGTTACAGAGAGAGAGAGAGAGAAGCTGGACTGTCAGGTTACAGAGAGAGAGAGAGAGAGAGAAGCTGGACTGTCAGGTTACAGAGAGAGAGAGAGAGAGAAGCTGGACTGTCAGGTTACAGAGAGAGAGAGAGAGAGAGAAGCTGGACTGTCAGGTTACAGAGAGAGAGAGAGAGAAGCTGGACTGTCAGGTTACAGAGAGAGAGAGAGAGAGAGAAGCTGGACTGTCAGGTTACAGAGAGAGAGAGAGAGAGAGAAGCTGGACTGTCAGGTTACAGAGAGAGAGAGAGAGAGCCGAGAAGCTGGACTGTCAGGTTACAGAGAGAGAGAGAGAGAGAAGCTGGACTGTCAGGTTACAGAGAGAGAGAGAGAGAGAAGCTGGACTGTCAGGTTACAGAGAGAGAGAGAGAGAGAGAGAAGCTGGACTGTCAGGTTACTGAGAGAGAGAGAGAGAGAAGCTGGACTGTCAGGTTACAGAGAGAGAGAGAGAGAAGCTGGACTGTCAGGTTACAGAGAGAGAGAGAGAGAGAGAGAAGCTGGACTGTCAGGTTACAGAGAGAGAGAGAGAGAGAAGCTGGACTGTCAGGTTACAGAGAGAGAGAGAGAGAGAGAAGCTGGACTGTCAGGTTACAGAGAGAGAGAGAGAGAGAGAGAAGCTGGACTGTCAGGTTACAGAGAGAGAGAGAGAGAGAGAAGCTGGACTGTCAGGTTACAGAGAGAGAGAGAGAGAGAGAAGCTGGACTGTCAGGTTACAGAGAGAGAGAGAGAGAGAGAAGCTGGACTGTCAGGTTACAGAGAGAGAGAGAGAGAGAGAAGCTGGACTGTCAGGTTACAGAGAGAGAGAGAGAGAGAGAAGCTGGACTGTCAGGTACAGAGAGAGAGAGAGAGAGAGAGAAGCTGGACTGTCAGGTTACAGAGAGAGAGAGAGAAGCTGGACTGGCAGGTTAAAGAGAGAGAGAGAGAGAAGCTGGACTGTCAGGTTACAGAGAGAGAGAGAGAGAGAGAAGCTGGACTGTCAGGTTACAGAGAGAGAGAGAGAGAAGCTGGACTGTCAGGTTACAGAGAGAGAGAGAGAGAAGCTGACTGTCAGGTTACAGAGAGAGAGAGAGAGAGAGAAGCTGGACTGTCAGGTTACAGAGAGAGAGAGAGAGAGAGAAGCTGGACTGTCAGGTTACAGAGAGAGAGAGAGAGAGAGAGAGAGAGCTGGACTGTCAGGTTACAGAGAGAGAGAGAGAGAGAAGCTGGACTGTCAGGTTACAGAGAGAGAGAGAGAGAGAGAAGCTGGACTGTCAGGTTACAGAGAGAGAGAGAGAGAGAGAAGCTGGACTGTCAGGTTACAGAGAGAGAGAGAGAGAGAGAGAAGCTGGACTGTCAGGTTACAGAGAGAGAGAGAGAGAGAGAGAGAAGCTGGACTGTCAGGTTACAGAGAGAGAGAGAGAGAGAGAAGCTGGACTGTCAGGTTACAGAGAGAGAGAGAGAGAGAGAAGCTGGACTGTCAGGTTACAGAGAGAGAGAGAGAGAGAGAAGCTGGACTGTCAGGTTACAGAGAGAGAGCGAGAGAGAAGCTGGACTGTCAGGTTACAGAGAGAGAGAGAGAGAGAGAAGCTGGACTGTCAGGTTACGAGAGAGAGAGATAGAGAAGCTGGACTGTCAGGTTACAGAGAGAGAGAGAGAGAGAGAGAAGCTGGACTGTCACGTTACAGAGAGAGAGAGAGAGAGAAGCTGGACTGTCAGGTTACAGAGAGAGAGAGAGAGAGAAGCTGGACTGTCAGGTTACAGAGAGAGAGAGAGAGAGAGAGAAGCTGGACTGTCAGGTTACAGAGAGAGAGAGAGAGAGAGAAGCTGGACTGTCAGGTTACAGAGAGAGAGAGAGAGAGAGAAGCTGGACTGTCAGGTTACAGAGAGAGAGAGAGAGAGAGAGAAGCTGGACTGTCAGGTTACAGAGAGAGAGAGAGAGAGAGAGAAGCTGGACTGTCAGGTTACAGAGAGAGAGAGAGAGAGAAGCTGGACTGTCAGGTTACAGAGAGAGAGAGAGAGAGAGAAGCTGGACTGTCAGGTACAGGGAGAGAGAGAGAGAGAGAGAAGCTGGACTGTCTTTACAGGTTACAGAGAGAGAGAGAGAGAAGCTGGACTGTCAGGTTACAGGGAGAGAGAGAGAGAGAAACTGGACTGTCAGGTTACAGAGAGAGAGAGAGAGAAGCTGGACTGTCAGGTTACAGAGAGAGAGAGAGAGAGAGAAGCTGGACTGTCAGGTTACAGAGAGAGAGAGAGAGAGAAGCTGGACTGTCAGGTTACAGAGAGAGAGAGAGAGAGAGAAGCTGGACTGTCAGGTTACAGAGAGAGAGAGAGAGAAGCTGACTGTCAGGTTACAGAGAGAGAGAGAGAGAGAGAGAAGCTGGACTGTCAGGTTACAGAGAGAGAGAGAGAGAGAAGCTGGACTGTCAGGTTACAGAGAGAGAGAGAGAGAAGCTGGACTGTCAGGTTACAGAGAGAGAGAGAGAGAGAGAGTAGCTGGACTGTCAGGTTACAGAGAGAGAGAGAGAGAGAGAGAAGCTGGACTGTCAGGTTACAGAGAGAGAGAGAGAGAGAGAGAAGCTGGACTGTCAGGTTACAGAGAGAGAGAGAGAGAGAGAAGCTGACTGTCAGGTTACAGAGAGAGAGAGAGAGAAGCTGGACTGTCAGTTACAGAGAGAGAGAGAGAGAAGCTGGACTGTCAGGTTACAGAGAGAGCAGAGAGAGAGAGAGAGAAGCTGGACTGTCAGGTTACAGAGAGAGAGAGAGAGAGAAGCTGGACTGTCAGGTTACAGGAGAGAGAGAGAGAGAGAAGCTGGACTGTCAGGTTACAGAGAGAGAGAGAGAGAGAAGCTGGACTGTCAGGTTACAGAGAGAGAGAGAGAGAGAAGCTGGACTGTCAGGTTACAGAGAGAGAGAGAGAGAGAAGCTGGACTGTCAGGTTACAGAGAGAGAGAGAGAGAGAGAACTGGACTGTCAGGTTACAGAGAGAGAGAGAGAGAGAGAGAGAAGCTGGACTGTCAGGTTACAGAGAGAGAGAGAGAGAGAGAGAGAAGCTGGACTGTCAGGTTACAGAGAGAGAGAGAGAGAGAGAGAAGCTGGACTGTCAGGTTACAGAGAGAGAGAGAGAGAGAGAGAAGCTGGACTGTCAGGTTACAGAGAGAGAGAGAGAGAGAAGCTGGACTGTCAGGTTACAGAGAGAGAGAGAGAGAGAAGCTGGACTGTCAGGTTACAGAGAGAGAGAGAGAGAGAGAAGCTGGACTGTCAGGTTACAGAGAGAGAGAGAGAGAAGCTGGACTGTCAGGTTACAGGAGAGAGAGAGAGAGAAGCTGGACTGTCAGGTTACAGAGAGAGAGAGAGAGGAGAGAGAAGCTGGACTGTCAGGTTACAGAGAGAGAGAGAGAGAGAGAGAAGCTGGACTGTCAGGTTACAGAGAGAGAGAGAGAGAGAGAAGCTGGACTGTCAGGTTACAGAGAGAGAGAGAGAGAAGCTGGACTGTCAGGTTACAGAGAGAGAGAGAGAGACGAGAGAAGCTGGACTGTCAGGTTACAGAGAGAGAGAGAGAGAGAGAAGCTGGACTGTCAGGTTACAGAGAGAGAGAGAGAGAGAAGCTGGACTGTCAGGTTACAGAGAGAGAGAGAGAGAGAGAAGCTGGACTGTCAGGTTACAGAGAGAGAGAGAGAGAAGCTGGACTGTCAGGTTACAGAGAGAGAGAGAGAGGAGAGAGAAGCTGGACTGTCAGGTTACAGAGAGAGAGAGAGAGAGAGAGAAGCTGGACTGTCAGGTTACAGAGAGAGAGAGAGAGAGAGACGAGGAGAGAAGAGGACTGTCAGGTTACAGAGAGAGAGAGAGAGAGAGAGAGAGAAGCTGGACTGTCAGGTTACAGAGAGAGAGAGAGAGAGAGAAGCTGGACTGTCAGGTTACAGAGAGAGAGAGAGAGAGAGAGCTGGACTGTCAGGTACAGAGAGAGAGGAGAGAGAGAGAGAAGCTGGACTGTCAGGTTACAGAGAGAGAGAGAGAGAAGCTGACCTGTCAGGTTACAGAGAGAGAGAGAGAGAGAAGCTGGACTGTCAGGTTACAGAGAGAGAGAGAGAGAGAAGCTGGACTGTCAGGTTACAGAGAGAGAGAGAGAGAGAAGCTGGACTGTCAGGTTACAGAGAGAGAGAGAGAGAGAAGCTGGACTGTCAGGTTACAGAGAGAGAGAGAGAGAGAAGCTGGACTGTCGGTTACAGAGAGAGAGAGAGAGAGAGAGAGAAGCTGGACTGTCAGGTTACAGAGAGCGAGAGAGAGAAGTTGGACTGTCAGGTTACAGAGAGAAAGAGAGAGAAGCTGGACTGTCAGGTTACAGAGAGAGAGAGAGAGAGAGAGAGAAGCTGGACTGTCAGGGTACAGAGAGAGAGAGAGAAGAAGTGGACTGTCAGGTTACAGAGAGAGAGAGAGAGAGAGAGAAGCTGGACTGTCAGGTTACAGAGAGAGAGAGAGAGGAGAGAGAGAAGTTGGACTGTCAGGTTACAGAGAGAGAGAGAGAGAAGCTGGACTGTCAGGTTACAGAGAGAGAGAGAGAGAGAGAAGCTGGACTGTCAGGTTACAGAGAGAGAGAGAGAGAGAGAGAGAAGCTGGACTGTCAGGTTACAGAGAGAGAGAGAGAGAGAGAGAGAAGTTGGACTGTCAGGTTACAGAGAGAGAGAGAGAGAAGCTGGACTGTCAGGTTACAGAGAGAGAGAGAGAGAGAGAGAAGCTGGACTGTCAGGTTACAGAGAGAGAGAGAGAGAGAGAGAAGCTGGACTGTCAGGGTACAGAGAGAGAGAGAGAGAAGTGGGACTGTCAGGTTACAGAGAGAGAGAGAGAGAGAAGCTGGACTGTCAGGTTACAGAGAGAG